>NW_027142368.1:10580114-11780114 GCF_026170545.1 Melanerpes formicivorus | reverse complement strand
ACTTTCTGAGGCGGTAGAATAGAATAGAATAGAATAGAATAGAATAGAATAGAATAGAATAGAATAGAATAGAATAGAATAGAATAGAATAGAATAGAATAGAATAGAATAGAACCAACCTATCATCCAACACCATCTAATCAACTAAACCATGGCACCAAGCACCCCATCCAGTCTCTTCCTAAACACCTCCAGTGATGGTGACTCCACCACCTCCCTGGACAGGCTGAAGTTGTTCAGTGGCATAGGAAATTGCAGTTTTCTCAGTACCCTCATCCTGTAATTACTCTGGGACTTTAAGAGGCAGTGTTTGTATCTGGGGGTAAAAAAAATAATGTTATGAATTGCAGAATTAAGCTGACCAGGTGTACAGTTAAATGTTCATTCCTCAACTGAGGCATAGGTGATACATTAACATTAGTTATAATTCATATGTACCCAACTGTAACCGGTGTTTCTTTGAAGGCCTCACTCTCTAACCTTAAAAAAAAACCTACTTCTGAATTAATAAGAAACCTCCCTGGATTATACTTTGAAATTCTGAGGCAAGTACAGTTGTCTGTTTAGGCAGCTGTAGCTCTGCACCCTAAAGCACCGAGTTTTGTGCTGTTTTCTGCAGTGCAATGCTGAGGGAAGTCCCTGGCTTTGTGCCTAAGGGGTGTGCTACAAGTGATATATGTGGTTAATGGGTGGTTATCTTCCCTGTTTGTGAGGTACAATCTTTCAGCAACAGGAACACTCTGTCTTAAAGTGTTAGGTGACTTGACATTAGGTTCTTAAAAGATAAAGACCTTTATCTGCTAGTTATTCCGTGGACTTGCACTTCATGGCACATAATTCTGTTCCCAGACAGGTAGATAAGACTCCCTATACATGCTAGAAAATTAAAACATACAACCAGGCAGCAGATAAGGAGACCAGTCTAAACAAACAGAAATTAGCCAAAGGTGGTTGCAGGATTTATTAACAGATACAAGGAATAGTCTAGCTCATTATTTCAATCAGACAATTGTTTTGTCTTGTATGTATTGTCATGTATTAAAGGGCTAAGACTCCTAAATTCAGGTCTGCACTACACAGGGAATATCACTAATGCTACTCCTGTAAGAACAGCAAGCTCCCTTTTCTCTGCTTCAGCCTTATTTGGGATATTTTTTTCATGTCTTCAGGTCTCATAATCTTTCCTTTCTCAACATGATAACCAACAACATAAAAGCAAAAAAAAAGATCAATCACCTATATATCTAATATCTTTATACTCAATATACATCAGACTACAGTTACTACTGCATCTTCTGTGCAGCCATGATCACTTCCAGGTGTCAGACTCAGAAGATCCTTGGTAAAGCAAGACAGAAATAAATCAGCCAAAGGAGAAAGTATCCAAACTTCACAGCAAGGTCTTAACCCACAGAAAACTTTGTTTTCAAGATGCTAGCTCCTGTTCTGCAAACTCTTTGTAGGCCATCAGCCATTTCTGAGAACATTTCTTTTGTTGAGATGACTGGTTTATTTAAAATTTGTATTTTCATGACAAAAGAGTGGTTGACAAGTCCCTAGGGACTTAAAATGAGGAGGGCACACTCACTTTCTTAATCAAGTGATTGATAGTTCAGTTTGCTTAACCAGCAACATGAGGGAAATGTGGTCACTTTCATGGAGTGAAAATGTGTGCGTGTGGAGTTACTGTTTGTTTTTCCTTTAAAGTTTAAGGCTTCCTGTCAACAAATGTGGTGGAGAAACTTGCTTGCAACAAATCTGTTTCAAAATGAGAGTAACTTGTAAACACTGCTTCTCCTTCTCTTTCCAACACCCCCACCCCCCCTTATTATAACTGTAATGCTAAAGGAAAAGATCTATGTGTATACATGCATATATGTGTACCTAAAAAAATCAAGATGAGAGAACAATTCCAAGGGCAAGCAGGTGGCAACATCAATGACATGTATTTTCCCCAAATATTTCCACTTGAGCCTCACTTCTTGCACTCCCACAACTGCATGTGGTAAGAAAGGCCTATATAAACCTAAAGGTGAAACAATTACAAAAGGTTTCTCTCATCTCAACAGTTGGATGTGGTGATCCTGAAGGTCTTTCCCACATTGTTTCTGTGATCTCACCTTTGTCTTCTAATTTTCAGTGAAGAAAGCAGTCAATCCTGGTTTCAATTCCATGGGTACCTTGCTGGGCTATCTTTATTTATTTCTATTTTTCCCCCTTTCCATTTTGATATTCAATTCCTGCAGCACCTTATTTGCCTGCCTTGGGTCTCCTGTTACATATGCATTAAGAAAACAAACTTCAAACAATTCCACATTAATCATCTTTATTTACCTGGGGAGATTGGCTCTGTGTTGCTGTGTGTCTTTCTGAGGCATAAGATGAACCACACTTCACTGTGAATTAAGATTTTGAGAGATTAAAATGCCTAATACTTGGTATTTGGATTTTGTTTTCTGTACTTAAAGGCAGTTTAAAATCAAACTACAAGGTTAGTTTCACTCTCATGCACACACAGAATAGTCCTCTCTATAAACTTTGTGCAGAGTTCAGTTAATCACAATCAAGGGATTTATCTAGAATTAGTCATTAGGAATGATCTAGCAGGTCTATAGTGTTTGTTGCTTTGTTAATTAAGTTACAGATGCCTCTAAATATTTCATGCTCCATCTATCAATCATCTCAGCTGACTGACTTGTTACCTACCTCCTGCTTAAGGTTAATCAGATCCATAAATGTCCCCAGGCTCTGTCCAACATCTCTTGAGTAGGTATGCACAGAGCAGTGCTACTATGTTGCCCAAGCATTTAACTTTACCACAAAGCATGGGGACCACAATGCCTTTCATTCCACAAGATGAGAAGAGAGAAACACAAGACAGAGAATGTGGCAGTTTTAGGGCTGGGAGGCTTCAGGTTTTTTCATCCTTTCTACTAAAGATGTTCAAACTTAGATCTTACAGTGTTTCCATCTTGTGTATCTAGAAATGAACTTTGGATACGTTCTCTACCTGTGCCCCAAGGAATAAGGTCAAAAGGGGAAAAAATAAAGACTGGTTTAGGCTCACACAATACAAATAGAATTTATATTACTGAATCTATTTTCAGTTGTGAACCAAATTAATCTACAGCATGTACTCCAACTATCAAGTAATGTAAAGAAATTATTCTTGAGACAAAGAATAATAACTGGCCTTGCTATAAGTATCCAACCTCCTCTGACACTGCTCCAACAGGCCCATGTCTGTCTTGTGCTAAGGGTTCAAGAGCTGCACTCAGCAGTGCTCAAACCTGTGCTTAACATTTTGGATATCTCAGGCTTGTATTTTTACTCCTGGAAACTACATTATCAACAATTTTTCACATCACATAAATGCATTTTTTTCTTGTTAATCCACTTGCTCTCAAGCTCATGAACGTTTTGCTGCTCTTGTTCTCTTTATTATTAGCAACAGTGTCTGAAGCATTTAACTAACAGCAGGTATTAAAAGCCTCTATTTTGAAACATCATTTTGCCCATTAATGCATCTTTCAGCATAAGAAAGGACCTAAAGCCAGGCACACTAATAACTTTTTTTGTTGTTGTTAGAATAAGAGGCTCTTCAGCTTTTAAATGGGTCAACCAGCTCCTATGACTTAGTCACATGTGCTTTAAGTTAGTCAAGTTCTTAATTGCTTGCTGGATGTTTGCATGTGTAAGTGCAGCTACTGGATCCAAGAGATGCCTTGATACACCAGGTGTCATTTTATATGTTCTAATTCTGTAGAAAGAGGAGAATCCTAAGTGAACTGGTTTTTCAAACTCAACTGAATTTTCAAAAACATTAAGGCAATTAAAAATGTTGGCTCCCCAGCAGGACTGGAAAGTCAGCCTGTTGTTTTATAGCCAGGAAAAATAAGGTACATGCTTTTGAAAGGTTTTTATATATATATATATGTCTGTAGCTAAATGAATCATAGAATCACAGAATGCCAGGTTGGGAGGGACCCCAAAGATCATCTGCTCCAACCTTTCTAGGTAATAATAGAGTTTAAATGAGATGGCCCAGCACCCTGTCAAGCTGAGTCTTAAAACTGTCCAGTGTAGGGGAATGTACTGCTTCCCCTGAGAGATGACTCCAATGTCTAGCTGTTCTCATGAAGAAAAATTTTCATCTGCATCCAGTCAGAATCTCCTCAGGAGTAACTTGTACCCATTTCTCCTGGCCTTTTCCATGTGACTCCTTGTAAAGAGACTTCTTGGTAGCCACCCTTTATGTACTGGTCCATAGTAATAAGGCCTCCCCAAAGCCTTCTCAAGCCTGAACAAACCCAGTTCACTCAGCCTTTCCTCATATGGCAGCTCTTCCAGCCCTCTAATCACCACTCCGGCTCTAGACTGATAGAGACTATTTATACAATTCATTAATGTGCCAATAAACTAAACTGAATTGAAGCTGCTACTTGGATGCATAAACAGAATTTGTTTGTCCATTATATTATGTTCTATGATCATAGAATCATCACAGAACCATAAAATCAATAAGGCTGGAAAAGACCTCAAAGATCAAGTCCAACCTGTCACCCAAGACCTCATGACTACTAAACCATGGCACCAAATCTGCAAGCAGAGGGAAGAATAGTTTGATGCTGTGCTGAAACTATCAGTGTAATAGTTCAGAATAAAACACAGAATTCCATGCTGCAAGGGGAAGGTGTAACTGATATGAAAGTGTACCTGAAAGATGCTTTCTTAGAGGTCTACAGGAGTGAACCATGTGTTTACCAGTGTGCTTTGAGGAGCTGTGGGCAGTCGGCCAATGGCAGCATCAGCAGTGTTTCCACACCTGTGGTCATGCAAGTATAGGTACTCCCTTCACATGACAGTGGGAGGAAAGTGCTTATGCAGGAATAAACCACTCTTAAGTGTGTCATGGGTTTCCTCCAGTGTTTGGTCTGAAGGATAGAAATGTACTGATGCTACAACCAGAAGAGTGATCTTTAGCTCCAGTGGCAGCAGCTAATGCTTTTAGTGCTGCAAGTCCTGGATTCATCCCTGTGGAATGGCAACTGTTACATAAACAAGGCCTGCACAGTATCAAAGCTTGCCCTGATCCAAGATCTGGGATTTATGGTGATTTATCCTAAGCCAGAAAAGCACAGCCAGAAAAGCACAGCCAGACCAAAGAGCCAATGGCAGCTTCACAGCCAAAGCCATGTGGGCAAAGAGAAAAGAGAAGAAAAAAGAAAAGAAAAGAGAAAAGAAAAGAAGAGAAAAGAAAAGAAGAGGAAAAAGAAGAGAAGAGAAAAGAGAAGAGAAAAGAGACTAGAGGAGAGGAGAGGAGAGGAGAGGAGAGGAGAGGAGAGGAGAGGAGAGAGAGAGGAGAGGAGAGGAGAGGAGAGGAGAGGAGAGGAGAGGAGAGGAGAGGAGAGGAGAGGAGAGGAGAGGAGAGGAGAGGAGAGGAGAGGAGAGGAGAGGAGAGGAGAGGAGAGGAGAGGAGAGGAGAGGAGAGGAGAGGAGAGGAGAGGAGAGGAGAGGAGAGGAGAGGAGAGAGAAAAGAAAAGAAAAGAAAAGAAAAGAAAAGAAAAGAAAAGAAAAGAAAAGAAAAGAAAAGAAAAGAAAAGAAAAGAAAAGAAAAGAAAAGAAAAGAAAAGAAAAGAAAAGAAAAGAAAAGAAAAGAAAAGAAAAGAAAAGAAAAGAAAAGAAAAGGAAAGAAAAGAAAAGAAGAAAAGAAAAGAAAAGAAAAGAAAAGAAAAGAAAAGAAAAGAAAAGAAAAGAAAAGAAAAGAAAAGAAAAGAAAAGAAAAGAAAAGAAAAGAAAAGAAAAGAAAAGAAAAGAAAAGAAAAGAAAAGAAAAGAAAAGAAAAGAAAAGAAAAGAAAGAAAAGAAAAGAAAAGAGCAAAGCAAAGCAATGCTCGGCCTCGTCCGGCTCCCGTCGGCGCCGTGCGGCTCGGCTGACTTCGGCTCTTTTCGGCTCGACTCGTGTCCATCCCACTTCGCCTCCGCAGCGCGCTCACAGCAAGGCGGCGCTGTAAGACGCATGTGCCGGGGCCGCGGCAAGGCGCCGCTATGCGGTGCGTGCGCGCAGTCCGTAGCAACGCGCGGTCCCCAGTTGCAGCACGGGTTTCCATGGTCTAAAGTCCTTTTTATAATAGATCTGCTGGCCACACTCTTCTGCGTGCACCCCAGGAGACGGGAGCACATTGCTGGCTCGTGGGCAATTTGTTCCCCAGCAGTACTCCTCTGCAGAGCTGCTCTCCAAGCAGCTCAGTCCCTCACCTGTACTGGTATCATAGTATCATAGTATCATAGTATCATTCAGGGTTGGAAGGGACCACAAGGATCATCTAGTTCCAACCCCCCTGCCATGGGCAGGGACACCCCACACTACATCAGGCTGGCCAGAGCCTCATCCAGCCTGGTCTTAAACACCTCCAGGGACGGGGCCTCGACCACCTCCCTGGACAACCCATTCCAGGGCTTCACCACTCTCATGGTGAAGAACCTCCTCCTCACATCTAGCCTGAATCTCCCCACCTCCAGCTTCATTCCATTCCCCCTAGTCCTATCACTACCTGAGATCCTGAGAAGTCCTTCCCCAGCCTTCCTGTAGGCCCCCTTCAGATACTGGAAGGCCACAATTAGGTCCTCCCCAGGTGTCACATGTCACGTTTCCACCGCTGTATGATGTATGTGCATGAACCTGCTGCAGTCCCATGTGCCAGAAAACTTGGATGAACTTCATGCCAAAATGGCACTTACTCTTCTAGCCATTCACTGACTGTAATATTAACCTGCCTCATGGGGCTCTTGGTAGAGCAATTACATGTTGCAACGGATGTGTGTCATGCTTCCTGGCGCGTGGGTACTCAAATAATGTTTGTGCCCTCGACTCTCTCTTATTAGCCAGCAATACAGCATGGACAATAATATTATCAACAGTCAACCACCATGACCACAGAGGCAGTGAAAGAGCAGCCAGTCAGACACTTAGAGTTAAATATTGCATTATGAATAATCCTTAACAGTCAGAAACCCAAATAAAAGGTTATCCTCTAACCCTGCTATAACGGTGGATGTCCCAGAGCCTATCAGTCCATGCTGAGCGCCATGTTACAAACAATGGCAAATGATGCTGAAAGGAACTGAAGACAAATGATAAGGGAAACGTGAGGGCAAACCCCAAATCTTTAAAATGCCTCCTACCTTGTCTGGAATCATTCAGAAGCTCTGCAGTATTTAGTGTTGTACTGATACCAGTCTGTAACAGCTTCCGAGCTGATGAGGGATCTTATTCTACCAGGTTCTCAGGAACCTTCACACAAGGACATGACTCCATCACAGTCTTGTAAGGGCACAAATTCTGATTTCCCTGAGTTGTGCTTAGTCAGAGCTTTATTCTCCCAAGGAACCCCAATGTTTATAAAGATGTGAAGGGCGAGTGTTGAGAGGACAGAGCCAGGCTCTTCTCAGTCATGTCCAATGACAGGACAAGGGGCAGTGGGTGCAAGCTGGAGCAGACAAGGTGCCACATGAACATAAGGAAAAAACTTTTTCACTGTGAGGGTGGCAAAACACTGGAGCAGGCTGCCCAAAGAGGTTGTGGAGTCTCCTTCTATGGAAACATTCAAAACCTGGATGCATTCCTGTGTGACCTACTCTAGGTGATTCTGCTCTGGCAAGAGGGTTGGACTGGATGATCTTTTGAGGTCCCTTCCAACCCCTAACATTCTGTGATTCTGTGTGATCAGAGAGCTTCACAGTGTCACAGTAATCCCATTAGACTCCCTCTTGAGGCTGGCTGTATGGAAATATTGCAGTCACACTGGACTTGAACTGCTCCAGGATGTCTAATCACAGAATCATTTCAGCTGGGAAAGATGTTGAAGATCATCACTGATCATCAACGATGATGTTGAAGGTCTTCTCCAACCAAAATGATTCTTTGGTTCTCTAGCTCTACCAAGGCTGGTGCTAAACCACATCCCTCAGCAACACATCTCTGCCTGGGGATGGGGATTCAACCACCTCCCTGAGAAGCCTGTTCCAATGTTTGAGAACCCTGTTAGTGAAGCAATTTCTACTAATATCCAACCTATACCTCTCTTGGTGCAGCCTGAGGCCACTTCTTCTTGTCCTACCACTTGTTACTATGACCAACCCTCACCTCACTACAGCCTCCTTTCAGATATCAAATGTGTAGTAATTCCATTAACTGCAGAACAAAGAACACTCAGGGAAAAGATCAAATCCAGTTTTCCCTTTGCTGTGTGAACAGCTGCAGTTTGACACAGCTCTTGTGGGGGGCAGGGTGCATGTGAGCACTGACAAGGCAAAAAACCTGTGCATATATGGCACAGCTTTGAACAGATCACATCCTACAAGATGGCACAATCACTACAGGGTGTTTCACCTCACAGAGTGATCATCAGATGTGCAACACCTTGCAAACCACAAGGCAGTGAAGCCAATAATTTCCTATTTATCAACCTAGAAACAGAGATTTGCTTTCTTTCCCTGTCCCCAGCACAAAGAGGGAGCACCCCTTTTCTGTTCACAACACACTGGCAAAAAAGACACAGCACATGTTGCAGGCTCGTGCTTCACAATGCCAAGACCATGCAATTTGCCATGAGGAGGAGGAGGAGGTTTGGTTTATACTTACTCATTTGCAGGTCGTGTTCTCACGTGGTGGGGTGGCCAATCATGACAAGGTGTCATTACTATCAGTATGTCCCTCAGCATGAAAATGCAACTGCAAGAAAAAGGCAAACAAACAAACAAAACCCCCAAACTCGAACAAAAACCTAAACCAACCAACCAAACCCCAATACTAAAAATTCCAAACAAAGCCAAAAAAAGCCAAAACAGACACAAAAAGCCTCAAAACCAACCAACCCACCCCCCCCAAACCAACCCAAACAACTGAAGCATGGAAGGGGAAACAGTGAGGGTAAGACTCAAGCTGATGCATGTTATGGGCAATGCAGTGTGGCAGTGAAGCTTTGCTGCTTTATTTTTCTAACCTGCCCTCAAGGAGGAATAAATCAAAAATGTTGTGAGGCTTCTTTGGGTTGGAGTACTCCTTTCAGATCATTAGCAGGGACATTCCTGTCTGCTGGAGAGCTGGTCCATGCTAACAATGTCCACTCTCAAGGAGTTGTTTCTACCAGTGTCCTACCAGGCTTCCTGTGCTCACTGCTGGCTAACTCTGGGGTGTGCAGCTACCTTGCATTTGTAAAAGGAGTAAACCAGCATCCCCTGCGCTGTGTGAGCATCTGTCACTATGTACACAGTGTTCCAGTCAGAAACAGAAATCCTTGGCTGAAGGTGAATGAGAGATGTTTCTGTTGAGCTCTCCTGTTTCTGTCCTACACCTAAAGGTCAGCAGTGCTGACCATGTACTCTGTAATGCTTGGAGTGTTCCCCATCCTGCCCTTGCTAGGGTGCCATGTGAGGCCTAGGGTGACAGACCCATGGGGTTATGTCTTCTGCAATTAGGAACCTCAGAAAGGAATTGGAAAGGAAATGCATATGAGAGCACCAGTAGGAAAAGAGAGGAGGTGTGATGACTACCTCTTCCCCAAGATGATGTCACAGAATTTATACAGACTGCATTCCAGCATGTTGTTTCCATAGGGAGTCTGGGTGGAGTGGGGATGGTGTCCAGGCAGCACTGCTTTTATCTGATCTGCCCAGAGAACATTCCCAGCAGACACATACACACCTTGAGCCAGGAGAGGTTTAGGGTGGACATTAGGAGGAATTTCTTCCCCAAATGAATTGTCAAGCCCCAGAACAGGCTGCCCAGGACAGTGGTGGAGTCCTTATCCCCCGATAGGTTTCAAAGCTGTGGAGATGTGGTGCTGAGTGACATGATTTAGTGGTGACCTGGCAGTGCTGGCTTAAGGGTTGGATTTGATGATCTTAAAGGTCTTTTCCAACTTAATTCCATGATTTATGATGCTCATCAGAGCCATTTCTTGCCAGGCAGCACATGCATCCTGCTGTGTTTAATGCAGTCACATACTCTCCTTCACATACATGCTGCTTTCAGGACCTTGATCACTGCTACTGACAGAACCCATGGGTGTCAAGCTGCTCTAAGACAGCAAGGAAACAATCACATAATAAAACTCAAACTCCTTGTCAGCTCAGCACAGATAGCTGAGAACCACCTTATTCAATGCAATAATCTTAATAAACATAACACCATCCCCCTTCTTATATCCCTAATTCCAGTTAGGACACAGGGTTAGTTGTTACTGTATAACCCAGTATTTTTCCACCAGAGAGACCACTGGCACAGGCCAATTTGTTGTTCCATTCAGGACAAAATGTGCTGTCAGCAATGGGTAGATAATGACCAACTCCCTTTTTTCCCACCTACACCATTGGCAAGCCATACCTGTGACACACCATCTGTCATGGAAGTCTCACGGTGCTATATAACATCCACAGCACATCTCAGCAACTGGTCCTGAAAGAAATATAGGAAGAATCTGTATGATTCAGTAGCAGAGGGATTGATGCCAGGATTATGAGGTACAGGATCCATCAGAGCTCAATAAAAGGATGAATCAGAGACCACACACACATACAGAATCACCAAGGCTGGAAGAGACCTCAAAGATCATCAAGTCCAACCTGTCACCACAGAATTCATGACTAAACCACGGCACCAAGTGCCACCTCCAGTCCCCTCTTGAACACCTCCAGGGATGGTGACTCCACCACGTCCCTGGGCAGATGTATCAGAGGTTGACAGAAGAGGTAAATGAAATTAAAAACACTGAGTGGATGCCATAGGATAAAACCTAGATCACAACAAAAACCTCCTTGTTCAAACACATTAAAATACAAGAGCACAGACCAAGGTCTATCTCCAACCCACAGGAAAATACCTGGCAGTTAACTTCCAAGTACAATGGAGCCTCTTGTAATTAGGATGTATCAGTTACAATCCCCATGGCTGGTAAGAAGGAAAAGGAGCAAAGACTTCAGTGTGGAAGATGACAATGAAAAGCCTCTGGAATCTGTCACACAGGCAGAAAATCAACATATCTCAACCTTCCATAGCTTGAAACCAATTTTCAGACTTCAGGAAAATGTCTGAATAACAATACTAAAGAGAAAACTATTAACAGACTGTAAACAACAACAGCAGCAGCAGCAACACAACAAAGAAAGAAACCTCCTGCCACTGCACCAACAAAAGAGCAAAAAGAAATGTCAACCTCTCAGCCAAATCCACTCTTGGTAAATGGAAAGCAGCTGCTGATTAAAATGTGGTCTGATGTACATGGTTGGTATCATGGAGCTGTAAAAGGTGATGAAACATTTTTAGACTTAGGAATGTTGAAAAAAAATCAAGGCAGCACATTTCAGTGGAAAATGTGTATTCCTCTTAAAATCATAGAATCATAGAATCATAGAATCAATAAGGTTGGAAAAGACCTCAGAGATCATCAAGTCCAACCTGCCACCCAACACCTCCTGACCAACTAAACCATGGCTTCAAGTGCCACATCCAATCCCCTCTTGAACACCTCCAGGGATGGTGTCCCAGCAGCAACATTCCCTAACTATCTGTTTCTTATTGTCCACTGTATGAAACTTGAGGGCTTTGGAAGTAGCAAGCAAAGCAAGGCATCCACCACAGCAAACAACATGGCTGGTGATGTCTTACAACCATCAGCATCCTCCTAAGGTGTGAAGAGCAGTTTCTCCACCACTCACTTCTTTGCTTTTGCATCCTACTGCTGGTCTGGCAGTGGCTCCCATGAGCTCCTACACAGCCATCAGGACAGTGCTGAGCAAGCAGATCCTGATGCCCCCCCCCATTTATCACACTACCTGTGCAAGTTAGGCCAGCCTGCAGCCCCTGAGGACTCAGGATGCCCATTGATTTCACTGGGCTGTAGTGAACAAAGGCTGTCAGCAGCCTTGCACCACTGCCAAATTATGTTACTCTGTAAAAAAAGAAACCCAAGAGTGTCCACCATGAGATTCTCCAGAAACTCAGCAAAAACCATTCCAGGCATTTAGCATCCTCACAGTTAACTTTAGATAAATGCTGCTACAGAATAGAATAGGGAGCGGAATGAGGATAGGGAGCGGAATGAGGATAGGGAGCTGAAAACAACTCATGGCTGAGCTGAAAACAACTCATGGCTGAGCTGAAGAAGTATCATTATGGATCAAGACCCAACACAGAATGAATGAGCACTGCTCTTAAGCCAACAAACCCAGGAAATACACATCAACACAGCTGGAGAGGAACGCTGAGAGATCACTCTAGGACATGGATCTGTTAGAATGGGCCCAGAGGAGGCCACAAAGATCATCAGAGGGCTGGAGCACCTCTGCTGTGAAGACAGGATGAGAGAGCTGGGGTTGTTCAACCTGGAGAAGAGAATGCTCCAGATGACATTTTACAGCAGCCTTCCAGTATTTGAAAGGGGCTACAGGAGAGCTGAAGCTGGTTTGTATTTATCTAACATGCTACTAACAGTGCTGTATTTCACTCTGACTGAGCCCTTTGCTTCTCTGAATTTCATAAGACCCCAGGTTTTTGGGTAGTCTTTCTTACTACCAAAATAAAGATATGGAAGCAGATGGTATGCAGACTTTTGTGTGTGTCCAGTGTTCCACCCTTAGAGGCCTCCTATTGTGATGTAAAATATACTGAGAATGACAGCTACTTAAAGTGAACAGAAAGCCTGAAATAGTCACTCCAAAATGAAACCAGGCTTTCAAAGGTAGTGAGAAATGTACAGATGCTATCAATTCAAACAATACTAATTAGCGTGCTTGTAGCCTAGGATTAATTATTCCCTTGGTTCTACTTGCAGCTATCTCAGCTGACAAACCCCAAGTCTTATATCTGCTGTTGTTATTCCTCTTAAACAGGGCAACTGAGGAGGCAGCCACAGTCCTTCTTCCATGATGAAGCAGAGTTGTTTCTACAGTTGCATTTATTTCACAGCTCACTGAAATGATCCCTAAAAACCTGAGTCATGTTCAGCATCCCTCAGGAGCTCTGAAGACAAGGAAAATGAATCCGTGACGAGCCAGCTTCCATGGAATGTTTTCAAGTTTATTTGTATTCTCAGGGCAACACAAAAAGCTAAAGAGGAAACAAACTCCACTTGGATTATAAACATCTTGATCATAAAACAATATGATAATCTTAATGGGATGTTGGCAGCCAGCCTCTGCAGTGGGAATTTGCAACAATTGCCTCCAGGTGATCCCATAGGAAGCTGACCCATCAAGTCAGCACACTGGGTTATTACAGATGCAAAATGCTCCCTGGTACTTTGGTGTACAAGTGTCATGTGGCCCTGTGACGACTGTCACATGCACTGTAGTAGTCTTTGATGTATCTCTGCTTCATGTCTTTTACAACTTAAGAAGATCAACCCAGCCTTTCTCTAGATGCCCAACCGTGATTTAGATGCCTAACTTAAATCTCTCAGGTTTAGCAGTTGTGACCTAAGGGTCAGGCATGGAGAATTTCCACCCACTTGCCTCTCGGTTTCAAAGACAGTGACATTTTCTTTTTGGCACCTTTTAAATGCAATTTACCTTCTTCTTTGTCCTTCCCTGTTTCCCAGCATCCCCATTGTTATGGTTTGGAGCCATTCCTTGCATAGTGACAGCTTTGACCTGTATTGTTGGCCTGGGGTTGGAAGGAATATCCTAGGCTCCAATTTGAGTTCCAGATTCCCTGAATTTATTTCAGCTTTCTATCAAATTGACTCTCACAAACATTCCTGACAGGAGAGCAAGGACTGCAGTGCAACAAGGCAATTGTTCTGGAAACCACTTACCTGAGCCGTCAGCCAAATGTGGCTGGTGAGAAGATGTCAGCTGAGGACAAGGGAGAAGACACAGCTCAGGGTTCCTAAGGTTATTTACAGCCCTTTGAGAGAGGAAATGCAGCTACGTCCTCTGCTTTCTGGTTTGGTTGGTTGGTTTGGTTTGGTTTGGGTTTGGGTTTGGTTTTTAAAGCATTCAACACTGGTTTAGCTTTGCTCTCCTTGGAATCAATGTGAGACCCAGTGCTAACTGGGGTACAGAGGAAAGTCAAGCCACGAGGAAGGTTCAAGTCTTTCAAAAGGCTCCTTTGGATGAGCAGGAGCCAAAAATCTTTCAAATGAAGTGCAGAGTTGCTTTGTATTCTGCTTAAAGACGTTCACCATGAGAGCTACCTGACACGCCAATCATCTATATTCTACCTGGAAGCTGCTCCAGGCTCTTTCCACAGGTCCTCAGTCATGTCCAAGCACTCCTGCCTCACACCCACCAGCACTGGGAAGTGCACAGAGATGAGGACACCCTGTGGAAGACAGCAGAGGTGCCAAGTTTATCGTCCTAAGCCCCCTCGGTGAGATCCCTACCGCTGCCACCGTAAAGTCCTTAGCACTATTAGCACACAAATGGGCTGAGGACTGCAACCCCCACCCCGGGGCATTGGCTGCTTGTGTGTGTGCTAAGTGCTGAAGATGACCCTTTGGTGGCCCTGCAGCTACAGTCGTGGTGTGCTCCCAGTCTCAGCTGCCTGCTGGCACAGCTCACAGGGTCCCTTCGAGGTCTGAAAGGAATGCATGCAACAGGGGGGTGAAATCTGGTTAGGCCACACCTTGAGTACTGTGTCCAGTTCTGGGCCCCTCAGTTTAGGAAAGATGTTGGCTTGCTGGAATGTGTCCAGAGAAGGGCAACAAAGCTGGGGAGAGGTCTGGAGCACAACCCTATTAGGAAAGGCTGAGTGAGCTGGGGTTACTGAGCCTGAAGAAGAGGAGGCTCAGGGGAGACCTTCTTGCTGTCTACGACTACCTGAAGGTAGGCTGTAGCCAGGTGGGGGTTGGTCTCTTCTCCCAGGCACCTAGCACCAGAACAAGAGGACACAGTCTCAAATTGCACCAGGGGAAGTTTAGGCTGGAGGTGAGGAGAAAGTTCTTCACTGAGTTGTTAGCCATTGGAATGTGCTGCCCAGGGAGGTGGTGGAGTCACCATCCCTGGAGGTGTTCAAGAAGGGACTGGATGTGGCACTTGAAGTCATGAGGTCTTGGGTGACAGGTTGGACTTGATGATCTTTGAGGTCTTTTCCAACCTTATTGATTCTATACTAAAGCAGGTGGAGGTCAGGGAGGGTGATTTGAGACAACCAGCATAGCTTCACCAAGGGCATGTCCTGTGTGATCAACCCAGTAGCTTTCTACAGTGGAGTGACCACATCAGGGGACAGGGGATGACCTACGGATGCCATCTATCTCGACTTCTATAAAGCCTTTGACTCTCACCCCCACAACATCCTTCTTGCTAAGCTGGAGAGATATGGAATTGATGAGCAACCTGTCCAGTGGGTAAGGAATTGTCTGGATGATCACATACAAAGGGTGGAGCTCAATGGTTCAGTGTCCAGTTGGAGACAGGTGGCAAGCGATGTCCCTCCAGGGTCTGGAGCAGGGTAGATTTAGGTTGGACATAAAGAGGAAATTCTTTACAATTAGAGTGGTAAAATACTGGAAGAGGGTGCCTAGGGATGTGGTTGAGGCCCTGTCCTGGAGACATTCAAGATGGGACTTATGTGGCTCTGAGCAGCCTGATCTAGTTGGAGGTGTCCCTGCTGACTGCAGGGAGGGGTTTGAACAAGATGACTTTTGAGGGTCCCTTCCAACCCGATGCAACCTGTGAACAGTGGTTCAGTCGTTTCTGAGTTTGTGTGGCTGCCATCATTCCTAGGAGGAACAAAAAGTGAGTGTGGGCGAGTGACGCCACCTTGTGGTTTAAAACCATCATCCTAGTACACAATCTCGCAGGTGCCTAATGAATGGATCTTCTTCAGCAGCCTCTTAGATCTCAGCATCTTTGGGAGCAGAGGTTGGCGGTTTTTGTCTGCTCTCTAGGTGAGTCCCATTGATGCTCTTGTAGAACAAAATATATGCCAGGGTTTGGGCAGAGTGTTTTCAAACACAAGTGTTTGTGTGCCAGCCTGCAGGTGAATTTTGCCATAAATAATGTAAGTTGGCTCTCTGCTGCCTGTTAGGCTCCACGTGGCCTCTCATCACTAATTTTTTTGGTGGGGTACAAATTCAAGCTTTTATTGATCCTTCACACTGCACAGAAATAGAAGTGCTTGTCTCAGTGACTCTGCCCCAGCAACTCTTTCAGGACTCCCCAGAGACCCCCTGGGAAGCCTCAAGGGAAAATCCAGAGGCCCCAGAACCCCCTCAGATACTCAGAAACCCCCTTTTGGTGCCCCCAGACCCCCTCCAGATGCTCACAGACCTCCTTTAGATGTCCTCAGATGCACGTTAGGTCCTCCCCCCGAGACCGTTTTAGATACCCCCTAGATGTCCCCAGCTCCATTCAGATGCCCCCTAGAGCCCCTTGGATGTCCCCAGACCCGTTTAGATGCCCCAGAGCCCTTTTGATACCCCCAGGCGCTCCCTCTAACCATTCTGGGGTACTAAAGGGACCATCCCCAACCGTAGAGAAACACACCCCAGCATATAGGGGCATCGCAGCCTCCCAGGATGCTGATTCTGCCCTACCCTCCCACACCCCCCCGACCACCCCCCCCCAGTGCGGGAGTCTCCCGGGCCCTCCGCCGGGGCCTGAACGGGCTGAGGGGTCCCAAGGAAGCGCTGGGACGTTCTGCGGAGTCCCCCCGGCCCCACATGGCCTTCCCAGGCCCTCTTCTGTCTTTTCAAAGTTCCCAGAAGCCCTCAAACATCAGCCAACAGCCCCTCACCCGCTGGCGGGGGCTTGGCAAGGCAGCAAAGCAAGCGCGGGCCCGGAGCCGGGGCAGGGCGGTCGGGACGCGAAGCGCGACCACAAACCACTGAAGCGCAGGGTGGCAGCACAGCGAATTATGTCATTGCGTGAGGGGCTGAACCATCCCGGAGGACCAGCGACGGAAAGGAGTCGCAGAACAGCTTCGCGGCCAGAGCCACGGCGAGACGTGCTCACATCATTGCGGAACAGCAGGAGGTACCGTGGAGGACCGACGGCAGGGACGAGTGCGTAGAGCGACCCTCGGCATAGAGACGAGGATGCAGAGCGGCCGCTGGGCGTCCTACGTCATCACGTGAGAGGTAGAGGGACGCGTACAGGGGATCGGCGTCCTTCGGCTGTTTCCGGGGCCGCTTCGCTTCCTGTCGCCTTCGCTCTTTCGAGACTCTCCTGAAACCCGCAGTGATTTCCCGAGGGAACCTCCAGAGCCTCCCCCCCGACCCCTTTAGATGCCACCCAAACCCCTTCAAAAGCACCCAGAAGCCCTTTAGGTGCCGGGACGGGAGGGTGGGAGGGAGCCATGGGCATGCCGGGAGACCGAAAACGAGAGTGAAACACGCACACCCCACCCCGCAGATCCTGCGAGACCCTAAAACCTGAGACCCCTCTATTCCACTGAAGATCCCAGAGACGGGGGTGACCCCACAGAGACCCCAAAAACACACCGACACGCCCTCCCAACTGCTTCGGGACTTTCCTAAGGCACCCCCGGGAGCGCACCGGGCACCCTCCAGAGGTCCCCAGACGCCTATGGATGCCCCCAGAGCCCTTTACATGCCTCCAAAGTCTCCTTTGATACCCTCCTAGAGTCACTTTAGATGCCAGCAGACTCTTCAGAGCGGTGACAACACAGAGCAGTTACCTGCCCCTGTGCTGGGGAGCAGCTCAGCTGGGCTCTGTTCAGAGGTTTTCTTCTATTCGAATAAATAATTAAAAAACCACACACAAAAGAAAATCCGCTGGTTTTCGTTTTTATATACACGTATTTATATTTCAAAGCCCCATGTGGCTCTGCTTAGGATTTGCTTTTATGTATTCTAGAAGCCTTTATATATAATAGAGGAGATACAGTGGGGGTCATTTCAAAGCCTTTTCTTCATACAAGTTAATACCATTCTTCAATGTCTAGATAAACAGGAGAGCTGTTTCTCTGCTGGAGTTTCTCTGCTGGAACACCTCACACTAATAGTTATGGCTTTTAATGTTTTCAATCCCCTCCAAGAATGTTCAGGCATTTGGAACATTCAGGGCTGCAAGCCCCCTTTTGGGGGGGCTGCCCCCACCCCTCACTCACCTGCTCCTCTGCTGCATCATTGCCTACCCCTATGTGGCATCATGAAAGGAGAGACTGAGGTGGGTACGGCTGCTGGGCTGTGCTCCTTATCCTCCATCCAAGCCAGGGACACCCTGCTTGGTAAGATTTGCACCTTTAGTGCATGGCTGAGCATTAGCTGCTTTTTCTCTTCTCAATGAGAGCTGTTGCACAGCTCCCCCTGACTTACAGAATGACACACAAGAGACTCAGTAAGTTTCTTGTATTAGGCTTCTATTCTGGCGTGCCTGACACAGGTAGAATCATTTCAAAAGACCTGTGTGTCTTCAGAGAGTTTTGGGCAAACTTTTATACAAAAAGTTATCTGTCTATAATGACAGAGGTCCAGATGCTTCCTATCTATACAAAGCTTATCTATCTAAAAATAGCAGAAGTATACATATCATGCAGGTGTCCTTTATCTCATACAAAAGATCATCTTGTCCAAGACTAACAGAAGTGAATCACTGAAAAATACTGCAATTCATATCAACTCTGTTATTCTGTTAATGAGACTTTTCTGTTCATCAATTTGCATCTCCAACCGTGTTGGATGTTCCCCAGGATTTACTGCCCCAAGACCACCTTGCAGTCGGTGTTTTTATCACTGGCAATCACAAATCTCTTGTGTCTGTTGCTCTAATAAATTAAACCATTTGATGGTTTTGGCTTTCTGAACCTGTGTTGGTACAAATCCTTCTCGGGGCACTGGGGAAAAAGAGAGGCAAAGGTTAATTCTGTCAAATAGTGCCAGAGAGAGTCCTGGCACTCTTAGACAGGCAGCCATCAGGATGGCACCCTGAGGTGCTGTGGTGGGTTGAAATTTCCCCCCAACATTAGTTTTGCCAGACCAGCTCAGTTGAAAGCAGATGAAGGCTGTGTTTACAGGCAAAATGACAATCTACAATGGAATACAATGAATATACACAAAACACACAGTATTTACAACATTTACAGATATCTACAATTAACAAACAACATGAGAACCCCCCCTGGTCAGAGACCAGGAGAGCTGTCTCTCTGCCCCCACTGAGGTCAAGCAAAAGCAGGGTTAGTATCCTCCAAAGCAACGAGGCAAGATCTGAGGAGCCCTGTGTAATACCTGCAGAGAAATGTTCATTCCTCCAGCAGGCAGCTCTGCCTTTAGAAAGAAAGCTTTACTTTATCATTATTTTATCTCAGCACCAGCTGTAGCTGTCAGTATTACCAAACTACAGAGTAATGGCCTCCTCCCAGTTCTAATGGCCTCCTCCCAGAAAGGGAGGGTACTGGAAGGAAACTGGGAGGGAACTGGGAAGAAACTGATAGGGACTGGGTTATGCAGGAGTGATCTTCGGCTTCTTTGACCATCTTTATGCCACAGGGATGGTGGCAGGTCCAAAGGAGGCCACAAAGATGATCAGAGGGCTGGAGTACCTCCCCTACAAAGACAGGCTGAGAGAGGGTCTGTTGAGCCTGGAGAAGAGAAGGCTGCAGGGAGACCTTAGAGCAGCCTCCTAGTACCTGAAGTGGGCTACAGGAGAGCTGGGGAGGGACTTTTGACAAGGGTTTGTAGTGATAGGACAAGGGACAATGGCTTTGAGCTGGAAGAGGACATTTAGAGTGGAGATTAGGAAAAAAATCTTTACAGTGAGGGTGGTGAGATACTGGAATAGGTTGCCCAGTGAGGTTGTGAATGCCCCCTCCCTGGAGGTGTTCAAGGCCAGGTTGGATGAGGCCTTGAGCAGCCTGGTCTAGTGGGCCATCCTGTCAATGTATGATTCTATGAATCCGTAAGAACCTGTATTGGAGAGGAAAAATGTTCAAGGCTGGCCAGTGCAGCGAATGGCCCCAGCCATGGAGCCTGTGTGGAGCAAGGAGTAAGTGTGAGGTGGTGTGAAGCTGTCACATAAAGGGGGCAGTCTGCTTGTAGCCAGAGCCCGAGCTGCGGGCTGACCGCATCTGCTGAAGCAGTTGAAGTGTGGGCTGGCAATGCCTGCACTTTGTCAAAGAGAACATTTAAGGAAGTTCAGCTGCGGAAGTGCTCTGAACCCTGCGCGGCTCCCAGAAGGTCCCTCCTGGAGAGGTGGTGTGTGGCCGTGCTACCCACCCCGGGCATCTCAACCCGTCCTGGGCTTCCTCAAGGTGACCCTGTGCTGAGCTCAGGCATCTCAACCCATCGTGGGCTTGTCCTGGAGGTGACCTTGGGCTGAGCTCCGCGTGCCTGTTCTGGGAGCTGTTGATTTACAATGCAGATTCCTCACTCCTCGCCTGCCTGCCCCTGCCCCTCCTAAACTTGGCTGGGACAGAAGAGCCTGTTTGCTTTCTGATGCCAACAGTGGCTGTGGCAGAGAGCCCTGCCATGTGAGAGGCAGAGATAGAGCAGAGGGGGCCAAGGAGGAGCAAACGGTGCAGCTGCTGTTACTTCTGGCAGCCAAGGAGCACATCTGTGGGACAATGTCGGTGCTTAACCCTGTCCTGCAGCCCCCAGAGGTGAAGGAGTATCTGTCCAAGGGCGAGCGCTTCATCAAGTGGGATGATGTGAGTACCAGGGGCTTTGCTTTGCCGAGTTCTATGGGAGGTGGCTGGGCAGATACTATCTTGTGGGGAGACTGGGAACGTGTATGTGGTGAGCTGATGGGACAGTGAGAGCAGAGATATCTGGATGGAGAAGAACAGGAGAGCTGAGGGCTAAAAGCAAGGGGTATAGGTGTTGGGGGTTGGTGGGATGGCTTCTGCACTGCTTCTTGCTGTGGAAGATGAAGCAAATGGAGTCACTGGGTCTGTGTGGGACTCCAGGGTCCTGCCTGTGTGAATCAGTCCTTGGGAAGGTGCTCACTGCTGGGAGTCTCCTTGGGGTGAGGGGCTGCACTTGGACTTGTCTGGAGGGGCCTGCAGGGTGGGATGCACTCCAGAGCTGAGCAGACTGTCCCTACTTTGCAGACAGTGGAGATCAAGCTTCAAGTTTTTTCCTCTCCTGGCCATGTTGCTGGAGGGGACTGAGGGTGAGCCATGTCCTCCACATCTGCCCAGCTTGGGGGTCTGTGAGCTCCAACCCATGCAGCATTCCAGCAGTGCAGAGCCTGTGCTTGAGCAGTGCTGCAGCCTGGAGAGTGCTGCAGAAGCTGCTTCTCTCCTCTGGTGTCCTCAATACACTTGCTTTGCAGTCTCTGCCATTTGTTGTGAGAGGCAGAAAGAATGGAACAGCAGAAGAGGAGATACTGATTCAGATGTAATAGTTCCATTCTTCCTTGAGTAAGAAGGCAAAAGAGGATTTTACCCCAATGTCTGCCTCCCTGAGCAAGGGGACAGCAGCTGCCCATGCATTTTGTCTGCAGCATGAATTGTCTGCTGTTGAGCATGAATGCTGAAAAAACGGGCAAGCCAGGTTATGATTGTTCACTAAGCTCTGAGGGAAACATTTGAAGTGGTATTGCAGATGAGATGCATTAGAAGGAGCCTTCAGCAGCTGTTGTGGGCGTAGAGCTGGAGTGGAGTTTGAGGTCCCAAGGCAGTGTGTGTGTGTGTGTGTGGCTGATCACTTGTGTGCAGCTGGGGAGGGACTTTTTACAAGGGCTTGTAGTGATAGGGTGATGGCTTTAAGCTGGAAGAGGGGAGATACAGAATGGAGATGAGAAAGAAATTCTTTACAGTGAGGGTGGTGAGACACTGGAACAGGTTGCCCAGGGAGGTTGTGGATGCCCCCTCCCTGGAGGTGTTCAAGGCCAGGCTGGATGGGGCCTTGAGCAACCTGGGCTAGCGAGAGGAGTCCCTGCCCATGGCAGAGGGATTGGAACAAGATGATCTTGAAGGTCCCTTCTAGACCAAACCATTCTGTGATTCTGTGATAAACAGGGATGGTGCAGCAGCACTGAGGAATAAGGAAGCAATGTAACAGGAAAGGATGTTGGATAAAGAGGGTGGATGCTGAGGGGCACAGGTTGGAATATCACTGGGCAGTTATTTATTCCATGAGCTCTGCATAAACCAGAGGATGACAGCAGGGTGTGGTGGACAGCACAACCTTCCCTTCCTTTTCAGTGCAGGCCTTGTGGCTTCTTTGAATTTGAACAGGGATTTGGTTTCTGAGAAGAATAATCATAGAATCATTGAAGTTGGAAAAGACCTCTACAATCATCAAGTCCAACCTCCTACCCAACACTTCCATGTCCTCCAGACCATGTCCTGAAGTGCCACATCTGCTTGTTTTTTTAAAACCTCCAGGGACAGTGACTCCACCACCTCCCTGGGCAGCCTGTTCCTATGCCTGATCTCTTTGAATTTGTTCCTAATTTCCAACCTAAACATCCCCTGGTGTGGCTTGGGGCCACATTTGTCCGACCCGGCCACCTTGGTTCTGATCTGGAAGATCTCCTTGTTGGGTGGGGTTCAGGACCAGCCCTGAATAATTTCATCAGGTTTTTGTGCCTGTGGTTAAGTTTATAGTCTGTGTTGAGCTAGTCCATGGAGTTTAGGAATCACCCCCTAAAGCAGATTGATCTGCTGTGGCAGGTGGACCTCTACGCAAAGTATTCCTGAGCAGACCTCTTCTCTGTAAGGAGAGCACCTACATGGTAAATGACATGGACTGGTAGATGCCATGGATGAATGCTGTCTCTGCTCGGCCCAGGCTACTTTCTGGAGCTTGTGGGTGCCTTGGAGGGAAAGGAGTTCAAATGAAACCATTAACTGCATCTAGAGGTGCTTCCTTCTACCATTAACTGCATCTAGAGGTGCTTCCTTCTCTAGATTCATTGTACAAGAAGCTCCAAGAGAGCCATTCTAGCTAAAAGCATAGTGTTAGGTGAGACCTGGGCTTCAGCAGAGCTCAGCTCCCATAGCTTCACACTGTAACCCTGGAGATGTTCTAAAATCATCTGGTTCGGTTCCATAAATCACAGAGGATGATTCACCGAGCTGGGTCTATATTTGGACTGGGAACCTTACATCCCATAATGGGTTCTCCAAGTCACATAAGGTGCTAACTTCCTCTCTTCTGGTTTTGTCAGGAAACAGCAAGTGCTTCTCCTGTGATCCTTCGAGTGGATCCAAAGGGTTTTTACTTGTACTGGACCTATCAGAGCAAGGTAAGTGCTAGGACTTCACAACCTCATCTCCAAATAAGAGTAAAAGCAGTGACTCTAAGGATGTGGAGACCTCAAGTCTGGAAAGGCAGTTGGGCTCCTCTCTGGTCAGGGAGGTGTGCACGCTGCCAGAGGGAAGCCACAGAGTACTGGTTGCTGGAGGGGAGTGAGGGGTAACACACTGAGGAGAGAGAATTCAGTTCCTCACTGTGGAGAAGCCACAAGGAGCGGAGAGGTCTGGCTGACTGGAGGTGGAAGGCTGGGCTTACTTCTGCTTTCCAGAGCAGGGCTGTGGTGTAGCTTCTTCCTCTTTGTGACCTACATGCTGAAAAGACATGGTAGATAGAGACAGTCCTGCACAGTGCCCTGGCCAGGAGACATGAAGTGTTTTGGGGAGCTCTTCACTGTTGTTGGAGACATTCAAGAAACATGTGGGCATGGCAGCTGGGGATGTGGCTTAATGGCCATGGTGGTCTTAGGTTGGAGCTTGGACTCAAAGGCCTCTTCCAACCCAAAGAATTCTATGATTCTCAGAAAAGTGTGCCCTAGTGCCAGTGGG
This sequence comes from Melanerpes formicivorus, assembly GCF_026170545.1. Taxonomy (NCBI): domain Eukaryota; kingdom Metazoa; phylum Chordata; class Aves; order Piciformes; family Picidae; genus Melanerpes; species Melanerpes formicivorus. The sequence continues at coordinate 11,756,399 of NW_027142368.1, read as the reverse complement.
GCAAAGCACTGCCATGCAGCCATGTCCTCCCAGAACAGTGTCCTGAGGCTGGGCACTGTCACATCCCTCTAGATGTGCTCTCCTTTCAGCCATGCCTGGCACTCTCATTCTCCTTTCAAGGTCTGCTCCTGGCAGTAGGATTTTTGCTGTGGGAGTTCCAGCCAGCCCTCAGCAGCCTGATTTACATTCTTGGGGAAGCACTTGGGGGGCATATTCCCTGTGCTCTGAGGGAATCTGCAGGTGGTGTGAGCTAGCAAGGGTGGTGGGTAAATGCTGGCTGTCAGAGGGAGTGGGGCAGGCATGAGGATGTCCTGTGAGGGCTGGCATGAGCACAGCAACCAAAGCTTTGTGAGATATGGTGAGTAGTTTATCTGTTGAATTCATGTGGCTTCTTTGGCCAGCTCCTCATGTCATGAACAGCAAGGAAGTAAAAAGCTGTCCTGTTACGTGAAGGTTTAGGAGTAAAATTTCCACCCTGCTTGACAATAAAATAGGGATCCAGCCAGAAGGTATGGTATCCACATTGTTCCTTGTTGTGATCTTGGAAAAGAGCATTATCTGCTGCAACAAGTGTAATTTGTTCTCCAGATCCGTGGTGAGCAGAGAAATTAGTAACAGAGGAAGGAAATTCAGGTTGGTTATTAAAAGAACAAACAAAATAAACACAACAGCAGTGAGGACATGGAGGAGGCTCTGCCTGGGGAAGGTTGTGGAATGTCCTCCGTGGGAATTGCTTCAGAACAGGTCTGTTGGGAGTGACCTGGAGAAGAGGTGGTCCTGCCTCTCTACCATAGACTGAGTTGTGTTAACACCATGGATTTGTAACTGGGGTAGAGTTTCCTCACATAAACCTGTGTGCATGTCCCTCTCACAGCAACCCCCACCAAGCCTCTGGCCTCACTGTGAAGAGGGCAGTGCTGCAGACCACCACCACTACCTCAGCATTGTCCAGCTGGACATGTCATAGAATCATAGAAGGGTTTGGGTTGGAAGGGACCTTAAATATCATCTCCTTCCAGTGTCCCTGCCATGGGAAGGGACACCCTCCACTAGACCACGTTGCTCAAGCCCCCATCCAACCTGGTTTTAAACACAGTGGACATCCACAACCTTCCAGAGCAATCTGTTTCAGGGCCTTACCACCCTCACTGTAAAGAATTTCTTCCTAACCTCCAGTCTACATCTGCCCTCTTCCAGCTCAAAGCCATCACCCCTCATCCTTTCTTGTAACCCCCTTCAGGTACTGGAAGTCTGCTCTAAGGTCTCCCCAGAGCCTTCTCTTCTCCAGGCTGGGCAGCCCCAACTCTCCCAGCCTGTCCCCATAGGAGAGGTGCTGCAGCCCTCTAATCATCTGTGTGGCCTCCTCCAGATCTTCTCCAACAGTCTGATGTCCTTCTTGCTGATTTTTCCCTGCCTCATTCCTGGTGGGAGAGCTCTTTCCAAGTCAAGGGTGCTGGCTGAGACCTGCTTTATAGCTTCTGGGGGCTGTGCAAAGGGTGCTTTGCCTTTCCTCACCTTCCTTGTCCTTGTTCTGTTGTAGGAGATGGAAATGTTGGATATAACCAGCATCCGAGACACCCGTGTAGGGCGGTTTGCCAAAATCCCCAAGGTGAGTGCACAGCTTCATTGCTGCTGAACTTGAATTGGTTGTTCAGATGGGAAAGGCAAAGCTGCCTGAGGCTTTGGCATCAGCTGAGGCAGCTTATCCTGGCTTTCTGCTACAAGGTGGAGAGGACCTTGCCTCAATCACAGAATCATTTAGGCTGGAAGAGACCTTTAAGATCATGGAGTGCAACCCTTAACCCAGCACTGCCAGGTTACCACTAAACCATGGCCCTCAGCACCACATCTACATTGTTTTGAAAACCCTCCAAGGATGGGAACTCCACCACTGCCCTAGGCAGCCTGGGCCAGACCTTGACAGCCATCAAGATGACAAAATTGTTCATGTCCATCACCTAAACCTCCCCTGGCGTAACTTGGGGCTGTTTCCTCTTGTCCTGAGGTTTCTATCTTTGAGAGAAAAGACCAACCTCTACCTGGCTCCAACCTGCTTTCAGGGAGTTGTAGGGAGTCAGAAAGTCTCCCTTCAGCCTCCTTTTCTCCAGGTCCCTCAGCTGCTGCTCATGGTACTTGTCTTCTTACCTTGCAGTGACATAGAAGAGTTACCTTTTATGTCATCTCTGAACTCCCTGGGGTTCCTCTGTGCACCCAAACCAAAGATACCTCCAGGCTAGGGTATATGAGCTTGTTAGAAAGAATATGCCAGAAAGCCAGGAGAGCAATTCCCCTTCCATATGCTTGTCAAAGGAGGCTGTTTGAGTTGTACTCAGCAGCTGGGTTCTCTCTCACCCACTTTAATCTTGGCCTGGCTTTTACATTCCATGAGCTACACAGGGATGTCCTACAGGAGACGTCACAGAATCACAGAATGCCAAGTTGAAAGGGACCCCAGGGATCATCTGGTCCAACACTGACGACATGTGATCCTTCTCTGAGTCACCAGAGCTTTCCTTTGAGCAAGGATGCACAGACTGGGTCAAGGCAGCTACAAACCTGTAGTTACAGTGAGGTTCCAACACACTGGTGGAGGTTTTTCCCTTTAAAGGGAAGAAAATGCAGTTCCAGGGGAAAAAAAATAATAGTTTCTTCTATTTTTTTTTCCTCCAAAGAATTGTAAATCCTCTGCTTGCAGGGTGGCAGGCTGAGGGCAGCACACAAGTATGGCTTTGTTCTGGGTTTCAGATATAACTCAAACTTCCTGGAGCAAAATCGTCCTTGTTGGGACTTTTTTTTTTCTCTCTCTGCTTTTTTGTTTGTTTTTAACTTCTCCATGTATGGAGGAGGCAAGCAGAAAACTGAAAGAAAGCTTGAATGTGAAAAGGAAACAAAGGAGTAGAGATGATAGCAGAGGTGATTCTCCGCCTGCTGCAAAAGGGGAAGGTTTCGCAATCCAAGAGACTCGAGCAGCCTCTTTGCGTAACTGGTGAGGCTGTTTTCTTGGTGCTGCTCTGAAATGTCTCTTCAGAGCTCCCTGAGACTGGTGGTTCCCAAAAGAGCACAATGAGCTGGGTGCTAAAATCCCAGCAGACCTCCAGAACGGTGCCCATCTTGCACAATTCCTTCTGAGAAACTGCCTTTCGTGGAAATTCACTAGAATGAAACGTCTGGGTTGAAACTGGAGCAGGGGAGATTTAGGATGGACTCTAGGAGGAAGTTCTTTACTGTGGAGGTGGTGAAATACTGGAATAGGTTGCCCAGAGATGTGGTGGAGGCCCCATCCCTAGAGACATTCATGGTCAAGCTTGCTGGGGCCCTGAGCAGCCTGCTTTAGTTGGAGATGTCCCTGCTGGCACAGGAGGCTTGGATAAGATGGCCTTCAAGGGTCCCTTACAGCATGCTGCATTCTGTGATTATATGATGTGAGTTTTCAGCAAGTCCAAAACTGTCTGAAACAAGAAGGGGAGGAAGGAGGAGAAGGAGAAGAAAAAGGTGTCTTGAGAGAGCTAGCCAGGATGATCAGTGCTCAGGCTTTGAAACCCTGCATGCTCATATGTGACCTGCAAAAGAGGGGCACAGAGAGAAGACAAAATTTGCCAGAGGTACCAAGTCATTTGGGGTAACAAAAAGAGAGCTTATGTGCAGCAAGGCCTCGAGTTGCTGATTGCATGATCTAATAAGTGATAAAATTTAGTACAGATAACAGTCAGACAAGGCACACATAGAAACCCCCTTGATTCTAATCTGTAATTAACAGGCTCTGAGTTTGCTGTTGCTGCTCAGAAACAAGATCATGAGGGTGTGGTAAAATATCAAGGCAGTGTTCAGAGGCATGTGCTCAAAAACCAAGTTCCAAGTTAAGAATTCTATGAAAAGAAAGAGCACACGGTGCTACTGTGCGCACCCTGAGCGCACTCATGTTTCTGTGCCTCCCTGGTGTCCTCATCCCAGATGAGACAACTGGAAAAGGCAGAGGAGTGCAGCAAGATGAAGAAAAGAACGAAATAGCTGCTGTAGGAAGAGCATCTGAGGAAGCAGGGGGAAAAAAAAAGAAAAGAAAAGATGAGGGGGATGTGGAGGAGTATCATGGAGTGCTGTAAAGTGAGGAGATGACTGGAGAAGGTGAGCATGAAGCACTTTGCAGTGTTTCTTCCATTGGGAGGACTACATGTTGAGTGGAATTTTCCGGCAGCAGGCCCAGCACAAGCAGGAGGAGGTGCTGCTGCTTTGCATGTCATCTCCATGTGCTGTGGGATGTCTTCCTCCAGCTAGGAAAACTCAGGACTAGAAGAAAATGCCCTCTGAGGGTTGTTAAGTGTGAGATAAGGGCATGCAGTGATAGAACCGGGGTGAATGCTTTCAGCTAGAAGAAGGAAGATTTAGACTGCAGATTAGGAAGAAATTCTTTACAGTGAGGGTGGTGAGACACTGGCACAGGTTGCCTAAGGAGGTTGTGGATGCCCCCTCCCTGGAGGTGTTCAAGGCCAGGCTAGATGAGGCCTTGAGCACTGTTGTCTTGTGGAAGGTGTCCCTGCCCACAGCAGGGGGGTGTCAATAGATGATATTTAAGGTCCCCTCCAGCCCAAACCATTTTGTGATGTTATGACAATGCCTCTGGCTTAGGAAGCTGCTGAATCATAAATTTCTGGAAGCTGCAGAGATGTGCCAGGGAAGTGTCATTGCCTTTCCTCTGCTCTTACAGCCTTCTCCAGGTGTATGGATGAACCTCTGGTCTGACCTGGTGTAGTTGTCTTCTAGCCATTGCAGCAACCCACAGACAGCATTGTACAGTCCTGGGAGCTGGCTACAGCTAATTTCTTACAAAGAAAGAAGAAAGGTCAAGCACCAAATGATTTATTAAGTATTCTGAACAGGCAGAAGCGATGTGCTTGATGACAACCTCTGCTGGGAAAATCCTGAGGGCTTTATGAATGCTGCATTTCACACAGACCCATTTGAAATGAGTCCTCTTTTCAGTTCAAGGAATTTTCGGGCATTACTATGACAAGACATAGTAAAATGCACCAGACTGGTTCCTTATCCACTGTTCTCTTACAGAATGATGGGTGGAAGGTCTTGTGTGGGCACAGAAATGGCCATCCAACCAAGGTGGTGGGAGAGCCATCCAGCCCTGGAAGTGTCTTCATGGCTGCCCTATCCACCATGCTTCTGCAGGGCTGAGCTGTGTATTCTGTTGGCTGTCCTAGACCAGAATTTCCTCAAAGGAATGCAGAAAGCAGTGACAATTTCTTAACATGAACCTGGTGCATCACTGCTCAAAGGTATCAAGAGGGAAAACTGGTGTGACAAGGCAAACCAAGGTCTGTGGGAGGTGAAGGGTGGCAGAATGAAAAAGGATGTTGGCTCCCTGATACAAATAATGGCTTGGAATGGTTATGGGATGTAACTGTTGAAGTTAACACCATGAGTTGTGTGTTTCATTGCCTAAAGGTGGAGGAGAAGGGGCTGATGGGTATTAAGATGAGGAGAACAAGATCACAGCTGCTGGAGTGCCTTTGCATAGTGCCCATAACGAGTCAAATCCTCTTCCCTTCCTGGCAAGTAGCATCATGGCAAACCCACAACCTCTGTGAGGCAAAGCTCATGGTCTGGTTTTCTTCGTGAAGACATTCCCAAGGCAGGCCAGTGCTTTGAGGGCATTTGGTGTTGCCTTCTCCTGCAAGGTGCCATGACCTTCTGGCAGGGCTTTGAGCTTCATGAGGGTGGATCATGCCCTGAGTGAGTCTCTGCTAACAGGTGTGGTGTTGTGGATGTTGGGAGTTACTTGCTTTCAGTAACACTTTCCTCCTGCTGCTAAGAAAGATGTTTGGGGTTTTTCTTTGTAACCTCTCCATGCACAACAAGAACACCATCAGAGCACCCACGCAGAAAACCACTTCTGAAAAGAGCTGCCATCATGCTCACTCCCTTGCCAGCACTGTCACAAGTCACAGCATTACCCCTGCAGGCTGGGAGGGGCAGGGGCTGCTGGGACCCTCTTCATGGTACTGAAGCGTTTGGGAAGCAGGCAGTCAGCCTCCAGTGCCCAGCAGAGTAAGAGTGGCATTGACAATGGACTGGTCACTGAGGGCTGGCAGCAGTAGGAGTCTCTTCCAAGTGAGAAGCACTTCATAGAATCATTTAGGTTTGAAAACAGCTTTAGGATCAGTGAGTCCCACTGTAAACCCAGTAATGCTAATTCCAGAAATTGCCCCAGAAGGGTGTTCAAGAAATGTGTGGACAAGGCACTTTGGGACAGAGTCTAATGGCCATGGTGGTCATAGGTGGATGGTTGGACTCACTGATCTTAGGGGTCTCTTCCAGCCCAAACAATTCCATGATTCCTACCTGAAACTGAGGACACTGGTGCTCTCTTTAAACAAAGGCTCTCCTCTTGCCTTCTGCCCTCCCTCCCAAGCCCTCACCTCCTGCCACATTAGCACCTCAGCAGGCACAGAGCCCTCAAGTCCTCCCCTGACCTCTCCTGTGCACGTGCAGCATTCCCCTTCTCACCCCCTGAGCCTGCTCTTCCCTGCGAGCTCCTCAGTGTTCTGCAGCATGTCTTCTCCATGGGTGTTGTTTTGGAGAGACAGGGCAGAACGAACTCTGGCAGATGTTCAAGAGCAATAAAGCCATGAATTAGCAGGGCCTTTGAACGTAGCTGAGACAAGACAGAAAGCCATTGACCGTGGTTCAGCAGCATGCTGGAGCAGATCAAGATGTTCATTATGATGCAGTTCTGTGTTTTCCTTTGAGTAACAAGGAACAATAACAGTCTTTTTTTCCCCCCCTTCTGATGCACCAAGACACCAGAAGGCTGACAGGGAATGTAAGAATTAGGACCAAAATCTATGATGGTTTAGGCCATGCTTTTATTGTCTTCATCGTGGGATTTGTTTAGACATCTCAGCAGGGATTGGCTTTGAAACAAGCATCACTTCTTCTAAACCCAGAAGTTGTGTTTTCTGACTATGTCAGACACCAGCAAGATCAGGGAGGTGATTCTACCTCTCTACTCTGCTCCTGTGAGACCTCACCTGGAGTACTGTGTCCTAGTGCTGGTGTCCCCAACACAAGAAGGACATGGACCTCCTAGAGCAGCTGCAGAGAAGGGCCACAAAGATGATCAGAAGGCTGGAGAACCTCCCCTGTGTGGACAGACTGAGAGTTAGGGCTGCTCAGCCTGGAGAAGTGAAGGTTCCAGAGAGAACTTAGAGCAGCCTTCCATTACTTGAAGGGTGCTACAGAAGAGCTGGGGAGGAACTTTCGACAAGGGCTTCTAATTACAGGGCAATGGCTTTAAGCTGAAAGAGAGGAGATTTAGGCTGAATATGAAGAGAAATTCTTTACAGCAAAGGTGGTGAGACACTGGAACAGGTTGCCCAGGATGCTTGTGGATGCCCTCTCCCTCTGGAGGTGTTCAAAGCCAGGTTGGATGAGGCCTTGAGCAACCTGGTCTAGTGGAAGGTGTTCCTGCCCATGGCAGGGGGTTGGAACTATATGATCTTGATCTTTTGGTCCTTTCAAACCCAAACCATTCCATGACTCTGTCACCAGACAGGGGTGAGCAGTGCTCAGGAGCCACCAACACAGGGAACACTCACAGTGCAGCTGGGGCTGAGCAGGGGGCTGAGCTGTGCACTATAAACACATGGTGGGTGGTCAGAGCTGGAGACTGAGCATCATCTCTGCTCTGTGGACTCAGGCTGGAACTAAACAAAGTCTGCTGTTCGGGCCTTGAAATAACCCAGTGACCACAAGCAGCTGGGTGGACACGAGCTGCTCTGTGTGCGCGCGGAAGAATGCGCTGGGAGCCTCTGCTTCGTGCGAGGTTTGTAAACAGTGGAGCAGGGGCTGAGCAAGGAAACAAGCATGTCTGAATAATGGCCTGTTGTCGTGCTGGGCCTTTCTCTGCCCCTTCCATCTTTCTGCAGGGCCAGAAGGTGCTGAGTTGCAGAGTCTGCATCTTTCCCTGGCAGGCTGTTCCCGCTGGATTCCCGAACGCCACAGGCTGTTTCGTGCCATGTGAATCTCTGCTGCTGCTGCCTGTTCCGCTTCCTTTAGATAAGGCCCCAGTGAAAGCCGAGAGTGCTTCATCTGCCTGGGGTTTTTTTCTGCCTCATCTTGCTGAGATGCTTGTCATGGAGATAGGCTGCCCCCCTGCATCACAGTTATCAGTCCTGCAGTCCTGTGATGGAGCTGTGCTGCTAACGATGACATGAAGGTTACCTGCAGTCAAAGGCAGTTGATCAATTCTGGTGCTCCTTCTGACACCCAAACAACATTTCTTCTCCAAAAGAGAAGACTTATTGTCATGTCCTGTCTTCTAACACCACAAGTGCTGCATCACATAGTGCATTTCAAAGACACCAAACAGAATTGTAGAATCATAGAATGGCCTGGGTTGGAAGGGATCTTAAAGCTCATCCAGTTCCAATCCCCTACCAGGGGCAGGGACACCTCCCACTAGATGAGGACATCCACAACCTCCCTGGGCAGGCTGTGTTTCACCATCCTCACTGCAAAGAATGTCTTCCTAATCTCCAGTCTCAATCTCCCCTCTTCCAGCTCAAAGCCATCACCCCTCATCCTTTCACTACAAGCTGTTGTAAAACATCCCTCCCCAGCTCTCCTGTAGCTCCCTTCAGGTACTGGAAGGCCTCTGAGGTCTCCCTGGAGCCTTCTCTTCTCCAGGCTGAATAGTCCCAGGGAGAAGACACCAGACAGTCTTCTGCTTTAGGTCTGGCTCTTTGATTATATTTGCATGGGAATTTGCTTTTCTCTGGACTGAATCTGCTTCATACAGATGAGGGCTTTAGGCAAATCAGGAGACTGGGATGTTTGGACATTAGGAAGGAGGTCTCAACAGTGAGGGTGCTGAGACACTGGAACAATTTGCCCAGAGATGTGGTTAAGGCCCCATCCCTGGAGAAATTCAAGGTCATACTTAACGGGGCCCTGAGCAGCCTGCTGTAGTTGGAGATGTCCCTGCTGACTGGAGGGGTCTTTGGACAAGATGACCTTTGAGGGTCCCTTCCTTCCAACCCAGGGCTTTCTGTGATTCTGTGAAGCGGAGCGGAAGCTGAGTCTGTGTTTCAGCCTCTCTGCCTGTGAGCTGTTTTCTGTTTGCTTGAGATTTTAAAGTGGATTTGCTAAGCCTGATGCTTTCTGATTTGCATGGCTAATGCAGTTGTCCTGCTTTTCATTCATATTTTTTCCTTTATGGCCACCTGCAACCTGACTCTAAGCAATGACCTAGTGAAGCTGCTGCTGCACAAGGTGCTAAAGGTTATGGAAGAGCCATGGCATCAGGTTCTGTGCCCTTGGACACAGTCTCTGGTCCTTTCTCATCACCTTCATTTGGTGCTTTTATCCTGTGAGGGAGATAATCCCCATGCAAAGCAGCAGTACAGAGTGACTGACTTGCTTAAGGCCAGGCAGGAAATCAGTCACTGGGAAAATCTGACCCAATTTAGATCCCCCACAAGATGATCCTCTCCTTTCTCTGTTGCAGTTGAAGCTATCCTCACTGAGGCACTGGGAGGTGTCACGAGCTAATGCTGATAAAGGCCATGGCATATAAAAAGTGACACAGGCTAGAGCTAATGGGAACAATGACTTCTCAGAAGGTGATCAGGCTGCTAGCAGCCACACCATGGGTCAGCCTTGTCTGGCAGAGCATATCTGGGTGAAGGCAGAAGCTCTGGTACAGCTCGCTGGGGACACGGTATGAGGAGAAACAGCTGCTGGAGAGCCAGCAACACCAGCTTGCAGAGGAGGAAGGGCTGGGAGGAGCTGATCTGTAACAAATACAGGAAATGAGTTCAGCACAAACCACAAGTTCTCCATTGTCTCAGCTGCATATGATTTACAGCAGGAGAGGTGAGGAAGCTGAAGGAACGCCAGCAGCTTTGTAAGATGAAGTTAAATTCAAAGTGAAGATCCTAATACTTCGCCATTTGTGCTGAAAAGCTCAGCTCCATCAAGAAGTCGTTGTGAGCAGGGAAAGGAGATGTGGGTATGAAGGGACTGCTTGCTTCTGGGAAAGAAAATTGCTCACAAAGCAAGACTTGAGCATTCTGAGAAATCCTCTTAACTTGTAGCAAACAGGAAAAAGCTTTTGAGAAGCCAACGCTGCCCAGTAAGCAGCAGGGAACAAGCCACTAAACTTGAGCTGAGCTGATTTTGTAGGAGCTCTAATTTTATAGCAAATCCAAAGGTGAAGTCATAGAACCAAAGAATTTCTTGGATTAGAAAAGACCTCTAAGATCATTGAGTTGCTGTACGTGTCCAGAGGAGGGCAATGAAGCTGGTGAAGGGCCTGGAGAACAGCTCTGGTGAGGAGCAGCTGAGGGACCTGGAGTTGTTGAGCCTGGAAAAGAGGAGGCCGAGGGGAGACCTCCTGTCTCTCTACAGCTCCCTGAAAGGAGGTTGGAGGCAGGTGGGGCTGGTCTCTTTCCCTTAGTATCAGGTGACAAAAGAAGAGGCAATGGTCTGAAATGGTGCCAGAGGGGTTTAGGTTGGATATTAGAAAAAATTTCTATGCTGAAAGAATGGTCAGGGATTGGAACAGGCTGCCCAGGGAGATGGTGGAATCACCATCCCTGGAGGAGTTCAAGACATGTGTGGCCATAGCACCTGGAGTCATGGTTAAATGACCATGGTGGTGTTGGGTTGATGGTTGGACTGGATGACCTTAGAGATCTTTTCCAGCCCAAACAATTCTATGATTTTATTCTATGAATTGCTGTGCTTTATTCTAGGAGCTGGGAATCTTATCCTTGCATGATAAATAGGGACCCTCAGTACAGCTCCAGGATTCCTTGGCTTAGTGATGCCTTATGTAGGAATGAAGAAAATGCTAAATAATTTAAAGAGATCCTATAAATACTTCCATTTGGTGATGAAATACAAGTGTGACTAATCAGATGAGCCTTCTGCTTAACAAAATTAATCTCTGGTGGGCCACCACTGCAGGAGACTGCAATTGCTATGGAAAAACCCACTTATAGCAACTGGCAACCAGCAGAAAGTCACTTGGAAAAGTGAAGCCCCTCCTGTAGGCAGGATGCCAGACCTTAGAATCACATAATTGTTTTGGTTGGAAAAAACCTCCAACCATTGACCTGACACCACCATGGCCACTAAACCATGTCCCAAAGTGCCATGGTCACATGTTTCTCGAACACCTCCAGGAATGGTGACTCCATCACCTTCCTGGGTAGCCCGTTCCAGTACCTGACCACTCTCAGCAGTTCCTAATCTGCAACCTAAGCCTCTCCTGGAACCTCTCCTGTCAAAAGTAAAATCCATAGGGATTTACAGTGAGAAATAAAACTATTTCTTTTTAAGTGTTAACTAAGTGTTAGTCAGACCTTCTGGATCTTCTGGTTGCAGTTTGCTTCTCTCTCCCTTCATCCCCATCTGTTCTGTTTCTTTTGCAGTGCCAGAAGCTCCGAGAGGTTTTTAACTTGGATTACCCTCACAGCACCTTCCTGCTTAAGACACTGACTGTTGTGTCTGGCCCTGACATGGTGGACCTCACTTTCCATAACTTTGTGTCCTACAAGGAGAATGTTGGCAAGGTGAGGGCAAGGAAGCACTTCTTGGGGAGGGCTTCTCAGTGTAAGGAAGTACATAATCCTGTAAGGAAGTACATAATCCCAGTGTCATCTCAGAAGTAAGGGGGGAGCAGGAAGGGAAAGGGAATGATGGAGAACTCAACCCTTCCAGTATTACTGGTGTGGTACCTCCACAGTTCTAGAAGCTTCTGCCCTGCATGGAGAGAAGAACCAGTGGAAGAACTTTAGTATGTCATTGGTGTGCTTTGTGTGGATAACCAGACAGCTGAGAAGAGTTAGTAGAGAAGTTTCAGCTGCTGGTATCTGTAAGCAGTAGGAAGGGGATACAGGCAAGCCAGAGGAGCACTTGTTGGGGTTTGGAGCCCAGCAGTATCAGGACAGGTCCATGACCTTTCCATGCTTGTTGCTGTGTACTTCTTGGTGCAGTCCCAAAATCCCTCTGTGCTGTGTGTGTTTGTTCCCAGAGCTGGGCAGAGGACATCATGGCCATTGTTCGGAACCCCCTCACGTCCAACGCGTCTCGGTACACCTTCCTAGAGAAAATGTGAGTGACTTCTGACACACCTTGGCCTCCAGAGCGCTTCTCTACTGCCCTTTCTGCTCTGCTAACAACAGAAGGCTTCCCCTTCATGGCCCAAGCACAGCACTTGACCTTGTTGAATCTCACACGCTTCAGAGGAATCTTTCTGATAGTTAAGCTTTAATAATTTGCCCATTTTTCCTTCCTGAGAAACAGGAACAGGCTCTGGCTGAGGGTAAGTAAGGGGGCAGTTTGCAGGACCTTGATTCTCAGTTAACTGTTAGTCTCTTTCTCTTTACTTAATAGAACCTCTAAAATTGTACAAATGTACTTTCATAATCTTGATTATTTCTTTCCACAGCCTGGTGAAGCTGAAGATGCAGCTTAATGCAGAGGGGAAGATTCCTGTCAGGAAGTGAGTATGGATGTGTGGATTAGGAAGAAATTCTTTACAGTGAGGGTGGTGAGACACTGGAACAGGTTGCTCATGGAGGTTGTGAATGCCCCCTCCCTGGTGGGGTCAGGCTGGATGGGGCCTTGAGCAGCCTAGTCTGGAGGAAGCTGTCCCTGCTCATGGCAGAGGGTTAGAAATAGATGATCCTTAAGGACCCTTCCAACCCAAACCATTCCATGATTCTGGGATTCTATGATATTTGTTTATTGTGTGTTCAGTCAGACTGGTAAGATGATGGTTATCCAGTTGCTTCAGCTGCCTGTTCTTCCTGCACCTAAGAGGTAGAAATCATTCTCAGGATTCAGACCATAGAAGGACTCCTGTTGCACCTTGGTTCCTTCCAAGGAAGGGTCTGGAAGGCAGAGGAGAGAGACCTGGAGCTGTTTACTCTGGAGAAAACTGATAGGAGATCTTATTAATGTTTACAAATATCTGAAAGGTGGCTGTCAAGAAGAAGGGGGCAGGCTTCTTCAGTGGTGTCCTGTGATAGGATGAGGGACAACAGACACAAACTGGAACATAAGAAGTTCCACCTCAACGTGAGGAGAAACTTCTTTGCTGTGAGGATGCTGGAGCCCTGGAGCAGGCTGCCCAGAGAGGTTGAGGAATATCTTTCTCTAGAGACTTTCAAGACCCATCTGGATGTGCTCCTATGTGACCTGCCCTAAATGATTCTGCTTTGGCAGAGGGGTTGGACTCAATGATGTCCTGAGGTCCCTTCCAACCCCAAACATTCTGTGATTCTGTGTGTAAGACATTAGACCATTAAATGTCCACATTACGAGCCAGAGTTACCAAACCACTCTGTATCTCCAGGTGCCAGGTGTATGTAAGGCTTTCAAAATCCATATCTGAACCCTTCTGAGGACTCTTATGATCCTTTCTCTTTGGGCATTTAAATCCCTTCTGAGTCCTAGCCAGGGTGCTGCAGCTTTTGCCTTGCAAAGGGCAGGCTGGCTTTGCATATGTCTGCTGCAGCTCCCTCTGAGCCCTTGTCCACCTGTCAACACATTTGGCACTCTTTGTTCCCCTTTTTTTTTTGGCTGGGAGCAGCTGTGATGCCAAGAGCTTAATAGAGCTGACATCTAAATTTGTCCACAGAGGAGACCTCGTTGCTGCTGACTGGGATATTCTGAAAGTAGGGGAAGTTCAGCTCTTGGTACTGTTCCCTAGTGCAGCACAGGCTGCTTGAAGCTGAAGGCTTTGACCAAGTGAGTTTTGCCCTGCAGACCAGCACCCAGCTTCCCAAATGAATCATAGAATTGTTTGGGTTGGAAAAGACCTCTAAGATCACAGAGCCCAATGGTCCACCATGGCCATTACACCAAGCACCATGTAGCACACCAGCTTCTGTGCCTGCATCATGAGTTTGTTCCTTGAGTTCATGGCAACATTTTGGTTCCAGAGAATTCTCCCTTCTTACAAAGCAGCAAATATCCATGAGGTTTGTTTACTGGTTTTGAATGTTGTCTTGACTACAAATTCTTCCTTGCTAATGCCAGCTACTGCCATGGGATAGTGTCCTGGGGGATGTGTGGCATGAGTATGCTACAACAGGAGCAGAGGAGGACAGAGAAGAGGAATTTTGAGAGTGTGCTGATGCAGTTTAGTGACAGGGCTTTTACAGAGTCATAGAATCATGGAGTCATTAAGGTGGGAAAAGACCTCTAAGATCATCCACTCCAACCATCAACCCAACACCACCATGGCCACTAAACTGTGTCCCAGAGTGCCAGGTCCACACGTTTCTTGAACACCTCCAGGGATGGTGACTTCACCACCTCCCTGGGCAGCCTGTTCCAATGCCTGGCCACTCTTGCAGCAAAGAGTAGTGTGTAGGATCTGGAACCTCAGTTACTCCCTTGCAGGACACTTTCTTCTCTTGTTCAGGTTTACAGTTATCTTGTCTGACTCTTTCACTGTGCATTTTGAGTGTCTTGCACTCCGGCTGCAGCTCCCAGCCACCCAAGCCCAGCCTTTCTGACTCCCCTCCTTCCGCATTTGGTGATGTCTTTTCCCCCTCTCTGGTCAGTATTTTTCAGATGTTTCCTGCAGACAGGAAGAGGGTAGAAGCAGCCTTAAGTGCTTGTCATCTTCCAAAGGGCAAGGTAAGGGTTTCACTGGCTAGCCAAAGGTCTTGCTATTTTGAGAAGAATCTGTTTGTCTGCTCTGACTGTGATGAAAAATCATCAGTCCAGGTGCTCTTGGTTGCTGTGAGACCTTTTCCTTCCCACCATATGCCATGCCTTAACTACAGCTGGGAGCAGTTCTCACTCTTTGTGTTGCCTTAACACAGCTCCATCACTTGTGTCAGGTGGCACAAGAAGCAGCACCTTTCTTTCTCCCTGATTCACTCTGCTCTTTGAAGCAACAAATCTGGTGGTTAATATTGGTTGGCTTCTGCCAAGCCACAGAGTACAGTCCAGGCCTGACAACTTCTGCCACTGCTGAGCTTTGTATCAACACAAGAGGCACCAAGGGGCAGTTTAAATAACTGTCCCTTCTGGAGTGGGGCATTATGGTGCTTCTCCATCTTCTTCCAGAGGTTCCAGGCACAAACATGCTGGGCTGGGGTGTTCCTAATGGGGTGAAAGCCATCATGGGTGTGTGATGTTGACCTGTCTTTAATGTGTTCTCAGAATGATGCCATCAACCCAGAGGACTTCCCTGAGACTGTGTACAAAACCTTCCTCATGAATCTGTGTCCACGGCCTGAAATCGATGAGATATTTACCTCACAGTAAGTTTCCCTCAAGCCACAGGACTTGATCTCTTGTAGAAAAAGGAGGGGCAAGGGGATTTTATGGTTTGACTGGTCTCATGCCTTAAAAAAAGCAGGAATTCAGGTCACAGACCAGTGCATTTAACACTTCCACTCTCAGTCTGAATAAAGAGGATGAGACCTCACTGTGCTGTGGGCACTCAACTGTCATCATCAGGCGGATTGATTCTGGGTCACCTCTGCTCCTCTCTCCTTCTCTCACCATAGCCATTTAAAAGCAAAGCCCTACATGACCAAGGAGCACTTGGCAAAGTTTATCAACAAGAAGCAGCGAGACTCTCGCCTCAATGACATCCTGTTCCCACCAGCCAAACCTGAGCAGGTGCAGAGCCTGATAGAGAAGTACGAGCCCAGTGGGATTAACATCCAGAGAGGTGAGTCCTGCTCAGCCCAAAGTCTTGCTCTAGAGGTAGTGTGAAACCAGCAGAAGATCTTGTGTCTTCTGCTGTCCTGACTCTCAGGGGAGCAGTCAGCCTGATTCTCACAAGTCCCTGTGTTTCACCACCAAGGAGGTGCCAGAAACATTTTGTTTCAGGGGCAGGGTGGGGCATGAAGAAGTGTGGCCAGCAGATCAAGGGAGCTTCTCTTCCCCCTCTACTCTGCCCTAGAGAGACCACATCTGGAGCTCTGGGTCCAGTTCTGGGCTTCCCCGTTCAAAACAGACAGGGAATTACTGGAGAGAGTCCAGTGGAGGCTGGGAAGATGCTGAGGGCCCTGTAGCATCTCTGTGAGGAGGAAAGGCTGAGAGCCCTGGGGCAGTGCTCAGCAAGACCTGTGAGGGACAAGAGGATGGGGCCAGACTCCTGTCAGTGGTGCCCAGGGACAGGACAAGGGCAACAGGATCAAACTTGAACACAGGAGGTTCCACCTCACCATTAGGAGAGACTTCTTTGGTGTGAAGGTGCTGGAGGCTTGGAGTAGGCTACCCATATTGGTTTTGGAGTCTCCTTCTCTGAAGAGATTCCAACCCCCCTGGGCAAGCTGCTGTGGGTGCCCTGCTTTAGCAGGGGGTTTAGACTAGATGATCCCTAGAGGTCCCTTCCAACCCCCACCTTTCTGGGATTCTGTTTTAGTGCTACTCACAGCTCTGTTTTCCATGCAGGGCAGTTGTCTCCAGAGGGGATGGTGTGGTTTCTCTGTGGCCCTGAGAACAATGTTGTAGCACTGGACAAACTGCTGCTGTACCAGGACATGACCCAGCCACTCTCCCACTACTTCATCAATTCCTCACACAACACCTATTTAACAGGTATGGGCAGTTCCAGTCTACTCCAGCTCCAGCAGACAGGGAGCAGCACTGGGGACGGGTGAGTGATGCTGAGGAGCCTCCCTCTTCCTGCTTTCCCCAGCTGGCCAGTTCTCTGGGCTCTCCTCTCCCGAGATGTATCGCCAGACGCTGCTGGCCGGCTGCCGCTGCGTGGAGCTGGACTGCTGGAAGGGCCGGCCCCCGGATGAGGAGCCCATCATCACTCATGGCTTCACCATGACTACTGAGATCCTCTTCAAGGTAGTGAAGGAGTTTTCTTCATCTATCCTTTCCCCTGCTTGGATTTAGACTGATCTCAGATTGAGGAGGCTGGCTGAGGGAGCTGACAGATGGCTGAGCTGAGGGCAGTGCTTGAGAGGGGAAGACTGATGGCGAGATGACAAGTGAATGAATGTGGAGGTAGAATGAAGGATGAGCAAACTGCAATAGGTTGGAGTTTGTGTACATTTTTTGGAGTGGGAGGACCAGAAGAGAAGCTGTTAGCTGGATGGAGATGAATGAATGAGGGAAATGCAGGCAGTCAGGGAGGAGATGGAGAGATGATCAAATACGTGTGCCTCACACACAGGGCTCTGGAACAAGGTGGATGTATGGCCAGAAAGTTACATGAGGATGGTGAGTTTATGGATAGATGCACGTCAGAAAAACAAGCAGTTCAAATGAGTTTACCTTCTGTCTGCTCTGCCCACAGCCTCACATGGTGGCAGCTCAGGAGGAATGGCTTTCAATTCCTTTCTGATGCGATGAGTGTGTGGAATGTGGTCAGTGCAGCAGCTGCCCTCTAGCCTGCTAGGCAGATTGCTGCCTGGAGGATTCAGCTCCCAGGCTTCAGCAGTACAGCACAAAGCTTCCCTCTCCCTTGGAAATACAGGCCATGGAACCACAGAAGTTACAATCAGCTCTGCAGGTTAAAACCCAACACATCACATTTCACTTTTTTCCTGCTCTCCTTTACACCACTACTGCCCACAGGAGGGCTGGAGCTTCCTTTTAAAGCTCCTTATTCTGGTTCCCTCCTGTCCTCACAGTTCCCACACTTCACTATTACTAAAATATTTATGGGGGGGGGGGGGCGGGGGGGAATCCACCACAGTCCTTCAGACTAGGGGGATCGTCATGTTCAGCATCAGTCATTTCCCAAGTCCTGCAGCACCACTGCTGCTTTTGGCTCAGCAGCTCACTGCAGAGAGGAGGAATAGTGACAGCTGTGGCTGCTGTAGCTGCCAAGATCTGCTAAAGCTTCTGACTGTACCTTAAGGAAACGATAACTTGCTTATGCAGCACGTGCCCAGCTTTGAGTTGGACCTAATCCACAGATCTTTCCCTCCACACCACTCCCCCCACCACTGCTTATGGCCTTTAAGTAGCTTTATCCATAGCTTCTTCTCAATCACAGAATCAAAGAATGTTAAGTGTTGGAAGGGACCTCTGGAGATCATCAAGTGCAAGCCCCCTGCCAAGGCAGGGTTGCCTAAAGAAGGTCACACAGGAATACATCCCATCAGGTGTGGAAAGTCTCCAGGGATGGAGACTCCACCACCCCTCTGGGCAGCCTGCTTGAGGGCTCCAGCACCCTTAAAGAAGTTCCTCCTCATGTTCAGATGGAAGTTCTTATGTTCCAGTTTGTGCCTGTTACCCCTTGTCTTGTCACTGGGCACCACTGGGCAAAGCCTGGTCCCATCCTCCTGACACCCACCCTTGAAGTATTGATCAGCATTGATGAGATCCCCCTCAGGATGCTCTTTTTGAACCTGAAAAGCCCCAATTCTCTCAGTCTTTCTTCATCAGAGAGATGTTCCAATCCCCTCAGCATCTTTGTAGCCCTCTGTTCTCCTCTGTACCTTGCTAGTTTCTGTGACAGAGTCCAAGTGGTCCACGGAGGAGCAGCTGTGGCAGCCTCCCTGTGTGCTAAAATGATGTCTGAAGCAGGGTTTGGGGGAGTAAGGGAATATTATTGTATAAACCAGGGTCTGGGGGACTGTAATTGCCCAGGAGCAAATGACTCTGCTCTGCTGTGTCAATTAGCAGCACCAGCAAGGAAAAGAGTGGAAATGTAGAAGCAGTTTAAGAGGGGCTTGGGGAAAAGATGTTTATTTTTTCTTACCTCATTAATGCTGAGAACGTTTCCATGGTGTTTGCCTTTGAAATGTCAGAAACACTGCTTGGTACTGAACATTCCACTTTTCTCTGCTGCTAGTCAGGATTTTATTAGCAGATGAAGTGAGAGAAAATTGGACAGGTTCAGAGGCAAGTCGAAGGAGGATTTGAAGCAGCTGGATCTGGTGCTGGGTGCACCTTCCTCTGCCTGTTCAAAGTGCAAGTGGCAGTGGCTTGTCTGGCAAGATGCTTTCACAGCCATTTGTGTATACACTGGACTAGGTAACAACAATCAAAACTCACCTGCTTGAAACTTCAGCTTTGGTTTTGATGCAGTCTGTAGAGTTGAGCTCTGTGCTGTGTCCTCTGGAGCTGGGAATCTGGGTGGATATGAAGAGAATGTTTCTCACCACCTTACTGGGTGAAGTTTAGTTACCTTACAGTGAAGCTCCTGACAGTGGTCAATCTGGAGACTCTTCAGCAAGAGGTCCTGCATGTCTCTGCTACTAGTGAGTGCTGATCTTCACTCTGACCATTACCTCCTGTTTAGGATGCCATCGAGGCCATTGCAGAAAGTGCTTTTAAGACATCTCTCTACCCTGTCATCCTGTCCTTTGAGAACCACGTGGACTCGTGAGTATCTGGTGCCTGGGAGACCTGTGTTCCCTGCTGTCCAGAGCAGAAAGTGCTGCTGGGCTCTGAGTGCCTGAGCTGAAATGAAACATCAAAAGATAGAATGCTAAAATCGTTTGGCTTGGAAAAGACCTCTAAGATCATCAGATCCACCCTCCAGCCCAGCACCACGACGGCCATTAAACCATGTTCCCAAGTGCCATGGCCACACGTTTCTTGAACACCTCCAGGGATGGTGACTCCACCACCTCCCTGGGCAGCCTGTTCCAATGCCTGATCACTCTTGCAGCAAAGACATTTTTCTTCTAAAATCCAACTTAAACTTCCCCTGGCACAATTTCAAGTCATTGCCTCCTGTTCTGTCACCTGATGCTAAGGTGAAGAGACCAACTCTCTCCTGGCTCCAACCTCCTTTCATGGAGTTATAGAGAGCATTGAGGTCTCCCTCAGCCTTTTTTTCTCCAGATGAATAAGCCCAAGTCTCAGCTGCTCCTCACAAGACCTGGGCTCCAGACCCTTCACCACCTCCATTGCCCTTCTAAAGGGCCTGCTTCAAAAGTCCCTGCTCACTGATGGGGGATTTAAAGGTCCCTCAACTCAAACCAGGCTGTGATTCTATGCCTGGGACTTCTGCAGCAACAGGATGTGTGTTGGAGATGAAAGAGGAGCCATGAGCTGCAGAGGGAGAGTGGCCACAGTTGTGCAGGCTTTTAGCTCAGGATGAACAGATGGGAGCTGGGCTGGGGAGGGATTTGAAGACCAGCAGAGTATCTGTGAAGGCAAGAGGTGGTTCACTGGGTCAAGCACATGGATCTCAGAATGTGATTCATACTAAGCTCTGAAGTTGGGCATCTGCTTTCCTGGTCACTCCTGCTTGATCTCTCTGTTCCTCAGGCCCAAGCAGCAGGCAAAGATGGCTGAGTACTGCAGAACCATCTTTGGAGACATGCTACTCACAGAGCCTCTGGAGAAGTACCCAGTGAGTGCAAACTGGGAAGGAGGCTGGTGGGGAGGTGTTTGGGGGAAAATTGGTCACTGCTGGTGCTAGGAGATGCCACCACAGATACAAGGGCAGTGAAAGAGAAGATGATGCTTGAGACAAGTGATTCTGGTGAGCACAACAGTGGCTGGAAGACCTCTTAGTCCCAGAGGTTCTCCTAAGCACTTGCCTGGCTCTGCTCTTGTTTAACTCTGTGACTTGAGTGACTTTGGAAATGGAGCTGCAGGTAGCCCAGCTGTGCCAAGATGAGTCACTGTGGCTTTATACACAGTGCTGTGTCATGTCTGTCTGCCAGTCCTTGCTTTGCAAAGAAACAGAAACAAGGGCTTAGTAGCATTTCAGGCTCTTCCTACCAATGCACCTCAATTCCTGCTTCCAGCCTGGATGATTCTCCCTCCCAGGCATAGATGGGCAGTTCAGGGACATGCAGAGCCCAGTGCCCAGAAGAACTGAGTAAAGCTCCTGGTCTACTTGACCCTAGTCATCAGCTTCCTTCTACATGTATTTTTTGGACACAGGGACACCTTTGGTGACCTCCATGCACGTTGCTACTGCTTCAGCTGTCCTGTGAACAGACATTGATTTACCAACAGCAGGCAGTGCCTCTGCTCTGTGGAGGGGGGGGCTGAGACACCTAGCCAAGCATCTCTTTTGAAGCACTGAGGTCAGAAAAAGAGCTGAGAAGAAGCAGGGAGCAAATCAGCAGTTGCCCACTGCCCAGATCCATGTAATTGTCCAGGCAGTGGGGAGAAACTGAGGCATGTGGGGATGTGGAGAAGCAGCTCAGTGTGTTATCATGGAATTGAATTACAGAATTGTTTGGGTTGGTAATGACCTCTAAGGTCCTTGAGGCCAGCTGTCAACCTAACACCACCATGGCCATTAAGCCAAGTCCCAAAGTGCCATGTCCACACTTTCCTGAACACCAAATTAGCTAAATTATCTGCAGGGGGAGTGTGGGTCTAGCAGCACAGTCTGACTCACATCCTTGTCTTGAGCCACCTACTCTGGGATCTGTTTTTCAAATCTGCTTCAGGCAGAGTGTTTCAGTCTGGCCCCAGCACTAATCCAGAAGTGAGGCTCTGGGATAATGAGAGAAGTAGGTGGAACGTGAAAAGCCAGAGGTGTTGGGGTGCCTTCAGGCCATGTAGATGGATTTCTAGCTGGTGGTGGAAGAGAGGTGACTGGGAACAGCATGGGGTGTGCAGGCAACAGAATGAGAGAGGGCTGGTCTGAAATTAAAGGTGAAATTCTTCACTGGTGCAGAGGTATGTGCCAGAAAATAGAGAACTCTGAGTGTACAGTGAGTGAGAGATGTGTCCATGCACTAGTAAATGGCCAGAGCAAGGGTACTGAGAGGGACAGGGCAGATGAGTGTTGGAATTTCATCTGTGAGGAGAACTCAGTGTGAAGTTTGTGTTGCAGCTGAAGCCAGGAGTTCCTCTGCCAAGCCCTAAGGATCTCCTGGGGAAAATCTTGATTAAGAACAAAAAAAACCAATCTATATCTGGGAAGAGGCAGAACTCATTGAAGAAAGGGAAGAATGTGGAACCAGAAATCATGGAGCAGCCAACCCCCACGGATGCTGAAGACACTGGTATGTCTGAAGGGAGAGTGGGACTAGTCTAGCTAGATGAGCAAGTCTGGTCCACAGGAGACCTTCCACATCACCCAGTACCAGCTTGAGGCAAGGTCATTAATTCAGTTATCTCAAGAAGCAGCATAAGCTTGGAAAAGAATTTAAGTCTTCAGAATATTTTCAAGCACCTCATTCCAAGGCAAAGAGACAATCAGTTTATGTCCTGCCCATCAGTTAGCTCTCTGCCTACTCCAGGGCATCTGGCTCCATGAGTTGGGAACTCAAGGTAGACACCTGCTGTTGGTTTGATGGAAGGGTGGATCACATTTTCCTGCTTGTAGCTCTCTGTTAACCACAAATTCACCATGGCTTAGTTCTTCACTCTGAGGTTTTTGAAAGTTTATAGAAAGTTATAGACCTGTCAGCCCCACTCTCCTCCCTTCCTCCAGTCTCAAGGCTGTCACCCCTTGGGCTGAGGGAAGCTGGGGTAGAACAGTGAATGTTCAATGCCTGTCTTGTTAGGAGGAGATGAAGTCATGAAGAGAAGGTGAGCACCACTGCAGAACACCTTTTGTTGCCAGGAATGTGTGTGACCTCAGTGGGGAAAACAGCCCTGTGACTGTCACTGCTGGAGTGTGGGGGAGGCCTGCAGGAGGAAAGATTTGGTAGTCCAGAATGTGCTGGTTCCTACTTGGATTGGGCTGATGACATGGTGTGATTCTTCCACTCATTGTTCCTGCATGACCCAGCTCTGAGGTTTGCAGAGCTCTCCCTAGCTAGCAATCAGCAGTGCCTTGTCCCAGTGTTCTGCTGATGTGGGCTGTGTGTGCTCAGTTTGGGCAGGTGATGTGGCTGAAGAGGAACCAGAGGAAGAGGATGAACACCTTGGAAACCTGGATGAAGAGGAAATTAAAAAGATGCAGTCAGATGAGGTACTGTCATTGTGGTTTCTGGTCCTTTGCTGGATGTTGTGGGGTTTGGTTTTTTTGTCCTCCAGTTTTCTTTGGGGCCTCAGCATGTTGAATAGAGAAAAGCTCAAAGTGTAAAGAGGAATGAACTGGGCTATGACCAGTTGGGGCTTCCCTTCCCTCCCCTCATGCAACACCCCTTTTCCCAATCTTTCTCTCTGGTCTTTATTAAACTTGCCTTGTAATTCATAAGGAGTGACTCTCACTCTCCAACCTGCCCCTCTTCCTGGAGGCTTCCTGCTCAGAGCTGGTTGATAAGTGAATGCATTTTCCAGATATGCTTTATTGCTTTCTTTCCTCCTTTCCTTCCCTATTTCTGAAAAGAAGCAGTGAGGGGGAAGCAAAGGTCTGTAAGTGAGGCACAAAAGCAGAGGTTTAGTGAATGATGAGAGCAGACTCAAGGGGCCTCCAGGTGAAGATAGTGTCATTAGCATCATATCACCTGGCTAAACAGCTCCTGCTCCACCACCATCATTTTTGCACCCACCCCAGAGCCAGGGGCAAGACCCTCACCAGCCAAGGTACCACACAGAGGAGCTCAGCCCCAGTAAGGAGGCCCAACCAGCACCTGTGGGTGATGTTAGAGTAGCAATCAATCCTCTTCCTAACAACCGGGGGGCCACCAGGCCCCCCGGCCTTTGTTGTCACCACCACCATCACCCAGTGCACACCATGGGCACTCACCAGTGATGAGAGGAGGATCCCTCAGCCCAGATGGGCTCAGCTTGGGGCTTCTGCCTTTCCTGGTGGGGATTAAATAGGGGAGTGGGTGGGGAGGGCCAAGTGGCCACACCTGGGGTGGGAGGAGACTCCAACAGAGCCCAGGTGCTCTGAGATTTGAGGGGGAAAATGGGGCAGGTGAGGAAATTTTTAGAGTGTCAGGTAAGGATAGGACTAGGGGGAATGGGAATAAAAACCTAGAAGTGGGTAGATTGAGATTGGATGTTAGAAAGAAATCCTTCCCCATGAGGGTAGTGAGACACTGGAACAGGTTGCTCAGGAAGGTGGTGGAAGCCTCATCCCTGGAGGGTTTTAAGGCCAGGTTGGATGTGGCTCTGGGCAACCTGATCTGGTGTGAGGCATCCCTGCATGGCAGGGGGGTTGGAACTGGGTGATCCTTGAGGTCCCCTCCACCCCAAACAATTCTATGATTCTATGATGCAAGCACAGAGAATATGGAAGAAGAGTTGTTATTTCTGACTCTGATCTGCTGCATGACTGGGAGATAACTCTCTGCCTCAGGCTGTTTGGAGAGGCTCAGCCTTAGTGTGATAGAAGTTGTTACTGAAACATGAAGTGCTGCTGCTGAAGGCGAAGGGAGGAGGTCAGCATTACCCTGAAAAAAAACACAAACACAAACCCAAACCCACCCCATTTTTCATTTCCTTCTCCTCAGGAAAATGTCCCTGATTTGCCCCAGGCTCTGTGCTTTGCGAGGTTAAAGAGGTCCTGGGTCTCTCCAGAGAAGTATTGGAGTCTCTGGAGACATTCCAAACTCATCTGGATGTGATTCTGCATGATCTTCTTCAGGTGACCCTGCCTTGGCACGGGAGTTGGCCTCAGTGATCTCCAGAGATCTTCCAACCCCTACCAATCTGTGCTTCTGTGATACTTCTCTGGATGCCCCAGTTTTGTTTTTTAAGAAGCCACCTGGGAGCTGCAATCCTGTCTGTGCTGCCCACAGAGGAACCAGGAAACCAAAGGAACTGGTGTGCTCTGGTCAGGGCAGCCATCAGAGTCCTTTATGAAGCCCAAGCATGTTTTGTTTCATCATCCCTCTTCTTTCTGGTCTTGCTTTCTGCTCAGGGCACTGCTGGTTTGGAGGTGACAGCCTATGAGGAGATGTCCAGCCTCGTTAATTACATCCAGCCCATCAAGTTTGACTCCTTTGAAGTCTCTGCCCGTAAGTCCAGCTCATTTTTTTCAGGGTCTCTCATGTGTCCACTCAAACAGGGGAGCAGTGCTCTCAGGTGCTGCTCTTCTCCACCTGCCTTTCACCCATTTTCTGTTGTGTACTCCCCACAACCTGCACAGTGTCACACACATCCCTTCTGCCCTTCTCCCTGTAGTAAGGTATTGGTAAGGAGAAGACAGGGAGATGTCAGATAATGGTCCCAGTTGTACAACTGAGGGTGAGAACAAAAAGCCTACACACTGGGCTTGCTTCGCTGCTTCTGAAGGCAGGGATGAGCCCAGCTTTTCTGAATGCATGTGCCTGGCTTTCCTCTTCTGTGATGATTGGGCAGAGGAACATCTGAGACACTGACCATGCATGTGGTTTGTTTAGGCACATAGGTTCCTCTAAACACTTCCCACATTTGGGTCTAGCTTTGAGTGAGCTGGTTTGATTGATGAAACAAAAAGGAATAAAACATGGGAGTGAAGAAGAGGAAACTTGACAAAATAAAGGACTTGGTGCTAGACTTTGGCTTAGGAATGTGGGTTAGTGGCAATGGCTCAGCAGCAGTGGTGGGATTGTGAGCTCCAGGTGAGCAGCTGAACTTGATCTCAAAGGTGTCCTCCAACCTCAACAGTTCTAGTATTCTGTGAGCTCTAAGACTGAATATTTGGATTCACTTGGAACTAAAGCTCTGGACAGGAACTATTCTCTAAGTGTCACTGAAATTCAGGAGGAGATGGGCAAAATTGTTGCCCTTAAGGGTTTGTGCTCCTGTCCTGCAGGACACAACCGTGGTCTCCCTGGCAAACAAACCACCTTTGATGGACTGTTATTGTCCAATCCCTTCTCCAGGGACCAGGAGAAGATAAATTGCCTTGATAGAAAATGATACCTAGTACAAAGTGGGAGTGAAGAGGCCAAGTGCTCCTTGGGTCCCCTGCTCCCCACATAAACTAGGAGCTGGGGCTGCCTTTCTTCTGAATGCTTCCTTATCTGCTGCCTCTAGAGAAGAACCGGAGCTATGTCATCTCCTCCTTCACCGAGCTGAAGGCTTATGACCTACTAACCAAGTTCCCTGTGCAGTTTGTGGAGTATCCTTTTGGCCACCTTTGTCTTGTGTGGTTGGTTGTATGCCGTAGGAGAGCCTGGGTAAGGCTGGGACATTTCCAACTGGCTTCTGGTTTCAGAACTGATAAACTGATGAAGAGTGCAGGTGCTGGAGACATGGGATCTTCCAGGGTGGCTTTGGGGGCTCCTCAGAGACTCTCAACAGCATGCATCCTGCTGCAAGGCTGCCAGATGCCTGTCCTTAAGTGGAAAGGGTGTGAGAAAGGAGCCTGTTGTTGCCAGGGCCTCTCTTGCTCTTCTCGGGAAGGGTCTGAGCATTTGGTAGCAGAGCTTGAACAATTTCCACACTAGAGTTCATGAGCTGGCCCCAGGCTGCCCAGGAGTGCTCCAGAGTTGTTTCCAATAGCACACCTGCAGATACAACAAGCGCCAGATGAGCCGGATCTACCCCAAAGGCACCCGCATGGACTCCTCCAATTACCTGCCCCAGATGTTCTGGAACGTCGGCTGTCAGATGGTGGCACTCAACTTCCAGACCATGGGTGAGTGCCACACTGGCCTCCAGCTGCTAAGTGGAGGCTGTGCAATCGTGTTCCTTGGCTCTTCCTTCACTGCTGTTTTCCCTGAGCACCTTTGTGTGCCTTCTCCCACAGCACTGTTCTTCTTTGACTCCATCTCCCACGGGCCCAGGCACTTTGCTGGGCCCAGCACAAACCTGGCACATAATGTCTTGCACACTCGTGTCTACACGCACACATGGACCTGCTGTCACCCTGGATACAATCTCTTTCTGTCCTGTAACATAATGTCAGACTAAATAATGTTCACAAATGCTTATGGAGCTCCTCCTTCCCCCAAGTTGCTTCCTCTTCTGTAAGGTGGCAGGCAGAGCCCATCTGGCTGCAGGCCTGGCCTGTCTGTGCTATTATTTCCAGTATTTTGACATGAACAGGGAAGAAAAACCTTCCCTTGCTGCACAATCAGCTTGAGGAGGAAATAAAAGCCTCCAGATGAAGCTGTTCTTTATCTTTCTCTTTCCTCTGAGGAGTGTCTTATGTACAGAGAGTGTAGGAGACAAGCTGTAGAATCAGTGGGAGAAAAAAAAAAGGCAGCAAATTCAAAAGGGAGCGAGAGATTAATTAAGAAGAGGCTATTATGTTGAGGATATCATCTTGAAGACAGGTGCAGAAGCCAGAGACAGTGATCTTAAGAGAACGGGCAGAGGATATGAACCTAGAGGGGGCTCAAAATGAAAGGGGGAAGGAGCAGAGGGGGGCAGGCAGGTATTTACTTCACACCCCAAACCAGCAGGGGCTTCCTAAAGAAGGTTTTAATATAGTTCTAGCCATGGCTTATGGTGCAATCACAAGCCAAGCACTCATCTTACAGCAGCTGCTGTCATATTTTTCCCTGTGGGGTGCTGAGAGGTTTTAATTAGTTTTTGCAGTGGTTTTGTGAGCCTTTGGCTAGCAGGAGCTAAAAGTACAGCACCTTCCAGCTCCCTCAGAGCACACAGGCCACATGATGGGGTGTTCCTCTCTGGCAGATGTCCCCATGCAGCAGAACATGGCTCTCTTTGAGTTCAACGGGCAGTGTGGCTATCTGCTGAAGCACGAGTTCATGAGGCGCCCAGACAAGCAGTTTGACCCCTTCTCTGTGGACCGCATCGACGTGGTGGTGGCCAGCACCCTCTCCATCACGGCAAGTACCACCATGGGGCTGGGCCTCCCCTGGCAGCACCCTCCTGGCACCTTGCCTATGAGTGTGACCAGTGGAACCAGGAAGGTGATTCTCTGACTCTGTTGTGCTCCTGGGAGACCCTACCTGCAGTACTGCATCCAGGTCTGGTGATCCCAACACAAGAAGGACGTGGACCTGCTGGAGTGGGTCTAGAGGAGGCCACAAAGATGATCAGAGGGCTGGAGCATCTCCCCTATGAGGATAGGGTGGGACAATTGGGGCTGCTCAGCCTGGAGAAGAGAAGGCTCTAGGAAGACCTTAGAGAAACCTTTCAGTACCTGAAGGGGGCTACAGGAGAGCTGGGGAGAGATTTTTGACATGGGCTTGTAATGATAGATGAGGGAAAATGGCTTTGAGCTGGAAGAGAGGAGATTTAGAGTGGAGATTAGGAAGAAATTCTTTACAGTCAGGGTGGTGAGACACTGGAACAGGTTGCCCAGGGAGCTTGTGGATGTCCTCTCCCTAGAGGTGTTCAAGGCCAGGTTGGATGAGGCCTTGAGCAACCTGGGCTGGTGGAAGGTGTCCCTGTCCATGGCAGGGAGTTGAAACTTGATTAGCTTGAAGGTCCTCCCAGTCCAAACCCTTCTGTGATTCTATAGCTGGCATCGCTGTCCCCTCTGTTTGGTACCCAGTGGAGCTCTTAGTGGCAAATGAACCCAGAGAGTCCTATGGGAGAGTTGTTACCATGGCAACTCCCAGGCTTTTCACTATTTTAAATTAATCATAATGGCATGAAAATGGAAAATTAGCATCTGGCACACAGGAGCCAAGGCTGTGGTGATGGGGAAGGGAGGAGGGTGGAGAAAGTGCTGAAGTAATAAACCATGGGTGGAGGTAAAAGACAAGCCTGTTGTGGATTGGAAGCTGCAGCAGAAAAGATGTTTTGGGGTGGGAGAAGGACTGTGGGGTGAAGGTATGGGTGGGTTCTTCTGTGCACTTCAGCAGCTGCTAATTCTGTTCCTGCTGGTTCCTAGATACTCTCTGGTCAGTTCCTCTCTGACCGCAGCGTGAAGACTTATGTGGAAGTTGAGCTGTTTGGGTTGCCAAGGGACACAAAACGCAAATACAGAACCAAACTGACCTCCACTGCCAATTCCATTAACCCTGTCTGGAAAGAGGAGGCTTTTGTGTTTGAAAAGGTAATCACATCAGAGAATCCCTAAAGGTCCTGTTAGCTACCAGCCCTGCCTCTGGAGGCTTTGTTGGGAGTTGGCCTCTTCTCCCTAGCATCAGGTGACAGAACAAGAGGGAAAGGCCTGAGATCAGGAAAAACCTCTTTCCTGCAAGAGTGGTCAGGCACTGGAACAGGCTGCCCAGGAAGGTGGTGGAGTGACTGTCCCTGGAGGTGTTCGAGAAACATGTGGCCATGGCACCTGGGGACATGGCTTAATGGCCAGGGTGGTGTTGGGTTGATGGTTGGACTCCATGATCTTAGACATCTCTCCCAACCCAAACAATTCTACAATTCTGTGCTTCTCTGTTGGTGCCTTAACTCTGTTTTTTAACTTTAGATCATGATGCCTGAGTTGGCTTCTCTCAAAATTGTGGCTTGGGAGGAAGGAGGGAAGTTCATTGGCCACCGTGTCATTCCTGTCATTGCAGTGCACTCAGGTAAATGGTGTGGAAATTCCTGCAGCTTTTGAGCCCTGGAGACCTCTTCATTGGAAGGAAGATATGAACAGCTGCATATTTTGCTACTTAATCTCCATTTGTGGATTCCCCCTCCCTGGAGAGATGTTCAAGGCCAGATTGGATGGGGCCTTGAGCATCTTGGTCTAGTGGAAGGTGTCCCTGCCCATGGCAGGGGGGGTGGAACAAGATGATCTTCAAGGTCCCTTCCACCCCAAACCATCCTGTGGTTCTGTGATTTCCATAGGCAGTGAAGCCCTGGAATTCATCCTGTCATAACCTTGGCTTAATTCCCTAATTCATTTCCCACACCCTCTGTAAAGAAAGAATTTGTTTTGCTGTTGGAACACGCAGCCAAGAGGGGACAGCCTCTCTCCTCTGGTTTCAGGCTACCACCACGTCTGCCTGCGCAGCGAGAGCAACATGCCGCTCACCATGCCCTCGCTCTTCGTCTACCTGGAGGTGAAGGACTACGTCCCTGATGCCTGGGCAGGTAGAGTCCATGTGGAGGCAGCTCTGGCTTTGGCCAAACTCTGATCCAGAAGCATTTTTCCAGCCTGGGGGTTGCTTTCCTGCTGCACCCTTAATTCCTTGTCAGAATGGGACTTGAGCACTTGCCAGCATCCTGTCACACCACTGCTTTCCTCAGGAGAGAGTGGATGCTTGCTCTGTAGCTCTGCCTGGTTCCCAGTATGGGTGGAGGCACACACACCTGATGTGCAGTGCAGATGTGGCTAACTCTCTGCTTTGGAATGGGTCAATCTCTTCACAGTTTTTATTCAGAGGCAGGGAGAGGTTTCCTAGAGTAAAGAGGCAATAACTGTCAGGGTTTAAGAACAGGGCTTTAGGAAGCACAGGAGTATTCTTTGCTGCTTGAAGAGAGGAATGGTTTTGCTGGTTCTGAGACAGGGTGTTCTTCCCTTAAAAAGGGGATGGTCACACAGTGAGAGATGAATCAGGAGAGAAGCCCCACTGAAAGTACTGACTTCTAAAGTCCTGAGCAAAGCCACACAGAATGCAACAGCATCAGCCACAGAAGTTTTTGTGAATACTCCTCATGTTTACTCTTTCTTCCTCTCTGTTCCTGCAGAGGAACCTTGTTCAAGAGGAAAATGCTGTGAGATTGAGGGGTTTAACACATACTCCCTCAAAAAGGCTAAGTATTGTACAGCATGGCCTGGACTTGGATCAGGGAGCTGTGCAGGTTGCAAAGGCTGACCCTGGCTTTGGATTTTGGGAGCAGGATGCTCTTCTCAGCTTCACAGAGATGCTCTAAACATCAGGTGTGAGCCAGCACCTCAGAAAGGGCCTGAGGTGAAGATGGTTCCCCTCTGATTGTTCTGTCAGGGAGAAGCTTGTGACAAGTAGAGAACACAAAATATCCCTGTCCTAGGCCAGAAAGGAGAGCAAAAGGCAAGGGAGGGCAGAGTGCAGTGGGTTGGGTGACAACCTGAGCAAAGGCCTTCTCTTTCTTTGTAGATCTGACTATTGCTCTCTCCAACCCCATCAAGTTCTTCAGTCTGCAAGACAAGAGATCAGTTAAGCTGAAGGATGGCTCAGTGGAGGTGAGTTTGTCATGCTCTGTTGTCTCTACAGCATGTTGAGTGGCTTCAGTCTGAAATAACGGAGCTTTGATGATCTTTGCTTTAGAGGCCTGGCACACACAGGAACCTCCCATCTGCTGAAGCTAACGGGATGCCAGACTCCAGCTGGAAACTGGGGATTCCTCTTCCCAATGGGCCTGCAGGTAAAGCTGTGGGTGGTGTGGGCTGAACTAGAAGGGAAGATCTGCCCTCTCAAAGGTGGGAAGAAACAGTCCTCTGTGTTGACTGCAAGATTAAATAGGGAGCTATTAAAATAACAGGCAAAATAACCAGTCACATGAACTAGGAAGAAGTTATGGTTTTATAGAATCATAGAACTAGGAAGAAGTTATGGGTTCATAGAATCATAAAACTCTTCCAGCCATAGAAGGTTGGAAGAGGTCTTTGAGAGCATCAAGTCCAACCACTCACCTGGAGCTCAATCCCATCACTGCTGCTAAGCCACTAGCACTAAACCACATCCCTCAGCACCATGTATGATAGCCAGCAAAACACAAAGCCAACATTGACTGCTAGGGTTAAAGAAGCCCTAGCAGAGAAAGTTTGCCCTGAAAATACATTTGTTCCTTTCATACTGGCACCTTCTTGACCTTACAAGATAGACAACACGTGTTAAAAGTGTAGTATTGTTGGAAGTGCCAGAAGGTTGTTCATAGATTCATGGAAGAAAACTTGAAGACCATCCAGTTCCAACCCCAGTGCCATGGGCAGGGACACCTTCCACTACACCAGCTTGCTCAGGGCTCCATCCAGCCTGGCCTTGAACACCTCTGGGGAGGGGGCATCCACAACCTCTTTCATGTTCTTCAAACATGCTTCCAACATCAGCTAATTGAGAGTAATTTTAGGCCAGGTTAGTCAGATGATCTCATTCTCTTCTGGTGTGTTTTATAGTAATCAACAGCTAGTCAGCATTCTTTCCTAATTACCTGTGTCAACCTGATTACTGCCCTTGCAACTATGTTGGTATCCAAACAAGCAGTTTCTCGAATTTCAGACCAGAACATCCTTCTCACCTAATCAAAACTAGTTTCCATGTGCCTTTTTCCCCCCTGTTCCCTTTCTCCTGTGCCTGTTAAGCTCCCAAGCACTTGGGCATCTCAGCAGCTTAATGAATTCCTTTGTGTTCACACTTTTATGTGGCCCATATTGCTGGTGAGCTCTCCACTGTCTGTTTTCAACCCAAAGACCCAAGGCAGAACGTGAACAGGAACCTTTTTGTGTGATTTCAGGAGCAGCAGCATTTGCCAAGGATGAAAACATGAGAGGAGTGACACAGATAGCAGGTAATACCTTGTGGGCTGAACCCCTTCCAGGCATTTTATGTTCCCTCTCTGCCCAGTTTCTGACTGGGATAGAGGTGAATTTAAAAAGCACTGGTCCAGCCCTGCCTGTTGTAGCCAGCACTAAAGACAAACTACATGGAACTTCATGCTTGGGCACTCCATTTCTCTGCCTGTGGCACCATCAACCCATTTTGACCACCTCACCACACAGTGGTGAGCTCACAGCAGGTCAGGAGGAGAGGATAGGCTTGGGGCTGCTATGGTCAACACCTTACACAAGCTGGGCTGCCATCACCTGCACAGACAGGTCAGAAGGTCTTTGGATTGCCCCAGCTTTAGCTCTGCAGCAACTCAATTTTAGAGCAGGGTGGGAGGCTGAGGCTGTCACATGAGTTCTGCTCTGGCCAGATTTGAAATCTAGTGAAATGCAGAATGGGCAAGTGTCAAGTCCTGCATCTGGGGAAGAACAGCCCCATGGATCAGCACAGGCTGGGGGCTGGTCCGATGGAGAGCAGCTCTGAGGAAAAGGACCTGGGAGTCCAAAGGCAGCAAGGCTTGCTGTAGAATCATAGAACCACAGAACTGTTGAGGTTGGAAGTGACCTTTGAGCTCAAGTTCAACCACTCACGTGGGGCTCACAATCCCCCCAATACTGCTAAGCCTCCTCCACTGAATCACATCCCTCAGCACCACATCCACACAGCTTTCAAACCCCACCAGGGATGGTGACTCCACCAGCTCCCTGGGCAGGCTGTTGCAAGCCTGAGAACCCTTGCTGGGAAGAATTTTTTTTCTTAGTATCTAACCTGACCCTTCCTTGGTGCAACTTGGGGCTGCGACTTCTGGCCATGCCCACACCACCTGTCCAGCAGATGCAGTGCTGAGAAGATGACGAAGCAGAATGAGGGCAGCGCTGCAAGCCTCTGTCTAACCCCAAAAGGCATCAGAGCAGGTTGAGAAATGCTGGGTGGGAGAAAACAGGCTCTTTAATTTTGTATTTTAGAGCCTCAGACAGCCAGCCTGGCAGAGTTGCAGCAGATGAAGCACTTTCTGAAGCTGCTGAAGAGGCAGGAGAAGGAACTGAGGGAACTGGAAAGGAAAGGAAGTAAACGAAGGGAGGAGCTGCTGCAGAAATATTCTGTGCTCTTTTTGGAGGCTCTCTGCTCTCAAGGCAAAAAAAGGATGACGCACTCTAGGAAAACCCAGAAGAAGAGGTAAGGCCTGCAGGTCAGCTGCACAAACCAATACAGAGGGCTCCCCAAGATAAACGTGGGCTCCCCTCCTCTGAGTGGGCATCCACACCTCCCTGGGTTTATAGTGTTGGATGTGCCCACTGAGGGTGGGTAGGAAGGTGAGGATTGTGTCAGCCTCTCTAGAAGCAGCACATCTGCTGTATCTGTTCTGCAGGAGTTTGACAACAGGTGATGTTGGTACCTGTGCACATCCTGTAGACATGGCAGAAAGCATTGACAGCCAAGTGCTGGAACTGAGGGAGAGGCTGGAGATGGAGCTGATCCACTTTGGGGAGGAACACCACGATGGGATTCGACGAAAGAAAGAGCAGCATGCCACAGAGGTAAGGACTGCGAGGCCTGTGAAGCTGGGGAAGGGTCTGGAGAACAGGTCTGGTGGGGAGCAGCTGAGGGGCCTGGGGCTGTTCAGTCTGGAGAAGAAGAGGTTGAGTGGAGACCTTCTGTCTCTCTACAACTCCCTGAAAGGAAGTCAGTCTCTTCTGACATGTAGCAAGTGACAGGACAAGAGGAAATGGCCTCAAGTTGTGCAAAGGGAGGTTCAGGTTGAACATTAGGTACAATTTCTTCTCAGGCACTGGAACACGTTGCCCAGGGAGCTGGTGGTGTCACCATCCCTGGAGGCGTTTAAAGGACACATGGATGTGGTGCTGAGGGACTTGGTTTGGTGGCAGTGGCTCAGCAGCAGTGGTGGGATTCTGAGCTCCAGGCAAGTGGTTGGCCTTGATGATCTCAAAGGTCTCTTCCAACCTCAACAGCTCTGTGATTCTATGAATGTGCTGCCTGCTGCACACAGAGACTGGAAGCTGACAATAAAGGTGGAGGTGTGTGAGGGGTCCAAGTGGTTTGGAGCCTTGAGGGAGCCAGTCCACTAACTGGAATTCAGTGCAGGCAGGGATAAAGCTGAATCTGATGGCATGCTGGGTCTCACCTTGGTTTTGATGTTGTTTTCATCCCTTGAACAGCAAGTCAGCAGGATAACAGAGCTGGCCAGAGAGAGGCAAGCAGCTGAGCTGAAGGCACTGAAGGAGTCATCTGAAAGGTAAACTTAATGCTGGAGTCACAAAGAGGTAATGGATAGCTCTTCTCTGGGGCAGCAGCTTCTGCTAGATGTCAAAGCACTGTCCTGCAGACAGTGAGTGAATGTCCCTGGAGGTGTTTAAAAGCCATGTAGATGGGGTGACTCTTTGGTGAGGAATGGAGGCTCAGCAGTGTGACACAGGGTCTTACACAGCGGCAGTGGTGGCAGCATAGCTCTTGTGCTGTCCAGAACAGTGTTCCTGCCATGAGGCCCCAAAGAGGGGGTTAACATTCAGGCTGCAGTAAGTAGCCTTGGCTAGTTCATTTGGGTAGGGAATAAGATTGGTGGTCCCTGGCTGCCATCTCTATCTGCTCTAGTCAGTCCATCACACCTACTCCCTTCCAGGGACAGATCAGCTTACTCTTCTGAATGAATTGACCATCTTGGCTCCAGTACTTAAATCAACTGGCAGAATCAATTCCCTGATTCCTACTCAGGCAATTCTCCATTTGTTCTTGCAATAACATTGTCCTGCAGCTAAATTCCTCACCCATTCCTTCCCCCCATTAAATCCTCTCTCAGCCTTTAGGTGTTAAGTCAGGCAAAACTTGGTCCATTAGGAGAGATTCTCTGTTTCAGCAGGTTCAGCTTATACAGGCAGGACTGAGAGAGACAGGTGGGGTAGCTGGGAACTGGTTCACATCTACAGCAGCCAGAAAGATTCATGGATCTTGCTGGAGGGTAGGAAGGCTCTGCAGAGGGATCTGGCCAGGCTGGATTGATGGCTGAGGTCAGTGGGATGAGGTTCAACAAAGCCAAGTGCTGGGTCCTGCACTTGGGTCACAACCATCCCATGATGGCTCCAGACTGGGAGCAGAGCAGCTGGAAACTGCCCAGGGCAAGCTGGGCTTTCTGCTGGACAGTCACTCAAACGTTGCTTCTCTGGCCAGCAGAGCTCCCTGCAGGGAGCTGTGTTGGTGTGTGGACTTTGTGAGCAGTCCTGTTCCTCACAACACTCTCTTCTCTTCACAGCAACATTAAAGACATTAAGAAGAAGATGGAGGCAAAGAGAGTGGAGCGAATCCAGACCATGATGAGGAACACGAGTGACAAAGCTGCTCAGGAGAGGTACTGGGGAAGATGTCACTGGGCTCTGCACATGCAGAATGCCTGCTGTCCTGCTCCAGGCAGGTCTGTCACCAGCACAGAGCTTGTAGAGCAGCCAGACAGGCAGTGTGGGGATGAGGGAAGCTGTGCTGGCCTCCCTCCTGGCTTGGCAGTTTTTCTCCAGTGCACAGGCACAGACAGTGAGGCCAAACATCTGCTCCTGAGCTGCAGCAAGAACATTGCCCTGCAGCCTGCTGAGACTGGCTTCTGGAGCTTTCTCCATGGGCTTCATATTTTGTGTGTAAGGCAGTCAGTGAGGCTGGTTCCACTGGCTGGACTTCTGACAAGCCAGAGAGCAGCAGTGCCTTGGAAATATCCCCTGCCCTGCCACGGGGAGGAGAAGCTCAAGTGGGAATGGAGAAGCTATATGCTGAAGGGTACCTTAGGGCTCACCTTCCACTCACTTCAGGTGAACCCCAGGAGCTCTTCCTAGTACTGCCTACCCTCATGCCTTGGTGGGTATTTAGCCCCTACTAGACTCAAAGGTGGGCTATCCCCAGCCCCTCTACAATCTCTGTGATGAGTTGCAGCAGTTCTCAGTCAGAGGTGTGCTCAGGCAGATGCAGGCTGCAGCCTTCTTTCTTCCTCCTTGTTACAAAGGTTAACACTGTGCCTGAGCCTGGGTGTTCAAGCACCCTGTAGCTCAGGGTCAGTGTTGTTCTCAGTCAGAAAACCCAAACCATGAATCAGTTTTAACAGCCTCAGGTGTTCAAGGGTACTGGGCAGAGGACACTGCCTTGTTTGCTTCTGGCTCAGAGCAAGGTCCTTTTGCTGTTAAGCTGAAAAACCCCAGAACTTTGGATCCAATGCTGTGGCTGTTGTCTCAGTCAGAAATGAATGGTATTTTATTTGCCTTTCCTAAAATTACAGCAGCCTCTCAGAGTGGGAGGACACTGAGAAGACACCACACCTGTCTGTGTGGGCAGGAGAGTCCTGCCTTCCTGCACAGCACTGAGAAATGAGGTTATATAAAGGGAGCAGATGGATGAGAGGCTTTTTATACATTTCCTTTCTTTAAAGGTTGAAGAAAGAAATTAATAACTCTCACATCCAGGAAGTGGTGCAAACAATCAAGCTGGTAAGTTCTTCTCTCAGTCTGCCACAGAACCTCCATCTTCTGCAAGGTGTGAGCACAGCTCACAGACAGAGTGAGCTCTCTGAGGCATTTAAATCCCATCCAGGGCTCCGAGTGTGGAATTCAGGCAGCCAAGGTGTGGCTGATGGCAGCTGCTACCTCTTCTAAAACACTGCAGGTCCCCAAGGTTTGGGAGAGCCCTCCCACCTGGTCAGAGGCAGCACAGACAGAGCTGTCTGGGATGTTTTGCATTTCTAATTCCAGGATTTTCTGGAGCACAACTAATGACCTCACATCTGTTTAGTAATGTGCAAAACTGTTTTAGCCTGGAGAAGAGGCTGAGGGGAGACCTCATTGCTCCCTGCAACGAGGGTACCAGGTTGGGGGATGGTCTCTTCTCCCTAGTATCAAGTGATAGAATGAGAGGAAATGGCCTGAAACTGTGCCAGCAGAGGTTTAGGATGGAGATTAGGAACTATTTATTTCCTGCAAGAGTGGCAGGCATTGGCACAGGCTGCCCAGGGAGATGGTGGAGTCACCCACCCTGGAGGTGCTCAAGAACTGTGTGGCCATGGCGCTTTGGGACGTGGTTTAATGGCCATGGTGGAGTTGGGTTGATAGCTGAACTGGATGGATGATCTTAGAGGGCTTTTCCAACCCAACCAATTCTATGATAAAAGTGCAGAAGGAGAGGAGACCTTGATGATCTCATCTTTGTTCTGCAGAGACCCTGTCCCCATATGTGTGTCCCCAAACACTCCTGCTGCCCTGGAGTTCAGGGGCTGGAGTTCTACACAGATAACTCAGGGCCAGCAGAAGCTGTTCAGAAACGGAAGTGAGAGGACAGTGTGGTGTGTGCCCTACAGCCCTGTGTCCTCCTGTTACAAGCTGGGGATGGCTATAGCACTTGCTTTTTGCTAAAAAATTAGTTTCTTTTAATTTGTTCTTTTTAAAGGTGACAGAAAAGACAGCCAGGTACCAACAGAAACTGGAGGAGAAGCAGGCAGATAATCTGAGAGCAATCAAGGACAAGGAAAGTCAGGTAAGGGCAGAGCTGAAGCTGAGGGTCAGTGGTGTTAGCAGTCATCAAACCCAAGCCACTGCAGGGGCTCAACCTTCACTGGGCATTCCTTGATGAATGCCACACAGCCTCCACACAGGCTTCAGACACCTACTCCTCAGTACACTGGGAAGATGAATGACTTAGAAGGTGGTTCTGCAGGAGCCTACACAGCTCTGAGAGGTGCTGCACTCCTACGCTCCCTGAGGCAGCACGAGCATTCATCTAACCATACAAACCCCCTAAATTTAAAGTGTGATGGAAATGCATCATCAGAGGAGAGGAGTCTCATCCCTGAGCTCCTTCAGACTCACAGAAGACATTCATGCTCTCTCAAGGTTGCTGTGCAGACAATATGCCAGCAGCCTGTGGTAAGTCAATGATCCTTCTGAAGGCTGCAGACAACTCATTCAACGTATGGCTGAGACCAAAGTCACCAAGAGCTAACACCTCACTATATTGGTCTCTCTCAGGGCAGATGCTTTACCATCCTCAGCCTGACACCTGTTTGGCTTCAGTGTCTGGAGAATGATCTGAGCTTTCTTTTTGCAGCTCCAGCAGGAGGCACTGGCTGAGTATGAGGAGAAGCTGAAAAGCCTGAGTACAGAGGTGCAGGAGATGGTGAAGAGCTACGCAAAAGCAGGATTTCCTGGAGTGCCACAGACTCAGCAGGAAGCAGTTCAGAGCCTTCCTGAAGGAGAACAAGGCTCTGCAGAACAACAGGAAGAAAAGCCCCCAGCAGCAGAGGTGTCCAGGCTCAGAGCAGCCATGGCTGAGCCCCCAGGAGCTGAACCAGATGGCGAGATTGAAGCAACCATTTTGTGAGAGGCACTTCCCTTACTGTTCCACTTCAGAAAGGTTTATGGAGCTGGGTAGTGAAGACCAGCCTGACAAACTACTGCTGTCCCTTTCCACTCCAGGGAATTCCTGAAATCCTTCAGGAATTTACTGCTCTATGATCCTAGGTATTGGCACCCAGAGATCTGCCCCTCACTCATTTTGTCTTCCTCAGCCTTAGCACTGAGGGGGTTAAGCAGCACAGAAGGACCTGTGGCTGGAGACAAGTGAGTTCTTGGCATCCACAGCAGCAGCTGCATTAACAATTCAGTCTGGCTTCAGACTCCAGGTTTTAGAGTAAGTTCCCTCAGCATCTACTACATGCAGCTCTTCACATCAGCGTGGTCTCAGAGCTAGATCCCTTTGAAGGAAATTTAACCGGGAGACATTCTCCAGTAACCACCTCATGTGCTCCTACCAGTTGAGGGCTAGCCCAGAATAAAGCCTCCTGAGATACATCCCAGTGTGGGTGGCCAAACTGTCCTCAAAAGCACCATTCCTTCTGGAAGCATTCCCTCTCATGTAGAGCCAGCCTCAGGTTAGAGGACAGGTCAGCTGGGCAGAACCTTGGACCAGCTGGTGGCAACAGACAGCTTCCATGCACAGCCAGGGCTGGCTTTGTGACTGGTCACACTCCCCAGGCAGATGAGGACAGCTTTCAGCACCCTGCTGTCTGCATACCATGACCCAGCATTTCCTTCTGTGGAAATGGGCATTGCCAGCACTGGGGCTGCCTTCATTTTCTGGCCTGGCCTCTTCTTGTCTGTTCTGTCCTGCCCTTTCCTGTCCTGTGATTCTTTCTCTTGATTTTCCCTTTGCCTCTCACAAGCCTCCAGGCAGGTTCTCAGATCTGAGTCCATATCTCCTGAAGACCCTGAGCAGGCTCCTTGGGCAATTCTAAGGCATATTGTGGAGAGTCAAAGAGGCTCAGCATTTGTTCTAGCCCCCACAAAAACACTTGCAGAGTTCTCCTCTGCAGAAATTGGATATTTTTAGGGCTTCACTGAATTTTTTTCTTATGGAGCTAAATTAGTTCCATGTTCTGGGCTTAGGGTAACTACAGTTAGCAACCTAAATGATTTTGTTGCTCAAATAAAGAGCCAGCTACAGTACCCCTAAGGTTCCCTTACACAGACGGCTCAGTCATGGTGGTCTTGGGCTGATGGTCAGGCTCAGTGATCTTAGAGGACTTTTGCAACCAAAACGATTCTGTGGTGTTATAAAACACTTTGAACTGCCCACCCAAGTGCAGAAAATTCTCAGGAGCTCCTTCCCGTGCTGCCATCCCAGCTGGTGACAACATGGGGCTCAGCAGTGACCTGCAGAACTTGTTCCCTGCTACTGGGAGATCCAAACTCCTCAGCTCTCTATGCTCTTTGCTCTCTTCCCATTTCTCCCTGCAGCCTGGGCACCTGTAGCTAACAGCAGTTCCCCTTCGGGGACAGAACTGAGAAATCTGCTTCCAAGGTCCAACTTGGAAAAGTTGCCCAGCTGTAGGATTTCAAAGGCCAAGTAGCCTTCAGCCTCCTGCAGCCCTGAGAGGTGCACACTGCTCTGTCTTCACTGGCACAAACCCTCCCAGCAGAGCACAGCTGGAGAGACAGATTCCCAAAATGCTGGTCATGGCTTGCAGCAGCAAAGGGATAGGTTCCCCTTAACCACCTTCCCATCTCCCCAGACCTCAAACACTGTGGTCACAGAACTTGCACCTACTTTCCCTCACCTGTTTGGTGACCTTGTGACTCAACAGCTTTGGCACGGCAAGTTCTCAGCTCTTCCAGCAGGATGAACTGGAACCACATTGTCCAATTCTTTTCCTAGCACCATGTAGGACAGATTCTGCTCATGGATGCTAAAAAAAGGCAGGAAACAGCAAGAATTCAGCTCAGCCACATCCCAGCCTTCCTCACACCATGTCCTGAAATAATCTTAGCCCAGGAATTAAGGTTTGGCCTCCCAAAGTCTGTGTGCAGCAGGTCACAGGGACCCTAAAAGAGAGTCACTCCTCTTCAGCCACCCATCTGTAACCAGCAAACATCATCAATAGAGGGGGAAGGAGATCCACTTGGGGAACCCAAAGGAAATGGGAACTATCTGTCCTAGAGATAGAACAAATCTTCCAATTTCTCAAGGCAACAACAAAAGCCAAACCAACAACCACCAAAATCCCTACCTAAACACTGCTGGGAAAAAAAGGGGTGATGGAACCCCCAGCCTCACCTTGCAGTTGAGCAGATCTGGGACTGCATCAAGTCCTGGCACCAGCAGCCTGGAGAACCTTGTGCTGGTGAAACCTTCAGTGTATTGATGTGACTGGTCCTTTCACTGCTGCCTTACAGAGCTGCAGAGGGTGGGGTGGCTTTGAACCAGCCACAGAGGAGAAACAGATGAGACCATGGTCTGAGAAGGACCTTGTTCCATCCTCTTGTTATTAAAATCTTGGCCTTAATTTGAGACAGTAGCAGGGAAGTGTGCTCCTGGCTGGAGCCACAGGCTCTCTTCTCTCCTCAAGGTGTTCAGTGCCACGCTGCAGCATAATCTCTGTCATAAAGCCCCCTGTTTGCCCCTCAAATTGTTCCTCAGGTTTGTCTTTCCTGGAGCAGGGAGCTCAGTGGCAACAAACCTGCAGCCTGAGAACAGTTCCACCTGGACACTGCGTAAGAATCATGTCCCAAAGTGCTGCTATCAGCCACCAACCAGCTCACCTGGGGCTGGGACAGGATCTTCCCAGCCTGCTCTGGCATCAAGAGCAGCCCACATCCCACCCCATGGTGGTAACTTCATACTGGAATTGTACATTTCTGAGTTATTTATTGTCTACAGAAATAAAACCTTGCATTTCTTAAAACATGGTGAATGGAAACAAGGCCCAGGTGTTGCTCAGTGCACACACAGGTTCATAGGCATCAGGTACCCCAAACTGTCTGCCATCTGTCCCCCACAGGTCTCAGATGCAACTTCTCCAGCCATTAAATCTGCAGTGAGGGGGGTTCATTAAC
Organism: Melanerpes formicivorus; assembly: GCF_026170545.1. Taxonomy (NCBI): domain Eukaryota; kingdom Metazoa; phylum Chordata; class Aves; order Piciformes; family Picidae; genus Melanerpes; species Melanerpes formicivorus. The sequence goes on along the minus strand of NW_027142368.1, from coordinate 11,714,881 downwards.
CACAACTTTCTCCTCTCTCTCATTCTGTCCCTCACCAGACTAAGAGCAAGCTTTTTGCTGAGTGGACCCAAGGGTTTAGATCAGAAACTTGGAAGAAGTTTTTGATACTGAGGGTGGTGAGACCCTGGCCCAGGCTGCCCAGAGAGGTGGGAACCATTCTAGGTCAGGTTGTTTGGGGCTCTCATCAGGTTGTAGATGTCCCTGCTGCCTGCAGGGGTGGGTTGGACCCGATGAGCTTTAAAGGTCCCTTCCAGCTCATTGCAGGATTCAATGATTCAATTCCTTATTGTAGGGAACCAAATTAGCAAGGTACTGAACAAGCTGTCCAGGGAGGTGGTGGAGTCCCTGTCCCTGGAGGTGTTCAAGAAACATGGATAGGACACTTTGGGACGTGGTTTAATGGCCACAGTGGTCTTAGGCTGAGGGTTGAACTCAATCTGAGAGTTCTTTTCCAAGCTAAACAAGTCTATGATTCTATACAAACAAGTGCAGCAGGGAGCTGACAGCAGCCACAGACTTCCTGTTTGATGCAGCAAATTGTTCAGATAAATTCAAGCTTCCATCTTCAAAGGGCTGCTGCATGCTGACTGCCAGGGCTGTGCCAGCATGGAACAGGCTGTGGAGCTGACAGGAGGGAGACATGAAAGGGAAGGATTCAGGTGAAACACGACACAAACCAGCAGAACACCCTGAGACACAAGTGGAACCTTGTTGAAAGCATGTACAAAGAGACACTCAGAGAAGACAACATGGAGTCACAGAACATCAGGTTGGAAGAGACCCTCAAAGGCCATCTTGTCCAACCCCCCTGCAGTCAGCAGAGACATCTCCAACTAGAGCAGGTTGCTCAGGGCCCCAGCAAGTTTGACCTTGAATGTCTCCAAGGATGGGGCCTCCACCACAGCTCTGGGCAACCTGTTCCAGTGTTTCATCACACTCATTGTGAAGAACTTCCTCCTAATGTCCAACCTAAATCTGCCTTGCTCTACTTTCAAACCACTGCCCCCTGTCCTGTCACCACATGCCCTTGGGAACAGTCCCTCCCCAGCTTCTCGTCCATACTGGACAGGAGGTTGGATCCTTTCTGCATTCTGCAGAGATAGACTCTAATAATGACATTTGAAAATGGTAGGCTTGTAGCAATCACTTCAGGGCCTCCCCTCACTCTGTTTAGTCAGGGCTGGGCCATGGTGTTAGATGTTAAATCCATCACCCCCAGGCTGGGAAGGTTGGGGCTGTTTAACCTGGAGAGAGAAGGCTCCAGGGAGACCTTAAAAGCCTTCCAGTACCTGAAGGGGGCTAAGGAGTGCTGGGGAGGGACTTTTGAGAAGGGCTTGTAGTGATAGGTCAAGGGACACTGGCTTTGAGCTGGGAGAGGGGAGATTTACAGTGCAGATTATGAAGAAATTCATTAGAGTAAGGGTGGTGAGACAGCAGAACAAGTTGCCCAGGAAGGTGTTCAAGGCCAAGCTGGATGAAGCCTTGACCAACCCGGAGCAGCGGAAGGTGTCCCTGCCCATGGCAGGGGTCTTGGAACTAGATGCTCTTTAAGGTCCCTTCCATTCTGTGGTTCTGTGATCTCTGAGAAATGTTTGTTCCAGCATCCAGACTCTGGTCTGGTCTATTCTTCTTTTAAAAGCCACACAGCCCCAGAACAGAGGAGTCAGACCAGACTTCAAGGTCCACCCATCCCTTCCCTCTCTGAGCTACAGAGATGGTTTCAAGCATCCCAGCAGCGCCAAAGGCTTATGAATAAATCAAGATCTACTTTAATTTAAAACACAAGTGCAAAGGATTCACAAGTACAGACGAGCAGGATCGTTTGTCTCAAATTAGAAATCTTCCCAAAGCCCTGCTCCTTTGCATAAAAAAGCAGAATATCTGGAATACAGAAACATTTTACATCAAAAAATTTTCCAGTGCAGCTAAAGAGGAGCTAAACAAATTCATGTCAGTCAACTTCATCAGCCCCAAACTTAGCCAGCCAGCCTTGGCACACCATCTGCCACCCTTCTCCTGGCCACAGGCAGGGTGCTGTCGAGGGACAACCAAGTCACCCTTCAGCAGGTGTCTGACAGAAGGGAGGTGAACGCCCTTCTAGAGGTGTTCCTCTCACCTGGGTCTACAAAGCCAACCTAAACCCTTTGCAGACTGGGTGCCCACCATTTGATGGCTGGCATCAGTGCAGATGAATTCCATCCCAAATTACTTCAAGTAATCAACTGTGGCTTCAATTTTGAAGCAAGGATCTGTAACTGGAGTAAATAGCAGAGGACAGAGCTGATTGACATCTCCTGAAGAAAATGCAGTTCTGAGGTTAGTTTCCAAGACAGTGGGACTGGCCCAAGAACAACTTCAATCCCAATGAATTTGTATCTGGAGTTTCCAAACATGATCCCAGTTCCACATGTAAGATTATATCTGGAGACCTCACCACAACACACAGCATTACTGTACAACGTCACATCCTGACCCAGAGACCCTTAGCTCCTTCATGATCAGGAGGTGTATCATACAACAGAGCTAAATCTATTGGCAAACATCTGACAGAGCTGTTGAGACAACCAGTAACCTTCTGAGTCTATCAGCAAAGGGATGGTGGGGAAGGGCACACCAACAATGAAACACACATCAAGTTTCCCTTCTCCCCTGTAGGAAGCAGGGGAGGTGATAGAGGCTCAACAAAACACCTCACATGGACACAAAACTCAGTCCTGGGAATTTCAGGACAGCTGAAACTTGCTCACTCAGTCTCCTAGAGCATCCTCAAAGTGTTAACCAACATTTGTTTCAGGGCAGCACCTTCTCAGCCTCTTGGAAAGAAAGGTGCTTGGGAACCAAACACAGGAACAAGCTGTCACAGACCCTGGAGGCAGCACTGGAGGTGTTGCAGATGGTGAATTTTCAACCACAAGATCCTGATGGCAAGAACACCTTCATCACAGAGTCTGTTTCAAGGCCTGGATCCAAAGGTTTCCCCTTCCAAAAGTTCAAGATCATGAAATGGATTCAAGATTGACCACTAAACCATAGATATTCCTCAGCAAGAGAGAAGCATGTTGATGCAAGAGAGCCACTTAGGAACAAGTATGTACACATCACATCTGCTCCCTGGGAAAGGACCTACAGCTTTCTAGGTCTGCCTTTCACCAAAGGAAGTTAAAATCATCTGGGAAAAAGTCTCAAGGGGGGAAAAAAATATGTTGAGTCTTTGTGCATTGTTTGAGAGTTTAAAGGGATCTGTTCCCCAAAACATACATTTGGGTCAGCTCAAGACTCCAGTGGACAGCTAAGGAGGTGAAGATCACATTTCTAGTTGGGAAATATTGTTCCAGTTCAGTAGACAGCAGCCAAGGTTTGCAGAAACTTGCAGACATTCAGATACACAACTTCAGGCTCCATTTGTTGGAAGAAGTGATCCACAAGCCACGAGACACCTGCTTAACTCTCGAGATATCCTTTTTCTTACTTGGATCTGGTGTGTGTTGATTGTCTTCAGCAAAAGAAGCCACAAAAGGCTGAGAATGCCAGGACAGTGTCACAGCCATCTTCTAAAACGATTGCTGCCAAGTTCCAAGCACCATTCACAGGAGGAGACTCCTGGTCTCCTGATATGTTTGGGGTTTCTAGAAACATTTCTCTTTTCTAGCATCTGTCCTTGAAGTCAGCAGGTGGAGGTACGCTTCCTGTACTGCTGGATGAGGGGCACCAGGCACTCTGGAAGTCCTGTCTGGAGCAGAAAGGGGTGGTCCAGAAGTTCTTGTGCCGTTGCTCTTTCCAGTGGATCCCGGGTCAGCATCCTTTCCAAAAAGTCTCTCAGAACTGGGGAGGTCTGTGGAGAAAGAACCAAGTCAGCCCCAGAAAGGAACCACCACCAGAGGGGTTTATTCTGGAGGAGATCTGAGCGTTTCCCCTGCCCAGGATTCTTTAGATGACAGCATTAATCATAACAACAACAGATGGTTGCATGATGTTGGACTTGATGACTATAGAACCATACAACTGTTGAGGTAGGAAGAGACCTCTGAGATCATCAGGTCCAACCACTCACCTGGAGCTCACAATCCCACCACTGCTGCTAAGCCACTGCCACTAAACCATGTCCCTCAACACCACATCCACACAGCTTTTCAACATTTCCAGGGCTGGTGACTCCACCACCTCCCTGGGCAGCCTGTTCCAGTGCCTGAGAACCCTTTGTGGGGAAAAAAAAACTCCTAATATGCAACCTGAACCTTCCCTGGCACAACTTGAGGCTGTTTCCTCTTGTCCTAACACTTGCTGCATGTGAGCAGAGCCCAACCCCCACCTCACTCCAACTTCCTTTTCAGGGAGTTCATCTTGAAGGTTGCTTCCATCCTCAACATTTCTATGATTCTATGACATCAGCAAGATATTAACTATGGAGGACACCTGAAGAGGCTTTAGTTTGCATGACCAGGCTCATGCCCATGCGACCTTGCTTTATTAGGGCTATATCTCAAAGCAGCCACTAGCTGTCAGCACCAGCATGCAGCCACTGAGGCACCAGGGCCAAAGACATTGCTCTTGAAATGTGCCCCATCAAGACCACTCAGAGCCATCTGCTGGGAGGGGCTGCTCAGGGTGTTTCCCCACCACCACAGATTCATAGAATGCATTGGGTTAGAAGCAAACCTCGAAGGTCATCTTGTCCGACCAGCCTGCAGTCAGCAAGGGTGTCTCCAAATAGAGCAGGCTGCTCAGGGACCCAGCAAGCTTGACCTTGAATGTGTCTAGGGATGGGGCCTCCACCACCTCTCTAGGCAACCTGTATCTCACCACCCTCATTGTGAAGAGCTTCCTAACATCCAACCTAACTCTACCCTGCTCCATTTTCAAACCATTGCCCCTTGTCCTATCCCCACAAGCCCTTCTGAACAGTCCCTCCCCAGCTTTCCTGTAGCCCCCTTCAGACACTGAAACACAGCTGTAAGGTCTCCCCAGAGCCTTCTCTTCTCCAGGCTGAACAACCCCAAATCTCTCAGCATGTCTTCATCAGAGGGGTGCTCCAGCCCTCTGATCATCTTCATGGCCTCCTCTGAAGCCAGGTTTACCATCAGCATTCCCCAATGCTCACCCTGTGGAAGTTTTTCAGCTTGGGAGGAGGACTGTCACGGAGTCTCTTCATTGCTTGGACTGGTGAGTCACTAAAATATGGGGGTTCTCCATCCACCATCTCTATCACCATGATCCCCAGAGACCAGATATCCACCTGTAGGAGACAAAGTCACATCAATACAGTCAATGGTTTGTGCTTAGCTGCTTTCATAAAGATCAAGACAAGAGGTAATGGGCACAAACTGGAACGTAGGAAGCTCCATCTAAACATGAGGAGGAACTTCTTCAATTTAAGGGTGGTGGAGCAGTGGAACAGGCTGCCCAGAGAGGTGGTGGAGTCTCCATCTTTGGAGTTATTCAGAGCCCACCTAGACACCATCATGGTCTAGGTGAACCTGCTCAGGGGTTGCACTCAATAATCTCCAGAGGGCCCCTCTAACCTCTGTGATTTTGTGATCACAACACCCCACCCCTAGCAAACAGTACTGAGAGAGTGAAACATTAACCCCCTTGATGCTGCTGGACTCCTCACCACAGCTGAACAGACAGTTTCCACCGTGGCCTGGGCCACACTGGTGTTGCAACATCTAAAGGTCTGCAAGTACCTGCTTGTGCTACACCTGGTTGGTTGGTAAACAAAACTAACCAGGCTGCTGCCACCTGCCTGGCATTTCATCTGTGCCCTCCCTCCTCCCCTCCCTTCCTGGCATTGTTGGATTTACTGATCCATATCATGTCCCAGGCCACTCCTTCCCCACATCTGTCCACACTGTGGCAGATACAACAAGCCCAAGCCAAGCTCCAGGTGTAAGGGAAGAGCAACTTTACATCTTGTTCCCAGAAGCAGAACCACCTGGTTTCCCTCCTCTTTTAGCAAATGTTGGTATCATCACAAGGTTGCATTTATGTCTTAAACAGACTCTAGAGGCTCTTCCTAGAAAATCCAATAGTTATTTTCCTGTGATACTTCAAAAGTTACCATGCCCTGGGACTGGGCACTGCTGAGGCTGCACCTCAAATCCTGGGTTCAGTTTTGGTTGCCTCACTGCAAGAAAGACATTGAGAAGGGTCTGGAGAAGGGCAGTGAAGCTGGGGTAGGGTATGGAGAACAGGGCTGGTGAGGAGCAGCTGAAGGACCTGGGGTTGTTCAGCCTGGAGACAAGGAGGTTGAGGGAAGGTCTTCTGGCTCTCTACAGCTCCCTGAAAGGAGGTTGGAGCCAGGTGGGGGTTGGTCTCTTCTCCCAAAGAACAAGTGACAGCACAAGGAAAAATGGCCCCAGGCTGCCCCAGGGGAAGTTTAGGTTGGACATGAGGAACAATTTCTTCATGGAAAGGATGTCAAGGTCTGGTCCAGGCTGCCCCAGCTGTGGTGGAGTCTCCATCCCTGGAGGGTTTTAAAAGCTGTGGAGATGGGGTGCTGAGGCACATGGTTCATGGGTGAACTCAATTACCTTGGAGGTCTTTTCCAACCTTAATGATCCTCTGATTATCTAGTCCTTCTGACATCAGGGAGGTGGGTCCCTTACCTCAGTAGTGTATGGTATCCTTGCAATAACTTCTGGAGCCATCCAGTAAGGAGTCCCTACTAGGGACTTTCTTTTGGGTACATCTTTACTGATCTGAGCACAGAAGCCAAAATCTGAGAGTTTGACCTGTCCAAAGAGAAAAGCAACCAACCTTAAATCATGGAAAGAAACACCAAAGAAGGCTAAGGGAGTAGGAGGATGAGGTACAAAGGAAACAAGGAGACAGGTTAAGGCTGCAGGAGCAGAAGGCAGGAAGCAGTTTGTCAGAGGGACATCATCATACCCTCCCATCCAGCGTCAGAAGAATGGAGTCGCTCTTAATGTCTCGGTGAATGACCCCCTGAGAGTGAAGATAGGTCAGAGCCTGCAGCACTGATTCACACACTGTTGCAATTTGCTCTTCATTTAGCCTGAAATTAAAAACACAGAACATGTGGAGAGTTGCCACTCATGGGTCCTCTTGAGGCACAGAGCATATCTGAAGTCGAACCGGAGGTAGATATTTTGGTTCCCCCCGACCATGAATTTTGGTTCCCCACGACTGTGACCATCTCACTTTCACCCTTTTCCCATGACTTTTACTTCTGAGAACCTTTTTGTCTCCATGATTTGCAATTTGAAGTTTTCAGAGAACCCAGAGAAACTTCATCTTAGACCTTGTATCTGAAGTCATCCTGCAAGATGCTGCTTCCAGCAGCTCTGACAGGCAGGACTGTGTCTTCCTGCCAAGGTGCTGCAGTAACTGTTGAGACAGTTTTTTCTTGAGGAAACACAGTAAAGCTGTGGCTCACAAGGGTTGTTGTGCAACTTCATCCACAAAGCATCTAAACACCTCATGTGACAGTGAAGATAGGGATCCTTCAGAACTGTTACCCAGATGGACATCTTGGATACTCTCACTCCCAAGGGCAGCACAGGTGACAAGCAGGGGAAGCCCCTGCTGGATTGTCCCACTCTCTCTGTTAGCACACTGAGCATGAGCACCAAGAACCTTGCCTTTGGAAGATCTCGCTGTTTGGACTACCAAAGCAAGGACCTTCAGTGTGAGCAGCACTGCCTAACTGTCACCCAGGTGAGATTCTGAATCTTCAGGAAAAGGAAGGCTCATCCCAGACTTCCTGGGTCAATCTTTGCATTGGCAGTTTACAGTCTCACAGGACTGCTGGGAAGCAGGAGGAGAATGCTCCAGGGTCATGGGTAAGACACACTCATAACTGCATCACCAGAGCACCTCATGAGTGGGACTCTAGAGGCCATTTGAGAACAACTTCTTTGCCCTCCAGCAAGGCTTGGGGCATTAATGAATACAAAGCAATGTAGATAAGAAAGTAACTTTAGGAGAGTGTCCAGCAGTTGCTATCTTTAGGCAATGAAATTTGGGAAGGAGTCCAGATTTCAAGGCTCTGCTGCACTTCTCCAGAGGAGTTAGTCACAAATTCAACCTTACTAAGGTTGCACCACTGAAAACTATTTCTGCCTGATTTTGAATCCTTATTCAATGAGATTCTTGGCCAGAATTCAACTGATAGAGCACACAATGTTTTTGGTGAGCACTGTGATTTACAGGGAAGGTCACCAAAGAGACGAGCAGAGGGTTTGTAAAGGGATTAGTGCTGTGAACGAGTCCCTCCTACTTCAGATGGATGACAGTTACAACGTGTAGTAGTTCTTCCAGGGCACCATAGACTCAAGACCCCTGAGGGACACTGTTCTTCCCAGAAATCTCCTTAGTGCTCTTGCTCACCAGGAGGGAACACAAGTGTTGATGTTTCAGACTTTGCTTCCTACCTGATCTGAGACACAATGTCTGTGAGGGCTCCCCCCTGCAGGAATTCCATCAGCACCCAGAGTTCCTCTCCCACTAGATAGCTCTTGTACATCTCCACCACATTGACATGTTGATAGTCCCTCATTATCACCACCTGTGAAAACACAGCGAACAATTGACCACCCCAAAATTACTAATAACAGAATCCCAGCATGGCAGGGTTGGAAGGGACCTCTGGAGATCTTTTAGTCCAAGCTCCTTGCTAAAGCACCCACAGCAGTTTGCCCAGGATCACAATGAACAGGGAGGGTTGGAATTTCTCCAAAGAGACTTCACAGTCTCTCTGGGCAGCCTGCTGCAGGGCTCCAGCACCCTCACACCAAAGAAGTTTCTCCTCATCTTCATCTGGAACCTCCTGGGCTCCAGTTTGTGCCTGTTGCCTCTCGTCCTGTCCCTGGGCACCACTGATAAAATCCTGGCCGCAGCCTCTTCCCCTCACCCTTTAGCTCTTGCTGAGCATTGAGCAGATCCCCCCTCACACTGCTCTTCTTGAGGCTAAATAGCCTCAGGTCTCAGCTTTTCTATTCACAGAGCTGTTCCAGGCCTCTCAGCATCCTCAGAACCTCCACTAGACTCTCTCCAGTAGTTCCCTGTCCCTCATACTGGGGAACCCAGAACTGAACACAATACTCCAGGTGCAGTATCACCAAGGCAGAGGAGAAGCTCTCTCAACCTGCTGACCACACTCTTCTTCATGTCCCCCATGACACCATTTGTCTTCTTGGCCAGAAGGGCACACTGCTGACTCATGGTGATGTGGTGACCTTATTGTCCACCGGCACTCCCAGGTCCCTCCCCACGGAGCTGCCTTCCAGCAGGTCAGCCCCTCTCCTGTACCACTGCAGGGGGTTATCCCTCATTCAGGTGTTGGACTTGTCCTTGTTGATCTTCATGAGGTTCCCCTCCACCCAGCTCTCCAGCCTGGCCAGGCTAACATTGACAACACTTTATCTTACCCAGCAAAACCAGCATGCACAGCCCTACGAGTACAGCACAGCAGCCTCCATCCCCACGCTCACTTTAGTCCTGCTGCTAGCATCATTCTATCAAAAAGAAGACCTCTCCTGCCTTTCCCTCCTTTTTGCCACACTGACTTCATGAAGGAGAGCAGAACCCACTTTTCACCACTCTACTCACCTCATTGAACAGGAGCTCCCTGCGCTGCTGCTTCCTCAGGTCCATCATTTTCACTGCCACCTGCCTCCCCGAGTGCTTCTCTCGCGCGATGCAGACGATGCCTGTGGACCCTTCACCAATCTTTACATAGTTCTCCAGCATCGACCGGGGATCCCCCTGGTCCACAACCATCCTAAGGGCAGCTTTGAACTGCTCATGAGTCACAACCACTGGGTCTTCACTGGCCAGCTGCCCTTTCACAGAAGAGTCCTGAGGAAGGTGAAGGTTGCTAGAACTGGTCTGAGTCTGCCGGTTCCTGGGCGAACCTGCTGGTGAGGGCCTGCCTGGTGGCACTGCAGCCACCTTCTCCACCGTTGGGGACTTCTGGGGGGTTCCAGCTTCTGAGGTCATCCTGGGGAAATCAGATGCAGGCTGATCTGATGGAAGAGACAGGGCTTTGGCTGCAGGGCTGCGTGGTGAACCCCACTGCTGGGGCCTGAAGAAAGCATTAGGCTTTGAGAAGAACAAATAGGACAAGTGGAAGAAAGAAAAAGCGATGGTTAGATTAACAGGAGAGAAGGCTCAGGAAGCAGTTGTGTGTTTCTCCATGCTGGCCTAGTGCATCTTATCACAGAACCACCTGGTTGGAAAAGACCTTAATATCATTGATTCTATCCATAACCTAGCATCTTCCTGCACACAACTGCTGGGCCATGTCCCTAAGAACCTCATCCAATGGCTTTTAAACACCTCCAGGGATAGGGAATCCACTACTTTACTTGGCAGCCTCTTCTAATCTTGTAGTGGACTGGAGTGAAGAGCCTCAAGTTCTTTTCTCCAGGTCTGCCCAACCATGACCAGAAGCCACACAGATGCAGATTTTCAAGGGTCAGTCACAGGATGGGTGCTGTGCTCTGAGGACCTCCAAACTGAGGTAGTTTAAAAAGGACCTTGCTTCAAAAAAACCCCACCAAACCCCATAACCCACATAAAATAAACAAACACAAGCAAACAAACAAAAACCCCAGCTGCTAAAGCCAAAAGGCATTCCAGCCTTGCCACCCAAACTCAGAGGCAACCTGTGCTGCAGAGAATCTGAAAATCCTTGATCCATCTGTGCCTCTGATCTTCCTTTGTATGAAAGGGAAGAGGATTCATGCCAGAGCTGTAAATCACTTTGATGTCTTGGCCTAATTCCCTCTGGGTAATTAGGCTCTGCCTGCTGACAACTCTCTCTGCACTCTCCTCAGGTACCTGCAGAGGATTCCTGGCCATCAGACATGGAATTAGCACCATGAGCCAGAAGGGCTGTGGGTAACCAGCAGGAGACTTCAGCTGCAGACAGCCACCTGCCACCTTGCTGACTCAAAACTAATCTACAATTAAGGTTGGATTTGGTGCCTCTCCCAAAGCTCTGAAGACTTTGCATAGAATGGTTTGGGTAGGAAGGGATCTTAAAGATCATCTAGTTCCAACCCCTTACCATAGGCAGGGACACCTTCCACTAGACCAGAGTGCTCAAGGCCCATCCAACCTGACCTTGAATACCTCCAGGGAGGGGGCATCCATAACCACCCTGGGCAGCCTGTGCCAGTGTCTCACCACCTTCACTGCCAAGAGTTTCTTCCTAATCTCCAGTTTAAATCAACCCTCTTCCAGCTTAAAGCCATTCCCTTTTTTGAGACCTCCCACTCAAGCACTAAGTGGACCCAACCCTGTTTAGTTTATGAGCTGTAGTAAGATCACAGCCTGTGGTAACATGGCTTCAGGACACACATTCCCATGAGAGCACTTCACAGAAGTCTCCTTCCCAAGAAGGTTGAATCTTGTGGTGCTCTTACTCATCCTGGACGTGTTGACTAATTCAAAGTCAACAGCACCAAGCAGGTTGGGTATAAAATACATTATAGACTTGGTTATATGTAAAATAAGAGTGGATCTGACAAAGTGGCAACTTCAGAAGGAGCAAGCCAATCACTGCTATTACAGGGCAGAAGAAAAACTTCAAAGCAACCAGCTTTCCCTCTCACAATTCTGACTGGTTAGTAATGAAGTTCATAATAACATGGGGATGGGAACCACAAGCTGCCAACAGAGAAGTGTTTGCAAGAGCACTCATTTCTCTGTCTCAGACAGAGTATAGAGTCGTAGAATGGCTTGAGTTGCAAGGGACCTTAAAGATCACAGAATGGTTTGGGTTGGAAGGAACCTTGAAGATCATCTAGTTCAAATTCCCTGCTGTGGGTAGGGACACCTCCCACTGGACCAGGTTGCTCAAGCCCTGTCCAATCTGGCCTGGAACACCTCCAGGTGTTGGGGCATCTACACCCTCCCAGGGCAACCTGTTCCAGTGCCTGCCCACTGTCATAGTTAAGCACTTCTTCCTGATGCCTGACAAGAATCTCCCCTGCTCCAGTTTCAAACCATTGCCCCTCATCCTACCACCACAAGCCCTTCTAAACAGTCCCTCCCCAGCCTTCCTGTAGCTCCCTTCAGCTACCAGACTGCTGCTCTAAGGTCTCCTGAGAGCCTTCACTCCTCCAAGCTGAACAACCCCAGCTCTCTCAGCCTGTCCTCTTAGGGGAGGTGCTCCAGCCCTCTGACCATCTTCGTGGTCCCCTCTGGGCCCACTCCAATCCTTCCTGTGCCAAACATCATTGTATAAAGTTTAATTCTCCGCACTTTGTGTTTTAACTAAGGATTTTTGACAACAGTCAGACCTGCCCAAGCCTGACACTGCTCATCTTCACACTGCTGCTACAATAGCTTCTGACATGGGGGTGCAGGGCTGTGCCTGTCAGAAGTTCCTTCCTCCTCATTTACCAGCTCCACCCTCGCTGTCCTGTAGAGACACGCTCACGGCAGCCAAGCATTTCTTTCCCAACTCTTGTTTGGTCTCAGGTGGGGGGCGGGAAAAAAGGGTTTTATTTAACCTAGAGCAGAAGGACACATCACATGCCTGCAAGCTCACACATGTTTGGCCAACCATATGTAAGTATTATCTGCTGTAATCTGATGGCCCCTACAAAGATTCATAGAAATAGTTGGGTTGGAAAAGACCTCCAAGATCATCAAGTCCAACAGTCGACCCAAAACCACTGTGGCCACTAAACCATGTGCCCAAGTCCACATGGTTCTTGAACACCTCCAGGGATGGTGACTCCACTACCTCCCTGGGCAGCCTGTTCCAATGCCTGACCACTCTTGCAGGAAAGTAATTTTTCCTAATCTCCAACTTAAACCTCCCCTGACACAATTTCAGGCCATTTCCTCTCATTCTGTCTCTAGGCAGAAGAGATCAAACCCAACCTGTCTCTAACCTCCTTTCAGGCAGTTGCAGAGAGCAATGAGGTATCCTTTCAGCCTCCTCTCCTCCAAATTAAAGAACACTTAGGCTCCTACAACAGCATCTCAGTTGTTCCTGATCAAGAAGAAGGGGACAGACTCTTGTCAATGGTGTCCTGTGATAGGACAAGGGGCGATGGATACAAACTAGAACTCAGGAAGTTCCACCTCAACATGAGGAGAAACTCCTTTGATGTGAGGGTGCTGGAGCCTTGGAACAAGCTGCCCAGAGAGGTTGTGGAGTCTCCTCCTCTGGAGACTCTCCAGACCCATCTGGATGTGTTCCTGGGTGACCTGTCCTAGGTGATCCTGCTTTGGCAGTGGGTTGGACTCAATGATCTCCAGAGGTCCTTTCCAATCCCCACTGCTCTATGATTCCAAGCACTGAGTCACTCTACCTTCATCTGCAGGGAAGGACCCAACTTGTTTGAGCTGCCAGATGAGGGGAACACACTGCGCAGCAGCCTCCTCTTCAAGCTGTTCTCCCGTGACTTGGAGCTCGGGCTGCCCTCCCCTGAGGGCCTGGAGTTTGTCTGTCGTAGGAGACAAGGCTGAGGCCAGCACTCTTCCGAGTTTCTCTTTCCCATCTTGTCACTCTCCCCAGGCAGCGCCGGCATGTGCTGCAGAGCAGAGGCACGCTGGAGGCAGCTGCCATCAGCACTCTGGAACTCTGAAGGCCCGAGGGACTGTGCTTTCATGACCATACCATTGGGGTGAGACTGTCCTTCCAGGCGGGGTTTGTAATCTGGCCACATAGTCTGCCTCCGGGTCACCTTGGTCCCACCGTTGCAGTTGAGGTAGTTTCCATATTTGTCTGCCCAGTCAGCTTCGGGACTCTGAAGGTACATGTCTGGAGGTCTCTCTTCCCCCAAGAGCCCGAGGGACTGTGCTCTTCTCCTGCTGGTGGGGCTCCTTCCCCTCAGGGTATTAGAACTGATGGCAGAAAGCTTCTGGATGTCGTTGAGGATCCCAGAGATGTAGCCTTCCACTTCCACCGTGCTGCCCCTCACTACGGTCTGCGAAACACAGGGGAGGGGGGGGAAAAAAGTTAGAGATGGAAAAACTGAGGCTGAGTTCATTTTGACAGAGGGTGGATTTTGTTTGAAGATGACTCCAGGGATTAAGGATAGAGGAGAAAAAATTCTGTCTCCTTTTCTTTGTTCCTTACTGAGGAGTGGGGTGGGGAAATGACTCCTTGGGCTCCGTCCTTCTGTCAGGCAGAGCAGTGCTTTTTGCAAGCCCATTCTGTTGCTGCACTCACCCTCTACAGGACAGCATTAGAGCAAAGCTGGGATATTTCTAGCACTCCTGACTGAATTGGTTGGTTGGTGCTATTTTTTTGTGCTGGAATTGTGCTGCATGCACTACATCATTAAGACTCCACAAGCTCCTGAGAACACCAGTTCTCAGCAGAAGTTACAGCAGGCCATAAGCTCTGTCTGCAAACATAACCTTGCTACTCCAACACAAGCTTCATCTCTCCCCTGTAGCACTCTCAGTAGTGTTGCAATCTTAGAATGGTGGGGATTGGAAGGGACCTCTGGAGATCATTGAGGCCAACCCACTGCCAAAGTAGGATCACCTAGGACAGGTCACCCAGGAACACATCCAGATGGGTCTGGAGAGTCTCCAGAGGAGGAGACTCCACAACCTCTCTGGGCAGCCTGTTCCAGGGCTCCAGCACCCCACACCAAAGGAGTTTCTCCTCGTGTTGAGGTGGAACTTCCTGGATTTTGGGTTGTGTTTGTTGCTCCTTGTCCTATTACAGGACACCACTGAATAGAGCCTGGCCCTTTGTACTTGACAGCCACTTTTCAGGTATTTGTAAGCATTGATGAGATCTCCTCTCAGTCTTCTCTTCCCCAAGGCAAACAGCCCCAGGTCTCTCAGCCTGTCCTCATCAGATGTTCCAGACCTTTCACCACCCCTGTAGCATCTGCTGGCCACTCCCTGGTATATCCCTGTCCCTCTTAAACTGGAGAGCCTAGAACTGGACACAATACTATAGATGTGATCTCACCAGGGCTGAGTAGAGGGAATGAAGAACCTCCCTTGACCTGCTGGCCACACTCTTCTTAATGCACCCCAGGAGACCATTGGCCTTCTTGGCCACAAGGGCACATTGCTGTCTCATGGAGAACCTATTGTCCACCAGGACTCCAAGGTCCTCCTCTCTGGAGCTGCTTTCCAGTTGGTCATCCTCCCTGAGTCTGCTTTTTGCTAATGCATCTTACTCCTGACCAGTGAAGACCACACTGTTCCAACACCGCATCCCTCTGCTCTGCCAAGCTATTATAATTAAATTGATGAACAAAGGGTCACAACAGCTCCCAACTGCCTTGTAAGCAAAGGATGAAGAACAAGGCTTCCATCCAAACAAGCACCAGCACTATACAAGTAGGACACTTGAAGCTCTGGGTGCATGATGTAGTGCTCTGCCTTGTTTATTCTGGAGCCTGAAAAGCTTACAGAAGCTTTTTTAGCACTGGGAACTCAAATGTTGCATTTCTTCACAGAAATTCACAGCCTAGGCTCACTCCTACACTTTCATGAGTCTCTGCCTGAGGAAAGTCCCTCCCTGGAGTGATGGCAATCTCCTGTTTGCAAACTGAACTCCAGGGATCTTTAAAGATGCTGAATTAATTATACCCAGCCTAATATTTAGCTGGTGCAAAACAGCAACTCCAGTAATTTCCACAGAATGCCACCACAGTGCACAAAATGAGCACCTGGTTTGCTCAGTGCTGGAAAATGAAGGGCAGAATGAGAGACTTTGGCAAGCAAGGTGAAGAAAGGACAAAGCAACTCACACCATTGCAAACATCATCAGCCTGGGGCACGGTGGATAGAGAGCCTCTCAGTGGAGAAGGACCTGTGGGTGTTGATTTATGGCAGGCTGAAGATGAGCCAATATGTATCACAGTATCACACAGTATCACTTAGGTTGGAAAGGACCTCGAGGATCATCGAGTCCAACCTATCAACACAGACCCCATGACTAGACCATGGCACCAAGTGCCATGTCCAATCTCCCCTTGAACGCCTCCAGGGTCGATGACTCAACCACCTCCCTGGGCAACCGGTTCCAATGCCGAATATGTGTCCAGGTGGCCAAGAAGGCCAACAGCATCCTGGCTTGGATCAGGAATAGTGTGGCCAGCAGGTCTAGGGATGCGATTGTCCCCCTCTGCTTGGCACTGGTGAGGCCACACCTCAAATGCTGCATTCAGTTTTGGACCCATCACAAGAAGGACATAGGGGGCTGGAGCATGTCTGGAGAAGGGCAACAAAGCTGGGGAAAGGTATTCTTAAATATCAGTCCTGTGAGGACTTCACCCTCTACAACTCCCTCAAAGGAGGTTGAAGTGAGGTGGGGTTTGGTCTCTTCTCACATGCAACAAGTGACAGGACAAAAGGTAAACAGTGACTCCACCACCTCCCTGGGCAGCCTGTTCCAATGCCTGACCACTCTTGCAGGAAAGAAATTGTTGCTAATTTCCAACCTAAACCTCCCCTGGCACAATTTCAGGCCATTCCCTCTGTTCTATCATCTGAAGTAAAGATCTAGGAGGGAACTCTCCTCTAACCCAAAGCCTGATACCTGTGACTGACAGAAACTGGGAGGCTCATCATGATTTGTTCTTGATTAAATCACAGAATCATAGAATTGTTTGGGTTGGAAAAGACCTCTAAGGTCATCAACTCCAACCATCAACCAAAGTCCACCATGTCCAGTAAACCACATCTCCATATCCACAGATCCAGTCTGGCAGCTAGCTATTACCCTGCTATCTCCTTGGAAGCAGTTGCAAACAGATTACTCACTTATTTGTTCCAGTCTTTTTATGGGAATTTAAATTCCATTAGGCCCATCTGACTTGAAGATATGGAACTTATCTAAGAAGTCTCATGTTCTTCTCTTATTCCAGCCAGAGTTCTCCTCCTTTCATGCTCATGTTAATTGCGTTAGCCTCCTGATCAGAGTTAACCTTCTCAATAACGACGGAAGAAAAATCATTAAACATTTAAGATTTCTCAGTGTCATCTGTTATTAAACTCTCTCCTAAAATGAGCAGGGAACAAATTCTTTCCTTCATCCTCCTTCTCCTTCTCCATGTACTTATGATGTCTCCTCATGTCCTTTATGTTCTTTGAGAATAACGTCTCTTTTTCTGCCTTGGCCTTCCAGTTTTGTTCCTACATACATTTCTTTTCTATTTGCCCTTTGTAACTTGACCTACTTTCCACCCTTCTGAGCAATCCTCCCGCAGTTTAAGCTCATTAGAGTGCTCCTGATCTAACCAAGTTGGTCTCTTATTACACATTTCATCTCTCCTCTGGATTGTGGTTCTATCTCTACTACATTTTGAACCTCAAAAACACATTCAGGGCATCATAAAACACAAGGAAATACCTCCTCCCTCTTTTCTTTCACCTGCTCTTCCTGAGCAAGCTTTTCCTTTCTAAATCTGGGTTCTGCTCAAACATCCTGAGGTGCCATTTAAATTGCAGGTTTCTTTTTGCTTTAATTCTTACATGGTATTAAAACATGTCCCATTTAGTTCCCATATTTTAAGCATCTTTACACATGAAGCTAAATCCTCCTTGCTCTCTACAACTCCCTGAAAGGAGGTTGGAGTGAGGTGGGGGTTGATATCTTCTCCCTATTATCAGATGATAGAATGAGAGGAAACACCCTGAAATTGTGCCAGGGGAGGTTTAGGTTGGACATTGGGAACAATCTCTTTCCTGCAAGAATGGTCAGGGATTGGAACAGGCTGCCCAGAGAAGTGGTGGAGTCCCCATCCCTGGAGGTGCTCAAGAAGTGTGTGGACACGGCACTCGGGGACATGGCTTAATGGCTATGGTGGTATTGGGTTGATGGCTGGACTGGATGACAGTACTGTGATTCCATAAATATACTTATCAGACAGACAACTAATTCTTTCCATGTCCCTCCTCAAATCTAAGTAGCAATATCTTTACAATTTACAGTTCAGCTTTTAGGCTTCTGTAGCTTTTTTGTTTTTCTTTTAACTGGGAACAGAAAATCTTCCCACAAGCTGGCCAGACCTTAAGCACAATAGCTCTGTCACCATCTCTTATTTCCTTTTCCAAGAGGTCATCATGAATCTGCCTCTTCTCACCCAGCAGGTCCCTGCACCACTGAAGAGCACACAGGTTCCAGATGCCATTATCAACAGCCATTTAAGCAAGATGACCACCAAAATTCACCCCCTTACGAGGAGTAGGAACGGGTTTCTCCATACTGAAGGACTTGCTTTAATCACAGAATGAAATGAGTTGGAAGGAACCTTAAAGATCACCCAGTTCAAACTCCCTGCCACGGGCAAGGACACCCACTAGATTAGCCTGCTCAAGGCCACATCCAACCTGATCTTAAACAATCCCAGGAATGAGACATCCACAGCTTCCCTATTCCATTGTCTTACCACCCTCACAGTAAAGAACGTCTTCCTTATGTCCAACCTAAATCTACTCTGTTCTGCTTCAAAAGAGCATTTTAAGAACTTTCTACTCTTTACTATGTTCCACTTTCAATTAACCCCCAGTTAACCCCACTCTCAGCCTAACCCCCATTTCAGCTTTGCTCCCTGGTATCTACTACTCATCTGTATCCATCAGCAGTCAGCCAGTGCTACCCCAGCTCTCCCACTCAGGCTTTCCTCTCAGCTTCATCACCAGCCAAGTTTGCTCACCCACCAGCATGACAAACTTGCTAACAAAGGACTCTCCATGAGGCCTCCTCTAAGCTTCTGCCTTCAACAGCTGAACACATCCTAAGCCCTGTCAGCTACCACAGGAGCTTTCACAAGTCCTTGGTGCAGGCAGCCAGTTGATGATTTGAGTGTTGACACTACTGTAACTAAGGACACTGCTCTCCTGATTTGTCATCGAGTTACTATCACCTCAAAAATCCCACTTATTAGAGCCCACCAAATTTGACCTTGAATGTCTACACTTAGGTGGCTTCAGCCACCTCTCTGGGCAACCTTTTCCAGTGTCTCACCACCCTCATTGTGAAGAGCTTCCTCCTGATGTCCAGCCTAAATGCCCACTCCTCCAGTTTCAAGCCATTGCCCCTCATCCTACCACCACAAGCCCTTCTAAACAGTCCCTCCCCAGCCTTCCCATAGCTCCCTTCAGATACTGAAATGCAGCTCTAAGGTCTCCTGAGAGCCTTCACTTCTCCAGGCTGAACAGCTCCAACTCTCTCAGCCTGCCCTCATAGGAAAGGTGTTCCAAACCCTCTGATCATCTTTGTGCCCTCCTCTGGACCTGCTCCAACAGGTCTATGTTCCTCTTGTGTTGGAGGCTCCATAGCCTCCACAGGGAGGAGACACAGTGCTCCCTGTTAGGTCTCACCAGAGCAAAATTACCTCTCTGGATCTGCTGGGAGATTCCTTACAGATCCCCCCTTAGCTCCATTTCAGTGCACATGGGGCAATGAAAACATTGCCTCAGCTTGGTCCTCCTCAAGGAACAGGAAAGAGCAGCCTTCCTCTCTTACCTTCATAGGCTGGAGTTGCATCCTTGTGATCCTGGAAGGGTCGACCACTGGCTTGGGACGCCTCAGTGTGTCCAGAATATTCTGCCATTGTGGGGGCAGGCCCACGAATTTGCCCTCCTTTGGGTCAAAGGAAGTGTGGACACGGTGCTCGAAGTTCTGCGGAGCCGAGATCTCTGGGCGTTTCTTCTTCTTCTTGCGGAACATGGTGCCTGAAGCAGAGAAGGCAATGTCACCAGGGCCCTTGTGTGTCCAGGACCAATATGGCCTATGTCAGCTAGCACACCATGGTTGCACTCAATCTTAACACAAAATCATAGAATGGTTGAGGCTGGAAGAGACCTCTGAGATCATCAAGTCTAACTGCTTACCTGGAGCTCACAATCCCACCACTGCTGCTAAACCACTGCCACTGAACCATGTCCCACAGCAGCATATCCACTCAGCTTTTAAACTCCTCCAGGGATGGTCACTCCACCACCTCCTTGGGGAATCTGTTCTGAGAACCCTTTCTGGGAAGAAAATGTTCCTAATGTCCAACCTCAGCCTCCCCGGCACAACTTGAGGCGATTTCCTCTTGTCCTGTCACTTGTTGCATGTGAGAAGAGACTGAGTCCCACCTGGCTTCAACCTTCTTTCTGTGGCAGAAAATGATGAGGTGTCCCCTCAACCTCCACTTCTGAAGACCAATCAACCCCAGTTCCCTCAGCCATTCCTCAAAGGACTTGTGTTCAAAGCCCTTCACCAGCTTTGTTGCCCTTCTCTGGACCTCCTCCAGCCTCAGGATTCAAGGTGTGGCCTCACCAGCGCCGAGATCTTTTCCAACCAAAAGGATTCTATGAATTCTATTAGTTAATTACATTTATTAAGGTCATTCTCCAGTGACAAGCACTTTGACAACAGAGTTGATCATCTGCTATCGCAGATGGCAAGAAGAGAGCAGTGACTTGCTCAGGACCACCTAACAGTTGAACCAGGATTTGTAGCGACCTTTGCAGTGCTCAGCCCACTATGAAACTGCTCCTAGCTCAGAAGAGAACCAGACACCTGCTAGCCTACAGCTGAACTCCCACCACTTGGCTTCCTCCATTTCTACAAATTCATCTTGCCTGATATAAGTGTTTTAAATATACATGAGAGAGAGATTTAATCCTTTACAGGCTTGTACCCAGGTTACATGGCTTTAGAGTCCAGCCACTTAAGGCACCATTAATTTAACTGCAAGCCTGGAATGAAGAAGAGTAGTTATGAAAAGGCCTCAGGTTGCCTTCTCACTGGTTACTCCAAGTAATATTAATTTGATTCCCATTTAAAGACAACAGAGCTGTCATCAAAGGAAGAGCCACCCAAGAATGATTTTTGGATCTGTTTTTTTCTAGCTTAGAGTGTTTGGAAGAGAGGGAGGAGGTGGTAGGTGGAAATCAAACTCTGTCAGCAGGTAGCTGAAGAAGCTAAAATTAAAAAGTAAGATTCCTTTCCCTTGGGGGCTGAGAGAGTCAGTTT
This sequence comes from Melanerpes formicivorus, assembly GCF_026170545.1. Lineage (NCBI taxonomy): Eukaryota > Metazoa > Chordata > Aves > Piciformes > Picidae > Melanerpes > Melanerpes formicivorus. The sequence continues at coordinate 11,693,955 of NW_027142368.1, read as the reverse complement.
GTGTGAACAGCCATTGCAACTGCCACCAGCCAAAAGCAGCTAGCACTTACAGTGAGCCCAAACACAAAAGACAATCCAAGTCTCAATTTATAGCCAAAAATAATAAGAGAGATGCAGACAGATAGAAAGCTGGAAGTTTTAGACCTTTTTGAAACTGGGAGGATAGAAAGGAAAAGGAAGAAATGGAACTCTGGAAGCAGTCACAGAGGTGGGAAAGCCTGAATAACTGGAGGACTGTGATAGATGGATGGGCAGAAACTCTTCCCAAAAGACAGATGGGGAAGATGGGATGAGGGAGAAGTCACTCTTCTCATGAAGAAACAGCTCAGAGCTTGCCCAGATAGGCTGTGCAGTCTCCATCCTCAGAGGTGTTCAAGGGCAAGTTTACTCTTGAAGACAAAGCCCTGAGCAACTTGGCCCTGACCCTTACAGCAGACCCTGCTTTGAGCAGGGGGCTGGAATACACACCTCTTGAGGTCCCTTCTCCCCTGAATTGTTTAATTATTCTATTGACTGACTTGATGGCTTTGAAGTTGCAAGTATCCTTGGTGTCATATTCCCTGATGGAGAAACACATTTAATGGACCAATTCCAGTTCTATGGCTGCAACGGAACTGGTGTGCCCCACAGCTCATCACCATGGCCTGAAATTGTGCCAGGGGAGGTTTAGATTGGATATTTGGAACTATTTCTTTCCTGAAAGAGTGGTCAGGCATTGGAACAGGCTGCCCAGGATGGTGGTGGAGTGACTGTCCCTGGAGCTGTTCAAGAAATGTGTGGATATGGCACTTGGGGAGATGGTTTCATGGCCATGGTGGTCTTAGGTTTACGTTTGGAGTTGATGATCTCAGAGGTCTTTTCCAATCCAAACAATTCTACGATTCCATCTCCTCTCCAAGGTGCTTTTTGTCAATGAACTGCACAGTGAAAGCCATAAGAGATGTGAGACTGTAAAACACAGACCTGCTGCCAAAACACTGTAGGTAGGTTCAACACTACACCTTTCTAGCTTGGGACAAGCTCTACAGGTCAGTTTAGAGCAATTAATGTCCACCAGTAGAAAAAAAAAAAAACCAAAGATGTTTATATGCACTTCACATTCCACTGGCAACTTCAATGTCAGAGTCTCCTTCTCTGGAGACCCATCTGGATGCCTTCCTGTGTGACCTGCCCTAGGTGATCCTGCTTTAGCAGGCAGCTTGGACTCAATGATCTCTGGAGGTCCTTTCCAAACCCTACCATTCTGTGATTCTGTGGCTCTCACTGTGCAGTTCATCCTTTAAATCTAAATCTTCAATGTAGCTACTACTCTGCCCCTGTACAGGACCCCAGCTTCCAACTATTTGTGTTGAATAATTATTGCCAAGGGCCAGAGACACAGAACACAGACATGAGATAAGATGTTGTGGTGTAGACATGAGCACATTTCTAGAAGACACTGGTCTCAACAGTCAGCATACCTCATGGTTTTTTCCCCTCATGTCAAATATTTTCCAGGTTGCTCCACTTACAACTTGTTTAGGGAGCAAAGTCCAGCCACCAGGTGTTATTCTGCTTCCTAGTGCTAGACCAAGATACTGAAAACACATCCACGCTGCCTTAACATCTGGTTACCGTGATCCTGTAGTCACGAGGATGTGTTTGTAGGGCACAGAAGGACCTTTACACCATCTAAATCCCCGCTCATGCAATCCATCCTTGGTGACAGACTTCACACACTATGGCCATTGCCATACTGTGTCCAGAAGCCTACTAACGACACTTCACAGTTGAAAAAAGAGAGAAAGGAAAAGGTTAGACAACTGAAGAAACACTTACAAAAGAGGAGGGAAGCAACTGCTCTGCCCAGAGGAGGTTTCACACCCAGAATAATCTTTGCTTAGAATATGTTCCAATGAAAACCCAAATACATCTTAATGGAGAGCTTATGGGGAGGGTGTCTGTGCTCCAGGTCTCTGCTGCAGCTCCTCAAACATAGTGATTCACCGCTAAGGCCCCTTAGGTGCTGGGTATTAACTAATAATCAAGATTAAAGTCAGAGGGCAACTCTTTGAGGGAAAAAAAAAATAAAGTGCAGACAGTCCTAGAAAGGAAAAAAAAATATCCTAGCTCATGGTGTTAGTGCTGTTCAGACCAACAGCTGGTGCTGGCAAGGAGCTTTCCCAGCCTCCAAGGAAAGCAGGAAGTGTGTTTGTGGCATTATATCGAGTGCTTCAGCGCTGAATCGTTGACTACACGTCACTCATGACAGCTACTTGATCCACCATGACAGAGGCATTTCCACACCAACATCACTATTTCAACCAGTATCTTTCCTTCTCTCCCCTGCTCCTACTTTCACAGCTGCATTCCTAATCTCATCTCCATAATGAGAAGATATTGAAGGCAGAGCACACAGTGTCCTGCCTGGGCAGGGGATCTGGACTTGATGATCTCCAGAGGTGCCTTCCAACCCCTACCATTCCGTGCTTCTAGCTTTCAAGTATGCTCTTGAATTACTTCAGGTGGCAAGAGGTCCTGTAAAATGTGGTGTTACCTATCCCACAACTATCAGCTCTTGTTTTCTAAACATCTCAACCATTTCACCCATAAGGAGAATGACTCCAGCTAAACTGCTTCAAAATGCACATTTTTAAATGCTGGGATGATATTCTGGCCCCAGATAGAGCAGTGCCTCTGTGCCACCATCTCAGTTTGCATAAGTGTAGAAACTACAGAATCACAGAATCATTAAGGTTGGAAAAGACCTCTAAGATCATCAAATGCAACCTTTTACCCAATACCTCCGTGACCACCAGACCATGTCCCAAAGCGCCACAACTACCTATTCTTTGAACACCTTCGGAGACAGTGACTCCACCACCTCCCTGTGCAGCCTGTTCCAGTGCCTGACCACTCTTTCAGGAAAGAAATTGTTCCTAATATCCAACCTAAACCACCCTGGGTGAGGCTTGAGGCCATTACCACTTGTTCTGTTGTTAGTTACTTGGGAGAAGAGGCCAACACCTCTCTCAGCTGCCACCTCATTCAGGTAGCTGCAGAGAGCAATAAGGTATCCTCTCAGCCTGCTCTTCTTCAGGCTAAGCAATCACAGCTCCTTCAGCCCCTCCTTATAAGCCAAGCTCTCCAAACCCCTCACCACCTTCGTTGCCCCTGTCAGTCAAAGGCTGGACTGCTCTTAGATCCTAGATACAAAAGCATGTTTCCCAAACCCAGAACAAAGCATCTCCTGAGTTCCTGGTCAGATTTAGAGTGCTGTGGTCTGCATCAACCTTACTGCCTTATAACAGACATGTTAAAAAACACCACAATGTCATCAGCTCCAAACATAACACTCCCTGGGTACCCAGTGACATTTGCTGTCTCTGGCCAGCATCAATCTCTGATTAGAAAGACAGTGCTATAGCAGACAGGTGGCTTTAAAGGTAGGCTTCCTTAAGAGCAAAGGAAATCCAGGCACTAAAAATAGTGATTTTAAATCCAGTGGATTGCCACAATCTCTGTAGGTTTTGCATTTCCCTGCCTGTATTTAGCCAGTCTCCTCTCACTCTGTGCTTTCCATGCAGCAGCTATTGACTCGTATTCCCGAGCCCCAGCTAAATAATGTTGAAGCAAAACACATTTTCAAAGCCCTTTTCTCAGTCAGTAAGAAATTCATAACAACATTTTATGCAGATAACATTTTGCAAATCCAGCCCAACCTGTCCTTAAGCACAGACAGCATCTGTTTAATAGAATAACACAAATACCCTGGTGCTGATTTTATAATAATCCAGCAGACTTTCTATGCTGCCATCCCCTGCTGACAACTGTGCTGCAAGAAATGTCACAAACAGAAATAAGAAAAGTCACTACCACCAGACAAAAGCAGTCGGAGATTGAAATTCTCTCAGCGATCCATTCCTGCTGCCTGGGAAACCACGTTAGGGTTTTGCAACTCCAGCTAGAGCGGCTCCTAGATGATACAGCTCCAAAAGCTGTCACATCTGCCACTGAGCAGGAGCAAAGAAATCCCACAGCCCGCAGATCCAGAGCAGGGGGAGGGCTCAGCTGGGAAGGAGGGGCAAGAAGAGAGAAGGGTCAGGCTCAGATGAGAGGAAGGGGTGGGAAGATTAAGGATGGAAGAGAGAAAAGGGGAATGAGAGTTGAGAAAAGGGAGAGAGGCATGGCAGGGAGAGAGGCATGGCAGGGAGAGAGGCATGGCAGGGAGAGAGGCATGGCTGGGAGAGAGGCATGGCTGGGAGAGAGGCATGGCTGGGAGAGAGGCATGGCTGGGAGAGAGGCAAGGCTGGGAGAGAGGCATGGCAGGGAGAGAGGCATGGCAGGGAGAGAGGCAAGGCTGGGAGAGAGGCAAGGCTGGGAGAGAGGCAAGGCTGGGAGAGGGGCATGGCGGGGAGAGGGGCAAGGCGGGGAGAGGGGCAAGGCGGGGAGAGGGGCATGGCGGGGAGAGAGGCATGGCGGGGAGAGGGGCATGGCGGGGAGAGGGGCATGGCGGGGAGAGGGGCAAGGCGGGGAGAGGGGCATGGCGGGGAGAGAGGCATGGCGGGGAGAGGGGCATGGCGGGGAGAGGGGCATGGCGGGGAGAGGGGCATGGCGGGGAGAGGGGCAAGGCGGGGAGAGGGGCATGGCGGGGAGAGAGGCATGGCGGGGAGAGAGGCATGGCGGGGAGAGAGGCATGGCGGGGAGAGAGGCATGGCGGGGAGAGAGGCATGGCGGGGAGAGGGGCAAGGCTGGGAGAGAGGCATGGCGGGGAGAGAGGCATGGCGGGGAGAGAGGCATGGCGGGGAGAGAGGCATGGCGGGGAGAGGGGCAAGGCTGGGAGAGGGGCAAGGCTGGGAGAGGGGCATGGCGGGGAGAGAGGCATGGCGGGGAGAGAGGCAAGGCTGGGAGAGGGGCAAGGCTGGGAGAGGGGCAAGGCTGGGAGAGGGGCATGGCGGGGAGAGAGGCATGGCGGGGAGAGGGGCAAGGCTGGGAGAGGGGCAAGGCTGGGAGAGGGGCATGGCGGGGAGAGAGGCATGGCGGGGAGAGAGGCATGGCGGGGAGAGAGGCAAGGCTGGGAGAGGGGCAACCTGAAGCTCAGATGAGAAGAAGGGGTGGAAAGAGGAAAGATGGAAGAGAGAAATGGAGAATGAGAGCTAGGAAAGGAGGAATGGCTGGGAGCCAAGGAGCAGGGCACTGAAAAGCATCAACCCCAGTGAAAAATTCAAAAAGAAGTCGCTAAGCATTCCGAGGAGCTGCTCGTGACAGCAGAGGGGTTCAGAAGCTCAGACAAAGCAGCCAGTACACACTGACATTCCAGCTGGTTTGCCTTCCCCCCCCATCCCACCCCCATCTGTATCTGTGCCCTTGCTTGTGTTCCCTCGCACGTACAGTTGATGATAGCAGGAGAGCAGGGAGCGACTTCAGCCTCACTTGTGCAGTTTCCAGTTAAAAATAAGCTCTCCCTCCCCCGCTTCTTTGTCGCAGCAACTGAACTCACTCCTCAGCACTTCTGGCATTGCTGTCACAGGTCTGGAGGCAGATCACTACCTTCCTCCTGCCCCAGAGCACAGACAGCACTTGCTTCTGGGCTGGAGGAAGCAATTTCCAGCATTTCCCAGCTGACGCACCGAAACTGCTCTGGCCAGCTACAAGAGTAACACTGAAACTGTGCCAGGGGAGGTTTAGGTTGGAGATTAGCAACAATTTCTTTCTTGCAAGAGTGGTCAGGCATTGGAACAGACTGCTCAGGGAGGTGGTGGAGTCACCATCCCTGGAGGTGTACAAAAAACTATGTAGATATGGCACTTAGGCACATGGTGGTGTGAGGTTGATGGTTGGACTTGGTGATCTCAGAGGTCTTTCCCAATCCAAACAATTCTATGATTCTAAGAGGAGAAAATCTCTTCCTGCAGGCCTGAGGAGATGTAGCACGCAGATTGAGTCTGGAGTAGGAATCATTGAACCATAGAAGTGTTGAGACCTTCAAGATCACAAAGTCAAACTGCGGATCTTGAGCAAAAAATTGTTCCTAATATCCAACCTAAATCTCCCCTGGCACAATTTCACTTCATTTCCTCTCCTTCGATACCAGGGAGAAGAGACTGACTCCCATCTCACCATCTCCATCTCAGAAGATGAAGCAGATCCCAGAGAAGGCACTGATTTAAATGCAGGAGGCATTTGCATGCTCTGCTCTACAGGTCAGTCACCAAAGGCAGCACAAGTTACAGAGGCCATTCCTGATGCATGGTGCTTGCACACACATGTTCATGCACATGTATGTGTGAACATGCACATGTAGGTCACAGGAACAGAGTTCACTGTGTTCCCTACCTTCTAAAATCCTGATGTTTACCCTCCTGAGCTTGCTGACATGACTGTTATTTCTACCAAGCCATAAATGTTCATAGCACTTTGCAGGCAAAGCAGAATGACAGGCCACCTCCCCGAGGAGCTCACAAACCCAACTGGGAGTTCACACAGCTAGAAATGATAACAAAAGAGGAGCAAAACTGTCTGAAATCTGAAATAGGGTGGGAAAACACAGAGACTTTGTATGAACATGCAGAATCACAGAAAGCCAGGTTGGAAGAGACTTTGAGGATCATCTGGTTCAACCTTTCTAGCCAACAGTCTAGTTGAAGCTGTCTAATGTAGGTGAATCCACCACTTCCCTTGGGAGATGATTCCAATTGACTGTTCTCATGGGGCAAACTGATCTCCTAGAGTCTAGCTAGAATCTCCCAAGGAGTAACCTGCACTCATTACCCCTGGTCTTTTCCATGGGACTTCTTGATAAATGGTAGCCACCATTTATGCACTGGTCCATGGTAAGAAGGTCTCCCCTAAGCCTTCCCTTCTCAAGGCTGAACAAACCCAGCTCTCTCAGCCTTTCCTCATATGGCAGCTCTTCCAGTCCTCTGATCATTCTGGTGGCCTCTCTCTGGCCACTTTTGATACTTTCCACATTTGTCTGCAATTGGGAGGTTTAGACATACTGCGTTAGGTGCTTGTTACACACCAGATATTTTCTTGCTGTGCTGTCACTTCCCCCATTTCAAACCCATTCCATCCATTGCTCTCTCTCCTCACCAGCCCCCAACAGCAGAGCTGTGTCAGAGTGAACCAGCAGCACAGCAAACTGATGTAATGCTCTAAATCCTGCCCAAACACACACACACAAGTGCACAGATTAATATAACATTTGAAATGAGCTTAGGGAGAGACATATTTGTTCTATTGGTGGGTTTATTTTTGATAAATGGAAAAGGAACACAACTGCTGGATGGGGTTTTTGCTGTGCCTCCTGTAAGCAGGGTTTGACTGCTCCTGGTGCTGGCTCCTCTCCCCCACTCCATTCCTTTGCTCATCAGTTAGAACCTCCCTCAACCTGCTTGCCTGAAACCTGCCAGGCAGTGAATGCCCCTGTGCTGAGCTTGTTTCAGAGGCTGCTCAGTGACACACTTACAGCTAAAACACATCTAAACCAGACCAAATCTATCCTGGGACATTATGAAAGCACTTTCAAAGAGAAGACCTCTTGAACTTTCTGAAGCCAGTACAGGCATGTCTCAAATGCTAATGACCTGATTTTCTCCCTTTGACTAAGAATTAAGTTTTCCATTCTTTACAGTCCCCTAGAAATCCCAGATGAAGTCACTGTCCCATTGTGCCAGCCTCTGAAGTCAGGTCCCACCCTCCAGAGGTTTCTCGTAAACAGAAGAAAGGGAAGGAAAAGGAATTATTATCCTCATTTGCAGACCAGACAGAAAAAAAATTACTAGCTCTGTTTCTTCCCATCTATGTCTAGAGCAGTAAAGCTAAAAGAGCTTCCAGCTATGTCTCCTGGCTGCTTTTTAACTTCACATTAAGTCCAGATCCAGGCCAAACACACCCTGGCCTCTATGGAGAGAAAACATGGGTACATGGGGCTGGTGGGAGCCAAGACAAGCTCTAACCACACATTTGATCTTGACACTAGCATGTAGGCTAGACACCATGACAGAAAACAGCTCTACAGACAGGAATCACACCCAAACCTCAGCTGCAACCCAGTGCCTCCCGTGTGTGGTTGGTGAGAGCGTGACAGAGAGCAAATCCCACTGCAGCACCAAGAGAAGGCTGCACCGCATTGCGTCCTCTTCACCCAAAGCTGGCAGGATATATGCCACAGGTCAGAAGCCACTGTAACAACTATGAACCTCCCAAGAAGGCCAATGGCATCCTGAGCTGCATCAAAAGCAGATCCCTTCCAACCCAAACCATCCTGTGATTCTATGATTCCGTGACACCAGGCAGGCGTCACTCTCCACTGCCCTGTGTGACAGATCCATTCAACATGGCCACTAAAATATTATTGAGATTCTAATAAGGACATTTAAGGTTCTGCCTCCAAAAATTCCCATGAACAGCAACATCTTGCATACCAGACAAGAGGTTATGTTGGGACAAGTGCAAAGGGCCACATCTGGCACGCAGGGTCAGATGATGTGTGGAGGAGCCAAAGCTCTCTGCTGCATCTGGGGAACACACCACTCCAGCAAAGCCCTTCAAGCACTGGGTGCCATGTCCTGGAGCTCTACCCAAGCACTGTCACACCCTGTGCTCCCCATGCACGCTGGGTTATGAGAGGGAAGCTGCAGCTCTGCTCAGCAAGCACAGCTGATGGCTTGCAAAGCCCATCCCAGCAGAGACAGTGGCAGTCACACACCTCCAGGATCACCACATCACCTGGGGCTCACAATCCTGCCACTGCTGCTAAGCCACCACCACTAATCCATGTCTCTCAGCACCACATCCAAGCAGCTTTTAAACATTTCCACCTCTCTGGGCAGCCTGTTCCAGTGCCTGAGAATCCTTTCTGGGAAGAAACTGCTCCTAACATCCAACCTGAACCTCCCCTGGCACAACTTGAGGCCATTTCCTCTTGTCCTGTCACTTGTCGCATGTGAGAAGAGACCAACCCCCACCTGGCTAAAACCTCCTTTCAGCGAGTTGTAGAGGGTAATGAGGTCTCCCCTCAGCCTCCTCCTCTGAAGACTAAGCAATCCCAGTTCCCTCGGGTGTTCCTTGTATGACTTGTGTTCAAGGCTTTTCACCAGCTTGGTTGCTCTTCTTTGGACATGCTCCAAAGCTGGACTTGATTCAGCATCTGCCTCAGTCTGGCCTCTCAAGAAAACCTGCTGTGCAATGCACAATTCAGAACCTTGCAGTTGCTGTTGGCTAATCCCAGCTGTTTTAAGCAATTTGCACACAGAATTTAGCTCATCTCTCTGCTTGTGAATTTCCTTCAGCACACCAGAGAAGTAGGTTAGGAAGTGCTCTTTCTTTTATTTGTTTTTTCTGATTGCAGCAGGATGGTCAAACTCTTCCAGTGCTCATGCTTGGGAATGAAAACCATTTTGTGACCAAACAAGGGTATTTTTCACTTTTGCAAACCCTGACAGCAGGGCCCAGGATAGTCTATCCAAGGACACACATACTTACACCCATCTAGGCAGACAGAAGCCTTGCACAGGAGTTTCCATCTGAAAGCACAGTTACTAACCCCAGCAAACTCTTTGCTGATAGCTCCTTCCAGCATGTGATCAGATAGTGAAACCATCAGCACACAGGATTTGCACTCCAAAGCAGTGTAAAATATTGAAATCCATCTACAGCTTCATCACAGAATCCAGATTGAGGCTTTTCAGGGGGACAAGCTTTGAGAGAGAGCCACGCAGCAGTGTCCCTGTCCCCAGCAACTGTGGAGGGGCTGAGTCAGGTTTTACCCAAGCACAAAGCTCAAAAGAGCAGAGGAAAATTCAGCAAAACATAGAACAATCAAACTGTTGAGGTTGGAGGAGGCCTTTGAGATCATCAGGTCTAACCACTCACCTGGAGCTCACAATCCCACCACTGCTGCTAAGCCACTGCTACAAAGCTATGTCCCTCAGCACCACATCCATGCAGCTTTTAAACTCCTCCAGGGACGGTGACTCCACCACCTCCCTGGGCAGCCTATTGCAGTGGCTGAGAACCCTTGCTGTGAAGAAATTCTTCTTAACATCCAACCTGAACCTCCCCTGGCACAACCTGAGGCCATTTCCTCTTGTCCTGACACTTGTGCATATGAGGAGAGCCCAACCCCCCTTCACTCCAACCTCCTTTCAGGGAGTTGTAAAGGATGATCTCACCTCCCTCCCCCAGCCTCACCTGAGCACTCCCACTCACCAGCCACAAACTTTGCTTCTGCTTTTGCTTTTTCAGTCCTCTGTCCCCAAACACATCAAAGAGGCATCAGGGCTGTCCTCTGGAGCTGCACACGCTGGTTGCCACCTGGCCAATAGAATTAAGTAGAAATGCCCAATGGAATTTGAGGTTGTAACTTAGATGAGATCAGCCAGCACCTACTCACACTCCTACACCAGTGAGTACTACAGCGTGGCTTGGGAAGGTGTGCTGGGAGGATCTGGGCAGGCACAGCAGCCAACAGGTCAGGAGCACAGCCACAGAGGGTTTGACTGATGACTCAGTTAGACCTCCTAAGATATGGTGAGGGTCCTTGCAGAGACTTCAGAGGAGATATTGCTACATCTCCTATAAAGGCAATGAGCATGCATGCTCCTGACATGCTGTCTGCTTTCTCAAGCATCACCCAGAGTCATTCTTAACCCCTTCTTCACCCCAGTGTTACAAGAGCACCAGCCTGAAAGATTCAATAATACATTTTCCTCCCCACTCCCCATCTTCTGGAGCATCCACAGGGGAGATCACTAGACCCCAGGCACCACAGACCTACACAACAGCCCACCTAACAGACCCCAAAAAGCAAAAACCCCAAGATCTTACTGGTATTCCTGCTGCAGAAACGCTGGTAGAGGAGAAGTCCAAGTGAAAGCAGAAAGAAGGGTCTGGAGGGAAACTCTCCCACTGTCATGCAGCAAAGCCGATTGGAGGACGGTGTTGCTGGGCTATAGGAGTAAAGATGAAGTAAACTCCTTCCCAAGGAAATCCAGCTCCTGGGGTTTCTTCCCTTTCAGAACCATCCCTTGAGGGGGGAAAAAAAATAAAAATCACAAAGCCAGTGTGACCCCCCAGACCATTGCACTCCCCCTCTGCCCTAGGCTGGCACTGTCGACAGTCCTGGGGCCATTCCCCACTGGCAGGGGCACTGCTTGGCTCTGCAGGGAAGGGGTTAAGCTGTGGCAGCAGAGCCAGTGGGAAACCAAGCTGAAGACGTTAGTTCAAAGTGACAAACCTAGTCCTCTGGAAAGAGAGGGAACAAACGGCACGGAACAGCGGCCATTAGGGTGCTGGAGTTACGACTTGAAAGCAGGAGAGTGAATGCTGAGCCCCAGAGCTGCAGGAGGGAGCTTACCCCTGACTCCTCATTGCTCCGTCACCAGGGGTGAGGTGGGAATGGGAATGCTCCTCCGCCGCCGGAATCCGCTGACACACTGATCAACCCGAGAGGAAAAGCCAGCAGGAGGCAACGGGAGAGGAAAAAGGGGTGGAGGCAAGTCTGACATGTTTGTACAGTGCCTGGTTCACCCAAGCTGCCGAGTTTGATTTCAGGGTGTGGTAGCAGATGGGACACAGAAGCGCTCGGCGGCGTGGAGAAGCCTCAGATTCCTGTTCTATGGAAGACGACAGACACTGACAGCAGAGCCTCTTGGGACCCTCTTGTCTTCTCCTCACATTCTTCTTTTGAAGTGCCTGGAGAGGATGAGAGACAGAAAGAGCTCAGAGTCACTCCTGGGCACTCAGTTTTGCTGAGTCTTGAGCAAGAACCTCGGGGAGATCATAGAATTGCCTGGTTGGAAGAGACCTCAAGATCATCGAGTCCAGCCATAACCCAACACCTCCCTGTACACATCTGCTAGACCATGTCCCTAAGCTTCTCATCAGATCACCACCCATTCCTTTTCTTTTTTTTTTTTCAGCTTCCCTCCCGCCCCAGCTCACTGCTGCCTTATTAAAGCTCCAAGTTGCCGGTTAGCTCTTCTCTCCCTGCTCCACAGCCTCAGGGCATGGAGCTGCTGCAGCTTCTAACCAATCCTGACATCTCCACCTGCACCACCTGGCTGCAGAATTCAAGACCTGCCACCAATTCCTTGTCATTCCGGGCAGGAATGCTTTGATTCCTTGCTCTGTGTGGCTGGCTAGGGAAGAATTGCCCAATTGATTTGTATTGCAGATGAGCAGCACATGACCTGGTGCTGTGGCTGGGCGTGAGGCAGGGCTGCAAGGTCTGAAGTCAAGGTGTCACCCTGGAATCCTGTTGTGCTGCCTGTGCCATGCCTTGGGGTTTACTAACTACTGGCAACGGAGATTGCTACAAGTGACTTGTGTTCAACAGGACACCAGCCCCACCAGTAGTGCTGGTGGATGGGCAGGGGTGGAAAGGTAGCATCATTAGAGGACAATCTGGGGATTACAAGCTGGAAGAGGTCAAAGCTCATGTCAACAAACCCATCAGCTGCTCTTTCTCCACTGCAAGTACAGCGGATTCATCAGAACTGTAGAATCACAGAATTGAGAAGGCCTCTAACATCATGGAGTCCAACCCGAAAGCAAACACCACCATGGCCAGTAGACCATGTCCCACAGTGCCATGGACACACATTTCTTGAATGCCTCCTCCCCCTGGGCAACCTATTTCAATGCCTGAAATTCTTGGCATCTCCAAACCACTACCAATGCTGGCTTCACCCTAAGGCAGTTGTAGGTTCAAAGCACAGACACAAAAACTTTAGAAAACCAACCCCCAGGATTTCATTATTATTTTTCAGGTTGATTTCCTTGAACTGCCCATAAAATGAAGAAAGAAATAACGTGCTGCAGTCATAGGCTGTCATCATTTCTGCTAGGAGTGGCTTGCCCAGCACTGGTGGATCAGCCCAGTGACCTTTTAGTCATGTTCCCATATTCCCATTTTCCTTCCAACCTACTCATCCTACCTCACTAGGCAGCAGTGTCACAGAATCATAGAATGGCTTAGGTTGGAAGGGACCTTAGAGATCATCTACACCAACCTCCCTGCTATGGGCTCAACTAGACTTGGTTGCAGAAGACCTCATTCAACCTGGCTTTAAGCACCTTCAGAGAGGAAGCATCCACAACCACTCTGGGCAGACTGTTCCAGAGTCTCACCACCCTCGTACTGAAGAACCTCTTCCTAAGATCCAGTCTAAACTTATTCTCCCTCAGCTTAAAACCATTCCCCCTTGTCCTATTGCTAGGCACCTTTATGAAAAGTCCCTCTGCAGCCTTCCTGCAGGTTCCCTTCTGCTATTTGTCTACAACCAAAGTCACAGATCTAGTTGGAACATGCAAGATCTACAGAAATACGGAGAGGGAAGAGAACTGAGGTTCCTCTGGAGAACATGAAGGAAACCCGGGCACTGTAACTGATGGTCTGAGGTTCCTAATCCTCACCTGCTAGCTGAGCTGTGGAACACTGCTTCCTGAAAGTACAGTCACCATTTCTACATGACACTGCAGGTCCTTGCCTGCCAGAGCCTGCCAAAGAGACTAAGGTTTCCTGCCTCTCACCTCCCAGCAGCGTCCCTGGGGTATAGGAAATGAAGCTAGCCAGGTTCCTTTCTGTCTGGGGATCAGCCTTGCCTCCTCCCACAGGGCAGGCCCCATGCACAGATGCAATCAAAAAAGGGAGAGTTCGTGGTAATAGCAGCAAACAACAAACTACAGTCAAGAAAAAGGAGCAGTATTCTCCAAAAGACTGGAATTTGCAAGGTGGAACTTGCAACTCACTCCAAGAAGGACACTGAGTTGCTGGAGAGTGTCCAGAGAAGTGCAACAAAGCCGGTGAAGGGTCTGGAGAACAGGTCTGGTGAGGAATAGCTGAGGGAACTGGGATTGTTTAGTCTGGAGAAGAAGAGACTGAGGTAAGACCTTACTGCTCTCTAGAACTTCCTGAAAGGAGGTTGGGATGAGGTGAAGGTTGGTCTCTTCTCCCTAATATCAGGTGACAGAATGAGAGGAAATGGTCTGAAATTGTGCCAGAGAAGGTTTAGGTTGGCACTGAGGAACAATTTGTTTCCTGGTCAGGCATTGGAACAGGCTGCCCAGGCTGATGGTGGAGTCACCATCCCTGGAGATGTTCAAGAAACATGCGGACATGGCACTTGGGAACGTGGTTTAATGGCTGTGGTGGTGGTGGATGGACCTGTTGGACTCCATATTCTTAGAGGTCTTTTCCAACCCAAACAATTCTATGAGTCTAAGGAAGGAGTGTGGTGGAGGATCAGAGGAGAGGAAACAGAGCATGGTCCTGCTAGGTGTGGAGGGAACGCCACGGTGAGTGCAACCCCTCATTGTCATCTGTTGCATCTCTGCTTTGCTGGTGGGCCAGTCAGTGAAGAGTCATCTGCACAATGACAGCTTTGGAAGCCTCACAAAGAAATGTCATTTATATTCTACAAGGAGTCACCCAGTCTTGGAAGTGGCTTCAGATTTGCATAACTATTCCATTTCCTGGGCTCACATGCTAAGGCAGCCTTCTAGAACGAGGCACAAGTTATAAATGAAGAGCCTGGTTTGACTTGTCAAGAGACCAGAGTAGATGAAACCAACGCAGGCTTTGAGCTGGTGTGAACCTCAGCTGCCTGCAGCCCTAATAAGAAAATAGGACACTTTCCAGGCTCTATTCATGAGTTTGATCCCTGCAGTCCTACACACTTTGAAGAAAAATTTTCCCAGGAAAAGTGATGCATCTCTAATTTTCCCCCTTAGCAGTTGTCCCTTGATTAAACATCTTGCTGCTCCTTCTCTGCCCACTGCTCCCTTCCTACCAGGGGAATTGCATAAGAAGAGAGGAGAAATAGTGCTGCTCACACATTTATCCAAACACAGACACACCCCCAGCTCCTCCCATGGCTGCTGTACTCTCTCTGCTCAGTCAGGTCCTGGCTCTCCTGGCCCTGGCCAGCTCTAGTAGCAATGAGGGCTGCAGGGCATGTTGAAGAAATGCTTGCATGGCAGACTGCCTGCTTTATCTACACAAAGGCCAGTCCGTATTCCACGTCCCCTCTCCCCAGACACAAAGCCTAGCAAATGTCAGATCAGAAGTGCTGATCTGGCCTCCTTTCTCACCCTGCCCATCCACCATGCACATCACTGCAGCAGGGGAGCACCAGCATCTCAGCTCCTGCTCTGGTGCCGCAACAGAATCATAGAATTGTTTGGGTTGGAAACGACCTCTAACATCATCAAGTCAAACCATCCACCTAACACCACCCCAGCCACCAAACTATGTCGCCAGGTGCCATGGTCACA
Organism: Melanerpes formicivorus; assembly: GCF_026170545.1. NCBI lineage: Eukaryota > Metazoa > Chordata > Aves > Piciformes > Picidae > Melanerpes > Melanerpes formicivorus. The sequence continues at coordinate 11,678,694 of NW_027142368.1, read as the reverse complement.
CGTTTCTTGAACGTGGACAGTGACTCCACCACCTCCCTACGCAGCCTGTTCCAACGCCTGAGCACTATTTCAGTGAAGAAACGGTTCCCAATATCCAATCTAGGTTCCATTTAAGCCCACTTCAGCCCTCCTGCAGCAGAATTGGGTGATTAAAAACAAACAAATAAAAAGCCCCAAACAAACAAACAAACCAAAACAAAACCAACAAACCACTTTTCAAGGTTTTACTTTGCCAACAGGCAAGACTGGGCACTTTTAACCTTCTACAAAAGTGTTAGAGACACCAAGACCAACTCTACCACATATGAAGTCTTTCTTCTACCTCCCTGGAGAAAACTGGCCACTTGTTTGGAGCTTGAGGGAACTGGGCAAGCTGTTAAGAAAAACATGTCCTGCTTCAGCAGAGCTACCAGGAGAAGCCTAACACCTAACAGGGTCCCCAGGAAGGTTGTGGATGCCCCCTCCCTGGAGGTGTTCAAGGACAGGCTGGGCAGGGCCTTGAGCAACCAGGTCTAGTGGAAGGTGCCTCTGCCCATAGCAGGGGGGTTGGGACTAGATGATCTTTAGGGCCCCTTCCAACCCAAATCATTCTGTGATTAGGAAATCCCAGTAAGGGCTATGGAAATTCCACCCATGGAGCTAAGCTGTGGCTCAGAGCTTGGCTGTGCTTCAGAACCACAACTTCTAGCAGGGCTCCTCTGAGCTCTAGGATTTTCTAGGAAGCACAAACATACTTTCATCAAAGAAGAGTGGTCTCTTCTCTTTCTTGGCTCTTGAAATGCAGAGTAAACTGGCTAGGGAAGTGAAAAAACCAGACCAACAATTGGGACAAAGGGGGCACTAGGAGAAAGGCTGTGCTGCAAATTCACAAAGCATCAGCACCAACTGGTGGGAGGAAGCAGAAGATAGGAATCAAGTCTGGTAATCAAGAGCTGACATTAGCCAGGGCTGGAGATAAGGAGGCAGCAATCCAGAGGCAGTTTCACTCTAAATAAGTGCTTACAGCTCATCTACCTTCCCCCAAGGCTACTGCAGCAGCCAGAAAATGTCAGGATAGCACTCTTTGGATTGCTGGCTCTAACATTAGGGATCTCCTCCTGCTTGCTATGCATTGCTGACTTGATGGAGGTGGTGTCCTGGAGATTCCAGCATGACAAAGCCTTATCTGCATTCCCACTGCAGGAGCTCATTCAGCTACATGTCAGTGTCTCCAAGGTTCACAGCCTCATCCAGTTTCCATTTGTTTTGCCCAATTCAAAACAAACAAATCAAAACCCATCAAATGCACCAGAGATGAAAAAGTGGAGATTGGCTTAGCAAGACATTGAAGCAGGCTGCCCATGAAGGTGGTGGGGTCACTGTCCCTGGAGGTGTTGCAGAAATGTGGAGGTGGCACCTGGGAACACGGTTTAATGGCCATGGTGGTGTTGGGTTGAAGGTTGGACTCAATGATCTTAGAAGTATTTTCCAACTCAGACAGTTCTATAATTCTCTAAGTTCATTTCCTCTGCCACACACTGGCAGATCAGGACACATCCAGATACTCAAACCTGACAGTGTGGTGTGGTGAAGTCCCTTAACAGCAAACTGAATGACATGAAAGGAGAACATTTGTTCTGCTTCAGGCTTTCATCAGCACTAGGGCAGAACAACAGCCAGGCTCACCTGGGCCAGACAACTCCAAAGGTGGACCAAAGCTTAGCTGTGGAGCAGAAGGACGTGGCAGGCTGAGAGCACTTGGCTGCAGCAGTGAGAACTGAGAACACAGCAAGGCAAGAGAGCAGATTAAGCTTCAAGAAAGAAGAAATCAACAAGGTCTTTTAAAAATCTTAACTCCCAGTCTGAAGAAATGTTGAAACTAAAGCTCAAGAGGATCACCTGAAAGCAGCACATACTGTGTTTTGCTACTGGTGAAATTCCTGTGGCTTGGTAGACATTCCCTGCAGATAATATCAATGCAGCCTGGCTCCCAGCCATCTCACACCTCTTCCAGACCTTCTGCTTGCAGAAACTCACAGCCATGTTAGGTTCTACCAGAAATAACGTCACGCTCCACCAGACAAGTTGGTGCCACCTTCTCCAAAAGGTCTATCTGCTGCCTCCCACAAACAAAAAATAAATAATCAAGATAATGGGTCCTGCAATGGCCACATGCCAGCAGCTCAGGGTAGCTCAGCTCTTCCACAGACTCCCCAGGTCACTTCAGGAAGGTCATTTTGTAGGCTGGTAAAATGATTGTGACAATGCTTAACCTCCATGGAACAGAGGAAGCTTCGTCTGCTGGTGTTCTCAAGTGTGCTGAGATCATTAAAGATGCTATAGGCAAGCACAGTGGAATCCTTGGCTGACAGAGGAGGGATGCAGGCTCTACAGCTTCTGCTCCAAATAAGTAGGTCAGTCAGCAGAAGCATTAACCAGAACGCAGACAGTTCCTGGTGGCTAAAATAGCGGCAGCAGAAACCTAACCCCATTTGTTGTCATTAGCCTCTACCTCTGGGTACATTCAAACCCAGCTCTTAGGAGCCTGAAATAATTTGAGGGCTGGAGCTCATGGCTCTAACAATCCAGCCACGTGGCTCTGAGAAGTGCAGGAGGCTCCTGGCACACTTGTGGCATGGTGGAGGCAGGGAACTGTCTTCACAGACCACAACCATCATAGAATCATAGAATTGTTTGGGTTGGAAAAGACCTCTATGATCATTGAGTCCAACCATCAACCTAACAGCACCATGGCCACTAAACCATGTCCCCAAGTGCTGTGTCCACATGTTTCTTGAACACCTCCAGGGACGGTGACTCCACCGTCAGCCTGGGCAGCCTGTTCCAATGCCTGACCACTCTGTCAGGAAAGAAATGGTTCCTAATCTCCAACCTAAACCTCCTCTGGCACAGCTTCAGGCTGTTTCAGGAACAATGGGTTTAAGCTGGAACACACAAAGTTCCACCTCAATATGAGGAGAAACTTCTTTACAGTGAGGGTGATGGAGCACTGGAACAGGCTGCCCAGAGAGGTTGTGGACTCTCCTTCTCTGGAGACTTTCAAAACCCAGCTGGATTCATTCCTGTGTGGCCTGCCCTACGTGATCCTGCTTTGGCAGGGGTGTTGCACTAGATGATCTCTGGAGCTCACTTCCAACTCCTAACATTCTGTGATTCTATGATTCTTGGTGCATTTATGGACTCTCTTGGCTAGGGCCCAAAGCACTCATCAGAAAGTGTAACACACTGCTTAATTCTTCCAGAAGCCAATCATAAGGCTACTGTGAATGTTAATGAGCACTGAATCAAGACCCAGATGGTTTTTCAAGCCAAATTATCTTGATCTTGGTTATTTTAAGCTTTTTGTAGTGCCTTCTGGCCACTACACATATTAACCCCTCTCCTCCTGGTCCAGATTAAGGAAAGACATTTGTACTTTCCCTCCCCATTTAAACACAGATCTTCAACTCTGCTGTAAAAAGACCTCCAGCTCCTGCTATGCCTTGACCAGGCCAGGCTGGAGAGTTGTGGGGACAGGAACTTCATGAACTTCAAAAAGGATAAGTGGAGTCCTGCAGATGGGAAAGAATAACCCCCTGCAGCAGTACAGGTAAGGGGTGAGCTGCTGGGAAGTAGCTCCAAGGAGAAGGACCTGTGAGTCCTTTCCCACCCAATACATTCTGTGATTCTATAACTGCCAAGTGAAGCACCAATGGTGGCTTCAGTGAGACAGCTCTGCCTTCTGGAATCTCCTAAGGGCCCCAAGGAGCCTGTGCTCAAGCAGGTTTCGGCCCCTTTGACTTGAACCACGTTTGAACTCGGTAGCAGTGAAAAATCATCCCATCCTGTTACAACTCCTCTGAGCCATGGCACACAGGCCCCTTTCGTTATTACATGAGGGTAATTTTCTCTCCAACATTCCCCTGAGAGGAATTACTCATGTCCTGCTATTATTTATTTTACTACTAAGAGTCTAGGTTTTAGCAGCAGTTTTAATTAAATACCAATCCTCCTTCTCAATTAAGATCACCTTTATCTACTTCTTGTGCTTGTCATTCTCCAGCAGCATCCCTTGCTTCCTTCTGTTTATCCCTCCCTCCACAGCTCTCTCAGGAGGTGAAAAAAGCCCCATCTCCCATTGAAAGCTCCATCTCCCACCAAATCTGTGGACCTGTTGGAGCAGGGCCAGAGGAGTCCATGGTAATGATGGGAGGGCTGGAACCCTTCTGCTGTGAGGACAGGCTGAGAGAGCTGGGGTTGTTCAGCCTGGAGAAGAGAAGGCTTCACTGAGACCTGGTGGCCTTTCAGTGCTTAAAGAGGCCAAGAAGAAAGCTGGGGACAGACTTGAGCAGGGCCTCTTGTGACAAGGCAAGGGGTGACTATTTGAAACTAAAAGAGGAAGATTCAGAATGGAAAGAAAGATTTTTTTCCACTGAAGGTGGTGAGACCCTGGCCCAGCTTGCCTAGAGGGGTGGGAGATGCCCCATCCCTGCAACCATTGCAGGTCAGGTTGTCTGGGGCTCTGAGCAGCCTGCTCTAGATGCAGATGATGCTCTAGTTGCTGCCTGATGAGGAATTGGACTAGATATGGAATTGGACTAGAGGACCTTTAAAGGTGTTTTCCAAACTAAAGCATTCTGTGATTCTAGGTTGAGTCTGTCTTCTCCAAATACACCGCTGGAAGCTGCCAAGGCAGGTTTCCTCTGGGAGTTTGAAGTTCATTGTGTCCACACACCAAGCAAACACCTCTTTCAAAGTCTCTGCTGCCCCTGGATAATGAAGCAGCTCATGCTAGATTATAGACTACAGCACAAAGGATTCTTGGAAGCTGCCCTAGATGTGTTTTAAGAGCTATTCATTCATGCTCCCTAAGTGTCAGAGGCAGAACTGATGACTCCTGCCTGTGAAACTGGTTCATACCGACTCCTCCTACAAAGTGAACTCAAACTGCAGCAGTAGCATGACCTGCTCCAGCCCCTGGCACAGCCAGCTGCAGTGACAGCAGAGGGTTACACAGTGGCTGCTGGCACCAAACACCCCACTGGCCACCAAACCCTGCCTGGATCCTGGACACAAATCCTGTTCTGCAGGTAACCTCATCAAAGACTCTGCCTCCCCAGAGCACAACTTCCTCTGCACACACCACTCTGGTCCTCACCTTGCATAGGGAAGGGGAGGCAACAAGTCAGAGATATTTTGGATTCCACTCCTCACAGCCCTGAGGAGGCTTCTTCCCTCCTTCTCAGCTCTAAGTGCAAAAGGTTACTAACAAAAAAAAAAATTCTTTGCTGAAAGAGTGGTCAGGCACAGGGAGGTGGTGGAGTCACCATCCCTGGAGATGTTCCTGAAGTGTGGGGATGTGGGGCTTCCAGATATTGTTTAGGGGTCGTGATAGCTGGGTTACAGTTGGACTCAAGGTTCTTAAAGATCTTTTCCAACCTTAGTGATTCTATGATCACCTGCTTACCTGTAACTATGTTTCTGCTGAAAGCCCATTTTACTCCTTTTCCAAGAGCAAAACATAACTGCACCCAAGCATCAGAACAACTGGGGTGCAAAGAGCAAGTGCAGACTCACACCTATCCTCCTGCTCCTGCACTTCCAGGCTCAGCAAGTGCTTTCCATGATGGTTCCAGCACCTCTTCGACATTTATACTTCCATCAAGGACTATAATTTACACACCACAACCTAAGCATACTACCCACAGTCTGGTGGCTTCCTATCTTGGAGGAATTTCAGTTTTTGGTTTACGCTTGGAAAGAGGGGTTGCAAAGGCTAGGAGATTTTTGAGACCTTCCTCGCCAGTTTTCTCCAGAGCCATCTCTACATCCATGGTAGTTTTTGGCTACTATAATTCATGCTTTTCAACCAAGTTAGCTTTTTGTCCCAGCTGCAGGTTTCTCTTACTTTCTGGCCTCTCCACAAATACTTTTCAGTAGTGATTAACTGGTTGTTCAGGTGCAATTCAAACAGATGCTTTTAAAAGAGAAATATCTTATCCCCTTGCTCTTGTTTCCACAGCATTTCTTCGAACCAAGCCTATTAAAAACCTTCAAGTTCCCAAGGCAGGGACCTGTGTTATTTGTGCATCCTACAGAACAACAAATGCTTTATCAAGGTTTTAAAGCACTAAGCTAAATTAATAAGCCATAAGCTCGTGTCTATTTACTAAATTGTACTTCCATTCACTCACTGTTTCTGCAACACCCATCATGCTATTTAAGGACAGTTTAGAAGCATAGTCCACAGCACTTATTCACCACTTGAACACAAGCAGGCAAAAGGCAGAGTTAAAAGCATTCCCCTCACACACACACACCCCCCTTCTTTTTTCTTTTGTGGCTTCAGACCTCTCAAAAATCAGTTCTTAGTGACTGATTTAAATTTCCAGCCTAAAAATGGGAGTACCAAAGGCCTCAGAGAATTATCCCATTTCTACAGCTTGGGAAAGCAAAACCCATTTTCGATGTCCTCTCAGTTTTAGCGCTGAGAATGCTGGACCCTGTTGCCCTATCTGCCTCTCACAGCAGCAGTCTTACCTCAGGAAAAAAAATATATAATCTCAGAGAAATACTTCTGGAGTGAATTCAGCCCCTTCTTCCTCCTGACTGCAGGTTGCTGCTTGTCTTAAACACGGGAAACATCCCTTGCTTCAGGCAGAAATTCTCCGCAATTTCATCTTCAAGCTTCTTCAGAAAGATCCTGGTTCAGTCAGCAAACAGACCCAGCTCACCAGCACTGCCCCACTGCCTGGGAGGGAATGCAGCAGTGCCACACACACCCCCCTACTCCTGGCAAGCAGCAGAGGGTTTGGGAGAATCCACTGAAGGAGAAACCCCCACATCTGCAGGAGCCCACAATGTTAAATTCCATCAAAACCCTGCAGTTAAACCTGAGGAGAGCTCACTGGAGACACTTACCCCTCTCAAGATCCTGTGATGCAGTGAATCAAGGTTTTCTGGGACTTTTTTTTCCTGGTGGGCTGATGCTGTGAGCTCAGCAAAGAGGATGGGACTGTGCCTTGAGTGACATTTAGCAGAAAAGGCAAGAGCAAGATGCTCATGAAGATTCAGGTATACAGACTATGCCTGCATATCCTCCCAGCTGAGCTTTGAAATCACAGAATGGCTAAGCTAGACTTCACTCCAGGGTGGGGAGGAAGATAACAGAGAGCACAAAGCCTCACACCTTGAGATTCTGTGGTTAAAGCCTCCTGTGCCCTGCAGACCAGGGGCAGTGAGCACAGCATTCCTCCATCACTCAGGCAAAACCAAGTCTTCCTCAGCAAGCTGCTGAAGTGCTGCCGTGGCCCTTGCTGGATGGCAGAGCTCTGTAGGCTTGTGCTGATCTTGCACAACTTGCCTGCCTCTTGTGTCATGCAATTTCAAAAAATGCAAAATACAAAAATCAAGTGGAGGCTTCTGCAGGCTGGATCTCAGCTGCAGATCTCATGGCACCCTGTGGAAGGAAGGAGGTGAACTGCTCTAAGGCTTTAGACTTCACAGGGATGTAAATTGGGGCAGATTGCTGAAGCTGATTGAAGCAGCAACAGTTTACACTGGTTAAAGACTCTGAAGATGTAACCATTCTGCTCCTGCTCCTTCAACCCCAAATGAAACCCAGCAGAATCCAATTCTCTAATCAAGACAGCAAGTGAAATCACTTCCAACTGCAGCTGGGTTGGAAATCAAGTCAAAACCAGCAGGGCTGCCAGTGAAGCAGCTGGGTATTTTCCATTGGTAGCCTGATAAAGAAGCCAGTTATTTACAGCTTCCTGGCATCTCAGTTACTTTATTTCCTGGATAACATTCAGACAGGAGAAGCACTTTCTTTTTTTCTTTTAAAGATAAAGGTGTGGTATCTGAGAGACAATTCATTTTTCTGCCTTGAGAAAGCAAGAAAAGAGAAGCTGGCTTTGGTTTCCTCACCTGGATCACCACAAGCACATTTTTGTGAACATTAGGTAACACAAAAGCCCTCCTGCTGATGCTTTCTCATCAGGGCCTGGGGAAAAACACAAGCTGTTGGGTGAAAGCTAAAAAACAAACAGAAAAGATGGGAGGGGGAGAGAGAAAATAACTCTGGAGTGAGTCAGTCAAGCTCCTCCTGCTTAGTCACCTGGAGCACTTCTCTCCAGACACACCAGAGATGGAGAATAAGATTCTTGCCTGCCTGCCTTCCACCCACCTCCTCCTCCTGACAAGGACTTCAAGCAGAAGAGATGGGAAGAGAATCAACACAGGTGCCAGCTTTCCAGAGGCACAGAGCTGACAGGAGCCCCTTGGCTCATGTTTCCCACCCCCTCCTGTCACCCCTTCAGACTATTTCTCAATTAAATCATCTGGAATCAACCTGTTCATTTGCTAGCTGAAGTTTCTCTGCTAGTGCCCTGCAGTTTGGACATGGTAAGGAGTTGCCATGGAGAAGAGGGTGATGTCATTGACACAAAAAGCTCTGAATTTACAAATACAACAGGAACAGAGCTATTTATAAAGAGCTGCTTTTCTCCCCCCCTCACTTTTTGCTGGGGTGGGTGGAGGGAAAGGCAGCAGCTCCATTCTTGACGTTTCTGTCAACAAGTCTCAGAAAATGAATTTTCTTGTTAGAAAATCTCCTGAGCCTGTGAAATTGCTGAATGCTGCCAGCTCTCGGACTTTCATTCATTAGAGGTGGATGGAGCTTTCCCAGCTCACAGCAATTTTTGAGGTCATGTAGCACTCATGTTTGGATAGTAGCTTCTGTCCTGAAGAATCTGCAGCGCTACCAAAATACAGCCACTTCTGGAAGGCAAGACAAGGACACATCACAATGGAAACAGACACACACTTGTATGCAAAGGCTTTGTAGTGCTTACAATCACTCTGAGAAATTACCATGGCTGTTGGCTTTGCCTTGACTACATGGGGTGCAATCCCCATATCATGAAATCACAGAATGGTAGGGGTTGGAAGGGACCTCTGCAGGTTGAGTCCAACCTCCCTGACAAGGCAGGGTCACCTAGAGGAAAAATCACAGGAACACATCCACCAATGTCACCAGATAATAGAGACTCCATCACCTCTCTGGGCACCCTGCTCCAGGGCTCCATCATCCTTAAAGGGGTTTCTCCTCAAGTTTAGATGGAACTTATGTTCCAGTTTGTGTCTATTATTCCTTGTCCTGTCACTGGGCACCCCTGAAGAAAGCCTGGCCTCATCCTCCTGATACCTACCCTTGAAGTATTGATCAGCATTGATAAGATTCCCCCCCTCAGTCCGCTCTTCTCCAGGCTAAAAGAGAAAACAATTCTATCAGATACTGAATGAAACTGAAATAAGCAGCTCTCATTTCCTCTCAGCATTCTGCTAGATAAACCAAGCAGAGGGAGGACAAGGGCAAACCAGCAAGAACCAAGAGAACAAAACTGCTAAAGGAACTCTAGCTTTCCTTCAGCAGTCTTTTAGGACAATCATTTTAGGCAGATGCACATTACTCTAAGTGCAGTGCCCATAGCCCAAGGCTAAATGAGAGACTCTAACCACCAATTCTCAAGACCACAGTCAAATAACTCACTCAGAATAAGAATACTAAGCTTTTGGCCACCAAAGCCATCACTGGGGAAATCACTAGTGCATAGCAACCCCTCAGAAGTTAGAGTTTAGCCCAAAGCCATTGTTGGAATATTTATTATTTGGGAAATCAGCAGCAGCACAGAGGAATGATGTAGAATTATTTGCTGATGCACATGCAGGAGGTGTAATTTGTCTCCTTTTTAAAGTAGTCACAGATCTCATGAACTGAAAAAGAAACAGTTGGACCTGATTTAGAGTAGATTTGGTAGAACCAAAGCAGAGCTCATGCATGGAGTTCAGAATTGGGTAGATTACTCAGAATGACACAATGTGGTGAGGTCTTCCTAAAAAATAAGTGGGATTTTTCCCCCCTCTAGAATTCTCTCAGTTTTAGACAAATGAATCACTAAAGCCTAATTAAAAGTTGATTTTAAAAGGTGATTTATTGTCTCTTCTCAATAAGACAGAAAATAGCCAAAACTTCTGCTCAATAACTTATTTTCTTACATAAGATCTCACTCTGCAGTGAGGGAACTGACACCCCCAATAGGTAGAAAATAAGGGAAGTCCACTTCTCAATGGGTAGCAAGGTGTTAGGAACTGGAATCATTCTGTTCATTGTAACAGTTCAAAACCATCCCAACATTGGGATTCAGCTCACAGCAGGTATTCAGAGAATCCAGAATGCAATTTGCTGACAAGAAGGACACCCTTAAAGTGTGGTTTGATTTGATGATCTTAAGTCTGCCAAGTCTGGGGCTAAATCATGTCCCTCAGCACCACATTCCTATCCCTTTGAAACACCTCCAGTGGTGGGGATTCAACCACCTCCCCAGGAAACCTGGTCCAGTGTTTGAGAACACTTCCAGTGAAGAAGTTTCTTCTAAGCTCCATCCTAAACCAGCACCAGTGTCATGTAAAATCCTCCCAGCTGTGTTCAAGTATCCAGGAAGTTCTATGTGGTTATGAAAGCTACCACCAAGAGAGAGGCTTTTGTATCATCTGGCAGTCAAACAATTCCCAGTCAGGCAGCAGCACTCCAGCCGGATACCAAATCAAGTATCTGACAGAGTTACTATCAAAATACAACTTTATTGAAGAAATACAACTGTGATGAAACACTCATTAAAACCCCAACAAAACCAGTGTGAACTGGGTCTTAAACATATTTTTAAGGAGCAACATGGTGGGAGGCAGGGGCAACAGGTTATTTCAACAAATTTTCTCTGACAAACTGCTCAGAGGAACTGGGTCAGGAGGTTTTCTATGCACTGATACCAACATTTGTTAGTGAGTCCCAGGTGAAGCATTGCAAGAACAGCTACAAGCAGTGTCTATGCTTATTTGATAAAAATAAGTAGTTCACAAATTCCTTTCCATAATACAAACATGTATGTGTCCAACACATCACACGAAGTCCTCCACGAGCAAAGTTTGTCCCAGTGACATTAAGGAGTAAATAAGACGTTCTTGATAGGAGCTGTCAAACATGTCACTTATTTCTTCTCTTAGCTCCTTCAGCAGAGGCACTGTGGACTTACCATCTGCATTCAGAATTCTCCCCAGAAGTTTACTCCAGAAATCACTGTCAAGAGCCCTAAAACAAAGAGAGCAGTGCTTGGTCAAACTGTGTGCGAGGTTTCCATTTCTATTCACTACTAAATACCTGGGGAAAACTAAGTCTGAAATAAATTTCACTCACATCATGTGAATGTGTTTAGACCTGTGGGCCCCTTTCTCTTCTGAGTTGTAACTAGGGAGGCTGTTTCACAGCTCTATCAACACCACAATTTGTAGTTACCTCTTCTAGCGTACCTGACCGCAAGCCACAGTGCTTTCAAATTAAAGGAGATATCCAAGAGCGCTCTTTGAACCAGCACTGGCAGATTCATGAGTAAGGGGTAGAGCTAAATTTTATTCCCTCATTTGCAAGTTAAGTTCACAGGTCAATAGTAAAGGGAAGTTGCAAGAGGAAAAAAGAAGGAATGAAAGAGTGGTATACAGCCAGCTTTACTTTCTCCCTGCCTTCCAACCGCAGAGTTCTCATACAGATAACATTTCAAAGACAATTAATAGTAGCAAATCCCCCCTCTCACAGATATACCCACACAACATGAATAAAAAGGTTAAGTGACTCATTAAGACTCAGAAAACTTCTGTCAGAGCTAACCCTTTGTTCTTCAGCCTTGCACTGAAGTCCATGGAACAGGCAGCTGCTGACTACTGAAGCACTTTTCTCCTTGAAGTCAGGAGTCACACTAGCTTGGAACAAATTATCTGCCTCTGCTTTCTGAGAGTGACTCACACAACAGCAGCAGGCACAGCCTCAGAAAGAATCTGCCCTGTGCTATTACACTAATAGGAACTCTTGTATTTTCTACAATGGTGAGGTCATACAGAGTCTAACTAATAAAATAAATTATGCAAGAATTGGGGCATTTCCTTCATGGACTTCAACACAGACACAACAGAGGAGGCTACACCTTGGTAAGGGTGGCTAATGAGTTATGAGTGACAATAAACCTGCAGAGATGAGTTTTCCTAAAACAGTGACAAGAAGAAAACTAAAAACCCTCCTGGAAGAGAATAATCTCCAAATCCATTCCCCACTAACAGTTAACTTGCTGAAACTCCCTTCCCTGAAAAGCTGGTAGTCAGCCTTGTAGTAATGCTCAAAGGTGAAAAGAGAAACCTGAATTCACCCTCTGCCTTGCCAGAAGTCTTGACCACAACACTGACCTCAGTGTTTTGCATTCATTCTGTCGCCTTTCAAGTGGTTTCTGTTTTACTGACTGCCATTGGCCTTAAAGGAATTTTATGCTTTCCCCACTACTTCAGTATTTTGCTGAACTGGTAGTAAAATTAGTGGCTCTACCAGTTGTTCTACTGCCTTGAAATTTGTTTAATAGTTTGGGCTTTTTATAGTACTTTTCAAAAAGCTTTCCCAAGATGATTTCCTTGTTCTGGGCACTGAAGCCACACCTCAAATCCTGGATTTGGTTTTGGGCCTTTCACTCCAAGATGGACATTGAAGGGCTGGAGTAGGTCCAGAAAAGAACAACAAAGCTGCTGAAGGGTCTGGAGATCAGGGCTGGTGAGAACCAGAGCTGTTCAGCATAGATAAAAGGCGGCTGAAGGAAAACCTTCTGGCTCTCTACAGCTCCCTGCGAGGAGGTTGAAGTGAGGTAGGGGTAGGACTCTTCTCCCAAGGAAGAAGCAATAGGACAAGAGTAAATGGCCTCAACTTGCCCCAGGGGAGGTGTAGGTTGGACATGAGGTACAATTTCTTCCCCTTGAGGTTGTCAAGCCTTTGACCACACTGCCCAGGGCAGTGGTGGAGTCCCCATCTCTGAAGGGGCTTCAAAGCCATGGAGATGTGGTGCTGAGGGACACGGTTCAGTGGTGACCTGGCAGTGCTAGGTTAATGGTTGGACTTGATCTTAACAGTCTTTTCCAACCCTAAGTGTTCTGTGATTCTCTATGGAGCAGAAAAATAGATATGCCCAGTAAAGAAAAAGTGTTTTTCCCTGTACACAGCTTCAGAAGATGAGATTTTTTTTCAAAGGCTGCATACAATAAACTGGGAAGTATAAGCACTGCATGTTGCTAGGGAACTGAACAATTCCTGAGTGGTAGCAGGTTTCCTTGAGCAATGGTTCTTCTAGAAGTGTATCCACAGAGCAAGGGCAGCCAGCATAGCAGAATCCTGAATGCAGCTGTCAAGTTCTTTGTCAGGAGCAGAAAGTTCTGGAAAATCCTTATGGAAATCTAAGGCAGAAAATACTGCAGGATGTGACTGGCAAAAGGAACAAGTGTTTGGTCTGAGAACAAACAAAGGGCAGATGAACACAGTCTTGTAGCCAAAGCATGTGGCTGAAAGAGTAGAAGAAATGAATGCCCGAGGACAAAGAGCAGCTTCCAAAAAGCAGCTGCTTGCATAATGCATCTTAAATGTTAGTTTTAAATTCTTATGTTCATGTACACTGTGCCTACACTGAGACAGACCCCTAGTATCAGTGTCTTGCCTCTCCAGGATAGACTAAAAAGGAAAAAATAGCAGAAAACCTAAATAACCATATGCCACTCCCCCCTCCTCACAACCCACTCACAGACTTCTAGCTTGGTCTATCAAGTGACAAGAGAGGCTAAAGCAGTCTGATCCGGAAGGAAAAAAGAGGCCAAGTCATCTGAAGTAGACTTGGGCTCATATTCAAGCTTAAAATTGACTTCTACATAGCAACAAGTCTAGGTAGCTTCAAAATATATTCCCCACAGAACTCTTTTGTTAAGCAACAACAGCACCAAGTTCAGTGTTCTAAGCTTTGAAGATGGCATCACTCTACAGAAAGTGAAGGGAGTGACAAGTCTCTTCTCCCTCAGCTGCCTCCTCTCTGCAAAAGGACTTACTTGGATGTATTTTGGCTGATTTTCCAGAGAGAATTCTCTTGATAAACCTGGATGTGATCCCCAAACAACAGCAAATGGATTATATCTGCAATGCCAACCAGGTCAACCTGCAATCACAACAAAGAAAGTTCAGCTTCTACCACTTTCTGCAATGCACTGCAGCTTTCTATTGGTATTTTGACATACTTAAGTCCAAATTGATTTTTGAGCAGGATCTTCCAGAATCCTGCTAAGCAAGAAGGCTTCAAAAAAGTAAGCAATTGTGGTTTTACTGGGGGTTCCTTGTGAAACATGGTTTCCTAAATAACCATGGGCACTCAGCTTCATTTCATACCAAAGAGTTAATCAGAAGACAAATTCTTCTCATTGTTTAGCTACCAGGAACTTCCACATTTTGCAAGATACAACTTGAGGAAAAAAATAATTGAGAAAAGAGACAAGGAAAACACAAAACCTAAGATGCCCTGAGACTCACCTGATATGGAGGAGAACTCTCTGCCAGAAGCTGCTGTCCATGAGGGGTCTGAGCTATAGGAAAGCTCTTCAGCAAACTTACGTGAGACTGCAATCTCAAATCCAGGCTGTGAGAGAAATCCACTATCTTCAGAGCTTTTGACATATTATTAGCAAAGGGATCACAGACCCTGTGAAAGCAGAGGAAGCAAAAGAAGCATAAGATAAGCCAACAAATTTTTGTTTCTAAAACTGACATGTAACAGCAAGAAGAAGAGTTTTAGCTATGTCGATGCTCCCCTCTGATGGTCAGCTTCAGAACTACTCCTGAAAACACCACTCCCAGGTGGGGAACAAGCTGGCAGTCTGAAGCTTAAGAGGAAAAAATATCTTCACAATGGGGATGGTGAGACACTGGAACAGGTTATCCAGGGAGGTTGTGGATGCCCCCTCCTCGAAGCACTCAAGGCAATGTGATTGGATGGGGCCTTGAGCAACCTCTCTAGTGGGAGGTGTCCCTGCCCATGGCAGGTGGGTTGGACTAAGTGATCTTTAAAGGTCCCACCCAGCCCAAACCAGTCTGTGATTTGGTGATACTGGTATCTCCAGAGTAAGCAATGGGAAACACTACAAGGTTGAGGATGACCCTGGTTTGGCATTTCTCACAGCTCCCTGAAACACTTAGAAGGGGAGAACAGGTAATATATACCACTGCTCCCCTCCTTGAAGATCTCAGAAAACATTTGCTTCACCACCTTTCCTGAGCTACATATTTGGAAGGACCAGATGAAGGGGCAGTGAAGAGTGCCTGCTCAGGTGACAGTGCACTACCAAGCCACACAGATCACTGTTCACTACTGCTCTTGCATACCTGTGTGCTAGGAACATATTTTGTAACTTATACCATGGACTTAGCCTAGGAGAGTTTCTGCTATCTGGGAAAAAACCACAAACCTACCATATCCAAACATTTTAGCAGTTTAGTCATGGAATCACAGAATGGTTTGGCTTGGAAGGAACCTTCAAGATCTAGTTCCAGCCCCCTGCCATGGGCAGGGACATCTTCCACTAGAAAAGGTTGATGAAAAGCCTTGTCCAACCTGGCTTTGAACACCTCCAGGGAAATGTTTAGTTTGGTTTGTGTTCAGCACAAAAATCCAGCAGGAGACATCTAAGTCTATCAAGCCTTCAAACCGGGCTGTGTGCACTCTAAACTGCAAGAGACCATTGGGAGGTGTGAAGACAAGAATTTCAGTAGTACATGTATGTAACCTATGTACTCTATCAATCAATTAAACAAGTTACACAAATTATGAAGAAATTCTCAGTATAATATTGGGGGTGTGCATGAGATGACTGTAGGCTCAAAATCAATTTAATCAGCTATTTTTAGTCTACCAGTGAAGATTATCAGCCCCAGTGAATTTCTTCTAATGGAATCACATCTGACTCACCAAGCATTCCAAAGTTCCTATCTTCCCACGCTTAGTCCATGGATCACATTCCAAAGGATGTGTGACTTTGTTAACATAATATGGGAAAGAGCCTAAAGAAAAACTAGATCTATGCATCAAGTTCTGAGCTGGACTGCAGTGGAGGCTAAGCAACCAGTTTCACAGTGTTTGGATGTTCCAGTCCTACCTGCCCTTTGGGTTTCAGATATGCAAACCCAGAAGGCAAATTATTTGCCAATATCCAGTTGCTGCCCAGTATGTTGATAAAGTAGAAACTTGAGACCACTGGCAATATCAAAACCCCTTTGGTTAGTTTTACGTCACCATGTTCAATTTTCTGTAGAAACAAAGGAAGGTTTACTCCTAACCAAAGGGTTTTTACTGGTTTCAGAATAGTTTTTAACAAAACCACCCCTGGACTGCAACAGCAGTATCCTGGCTTAAGAGGGGAAATGGTAAGTTACAGTATGGATTAGGGGTTGGCCTGCTGGAAAGCAGCTCCATGGAGAAGAATCTTGGGGTCCTGGTGGACAGTAAGTTCTCCATGTGCCCTTGTAGCCTAGAAGGTCAAAGGGATCCAGGGAGGCATGAAGAAGAGTGTGGCCAGTAGGTCAAAAGAAGTTCTTACCCTCTCTGGTCTAGGGAAACCACACCTGGAATATTGTACCCAGTTTAGGACTCCCCAGTTCAAGAGGGACAGGGGTGTACTAGAGTGTCCAACAGAGACTACAAGGATGATGAAGAGACTGGAACATCCCTCTGATAAGGAAAAGCTGAGAGACCTGAGGCTGTTCAACTTGAAGAGAAGACTGAAAGGGGATCTGATTAGTGCTTTAATTATCTGGAGGGTGGGTGTCAAGGGACCAGGTTCTTTTCAGTGGTGTCCTGTGATAGGACAAAGGGCACAAAGTGGAATCCATGAAGTTCCACCTTACATGAGGAGAAACTTCTTTGCTTTAAGGGTGCTGGAGCCCTGGAGCAAAGAGGAGGTAGAGTCTCCTTCTGTGAAGACTTTCAAGACCCATCTGGATGCATGCCTGTGTGACCTGCACTAGCTGATCTTGCTTTGGCAGGGGAGTTAGATTTGATATCTGGAAGTCAATTCCAAACCCCACAATGCTATAAAATGTACAGGAACTGTATCTGAAACTGTTACACACTCTCCCATATGCATACAGACACCAACCTGTCTCCCAGAAAGAACACCTCTGGCCTCAGATCTCCATGGACAATCTCTGCTTTGTGGAGTTTCTCTACCACAAGAAGAAGATCATGAACAACCAGCAGGATAACTTCTTCCGTGATAGACTTGTAGACAGGAATAATATCCTGAAAACAGGGAATAAACTTGGATCTACATGCCATTCTGCCTTGGGTTAGTGAATTATTTATACCACACCTTTCCCACCCCCCCATCTGTACAGACAGAACAGTCCTACTCTAAATTCAGTATCATCAAATTTTGCCCATTATCATCGCAGCCAAGACTCAAACTACTGTGAGGTCTTTGGAGACACTGTTACCCAGGAGGAGGAAATCGAACTGAAGACTGAAATAGATGTTTAATTTGTCATCTGCTATTTTATGCAGCAATTCAAAATGCACTTGCAAGACTTCATTTAGGATGTAAATCCTTCAGCAAGATACTCAGTACTATGACCTTGCCACAGCAAACTGGAACTCACTGCAAGATGCCAAGTTAAACAAGAGATTTAGATGCAAACCTTGCTGTGGTTCTTGGCTCAGGTCATTTGTCACTCATGAATAAAAATGTGAAAAATTTAAAGCTTGTCTCCAAGAGGCACATGATCTATGAATGACAAACCAGCTAGGATAGACAGCTCTCATTTGGGTAGAAAGCAAGCCCAGGGGATCTGGTCTGCAAGGTGAAGCTGTCTTCAGCAGTGAGCATCATGACAACCAGCACTAATGGTACTTATGCAGGAGCTCATGTCTCCTGAAGGGCTTCTCAGTACTGACCCCAAGTGTGAAGCAGTTGATGTCAGGGTGCAGAAGGGCACAGCCATCCTGATACAAGAAGCAGCTGCAGTTCCCACTGAAGCTTTGGTCAAAGTCAGCATTCAGACGCCTCTGTAACTCAAGTGTGACATAAAAATCCCAAGGCACAGGCTGAGAATACACCTACAAAAAGGTACAGCAGGAGAACATTTATTTTGGGGATAAAGGGAAAATTGTTCATCCCCACAGTCTTCTCATCCTCTTTTTTTCTGCCTCCCAACTTTACCAAAGACAACATTTCCCACAGGCAGAAACTTTTAATCTGTATCAACAAAGACAATTTGAAGAAGCAAATTTCATGCAGGGAATTCAAAGATTAAGAACCAAACTTAGATTTTACTTGACACATTGTATACCAACTATCAAATGTGTTACCTTTATGACAAATCCCTTTGTAAGCAGCAGGCAAGAATCAGCTGGAACAGCAAAAGCCATCTTGTACTCTTCACTGGTCCAGTACTCCCTTTTGATACAGTAAGTCTCATTTCCTGTTATGAAGGACATGAAACTGTTAGAGCAGGGCCACTATGAGATTCTACAGAAGTTTCTTTTGAGAGCTGGTATGGGAAATACACCGAAGTTGCTCAGGACATTCCCCATCTACATAAAACCAGTGAGGGTGTACAGGAAATGTATTTCAAACCAATTAGAACATAAACCAGATCTCTTGCTGTAGGGTCTCTAGTGCACCTACCAAGCTCAATATCCTTCACCTCCATGGCAGGCAGAACACCAGCCTTCAGATGAAAATTTGGAGCAGCAGCCAGCAGTGCTGGCAGAGGATTTAACAGCTTCATACGTTGTTCAGCACTCCACAAGAACTGAGTTACATCACCTGGAAAGACAAATAAAAGAAAGAGCAGCTAGAACTATGTGGTGAGTCTCTGGAGGCTTTCAAAGCCTTGAAGATGTGGTGCTGAGGGACATGGCTTAGTGGTGACCTGGCAGTGCTGGGTTAAGGGTTGCAATCAGATGATCTTAACAGTCTTTCCCAACCAAAAT
The DNA here is from genome assembly GCF_026170545.1 of Melanerpes formicivorus. Classification (NCBI taxonomy): domain Eukaryota; kingdom Metazoa; phylum Chordata; class Aves; order Piciformes; family Picidae; genus Melanerpes; species Melanerpes formicivorus. The sequence goes on along the minus strand of NW_027142368.1, from coordinate 11,659,828 downwards.
GATTCTGGGATTCTGTCTGTCACAGTAAGATGGATGTTGGAAGCTTTCTATCTGCAGCCTGATTTACTTCATTTCCCTTCTGCAGGTCAATTAACCTCTTTGCAATAGTTGTGTGTTGTGACATGAATATAACACTTCAGAAGCTACCTTACAAACCATCCCATCACCAGGTCTCGATTCTACTGTAGCACCATGTGCCTTCCACAGGAGACAAAGCTCTGAATTCGCCATAGAACTCAAACCTACTTTGCAAATTAAGGCTTTTTTCAAACCTGTGTCCAGAGTAAGCAATCAGTTTGATTATCTAAACAAAAAAATTCAGGGTTTTACTGAAATTCACTCCTTTGAATATAGAAGAGGTTTTATTTAAGAAAAGGAAAACAAATTTGGACTCCAACTCTGCTGCTTGCTGCAGTATTAAGAATTCAATGGATTTTATATCCTGGAAGACACATGAGATAATTATGTGGAGGTCTGGAGTTTATTTTCCTGCATAAGAAGGCAGAGAAAATCATTCAATAGCTGAGTTCATCTGCACAAAAGTAAAGTAGCCTGAAAAGTGTCAATCTCAAATGATGAGGCAGAGTAAAATACATCAGAACTAGATGGCTGCTACTGAACTCCTCCCCCAAAGAGTATGACTAGTAATCTTTTTAAGCTTTTTACTAGTAACTGTATGACAACATTTGAAGCTTTCACAGTGCAAAGGTAAGAATCAGCATATCACTACCTACTGTTACACTCCATTTGAAAAGCACTACAGCCAGAAATTACTTTGGAAGTCATTCTGTGAAAGCAGACCCAGGAAGTGTTGGAAGTTGAGGGTTAAAATATGTGTTCCAATATTTTACTGAAATTCAGTGGCATATTTTACAGGAATAAACTGACAGACAGCCAAAGTAATTTTTCTGTTCTATGCAGCATTAAGCCCTCACCAGATTACTACACCCAGGCTGGGAAATATAGTTCAAGGCAGATGTGCAAAATGCAAAGGAAAAAATGAACAGGAATGATCAGAGGCTGAAAAAGGAACCATTAAAGCATCTGAACAAAACACCTTTATCCTGAAAAGAATCTGCAAAGACTCTTCATCTTGCTCAAAGACCAGTGCCTATGGTAAAAAAAATCAAGTGTAAGATCCATTCAAAATATTTTGGTGTCAACACCCTTCTAATTCTGTTTTCATTCCAGGTCCTGAGCGTGCTTCATCATAGAACAGTCTGCAGACACAAAGATTCTTCTCTCAACCAGATGTACTGAGAAGTTTCAGGGACACAATTCTAATTAAGAGATCATAAACCAAATGCAATGGAGTTAAAGCAGGTTAAGCACCTTGAAAGCCATCAACACAAACCTAATTCTAATTTTTTGGTGAGCATTCCTGTTCTAACTGTAACATAAGTCTTTATAACAGAAGGAAACATAGGTTTTTGGCTAGGAAAAAAAATATTTCAAGTAGTATTTTTCTTTCAGTTGGAAGAAGAAACCTGCTGTGCAGCAGCCCAGTATTTTTCAGCAAAGTTAAGAGTGCAAATTTTAAACCAAAACCAGAGAAGTGCTTCTGTCAGAAAATACCTCTGCAACTTTCACTAGATCCCAAATGCATATTCTCCTTGTTTAATGTGGCACTTATCAGCAAATCAGGGGAACACACAGATTAAAGCACGGAAAGACAAAAAATATCAAGACAAAAACTTGTCTTAGCAAGTTCTCACCACCATCAAGTCCAAAATGTTTCCTTTCAGAATGACCCCTACATACTCCCTGCTTTAATACCTAAAATAATGTCACCTCAATGTTCTCACCTTTTAGATGCTGACAAGCAGGACACGCTGTACACCTAACTACTGCTTCAAGCTTAGCCACAAGGCAAATTGGTGGGAAATAGACAGCAAGGTAAAGATAAACCAAGGCAGTACATAAAAAGCACCACAGTTTGACAGCTGCACATTACTTGTTGTGAGTGAAACTCAAGCTTAATACTAACCAGTAATATTTTCACTGATACCTCCAGAATCAGCAGGCAAGCTCTGGGCAAGTTCCAGTTTCTCAGGGACAGGCAGGTATTTAATGGTGGATGTTTGTGTAACAGAGGAAAGAGAAGATCCCGAGGAGACAGAAGAACCTGTTGAGTGAGTATCTTCCAGGCTTGCTTCCATGATGGGGCTGTAAATAAAGTCATAAACTATTCAGGCTTTCAGAAGCTAGAGTGGCTAGACAATGCCTGCCTAGAAACTACAAAAGGGCTCTGGGCATTCCCAGACTGCTTGAAGTTACACAAGTCCTTCCCCAGCTTTGTGAGAAGTCAATAGTTACGTCGGTGCTTCCTCTTAGCTACAACAATTGTTTATGCTCAGAATCTTAGTCTACAGATGAATTTTATCTTCACTCACAGCAAATGACTGCTACAAGAAACAACACACTGAATCTTACAACCATAGAACGTTAGGGGTTGAAGGCAACCCCTAAAGATCATCCTGTCCAACTCTGTGCTGAACATTTATTACTTCCCTCATGACCAAAATTCAGACCTACCATGCTTTAAAGCACTTGAGGGATGGGTGGGAAATAACTCTAGTTTTAACTTTCCAACTACAATCAGCATGGTTTTGCCAAGTAAGCAAACACCTTCAGCACAGCAGAGATGTTTACATATCAACAGCCAGCAAATCCAACTCGCTTCTAAATTAAGAAAGTCCCATGCAACAGATGTTTTCTTTAATTGACAAAGATAAGAAACAGGAGGAAGGCTGTCAGTTTTCTTCTATCCAATTTCTCTCCTCCATAGACGAAATCTAAGCCATAATCATCAGATGCATTTCATGTACTAAAATAACTACAGAAGCATAAAAGCAACTGATGATTCTACTTTTGATCTCTGCCTACAAAGACAGAATGTTCATTCTTTTTTTTCTCAAGTCATTGGGTAGGAAAAGCATGGAGTCCTGCAGCAGTATTGCTGAAAAGCCAAGTGGGATTGCTATTACATTTAAATTTGCTCAAGGCAAAATGGACCCTGAGCTACAGAAAGGGCTGCCTTCTGAAGGGAGCAGAATATACTGAAAATTGTTCCTTCAGCAACAGAATAGTAAGCCCACAGCCAACAGAAGACAGGGAAAAGGACTTATGATGCTTTTCTGTTAGTTACCTCAGCTTATTTACACAGAGAGCCTCACAAACTGGCGTGACCTGACTCAGAGGTACACTCATAGACTCTGGGGTGTCTTCCTTCAGGTCGCTCTGTGAAAGAGGAGCTGCGACTCTCTGAGGTGCCACCCCATGAAAGGGCGTCGAGGCCAGATGGGCAGCCCTAACAAAGTCACACGTGTCTTCTGGGTTGGCACAAAAGCTTTTGTACTTGTAGGAGCCTGTCACTATTGCATCTTCAGTCAGAGGTTCAATTGCATTCAGTTCTTCCTGAAAAAAATAAGAAGAGAGTGAAAGGCCTGTAGATTTTACATCATATTTGCTTGTATTTAAAAGCTGAGTATCTCTCTTCCACTCTAGCACCTTCCAACATAAATCAGACACTCAGTCTTCATGTAATCTACTTATTGTTCAAATTGACTAATTGGATTCTAGCTGCAATATAACTGCAGATTTTTTTCTTTTCCATGTAGGAAGTCAAAGCTTTGTTACCTTCTAGAGTGCTGCAGAGCTGCCATGAACTGTTAAAGGCCATTTAGCATCTACCACCCCAGAAGTGCATTGCAGTTCAGTTATAACCACATCATTCAAGTGGTTACTAAAATGTTGGCTATGGAAGACACACACAACACTTAAAGCAGAGCTATGCAGTTACTGAGACCGCCTCTAGAACCAAAAATCAGCACAACACTTAACCCTATGAAGTCTAAAGGTCTATGGCAGCATGCAGTAACTAAGCCCTTCAGCAAAACAGCAATTACCACCTCTATTAAAAAGCTTTCCAAACATCTGCAGAGCTGCCACAGAGACACAAGGTTAGGAAACAAGATCTGAGGGTTTAAGGGAGTCAAGTGTAGGGCGCTTTGGGTGCGGAACACAGAAGCTGAGGTGCTTGTTTGGTTGAACAGCAAGAAAATGTTTGGAACCAGAAGGCAGCATTAGGAGCACAACTCTTCAGAATGCAGACTTCAAACTCTCAGTGCAGTTAATCCTGGCCACCCATCTGTGGCTGATTTGGAAGACTCCTTACCATCATTTCTTTATTGCCCACCTTATAGCCTAACAAAACCATGACACTTGCAGTGAAATCTTACCATCACCCAATTCAGTTATTATTTCCACAGCAGATATTTAGAATCTTTGCTTATCAAACATCATGTGAGTCCAGCCAAGTCTCACTGAGGACGTTCTTGCCAGGGAAAAAACAACAAATCTGTTAAGGGGTAACTACTTTTCCTTACACAGGCTTCTGGTGGGACGTTTTCCTTGGCAGTAAGAGATTCTGAAGGCTTACGAACGGCGAGGGGGCGCCGGGCACTTTCCTTTGTGTGATCTGCAGAACAACTAAGATAAACTCACATTACATTAAGTATTTATATTAGAGCAGCTTCTCATCTTTAACATATTCCTCTCCAAACTAACTCCACTAACAACTTCAGTCTAGCACTTTCTGCTACAGAGCTACCAGTAAAACTGCAGTATATACATCTCTCCAGAGTGCAAAAAGTTTACATAGCAACTTATATAGCTCCAGATTGAGGAGGAATGACAGGCAAGACCTTAGAGCTGCATTTCAGTATCTGAAGGTGACCTACAGGAAGGCTGGGGAGGAACTGTTTAGAAGGGCTTGTGGTGATAGGATGAGGGGCAACAGTTTGACACTAGAGCAGGGTAGACATCAGGAAGGTCAAACTTGTTGGGGCCCTGAGAAACCAGCTCTAGTTGGAGATGTCCCTGCTGGCTGCAAGGGTGAGGGACCACATCACCTTTGAGGCTCCCTTCCAATCCAATGCATTCTGGGTGATTCTGTGAGAGTACCTCCTCATGGAGCAATTAAAAAAAAGGAAAGTGTACATATAAACCAAAACCCCATCCTACAACCTTACAAGAGACAACAGTATTTCAGCTGCTAGAGAAAGTGATTAGATACTGTAGTTTCCCCTCTCCCTAAAAAAAAATAAATCTATGTCTTGAATAACTCTACCTTATACTCTGATTTTCCAAAGTGGAGGATTCATCAAATATGGCAAAAGGCTTCTCAGGACCAGATGGACAAGAGAGAGCTACATCCACAAAGAAAAACCAAGAGCTTCCATTACACCAACAGTCTTCCTGCAGCAATGCTACTTAAAATATTTAATACACAATCTTAGAAACTATGCTAACAGAAAGTTACAGAACCGAGATGAGCTTTCTCACCTTAAAGAACAACAATTTTTACCACCATATTACATTTGCTAACTTACTGTTCTTAGAACATACTCAGAATTTGTACCTTTTTCCCTGAGTCCAGCCTCATTTTGATGTTCCTCCTCAGAGGTTAAAAACACAGTATCGCTTTGTCCATCTGAGTATTCATCAGGAGACTGGCTAACTTCTGTCAACAGTAGCAGTGGTCAGTTCAGGTCAGAATTTCTTCAGCACATGCTCTTCCCAACAACAAAACTGAACATGTCATCTCCGATTGTGTTTCCCCTACCAAATCCTCTCAGAAAAAAGGACTTAAGACAGTATCAACCTTAACAGTAGGCATGTATAGATTATATCAAGACTGCTTAAATGAAAGCATGAAGAGAGCTCTTCAGCTATTAGAAGAAAAAAGCTCTTCTGCTTGAAAGTCCTTCCAAACAGTGGCAGCTCTTCAGAAGCTCAGTCATTTGCTACATATTGGTCAAAGGCACCACTAGCACATCCTCATCCCTCTAACCCACCTAAATTTTGGTGTTAGTTTGTTGCAGTCCTGGTATTGATATAGAACAACACTGCCCTCTAACACAGTCTTCTCCTAAAGATAAAAAATTGAAACACTTACCCTCAGAAGATGCTTTATGCAGCTGAATTTCTTCAAAGACCTGGACTTCACTGTGAAAAAGACACAAACAGAGGTTTTATACTTTACACACCCTCACAAAACCTAAGTCAATGTTCCAAGGACAGCAAGCCAAGGTGATATGCAAGCGGTTGTGAGCCCTCAGACAAATAATTGTAACTACAGAAAGGCAGATTACAGATCCTGGTTACAGACTTAAGAGTAGTAGTAATGCATAAATAATCCTCACAAAGCTCTTATTGCTTCTAAAATAAAAGTCCTGCATTACCTTTTCATCTGGGACTGTTTGTCCTCAACTTCTGTTGCATTGGAAGGAGTAACTCCTTGCAGTCCCAAAGGCAGTGAAAAAGCTCCTGTTAGCAGTGCTGCTGCCTGTAGAAACAAACCCAGTTTGGTTCTACAGTGATGAAATCACACCCCATACAACAAGGTTCTAAGAACATTCTGATACCCCTGAGTAGATGGTTAAAGCCCTGATGGATTAATACTTGTGACCTTATCACTCTCTACAACTACCTGAAGGGAGGTTGTAGACAGGCAGATGTTGGTCTCTTCTCCCAGGCATCCAGTACCAGAACAAGAGGACACAGTCTCAGGCTGCGCCAGGGGAGGTTTAGGTTGGATGTTAGGAAGAAGTTCTATATAGAGAGAGTGACTGCCCATTGGAATGGGCTGCCCAGGGAGGTGGTGGAGTCACCATCATTGGAGGTTTTCAGGAGGAGACTTGATGGGGTGCTTGGTGCCATGGGTTAGTTGTTTAGGTGGGTTGGATGTGATGATCTTGAAGGTCTCTTCCAACCTGGTTTATTCTATTCTATTCTTGTCTTTAGCCATTTTGATTTGTACTTAATTTACTTTCATGAAGGAGGCCCATTCTTTTTGCAACCATGTTTAACTTTCACACAGTTACCCAGCTTATAAAGTGTTGTGAATTTGGTACATGTCAGTATTGAAACTACTTACTAAGGCACTATTTTGGAAATGGGGAAGGTGGAAAGAGAGAGAAAAAACACATGTTTTATTAGCCCAGCAGATGAAGTTGGGAAAAACTTTAAAATAATTAACTTCTTACTAGTTATTTGCAGCTTGTAAGAAAACTACCTAGCAATGACAGACCTGTTCAAGACTGGACCTCATAGAAAAGAAAAAACCCCAATCTGGTCTATAAAAGAGAGCATACTACTGCCTAGAAAACCTTGAGATGAATCAGCTATGGCTTTGTGTACTGGTCTTGGCTGGAATAAAGTTACATTTTCCTCCACAGCAGCTGGTGTGGTTCTATATTTGAGATTTGTGATCAAAACAGTCTTGATAAAACACTGCTCTATGCTTGTGTGCACAGCTTTTTTGTTTCCTGTTGAACCATCCTTATCTCAACATGACTTGTCTACACTTTCACCCTTCCAATTCTGTCCCCATCCCACTGAGCAGGGAGTGAGATGCTATGTGGTGCTTAGTTGCCAGCTGGGGGTAGCTCACACTGCTCTGCAACCCTTCACTTCCTAGTTTCAGCTTCTTCTCTAGCTTCCTTTTGCACTATTCTCTATGTAGAAGGAATTCTCTACGTAGAAGGAAACCACACATGAATAGAGCTTTAACAAAAGAGCCCCTTCAGTATTTGACATCCCTTGCCTTAAAACAAAAAAAATACAGAGTTTATAGCTCAGCATAAGGTAACTTAATATTTGCAAAGGAGCAGCAAATCTTGGAGTTTTTTGATTTACATTCCTCCAGTGAACAGATATGGCTTGGGGACAAGAAGAGAACTATTTCTGTGAACATTCACTGACTGAGTGATGTCTATGTACAATAGTACAGGAAAAAAAAAGGTTTAACAAATGTTAGCCAATCATTGGATATTTCTCCTCCCTTGGTGTTTTTACTTAAAACAACTATTCCTGAAGGAGCAGTTAAAATGAGGACAATACCTGTTCAGGCAGTGGTTGCCACTCAGTGATCATTTTCTTTAAATTTTTCTCCATCTCTTCAATTTTCCTTTGTAATTCCTCCTTCTTCTGAGCTATGGCCTGCATCTCCTCTGAGGAAGAAAAGCTTGTAAGACACAAGGCACATTTCACATGCAATCTGACACTGAAGCATACATTTATTTTTAATGGGACTAAAATCTCTGGTCTTCTCCCTCTGTTTCACAGCTGACACAAAGCTGTCAGACTTGTTACTTTGTACCTTAGAGCTGTTCAATAACTGTTTCTGTGCAAAAGGAAAAGCAGCTGTAATAACAGACAGCTGGAGGCAGATCAGTATAAGTTTATGTGACACTGAGCAGGCTGTCCCCTCACTGGAACTGTTCAACATAGGTTGGATGGGGCCTTAAGTATCCTGGTCTAGTGAGAGGTGTCCCTGTCCATGACAGGGGCTTTGAACTAGATGATCTTTATGGTCCCTTCCAACCCAAACCATTCAATGATTCCAAGTCTCATCTTTCTGATGACAGAAGAGTGATGATGTGACCTGGGGCACCCTGATACAGCTGGTATCCCTGCTCACAGCAGGGGGTGGGCAAAATCACCTTTGAGGGTTCTTTCCAACCCAGTGCAATCTGGGAATCCCATTTTGCAGCATACCTTCAGCTTTCAGTTTTGCTCTTTTTCTGTAGATTTCAGCTCGGATCTCTTCAAAAGAGAATTCATCAACTCCAGCATAAACTTTCTCTTTACAGTACATCACCACCTCTTTCTTTTCTTGAGTGTCCTGCTGCTGATTTTGCACTCTCTGGAGTGGGTCCTCCTCTTTCTCAGGTTTGCGAGCACTCAGGACATGGTTTATGCTGGGTTCAATTTTGCAAGGAGTCCTGGAAAAAACATGCAGGTGTTAAAACTGATTGTGTGCTGTGCTGTAAGACAGAAAAAGCACAGGAGAGAAAACAGCTCTTTCCAGAACCTAGCTGCAGAATGAAGACATTTTGTTGCATTGATAGAAAACCCAAAAAAGAAAAGCTGCAACATCAAAGCTGCAACTCTGAATCAAAAATCCCAACCAAATCCAAGCCAAAGCGTTAATAAGGTGCAGTCAAGAGCAAATAAAATTATGTCATTCTAAAGTTGCTGTGCATTCTGGAGCAGGGTCTCTTTACTTCAGCTCCACTGAGCAGCCTCACAGCAAAGTTTCACCTCATCTTTAGGTGGAACCTCCTGGGTTCCAGCTTGTGCCTCTTGCCCCTTGTCCCATCACTAGGCACTACTGGTAAGGGGCATCCTCTTGCCCCTTCACAGGCCCTTTAGCTGTTGCTGAGCACTGATAAGATCCTCTCTCAGGCTGCTCTTCTCCAGGCTAAACAGCCCCAAGTCTCTCAGCCTTTCCTCCTCACAGAGATGCTCCAGGTCCCTCAGCATCTTTGTAGTCCTACTTATAGGTAATTCAGAGCCAAGGAAGCCATCTGTAATATCAAACATTCTTCTCCACTCCCTTCTTAGAAAGACCTGATGTATCTATGGTCATCATTAACTACAGAAGAAGAAAGTTCAGCAGCACTGAAGAATGAAGCACTTTCCTCTGCTCCAAGAAAGCAGAATGACCCCACCTCCTGGGACTGAACATTTCAGGGAGCACTGCATGAGCAGGGAGGTCATTTCAGGTAAAGCAGCCCAGTGCTTCATAACCTCAGCAATGCTGTTGGCATGGAAACTCGGATAGCTTGGCTCAGAATAGAACTCCAGCTAGAAAAAGCAGAGAGTTCCCAACAGAGGAAAACAGCAGTGAGCCTCAGTTCAGGGCTGTTTTCTTAGGAAACAGCATCCTGAGAGGTAACTGTGTTTGTGTAAACATGCTGAGCTAAGCTAGTCCATGAATTACCATTTATAAATATGATGTAGGGTCTCACATAATGAGCAGCAAGTCAAATACTTCCCATGTCCTTACACATCCTGCACTGAAGCCTCCACCTCAAGCTAAAGCACTAAGAGCTTCCAAGTTGCCAGTCTTAAGTTCTTGGAGATCTTAGAGCCTGGGCTACAGGTGTCAGAACTGATGAAGTAGCTTTGATAACTCCACATGCCATCCCCATTTCAAACTGGAGAGAAGACTCACATGATTTGCTGCTGAGCTGACTCATCCACATACAAGGTGAAATTGGGCTGCTGGTAGGGCACTTCTACAGCAGAGCTTGCCCCACTGCGAGGACGCTGGGGAAGGAAAGGTCAGTCAATAGCTGAAAGGTTCATCTCCAGGCTCTACATTCCTCCATATCCCCCTTGCCCCAGTTTGGTAGTTTGTTATTTAAAAATGCTAAGCATCATGGACTTAATTCTGTTCTGATACATAAAGCATTGAAACAGGCTGCCCCAAGGAGGTGGTGCAGTCATCACCCCTGGAGGTGCTCCAGAAATGTGTGGACATGGCACACAGGGCCATGGTGGTGTTAAGTTGAACTCCATCTTGGAGGTATTTTCCAACCCAAACAATTCCAAACCACTTGTGCGGTCCGTTGTTGAAGACTGAAGGAATTTAGTCTAGCAACACACCACTCCTGTTTGCCAACTTGAAACTCCCCATGACTCTTCAGCAGAAGAGGTGACATGGCAGGGATTCTTCACACCCAACTCTTTTCTATCATTTTCCAAACATTTTCCTTTGGCATCCTTACTGTGCAGCTTTTAATACCTCAGAGTTCACAACAGGTTATTCTTTCACTGTAAGACACACCAAAATGAGCACCACGCTCCAGTGAAGGCGAATTAAACATCCTCCACCCCTACTTGCAGCTTTTTTCTTTCTTCATTAAGTCTAACAAATTTCATGAAAAGTGGGAACAGAGAGAATTCTAAGGATAGACATTAAAAACAACAAACAAAGCCAGAAGCATTTGGGCAACAGAATGAACATTATTAAGCAGCCCACAGGAAGGGCTTCTCTGTTCTCTTAATCCAATTGCTTTTCATCTGGCAGTAATTCTTCCTGGAGTTTCTATGAATTTCAGCCTGTTTCCTTCCCTCACCCTAGTTTGTGTTTCTATTCTTCACTCATAACTTCTATACTGAGAAGTCTAAAATATTTTTATCTCCTGATTGCTTTCTATTCTCCCTCTCTAATCCACAAAGAGCAGGAGAACACTGGGGGTTATTTAAGGACTTGAAGTAAATAAATCTCACAGGACTCATTCCCTCCAGTTAATATCAGAGATCATGTCTAACAGCATGAAGACCTGTAGCAATGCTGTTGGTTCTCATACCTTCAACATGAGTCTGCACCACTGGACCCTACTTTCTGCCATGCTTTTTTCACATACTGTCAAGCTTCCCTCCCCTGTCAGGATAAATATTCCATTGATACAGTAGTTTTTCAGTTCTTCTGATCCCCACACTTCTGTTTTCCTTCCAAGCACTTCAAAACAGACTTGCAGAATCTGTACCTGCCATACTTCTCAGTTGGTAGCACATAAGACCCTTAATGGGAAGGTCGTGAGTTCAAGCCTGCAGTGGGCAGTAGTGTCCTCCCTACTCTAGTCATGAGGTCTGTGGTGACAGGTTGGACTTGATGATCTTTGAGGTCTCTTCCAACCTTAGTGATACTGATACTTCCATAAGATGGGCAATAATTTCTTCCTTCAGGTTGTGTTGTGCAACACCCATTTAACTCTTGCTTCTCTTCCTTACAAGTTTAACTGAGGCCTGCCTTCTTTCCCTTTCTTTAGCTAGTGTTTTCCTCTTACAAGAGTCCTTTTTCACCCTCAAAACAGTTTGGCCATCTCTACCCACTTTTCTGGTTAGTTAGAATTACAGTTTCTTGGTTTAAGAACTCTAGAAAGATTTTTGAAGTTATTCAAGCACAATCAGCTTGCTGAACATGACTGGGTTAAGCATAGCCAGGGACTTCAGGCAGAAGCCAGGAAGATCTGTAGTTATAAACTGACACAAACCCCAGGCTAAAAGAACAAGTAGGACTTTTGCTTCAGAAGTTACCAGCTTTCATATGCCTTCTTCTTCTTGTCAGCCCAGTTTAGGGCTCCTTACCCTGCCAGAGTTCCACGGTCCTGCACTCAGTTCATTCTCCTTGGCCCTGGGAACTGGAGGTGCCGCCCATGGCTGTGGCGTAATCACAGGAATCTCAGGTCCAGAAACTGAATTTTCATCAAACACAGCAAAACCAGGATTACTTGAAAGCTGCTGAGAAGTTGGAGCCTGGGTGCTTCTTCTTTGATTCATGGCTGTAAGCAAAAGGATTTATGCAAATTAACTTTTAATTATCACACTCAAGCACAAACTGCACAACAGAAAGATGCAACTCCTCCAGTAATACGGAGTGGTGTCAACAGCTCAACGTACGTTTCAGTGCATCTCCGACACGACTAACTGGGGCTTTCACTTTTTTCTTGCCCCTGCCTTTCAAATCTGCCAAGGAGCTTCTCTGGGGTTCTGCATCTTCCAAAAGATCTGTGTCCTTATCATCAGGAGTTTCCTCAAGCCCCAGTAGCGTCTGCCGAGAAACACGGGTCTGAAACTGCCTAAGGAAGGCATTGGAGAAGTTTATTTTCAACTTCACTGTACCAGGCACCCACTGAAGCACACAAGACCACTCCAAGTCCTTCCTTCTTGCTGAGAGCTTACCTGTGATGGGACTGGAGTCTGTCCAAAGGCTCAGCCTTACGCTGAAGACCTTCCTGCAATATCATATCTGCCTTCTTAAAACTTCCTCTAGCCTCAAGTACTTCTGCCCAGGTGATGTAGAGCAGTGCCAGTGTTGTGCCAATCTCCTGGCTATGTAGGTAACTGTACACATCCAAGGGCTCAGTACAACAGTTTGCCTGAAACAACCAAATTTTCAGTTTTAGAATTGGGAAATCAGTTCAGGAAGCTAAACCTGGAGAGGAGATGTTTTAAGGCAGAGAACAACAAAAACTACAATGGAGAGATGGGGCAAGACCAAAACAGACTCAGCTCAGTCTTGATTAAGCATAGGATGTAGACTCAAGACAGTTAGAAGCAAAAGTAAGTGGTAAGACACAAAGACACACAAACACCTAAAACCACATCTTTAAATCACTTTTCTCCTTGAACTAACAAGCAAGCTCCATTAATTGCAACAAGCTCTTCCAAAGCAAAACACTAGGGAGTTTGTAGGAGTCTAAAGTACATGATTATAAAAAGGCCTGAAGATCCTACTGAAAATGAGAAGACCAGGCAATAGGTTTGCAGAGAGTTATTTCTAGTATTGCTATATAACCTGTGGACTCTATTGTTACAATAATCAGCTTCTCTGCATAAATGACACGACAAGCACAGAGAAAATGCAGCACCCAAGACACATTCACCAAACACTCACAAACTTGAGCCAGAGGTTAAGAAAGCGAGGATCTTTGTAGTATCTCTGCTGTTCATAGAAGGCTTTCACTGCCCTTTCCAGGACTGCAGCAAGATTGCTCTCCTTTCCACCCTGGGGGAAGGTCTGCTCTGTCCACTTGATGTACCTGGAGGTGGAATATGTCCACAGAAGTCAGTTCTCAACAAGATACAAGGAGATTTAGTAAAAAGAAATGAAATAATGCTGAGTATTGTAACAACACATTACTAAGATCACATTATAGAATTCATCTTCTAATAATTTCCTTGTTAGATTGTTTCTTCCCAAGCTTTTACAAGCATATCAGACCTTTCACACTTTCTTCTGAAATAAAAGGAAACTCACCGGTCCCAGACATCCAGGGGATCATCTCCAGAGTAAAATCGGATTTCTGATTCAAATTCCCTAAAAGAGGTTAAAATATTAATTCTCCACCCAATAATTGTATAATTGTAAAGATGTTTTTTTTTTTCCTACACTGCAAACTAAGACCTCTGCTCTCACTCGCACCCCCTCAAGCTGCGCCAGGGGAAGTTTAGGCTGGAGGCAAGGAGAAAGTTCTTCCCAGAGAGAGTTGTTAGCCATTGAAACGTGCTGCCCAGGGAGGTGGTGGAGTCACCATCCCTGGAGGTGTTCAAGAGGGGATTGGATGTGGCACTCAGTGCCATGGTTTAGTAGTCATGAGGTCTTGGGTGACAGGTTGGACTTGGTGACCTTTGAGGTCTTTTCCAACCTTATTGATTCTATGATTTTATAGGCATATTAAAAAAGATACATAGGCTAGGTTGGAATACCTTGAGCTTCTACTGACAACAAAAGAGTCCAAACAGCAAATAGTCCTAAATACCTAGAGAACAGCATCACCACTCACAGAATCATCATAGAATAGTTTGAATTGGAAAGAATCTTAAAGGTCATCTAGTTCCAACACTCTGCCACAGGCAGGGACACCTCACACTAGACCAGGCTGCTCAAGGCTCCATCCAGCCTAGCCTTGTTACTTACTGACATCAGTTACTACACCTCTCTTATGCTCTTTTTAATGTCTATGAGATTGGTACACACACACATAGAAAAATTGCTAAGGAGGCAAGAAGATGAGCAGAAAGGGTGAAAACATTGCTTACTGTCTTTTGAGCTGAAGAGCAGTGTGGGTAGAGGTCTCCTGCTGAGCCAGGGCTTCCTGAAGGGTGGCCATGACCCGCCCCTGACGGAGGGGCTGCACGTTCTCTTTGCGCAGCTCCCACTCATCGTTGCAATCCTGGGACATGGCAGCTTCTCCCTTCGAAACCTGACTTAACAACAAAAACAACTAAATCAGGAACTTATTCATTACGTTGGATACTAACCTCAAACTCGACAGGTTTTCATGGCATTAAGCTACCAGAGAGAGGATTTAGAGTGGAGAGAAAGAAGACATTTTTGACACTGAGAGTGGCGAGATCCTGGACCAGCTTGCTCAGAAACGTGGGAGATGCCCCATCCCTGGAACCATTCCAGGGCAGACTGTTTGGGGCCCCAAGCAGCCTGCTCTAGTTGCAGATGTCTCTGCTCACTGCAGGGGGTTTGGACTGGATGAGCTTTAAAGACACCTTCCCACCCCAACCTGTCTGGGATTCCACGATTCGTTAGCTGACCCACCACACTTTCTGTGCAGCAGCAAGCACCATTTATAACCCAAACTTTTAGAGGGAATCGGGCTCTTAACTGCCCTCCACTGGAGCAATACGAAACAAGCTAAGCAATGCTTTACAGCGGAGACTCCCAGCCAGGCGATGCTAGCAGGAGAGGCTAAGTTTTTCCCTCCCCACCTGTGCTCGCCCCCTTCCTCCCCCCGCCATTACGGCCCTCTCCGAGGCTGGCGAGCGGCGACCCCCGCCCGAGGGTAACCTCGGCGGCACCACAGGCCAAGTCAGGCCCCTTGGCTCTTCACCTGAGAGCAATTGTAGCGGACTGGTATTACATGTGAGTCCCACCACCCTGTGGAGAAGGGAGGCCTGGAGGGGCCGAGGAGCGTGGCGGAGGCTCCTCGCCGCCTGGAAGCGAGCAGACACCCCTCTACACCACCACCCCCTTCCCGCCCCGGGCGGCACCAAGCGGGAGAAAAAGCCGTTTGCTACGGTGCTCTGAAATGGCGGTTCGTCCTCAGCTCGCCTCCACCGGCTCTTCTTCCCTCACGCCAGGGCAAGGGACCCCGCGCCCCGTCAGCAACTACCGAAGAAGGCTCCGCCGGCGCCGCCTGCTCGAACCCGCCGCCACACGCACCAGGTGCTGAGGTCCGGGAGCCGTAACAGCAGCACGGCCTCCGCTCCCTTCAAATCCAAACCATCCTTCCCCATTGGCCGCCTCACCGCGCCCCGCTGGCTGGTTCTGCCCCCAGCCCGCCATGCCGCGCACCGGGGCATCATGGGAGTCGTAGTTCCCCTCACTGAGAACTCTACCACAGGACCGCCTAGCTGGAAAAAACCTTGAGATCATCGAGCCCAACCATAACCTCACATCTCTTTGCACACAACTATTACAACATGTCCCTAAGCTCCTCATCGAAACAGTTTTTAAGCACTTCCAGAGATGGGGACTCCTCCACAAAATCACAGAATGTACTGGGCTGGACCTTAAAAGGTCATCTTGTCCAATCCCCCTGCAGTTAGCAGGGACATTTCCAACACAGCAGGTTGCTCAGGGCCCCAACAAGTCTTATATTGAATGTCTCCAGGGACAGGGCCTCAACCACATCGCTACACAACTTGTTCCAGTGTCTCACCACCCTCATTGTGAAGAGTCTTCTCCTGTTGTTGAACCTAAAGCTAACCTGCTCTAGTTTCAAACCAGAGCTTTCCAATCACTGCCCCAACCCTGGAGCACTGCATGGGGTTGTTGTTACCCAAGTGCAGTACTATCCTGTTTCAGTGCCAGAGCACCATCCTGTAGTGAGACATCAGTTTTTATTTCTCTGTTCTTATTTACATGGTATAGACAGTAACCTAATGATGAGAGGGCTGGAACACTTCTCCTACGGACACAGGCTGAAAGAATGGATGCTGTTCAACCTGGAGAAGAGAAGACTCTGGGGTGACTTCAATACCTGAAGGGCACCTATCAGGAAGGCTTGGGCAGAACTGTTTAGAAGGGCCTGTGGTGATAGGAAGAAGAGCAATGGTTTGAAACTGGAGCAACAAGAGCCGCAAAATACTGGAAGAGGTTTCCCAGGGATATGGTTGAGGCCCTGTCCCTGGAGACATGGGCAGCCTGATCTAGTTGGAGGTGTCCTGACTCACTGCAGAGGGGATGGACAAGTAGATCTTTAAGGGTCCCTTCCAACCCAATGCTATATGTGACTCTGTAAATCCATAATAAGATGGCAAAGCACTTTACAGATCCCCATGCCAGTTTCAGGTTGTTCTTCAGCACTGGCGTGTGTTCTTGCAGGCTGACTGAAACTTTTTGGATCACTGCAACTCTTCTCTGATTCAGCTATCTCATTCAAGCTGTGTAGACTAAAAGACAAGGTGCTTTTGCTGTCCATGTGATGGCACTGTTAGAATACACTTTTCCCCTTCAGGGTACTGCAGTTGAGGCTTTGCCTTCACAAGCACAATCTTCTGAGTATTTCCAGCATGAATTCCACAGGATAAAAGAACAAGTATATAAAATCTTGTAGGGGCCAGACTGAGAAGATGCAGAGGAAAGAACTGCCAAGAGGGAGTATGGAAGGTGGGTGGCACATTAATGGGATTTCAATTGCCTAGCAGCAGAGATAAGCTAGAGCACCAACTGGCCTAATGCAAACTGAGGGTGGCTGGATTCGACCAGTATGACAAGACAAAAGGCCTAGAGCATGAGAAGCATGCTGAGGAGTGTGGGAACCCAAACAGAGTAGCTAAGAAAATGTTTAGATGGTCTTCACATCTGTGTAGGAGCCCCAGAGCTGATAAGTGGTGGAACATTTTGTTGTACCTCAAATCATGTGAGGAAGGTGGAAGTAGAGATAACAAAATGCTGCATCTTTGAAGTGGATGGGAAAAGCAGTTGGGTTAAAAAACATGTTAGAAAAAGACAAACCAGTGTGATTTAGGGGTGGTAGGCTGTGGGAAAGGGAATTAAACCAAGTACAAAGTCCTCAATAAATAGCCACTGGCTCAGCAGATCGAGACCACTCTGGCCCAGCTGTGGCTGTGGTCACCTCCTGGCAGACTGGTCTGTCAGTTTGTATTTCGGCTCTCCACGTTCAGACTGGCAGGTCTGGAATTGACATACTGCACAATACACTCAGCAATACCATAGAGGAGGGGAAGAGAAGCACCCACAGATGACTAAAGACTGCAAATTGAGGGAGCTCATAAATCAGTGTGCCCAGAAGCCCTAACAACGCAGCAGCAGAGGGAAGGCAGAAAGATTGTGCCAACAGACAGCAATAGATCACATATAGCACAGCAATGAGGGAAATGGAGCGGCTATGGTGTGTCAAACTGCATTCTGCTGGAAACCACTCAGTTCACTCACAGAATCATAGAACTGTTTGGGTTGGAAAAGCCTTCTAAGGTCATCAAGTCCAACTTTCAATCTAACCACCATGGTCATTAAACTGTCTCCAAGTGCCATGTCCACATTTCTTGAACACCTCCAGGGATGGTGACTCCACGTCCCTGGACAGACTGTTCCAATGCCTGACCACTCTTTCAGCAAAAAAATTTTTCCTAATATTTTCCTAATATTGTTGACAAGTATCATTGAACAGTCTTCTGGACAAGCAGGAAAGGATTTTTCTCTTTCTCCACATGTGTAGAAAGAAGAGTTAAAGAAGGACAGTCAACAGGAAACCACTTTCCGAACGTAAAACGAGAGGAAAGTTGTGCCTCAAGTAATCCCAAGGCTGGCAAAATGCTGCAGGAAACAAAGAGATATTTCTGCTCTAGCACACTGAGAGTTGTGTGTACACATTAATTTTGTGTCAGAATGGTCATACAGGTAACACAATGAGAAGTGTTTGTTCAGATTTGGTGTCTGAAGAGAGCTTGTGTTGATGATTTCAACTTGGCTGTCAATAAAGACAAAGAATTTACTCCTTGAAAGAAGCGTTGGAAAATCACTGTTTCCTATCCTTGATATGTGGTTTTATCTGACAAGGCTAAGGTGAAGGGATTGTGAAATTAAATTGAAGAGAGACAAGTGTGCAGTTGTTCTACATGACTGAGGCCACTGCTAGTAAATATTCCCTACAGCAGCATGGCAAAATTGTTCAAGTGAATTACTGTTCATTTAAACTTGGATAAGGTTCTGCTACTTCCCAAAAGAAGGAATAATTGTGCCCAGTCTGGGAATTCACCTCATGCCTCCCCAATCTGATACTTACTTAGATAACAAAATGCCAACATTGCCAAATGTTTGAAGAATTTAGCTTGCATTAAAGGGCAACCAGATTGAGGTTGCTTTTTATCTTAACTGTATTAGACTGTACAAACCCAGAGAGGTCTCCCAGGTGTTCCTATATGTGTTGTGTTTATCTAGTGTGTGTACACTGTGTTTTAGTGCTAGGCCAGAAGGGAACACTCCATTCAAACCCTAGCCTCTTTCAGTTGCAAAAACAAAAGTTCTGGCTGCAGATTGTTTCTGTGGGTCAAGGGCTGTGACCCGGAAAGCAGGCCAAGAGGGTACGGGAAAGCTGTTAGTTACATGCTGGAGCACAAAGCTGGGGCTTTATGTCAACTCCAGTACTGTCAGCACTGCTGCTGCCCTCCTTGTTGGATACAAGTCAAGGGGAAGCAATCAGAGATTGTCCAAAGCTCTCTTCCAGTACCTGCCTTCTTTAATTATCCTCATGTGTGTGCCCTGTGCAGAAAATTGTGATCTGGAGAGAATGTAAAACAACAGAAGACTCAGAAATATTCTCTAAGGTCCACAATGTCTGACCTTTTGTAGGGAAAAGTACTTTTAAGTCAGCTCTGAAGGCAATGCTCTGTTCTAGAGTGAGCCTGTACCTCAGTTTAAATGAATCATTTTACAGTGGGGGGTTTTTAATTGTTATTTTTTAATTAAGACCAAAAAGGTGACAAACAGGGCCACTGGCGGCCAGCAGAACAAAGTTCTGTGAAGAAAGTTGCAGCAAAACTCTTCACTCTAGCTGCTGCAGTAACTGAGCTGCAAATATTGTTAAGCATCAGGTTCACAGGCAGGAGAGGGAGAAGGAACACGTGTTTCCTAAAAAATTGTGCAACAGGAGCTAATGAACCTTCAGTAAGGGCAAAGACAGGCTTACCGTAACGACAGTGTAAGGGAGTGTGGGGGGAAATTCCCACTCATTGATATCCCTTCCAGTTTCCTCTTTTAAGGGGTTTGAATTCCTTATATATACCCTCTGTGAGTCTGAGAGCACACAAGACAAGCTCAATTTCCTCTGGCTTTGCCTTTCTGCAGTGGTAAGTGACATTCTGAATTGGTGAGCTATATGCAGTGGGTTTAGCTGGCTTTTGGGAACAGGACTAATGCTTACCATGTGGGACTTCTTTATACTCACAATAAGAGCAGCTGGGAATGCTAGAATGCAAGTTTCTCATGTCCATCTGACTCTCTTGATGTGTTCTTAACTGAGCTTGTGGTTGCAGAGAGCATCACTAGCCATCAGCCCTGGAGCAGCTGCCTAAGCACAGCTACAGGTGTGATGGCTGCTGTGTCAGCAATCTGTCAAAAGGCGCTCCAGAACTGCTCATATCTCTGTCTCACAGCTCTGTGTCAGGCTTGAGCCAGGAACCATGAGGCTCTGCGTCTGCCTTGTGTTGCTGTCCCTTGCTCTGTGTGCAAGTGCTGACATCCTTGCTGGGGGACGATTTGCCTGGGATGCAATGGGAGGTAAGCTGCTGTTCCACAGGCCTTTCTCTCAGGAGCCTCCTGCCCCAGCATAGCTTACTGCCAGTCAGTAGACACAGACCTCAGATCTGGGAGGTCTGCAGCCCCCTATCAGGGATCCTGCTGTCTTCTGCTGCTGGAAGAGAACCTTGATAAGCCTCTAAAGGCCCTTTCTGTAGGCACCCACTCTGTGCAAAGGCCAGTGTGCAGGACTGCCTCTGTGCTACTGCTGCTTGGGCCTTTCAGCTCCTGGCTGAAATGGTACTTCACTGTTTCTGGGATAAATAAAGTCAAGATCTTGTCAATGTCTCTGCTTTCCCCAGGGGCATGGGATATGTTCAGAGCATACAGGGACATGCGTGAGGCAAATTTCAAGAATTCCGACAAGTACTTCCACGCTCGTGGGAACTACGACGCTGCCCGGAGGGGACCCGGCGGTGCTTGGGCAGCCAGAGTCATCAGGTAAAGGAGCTGATTTGGCTTGTCAACAGTGAGCCACTATGGATCTAGTCACTCCAGTTGCAGTGAAGTCTTTTTGACTTGTACTCAGCTTTTGACCTAGGACAGTAGAGGGGAAGCAGTTAATGTCGGAGCAGCTTGCCTCCATAGGAAAGGTGCCTCTCCTCCCATACAGAATCACAGACTAGTTTGGATTGAAAGGGGCTTTAAAGATCATCTATCCCCAACTGCCCTGCCACGGGCAGGGACAACTTGCACTAGACCAGGTTGCTAGAGGCCCTGTCCAACCTGGCCTTGAACACTTCCAGGGAAGGCACAGCTACAGCTTCCTTGAGCAACCCGTTCTGATTATCTCACCACCTTCACTGTAAAGAATTGAGCATAAGTCTTCTTGTCCTTCCAAGAAGGTAGATTCCTTACCTCTGCAGTACTGGTGATAAGGAGCTCTCTTTCCTTGGTGGTTCACTTCCTGACACAATGGTCCTGAATTACCCTGAGCGCCTGAATCTCACGTTGAGAAGTCCTGCAGAAAAGCTAGTCTACCATGAGTAAAGACATCAGCAGGAAGTGCAGTTAAATGCTGTCTGGTTCAGCTGGCTCTTTTTCTGTCCTGCTAGTGATGCCCGGGAAAACTGGCAAGGCGGTGTGAGTGGCAGAGGCGCGGAGGACACCCGAGCCGACCAGGAGGCCAATGCGTGGGGCAGAAACGGCGGAGACCCCAACCGCTACAGACCTGCGGGCCTGCCCAGCAAATACTAGCGCTCCCCTCCCCACTTACACCCACTCTGTGCTGCCCAATAAAGGACTTCTCCACAACACAGCTTCTGGCTTTCCTTCTGGCGCTGGGGTCCCTCAAGTCACAGCCACGATGTCGAGGAGAGCGGGCGGGCGCCCCCTAGGCGGACATCACGGGGGCGCTGCCGAGGGGCGGGCGTCTCGTTCATTCCCTCGGCTGATCCGGGAGCTTTCCGCGGAGGGCGGGGCGGCAGCTACCGCCGGGACAGGCCCGCGCCCGGCCCGCGCGGCCTCTAGGGGCGACCAGCCTGCAGTGAGCAGGCCGAGGGCCGCTCGCCGCCCCGCTCCGTCAGGGGGTGCTGTGGGCGCCGCCCGGGTTCCGCTCTGGCCGCCGCCAGTTCTCTGTCGCCGTGGCGGCTGTGGCGGTGGCGGGCCGCTATGGACCGGAACCCTTCGCCGCCGTCCAGCGAGGCGGAGGAGGAGGAGGGGGACGCGGTGGGGAACACGGTGTACAGCAAGCACTGGCTGTTCACCATCCTCACCCGCCTCATCGAGGTGCGAGCCTGGGGGCGCCGTGGCGGAAGAGGCCGGTGGGCCCGGGAGCGGGGAGGCCGGGGCCGGGTGGGACCCCGGAGACACCGGTTTCCTACTTGTGGGGGGGTGTGTGCGTGCGTGCGTTTAAGCCGGGACTGAAGCGCTCGGTCGTCGCTGTTGTTTTGCCGCGTTTTTCTGGGTCGCAGCTCGCGTGCCGCCGTACCCTCGTGCGCACCCCCCGCCTCCTTGTTCTCAGGTGATTAGCCCCGAGAAGACGGAGCCCACCGGGAGCCCTGAGCGAGGCCAGACGGAGCTAGACGAAGAGATGGAGAATGACATTTGCAAAGTGTGGGACATGTCGATGGACGAGGTAGGAGCAACGTGCTGGAGTCTAGGCATCCGGGGTGGTTCACAACTACAAGCGGCTTTTGCCTGGTATCTTCAGTCAGAATCCTGCTGGAAGTGGGAGAAGGCACAGAATTAGTCGGGCTCGGTCAGCTTTCTGACTTTGGTAGTATTGATTGTTCTCTGGTTTGGCTGACAGTGTGCTATGAGCCTTTAGGCAGGGCAGGAGTGGGGAAAGGGCTCATTGTGAAGGCTGCTTCTCAAGATGATCAAGTACCTGATGTGCACTCTAGACCCCAGCGCTAGTTTGCACAAGCATCCTTCTGTTGCATCCAAGTGCTGGGCTCCACGCTGCTGTCTGAGGATGGAATGCAGTACTGTATGTGAATGTAAAAGAGGCAAGGTGGTGTGCCCGACCTTCCCTCTAGGTGTCTGATGGATCCTGCAGTGCTGTTATGTGTCTTTCTAAACAGAGAATTAACCTTGTGTTTTAATATGGTAAAATTAATTTTTTGTATGATCTGATCAAATGCTAATGGTAATTCTTTCCCTTGTTGTATGCCTGGGTGATGTCACTGTCTCTAAACACAATATATGCTGAGTTCTGACTTAGTGTCTCTAACCTGTTGAGATAGAGCAAAAGAAACTGTGACTTTTTGATCCATTGTATAGCAAATCACTGTCATCCTGAATCACCCTAGGGGCTTGCTGATCTTCTCTTATTGAAAGTAAGGATTATGGGTACTAACTGATCTCTTGAGGTGAGTTTGACATGTCTGTGGTCCAGACCTTGTGCTGGGAGAAAAGGTTTGATTTTTCATTTGGAAATTGTAGAAGACCATTTACTTTTCCATACTTTCTCCACAGGATGTTGCTTTATTTCTTCTGGAGTTCAATGCCCCTGATATATTCATGGGAGTTTTTGCCAAGTCAAAATGCCCTCGTCTTATTGTAAGTATCAACCATCAAAAAGTTATCCCATATTAATAGCAATAGTAGATAGCTCTGTCCAGGCATTTGCACATACACCTCTCCTCCTCCCATTACATGTTTGAATACATTAGGGGAACAAGGAGAAAACACAAAATGGTTCCTGAAGTTCATGGAGGACTCTTTCCCATGGGAGGAACAGGGAAAGAGTGTGAGGAGGAAGGAGCAGTGATAGATCACGGAATGTTAGGGGTTGGAAGAGGCCTCCAAAGAGTCCAACTTCCCTGGCAAAGCAGGGTCACCTAGAGCAGGGTGCACAGGAATGCATCCAGGCAGGTTTTGAACGTCTCCAGAGAAGACAGCTCCACAACCTCTCTGGGCAGTCTGCTCCAGTGTTCTCTCACCCTCACCACAAAGAATTGTCTCCTCAAAGTGGGGTGGAACCTCCTGTGTTCTAGCCTGTAGCCTCTCTTCCTTGTGTTATCACTTGGCACCAGCAAAAAGAGACCATCACCTTCGTCTTGACATCCACCCCTCAGCTACTTATAGATGTTGATAAGATCCCCTCTCAGCCTTCTCTTTGCAAGACTAGATGGTGATAGTGTTGTTCTTAGACTTTTTGTTGCTTTAATAACAGATGCCAGATTAGCTTCAGAAGAGTTTACCTAGAATATGCAAGCCAAGTTGATTTCAAGATATATTTGCTTTTATGCAATACCTCAACACCTCCATATCTGACCAGTACCTGATCACAAGTGTATTTTAGGCTATTAGAAAAGATCTGTATCTTGGTCTTGAAACAGTTGGTCATAAGAACTTGGAAATCAAACTCAAAAACGTCTTTCAGCCTTTGTTACATTTCATAGTTTCACAGTTTCATTCAGGGTTGGAAGGGACCACAAGGATCATCTAGTTCCAACCCCCCTGCCATGGGCAGGGACACCCCACACTAGATCAGGCTGGCCAGAGCCCCATCCAGCCTGCTCTTAAACACCCCCAGGGACGGGGCCTCGACCACCTCCCTGGACAACCCATTCCAGGGTCTCACCACCCTCATGGTGAAGAACCTCCTCCTCACATCTAGCCTGAATCTCCCCACCTCCAGCTTCATTCCATTCCCCCTAGTCCTATCACTACCTGAGATCCTGAGAAGTCCTTCCCCAGCCTTCCTGTAGGCCTGCTTCAGATACTGGAAGGCGACAATTAGGTCACCTCGGAGCCTTCTCTTCTGCAGACTGAACAGCCCCAACTCCTGGATTTGTCTTATGGCTGTGGAAATAAAGCCATGAGCTACACTGCAGTTGCCTCATTATACTGTGTTTTGACTTTTCAGGAAATCTGTGTGGGAATATTAGGAAACATGGCCTGTTTCCAAGACATATGCATGTCCATCAGTAAAGATGAGAATCTTGGGTAAGTGTGTATGTGCTTTATATATATGCATGAGTACTGCTTTTCTGGACTTACACTCGTGAAATAAATGTTACAGAAGGGATTAAGAGTGCCTGCCTTGTCTTATCTTTGTTCACACCTTTCTGACTGACCATATTTGTGTGGGGAGTGTTCACTGAAGGGGAAAAAAAAGGATAGAGACCACTCCCATTTTTTGTTGTTGTTTAATCACCAGACTTTGACTTGAATCTTTAGTTTCTAATTTTGGCCCTCTTGCAACGCTGCAAATGAGTGCACAGTCAGGAGGAGCCAGCTTTGATCTCAGAACATGGTTGCAGCAATGAAATGAGCTTTTTATGACTTTTTAAAGAATACAGGTGGATTTTATTAACGTTTGTCTTGCATTTGCTTCTTAAAGCCAAGTGCTGTTGCAACGTTTGTGCGATTCAGACTCCCCAACTCTTCTGGAAACAAGCAGGTAGGACATCTTGGAAATTAATACATCATTACTGTAGTTCTGCTGTGTTTCTGGGAAGAAAACGGAGAAGTGGGCTCACTATTTTATTGTCCCCTCATCCTAACCTTTCATCATGTCCATCTTGTTCTGGAATCAATTTGCTGTGAACTAGATTGCTGTTTCTGTCACATCATGCTCGGTGTTTTGGAATTACACTTGTACAGCTAAAGTGAATGAATTGGCTTCTGATTTGTTAAATGGGCAATTCTTGCCTAGGTTGTTGTTAACTTGCCTCTCCCAGCCTGAGGTGGCCAATGTCTGGGTGGAGAGAATCCGAGAAAACCCTTCTGTGTACGACTGTGTTTGCTTTATCATGTCCAGCTCTACAAATGGTAAGTTGCCAAAACAAGATGGGAATTAGTGGTCACTCCTTAGTGATCTTTTGTACATTAGCCTTTTGTGAGCTAGGTTTTGTTTTTTGTTTTTAGCCTTCTTGAAATTTGTACATTCTCTCTCGTGCAGTCGAATTGCTGGTAAAAGTGGGTGAAGTGGTGGACAAACTCTTTGATCTAGATGAAGAGCTAATGTTAAACTGGATTAAAAATGGCAGTTGTCGGTCTGTGGGACCATCTGTAGATGATTCCCCTGAAGAACTTCCAGATTTTAAGATTGTGCCTTGTATACTTGAAGCAGCCAAACAAGTCCGGTATGTCAGATTTCTTTTCAGTTTCACGGCTGGGCAGGCTCCTGACTTTGTGTAGGCCTGTGAGTGAACACCCTGATTTCAGTGGGAGCTGCATAGTTGGACAGATCACTAGAATGTATTTTCCTGTACTTCAGTTCTGAAATGAGTCACTTGGCTAGCAAAGAGAATGGCAGTGATTGCTGATAGTCTTCTGTGTGTCCAAAACACACACAATAGAAACTCAGCAATCAGGTGTGTAATTTGTTTTCTGTTTGCCCTGTGTAGATCAGATAATCCGGAAGGACTTGATGTTTATATGCATATTTTGCAGCTCCTGACCACGGTGGATGAGGGCGTTCAGGCTATTGGTAAGACACTTGAATTGCTACATATGGTGGGACCAAGTAACTTCCGGATGAGCAGATATTCAATGGGGAAAGAAAATAATTCATGTACTTGGATTAAATTTGCTGGCTTGGTGGGTTCTCTTTCTTTCTCAAGTGCAGGCTCCTGATGGAGGAAAAGAGACTTGGAGTTTGCTTTATGACCTTGTTTGCCATGAGCTTTGCCAGCCGGACGATCCACCGATCATTGTGCAGGAGCAGAAGACTCTGTTGGCCTCTATTTTGTCTGTGCTGTCTGCTATGTTTGCTTCCCAGACAGAACAAGAATACACCAAGATGAGGAAAAGCAAGTTGTGATTTTTTTCTATTCTTTTTGTTAGAACAAAGTTATTTTCAGAATTGCCTTTATGTATGTGGGAGGAAAGATGGTTAATGTATTCCTGTTTACTAGAGATCAGAACACAAAAGTCAGTTACATGTATGAAGGCAGAAAGCCTCTTTAGTGATGACTCTAAAAATCACAGCTAGCTCAAAGTTCACTTCCTGGCTATCTTTGAAGAGTTACAGTAAGAGAATCTACAGATTCAGTCTTCTCCATTGAGTAAATGAATGAAAACTGCAGAGTTCATCTCTGCTAAAATAAGAGGTAATATTTTTTTAGTGGAGGGAGATTCTGCCCTTACATAGATCCATCTTTATCACTTGTTACTTTTCAATTCATTGACGAGTCCTTTCGAGTTACAAATCTTTCTCAAGGACGTGAGTCAGGTTCATCTACAGCAGAGAAAGGTTGTGGCAGTTTGATTTACCAGGTGGGATTATCTAGATGTGAATTTAACAAACTAGTCTCTCCTGAGTTACTTCTAGAAACATTTTCCTTCTTGTATTCCTTACCACTGGTATATACTTTTCATAGATACAGGTTGCAGAAAAACCAGTTTGGGTTTCCAACTACATTTCAACTTGCTCCTTTAAAACAGTCTTTGACAAAACACTGCCAGAACACACATTCCTATAGCTTTTGTATGAGATCTTGTGGTATGTTCCAAAATTCTAATGCCTTGAAGGGATGGGGAAATTTTTTCACTGTTGAACTTCCATTTACTTTGTAAATTTCCATTACTTTATACTAGATATGCCTCTGATTGGGAGCTTGATTCGTATCTTGCAATACATGGAGGACTGTGGGAAGAGATCTGTTGATAACTCAAAGGAGTCTGAGCAAGAAGAGACTGGAAAGGCTGATCTAAATGAGGAGGATTTCCATTTAAAAATTTTGAAGGACATTTGCTGTGAATTACTTTCCAATATGCTTCAAGAACTGACCAAGGTAAACTAAATTCTAAGTTTCTTGCGGGATGGGTAAGAAAAAAGAGATGAATGTGTGCATTTTTTCTGTGGAAGTGAAGTTGCATAGTGGAAATTCATTAGAGTCAATCAGAAAGTGAGTAGTAACATGTGTGTCCCATGCCAGGGACACAGATTGTGTTGTCTGCCTTCAGGGCCAAGATTCTGCATGGTAAATTCTCTAGGTGTATGTCACCATTTCTTCTGAATGAAAGCAAATTTATTTAAGAAAAGGGGAGAATATCAACACATGAACTTCTTAGCTGGGCTTTTTTCATATGGCAGTACTTGGATTAAAAGACTTGCATTGTGTGTGCTTTCACCCCTTACTGTATTGGCTATGCCTGGCACTCTCTGACAACGGTAGTTCTGATGGTTCTATTCATTTTTGTGAACAGAGCACATACTGTAGGCACTGTGGGCACAGTTTTGAGTTTGTTCTTCCAAAAAAGAAGTATTTATTTTTTTATTTCCCAGGAGAATACATTGGAAGGACTACACCAGGGACATTTAAATGAGCAGACATGTTCCTGTGCATTTCAGAACCTCTTACCATTGTATTTTGCATCGGTGAGTATCACAGTATCACTTAGGTTGGAAAGGACCTCGAGGATCATCGAGTGCAACCTATCAACACAGACCCCATGACTAGACCATGGCACCAAGTGCCACGTCCAGTCTCCTCTTGAACGCCTCCAGGGCTGATGACTTAACCACCTCCCTGGGCAGCCCATTTCAATGGTGAACGACTTGCTCGGTGAAGAACTTCCTCCTCACCTCGAGTCTAAACCTCCCCTGGCACAGCTTGAGACTGTGTCCTCTTGTTCTGGTGCTGGTTGCCTGGGAGAAGAGGCCAACCCCTTCCCAGCTACAACCACCTTTCAGGTAGTTGTAGAGGGCAATGAGGTCACCCCTGAGCCTCCTCCAGGCTAAACAATCCCAGCTCACTCAACCTCTCCTCATAGGGCTGTGCTCAAGGCCTCTCCCCAGCCTTGTTGCCCTTCTCTGGACACATTCAAGTGTTTCAGTGTCCTTCCTAACCTCCTGTAGGAATTACTGCTTGAGTGGCAAGACCTTTCAGACTCAGATGCAGAAGCAGGACACAATTGTTCTGACACAGATTATATGCCATTCTGGGCAGCTTTGTCCCCTGTGTCTCTTCTGGCTTACTTCAGCCAGAGTTTTGCTTAGATCATCAGCTGATACAAGTGTCAAACTGTGCTGAAACGGATGGAAGTCTGCAAACTTAGGCTAGCTGAAAATGGTTTTGTCAATTTTTATAGAAAATAGTTCTAAATATTTTTCATAGGGAGCTTTTCTTTGTGTATTTTTAGACAACAAAGTAACAGTTTGGGGGAGGTGATAATATTTCCAAATGTAGCCCAGCTGAAATTGTGGGTTTGGGAGGCAGGTGGCTAATGCTGGAAAGGTTCAGAAACAGAAAGAGTCCCTATACCAAGTATAAGAATTTTGTATCCTATTTTCATGTGTGTGTGTGCAATTTATTTCCAGGTGGAGAGTTTCCTTGAAGTCCTGCGTGAGGCTGATCAGACACTGGCTGACAATCTGCAGAAACGTTTCCCAAGCCTGAAGGTTCACACCTGAGAATGTACATGAAATGTTTTCCTTCTTTGGAATGAAGAGTTTTGACTGTTTCATTACAGTGGTTCAGAAACCAGGTTTTCAGTAAATGCAGGAGAATGAAGCAACCTCCTTACCAACAAGAAATGTGCTAGGTAGCCCTTGTTAACTCAGTGTTGATCTGGTCTGCAGGGGGAGGGAAATTACTGTGGATTTAGTTCTGTATCTTCCATCCTGTTTGCTCTGTTGATGAGAAATTGTTCGTTTGCAATTGCTCTTCTGCAGCTGTTCTAGGTTTCTTTTAATCACTCTTGATTCTGTGCTTTTCAACTTCAGTTGAAACAGTCATGTGACTGAAATGCACTGAGGAGTTTTGTAACATGATGCTGATTTCTTCCAATTTGCTGTTGGGAAAAGCAGGATTTAACATAGGAAATCTCAGATGTCCTCTGCCTACAGACCTTCAAGCACCTGGTAAAGACAGAGTTCAATTATACAGAATTGTTTGGAGCTTTTTGCCTTTTGGTTTTTTTTTCCCCTTTTAGATCATATTGGTACCTTGAGCAGGTGTTGTAGCAGAAAGGTTTCACTGTATTCCTTTAAAATCTTCACACTTCCTACACTGAAGTCTCGTCCATGCTGCAGCTCTGAGTTGTGGTGTCTGGGTGCTGTGCATTTTAAAGGCTTTTAGAGTATGTTTGTACCAGTGGTCTGTGCTGCAGCTTCCAACATTGCAGCCAGTTATCCAGAGTTAGAGTTGTAGGGCAGGTTTGGGTTTAATCTGTGGTTTACTTGCAAACTTTATTCTCTTTTAAAACAGTCTGTACTTCAGTTTAGGAGTATACCATGTATCAGACAGACCTTTCCTCGTTCCTGTGTCTTAGGAGTGTAACTTGTATCCGACAGATCTTTCCTCATTCACGTCTCTTACCAGTTATCTGTGAATGACATGAGACATGCCACACTAGCTTTGGTTTTTCAGGGGAATTTAAGGTGTTAGGTCACTTGCTGTAAATTCAGTCCACAGTCTTCTGAAAATCCCACTTTTAATCACGTTATGTTTTAACTGCTCTGTATTTTTAGATCCCATGCTTGCATGCAGTGCAGCTGGCATCTTCTGAAAAGACAGTATAGCAACATGTCAGTTTCACTGTTCCTTTACATGAGAGTGAAAACAATTGGTCTTTATTAGGTTTGAGATGTAAAAGAAAAGGGGAACCAGAGCATAGTGAGTAACTTAATACCATATAGACACATTCCCTGGCTCGCCAGGTTTTTATAGACTTAAGCATTGTGCTGGACTCATCTTTTGCTTGCCATGGGTTACCTGTGTTGTCAAATACAGTATGTGTATATGTATATAGCCTTTTCAGCCAAACTTCCAGTTTTCAACAACAGTGCAACTGAATCATTCCCTTGAGCTGCCAGCAACATCTTAGCTGTCAGCAGAGGGTTTAGAGTTAGAAATACCTGACTAATGTCACCAAAAAGAATTGCCACGGTTTCTATCCATTTTTGTATGTGATGTTTGTTGGAGGAAACTGGTAACTGTGAATAGGATGACAGCATTTTTTCATACTACCTGGACAGTTTTGGGGTATTTTCTTAAATCCACAGATTTGTAATAAAGTTTCTTTTTTAAAAAAACCCACACAAAACTGTATTGTTTTTTTCTTCTTCATTCTATATGTCAATTAAATTTGTTTTCTGAGCCACTGGAAATGTCTGTTACTCTCAATTATGTCATTTGTAAGGGGAAAATTGACCCTCTTCCTAATGTCAGTATCTTGTGAAATATGTTGTCCTTTGTTGGATGTTCATTTTAACTCTCTTGCTTTCTTTGCTTAGTCATTTTCAGGGTCTGGAAGTCTGTATCTCTCATCTAGTCTCTAACCTTTTTTTGAGCTGAAGCTTGTCCCCAGGTGTATCTTTTTGGTAGTCCACCATAGTTAGGATTTGTTCCTGGTTTGTGTCTCTTGAAACTTGTGGCTGTTGAAATGTTTGGGTAGGTGTTTAATGTAATGTGCAGACAAGCTGAGACAAGATCTGTTGGTTTATTTTGTTCCATCTTTTTGATACACAAATGTCCAGTGTTGGTTGATTAATTGTTGAATGTTGCTACTAATGGCAATGAGTAGATGAGATACATCATTTCCCTGAGAAAAGTTACTGCCTAAGTGGGATGATACCTAAAGTCTGTCATGTGGTAGAAAACATGGCTGGTGTCAGTGAGTGGGAAAACAACTGGGTCCTGTCCCCCTCCTCTTCTGCGACAGAGGAAGCTGTAGAAACATGTCTATCAGCCTTGCTTCAGCAGAATGATGATTCAAGTGTGTTTGGAATCTTT
This sequence comes from Melanerpes formicivorus, assembly GCF_026170545.1. Classification (NCBI taxonomy): domain Eukaryota; kingdom Metazoa; phylum Chordata; class Aves; order Piciformes; family Picidae; genus Melanerpes; species Melanerpes formicivorus. Next base: position 11,628,556 of record NW_027142368.1, on the reverse strand, counting down.
ATCCTTGATAAACATGGTGAAATGGAGCCTGGATTTCCCCCTTATCCCACCAAACAGCTGCTCTTGTGCAGTCTGTGCTGTGTAGGTGGGACAGCACTATTGTTAGGAGCAGGAGGCTGGTTCCAGACTGAATACAAGGTAAACGTAGCATGGTTTTGGCTTCAGATGTGAGACAAAACTCTGGTAGCAGGTGAATGATGTTTCAAAATGGGTTGTATGCATTTCATCCTCTTACCAGCAGGGATCTCCCTTAGCCTGTGCTTCCTGAACATCACGTGTCTGGTCTTTTTTGGGTAGTGGTGTGGGTTTTTTCAGGGAAAGTATTTGCTTTTATAGTGCATTTTTGTTCAGTTCCCTCTCCTGGCTGTGCTTTGACACCGACTGGCAAGCCAGATCTCTCTGGGCTAGTTGATCTGTACAAGCAGGCAAGCAGCTTGCTTCCAAGGATCTGATTACCTCCATGACATCCCCCTTTGGGGAGAAATGAGAAGCATTTGTTACTGCTTTGTGCAGAGCTCTGAACAAAACATGGATATCTGAACTAAAGAAACTGAAGCACAGTCCTGCTTGGACAGAGCTGGATGTCAGCTGTGCCATGAGAACACCCCAAAAACTGATGTAGAAATCAGACTGGAAGGCCTTATTTTAAATTAGGCTTCATAGATCCACGGAATAATTTCATGCAAAGGTAGGATTCTAACATTATTCTCACATTTTTATGTATGTTAGGCATCTTTATCCCACAGTCACATTTTCCTAGTGGAACAAAGCACCATGAACCCAAATTTGATGTATGGGGGGAAAGACAATGATATTAGAATGCTTCATCTGCTCCTTTGACAGTAGGAGAAAGTTGTTGCTGCTTTTGATAGCCTAATGCCCAATATTCATGTTGCAAACTGGTCCTTTCTGGTAGACTAAGCCATGACACCTAACATGCTGGGAAGTTGTTTTCTAGGCTTCTCCATACTCAGGTCACTCTGCTTTCTTCATTTTCTGTCATTACTTTTCTTAGTTCATATTTCCTTGTAACTGCTACAGGTACTTCTTTTTCCATAAGATATGTTTCCAGGGCTTGACCTCTTGCTGTAACTAAGCCAAATGCAAAACCAAGCAAAAAAACCAATCTTCATTTGTAAGTCAACCATCTTCATAGGTTATTGTACTGGTATGAAGAGATATGGATTTATTACTTGGGGCTTGTTTGGTTTGAAAATCTCTGTTCTTTCCCACTAGCCACACTTGGGTTGTTACTGAGAGTTACAAAAGCAGCACTGTCTCTATTACCACTTTCACTCAAAAATTGGCTTTTGTTCCTAGAGCAGGCTCTCTTGATCACAGCAGTTCCTTAGCATTTCTTTTCCCCTCAGAAATAATCATCCATTTTTTCCCTTTTTAATGCTTGTTGTTTACTTTTTCCCCCCTAGATGATGATGATGAAGAAATGCTCTGCCAAACTTAATGAGGAAAAAAAGAATCTGCTACACCTGGGGCAAGGATCAGTCTACTGTAATATTCTCAGATCCTCAGTTTCTCAAAACTCCTTCATGTGGAGGCAACCAAACACAGCAGGCAGCTGTGCGTTTGCTCCCCGGTCACAGCAGTGTGCATCAGCCATGAACCCTTCAGCCTGAGCTGATAAGACGTGTGCTAAGTGAACCTGACATCACAAGGTTGGTAAATCAAACCAGGTTGTTCATTTCCAACAGCTATCAACAGAGGTTTTGCAGTGGGAAATACTGCCCCTATTTCTCCTCCTATTTGCCCCATTCAATTACTTATCTCTTAAGGAGAAAAAAAAAAAACAAACTTGGTTTTATAATGCAAGGAGCTGACCTTTGAGACTGGTAAGAGAAAATGTTTGCTTCTGAGTTGTTACTGTGAAGAAAATGAGCAAACCCACTGGGGTTCTGATTTCTTTCTTTCTTCCAGTTCAGGTCTTTGGCAGTTGGATGACATTTTCATGATGTCTCAGAAAAGTCTGAGAGATTAATAAAAAGGCTAATGCAACAAAAGTGCTTGAAAAGGTAACAGTGGTAGGATGCTGTGAAGATGAAGAAAGGATGCTGGCGAAAGAAAACAGGAAGAAACCTGGAGAATTATGGCAAAGGAGACAAATAGTGAGTAGATGTGATGTTGAAGGAGAGAAGTATTAAATATCAGTGATGTGTTAGCATTCTAGATCTGGCCAGGTGGAACAGCTGATATGCAGTCACCTGTAAAAAAGGTCTGCTGTGGATTATGTTTTCTGTTTTCAGAGCTGAATCTCCTTTCTAATTTTTCTGCTCTTATGGAAGTGAGACAGGTTTAAGGTGTTGCTGAGTTCTTAAAAACTACAGCAAGTGGTCAAACTAGTATTGCTTGATATTTAATTACTATTCACACACATACAACCATGGCCTCCCCCCTCATTTTTGCTGTCTGGCTGAGGCATCACTGGGAGCCATTTTGTGATGGAGGTGAGGCAGTTTCAAGTGTTGCATGCCTATGCCATACACAGCTCTTGAACTTACTAGAGGTGAGATGTGAAAGCAGAGTCCTGCAGGGGTGATGCTCGTGTTGCACATTGCTCCAAGATGAGCACAGGAGACTGCAGCGTACTCCTGGTTCTGATAACTAGGTAGGTATTGATGGGAAGGAGTCTGCTTGATGCCTGCCTGGTTTTTCTCAAGGAGAGCAAATCACTGTGAGAACAAATCTGCAGTCTTGAATTTGACTTCAGCATTTTTATGTGAAAACACATTTGCTCAAAATTAAAACTTCTGTGTGATTAATGCCTTTTGTTACTACTGGGATCCACTGTGGTTTCTTCCTACATGTGGAGTAGCCATGGTGACCAGCTGCATGTTTGTGCTTGTAATAACTGAAGTCCCAAGCTGTCAACACTTCCCCAATTTCTATCCCTTCATCCCACTTCCCTTAGAAAAGCAAAATGCCCCTTGATGCTCTGTGTTGCAATGGTGGCAGTCATTTATTCTGTGCTTTAGGTTATGCAAACTCCATTTTAATTTTGCAGTGAGCCTTGTATCAATATTATTTTTGTCGTCATGCCCATCACTTTTGGTGACAGCTCTGTTTAAAGAAGTTGTAACTCTAACAAGCCATCTGTTAACCTTACTCAGAAAGAAAACACTTTTGTCAATTGCTCTAATGAAATCACAAAAATCATTTCCTGATCTCCAGCTGTAGACCAGTCCTCTTATCTTCTATCAATAGGAGGATATTGAAACATGTGGGGAAATACATGCACACTTTTGTCCTGCCCTGCAATATAGTCACAGTGTTGTATTTTCATGCAGCAAATTGTTAATTAGCCAGTGATGTCATAAGGATTAATTTTCCATTAAAAATTCTCTGCAGTGCACAAACTGTTTTGCTCAACATCAGAGAGTTTCCTCATTATAGTCAGGTAGGAAGGCTGGGCACAGGAACCACAGGAAGACATTTTGAGTTTATGCAAGCCTGGTTGGTGAAAATTTTGCTTTTCCAAGTTGAGGAAGTAGAAAGGAAGGAGAAACACTGCAGCTTAGTGAGAGTACACAAAACTGCAAAACAACTCCACTTTGTGACTTGGGATGAGGTCTCTAGAATGGCTGAACAGAAGTAGCAGAAGGAGTGACTAGAAAAGGCTGGAGTAATGGGAAAGGGGAAAATGAATGGTGAAGACATGCTGAAAGAGCAAGGCTTTGCGAGCTCTTTAGATGGAAGACTTTTATGAGGGAATAAAAGGAAGTCTCATACATTGCTTATGAGCTGGAAAATCATAGGTCCAAGCCAAGTCTTTGGGGAACCTAAATTTATTGGCACTGTACAGTGTGAGCTGTTCAAGTGGGAAAGTCCCAAAGCCAAATGAAAGGAAAATTTGTCCTTTTCCTCCTCTTGGAGAGGCTTTGACAACTCCTAAAAGGAGGTAGGAGATAGATGCAGAAGATAGTGGTAGGGAGTTGCTCTGCAGTGGGGTTGGAGTGGCCCAGCCTGATTCCTGTGCAGCACATGTGTTTGTGGGTACAAGGGACAAACCCAGCAAGAACAGGCAGGTGTAGCCCCAAGGAGCCCACTTTTTTCAGCCTTTCTGCTTCTCTAGCCTTTCTGGACACCAAAGCAGGTGGCTGTTGACAGCATCCAGCACTGTGTGAGTGCATCTTGGAGCACACCTTGCTCACTTCCCTCTTGACATCAGGGTTTCAGGAATGTTGCTTGCTCTGAATCAAAATAATTTGACAAAAAGTGGTAATGTTGTGAGTTGGAACCTTATCAAAACAGGGGAAAGACATGAAAGGGGTTTGAATTCAGTTCTTGGCTTATCAAAAAGCTTTTTGCATTTAACCACCTTAAGCTCCATAACCCCTTGGTGATGTGATTCAGCAGCAGATCTGGATTAAGCATTTTCCACTAGCCAGAAGTGACTATCTGTTCAGCTGTGTTGCACACTCCTCTGCCAGTCTGGTTTTGAGAGCACAGTCACAAATCTGAAGTGGTTTCTTTGGCTGCAGATGAAGAGTGTTGTGTAAAAGCAAATCCTTGTCCAAATGTGGGCTGTCTGCCTCCTCCCAAATGGAGCTGCTCCTGATGGCAGCCTAGGTCTGTCTCTTCTAACACCGTCTTTGATTCTAGTCTTGTGTGTGTGCTGGAGGTGTTTATGGAAGGAGGAAAGGCAGTTCCTTTGTACTCTGCTACATGCGCTTATGTCATGTATTTGTCATTTGCAAATGACACAGCCTGTATCTACACAGGTGTCATTTATGGTGTGCTATGCCAGATTGGCCAGCAAATCCTTGATCTCTACTTTTGCCATGTGACTTTTCAGGTGAATTTGCACCTGCCTCTCAGAAAATCCACCCTAGAATGAGCTTTCTTAATTGCTTGCACTAAAAGGGTAAGAGAAAGTGGACAGTACTACTAAAAGCACAACCTACCTTTGCCCTCTGGAGCAGTTGTCTCATCCATCAAACACAATATTAATTAAACACAATTTGTTTTGAGTAAAACCACATTTTAATATAAGCAGGTAAGGTTCCAGGGAGACCTTAGAGCAGCCTTCCAGTACCTGAAAGAGGCTGATAAGAAAGCTGGGGAGGGACTTTTTACAAGGGCAGGACAGGACAAGGGGCAATGGCTTTGAGCTGGAAGAGATTAGGAAGAAATTCTTTACAGTGAAGGTGGTGAAACACTGGAATGGGGTGCCCAGGGAGGTTTCAGGTGCTCCCTCCCAGCAGTCATTCAAGGCCAAGCTGGATGACGCCTTGAGAAAGCTGGGGGTTGGAACTAGATGGTGTTGAAGGTCCCTTCCAACCCACACCATTCTATGGATCTATGATTTTGTCCAGGTAGTTTGATAGATAACAAAAGTTAATTAAGACTCACCCAGAATGAACTCTCCCCCATCTTTTCTTGCTAAAAATTAGTGCTTTCCCATTTACTTTCTACAAGCATTGTGAACAGATAGAAGCTGCAAACTGCACCAAGCTCTACTTGCCCAAATGCACCTTCCTTAAAACTTCACTAGCTTGTTCTGGTCTTGCTTGCATCTCACTGTCAATATTCAGTCATATGTCTGCTCACAGTTTACCACCCTCATCTTTTACCCATTATCCTGGTCACTGTTCAGCTAATGCATTTAGCCTTGATATAATGTATTGTTCTGAAACAAAATTTTGCACCAAGTGTTACTAAAAGCAAAGCCCTCTAATCAGGCAGATGAAACTCATTAGTGTTACGTTTCAAGGAGCCTTTCTTTGATGCAAACTAATTAATTTTGCCCCATTGCAAAATTGTCCTAACTATAATGGGAGCTAAAATCTAATAAGATAAAAGAAACTCAGAGGGGGGAAAAAAAACATCTGTCATAAGAGCACAGCAAGATGAACAGCTTTTGCCAGTCTTGGGAAATGATGCATTTTCAGCTCCAAGGCTGAACATTTTACAGTTGCTGGTGTCTTTCAAGTTGCTGGCTGTGAATTGATGGGTTTACATTGCTTGCTGGTTTTTATCCTTACAGCAGAAAGTAGCTGTGATTGAATTTGCTTTGTTCACATTGACCAAACCAAACTCTGACCTCAGTAGTCTGTTTTGCTGTGATGTCAGCAGACAGCGGGATATCTAAAGTGTGCAGACGGAGAATGGTCCTTCAGACTCATTTGACTTTGAAACATTGATGGAATGTAACAGAATGGCTAGGAACAAAAATCTGGTCACATCCCATTTCAAAAAAAGCTGACAATAGAGCAAGGAGGTGAAATTGATAGAAAAAGCCTGCTGGAACAGGCAGACCCAGTGTCTTCTGGCCACATGGCCATTAAACCACATCCCAAAGCGCCATGTTCGCACACTTCTTGAACACCTCTACAGACTGTGCTTCCTGGGCAGCCTGTTCTAATGCCTGTCCACTCTTGCAGGAAAGAAATTGTTCCTAATATCCAACCTAAACCTCCCCTGGCACAATTTCAGGCCATTTCCTCTTGTTCTATCACTTGATGCCAGGAGAAGGGACTAACCCCACCTCACTCCAACCTCCTTTCAGGGAGTTGTAGAGAACAATGAGGTCTCCCCTCAGCCTTCTTCTCTCAAGACTAAACACCCGCAGCTCCCTCAGCTGCTCTTCACCCAGACCTGTTCTCCAGACCCTTCACCAGCTTTGTTGCCTCTCTCTGGACCTGCTCCAACACCTCTTTCTTGTAGTAAGAAGTTGGTTCTCACTACAAGAGAATCTTGTTGTTGATTTCCCTTGCTTTCTTCCGTGTTCGCGTGTTCCACCTCACTTTGGATGCAAAACATCCTGCTGTTACACCAATTAGACCAAGAGGCTGAGGTGAACAAAAGCCTTTAAAGTGTGCAAAGTATATTGAATGCTCTCTTTTTGCTTCTTACATTTGACCAATCTAGTGTCAGATAAACTTCCCAACTGAATGTGACCCTGGTAGAGGCTGGTTAGCAATGCACACTCATGGTAAGGCTATTGTTAGAAGTGCCTGAAGAGCTCTTTCGCTTTTCTGAGTGGATCAAAGCCTGCGGAATCGCTTTCAGAACTGCGCTTACTCATATCATTAGCAAGTACAAAGCTTTCTCCTTTGTTGGCTTGTTCCACCTCACTTTGAATGCAAAATATGCTGCTGCTGTACTAATGAGGCCAACAGGCTGAGGTTAATACTTAGTCACTTCTCTTATCAGCAGGCTTATTTATGCATTTGACTGTTTTGCTTTGTGTTTGCCTGTGATGTGAAAGAGCTGGATATTTCTTGAGGCTTTTAACTTGAATTGATAATGCAGTAGGAATAGTGCTAACAGGGTGGGTCCTCAAAAAATGGGAGTCCACTTCTACTACACTTTTTGCTTAAAGAATGGAGAATTATTGGGACCTGGTAACCCCTCTCTTTGGATCTCATATAACTCCAGATGTTGGGAGCATCTGTTTTCAGAGCTGGTGACTGAGGTTGCCACTGTTGCTCTGTTCTCTTTTTGCAGGCTTTGTCCTTCGTGTTCAGATTAAGCAATTGGCACCCTGTGCTCTGAGCTCTCTGCAGCTCACAGCAATGGCACCTTTGGTGCCAGAGCTCTCAGCAGGGTCCCTCTTCCCTTGCCAGGGCTTTGGGGCTGATAGCCAAGACTGGTGTGGTGCAGCTTGGTAAAATGAAGTGGCTTAGCCAACTCTGAGCAGGTTAAAAAAAACCACCAAAGTTGTAATTCACACTTCTGTACCCACTAACTCCAGACCAGTAGGAGCAAAGAGCTTTGGTTCCCAGTCAGACAACAATTTTGCTTGAAATATAGCTGAAATATTAAATGCATGATACCATATTCACTGTTGTCTGCGAAAAGCCCAAAAAAAACCAAATCAGAGCATGGTTTCTCCCTTGCCCCAGCATGGTCTAACTAACCTTTTGTAACAAGCTTGCCAAGGTTTTGTTAGGAAAAACTACACCTTGTTTGCTCAGAGCAGGATGTCACTCATGACTTTATTTAGCTTTATGAAGAGAAAACTATTACTTGCCTTGGATGAAAGGACTCAGGCAGCCAAGAGGGCCAATGGTATCCTGGCCTGCATCAGGAACAGTGTGGCCAGCAGAAGCAGGGAGGTCATTCTGCCCCTGTACACTGCACTGGTTAGGCCACACCTCGAGTACTGTGTCCAGTTCTGGGCCTCTCAGTTTAGGAAGGATGCTGACTTGCTGGAACGAGTCCAGAGAAGGGCAACGAAGTTGGTGAGGGGTTTGGAACACAAGCCCTATGAGGAGAGGCTGAGGGAGCTGGGATTGCTCAGCCTGGAGAAGAGGAGACTCAGGGGTGACCTTATCACTCTCTACAACTACCTGAAGGGAGGTTGTAGACAGGCAGAGGTTGGTCTCTTCTCCCAGGCAACCAGTGCCAGAACAAGAGGACACAGTCTCAGGCTGTGCCAGGGGAGGTTCAGGTTGGATGCTAGGAAGAAGTTCTATACAGAAAGAGTGATTGCCCAATGGAATGGGCTGCCCAAGGAGGTGGTGGAGTCGCTGTCATTGGAGGTGTTCAGGAGGAGACTTGATGGGGTGCTTGGTGCCATGGGTTAGTTGTTTAGGTGGGTTGGATTGGTTGATGGGTTGGACATGATGATCTTGAAGGTCTCTTCCAACCTGGTTTGTTTTTTTCTAAATTCTAAATGACTAATATTATTTCTTTAAACAGTCCAAAGCAAATGTACAAGCAGAGAATGGATTGTTGGCTAGATGTGCTGCAGTAGATGTACGCAGGATCTCTGACTTTGCGAAACAAACATGCTTAAAGGCTATTGATGCTACAGGTGGCTGAATCCCACCCAGTGGGTAACTTGCCTGGCTGGTTCTTGCCATTTTCAGTGGAAAAGGATACTTGTAAATGTTTTCAATACTGGCATCATTTAAATTTTCCTTTTCCTTTTGTTGCTTTATTACCTGCTTCTGAATCAAATGCTTTATTCTTCAGCAGCTCTTCAGTACTATGGAGAGCTAGGTGATTGCTAAACCACCCTCATGAGGATGTGGTCCCCTTCCCTGTAGGTGAGTTATTGCACTGAGGCTTCCAGACATTTCTAAGCCATTGCTCTGAGTGCAGCAGATGACACTGTCATAGCCTCATGCTGGTGAAAGGTTGGGTGAATTGCCCTGGGAAGTGCTTGTTGAAAGAATGGTGGTGCCCAGAAGAAAGGAGCAAATGGCAGAATTCCCTTGTTGAAAGCCAGGGGTTTCAGATCCACACATTTTAGAATAGAATAGAATAGAATAGACCAGACCAGGTTGGAAGAGACCCTCAAGATCATCGTGTCCAACTTTTTAGAACATTTGAAATTCAGAGCAGCAGTTTTTCAGGCTTCACTATATGAGGGCATCCATAACACACAAACAGAATAGGAGGAAAATCTATAAAAGCTATACTGTAAACAAAACTCTTTCAAAGGGCTGCATGAGGTTCATCTTTCCTCTTTACTACAACCGCCATAGTGCCTGCCTAAGCACCATGTGATTCTTAACAGCATAACCTGTCTGCAGCAGTTAATTAACAAAAAGGCAGAAGGCTGTGATTAGAATTTGCAGTAGACTATTCTGGAGAGAGTAATTATGATTAGAGCAGACTTTAGTATTAAGTGGCATTAAACCTGTTTTGTTCAGGGATTTAACAGTTCACACCTTTTTCTGGTAAAGCTCTGAGTGGCCACAGTGCCTCAGACAACAGCATCTGGTTGGAAAGGCAGATGGCTGGTCCAAATGAAGCCTGAGTGGTGGCCAATGAGGCTGAGATCCCAGAAGTGACGTTGTAAAATTGCCTCACTGGAGATTGGAGCACTTTCTCCTAGCACACAGGGAGAAGGGGTAATTCACCCTGATGACCTTAATGTGATCGTGAAGACTTCAGGACTGACTGATTCTCTCCTTCAGTCTTGCTGTGTTCAGACAGATAATCTTACCTTTCAACAGAAGATTAATATCCCCGCAGATCATTCTCAACCTGCCTTTTCATGGTTATTGCTTCATCAGTTGTTGCCAGTTGAACAAAATCACCTTCAGCCTCTGTCTCCCCCCAACACTGGAGAACTTGGAAGCCCCTGAACTACATTGATTTTTCTTTATTTCTGTCTATTTTTTCCCCTCCTTAGACCAGCTTCCTCAAACTGCCAGTGGATATAAGACTTGTGCTGTGCCTGGAAAGATGTGCCAGTTTAGTTGAGTCCCTACACATTTTACCTGTGACCCATGGAGAGCAAACTTCCCCAGAGTGGGAGGAAGAGGAGATGTAGGGCAGAAGGTTTAGGTTGTTTTGTTTCACAGGCAGTGAAAAGTGAGTCCCTTTACTGTATGGCTCTCTAGGGAGGGGAAGATCTGGAGGTGTGACTGTTTTTAATACTTCTCAGCCTAAAAGATTTCCAGAGCATGTATCTATAAATGTGTACCCACAAGTGTCAGCACCACTGCCTGCTTTCAGACTCTGCTCTTATGCTCCTGCTTTGAAAAATAAAACAGAAGCCCCCCCAAAAAATCAAGGAGAGGAGTCACCTCTGAGTTAGCTGCTGGGAAGCAGGAATGGAATCATGGCCTATTCTGGAGCCTCTCCAGCAAAGAGCCCAGAAAACATGGGATTTCTCAGTCTGACACCACCCTTGGATATGGAGGCTGCTGAAAAGATTCATGTAGTGAGGCATTATGAGTGAATGCTGCAGCTGAATGGCATCTCTCATGGCCTTCAGGTGGGTACTTTCACAGTTGTTCTGTGCCAGTGACACAGGTTTTGTGGTATCCACACATAGCAAAGCACTGTCTTGCAGAACATGTGATCAGCTTGACCTACTTTTGAGCAGGTCCAGACTTGTACTTGATCCTCAGGTACTGATTATCTGCCTGGAAGGCTTTGTCTGTATGAGAGGCTATATGTGAGAAATCTCCTGTGGGCTTTACAAAAAATTAATCACTATATTGCCTTATCTCTCATGAGCTAAGAAGAGGCTTATTTCCCGGTGGTATCAATGCCCAAGGCTGTCTTTGTCCTTCACAGCTCCTTCCTACCTCAGTGCAAAGTTCTGATTTCCCACTGAAAACTTTTGGTCTTACTCTGGCTCAGTGCTCCTTTGCTTGTGCCACCTCCTCCCAGGATGAGCTGAGTAGCACCTGTGCATGTTGCTGTCCTGTTTGCATTGAACTCTGTACCTTATTGCTAGTAGTTTTGCTGTGCCATGTTGCTCTTTTCTGTGGTGAGGGGTCCAAGCCACTGTTCTTCAAGGATAGGGTATGTAGCCAGCTTTTGGGAGAAGGCAGAATTGTCCTGCTCTCTGTGAAAACACAAAGCAGCAGTTGTAATTGTGACACAGAAACTCTGCAACCCTAAAACTGTGAATATTCAGCTTTTGCATGAACCTTTTGAATAGTTCTCCTGTAAAACCATCTGCAGATTCACAGGAGCTGGAAACCCTGCATGGAAAGAAAGCAAGCAGGCTCCAGTGAGCACCCAGTGAAAATAGGCTGTAATTGAGTCAGTTCATGCTTTATGGTTTTGCTCTTTCAGACTATAGGGCACTGGCAGGGCACTGACTGTGGTGAACAAGCACTTCTTACTAAACCAGTGAAGCAGTTTTAATCTGCTCCCCAAAATTCAGGGCACCCTGGTTATCTCTTTATGTAACTAATTAATTTTATATTAGGTTAGATTTCCTTGGCTGCTACTGTACTGCTTGCACTGTATCAGCAGTTATAGACCAAGCTGACCACAGTGTTAGGTATGAGGAGTGGGATAACCAGTGTCTCAGAAAGCTCCTGCTCAAATCAGAACTGACCAGGTGAGGATGAGAGACAAGGACACTCCTGTCTGTTTATCAGACCTGGGCCTTAGAGGTAGGAAATGCCCTTAAACATGGCATAGCTGGGAGCTCAGTTTATATCCCCTCCATGGCTCTTGTGTGCTGTGAAGCTTGTGTGTTTCTGTTGAGATCAGCTTCATCATCTTGTGTGGCCCCTTGGACTGTCTTGTGCCCTTCCCTGCTGGACTTCAGGTACCTGTCAGTGCTAACCAAACCATTGCTTCTAGTAATCTTCTGGGGAGAAAGACTCCAAAGTAGCTTTTCAGAAGTGCTCGGGTGACTGGCTCTTCTCTGAGCATATCCATAGATCTGGGCTGTAGGGGAGGCTGTCCATGCTCCTTTAATACTAGGATAATCCTTATGTATGCTTTAAGAATAAACTGGCTTCCCCAGTGTCTCTTGTGAAAGCTTATATATAGTCTTTGAAGGAGAGGGAAAGACAGATCTGAGTTAAAGTTAAAAAAAAGAGCCAAATAATCCTTCATTCACAGCTAAAGTGACCTGAGCTCAGCTGTCTTCTGATGCCCGAGGAAATGTAGGTGGGAACTGTATCTTGTGTTTTCTTTCAGATTTTATCAAGGATTAGCACAACATTTTGACAGAAAAGAAAGTATGTTGATTTCAACCTGGCTGCTATCAGAAAGTAATAGGAACCCAGCCTAAGCCCACGTTTCTAGATGAGAGATGCTCATCTGCCCAACACAAAATAACCACTCTATGCTCCCTTGTATAACTGAAGCCTCCAAGGGATTATGTTCCCAGTGAACATTTTGGCTTCTCCTGCTGTGTGCCACAAATCCCCCTATCTCTGACCTGAGAGGAGACAGTGAGGAGTGGGCTTACCGGAGTCTAAAAACCATGATCATTTCTAAAACATAAGCATATGTCTGGATCTATACAGACAATAAATGTAGTTATTCTTCCTCTCTGTAAATGAATTTTTTAAAAACTAAGTGATGTGCTCCAATTGAGTTTTGCAGCAGCAAATACATTGTTATTTTCAGTGAGGAAGTCAATTCCCCTCCTGCTGTTTTCACTTTGAGACTACAACTTCCCCTGCACACTTCTGCAGCAGCCTTCTAGAGCATTTAGGTGAGCTCCTTGCTGTGTCCAGAGGTTCCTGTAGCTCAGCCCTCACCTTTGCTTATTCACCCTCTTCTGTGGACTCAGCCCTCACCACCGCATTTATTATAGAATCATAGGTTAGAAAAAACCTTCAAGATCATCAAGTCCAACCATTGTCAGTTTGCTTTCCTGTTCCCACAGGCATCATACCTATCAATACCTATTGAAGGCTTCCTTGCTTTCTGCAACTAACTGGAAAAAGGTTGGAGGGAGATAATGTTGATCTCCTCTCCCTAGTATCAAGTGATAGAACAAGAGGAAATGGACTTAAGTTGTGCCAGGGAAGGTTTAAGTTGGAGATTAAGAACACTTTATTTTCCTGACAGAGTGGTAAGACAGTGGAAGAGGCTGCCCAGGGAGGTGGTGGAGTCAGTGTCCCTGGAGGTGTTCAAGAAATGTGTAGACATGACTCTTTACCCCATAGTTTAGTGGCAGTTGAACTCAGTGAACTTAAAGATCTTTTCCAACCTTAGTGATTCTATGATTCTGTGATTTGTAAGGAGCAGGCAGATGTTGGGAGAAGACTTTTTGGACACATGGAAGTAGATAAACCCCCTCGATTCAGATGCTTGCTCCCCAAAGCCACAGCATTACCCACAAAATGTCAGTCTTCTGTGACCCCACTTCACCTTCTCATAGGGGGGGGCAGGGAGATAAAGCACCTCTGGCCGGTTTTCAGCGGGTTGTTTCGGTGAGTTGGTGCCGTACCTGAGTGCCCTGCTCCGCACATAGCGTTTGAATAAAGAGTTTTCCGCGGGTGTTCTGAGCGGGTCTGACAGACCCGTTCCTCAGCGGGGCCGGGCAGCGCTTCCCCCGCCTCCCTCCCTCCCTTTCGCCGCCTCCACCCCCGCGGAGGTCGATTACGGGCGCTTCTCGCCCCTCCATAAAGCGGCGCGGCTGCGGGTGCCGGGCGCTGCTGATCACTGCCCGCCCCGGCTGATCGCTGCCCGCCCCGGCCCGGCCATGCAGCCCCTGCCCCGCCGCGGCGGCTCGCTGGAAGCGCACGGCCCGCGGGATAGCGCCGGCCAGGTGAGGACTGCGGGACGGGGCAGCGGGACGGACCCGGGCCTGTGGGGAACGTGTCGCAGCTCGGCCGCCTCACTATTGCGGTTCTTGGAGTGCTGGGTTAGGAATGAAACGGGGGTCTTTGGTCCCATTTCCTTCGAGAGTGGTGACTGCCCGGGGATGCAGGTCCTCTGGCATCGGTGAGAGTGCCCTGAGCTGGTTATGCTTCTGTTTCTGGACAGAAAAGGCGGGGGAAGTGGGGAAAATCATAATGCAAAGAGGTGAAATTAAGGTAGAACAAAAGCAACTTCTGGGGAATCATTGCTTAGGAGATAGTATGCTATAGTTCAGAAACATCCACTCCTGGATAATTGTTTCATGGTGTAGCAGGAATGTGCTTAGTACATCAGCGAAAATTATGTCTTCAGGTCCAGAGAAAGGTAACTGCGTCTAGAAAAGGGCAGCAAAACTGGTAAAGGGTGTGGAGAGCAAGTCTTGTGAGGAGTGGATGTGGGAACTGGGAATTTTCAGCCTGGAGAAAAGGAGGCTGAGGGGAGATCTTGTGGCTCTCTACAACTCCCTGAAAGGAGGTTGGAGCCAGGTGGGAAGTCAATCTCTTCTCCTTAGTAACAAGTAATACAATGAGGAAAAACGGTCTCGAGTTGCAATAGGAGAGTTTTAGATTGAGTGTTAGAAGAATCAGGATTTCTTCAGTGAAAGGGTTCTCAAACACTCGAACAGGCTCGCCAGGGAGGTGGTTCAATCCCTACACCTAGAGGTGTTTCAGAAGCAGGGATGTGGTTCAGCACCAACCCTGGTAGAGTTAGGGGATGGTTGGACTCGATGATCCTAAAGGTTTTTTCCTAACTGAAGTGATTCTGTGATTCTAAGATCAATGAAATCATTGCTTTTGTGTGGGCTGGAGTTTATAAAGTCAGTAAAATCCCTTGTGGAAACCATGCCAACTGTAATGGAGTAACGTTTCACTAAAGATTGTTTTGCCAGACCCCTCAGAAGCCAGGTAGGCTGTCCAGCACAGCTTTCAGTTTGGTGTCTGAGAACCAAAGTTAAGGATTTAGTTTAGATATTTGGGGTGGCTGAAAATTTTCCTTGTAATATGACATCTAGTCACAGTCCCTTGCAAGATGATGTCTTCATCCTTCCCTACTATGAACTGTGTCAGAAGGACAGTGAGAAAGTAAGCAGCTACCTAGAGGGAGGAGGATTTAAAATGGATGTTGAGGAGACCTTTTACCAAGTACAATTAATGGCAATCTGTATCAAATACATTTTGTGATTAATGTTTTTTTAATTCAGTTTATGGCTCTAAAATGTAATTTGCTTTTTAGTATATTTGGATAATTTTAACTCTTGGCTATCTGTTAACATAAAGAATTAAAGTACAAACTATGTGCCCTCAAATATCTGTCTCGCAGAGAATATTCTTTGGGGAGGGTTAGAAAGGGAAGGTGATGGCTGTGGGCTCCAAAAGGGGTGATCTTTAACCAGAATACACCGAAGTATCTACCTCAAAAAGGGCTTTTTTGTATCCCTGTGTTTGTGTATTTTTGTAAAGACTTGAGTCAGGCAGATGGAAAATCAATTAATGATTCATGTAATTAATTACAACTATCAATGCAATATTCATTCCCCCCCTCACCCTCCAAAACAGCCCAGGTGTGATACCATGCAATGCAAAAGCCTCCGGTTTGACTAGAGCTGAATTACTCATACGAAGGGATGAAAGTGAAGTTGTACCTGTTGGAGGAGAGAAATTGTTTTTTTCTTAGGGTTTTCTCTTCTTGTCTTGTGCCAGAATGATTGCTGCATTAATGCAGACCTGCTTTTGGTCCATTTTTTTAACTGAAAGCAAAAAGTGAGTGTTGGTTTGTGGTTCAAGATGTAAGTGGGATGCATTTGGCACTACAGGCACCTGAATTTCTCTTTTGCAGCTCTTTTAGATTCCTAAGTTAGAGGTAATTTTTAGAACTTAGTGTAAGAACATGCTGTGTTTTGTTGTACCTTCTTCACTGGTCTCTTAAACATGCTGGTTTATAAAGGTTGTCACCTGATCCTAAACATGTTAGTTGACACAGCAAAGTGCAAAATCAGAAATTAGTCTTCCATGCCTGTATTTTGTCCTAGCTGTGCCCTTATAATATTGCATGCAGCTATGCCAGATCTCATAAGCTGATCTTAAGTCAGTGATTCTGAATCTAGAATCAAACCAGCATGCTGTGTTATGAGCCTTATATATAACCCAGACCAAGAGTCTTCAAAGGACCACCACCGAACTGCTTGTAGTGGAGACTTCTTTGCATGCAGCTTCTTCCACAGCAGTACCATCTGAACAGGATCTGGCTTGCTTGAGTGACAGTCTCTGCAGTTTGAGGAAACAACAAATAACCCATATGTAATCTTTGAGCTATCAGCATTTTCTTTTCTGCTTGGTGTATCTGTGCTCAGTGTTTGCTCATGGCTCTTGTGATCCTGACCTGATGCTCATTGAAGTGAGCTGTCAAATGTGCAGGCTGCTCAGCAGAACCTGCACTGGGCCCTGTCACCCACTTTCAGCAGACAATTTGATGTCTGGACTCAAACTGATGTAGATCAGTGGCTTTGCTGGATCAAAAACAATGTGATGGACTGACACTGTTTTCCAGGCTCATCATGTTGTGACAGCTTGTTAGAGGTGGGGACTCAATCAGAAATCCAGATGCTTCCATTAGCATCCGTGGGCTTGGAGCAAGACCTCTTCTGAGGAATACTACCTCAGCTCCCCAAAGAGCTCACATCTAGTAGCCTGCTTGATACCTTCCTTGGAACAGCATCAGATCTGCCTTCTTCTCCTTAGGCAGATTGCGTGGTTAATCTGAAAGACAATTTGGAATGTTTTGATTAAAGATAAAATCTGTATTCTTAAACCTACCTGTTGTGGATAGAAAGAGGTAGTTGTTCAGCATTATCCATTTTAAAGAGGTTAAACCTGGAGACACTGCAGAAAGGAATCAATGGAACTGCTGCATTTTGATTGCATCTTTCCATTCCTGGTAACGTCACCAGATAGTCATATCTGTGTCATCAAAATATAATTCCAAGTGGCAATAATGTACCTTCCTCTCCTCTTTCTCACTAACTGCTTTAGAGACCACACTGGTTTTATTTGAGGTTTGAAGACATGAGACACAACCTCTGCTTTTAAGCCCTGTGTTTTTTCTTCAGTTTGTGTTTTCCACATTCTTAATTGTTTTGATATTAAACCTGTTTATGGGCTGGCTATGTGTAGCTAAGAATATGGTCTGTATTTTCAGTTCAGTTGGAATTGTGACCACTAGCAAAGTACAAAACCTTGTGGGCCTGCAGTGTTGGATGCCTGCAAATTTGTTGTGTGTGATTTGGGTGATCACGATCAGGGTTTGGCATGTGAATTAGGGGGTCTGACAGATGGAATAGCTTGGGTGTGGTGGGTCAGAATGGGACTGTCTCTACAGTCACCAGATTCTGATCTGCACAATATTTTAACTCCTTGAGTTTTGGCTCTGTTTTCTGTGAAAGCAGTACTTTACAGTTATGTAGCAAGAGAAGGGTAATGATTTTTCAGTTCTGATCTGCTGCTGCTGGCACCTTTCCTTTTGTGGGTGATCAGTCAAAGCACAAGACTGCCCCATTATTACCTGTTATATCTGTTTGTTTGCATTTAGTTAAATAAGTCAAATTACATGATGATTGAAGATAATAAAGAGAATGAAGACCATGCATCTGAAAGAGGAAGAACAGCCATCATTTTTTCATTGAAAAATGAAATTGGAGGACTTGTAAAAGCATTGAAACTCTTTCAGGTATGTGACAATCACATTGCTGGGTCGGTGTGGCACAAGGCATATGCATGGTGCCACTGTGCTCCATCATCTGGCCCTGCATGGCTTAGCCTGGGGTTTTCTCTGTGTTCCTGATATAAGACATATGATTAAATAATTTTTTAAATAAAAGTGAAAATTTCAGCCTGAAAACTCCTGCTTTTAAATCCCTTGCTTGCTTGTGAGATAATTATACGGTGACTTGATTGGCATTTTTGGTGAATTCCCCAGACCCTGTTGCTAATCAGCTTCCTATGGGAGGAATGAAAGAAAAAGGTCTCTGAATTAAAACCCCCTGGCTGTGTTTTTCTGTGCTTTCTGAATGTAAATGCAATCAATAGAAAGAATACTAGTTCTCTTTAATTTTCTTTGAATGGGAGGCTTTTTAAAATCAAACCATTTCCCCTCCTTGAATAAGCAAACTACTATCAGGAGATCCAACTAACTGCAATAGCTTCACAAAGGTGGTGAACAATCTGTGACAGTAGCATATTCATTTGAAGACCAAATTGCAATTTTCAGTCAATTGTTATAAGTCAATCTGTTCAAAACCATTACTTCTTACAAACCAGGAGAAGCATGTAAATCTGGTGCACATTGAGTCACGGAAGTCCAAGAGACGAAATTCTGAGTTTGAGATCTTTGTGGACTGTGACAGTGACAGGGAACAACTGAACGAGATCTTCCAGCTTCTCAAATCCCATGTCAGTGTTGTCTCTGTGAACCCAACAGAGCATTTCACTGTCCAGGGCAATGGTAAGTACAAAAGGCAGTTCTGATGAAAATGCACTTCTCAGTGTCTTGGCTTGAAATGCTTTTATGGTGCTGACATCTGCATTGGTGGTGTGTTTTCAGTCAGTAGCTACCAGGTTTATGTTTCTGTGCTGTGACTGTGTGTGGTTTGGCTAATACAAACAAGCCTGTTTTAGCTGGTGCCACCTAGGAATACAGCCTGTTTTAGGCTGGTGCAGATTGCAGGTCTGTTGTCTGTGCTCTTGGCCCTTCTCAGTACAGCACAAGAGGCTTTGATGGGAGACCCTGCACCCACAGAGGCCAGTGCAGGCTGGTTTGCAGGCAAGGCCTGAGTGCTGGGCTTGGCTGGGGACTGTACACCATGATGGCAGAGGTGTAATACTGACAGATTGCTGTTCAGAGGATGGTGAGAGCAGGGGATGGATGCTTCAATTCCCTTCTGTAGCTCTTGATTTAGGGTTTTGTTTCTTTGTTTTTGGTGTTTTGGTTTTTTTAAATCACTTTTCAAGCTAACTGATTACTTAAAGGTCTGCCTTTTAACTTTGGGATACTTCACATCCTGGTTTCCTTTGCTTCTAGATAAAGAGAGGCCTGAAGTTCAGGGCAGCAGGGAGTCAGTCCCATGTATTTCTAATTCACTGTGTTTGGCACAGGCTGGTAGGTAGGGGAAGGTGCAACCTGGTGTTCTTGGATAAAACCAGCTTACTTTAGTCCCTGGTAAGGGGAATTTTAATCTAAACACTCCTCCTGTTCTTGTAAAGAAAACTGAAGATCATCAGGGCAGAAAAGCAGTGTAATAACTGCTCTGCCAAGAGCCTGACTAAAAACTCTCTTAGGCTATAAAAAATCCCAAGTTGTCAGTAGCAAAATTGTTATGGAGCATCTGTTTGAGGTTGCAGGGCCTCCTCTTCCTCTTTGCACAGAAACCTCTCAGCAAGGATGGATACTTCTGAGGTACATAACTACAGAGCAATGTTTGTTTTCAGTGTTCAGGGACAGGAGGACTCAAACCTGCTCCCACCCTGCCTAGTGTCCTCCAGCAGGTCACTTCTCTACTCCTTTGCACACTTTGTACCCTGGAAGATTCTCAGCAGAATGCAGGAGGAGGGCCCTGTTTCAGTGGGAGCTTCTAGCTGCTGCTCAAACCCTAGAACAGTTAAGGGCCACAGAAACCCCCTATTAACTGTTTCCTCCCCAGGATGCTTTGGAGCTGGCTGTGCCTCTGTAGGCAGACTGTGGCAGTGACAGAGGAGGAAGTGTGAGCTGTAGGCTAGTCCCAGATAGGCAGTGAACTCCCTTGTCTTATTCATGCCCTTTTAATTTATAGATGTCGCTTGTAACCACCATAGCCATACTTGAAAGTAGCGTTTCCTCCCTCAGCATGCTCGGCGTTATTAATAACTTTGTGGATTCCATGCCTTCCCTAGACATGGAGAATGTTCCCTGGTTTCCAAAGAAGATCTCAGATTTGGATAAATGTGCAAACCGAGTGCTGATGTATGGGTCCGATTTGGATGCTGACCATCCAGTAAGTATTTTTGTCCTCCCTACACCCAGTGCTGGTGGAAGCAGGCTTTGTGCAGCTTACTTTAAAAAACTGCAGCTTTTTTCTTCTCCCTTTCCTTCCCCTCAGTGGCGCTTCTGTGGGCCTGAGCACTTTCCCTTGGCGGGTTTCATGTCTTTTTCCTAGTTCGGGCGAGGCTGTCTCTGAATTCAGTCCCTGTGCCCTTCTGCAAGCCTTACTTGAGTGAGGGCATGAAGGCTCCAGGTCTGGGCCCTGAGTGCTCACATATAAATTATAGAAGCTGTTATGAGGCTGGCTGGGTTCCTCCTCTTTCTCTCTTTTTTTACTCTAACTGGTACTTGGGCAGTGCAAATGGACTGTTTGTTCTGTAATTTACAATAATCAAGCAAGTAAACAAAGTGTGTGTAAATACTAATATGACTAAAATTATCATCTACTGAATACATAGCTGCATGCATAAAACCACCAATTAATACTTTTAATTGGAGTATTTGCTTAATTCCCAGTTATTAAACATTTCAGACTAAAGCTATGAGGTTCCTGCCCTGTCCTCAGAGCATACTTCTGTATTTCCCAGCTGAAGAAATGCCAAGTGTCTTGTTTTAATTACTTTATTCACTGCACTTTGGAAACTCCTTTGGCTTTGTTTTTCTCCTTCCCCTGCCAGGGTTTCAAAGACAATGTCTATCGCAAGAGACGAAAGTATTTTGCAGACTTGGCTATGAACTACAAACAGTAAGTTTGACTTCTTCCAAAAGAAGCCCTTCTGAGTGCCTTGAAACAACAGCAGTGTGGACTGACAGGACCTCACCTTCCCAGGGCTAAGGCTGTGGTTGCTCAACCATTATGGCATCTGTGGCAGTGGATCCTCAGATGGCCAGTGATGCCTGCATGGGCTTCCTGCAGCGTGGTGCATTAGGACTCTGCGGTCTCTTCATGCTTCTCTGGAAATGGGTGCATAAAAGGAAGAGGGTGGAGAATGCACGTTGCAAGGCTGCCTGTGCCCAGACATACTGACTGGGCTAGGGCAGACTGCTCTCCTTTGTGAAGGAGAGGGAGTGGAGGCAAAGCCCAGTATATCGCCCACTGACCACTGAATGTAAACTCTGGGCAAATGTTAACGCTTGAATTTTCTTTCTGGGTTCAAGCTCCTGCATGTAATGTGTAGATAAGAAGTTTTCTGTGGAAAGAAACTTGAACAGCTTCTGCCTGTAAGAGATGCTGCTTGTGGGAGGGAGCTCTTAAAATTTCAGGAATTTTATGGCCCAATACTGTGAATTCTTTCTAAATGTGAGTTTCCTGTTGCTGTTGCCTGCTTGATTGCAGACACCAAGTTCCTCAACTGGAAGTGACCTAGAAATGGTGGGTGTCAGGTGCTCTTTTACAGTGTGTGTTAATGCAGCTGGTTACCTCAGCACAGAGGCCATTACTGTTAACATGTTGTGAACAGAGATTCCCTAGGGAAGGCATTTGCCATGCTGGCAGTGGAAGCTCAGTGTGACACTCCTGTAGCTTTCAGTGGGCTGGAGGTTGCACACTTGCTATAATCCACTCTAATCAATATCCTGAGGGCTGATTAGGAGAGATGGACTACAATGAGTATGTTCAAACAGATTATTGTCTTCTCTACACAGAAGCATGATTTTTACCTAATGCTTATATTTAGCTGCTTCTGTGCAATGTACTTCAGATAATTATCTTTTCCTAAAACAAATCAGTGTTACTCTCATCATTAAACACCTAAGAAACTGTTTACAGCTTCATGCTCCAATGAGGTCAATGCAAAGAGTCCTATCACATGATTTAGGTGGAAAAGAGAGCAAGCCCTTGGACTAAAAGCTTTCCAGAGCATAGAGCAAATCTCACTGTGTATGTGACAGTGCCTAATGTGCCTTGACCAGGTACCACAGCTGTATAGATGTTAAATAATAATAGCAGGTAAATGAGTCATCCCTTATTAGCTATTTGCTAAGGAATGTCCTTTCTTCTTCTCCTTGTAGTGGTGATCCAATTCCCAAAATTGAATTCACTGAGGAGGAGATCAAGACCTGGGGGACTGTGTACCGAGAGCTTAATGAGCTTTACCCAACTCATGCCTGTAGAGAGTACCTTAAAAACTTACCCTTGCTCACCAAGTACTGTGGGTACAGGGAAGACAATATCCCCCAGCTGGAAGATGTGTCCCGCTTCCTGAAAGGTAAGCTGCTAATGTTCTTACACAAAAAGGAACTGAGCTCCTTTGAAAATCACACTGCTCTCTTCAGGGCGAAAGTAAATATCCTTGTTCACTTTTCCTTGTATTCATTCTGGTCCTTTAAGAGACCTTGTGGCCATACATGTTTTAATGTACTGCATCTTCATTATATACAAACTGTGACTTTTGAGGGGCAATGCCTCTGAACAGATTGTTAAGATTGACTAAAGAGAGACCTCACTGTGTTGTGTTGGCCTCAGACATGATACTGTAGGAAATCTGACACAGGTAGGGATATTTTTACTAAGTGTTTGTCATTCTCAAGTTTATGACTTATTTTGCTATTCATGCCTCATTTTCCCATGTGCTCTCGAGCCAAGGTAGAGCCAACTTTTCCTTGAGTTGCAGCAGGAGGGGTGACAGCATTGTGCAGTTCTACACTAAACTGATGTAAAATTCCTCCATTGCTTTTCAGAGCGCACAGGTTTCACCATTCGCCCTGTTGCTGGATATCTGTCACCCCGAGACTTCTTGGCAGGCTTAGCGTTCAGAGTTTTTCACTGCACTCAGTATGTTAGACACAGCTCGGATCCTCTCTACACACCAGAGCCGTGAGTCATTTAAGCCTGGGGTAAATCTGGAGAAGGGAGTAGGTTTTGAATCTCGCTGCCCAGAGCCAAGCTACTTAAAAACATTTCAAGAGCACCAGCAAAAACCCTTTTATTTTTAAGGTGTTGAAGACTCAGCCTTCATGCTGCATGTAATGAAATGAAGTTTTAGCATGCTCATGTGCTGCCTTCATAAGTATGGCATGTTATTGGGGAGGTCTTAGTGATGTCATTGTGCACAGCTGGTTTAATATTCAATTGCCTTATAAATGTGGAGCTTAGATCTTAATTTTTGTCAGCTTCATTTCAAACTCTAGGTACTTACATAGAGTTATTGTGACCTGATTAGTTGCTTTCAGATAAACATGAAAGAATATATTTGCTGTTGGATATTTGGAATGTTAAATGTAATTTAACAGGTGCTGCTTTTTCACTGTCCTACAAATGCAGCTCTTGAGATTTCTTGTTTTGTTTCTTTTTTCCAGTGATACATGCCATGAGCTCTTAGGTCACGTCCCTCTTTTGGCTGAACCCAGTTTTGCTCAGTTCTCCCAGGAAATTGGTCTTGCATCACTTGGGGCATCAGATGAGGCTGTCCAAAAACTGGCCACAGTGAGTGTTTGAGTGCTTTGTGCTTTGCTAGGCTGATACCAGTCCATGGAATGAATCTCAAACTTCATGTTTGCATTAGTCACATCAGCTGCTAGACTTCTGTGTGTGTTTCACTGGTTCTTGGCTTTTAGAGCATGTAAGAATTCTCCATGATGGAAGAAAAGTACCTTTGAAGGTTGATATGATTCATATTTTTTTTCATTTGGCTGTCAAGTGAGGGAACAAATTCTGGTGGTATATCACTTATTCTGTATTGGAAGTCTGTGGTGTGTTTCTTCCAAAGAAAATCGTGATTCAATTATGTTAAAAGTAATCTTTCTCTCTCACAGAGATCCTCTCTATCCAGTGTTTCTTTTCCACTGAAGAGGTCTTGTCATGACAGTATTTCTTCAAACAGATTTACATCACAATATTCCTATTGACATGAAGAGCTTCTAGCCTTGTTGGGTGATCTATAATATCAATCTTTCTTATGAGAAACCCTATGGTTCGTTGTCCTTCCATTCTGGCTTCCCTCCTCTTTAAGTATCTGAGAAAGATAACCAAGTGATGACTGTCTGATATTTCAGTCTTTGACATGACAATACAAATGCCTTCATCTAGTTCACCACAGCATCCCATCTAGTTCACAACACCATCTTTGCTGAAGGCTGAATTATTTTACTCCCTTCTCTGTTTCAGTGCTACTTCTTCACTGTAGAGTTTGGCTTGTGCAAGCAAGAGGGACAGCTACGAGTGTATGGGGCTGGCTTGCTCTCTTCTATTAGTGAGCTCAAGGTAAGACTGTACTTACTGCTTAGCTGTCTCTTTTCTTTGTTGCTACCTGATTTTGATTGTCACTGTTTTGCCCTGGTTTTTTTTATGAAGTATAATTCTAAAGACCTTTTTTCAAAGACTCACTAGATACCCTCTAGACTTTAAGATATTCACTTTGGCAATAGTTACTGGACAGTCTGCTTTTGGATATATGCTGAGCAGTTCCTCTGTCTTTTGCAGGAAGCATTAGTTGACTGGGATGTCTTCATGTTAGGATCCAAGTAACTATTTTCACAACAAAGATCTGGTTTAAAAAGATTCTGAAAATACTGCTCTTATTTACATGTGGGCCTTCTGTCTGGGGGATTGACTGTTTTGAGTTATTCTATTTGTTAATCTCGAACAGTGCTTCAAGATTAAGCAGCATCTTAAGCAGCAATGCACTAAATATGGTCTCACTTAATATTTTTATTTTATTTCATTGACTACCTCATGTCATCTTCCTTGTGGATTCTCTGGGTGGTGATGTTCCTCTGACACATAACACATTGCATTACCAGCACTCTATCTCTGGGAGTGCCAGAGTCAAGCCGTTTGATCCAAAGGTCGTCTGCAAGCAAGAATGCCTCATTACAACTTTCCAAGAGGTTTACTATGTTTCTGAAAGCTTTGAAGAAGCAAAGGAAAAGATGAGGTACAGATTTGTTCCTGTTGTATAAAAGCAGGTTTGATTTCATGCATCTCTCAGTAGCAGCACCACATCTTTTTATCACTGCTGTAAAATTATCTTTCATGGGATTGGACA
Source organism: Melanerpes formicivorus (assembly GCF_026170545.1). Taxonomy (NCBI): domain Eukaryota; kingdom Metazoa; phylum Chordata; class Aves; order Piciformes; family Picidae; genus Melanerpes; species Melanerpes formicivorus. The sequence continues at coordinate 11,603,522 of NW_027142368.1, read as the reverse complement.
GCCAAGAATAATATTGGCCTGGTCTTCCATGGGCTAGGTGAGAAAGATGAATTATGTAACAATTATAACTGTCTTTAAGAAAGTGAGTAGTTTAGAAAAGTGGTTATTGATACTGCATACAGAGGATGCATTTGTTCTTGGTTTGTAACTCCCTCTCTTTTTTAACTTCAATAGGGAGTTTGCAAAAACCATCAAGCGGCCCTTTGGGGTGAAGTACAACCCTTACACTCAAAGCCTGCAGATCCTGAAAGACACCAAGAGCATTGCCAGCGTGGTGAATGAGCTGCGGCATGAGCTGGACATTGTCAGCGATGCCCTCAGCAAGATGGGCAAGCAGCTGGAGGTTTAACGCTCTTGTCAGCAGTGTGGTGCAGTCGGCAACTCCTTTCTTTTCCCTGCTGATTTCTCTCTAGGCATTTAATGTATTGTATGCAGAACTCTCTCCTTTACAAATGGAAGAGTGAATGGCCCATAGCACAACAACTTTCTCTTGTTTCTCTGTGTAAAGTCCCCTACAGAATATATTCCTCCATCCCCCTTGGATAAAATAAAAGCCTGGAGCTGCCTTTGAGAAGCTGACGGGAGAATAGAGAATTTGCTAGACTGGAGAAAAGTGTGGGCTGGGGATCAAGGCTGGGATAAGATGCTGGAAAAGGTGGCTTGTGAGGCAGTAAGGGAATTATTTGCCATAAGGAAATGCCTGTTCCTGACTGGTAGTCTGTGCTGCTAATTTTACAGCATTGCAGTCTTGATAGCATAGAAGCTATAGTAATCACTGCTTCTATGTCTGTGCTACTGAGTTCAAAACTTGAATGATTACAGCACAGGCATCAGGACACCCATAGCTGGAGGTTCCTCATACTACTAAGGGTTCAAATCTTGCTTCCAACAGGATGGTCCCTGCCCCCAAAGAATTGCATATCTTCTGTTTGACATGCTTCTAGTGTAAGGCAAGAGATACAGAGCTGCTGCACAAAATCCTATTTTTGTTTATGTTAAGAGAGTTGCTGTAGGCTCAGGGAGTCAGGATTTTTGTTGCTTTCCTTGCTATTGCACCTGAGGGAAAACCTTAAAGAAACTGCTATTTGCCTTTTTCCTGATTGAATTAATTTAGCAAAAAAATAGAGCAGCCCATCTGGTGTTGACTTAGCACAAAGGCTAAAATAATGTCCAAGTTACAATTTAATATTCCAAATAGTTTAATTTGCTCTAAAATGACACCAAAGTTTGAAATAACAGCCAAAGTTCATCGCCTAGTCATCTTGCTGTAAGAATAAGTCTCCTGTTGATTGCTTGGTCACTTTATTGACCTGCACAAAGATAAGTTTTCTTTCTTCCTTACTAGCCCTTCAACACCTTCATTCCCTAACAAGCAAATGATGACCAAAAGGCCTAAGCATTTTGTAGGAACTCTGTGGCTATGAATGGAACAAACTGATGGGTAGTGTAAAGTATGTCTCATTCCAAAGAGCACTTTACAAGAGGTGGGAATCAGTGTCCTGCTGAATTGTTTGTATCGCATAGTAACAACACTATTTCAGGGCTCTGTAGTTTCATGCATCCTGCATAGCTATACAACGCTGTGCTGGCTGCTGTTTTCTCCCAGCCCTGCCAGTGAAATGTGTACAGGACACAATACATCTGAGTGAAGATCTGTGATATGCAGGGTGTATTTAATAGCACACTAGGTACTGAGCTTACCAGGAAATCCAGAATTCACAGCTATCAGAGTTGCTGGAAAAATGGGCCAGAATCATAAGTACACTGGAGATGCTAATCCAGGATTTTGAGAACTTGGAAGGACTTTCATGAACCTCTGTGCTTGAAAATCAGTTTGAGTTTCATGTGTTTTCTAATAGGCCACACAGGCAATTGCTGACCCAATCTTTCCAAGCATAATCACTGTTTAATGTAAGTCTGGATCATTTTTTTTTTTCCCTGTGACTATTAATCCACTCTAACTTTATTTTTTGAAGCACATTTAAGACATAGAAATACAGTCTGCAGCATTTATGGCTTACATTACACATTGAGATAGATTTTTAGGAGCTTTGTCTTTTTGAAGAACCCTTCTTATAGCTGAGTAGTAAGGGAGGATTTATTTCATCTGCTTCTGTGGGAGCAGTTAATATTGAGCCACGTTTTAAAAACCCTTGAGATCGCTATGTTGGTGACATATAGGTAGATCTGTGTTACTTCAAATAATTGAACTGTGTATAAACATTTCAAGTAGGAAACCTTACACTTGATAAATTGGTACATCATTTTCAAAACAGCAATTGTATCTTTATTTGCATTTGTGTAGCAAATAAACCCACTGAACTGCTAAAAGTAATAGAGAAAATGCATTTCCATGGCATCAGTAACATCTATGTTTGGCTTCACACATCCAAATCTTCTTGTTATGTATAACTGTAATAATTTAAGTACTTTAAACTGTCGTGGAGGCTTTAAACGTCAGTTAAATAAATGACTTGTTGGTAATCACTGGAAGCAAAACCTCCTTTACTTAAGCACTGCAGTAATAAACACAAAGCACTAACTTCTGACCCAGGGTTTAGGCGTTTGTTACTGTGCGCTATTCCATGCATGTGACTTAATTCCTTTCTGAACTGTGTTTGAGTGACTTGTTTTCCCTGCGCTTTTTGAAGACTTAGTGTTTTTTCCCTCTTGAAACGGGTGTTGAGGAAGGTCCACAGGCCCTGACCTCGGCAGGTGCTCCCCTGCCCTCTGTGGGGCTCTCGTCAGAGCCAGCAGGACCGGGCACTTCGAGCTTTGAGGGTTTTCGTTGCAGCGGCAGCCAGAGCCTGCCTCTGGAATAGGGAGAAGTGTGGACGGCGGGGGGGGGGGGGGCATCAGGGCGGCAGCTGTTTGCTGCAGTCACCCCTTCAGGGCTCCGAGACGGTCAGCCGCTGACCCTCATCCTTAAAGGAGCACCTCGCCAGGTGAAGAAGTTGAGTTAACGCCAGTGCCCCGAACAGACCCAAGGATCGCGGCGGCTCGGGGAGAGGCTGGCCCCTGCCGGAGCCCGCCCTCGCCCCGCCCCTTCCTACCCGGCCTGCGGCGCGGCGGGAAGGGCTGGCGGCCGCCGCTCCCATGGAGCCCGTGCTGTGCGCGTGGGTAAGCGGGCGCTTGGCGCAGGGAGGGAGGCCGGGGATAGCTGGGCTGCTTCTGCCCCGCGGCCGCGGTATGGCGGCTCTGCCCGCCCACCGGCGCGGCCCTCAGGGGACGGCGGGCGGGACGTGGAGCGCAGCCGCTCGCCTTCCCGTGGGCTGCTGCGGGCTCGGGGGACCCGGGACGTGTGCGCTGTAGCAGGCCCTCGCCTCGCTCACCGGGGGAAGGGCGTGCAGGGCAGGTGTCCCCTCCGCGAAAAAAAACCCTAGTGCCGTGGGAAAGTTGTGGCGTTCACCCTCATCGCGGTTCGCCGGCTCCTCGCCACTGTGCGAGGGAGCTGGCAGCTGAGCGGCTGCAGTCCCGCGGCTTACCCCGCCGGGCAGAGCTGTGCCCCGGTCCCTGTCACCCCCTTCATGGGGGCTGCCGCCGCCAGCCGGGCGCGGGCGGTAGGGGAGCGCCTTTCACTCCGAGCGTGTGGCCTGGGCCGAAATCCTGACGTCCTGAGCTCTCCGGAAGAAAGGCGTCCCCCCCCCCCTTGGTGGTTGATCAGACCTGTGGTTTTACCGGATGAGCAGTGAGGTCTGAGAGCCATCAGGTGCGTGTCTCTTTCATCCGTAGCTCGTTTTGCTCTGCGGTCACGCGTGGTAATAGCCCCTCAGTCTGGGAGGGTGAATGGAGGTAGATGTGTTAGTGCTGCGACAGGCGTGTGTGGCTTTCGGTTCCTCAGGCTCCTCTTTCCTTTCTGCACCTTATCTCAGCTTGCCTGGTGTTGAAGTCTTGAAAATTCATTACAAATTTCAGGCTAAAATGACCGCTTGTGACACACCTTCTGAAATGAATTCTGGCTGTTAAGTAGTAACACTCTCTGAAACTGTCTGCCACTAGTAGTGGCTGTGAGACAACAACTTGATGGGCCTCTTGAGCTGGAATCCTGACATCTCACCCCCCTGGTAACTGCGGACTGAGGCCAGCAGCCTGATGCTTTTTGTCTGAAATGTTGTTTCCGTAGGTGCAAAATGCTTATTGGTAAATGTGCCCTTCTTAAGACACACCAGGGGCTGCATCTTTTATTTATTCAGTTTGTTTTGGAGGGGGGAAAATGCATTGCGGGTAGGCAGGAAGAACAACAAGTGAGTTGGAAAGTTCCCCCCTTGGGCTGACCAGCTGGGAGCAGTGTGGGTGTTGAGTGTTGCTGTTACTGCAGCATGTGAGGTGGGAAAGGTATTGAATCTGCCTTGTGAATGAAGGTTGCTGTTCAAGCTGTTGGATGCTTAACAGAGCTTAAATTGGCTAAGAAATTCCCTGTCATGTTACCATGTTGCCAGTGGTTGTTTCTGTGATCTAATATGATTTTCTGTGATCTTAAATGTACAAATTCATAATAATTGGTGTATTTCCATTTTGACCACTTGTGGGTTAAAAGACTCACTATAAGGGGTGTTTCTGCTTTACTTGTTTAGGTTCCAAAACAAGCTAGCACATCTTTCTGATCTTGTTTTGGAGATGGACTGCCAGAAAGCATTGGCATGAATAAGATTTTGGTGATGATTAACATTAAAATTAAACAGGTGGTAATCATTCTGATAGTGAGACTTTTCTCCTTGGTAACTGTTAGCTTGCAGTTAAAATCTTGCTAGGATATATTCCAGTATGCTTCTTAAATGGGGTTGTGAGGGCAGCCTTGACTATCACAGATACAGGACAGTCCTGCTCTGTAATTCTGAGGGTCTTGAGTGACAGCAGTAAGGATGAAGATTGCAGTTTGGGGGATTACCAGGAGCAAATACTGGCAGGTCAACCTGTGACATGTCTCTGCTGAGCTTGTTTGCTCTTAGGAGCAGATATGTATCTTTTTTTTCTGTTTAAAAAAAAAAAGGTGTTATTTTACTCTGTGTATTTGAAGGGTGCAAACAGCTATGGACAACTTGGCCTTGGTCACAAAGAGGATGTGCTGGTACCTCAGTCACTGAAAGATGTTTCCTGCAAATGTCAAGACATTAAAAGCATTACTGGAGGAGGGGGACACTCTGCAGTTATCACTGGTAAAAACATTGCACTGGCAAGCAGCGAGTGACTTCTCCACACATTTTTTATCTATTTCCTTTGTGATTTAGTGCTGCCACCTGTCTGTGCTTTCTGTCGCTGAGCAAGTATAATTCTTGGTTGCAAAACAGGTTCCTCTTGTGCCAATTAACTATGTTTTGGAAATGGGGGAAAATTGTTTAGCTTGTGTGTTTGCTTAATGGCTATGTTTCATCTAACAGCCTTTCATACACAGCAGCCATTCTTTCTGTATTGAGGATGGGGGGTGGGAGGGAGCAGTCAAATGGGCAGGTTAGTCAATCTTGAGAAGTTGTAAAGTAAGGAGGAGACAATAGCATCTGATCTTTGAAAGGTTCTGCTGAATGCCATAGTGAATTATGGGAAAGAAGGGACACAGATGTGAATGTGGTTTAAAAAGTCCATCATGCACTCTAGGGAGAGATGTCTGTCTAACTGTATGGATTATCTCCCTTGACAAACTCATCTCTCCATAGCTGTTCTTATTGAGCAATACTTCTTTTTCTTTCTTTTTGCTTAATTGTAGTCCCTAAAATGATAGGTAATCGTTGCCCTTATCTGTCACAGGACCTCATGGCTTGTCTTTTTAGTCAAGTGAAGGAGAACATGATTTTTTTTGTTGTTGTTTTTCCAGGTTCTGGAGAACTCTTTGTATGTGGCCATAATAAAGATGGACAGTTGGGACTGAATCATACAGAAGATGTACTGCATTTTACTTTGTGCACTGCCCTGTCTGGCTTCTCTGTGAAACAAGTTGCCTGTGGCTGGGATTTTACAATCATATTAGTAGGTAAATCTGTCTGAAAGCTGATGAAATATCTGGATGTAGAGAACACACTGAAAGTTCCATTGCTATTACTTGTGCTATGCACAGGCATTCACAGGTGTTAAGCCTTGCAAACTGAATTATTCCATGTTCCTTGTATCCCAGTGAACTTCAGACCTTTCTGAACATGGTGTGCTAAGACCAGAAGCCTATGGCCTTAGGGACTTTGGAATGGGATGTATTAGATCCTTTTCTGAGCTACTCAGATGTGATATTTTGCTCGTTAGAACGTTGTGGTCCTTTGCTTTTGCTTATGGTTTGACTGATTGGGCTCTCATTCTTCCTTTTGCAGGAGATGGCCTGGTTCTGTCCTGTGGGTCTAACTCCTTTGGGCAATTAGGAGTTCCTCAAATTTCAGGTCCGTGCTTGATTCCCCAAAAGATTGAGGTAAAGATAAAGTGGAGCTCTAAAGCACAATTCCTTTTATATATTGCTTCCAGCAATTTACAAAGGTTGTCTGACCTCAGTGGGCTTTAAGCCAGACTCTTCAACTATGTTTTATAGAGTCTGTGATAGTAAACTTACAGTTTAAAGGACCAATGGTAGCCATCGACCCAGAAATGAGAACCTAAGGCTGCTTTTCTTGATGTATGAAGAAGTTGCCTACTTGTAACAGAAAGTTGTTCTTTCACTAGGAATTGTAACATATCATAATGTATTTGGATAACATCTGCAGAATGGTTCTGGTGCTCAGAAGGTGTAAGGTGATACGAAAGGTAGTGAAACTGTGCAGATTACTCCAGCTGAAGTTTTGCCTCATGTTTTTAAGATACTCAGTGTGTTTTGCTCCGTGAAGGGCATGTGACTTCACTGTACCCTGTTGGAGGTTTGTGGTTTGTTGATGAGGTGCTGCTGAGTTTGAGTGGGAAGCTCAGAACTGCTCCAAATTGATTGCTCTAAAATGTTGTAACTGGTAGGCACTGAGACTTCTGTAACATCAGAACATCTTTCCTGTTGTTGTCTGTAAGCCTAACAGTTTAAATACATTTCTCACAGGAATTCTAATTAATCCCTCATTTGAACTAGTTTTATTTGGAGAGCACTGATGAAACTCTTTTCCATGCAATCTCTTGTGTTTAATGAAAGCAATAACTTCAGAGTAGAAAGGATGCTCGTATAAGAATACAGCCTCATGGCTCACCAGATACTCCTCTGTTGCTTCTTGAGCACAGAGGAGAGGGACAGCTGGTCCCTTAGGTAACTCCCAATGAACTCACCTGACACTTCTGTATCCTTGAGGTTTTCTGGGAGCATCATTCCAGTATGGTGCCTTGAAAATGGTAGCATAAACAGTGCCAGTCTCAATCTTGTCTCCTCCCTGACCATGTGCACCATTCATTCATCTGGGATATTTTCTGGTTTGGTTTCTATCTTATTAAATGCTTGGGCTTGACGCCATCTATTTTAAGTAGTGTTACATCTGTGAGAGGAACAATAAATGTGCGGAGTCCTCAGAAGAGGAGAGATTTCAGAACTGAAGTACCTTGTGCAAACTTAACTCAGTATTGGTGTGCACACATCACTTGGTGTAGTCTTCTTTGGATGAACATGTTGGGCAGCCCCCAGTGGTCTAGGTGTTAACATCAGTGGTGGTGTTAGTGATTGTAGGACTTGGCAAGACTGAGGCATTCAGTGCAAGTTACTGCTTATTGCTTGTCGCTGGTATTTGCTTTGGGGGTTTTGGTGTAGTTCTTCAGGAGCACTGAGATAAAATTAAGAGATACATTTTAGCCAAGGTTCCTTCTTTTCACATGACTCTGACTTTTTATTTATTTCCACAGAGCTGTACATTCAGTTGCTTCAATTTATTCCCCTGCTCCTCTTTGTACCCCCTCCAAGATGTTCCCTTTAATTTTTATTAGCTAGAATTTATTTGCATTGTGATACAAAATCTTGCTATACATTGTGTCCTGCAAGCTGGAATTGTGAGGACTGTTTTGAGGGCTACTGTTTGGCATAGTTTAATTTAAAGGCACTCCATGCAAAAAGCAACTAATTGGTTTTTTTTTCCTTTTGAGTAGTCTCTCAAAGAGAAGGTGGTGGATGTTGCTGCAGGACTGAGACATGCCCTTGCTGCTACAGGTAAATGTGTCATAATTTGAGTGTCTTTTTGGTGACAGGTGAAAGGGAGTTTTAATGGCTTGGAGAAGGAGGGAGCTTCTATTTATTTTAAATACCACAAGGAAAATACTCCTGGAAAGCTTGTACTAAGATTTTAGTATAAATTAACATGAATAATAAATGTACTAGAACAATCTTCCTGGTGAATAACTGCTCTTTAAGGACTCAGAGAGGTTGAGTTAGTTTTCTGATGGGTGGAAAACTTACTGCTTGCTTTCTCTCCTCTTCTGAAACAAAACATAAAAGGATGCTTATTTCTGGTCATTTAAAAGTTCATCTTGGGGTTTGGAATTCATGATAATATGCAAGATAATGGATTTAGGTTTGTATCAGATGTTTCAAAATGGAACTGCACATGAATTGTGACTTTTTAATATTGCAATTGATAAAAATCAGCAGAATGAAACTTTGCTGGGAAGGAAGTGATCCACTTGGGGTTAATTTCACTCCTGCACCTTTGAAAATGTGGTCCTCTGAGTCTTTCTCTCACTGTCTGCTGTGTCTACACTTGGTAGGGCCATAACATCTAAATATTTCTCTGCTTTGTTTAGAGACTTTGAGCTTATTTCTGGAATAAATATGAAACCCTCTAATTGTCATGGTTGTGTTAAAACTGAGGAAGAGCAAACTAATATATAACCTTTCATTTGGTTCAGTTTTACATGATCTTTAGTGTGGATTCCAGGTAGCTAAGTCTAGCTAAGATGCAAAGGAGATAATTGGAAGAAGAGTGGGATCTCTGGTGTTTGTATGAAGACTGGAAATTATCCTTCCCTCAGCTCTGCACTCACTGAACATGTTCATTCAGAGCTAGGTCAAGTCTTTGAAAGATCATGAAGGGAAGACCAGTGACTTCACTCCCTCTGCGTGCTGGATTGTTCAAACAAATTAGCATGAAGGGAAGGAACAGGCAAAGACAGTGCAATGAACTTACACAAACAACTTGTATCCATTACCATGGTGCTACAGCTGAGGCAATTCTGGTACCAAGTCCCCAGAAAGGTACTAATCTAGGCCTCAACACTGGGATAAGTTTGCTTAGTATCTTCTTAGTGTTCTTCCCTGTGTAGTGAGGCTACAACTGTTTGTTGCTTGATGACTTCACCAGGGCTATTTATGTTTTTGGCACAAAGCTGTTTAAAAGTGTAATTTAAATAGGTGAAAATGAAGTGAACGTGCTTGTAAAACTAATGAATGAGCTGGTGGTTGATGTGTTTTAATCTCTTCTTCCTGTGTTTTCTCTGGAAAGAGAGTGGTTTGGTTCTTCAGTGGGGAACTGGCTTGGCATCTCGGGCAAAGCGTGCACACCAAGGAAGAACCCTTCCCCTGTTCTTGTCAGCAAAAGAGCCCTGTGAAGTAACAGGTAAACCAGGACTCTGAGTCCTTTGTAAAGGTGGATACATTTGGATTGATCTGTAGCATCCTTTTATTATAAAGCCACTTGGTGTTACAAACATGTAGTGAGTATCTGAAGGCTAGAATGGGTGTGCAAAGTCATAATTTCTGCAGGGAAGTCACAGTGAGTCTTGCAGTGTCTGTGGCCCAAGAGCAGGGACCGTTGTTACAGAATTCACCATCGTGCTGTTACACTTGTATGCATGTCTGCACAAAATAATACCTGCTGGGCAAATTTTATAAGGCTATTTTTTTTTTGTCTAGGCCTGGGAGATGTAAAGGTGAAGATGGTTGCTGCAGGCTCCTATCATTCGGTGTCACTCTCAGGTAGGCCTTAGGTACAGAAGTGGAAGTCCTTGTATAAGCCTGCTGAGATTTTTGTGCTTTGGGAATGTTTGTGAATTGTAGTTAGATTAGTTGGCCCTAGTGAGTGCAGGTTAATCATTTTGTGATAGTTCTAGATGGTGAAAACTACTTTTAGGACCTGAGTTCATGTTTTGAATTCTGTGGCATTTATCTTGGGTGTGACTTAGCCCTTGGGAGTAACTGAGAGTCTGTGCTGTTTACTTATTAGTTAGAGGCTAGGAAAGTATTTGTGGGAGCATGTGGTTGGGTGTCTAGAGCTGCAGCATTATGCCCCATTGGGTTACTGAGTGGTTGAGTGCTAGATGCAGTGCATTTGGCCATGGAAAAAAATTGTGTTGGGTCCAAGGAAAGACTGCTGTGTCTGTCCTGCTTCTACTACATGAGCTAGTGCCTCTGCAAGGGGCTGTGCTACACAGGGACGTGAGGTGGTCTGGGACTGTTAGGTGGCTGTAACACTGCAGCCTGTTGTGCAGAGTTTTTGGGGTGCCCTTCTCTCAAGACTTTCAGACCCTGCCTGGATGCATTCCTGTGCAACCTGATCTAGGTGAACCTGTGTTAGCTGGACTCCGTGGTCTCCAGAGGTTCCTTACAACCCCTACCACTGTGTGATTCTATGATAATACAACAGTGTGCAGAGCTGTGTGAGGTAATGTAAGAACACAAGGCTTATTTAAAGCCTTAGGAAGTGGCTTTAATCACTTAGGCACTTCCATAATGCCTGCCACTTGTTCTTTGATCTTTAGGCAGTGCCCCCATGCTGGAGTATTAAGTATCCAGGAATGAAAGTCTAATAAAGACTTCTGTTGGTTTTGTTTGGCAGACTGGGAGAAGGGGAAGCAGAATAGCTAATCATACTGTAATCTTACACTTTTGAAGTGTGGAAAATATATTGAAGCGTGTGAAGACAAGTCTTTGCCAAACGTTAGAGGAACAAGTTCTGAGCAAATATGCAGCCATCTGGTACCTCTGTCATCATTAAAGGAGCACTGGAGTATTTGCTTATGCAGATCTAGAGAGATGTAGTTGAATGGGGAGATGATCCAAGCTGTAAATCCCATTGAGTTCTGAGATGCAAAGCGTATGTGCGATTAGTGAGCAAGAACCATAAGGACAAATAGAATCTACTGTAGCTAATTAGCACTCTGTATTTAGAGAGTGAGCAGATGATTTCCCACCCCCCCCCCCCCCGCCATGCTTTTGCTTTTGAAGAGAGCAGTTTGTTTGGCAGCAGGAGAATCAGGACTCAGAAAATAAGTGCCACAGAGTTTAATAAAGTGATGCTATCGCTGCCCTTCATTGTGCAAGTTACTAGTTACTGCTAAAAATATTTTGTGGTTTAAAGACATTTGGTATAGTAAAGATACTACTGCAGGGTGTAGTATTTAAATGTCTTTTTTTTTTTTTTTCCTAGGAATCTCTCACACTGTGATAGTTTTCCTTGGCTCTGTTTCATGAGCCACCTGCTGGTAGGATACCAAACACCTGCAGGCAGGCGGGTTTTTGGCACACAGCTGTTGAAATGGGTTGCTGTAAACATGAACGGGGGTTCCTGTAACAAAAGGATGGTAGTTCACCTGTATCCAGACAGGCCTGAGGTCCCCGTTGGTGGGGATAGGCTGCTAAGTCTCACTGTCTGCATTTTTGCTAAAACCTACTCAAGAAATGAGATGAGAGTTGAGCATGTGACATTTCCCAGGGTATAGCCAATGCACCTTCTGGGGGAGGAAAGGATGTGACAGAGGTGCAGTGTGTACACCTGTGGTAAAATATGGCAGTAAAAAGTGTTTGTGAAAACCCGAATGGAATGAAACATTGTTCTTTACTCAGCATCACTGAGTTGAGACAGAGCCTGTATCTGATGGTGTTATATCAGTTTCAACAAAGGTTGCTTCTTTGTCTATTTTAGATGAAGGACACCTGTATGTCTGGGGTAGCAACAAACATGGGCAGCTTGTGAGCAAAGAAATCTTTCTTGCTGAGCCCAAGAAGATTGAGACTCAGTTTTTCTCACATGAAAAGATTGGAGCAGTTTGGAGTGGCTGGACCCATTTGGTGGCACAAACAGGTAGGATATCTGAAAAGCAGTAACATATGTCTCCAAGCCAGGAAACTGTCTTTTTTTGCAGACAAACATTTTCTTTCGCTTTACTGGATGAATGCAGTTTTGTAGTTTCTCTTGAGAAATGGTTGTCTCTTGAAAGTGATGAGGGCAGACATCTTTTAGTTTCTCTCCCTGAAGCATTACTGCTCTTACAGATCAGAGAACCTAGCATCTCCATGAATGCAGTAGCACCTGCATGCACATGCTGGAGGGGTGCAGCTTCTCCATCATCAAGTTACTGGTATCCCAGAATATGTATGAGCTTCTAGCTGATGATTCTGCTGGGGGAGTTATGACATCATCTTTGAAGGGGAAAGAATTTGGTGGAAAACTTGCTTCAGAAAATAGAGAGGTAGGAAAATGTGGCTGCAGCTTGCAGGATACATGACTGTATTTGGCAGGAAGATATTCAGGGCACAGGAGTTAGGGAGAAGTTAAGATAATCCTGAGCAGGTGTCTGAAAGGCTTGGGGGCATACATATGTCCCATTGCCAGGTTAGCTGAGTGTTAGCTGAGGATCTTAAGAACAGGCATAGCTGAGAGCCCTCTGCTTCTGTCATGCCATTTGAGAAGACATTGCAGTCTCATTGCAGTAAGTGAAATAAATAATATGGCTTTGCACAACTGTTCTAACCTTTCTGTGTTTCTAGGGTGAGGCAAGCTTTTTGTGCTGCCCTTTTACTGAAGTGTTTTAAGGGCAAAGAAAATCATGTGTTCAGAAGAAAGTCAATAAACTAAAATAAGCTGGCTTGTGTGTGTGTGTGTTTGTGGTCAAAGCCAGAAAATGCTTAGAAAAGAGAGGTTAAAAAAACAAAGGCATCATTAGACTTGGAAAGCATCCCCCAAAGGTGAAAGTAAAGAATATTTAATGTTGAAGATGTATCTTCCTGGGAACGTTTCCAGTGCGGACAGTGTGAAAGCTTGCCACGCGCAGGTGGCTGTAGGGTTAGATCCTTTCCTGGTAAGAGGAAGGTTAGGTAGTAAAGACATTTGTGTGCAAAAGGATGATTGATCTGGTGAAGGTCATCTGAATGCATTTGGATTGTTGTTCTGTCGTGAGAGGCAAGATAAGACAGACATGAAATTATGTTGTGGTGTTCACTTGTGAGCAGTCTGTGCTATTTGCTTCTCCTGTTGCACCATGTGGTGTGCTCGTTAGGAGTAACAAGAAGGTGAAAGTCTCCCCTGGCACAAACAGAACAGCCAGAGATACTGTTGGGGTAGCCTACCTGCATTCCTGCTTTTTCCCTGTATAAACTGCTAGGTGAGGAAATGAGGAGCAGGTGAAAGCATTATTCTTAGAGACTAAAAGAACCTCTTGGTCTGTGGTGGATACAACTTCTGTGTTAGGAAGACTGCAGAAGGGGACCCAGATCTCCTACTGATATTTACTGGGTTCTGTAATCATGGGTACTGGCTCGAGGTGTGCTTAGCCTCCAACACGGGTAGTTTTATTTGAATGGAATTAGTAGGTGCCCAAAGGTCAGCCTGTGCTGAAGTGTCCTGTTGTATTGGTGTTGTCAATCCTGAAATGGTTATGCAGGGATGCCCCTTGCTCTGTGAGAAAAATGCTTGTTTTAATTACTGTATACTGTGAACTCCTGGTGCTAGAATTGGCAGGGATGTGATGAAGGACTAGAAAAAACAAATTGGATAAGTGTTCTGTTTCATAACATTCATTGTTTGACATCAAAGGACATGAGAGAGATGTCATCTGTAAAACCCTGCATTGTTCTAGCTGCTCTCTTAGCTATTTAAAAGAAATGTTTGAACTCAGGATTTTAGAGGATGCTATACTGAAGAGCTCAGAGCTGTAATCAGTGCTATGTGCTGCTTGGAAACTTCTCAGGTGGAGTAGAGGAATTCCCCTCAAAGTGTATAATTCTTAAATGAAGTGCTTGGTCTCATTGTCACTGGAACAGAAATGGTAGGAAAAAAGACATTAGTCAGGATAACCTAACTTTAAAACTTGTCAGCATGGTTTGTCTTGCTTCACTAGTTCTTAATGCATATCCACGAAGTAAAACTGCCCCAAAGTTTTAGCAACTTTAATGTTTCACTTAGTTGCTACTTTTCCATGGCCAATAAGTGAATATTTCAGGTGATACTTAACAAGAAAAGAAAAATATGTTGAGTGACTAGCAGGGTTTGGGGTTTTTTCCTTTTCTTTTTGTGATCTAGTGTGGGGTGTCCCTGCCCATGGCAGGGGGGTTGGAACTAGATGATCCTTGTGGTCCCTTCCAACCCTGAATGATACTATGAATGTTTGAAAGGACTTTGAATAAAACCAGGATGGCTTTTGACATCTGCAGTAGAAAACTGGCCAAGTTGTTGCTGAGTTTGATTTTTATGTACATAGAATTGTAAATCTATTTTTTAAAGTCAGTGGACCCGAACCTAAATCATCCAGAATAAGATTCTGAATGGCCTTTTGCATCCTCTGGATACCACTCAGAATCCCATGGGATTTTTCAAGGGTTGTTCAACTGCTAGACGTAGAGTGAGCTGAGCACTTCTCTGTTTCTGTAAAATCACTCACTGCCTGTGGTTAAACTTGCAGCTGAGTTACTGAAAACACACACACTTGAAAGCTTCTCCCTGCCTGCAGTTCTTCCTTATTTGTAACTCCTAGCAAAGGGGGAAATCAGCACCAGGACAATGAAGTAGCAGGTCACATAGAACAGTGGTCTTTATTGGAGGTGTTTTGTTCTGTATTTTTTTGTGTGGTGTGTGTTTGTTTCTTGTTTTGGTTTGGTTTTGGTTTGGTTTTTTTTTTCCCCCCACCCCATCAGTAATTTTTTTTCTTTTTGAGTTCACTCCTTCCCCCCCCAGTATATTTATACTTATTTGTAAGTGTAAGTGCATGTAAGACATACACTCTGGTAATACACTATGTAAACTGCAAAACATGCCCAATAGATGTGTAAAATACCCCAAGAAGATGAGACAGAGGTGAAAGAAACACAACTTACAATATTTTATTAACTAAATTTAAACCATTAATAACCTATTAATAAATTCAAATATGAATTTATTACTGTCTTGCATATCCTCTGGGCTGCATGCACTCCACTTTGGAGATCACTGATTCCTGCTCTCTTTACTCTGGAGAGTTCCACAATTAGTGGAAAGGAAGCAGAGCGATTTTTTCTTTGGATGCAGGAAAATGGCAAGAAGGGATGTAGTAAGATCACAGTATAACTAAGGTTGGAAGAGACCTCGAGGATCATTGAGTCCAACCTGTCACCACAGACCTCATGACTAGACCATGGCACCAAGTGCCACGTCCAATCCCCTCTTGAACACCTCCAGGGACGGTGACTCCACCACCCCCCTGGGCAGCACATTCCAATGACGAATGAGTCGCTCGGTGAAGAACTTTCTCCTCACCTCGAGTCTAAACCTCCCCTGGTGCAGCTTGAGACTGTGTCCCCTTGTTCTGGTGCTGGGTGCCTGGGAGAAGAGACCAACCCCTTCCTGGCTACAACCACCTTGCAGGTAGTTGTAGAAGGCAATGAGGTCACCCCTGAGCCTCCTCTTCTCTAGGCTAAGCAATCCCAGCTCCCTCAGCCTCTCCTCACAGGGCTTGTGCTCAAGGCCTCTCACCAGCCTTGTTGCCCTTCTCTGGAAGATGCTTTGCTCTGCTTATTTGTGCAAGGTAGCAACATCACAGTGTGTAGGGATTTTGCTGCAGGAAAGAATCGTTAAGGGTTGTTTTTTTTTATCATTTGTACTGTCACCATGATGCAAAACAGTTAAACATTTATTCTACTGTGTCTGAAGTCTAGTGTTGTGTTGTTCATGGAAGGCAGTGGAATTTTAGGAGACCATTACAAATACTTAGAGTTTCATTTAGATTTATTCCCCCTCCTCCCCAGAACAGAGTAGGAATAATAAAACTTTCAAAATTGCAGCTGTCTTGACAGTAAATTAAAACTTTGCTCATTGGAAAGACACAGGAGGAAAACTAGGTGGATAAAAGCTGGACACTGTTCATGCATAAATTCACAGATTCTGCCATTTCAAAGTGACATTTTGCTCCTTATCTGCCAGGTGAGCAGTGCTTGACTGCAAAACTAATGGAAGATTGGGGAGTAAATGGGACAGCGATGCTCTTAAGAGCAGCCATCTGGAGGAGCAGTGGGCAGTTTCACAGGTGCAGTGGTTTGACAGCTTTAAAGTGAGTCCAAGCAAGTTACCAACTTTGTTATCAAGAAAGAAGGGACGCAGCATAAATGTTGTTTTCTTCTATATTAAGCTTCCCCTCTTATGTAACTTAGTCTGTTTCAAAAGACACACCTTTCCTTCCTGCCACTGGCAACATTTTGTGCTATAACCTAAACCAAAACACTTCACATTTGTTTTCATTTCTTCCCCGTTCTGTTCTTTCCAGGGATTTTTAACTACACCTGAAATGGCTTTAATACCTGCATCTCTTTCATATGTTGTGTTCTACCTTACTCAGCAACTGTTCTGAGAGCCCTGTTTCCTGTCATTTCTGTTTTGAGTTTGGTCAGCTCTCTTTTCATTTGCTGCTCTTTGTCTGGTGAAGTAGTTCAGACTCCAAAAGTTAATTCCTCAGGGCTGAATTGTTTGACGTCAAAGAACGTTTTCATAGGATGTTGTGTTTTTCACCCTCCCCCTTAAGTGATCCTCATCGGTTCTACTTCATTCTTTTTAGTAGTAGAGGTGTCTTTCAAACTGTTTCCCTTTTACATGATCTTACTGCAACTCACAAAATCTGTCAAGACAGACAGCTGCAGCTTTTTCTGCAGCTTTTTCTGTCTTGGTTACTGATTCTTGCAGAGGAGAGAAACAGAGTTAGGCTTTGTGGCTCCACTAGTACTCTTTTGAGGTAAGTTACACTGTTCTGCTGCTAGCATGATCCTAGTTGAAGGTTGGTCGAGAAAGAGCAAGGTTGAGAGACCCTGGCTGCTTTCTGATCAGGTCTCTAATGATAAGATATGAACTTGTTAGTGTCTTTGGTTTAGTTATTATTTTCTGCATGAATGCTTGTCTCCAGTGACTTTCAGGTGTGCTTTTCAGTTATGACAGGGCAGAACTGTTATTGCTCTGTGTGAAGGACAGACCAGATGCATTCTTCTGGCCTCACACTCCAAGTGCAACTATTATTCTCTTCAGGTGACTGCTCTGTGTAATGGTTTACTTCCTTCCCAGCAATCTGCTTAATGGCACAGGGAGCACCGCTGCAGTGTAGGTAATATTATTTTTGAATAACAACGAGCAGCTGTCTTGCATTGCTCTGCTTAACAATGTCAACTTTAATTTGTGGTCCTTCCTAAGCTGAGACAAACCCTTTGAGGGTAACTGCTGAAAGAGAGGTTATTGCTTAGATCGTTTGAAAGAGAGCTAAGTTGTGGCCTGTAATGCTGCAGATGTAAATTAGGCTACTTTGGGAAATGATAGAACCTGTCTGGCTTAAAGGCAAACCTAAATATAGCCAGAGAAGTCTTTTAAAGACTTAGAGGTGAATCATCAACTTCAATTCAAAACAAGTTATTTTCTTTTTAACTGGGATGCTTAATAAATAAGCCTTCCTAATCTGGCCTGTTTTATTATCTAAGTATCCTCCTGAATACATTCACTAATCTATTTTTTCATGTGCTGTCAGATGAAATTATGTCTTGTTTGAGCTCAGATAAAGAATTCCAAGCTCTTTCACCCAGAAGGAGTTACCTTAAAAAGGCAGTTAAAATGGTATTTCTGCTGCCTGTGCAAAACTGCCTACAGCTGAAAACTCTTGGAAGAACAAAATGCATTGACATTGCCTAAATAATATCTGAATCCTGATTCCAAATGTGCATTTGAACTTGTGCATCTTTGAATGTCCCTTGGTGTTATTTAGGCCTCATCAAAAAAACTCTGAAGTGGCCTGACACTTCAGTGACCTACATGGCTGGAACAGAACCCATCTCTTGTTTTCATCTGAGTAAATGAAAATGTGTCCCTCCAGCCACTGAGGCCAGGCTGAAGGAATGTTTGTAATTAGCCGGCCTGAGGAGGCTTACTGCTGTAATTGCACTGCTAGGTGCTTTCTAGGGTGCCAGTCACTGAGTAGAACTGCCAGGCTTTGGTGAGAGATGTGGAGAATGTGGTGTGAGCAACGGGAGCTGCAGTTGGAAGCTCTTGCTCCCTGGTACCCGAGCATGCAATGTCAGCCCACTAGAGGTCCTCTCCAGTGTGCTTTTGAGTCCTTCCTCATACCGGGAAAGCAGGCTTTCTTTGCCAGCAGTCCCCTAGCACAGCAATACTCTTTGGTTGGTGGTGTATTTTTTTAATGCTTGTCAATGATACCAATAATGAATCTGTTTTATGTGGATTCTCCTTTCCTCTTTTTAGCCACTCGCTAGAGCTGGCAGTCAAACGGTTTGAAACTAGATCCCCTGACATTCTTTTTCTTGTGAGGTAGCAGCATTTGGATTGATAGGATGATGGGGTTTGGCATAAAATACTAGAAATAAGCTACATCTAAAATTGCAAATTGATAGGAAGCCTTGAATCCCTTTGAAGCAGAACCTGCAGAATGAGTGTTTAAGGACAAACCTCTTTATTCATCTGCCTCAGGCTGAGTAAACTCGAGCTAAAATCTGGTAAATACACTTGCTTTTCTGTGGTCTTGGTTCCATGGTTTTGTGGTGCATGCTTCTTACCTCCTCCTTACAATGCTGTAGCTTGATGTTGCATAGCAGTGTGAGCTTACACTTCAGAGCCTTCCTGCTACGTTCCTTGCTGTTGTGATAAATATTACCATTGCTGTAGAGAAAGCAAGACAATATAAGTTGAAGATGCATGGATCTTCAAGCAGAAATAGCTGCCACAGGGGAGATCATGTGAGTTATTCCAAAGTACACTGGTGAGTTGCACTTGTATGCCCCAGGGTTAAGCCTAGTAATTTTTGCTTGACAGAAATGCAAACTCTAGTAGACATTCACCTGATAGTAGTGGGTTATTTTTCCTTCATTTTTTCAAGTTCAGGGAGTGAATTAGAGTGCCAGTGGAACCACTGGAGTTGTCTCGTTTGCACTTACACTGGGATGGGTGGGCCAGGAGTATTTTGACTTGAGTCCAAGTAGATCTGGCATCTTTGCTAGGATACTTTGGGAGAGTAGGTTTGCATCTACTGTTGATATTTTGTCCCAGTGCTGAGACTTCAGCTTAAGGCAAAAAAGAAAAATGGCAAAGTGAATAGGAGAGATGAGCTGAAGGCTGACTTGAGATCATGGATGGAATCTAACAGGAAGATGTTGCCAGCATTAACACCCTGTGACACTTTGTGTATTTGTTCCAGGGCTTTCTAGGAGCACTTAAGAGGACTTATGTGGGAAAATCAATATATTAAGTACCAAAATTGCTGAAGTTATAATGGCCAGAATAACTTTGGTCCATGGGATCAGGAAGATTGTTAGTCTGGTAGACTAAATCAAGAATTAACTGAAGCAGAATGTACTGCAGAGGGAAAAACAAGGAAACCCATAAAACCTGAGCTAGTGACCTGAAGAGCCTTATTCCTCAGCAATTTAGGAAGTTTAGCATGTTATCTATTCCCAGGGGGTTGATGGGAATACTTTCCTCAAACAGCAAGGAGCTGAATTCTGCAGTTTATTTATGAAAGTTTTCTGCCAATGGGACTTCAGCCAAATCCTACAATACCATGTCTTTGGGGAGGGGGGGGGAGTGGGATCTTGACAGGGCTGCTATAGAAGGTGGTTCTTTGATCTGCCAAATTGCTACTGAATCTCAGAGAAAATTTTCTGCCAGAAGACAGATCTCAGAAGATGGATCTCATTAAGTGATGGATCTGTGTGTGCCCTCTTGAGGCACAACAGACTTAGTTTCAGCAGCTATGGCTCACCAGCACAACAGGAGCCTTTATTACATCCTACTGTGTGTATCAGCCCCTCTGGTTTAGCTCTGACTTACAACACAAACATCTTTCTTACATATTTTGTTCTTCCTTTAACAAGAACTGAATCAACAAAACCCATGGACTGGCTCTGACTTAGAGCCTCTTGCTTTAGTTAAGTATCAGCTTTTTTACCAAGTTAATGAATTTGTCATTCAGTGAAGTTTATATAAAGCATCTTGGATTTTACTTTCCAAATGGAATGGGTTTGAGTTCTAGATGGCTGTAAATAGCTGGAAGGGATTGGCATTGTCTTTGGCAGAAGTCTCAAAGAAGTTCCTTTCATGGCTCATTGCTGAGGAGGAGGCTAGGTTGAATGGGAAGGTACATTCTGAAAGGCTAGGATTGAGTGTTCAGAACTGCTCATGTGCAAAGATTTTTTTTCACAGAAGCTTGCCTACCAGGACACAGTCTCAGGCTGCGCCAGGGGAGGTTTAGGTTGGATGTTTGGAGGAAGTTCTATACAGAGAGAGTGATTGCCCATTGGAATGGGCTGCCCGGGGAGGTGGTGGAGTCGCCATCATTGGAGGTGTTGAGGAGGAGACTTGATGGGGTGCTTGGTGCCATGGGTTAGTTGTTTAGGTGGGTTGGATTGGTTGATGGGTTGGATACGATGATCTTGAAGGTCTCTTCCAACCTGGTTTATTCTATGTATTCTGTGTATCTTTTGAGAAACTGTTTCTTTGGTCACCACCCATCTTTTGCTGCTGCTGCTTAGTGATTTCCAGTTGGTCAGTAAATAGTTGTGCACGCCAAGCCATATCTTTTGTGTGTGAAGACAGAGGTGTCAGGAAGATGCTAAATGGTCACAAAGTTTTATTGAAGCAATTTGTTGTAAAATAGAAATATCAGGGATTGGCATGAAGAGCAAAGAAACTTATCTCAATAGTTATTTCAAATTGCCCTTGTAAGCCCTCCTGTGAGTGAGTGGGCTAAGGGAGATTCAGGTGGTCTGTGGATAGTGGGATTTAAATGGATTTTTGCTAACTTTAGCTCATGATAAATGCCAAGTGTTTTCAACAAGTATTGTAAACCAGGAGGAAAACAGCTATGACATATTTTGCAGGGCTCTTCTGCTCATCTTGTGTGTGTGGTAGCCTGTGGAATACCTCTTCCCATAGCAGAAATGGAAGATACGGTGTGTGAGGCTAGTCTGTATAGATCTTCCTGGTCATAACTGTATTGCTTGCTAAGTCCTGTCCAGCTGTATTGTAGCAGGTGCTCAATGATTGAAAAGGTTTGGAGAATGACTGACTGTCATCACTGGCTGCTACACTGTACACAGTGCTTAGAGGACAGAGTCTCAAGCTGCACCAGGGGAGGTTCAGGCTGGATGTTAGGAAGAAGTTCTTCAGAGAGTTATTGGCCATTGGAATGGGCTGCCCAGGGAGGTGGTGGAGTCACCATCACTGGAGATGTTTAGGAAGAGACTGGATGGGGTGCTTGGTGCCATGGGTTAGTTGATTAGATAGTGTTGGGTGATAGGTTGGACTCCATGATCTCAAAGGTCTCTTCCAACCTGGTTAATTCTCTTTTCTTCTACTCTGGGGCTTTTCTGATACAGTCCACATGTGTGGCAAGAGGGACTATATTATATTGAATCTCTCTGCTCTTTTGGTGCCACATCCTCTCTTTTGCTGTTGGAAACAGTGATATTGTGGTCCTAAATGATGTGGGTGTCTGTCCTGACTTGAAGAAACTCTGACCTTTAAAAAGCTTTCAGAAAAACGAACTTTTAAAGTAGGGATGCAGTATAGATTTTGTTCAGGTCATTAGTGTGTGAGATAAGGGATTCATTACTTTCTTTCTTTTTTTCTGTTTTTCTTTTCCCCCATTTCCCTTTCTGTTTGTTTGCTTTGGTTTCAGTGGTTTGGTTGCTGCAGTTTATGGCTAGCCAACTGGCCATATATTTAGCAAGGTCAGATACATTAGCCAGTGCGTGGAACATTTTAGGGAAGAAAGTTTTAATGGGACCTCACTGGCAATGCACAGATGGTAGGGAGCAGCAAAGATGGGAGGTGGTTGAGGCCCCGTCCCTGGAGGTGTTTAAGACCAGGCTGGATGAGGCTCTGGCCAGGCTGATCTAGTGTGGAGTGTCCCTGCCCATGGCAGGGGGGTTGGAACTAGATGATCCTTGTGGTCCCTTCCAACTCTGACTGATACTATGATACCAAGAACAGGCTAGGAACTGTAGATTAAGTTGGTAAGGTGGCAGTGCTTTGTGCTCACTGTGTGTAGAATAAAGTTGGAAGCTGAAAACAATCACACAAACACAGTGTTTGTTTTTCCTGCCCTCTTAGTTTGTTGGTCTCTGCACACATGTACAAGAGACATGGCTGCTGCATTAGCAGTAACTTCACTGCAAGCTAATCATTGCCAAGCTCAACTTTTGAAAGAAGCTGTCTGTGTGGACAGGAACTGTGCATGAGATCAAGGGATCTCATCTAACCTTAGAAACATTTTAAGGCTGTTAAATACTTGTTTTTGTAACCTTTAAATGACATTTCCTGTTTAGTAATTAATTATTCAGACTTAATGCTCCCTAATGAATCTTGCTATTTGAACATAGATAATGTGTTTTTTAAGAGCTTAGTGGCAGTTGAGTGCTTCTGAAAAACAGTAGCTGTTGGGACTTTTTCTTAAACAACAACACAGGAGAAAAAAAATCCACAAAGCCTATGTGGCTTGTTCTTTTTGTGGTTACCTTGAGGTACCTCTCAAACAGTGAATTTGAGGTAAGTTACTATGGGTTTCAGGAGCTATATCAATAGCTGTGAATTTTGAGTAACACATTTGTAGTCCTTTTTCCCCTTTGATGCTTGGGAAGTATAATGACACCTGCCAAGAGCTGCTATCTGCTTGTTCTGTTTACTAGCTAACCTGGTGGCTTTTAGTCTTTAAATTATTTCAGTTGTGAGGAGACATAGAATAGAATAAACCAGGTTGGAAGAGACCTTTGAGATCATCATGTCCAACCTATCATTCAACACCACCTAATCAACTAAACCATGCAACCAAGCACCCTATCAAGTCTCCTCCTGAACACCTCCAATGATGGTGACTCCACCACCTCCCTGGACAGCCCATTCCAATGGGCAATCACTCTTTCTATGAAGAACTTCTTCCGAACCTCCAGCTTAAACCTCCCCTGGTGCAGCTTGAGACTGTGTCCTCTTGTTCTGGTGCTGGTTGTCTGGGAGAAGAGACCAACCTCTGCTTGTCTACAACCTCACTTCAGGTAGTTGTAGAGAGCAATAAGGTCTCCCCTGAGCCTCCTCTTCTCCAGGCTAAGCAATCTCAGCTCCCTCTGTCTCTCCTCATAGGGCTTGAATAGAATAGTCCAGGCTGGAAGAGACCTCCAAAAGTCATCCAGTTATCAGCAGGGACATCCTCAACTAGTCCAGGCTGCCCATGGCCTCATTGAGCCTCACCTTGAATATCTCCAGGGAAGGGGCCTCAACTGCCTCTCTGGGCAACTTGTTCCAGTGTTCCACCACCCTCATGTTCCTAACATCCAATCTAAATCTGCCTCTCTCTACTTTGAAGCCATTGCCCCTTGTCCTGTCACTGCAGGCCTTTGTAAACAGTCTCTCTCCATCCCTTACAAAGTGGCCTAACGTATGCATACAGACAATCCTTTAGGAGTCTGTCTTCCTGCTTCTCCTTTCCACTTCAAAATAGTAATCAGACTGAAAATCTGACATTTCTCATCCTGAGGTTTGGACCTTGTAACAGCTGATGGTTGTTCTGTGGGAATTTGCCTGTACAGAAATGTTTTCTTCAGGGCTGTGCCTGCTGTGACACAGCTGACTAGAGCTGAAGCAGTTCATTTACAGGAAAATGGACAAGTCTGCCAGAAGAGAAGGTCAGGCTGTGGGGACAAAATAAGGGTGGCAGTGTGGATTATTGGAAGCTCATCCAGTTTGAAGCATCATCCTGACAGGTCACACAATCCAAAGGAAGATGCTGAATCCTTTTGTGCTTGTCTCCTCTCACTTGCTCCTTTTGCTAGAGATTAAAAAGACCCAACCACCAAACAAACCCAGAACACTGTGGGCATGCACGCAGGCAGCAGCTGATAGGTGAAATGTAAGAAACTGCTGATGTGTCCAATTTAAAAATCTAGGGTAGTTATTTAAAGTTTCTCTAATCCATCAGAGCTGCGTTGGAGCAGTGTTTGTTAAAATCAGGTCGCCCCATGCCCTTGGGATTTGAGACCTTGCAGTGAGCTGATCCTCTGCAGACACAAACTTGACATGTAAAATTGGTTTCTGAATGTCTGATTTTTAAGCTTTTCACTTCAGAGCAAAGAGATTACTCTTCCTCACCTGGACATCTGCTTTAGAGCAGGAGAAAAACTCATGATGTCTTTGCAGACTGTCCTGTCTCACTGCATTTTGTGAAGCATGAATGGGAGGCTACTGCTTCTTTCAATCCACACTCTTTAATATACAGTAAAGAAGGCCATGAAGAGCCAGGGGCATTTTGGTCTTCTCTTCATTTCCATTCCTTCCTTACACCCAAGGAGAAAAGGTCTCTTCTGATTTCTCCAGCCTCCCACTTTGAAACTTAAACCTCTCTTATTAACAGGCAGCCTAACACTCCACTACTGGCCTTACAACCCTGCTCATGTCCATAGGTAATGCTTAAACATACGTGTGCTGGCACTGCAGGCAAATACAGATGCTGTGTAGGGATGTGGAGGTGACTGTGGACAGCTATTGCTACAGCTGGTAACCATCAGAAGTAAATCTCACTAGTGTGATTTCCTCTTTGTACAGGAGTTCCCATTTCTTTGCAGGAGGGACTTGCATTGTGTCTGCATAGGTAGTAACATTTCTAAGATGTTTGTATATTTTCAGACTTCCAGATCCAAACTTTTCCCTTATGCTCTGTGTCCTGGAGCTCTGAAATGCTGAAAACATCTCACAGTCTTGTAATAGGTGAATTTTAATGATGAGAGATCTGAGCTGTAACAAGAAGGCAGGAGTCAAAGGGAACTCTGCTAGCTGGATGGCATGCTTTTGTAGATGATGGAATTTTTTCAGGGCATAAATGACATTTGGGTACTTTCACCATTATGCAGCTATTTATATCTCTGTCCCCTCTCCCTGCAGTCCCCTTGATGTTAAGTATTGTGCTTATACAGAGTTTGAGGTGGAATCCTGTGATTTGATTTCCACCCTCCCCCACTCATAAACTCTATCTTTCTTGGGGGTAGGGAAAAATGAGGATAATATTTCAGAGGGAATACTTCATCTTAATGCTCATTATTCATCTCTTGTCTTCAAAGGACATATTTTTTTTTTCTCATCCTCTTTTAGATTGTTTTGTTCCTCCTGTCAGGGAGAGTGCTGCACTTAGAGCTGCTCGTTATGTGAGGTGAACAGCCCACTCTGTCTTAGTCAATTGTAGTTGCTGTTCTAACAGTTCTGACTGAACAAATGGGGTGATCTCCTGGGAGGCTCTGGAGGTACAGTTGTTGGTTTTGTGATAGTTCTGTTCTTTGTATTACATTTCTTAAGAACAGCACCTAGCTGAGGTTGAATTCCATTGGATGAACAACTGTGCTGCTACCAGGGCTGCTGAGAAAGCCCCTTAGCAAGTGTCTGGGCTGGGGGGAAGCATCTAACACTATTGTGCTTCCTATTTCTTTGTAGGTATTGTGACTCTTAAGCTAGTCATGTGTGTCTGAGGCTTCCTTATCTAGTGAAATCTCTGTGCAGATGGTCTCTGAATATTTATTCTTGGGAATCCACCTTGTGGATAACAGCAAAAATAGTCAAGTTTTTCAGACTGCCATTCTAAAGCATTTCTTGTGATACTCCCCTGTCTTTCCACAGTATGCCCTTGGGTCTTTTGGCAAGGTAAATATTAGTGCTAGGAACTTAATTACCTTCATTTATTTTTTTAGTTTCTGCTGTAGACACATGCCTGTGCCTTCTCAGGCTCCAGTGGCAGGGGGATTTTGGGAGTTGCAGGATCACTTGCAGTCTCTAAACAGGGCAGATTCACAAATGTTTGCAAGATTTGAGCTATAGGTAATGCTTTTCATTGAATGATCTAGACAACATGGATATATTTGTAGTCTCTGAATAAGATTATCTGTAGCACTCTATTGTATTAAGTCAGCAAGACCTGGACCTTGCCTCAAAACAGGGTTGCTTTGTGCTTTGCCCCAGCAGTCATAGTATAGTGTAGTATCGTAGTATTGTATCAGTCAGGGTTGGAAGGGACCACAAAGATCATCTAGTTCCAACCCCCCTGCCATGGGCAGGGACACTCCACACTAGATCAGGCTGGCCAGAGCCTCATCCAGCCTGCTCTTAAACACCTTCAGGGACGGGGCCTCGACCACCTCCCTGGACAACCCATTCCAGGGCTTCACCACTCTCATGGGGAAGAACTTCCTCCTCACATCCAGCCTGAATCTCCCCACCTCCAGCTTCATTCCATTCCCCCTAGTCCTATCACTACCTGAGATCCTGAGCAGTCCTTCCCCAGCCTTACTGTAGGCCCCCTTCAGATCCTGGAAGGTCACAATTAGGTCACCTCGGAGCCTTCTCTTCTGCAGACTGAACAGCCCCAACTCCTTCAGTCTGTCCTCACAGGAGAGGTGCTCCAGCCCTCTGCTCATCCTCATGGCCCTGCTCTGGACACCTTCCAGCACATCCATATCCCCCTTGTAATAGGCGGTTCCAGAACTGGACACAGTACTCCAGGTGGGGTCTCACCAGAGCTGAGTAGAGGGGGAGGATCACCTCCCTTGACCTGCTGGCCACACTTCTCTTGCTGCAGCCCAGGATCTGATTGGCTTTCCGGGCTGCAAGTGCACATTTTACAGACAGTCCATTTTACAGACAAGGAGTAGGAAAAATAAGAGGCAAGAAAATAACAGTGAACAGATGAAAGCATATGTATGCCTTGTGTTAGAATAGTTCAAAGGTGTTGTGTTTGCAAAACTGTGTCCAGAAAGAATGAAGAGCTTAGAAAGCAATACTACTTCAGTTTTCTGGGGAATGTTAGAGGGAGAGATGCTCAGCTGCAGAAGAAAGGAAATTCCAGGTTAGGGAGGCCTGTATGGAAGGAAGCATATAACAGTGCAGAAGGGCATGGAGATTTAAATATAGAATGTCAGTAAAAGTGTATGACTCATACTGCTGTAGTAGCATAGTGCAGAATTTATTTGCAGAGGTACAGAACAAAAACCCTATGGTATACTATGATGCATTTGCAAAGAGTTTTCCATAGCTGGTTAATGTTTTATGCATCCTGGGTTTTTTTTTGAGGCATTGCTAAATTGTGCTTTGATTTTTCATTTTTTCCCCCCTTTCTTTTGGTTAGGACTTTGTTTTTAGATGAAGAGTTAAGTCCTCTATTGAACCTTGAATGCAGCAGTTCTGTTTTCAGGGTAGAGATGAGTTAGATTTGTTTTTAATCATGTAACTAAATTTAGCCAGCAATCTGCATTTTAAGGCATTGCTATTAAAAGTCTAAAAGTGAGATATGTATCGTAGTTTGAATTTAAAATGAGCCAGAGGCACAGCTGGTGAGGCAGTCATGACTCTAATCATGAGTGGAGAGAAATGAGAAGGGAATTTTCTCCTCCTGCAGGATGAATGCAAAGTGAGATAGGTGCCTTACCATCTACCCCTTCCCCCCACCCTGGTTTTGTTTCATGTTTGCGTGGACTTCATCACCACCAACAACCTCTGCATTTTCTTTTCTGAGCCAGGATCATGTATCTGTTTGATAACAGCAGCATGAACACAACTTGATGAGCATTTAAGTTCTTACATTTTAATTTTCTTTCAGTTTGTTTAGAGGTTTGTGTGGTACTTGATGTTTCCAGTCTCTCCTCTAAAAGCAAAGCAGCCTTCATGCCGTGAAATCCCAAACCCAGAGGCAGGACTTCCAAGGTGTCTGGAGGTTTTTGGAATTTGCCATACTCAAAAGTTATTTTTGTCCTATCTTTCAGAGCAGTGAAGCATGGTATTAAGTATGTGAATAATCCCATTAACTGAATGTTGCCCATCTCAAGACAGAAATTGGTGTAACTATGGAAGCAAAAATAGAGGAAACATGCCTGTTTGTAATGAATGGAAGTCAAAGCTGTTTAGCTGTTCAATGGTGTAGGCAGTCCTGGTAAAGATGTATCTGTTGGTAAAGTGCATGATGAATTTAGCATGCCATGTGAACCTGTAAGTTATCTCTAGCCTATCATACAGAGGATTGAACTAACCTAATACAGGACTGCCTTGAGCAATATTTGCTGTTTCCAAGCTCCCAGTTCCCAAGGCACTTTTTCAGCCAGATCGATTCCTTGGCTGGGTTTGCCTTCCCCATCACAAATAGTTCAAGCACAATGAAGACTGGTGGCCTGGAGGTGAGAACAACTGTGTCCAAAGTTTCTCCAGCTGTCTTGGTGTAAACTGTTGCCTAAGGAATTCTCAGTCTGTGCTTTGAACATTTGAGTTTGTGCTCAAAGGCTGTCATATTCCTGGTGTCTTCACTTGGAGAGTCTCCCACATCCTCATAGCCTTACCTGCCTAGCTGAGTGTTTCCATTACAGAACATTAACATACAAGTCATTGGGGCTTTTATGTTTTGGTAACTCCAGAAGGCTCTGAGACTGGATGATGTTCCCTTATGCTGTATCTGCTTTATATGAATGCTGTGCAACAGAGTTCCTCCTGGTTGGATGCATTTTTCTTCATGATGCATAATTGTCTTCTAGGTTGATTTCTTCTGCCCTCTTTTTGGTAAGCAATAGGAATGGGTCACACTGAGAAGCCAGTTGTTTGCTGCATCATAGATGAGCCACTGATTCTAGTGCTGTGAAATCCCCTAGATGTCTTGTTGGTTTGTCTTTCCCACACACTTGAGGTTAAATTGGTCACAAATTTGGGGAAGTTTGATGTAGCTCAGGGAGAAATTTTTGGCCCGCTTGAAGAGGAGTTTTACCTGACAAATCTGTAGCTGTTGCAGGACGACTGCTGATTCTTTTCCTGTGGCACTTGTGGCCTTTCATTGCAGCTTTAAACCTGTTTATAGGGCGATTGTAAACCCATCTGAGCTGCAGCACATTGAGTAGATGCTGTGTGGGCTGTTCTGAACAGTGGACTGTTCTGAACTAGCTATGTACTGCAACCTGTGACTGCTGAAGGCTGGAAATGGCAATTGGAACAATCTCTAGTTTTTATTTGCTGATGTCCCTGAAATGCTTGTGCTGTTTAGTCTGAACTTTCCTGAAGAGGCATGACCTCAATACTGTGCATAGATTTGTACTTTAGTGATACATTTTTAATAGCTATTATAAAAGAATATGGAGGAAAAAACCAAACCAAAACAAAACAGGAGCATGTCCTGTTACATAAAGTTGCAGAAGCCTGTAAGGAGGTCATAGAAAGAAGATGTGTTAAGAGATGTGGGCAGCTCTGGGACACTGAACTCCTGTGTGAGAGGATGAAGGGGCCATTTAAACCTTAGTGGGAGCAGGTAATCCTCTGTACTGAAACCATGCACAGGTACTGAAGGTGTAGTAGTGATGCCTGGTTCCCAGCTGCTGAATTAAAGCTGTCTTCAGCCAAGAAGGAATTAGGGATGGATGGATGCTTTTCTGTATGGCTGCCCTGCATAAAGGCTGTTTCTAGGTAGATGAGGAAGTTCTCAGAATGCAACCATTAGTGTTTGTCCTGAAGAAAAGCAGAGATCTGTAGTTGTGGGAGAAGTGTTGGTTTGCCTTGTGTGGGGCAGAGGGGAGGCAGAGGCAGCCTCTAAATGTCAATCTTTACTACCTGCTCCTATGAATTTTCATGTGAAAGGTGACATTAGGAATTTTAGATAGAACTTCCTATTTGAAGTCTGAATGAGATTAAGCATTCAGTATGAATATCCAGAGTTCATTTGAAAAGTAATTGTTAATGCAACCATGAACTGAGCTAGCCTAGATGAACTCTTTCATCTAGTATTTATGAAAGAAGAGTTCAAAGCTTGCCTGGATACCAAATAAAGACTTCAAGGAGATAACATTGGTACAGTCATGATACTATCTGAAAGTGGGAAGAGTGATACAAAGATGAATCTGAGTCTAGGGAAAATAAGAACATTTAAATATCCCTATTTGTCTGTTGTGTTTTGATGAGAAACTACCCTGGGTTTAAAACCAAAATACTTGGGGTTTTTAATTTTAATCTTTTAGAATTGTTAATTCTCTGCCAATACTTGTGTGGCTGAGCAGATTGATAAAGTACTAACAGGGAGAAATGACATGTTCCACAGCCTCAGCAGCACCATAAAGCAGCACATAAGAGCTTCAGAGTCACAAAAGGAAGCAGCTAGAAATGATTTATGTGATGTTGCTGGGGTCGCAATGCTCCAAAGGTTGTGAGCCTGTAATTTTGAGGCCATTCTCAACTGTCTGTGCTTTGTGATAGTGTAAGGACAGAAGGATGATGTGGAGAGAAAGCAGAGGAGCCTCTCTGGTTGTGGATTGCTAGTGTAGTGCTGCAAGCCCTTGCATCCATATTCTGGGGGGGCCATGAGCATGTGTTTCAGATGATTTGCTGCTGTACCTATTCTGATGCACACTGCTGTGTTTACAGTTCAGAGATCAGGAGGAAACGATCTGTATGAGCATGCAGAATCTCCACTGATGTAGCATACTGTTGTAGGTACTGTTTGCTTGAGGGTCTGCTGGGAAGTTTTCCTTAAAAATCTTCTAGCCTCTGTCCTTTTCTTCCAGCTCTCTGAGCTCCTGTACTGCATGTTTCAGTCAGGCTGTACGCTGGAATGGCAGAGCATGCATGAATTGTCTATTGCTCTATGAATTCCAAATGGTATTGAACCCTCTGGCCTTTACATGATGGAGCATTTGCCTGCTGAAAAAAGGCATGGTTGCAATGAAATCATCTGGGACAATGTGGATGCTCACAGCTGAGGAGTGGAGGTGCCTTCTGGAATTGGAGCCTCTATGTTCAGAACAGGGCAGGATCAAGGTTCTCAGAAGCATTGTTAGTATCTATAGGTTGGATGCGATGATCTTGAAGGTCTCTTCCAACCTGGTTTATTCTGGTTTATTCTATTCAATTCTATCTTGGAACAACTGGGAAAGCTTTCCAATGTTGTTTGCTTCTTTCTTTGACACAGGTTGTAGAGATACCTTCTGCCTTTCTTGCTGTGTAGAGTCTGGTACGAAATAGAATAGAATAATAGAATAATAAACCAGGTTGGAAGAGACCTTCAAGCTCATCCTCATTTTCTGATGCCTCAGCCCCTTCCATGGGTGATGTACTTTGTCCAGTTGACTCATCACTCTGTATGTTGTCTTGACTTCTAATTAAAATCTGTTCTAGTCTAATATTAGACCAACACTCCTTCTTATATCACCCTTCATTCTTAAGTAATTCATCCAGCACCCTCCTTACTCCGTATGACTAATGTCTTTTTCTCAAATATTCTTAGAATGTTTTAAAATACCATCTATATTATAAGCAGCACAGTAGCAATACCTCTCTATACAATTCCTTAATGCTTTCTGTCATAACTCTGTGCTTTTTTTTTTTGCTTGGGGTTTTGATAAGACCAACCTTTTGGGTGGAATTTTCCATGCAGTGGTGTTTGCCTCAGCCTGAAGTTTCCACCTGAGACTGACTTGATAAGGTTTTAAAATGATTATTTTTATTCCTATTTTTAAATTTAATTTAAATTTAAATTTTTTATGTATGTTTGTTTGTTTAATTTTTATCTTTCTCTGCTTGAAATAGAACCAGTATGTCCTAGAGAAGACACTTCTGAATCATAGAATCAATAAGGTTGGAAAAGACCTCAAAGATCATCAAGTCCAACCTTGTCACCCAGTATCTCATGACTAACTAAACCATGGCACCAAGTGCCAGGTCCAGTTCCCTCTTGAACACCTCCAGGGATGGTGACTCCACCACCTCCCTGGGCAGCACATTCCAATGAGCAATCTCTCTTTCTGTGAAGAACTTTCTTCTCACTGCCAGCCTGAACTTCCCCTGGCGCAGCTTGAGACTGTGTCCTCTTGTTCTGGTTGCCTGGGAGAAGTATGAATTGATTTGGTGGTGAAAGGTGCTTGTGGAGGAAGAAGCTGGAGATAGACAGGAAGGGCAGGCATAAGGAAGCAGAGAGCACAGGACAGCACCCTTCCTTATCCCACAGGGAGATAGCAGCAAAAACAAGGAGACAGGGGAAGGAGGAAAATCAGTTATGCATGTGTTTGCACGGTTATGGTTAGCATGATGATCCTCTGTGCAACAGCCATGGTGTGCAGAGAAGCAATGATGCTTGTCAGTCCCAGGAATGCTTTCAGTGGAACATCTCTGACAGTTTTGCCAATCTCCTGAGGGCTCATAGCGAGAGAGTGACTGCTCTCCATGCAGCATGTGGGTGATGTGGTGGCACCAATAGAGAAATGAGGTGGAAGGTGAGGACTAGCTGCAAGTCCTGTATGGCAAAGGGAGTTCAGAGCATTGCCTCTTTGCTTGCCTTTGCTGGGCATTCATGTTGTGGCCTTAGGCAGTGCATTGTCTCAGCATCTCCATCCTGCTACACACTAGTAACTGTTCACCTGCCTGCCTTGAGGGAAGCAGTGAAGAGGACTATTATTGCCAGCACTCAGCTTCTGTTAGGTTCTGTTGCAGGAAAGACAGAGTGCTTTTGTTTTGTTTTTTAAAGGATGCCTGGACAGATGTGTTTGGCTGGAAAATAGAAATGTTTGACCACTAGTGGGAAACTGAGCATGGGAGGAAGAATGCTTACTGAAATAAACAGGAGCAAATCTGGGGAATGAATTTCTGCTGATAAATAAGAACTGAGTTGGTGAGCATTCAAGAAGTTCTTAAAAGCACCTGCAACTTGTTTCCCCTATAGTGATAAAAAGCAAAAAGTTAATTATGAATATTTCCTAAAAGGCCTGTTTGGTTTAGTATGTCTAAGTGATTCTGTACCTGCTTGTGCAGTGAAAGAAAATGGATGCTGTGAGTGTTTTGTTTTAGCTGAGTGTAGCTGACTGCAGTCTGGGTTTATTCCTTGCTGTATGCTTGCATTCTTCAGCTCCACTGGATTTACAGAAATCATTTGCAATAACAGAGATGAGAATACTTCAAAGCCTTTGTAAGGCTGAATAAAGCCACTGGGATCATGCTATTTCTGATTCTGTTGCTTCCATCTCAGCTTGGTGTTACTGTTGAAATTTCAATGTAGGGCCTCAATACAGAATTGCAGAGTGAACCTTAAGGACAGCAATAGCCACAGTAGAAGAAAAATGGCCAAACTTGTATAGTCTCTGGCATATGAAAATGATATGCTTTGGGCTTCTGAGAGTTGGAATGCTTTAGTTAAGATATGGTCCTTGGGGTCTGTAGAGCAGCGTCTGGGTAGAGCTTGAAAGCCTGTGATACATTAATGATCTAACTAGATGTTACAGCAATTTTCTGGCTTCATATTTCATAAAACTCAGCTTCATTTCCTATAGTGGATATGAAATAGAGCAGTCTGTCCAGTCCTGTCTGTCCTTGTCCACTCTACTCACTGGGTTCTGCATAGGTGCTGTAACCTGGTCTGATGTAAAAGCCTGAAGCTCAGTCTACATTTGTATTTGCTATGCAGCATACTGACATAAGAATCTTCTTGCAACATTTTTGCAGCTGGAGATGTTTTTAGCAGAGATCTATACAAATTGCTAAGTAAACAGAGCATCTCCAGACGAAGAGTGGTTTTTAAACTGCAACCTGTTTTCTAATCTCTGAAAGTTACACTGGTAGTTCTAAGGGGACTTACTAACAGGATGAAGCTACTTTGAGCACAAGCCCTATGAGGAGAGGCTGAGGGAGCTGGGGTTGCTTAGCCTGGAGAAGAGGAGGCTCAGGGGTGACCTCATTGCCCTCTACAACTACCTGAAAGGTGGTTGTAGCCAGGAAGGGGTTGGTCTCTTCTCCCAGGCAACCAGCACCAGAACAAGAGGACACAGTCTCAAGCTGCACCAGGGGAGGTTTAGACTCGAGGTGAGGAGAAAGTTCTTCACCGAGCGAGTCATTCGTCACTGGAATGTGCTGCCCAGGGAGGTGGTGGAGTCACCGTCCCTGGAGGTGTTCAAGAGGAGATTGGACGTGGCACTTGGTGCCATGGTCTAGTCATGGGGTCTGTGGTGATAGGTTGGACTTGATGAACCTCGAGGTCTCTTCCAACCTTAGTGATACTGTGATACTAGACTGAAAGACCTCACTTGTATCCAAAGTAGAGTATGACTAGTTTCAGTTTTTCCATGAACTGTCGGAAGCTCCAAAGGAAGGAAATCTTTTGTGCCCTTGAGAGAAAAGGACAACTAATTTTATCCTTTAATTATTTCAGGGAAGCTTTATCTGAGAGACTGCATCTGAAAATCTTGCAGTGATTGGAGTACAAGTTGCCACTGCTAGCAGATTTCCAAGAAAAATGGCATATGTTCTCTTGTATTTCTACATATGTATATGAAGGTAGAGGATTTCGGTTTATTGATGAGATACATTATCAGCTTAAACTTCACATAGCACCAGTGCCCACCTTTGTCCCCTTCAAGACAGTTTAACAGCACCCAAAGGAAAAGGAAGATGTCCAGCTTTCCAAAGGTTTCTGTTGGGCCATGCATTAAGGAAACCCTCATTTGTCACCTCTGGGTGGTGTGATGGGTATGCCCTGCTCCTGACCTCTCTGTGGGCTGTGTCTTTACTGACTGGCATAGGAAGAAGTGTGCATGCTTAGCTGACTTGCTTGATTTCATGGTATTTTCCTCAAATCCACATCATCTGGTTTTATGTCTTGATGAATTGAGTTCAATTCTGAAGAGGAGTTTAAGGCTTGGCTGAAGTCTGTACCTCACTCAAGGTCATTGCAGACTTCCTTTGGGCTGGAATGTGGGTTGCTGCTTGCAGTTAGAACCAAGCAGAGAACATATTGCTTGTGTTGTGGTGTGTGTATGTATATCATTTTTTTAAATTGGAAGCCCAGAAGGGATAGCTTTTCACTACTTACCTGCAGAGATCTATTTAGTTCATTAAGAAAATAAAGCTGTCAGTATGACTTCAAGAGGGGATTGGACGTGGCACTTGGTGCCATGGTCTAGTCATGGGGTCTGTGTTGATAGGTTGGACTCGATGATCCTCGAGGTCCTTTCCAACCTAAGTTATACTGTGATACTGTGACTTTAGTGGGTTTTTTGTGTGTGGTGTTTTTGTTGTGGTGGTTGGTTGGTTTGTTTTTGGTTTTTGTTTTGGTTTTTGTTTTTAAATTATAACCACTGGGAACTGAAGGTAAGAAGCATTGCTTTATGGATGTTGTCCACACTGAGAATGGACTTCTGGGTGTTAGTTCCCCAGCAGTGAACCTGGTATGATATATGGAGAGGATCCACATACTGCTGGCTTCATTTAAAGTTATCTTTGCTTGGCCAATTTGTGATTCCTGTGCAAACAAACTGGTGCATTTCCAACACTTAATGACAACTGTGATGATGTTCCTGATGTTGCTGTCCTGAGAGCTGTTACTCTGCTAACAGAACTTGTAACAGAAGGTAACTTCTATTAGGGAAGCATAAACTGTGTGTTAAATACAGACCATGCCATGCAAAGACTGGGAGTAGGGAAGCATCTTTCATGTTTTGTCTGTCCTGCTGCTAATCTAAAAATGTCCTTTGTATAACCAATTGCATGCACAATGTCCAGGTTATGCAGCTTTACTGACATGGTTTCATTTGTATCCCAGGCCAACCTACAGATGCTATTCTGCTAGAAAACAAGTTAATGAAGTTTGAGTACCCACGTAGAAGTACACTGTAATATGTCTTTAGCTGGTTTTCTGTTTGTGGGTTTGGGTTTGGTTTGTTTGGTTTTTCTCCTCAGCTCCTAGAACAAAGTTCTCAGTAAGTTTCTGAAGCTTTAGTTAAAATGCATTTAGAAGTGTTGTTCTGCCTTTGAACTGGTATCCAGATGTTCCAGGAACCTAGTGAATAAGTAATCTTGAAATGTGTTTTGTCTTTAGAAACTGGCAAGGTATTCACCTGGGGCAGAGCAGACTACGGGCAACTTGGAAGACACGCAGCGGTTCCTGATGGGCCGGAGGCATGCACGGCATCTGAACGACACTTGGAGCTGTTGTGTAGCACCCCTGTTGCAGTGCTTTGCCTAAATGGAGCATCTCAGGTGAAGAAGAAAATTGCTGTTTCTCCCCTGCCCCTTCTTTTGACGTGCATTCAAATAATCAGAAAAAATTTCCCAAGAGAGCCCTTTCTCAAGCTGTGGCACAAGCACTTGCAGCTCTTCCTTTAAGCTCAGAATTCAAGATGATTCACTTACTTAGAATTTATACAAATGCTTTTGCATTCAGAAGCTGATTTTTTCCTTGGTGGAACCAGAGTTACCATTTGCATCTTCTTTCAGCTATCGGTGTGTGCAGGATGTAGCTGCACCTGCAATACAGCTGAACAGGTGAGGGGGGATGTTGCCCAGCTGCAGCACTACTTTTGTCTGAAGCCCCCTGTAACAGTTTAGCCAGTGGCCTGTCTCTAGGTGATAAATAATGCTACAGCTCAGGCTATCTAAGCACATAATGAATATTTCTTTACCTTATAACATCCTGGAGTATTATTGAAGGTATTCTTTTTACATGTCTAATTCAGTATTAAATGATTTATCCTCAAGCATAAAGATGATCAGAAAGAAAATGTCACTCAAGTTGTTTGCTGTGCTCTGACACAATGTACAACCTATACTGCCTCCAGACCTCCTGGAATGTTATGGCAATTGGCCTGTGGCAGGTGATGGGCAGGTCCCATCTAGGCAGATAACCAGTCAAAAGGTGTATGTGTCTGTGGGGTAGCTGGCAGTCAAAATGCAAGAAGTAAGCAGAGGTCGACAGTTCCAGCTGCGGTGCATGTACTGCACCTCTGTCTCCTGGCAGTATCCTATGGTGAGACTTTGGTTAGGTCAGCCTCTGCCCTTTCCTATCATCAGTGTCCTGTGGATGTGTGCACTTGCAGATGTGGAGCTTCAGAGCCTAGGATGCTGCACTAATGAATAATTTGTTTAGTCAGTGTTGGCTTCACCACGACTCAAACCTTCTTAGTTATTTTGAGATGGGTCCTGCTTTTGTCATTAGGTGTCTACAGAGAGCACTGCTGTTGAATCTGTTTCACACTGGCTTTCATCTGTGCTGTGGACAATGCCTCAAGTATGCAGTTGTGTCCTTTCTCATACAACACAAAGCCAAGGCAGCTGTAGCTTTTGCACATGGGAGCTTGGAAAGATGAGTGTTCATGAAGGTGAAAGAAAAGGATACATTCAGAGATATTCCTTGAAAAGGAAGAGGGAAAAACAATCTCATCTTCATTCTGCTGCCCTCAGTGCTGTTCCTCCTTAATGACCTATGAGAGACCTGATTTGAGTGATTAGCAACAGCAGCGCTCTGGAGCAGGCATCATTCTTTGCAGAGCTAACAGCATGAAGATGATTTAAGAAGAGTGTGATCAAGAGCTAGCATCATTTGTACCCTAAGAGGATCTCTGTTGATGAGAAAAGGACAAAGCAGACAATAAGCCTAAATGCTTCAGTGCAAGATTACAAAATAATGCCAGAGCTAGGATTATGTCTTAAACTGAAGTGTGCAGAGAGTGAGCTGCTTTTTGCTTACGCATACACTATCCCTTCCTCCATTTGTTGTCATACAGTGGCAAGGTTTGATCTGGGAGCTGAATTAGAAGGAATCCAGAGAGGATGAGTTCTTTTCCATGTTTGCCTTGCGTTAACAATTCGAATTTGCATACTTAATGCAGAGAGACAGTTTAACAGTTGAGGATTACCAATGATGATTTTTATCCATGGTCTATTTATACAAATCACTTCTCCTGATTCAACTGAATTCTTGGCAAAGTTGTGGTCTCCTGATGGCTGCTGCACTTCAGTTAATAATGTTAAAACCAAAATGGAGAAACTAATCCAATGATTAGAGGACAGTATAAAAGGCACACTAGTTTACCGCAAGGACAGTGCAGTAAACTTTACCTCTTGTGCTGCTCCTTGTCTCCATTCCCACAGCTTCCTTGCTTTCTCCACCAAGGATAAGGATTCTCCTTTCTTTGTGTTGAAATTAATATTATGTCTGTGTCTCTCTACAACTCCAAAACCTGATTTTTGAAGTGTTGTGAGTGACCTCTTCCATTGTGAGTCTGACTTCATCTGGCAAACTCATTTGAAAACACTGACCT
This sequence comes from Melanerpes formicivorus, assembly GCF_026170545.1. Classification (NCBI taxonomy): domain Eukaryota; kingdom Metazoa; phylum Chordata; class Aves; order Piciformes; family Picidae; genus Melanerpes; species Melanerpes formicivorus. The sequence goes on along the minus strand of NW_027142368.1, from coordinate 11,565,355 downwards.
TGAGAAATGTGAGCATTTTTTTCTTTCAATGGAAAACCACCAAAAGCCTGATCTTTAGATAATTATCTGCTAATCTGAGTAGGTCTTCTTGGTGGCCTTAAAAGTGTGTGTGGACATCAGGCTCCTGGAGACTTATATATTTAGGCTTTTTGAATTACACAACTGCAGATCTGTTTATTATTTTCTCAGTGCTTTGGTGCATGACCACCATGGAACAGGACAAAGCATTGCAAAGAAACTTTGGGCTGCAGCCCAAGTCAGTTGTGTGAGACATTCTGCATGTTGTGGGCCATCCTTGATTGGTCCTCTTCAGAACGTCTGACTCATCTGCTGACTGATGTGCATTCATATCCACTGCTCTTCAGATGAAAGGACAATTAAATACAAATGGCCTGGAATGTGAGGAGCTGCTGTATTTAGCAAATTTTACAAAGACCTGGTTGAATGTTTCCTTCTTATCCAAGTGCTTTTCCAGTCCATGTGGTATTTTTGGTGTTGCTAGCTGTCGTTCCGCCGTTTGCAGTACGTTCAGCATGGCATTCACGTTGCAGCAAGCATTTGCTGCAGTGTTGAACAAGTGAGAAGTCATTGTGCAGTGCTGAACATTTCTTGATGACTGGATGGAAAGGCTGCAGACTTTCTGGATATGCAGCACTGTTCACATGGAGCGATGTTTCCATCAAAGCATTTCTCTGTGGTAAAGGGCAGTTTGTCTTTCACCAAGGGGTTTGGGAGTGGAATTTCTCACCTGGTAAACAGGTAGTGCAGTATTGTGTTCTTGTGTCTTCAATCAGTGTCTTTTACAAGTTGGTTTTGACCTATGCCCTTTGAGAAATGACAGTGTTGGATTTGCCTGGGTTGGTGCAGGTAGGTTGTTACGCTGTTGTAGAGATGCAATGATAACAATGGTAATCAAAGATACAGTGACAAAAATGGTGATGTGGAGATGTTCACTTTAATATTCTTGCAAGAGTGAAATCGAGTTCTCAGCTTATCAGTTAATTTTAAGTGACAAAGGAAAACAAAGGCCATGGAAAAGCAGGTTCTCAGTGCGACTTAGTGTGCAAATGAGAAGTTGCAATTAAGGATGAAAATAGAGATCAATTTGTTGAAACTATCCCCAAAACCCCAAACAGGGTGTATCAAAAGAGTGAAACTCCAGTCTGCATATGAAATACAGGAAGTCTTTGCCAGCTTAGGTGTGTTTGTGTGACCTGCATGCCCTCTGTGGGAGGATAACACTGATCTTGGCAGCACTGCAAGAAGTTGAGAGGAGTTTACAGTTGTATTACAGGAAATGAGGAAACGAGATTTAGTTCTTAGGTCAGTCAGTTCTCCCTGTTGTGCTTCTAGCAGGAAATTGAGGGCAGTAGCACTGCTGAAATTCAGGTGCAACTTTTTGGCTAGGTAGCCATCCCACTTATTCCTTGCTTTTCTTAGCTTATTGAGACATGACCATGGTTTGTGAAAAAAAAATCTCATGGACTGGGTAGAAAGACATTTAACACTCTAGCAAAGTAATTACTGGAAGTTAGCAATGCAGTGTGTTAGGCAGTAGAAGTTACTCTGGAAATGTTAGTCTGTCCAGAATAATTGTGACCTACTCACAATTTTTAGCATAAATAACTTGAAGTGAAGGTCAGCTCTTTAACAGTAGGTGAGAGGATGGGGAGCTTTCTGCCCTCCTCTAGGCAGAGCTTAAATCACCAATCTAGATGTGTAACTTTTGGAAAGCAAAGCAAAGATTGTGTTGGTTCCCAGCACTGTGCTTCTCATCACACATGGCTGTCAATTTCTCTGCAGCTGGTGTTGCAGAGATGGAGATGGGAAATCAGATTTGCACCAAACGAATGGCAAAGGAGAACTCCTTCACTGCCTTTGTGTGCCAGGGACATGTGCCATGTGAATACAAACTACAGGGTCTCCAGTTACTGCTTTTGCAGATGAGGGTTAGTGTAAAATGACCAAAATTCTCTGCTAGGGTTGTGCTGTAGCACTGAAGAGGCAGCCAGGGGTCAGGCTGCTTTGTGATCTATATGGGAGACCACGAAGGGTTGATTCGCCTACAGTTTGGGTGAAGTAGGAGAGAAGTGACATGGGATGAAGTCAGGAGTTGGAGACTCACCCAGCATGTGATGGCTGAGGTGTTATAAATGTGAGTGTGGGCGAATCCTTAATCTTCATAATTCACAAATTCATTTTCTATTCGATAGTGTGTTGCAGCTAGGATTCCAAGTTAATACCTCCCTTGGAGATCTGAAAGTGTCAGCGAAATGGAAAGAGACTAAGACTACTTGCAACAGTAGCCAGGGCTTCTGCAGACATGCATCAGATCTGTCAGTAGTGTAGCCCTAATAATGAAACCAAACTGGCAGCAAAAGGACTAACCTAGGTTACCTTGTTTGTAATTCTGGTCTGCATATGCTCATACTAGATGCTTTAAATGAAAAATAATGACTGGGTCCCATCCTTCTGCACAGATTGTTCTAGTAACAGTGTACCATGGCTGCAACACACTGAGCTCAGAGACAGCTTGTGATCCAGCTCATTGCTCCTCTGAAGTATATTTTTGCACCAGCAAATGCCATGAACTTTCACTAGTGCCTTTCCCATGCATTAATGCAGTTAATGCTGGCTAATCAACCATGGGGAGTGCTGCAGAATTGCTCAAAAAATGTACTTGGTATTGAGACAGTCTCTGCCAGCAGCAACCTTGGAAGGTGACAATTGTTAGTGCAGAAGTCCCATTCTCTCTCACTGGCATGCTTCAGTTACCTCCTTCATCCATGAGGAGCCTAACCAGTAGTTTTTAATTGAAAAAGTATCCTAGTTTAAGGTGAGTCAGATCTAACCCAGGGCATGTGCATAGATGTGTTCCAAGTCCAAGTGAAAATACGTTTTGAAGCAAGAGTCTGGTGGAAAAGGCCCTAAAGGATGCAGTTTTTCATTCCCAATTTGTCATTAGAACTGTTACAGAGAAGGGATTAACAAATCAATGCAGGCTAAAACAAGAGAAAATCAATAAGAAACTGTAGTGAACTGGAACAAAGCTATCAATTTTCAGTATTCTCTGCAATGAAATCTCATCCATACCTCCTTCTGTGGAGGGAAAAATAATGCAAAAATGCTGATTTGGGATTAGATTAATTATTTTTTTCACCTGGATAACTCCAGAAATTTAGATCAAGAAACTTCTGGTGTAAATGCTACTTATGTTTTTCTGGTGCAAATCCCTTCTGTCAGCTGAAGTTGCCAAGGTTTACATGCAGCCTCTACTGTTAGCTGATTTCACACTTTTAAGAAGCCTTCACAATCCAAGACCTTGGTCTATTTCTATAGAAAGGAAAAGGGGGGAAACAATTACCAGCAAGCCAGGCTGTACTGGACCTCACAAGAGGTTATATGGAGAAGGCACGAAAGCCCTCCAACAAACTTTGCCTAGGAGATTTCAGTCACTTCAGTCCAGACAGAGACATTATGGTGTCTAACATTTGATTAAGTGCTGTGACAGGACACATTGCAGGTGTACTTGGCTGTGCAGTTCCTTTACGGCCTTTGGGTATGCCAAGATGCAGTACTTTGTGTTTGTAAATGCTTTGTTCTCTGTGCAGATGTGAGCATAGGGTATGCTTTTTAATTCTTGAATTGTATTCTCATATCTTCTCTGCTTGGTTCTCTATTCTGCCCCTGTACACTGCACTGGTTAGGCCACACCTCGAGTACTGTGTCCAGTTCTGGGCCCCTCAGTTTAGGAAGGAGGTTGACTTGCTGGAGAGAGTCCAGAGAAGGGCAACAAAGTTGGTGAGGGGTTTGGAACACAAGCCCTATGAGGAAAGACTGAGTGAGCTGGGATTGCTTAGCCTGGAGAAGAGGAGACTCAGGGGTGACCTTATTGCTGTCTACAACTACCTGAAGGGGGGTTGTAGACAGGCAGAGGTTGGTCTCTTCTCCCAGGCAGCCAGCACCAGAACAAGAGGACACAGTCTCAGGCTGCACCAGGGGAAGTTCAGGCTGGAGGTCAGGAGGAAGTTTTACACAGAGAGAGTGATTGCCCATTGGAATGGGCTGCCTGGGGAGGTGGTGGAGTCCCCATCACTGGAGGTGTTCAGGAGGAGACTTGACAGGGTGCTTGGTTGCATGGGTTAGTTGATTAGGTGGTGTTGGATGATAGGTTGGATGCGGTGATCTTGAAGGTCTCTTCCTACCTGGCTTATTCTATTCTATTTTGATTTTCTTGTGAGTTTGATTTAATTATTTGGGTTTATTGAAATGTCTGGACAGACTTTGTTTTTTCCAGAAGTAGCAAACAGTGAATTATTTTTCTTTGGCTTCTTGATCTGCTGCTGCTCTCTTTTTGGTAGTGAACCAGGACAAAGCAAAGATGAAGGCATCCTGATTATCTTAAAAAATGGTGTGGTAATGCAGTTAAATGGAAATAGCAGAACCTCCTTAGAAAGCAAATAGCTGCATGCTTAGAAACTTTTAGACAAAAAATTGGCAAAAAAAATGGCTTATGGCAGCACAGCTGCAGGGATCTTTTGGAATTTAGTTAGAGTATAAGAACAAGAAGTGAGATAAAAACCATTATGAGGTTTTTACTTATTCTGGATGTTTCACATGTTTGGTTTAAATGTATTTCTTCCTTCACATGAAAACCATAAAGGGAGGTGACTTCTCCAGTGCATGTGATTGAAGTCTTTCCAGTTTACTCAGTAGATTGGATCGTTGAGGCTGCCATGATGCCATACAATCAGAGGTTTTTCACCTTCTGAGATCAAGCAATGTTTGTAGCACAATGTCAGGCCATGAATCCTGCCTTCAGCCCTTGCCCAGGGGGAAATAATCATTTGGGCTCAGCTGCTGAATCTGAAGTGGTAAGTTAAACACATCAGACTGGTGAGAAATACTCTGTAGTTGCTTTTGTGCTTTCAGAACAATGTGAAAACTCAGTGGATAAGAGATACAAGTGAAATAATGGTGGTTATGGGAGACTAGGGATTTTCATATGTGTATTTTCAAAGTCTGGTCCAGTTTGCAGTGTAGCATACAGCCACAGCTAGTGAAGGTGCTTGGAGGCTTATGCCAAGGTAGAAGGTGGTACAAGTATTTCTGACTGAAGTCTGGAAAGCATTCCAGTAACTTCCCATGTTGGCTGCTGGCATCTTGGTCAGATACATGGGTTTCATGCACTGTGTCATTGGTTGCTCTGACACCACCTTTCTTGGTACAGCACAGGATAGATAAGGGATTTATGTGGCAAATCTGTTTCTCAGTGTCTTATGCTTAGAGAAGTTGGCCAAAGGCAATCTTTCTACTGTAATGTAAGTGGTCTGTCTTAAATACTGATGTGAAGAACTGATTTAGGTGCAAAGGCTTGGTTTGATCCTACCCATGGTTTCATGGTTTTGAGTGGATTGTTGGACAAGGAGAGTATGTGTTAAAACAATCCCAGTCGTCAGCTTGTGTTCTGAACATTTAAATTTTCTCATGTTTGAAAGTTTTGCTTTGGAACTGCGTGCCAGTTGCTTAAGAGCATGCAGGCTGATTTCTGCTTCACAGTGAATCTAATGTTTGCATTGGGAGTACAAGTCACAGGTTGTGGTGGGAGGGGATGTTGTCAGTCTTCAGAAAACAAAAATTCACGATCTTTTGCTGTTTCATGACACTTGCTGCAGTTTGATTCTTAGTCCTGTTTTAAAAGAATGCAGAATATTATAGAAGCAAATAGAATAAACCTTAAACAAGAAAATGGGAAGTGGGTGGTGACAGTTGCTTCTTAAGTTCTGTTGCGTGTGTCTGAGACTTACTTCTCTTTGATACTGCTGATTCTACTCAAGATTTGTATCTGGGACCTCAGTTACATAGAAAAATGTAGGGACTTGCAGAAATGCATTTGCATGGTCAGGTGTAAAACCTTCCATGGAGGAGTTGTTTGGTTTTTATTCATTTTAGTTGCTAGACTGAAGTCCCCTAAACAGCAAATAATGTTGAGATTTGCAGCTTCAGAAGAGGAGAGAGTACTTGGAACAGAATTATAGAAGGCTCTCCTTTGGTTCAGTGATTTGCATTAAGTCTTACAGGATTAATTTGCTGTCTCCAGTTTTCCTTGCCACAGCAAGTCTGAAATACAGACTGCTTGGAGGGGCATGAGAAGCAAAATGCTTGTCTTTGTACTTAAAAAGATTAAGATGGTATTTGTGAATTAATGTGATGCTATTTAATAATCTTAAGATACAATTGTTTCAGCTTAGCTGAGAAGCTGCTCAGAAATATGAAATAGGATATGATGTGAATTTAATGTTTTTCACTTTTAAGAAAGAGTGTGTCCCACCCCCAGCACCTCAAGAAATGAGGACAGAATTGTATCCTGGTTTGCTTTTCTGCATGGTACATGCAGATGTCTACAGCATCTTATGGTCAAATGAGTTAGGAGTGCACCATAGCTGACAGTATTCAGGGTCTTCAAGGATGGCTGCTTTTGTGTGTGGGGCCTCCACTTGCAGTCATGTTGGCAGAAGGCCAGTGACAAAAGAGCATTCAGTCACTTGCATTGAGTTTGTGCTCAGCATGCCATGCCACAGGGAATTCTAATAAACTCATTTTATCTGAGGACTTCAAATTTGGTAATCTTAGTGAAGGACTACTGATGTACCAGTGCTGAAATGAAGTACAAGTTCCAGGTTACTCTTTTCAACCGTTTTTTTTGCCTGTGCACGTCCCCTTACTGACAGCTTTTTAGATACCTGTGTTACTGCAGGGATTTCAGCTTATGCTGCTGCTTATTTTCTCTTTGGTAATAGATCACAGGCTTCAGAAACAGCTCTTTCCAGTCAGCGAGACCACCTGTGCTTTCTCTTTGGGTCCTGTGACTGAAAGGGAAACATTTTGTTTTCTCTTATTTTCTTGTTATGGAGCTAAGCACTTAATTTTGATAGCTTGAGAAACCAGGACCAAGTTCTGACACCATTGTATTCATGTTAGATACACAATTTATTATGGCACACTTGTTTGCTTATGCATTTATTGAAGTGTGTATAACATACCAATTAATACTGAGTTCTGTCTCCCTTTTTTATTTGCTTTTGTATTCAGTGCTGCATGTTGACAGATACTCAGGGAGAAATGGAATCAAAAACATTGTGACACTTGAAGTGGTGATGCTAAATTAATTTTATCTTTGAGCTAAAAAAAATGAATATGAATTTTAGGTTTGCTCTTCAATGAGGCTGTTTGAATGAGGCAAGTGCAGGGTCCTGCATCTGGGTCGAGGCAATCCCAGGCACAAATACAGGCTGGGCAGTGACTGGCTGGAAAGTAGCCCTGAAGAGAGAGACTTGGGGGTGCTGGTGGACAAAAAGCTCAACATGAGCTCTCAATGTGCACTTGCAGCCCGCAAAGCCAATCAGATCCTGGGCTGCATCAGGAGAAGTGTGGCTAGCAGGTCGAGGGAGGTGATCCTCCCCCTCTACTCAGCCCTGGTGAGACCCCACCTGGAGTACTGTGTCCAGTTCTGGAGCCCCTATTACAAGAGGGATGTGGAGGTGCTGGAACGTGTCCAGAGAAGGGCCAGGAGGATGAGCAGAGGGCTGGAGCACCTCTCCTATGAGGACAGACTGAAGGAGCTGGGGCTGTTCAGTCTGCAGAAGAGAAGGCTCCGAGGTGACCTAATTGTGGCCTTCCAGTATCTGAAAGGGGCCTACAGGAAGGCTGGGGAAGGACTTCTCAGGATCTCAGGTAGTGATAGGACTAGGGGGAATGGAATGAAGCTGGAGGTGGGGAGATTCAGGCTAGATGTGAGGAGGAGGTTCTTCACCATGAGAGTGGTGAAACCCTGGAATGTGTTGTCCAGGGAGGTGGTCGAGGCCCCGTCCCTGGGGGTGTTTAAGAGCAGGCTGGATGAGGCTCTGTCCAGCCTGATCTAGTGTGGGGTGTCCCTGCCCGTGGCAGGGGGGTTGGAACTAGATGATCCTTGTGGTCCCTTCCAACCCTGAATGAAACTATGAAACTATGAATGTAATTTACTTAGTAGCTTCTAATGGACTTGATGGTAAGGCACATGTCAGAATTAGTAAACATACAGATGTTGTGCTTTTGTTGTTGCATGCAATTTAGATATCCCTAGGTATAACTGAAGAGGAATACCTTTGGGTTTAGAGAAGGAGCATTAGAAAATCCATGGTTGTTACCCTGGTCTGAGCTGCACCTCCCAACAGTTCAGGCACTCTGCTTTCCCTTGTAGTTTGCTTAATAAAGATCTCTTGTACAGGACCGTAATCATTACACATGCCTTAGCTGAAGTTTCCTGGTGAGATATTTTGCTTCTGTTGGTTTTTTTTTCCCCCCATTTTTTTTGTCTTGCTCTCTTGCCCAGGAGAGTTGCTCTTGTGTAGCTCTACTGAGAGCCATCTGGTGTGACTGCTGGGAAGTCAGTGCTGCACACCTGAACAAGCCTGGCACACTGTTCCCATTTGTCATAGTGCTGGACCTGCCCCTGTGAGAGACGGTCTGCAGAGGCAGCTGTGTTACCTTCTGTACAATGTGTGTTTGGTCATGAACTTCTGCATACTTCAGTGGATTATTAATCAGAGAAAAGACTTCTCCAAACTTTGGGTAGAGGGGCATTCAAGTGCCTATAAGCAGGTGTCCTTGGCATTTGAATATCCTTTAAGGTCTTAAGTCTGTTTGAGCCTTCCTGGGGCTAGCATTCAGGCCTGCCAGTCACTGTTTCCAGGATAGTTTTTCTGTATACTTTCTCCTGCTTTTAGAGAGAGAAAACATACATACTGCAGAAACCTGTAGTATGGCTTTTTTCTTAGCTAAGGGCAATACCTCAAGGTGAGCTGCAGTAGCTCTTTATTTCCCCTGGATCAATGTCAAACTTTTCAGCTGAGTTTTAGAGCCGACCTGCCTGATCTTTAAATAATCTTTTCCTCTGACAATGTAGCAGCACATCTTCCCCACTCCCCCCGGGCAGATTCTGCTCCCAGAGCTCCTGAAATGAATAAAAGACTTAGTGGTCGATAATTGCATTCAGCCCCTCTTTCTCAAAGCATGAAGTTTGCTATGAGTAGAAGAATCCCTAGATGTTTCTCTCCTGTCTTTCTGTCTTTTTAAGACACTTCAGACCTGGTGTTACTAGATGGGGATGTGTGAAGAATTTAAGACCAGCACATTTCCAATCATAGCAAGACAAAGTGCATGATCCTGGGAGAGCAGAAGGAATGCACCAGTGGTTTTAGATGACTATACAAAATTAATTTGTAAGCCCAACTGCATCTTCCCATCTAAAAGTTGTAAAGAATCTGTTGTTCATGCTGCTGCTCTTGTCTCATTGCTGTGCTAAAATTGCCATGCCTTCTGCCCTGAGTCTCATCCCTGTGGGCAGGGTTTTCAAACAGTCTCTGCAGGTGAGCTGTCTTGAAAGAGTGACAGTTCAAAGCCTATCTTAGGAAAACAGGTGGCAAAAGAAAGATGAAGAAGCAAACAATGCTTAGGTCTGATGGACAGAGAAGGATAAAAAGGATAAGGAAGAAATCAGCAAGCATTCTGATATGTGGCATAATTCCTCACAGTAAATCTCCTCTACAGAATCCTTTGATACTTGGTTGCAGACAACACAGCTCTATAGTAATTCTGTCTGGAGATCTGAAATGCAGCAGGAGTTTCTGGGTCAAGTCCATGTTAATGCAGAGAGGTGCACTTAAGTCAGTGGAGCTCCACAAGATTCAGTGGAGTTACCCATCATGCTCTAAAGCCGTATGATCACTCATTTTCTGGTGGCTGTCATAAGTTAATGATATAAAAGGTGTGTGTCTGAGATTCATTTAAGGTAGCGATTGTAGTGGTCATCTATCAGACTACTGAATGTGTGTGTTAAGGCAAGCTTGTCTTGAAACTCTTGGGGTTTGGTTGGGTTTTTTTTTGTTGTTTGTTTGCTTGTTTGTGGTTTTTTAATATATCTTGGAACCTTGTTTTTATAAGATCTTGGAAACCTGAAACTTTAGGTTTTAATGCCAGTGTGAAACAGGCCAAGATTGCAGCCCTTAGTTGTCTATTAAAAAAAATAAATATCCCTTTTAAGCTGTCCTCACATTTTAAGCTACCTAAATGTTGTTGCTTCAACTGAGTTTCTGAAATGTCTTTGGATGACAATACTCTGGTTGTCTTTTGACAAACATCCAGTGTTAGATTCAGCTATGCCGAGTGTGCTTGATTAGGCCTATTGATTTGAGAAGTAAAGCAAAGCAGATGATGATTAACTGTAGCAGCTTTTAGCTCACTGCAAATGTTTTAAAGGAATGCAGCATTCACTTAGGAGCAAGAATAAGTGTACTGGCTCTGTGTTTCAGGGACAAGAGAATGAATTGGCTAATAACATGGTCAATGAAATAGTGAGAGAACCAAACCTTTATTGTCAAGTCTTTTTTCGTGATGTAACTAAAGAGCATCAAAATATGAAGACAGTTTTAAAATGTGCTGCTGTGTTGCTCTGATGTTGTTGGTGCAGCTTACAGCTCCTGTGGTATGCTGGAGGTTATGAGTGGCTGCTCAGGCTGACATGAATTACTATTTTTCTTTTTTCACTATTGGATTTGAGAAATCATTTGGAATTGAGCCAGAGGGTTATGTGTTACAGTAAATGACTAAAAGTGAAATTGTGTCTAAATGACTCTTTCATTGATATCTAAGCCACTGGAATGTGTCTTATCATGGTTACTGAAAAATTACTCAATCATTCCAGAGAGCTTTATTTTAGTTAATGTAACCCTCTTCCTTGTTCTAATACTGATTTGGTCTCTGATCTATTGGATTCAGCAAGTATTTGAATTTCCCATGACCTATGTCATGTTAATGTGTCTCTAATGCTTGGCAAGCATAATTTATTCTTGTGAAGGCTTGCAGAGTAATAGCCCATAGCTGCTTAGAGAAGAGCAGTGTTCTGAACCTGACCCAACACGCTGTGGTGTTGCTGTGTGTGAAGGCAGTGCAGCATTGTCTGTTCTGGCCTGCTCTTTTGGTGCCCAAATTTATTAATGTAATTTGTAACCTGGGAGAGAAATTTCTGCTCTCTCTCTTCTGAATTGCCTTTATTTTGAAAACAATAGCCTAAACCAGCCTCCTTAAATTGCAGTACAGTTGTTCTGCCCTTGAGTACTACTGATGATGGAAACATCAGATGGGTTATCATGAGTACTTGCAGAAAGATACTTAAAGAATATGGAACTCGCCTCAGAAAAATCAGAGTCCAAAAGTCCACTCAGATGAGAATAATAGTTTCTTTGAAGACCACAACAAGAACTGAAAATTTTGGGGGTTTTGAGCACCTTATGTATCATTAATTGAAACCAATAGACGAAAGTCTCATGATTAAGATCTCTAATAGGCTTATTTAGCAAGGAGAAGAGAAGGTTTCAAGGGCACATAGTAGCAGCCTGCCAGTGCCTACAATGAGACTCATCAAGAAGATGGATTTGGGCAGGAGGATAAGAAGCAAAGGAAACAAATTGAATGTGAGGTTCAGACTTATTGTAAGGAAAACCTTTTTTACCATGAGCACAATCAGACAGTGGAACAGGCTGCCCAGGCAGGTTGTACCCTTTCCACCCTTACAAAATAGAAAAGGCTCATCTGGATGAAGCCTGAGCTATGTGATCAGATCTCATAGCAGACTTGTATTGTGTTGGACTAGAAATCTCCTGAGATCCCACTGAACCTGAGTTACCCTGTGATCTGCAGATCTTGTTTCTGTCCTCAAAATTGTTTGCACAACTGCTCAAAATTCAGAATTATGAAGCTTCAGTCCAGTGCTGTAAAACAACAAGCTGTCAGGGGTGACTACTGAGGTTATTTGTTAAAATGCGCCAGGCAAGGGCTCAAATCAAGTTCAGTTTGCCGAAGTAATTCTTCTTGCTAGGAAGGCAGCCAGTGAGAGAGAAGGAAATTAAAGAAATCATGCTGTTTCTTTCCTGTCAGCTAAAATACACATTTTGGATGCAGCAAAATGTATAGAAGTGTTATGTAAGCAGTTCAGCTCTCAATGTGCCCCTTTGGATAAAATAAGGTGCTTGTATTACTCTGATAGGGTAGAAGCTGGCATCTTCTTTCCAATACTGGCTTTTGGAGGGGAGGACTGAAACTGAAATAGCAACTTGGAACAAACTGCTTCATGGTTCAGTGGTTCTTTGTTGTTATTTTGTTTTAGCCCAGAAGCACTAAAATTAGCTGTCCTCTCCTCTTTGTTCTTTTTTTCCCTGTATGCTCCAAAGTTTGAGAAGCAACTCTGCAGATTGTCCATACGCTGAGAACCAGAGCCCTTGATCTGGGTGCTTTTAAAATGATCATTTGATTTTTCAGGGTTTGCTCTGCCGTTTCTCTAGTGATGTGCTGTTTTCTAGCATAAGTTGCGCTTTGGTCATATAAAATAAAGTCACACTGGTTTGTGCTGGCAGTTTTGCTCTAAATTTATAAGCATAATTTTAATTCTGTGCCCTTCTCCCTGTCCTCTTGTTTTCTGTTGAGCAGTAATAGATGCACAGCCTGTGTGACAGATATGCTATTGAAATTAGTTCCCTGAAAACAGCCTGTGCTCTTGCGAAAATTAAAACCCCCGATGTCTGCAACATTGTGTTCTTCTGCAAGGGTAAACAGAACAGGAAAAGGAGACGACGTTGTTTAGAGGTGACACAGATGTGACTTTGCCATCATTAAAATGTTTCTTGGGAAAGACTGTCCTGATTCATGAGAATCATTTCTATTTGAGTGTTTCTTTGGAGTCACGGTATTAGTCATCTGGAGTCATGTATGCTGTCTGCAGTTTTTCTTAAGGATCTTTGCTTGTCTGAAGAAGTTCCCTTGATTTTTTATTCTTAGAGTGGTACATGTGAACCTTTAAACACAAAGCTAATTTTTTCACCTCAGTTACTCTTGACACTTTGTCAGCTTGCTCCAAAAATAGCTGTGCTAGAAATAAGGCTTTTGGTTTTCATTTGTTTCTTTTCTACTTATGCCTGGGCTTTCTACTTTGGGTTTGACTTAAAGGCCACACCATCGATTTAGTGGAAAAACAGCCTATAGCCCAAGGTTTTACTTCTTGAGGTATGTAAGACAGCTACAAGGAACTTTTCCCATTCTGTGTAAGAGCAGTAGTGCTGCTGTTCTTATAAACTATTTTATTGTGGGTCTGGGTTTGGTATGATGAAATCACTGAGGTTTGAAGAGCTGTGTATTTGCAGATCACCTAAGGCACCAGTCTTTTGCTACAGGCTGTCTTGACTTTTCAAGGCTTAATGCATGGCATATAGCTGATGTTTACTGCCCTTGTAGTCCTCACCTGCAGAAGATATGGAATGGAAGTGCACTTGATCATTTTTCATGGCAGGTAAAGCACTTTGGGGGGGGGCATTTAGGTACCATCTGCAGACAGTGGTGTGAAGGTCCTACTGGAGTAGAATTAAGGATGTGGAAGGTTACAGAATAGAGTCCAATGTGCCCAAGTGGGATAAATGGCACATGCCTTTGGTGTTGAATAGAAGAATATAGTTTTCTTGGACTTTTCAGTCTGTTACAATTAGTAAGTTGCCTTTTATTTGTACTCTTACAATGGCTTGGGAAGTCTACAATAGGGTCTCCTTAGACTTGGTACTGCACAGATCCAAAAAAATACTATTTCTTTTAGGATCTTTGTAGGGCTAAGTATGTAGAGATGCTTACAGGCAGCACACAGGAAGGAAACAATACCATTGTCATTTAGCACAGTTTGCAGTCGACATGCAATAAAGTCTGCACTAGTGCCAGGTTTTTTCCCTCCCATTTGTAGGTATCATAACAGTTACAAAATTTCAAGGTGTTTTTGTTGAAACTGAATATAAAGCAAGTGACAAAGTGTTGATGTGGATCGTTCACTGCTGGTGAAGCTGCCATCCTGTGGTTTTGACTAGGCAGATGGCTTATTGAAAACTTCCCTGGTGTGACTTAGCAGGGTCAGCACCATTCCCAGGTGCATAAAGCTGTAGTTGTGTGAATTGTAGCAGTAGCACACATGGTGGCTGCTGGTGTGTGCTCCCAAGCCAGTCATAAATCTGAGCAGTTCTATGCACTAAAGTAATACATCTTGCATATGTAGCTGGGTAGGTGCCTCAGCAGTTTAGCTGAAGGCAGTGAAAGGCTGCCACAGTGGAGTGAGATTGTTTGAATGGTTTGAAAGAGTTTGAATTTGTTAGAAGACAAAGTGAGAGAGGACTTTAATGAAAACAGCTTACCGTTGGACCTCTAATTCCCCATGACACCTATTAATCTGAATTGCTTTATAGCAGCAATACACAGGTTTGGGGCAAGTGAGAAAGGGCAAAATTGCTCTTTTCATACAAGAAATTGGACACTTCAAGGGGTGTCTTTTGCAAGTTTGCAAACTCTCCATAATTCTCTGTAGCTGCTGGTGCTCCAGAAGGTTAATGTAGCTAGTAGCATCATTGTGTAAGAACTGTGGGATTGACAAAGGACAAACATTAGAAGGGAAAAATAAATCAAACATGTAGAAAGTACATTAGAAATGACACTAGTTATTGAAAAGCTTTCTTCTCAATAATCACATTGAGACAGTAAGTCTTGGTGGCTAGCAGCATGACCTGATGTCACATGGAATTCAAAGTATCCACATCTCTGTAATGCTGAATGAGTGAATGGTGCAGTTGTGGGTGTCTCTGCAGTATATGTAAGGTACCTTTAAAATGCATAATACTGATATGTTTGGCAGGATTTGTAAACTTTTCTGGTGCTGACAAAACAGTTGCTTTTTCTGTTCCAAGGTGAAGTCCAAAAATAAGCACCTCAGTTTATGATAAATAGCCTGTGAATCAGATGTTGTCAAGGGCTCTGGAGTTAAACATGTTTGAAAATTTTACATCAGGCTGGCTTTGAGATGTGATGTGCTAAAACAGAGTTGGAAGATTTTTTTTGATAGTGGTACTGCATTTTTTTCTTTCCTTTCAGAACTGAACAGACCTATATTCTTGTATCCCCTCAGCCCGTTTTTGAACCTACTGCCTGTGAAGTGTAGATATAAAGGGGGAAAAAAGAATTGTTGAAAGAACTGTTTTGTATCCTGCCCCCTAAATACTTTGCATGTCAGAGTTAATTTTCCTCAGGTAACGGTAGTGCTGCAGCTCTGCAGGAGCATGCTGTGGCTGGGAGCCTCTCTGGCAGCTTGCTTTCATGCCTGCAGCTTGGCTTGGTTAATGTGAACAAAATTCTGCTGAAACTGATTTGGACATGAGAGTGTGGGCTTTTGTTGTTGCTCATGTCCCAGAACAGGAGCCACAAGATAGAAAAAGGTGAAGTTTTCCAGTGGCAGTTTTATTAGGTACTATGGCTATAACTCATCCCCCAAAATTCTCCAGAGTGATACCTTTAGAAACCTGCAGAACTTTTCTGCTGAATTGCCTGCTAAGTATCTGGTTTTGTCAGGGAGCACTGGGTGGCAAGCTTTCACTCCTACAGTTTGATCTTCAGTTATTCCTGCTCACTTTTGTGTGTGGCTGACAGGGAAATAAAATTAGACATTGTTTCACCACACTGTCCTCAACCAGAAAGTGAGAAATGCACTGAAATGAAGATTTCAGAACAAGGCTCCTTTATTTCTTGGTAAGTGATTTTACACCCAAAATCAGCATTCAGATTTCCAACCCTCCTGATCAGGGTTAGCTCTCTTGTGTTGCACAAATATGCCAGGAGCCTGCTTCTGGAGGGCAGCAAATTTGTTCTGTTGCAGGAAGGTGGGTTTATAGTACTGCAGTTCTGAGATCAGAACTATGATATAAGTCTGAGGGTCAACTTGAAGGCAGAGAGCATCAAGTCCTTCCTGAAAAGTTCTGAAGTCGTCTACTCGGTGAACTAAAAAGGCATATTTCAATAGGCAGCTTTGGGTTCAGAAAACTGATGTGAATACTGAGGAACTTTTTGTAGTCCAGTAGTATTGTTTATAAAAGTAACAGTTTAGTGCTCTGCTACCTCTAGAACAAAGAAAATGAAGTTTAAGGTGTATGTGAGCTTTCCAGTTCTCCTCAGTTCTTGAAGGGGTGATGCAGCAAGCTACAAAAGCCCTTACTAGGGTCTTGGATTTTTGGGCTCTGTTCTTTTAGGGATACTAATCACCTGTCCTGTGAAGTTTGCAGCCCACTGCTCAAAGCAGGTGCTAAACTGTCTGGGTTACTTAATCAGTTATGCTGCAGTCCCCTTTGAATTGTTTGAGAGAGCTTAAGAGGTTTAGGGCAACCCAAAAAGCCCTGGGCCTCACTGCAGGCTGGATTTGGGTTCATGCTGTGCAAGCTCTGGTTTCTCGGGGGGACCCCTGACAACCCCAGATGTGGGATGCAGGGGCCAGTGCTGCCATCAGGCAGGCCTCTGGCACACACAGCTCAGGGGACTGTAGGGTGGCACACGCCTGACATTCGCTGTGGTCCTAGTCAGAGGATGGGGAGAAGTGGTACAAAGGGGGTTGTGCTGAGAGCCACACTGCTAAAGCAAGAGGTGTTTGAGCAAGCTGGAGGTGTGCCAGAGCTCTGCAAGGCTCTGAGGGCTCCTGAGCTCCAACAGAGTGGTGCTAAGGCAGGACAGGCCTCTGTGTGGGCAGGGGAGCAGGGCTCAGCCAGGGCCTCGCTCAGGCCTGCTCCCTAACTGCCTCTAGCACCCATGCTGGCTGCTGTTACACAGCCTGGTACCTCGGGGGCTGCAGTGTGGGTGTTTGCAGGGTTATACTCTGGGGTTTGGCCTCTGCATCCAGAATTTGGAGGGTGCAGAAGCTGCAGGAAGCTGTGCTTGGGCTGCAGTTTTTGCTCTGCGCCTCTGAGAGCGCCAAAATAAAATCTCTTCTCGTATCCACAAACAGCTACAGAGAACCAAAATTGGATGAGAAACAGAACCACCTAATGCATTCTGAAAAAGCAGATATTAAGACAACTGTTAGAAATAGTGTTTTATGTCTCTAAACTATTTATAGTGTAGTCATGATGTCTCCAAAGAGAGCAATGCTATATCACCAACATTTGATAGTGGTGCTCTGAATAGAGAACAGAATGCAAGACAGTACAGATGGCTGACAGACTGCAGCAAATTCCAGCTAATGAAGAAATGCAGTATGTTTGTTTATGTGCAAGTTGAAACAGTTGGCTGTTAAAACTGGGTTTAAATCCAGCTCTGAGCTGTGTAAACATGGTTCACCCTTAGGCAACTAATAATAAGAAAATACATTTTTACATTAAAAAAGAAACACAACCTTCAGTGCTTCCCTTTCAGCAGTATTGCTGCAGTTTGATAACTTGGCTGTTCTGTATTCGGTGATCTTCAGTCCATGTGTAAATTAATGCTGCAAGAAACAAAACCAGTTTACTGAGTGAATTTATGTATAGCCTGAAATTGTAAATCCATATCTGTGAGGTGTAGGTTTTATGGTTAGGTTCTGGAAAAGAGCTGTTGTTTGGGTGAATTTTGCAGTGCCCTGAACACATAATTCAAACAGAGGAAACAACAGAGCCAGGCATTCTGCTGAACTACTTTATCCAGTGGGTCAGGTTATTATTTTGCTAGCAGTTTGCATTATGAATCATTGGGGGAAAGAAAAGCAAATGAAAACAAAACACAGAGGCTGATTCCTGAATTTGCACAGTGCATTTCTGATCATAGTAGTTGCCCCCTGCCTCCTTCTAAAAGTGGCATGTTTGAGCCAGCAGATCTGTTATTTAATATTGGCATGGTGATGTTGTACAGTCAGAATACTGCAATCTCTTGTGTATCGAGGAGAGACAGACACAGCAAGAATAAAATGAGGAATTACTTGTACATGCTTTTCTGTAATATATTTCCAAAATGCATGATTTGCTTGTCAGAGTGTGTCTAAGTTCATTTTACTAGGGCAGCATTCATCTCGTTTGCTATCGTGCTTAGAAGTATTATCTATATTATAGAGAGCTGTTAAAATTCTGGAGCGTGTTTCAGGAAGATGTTTCAAACATAACTTATTTGCTTCTTGTTTTCCTTTCTGATGGATGTTTGGAATGCATTTGCTGGGAAGGACTATCTGAAAATGCAGATGTAGCTTGCTTTTCAAGCAGCAGGCCAACACTCAGTTGTTTTGCATTTGACTCTAGGTCTGTACCTGTAGTTGCCCAGTGATGGGGAGGAAGCAGTAGATAGGATGGGTTGATGATTTGGTTCTTTACCATGATGCTTAAAACCATACTATACTAATAATGTGCTGTGTTATTAAAGCACTATATGTCTGCAGAAGGTGAGAGAAGTCACTTCATCATGTGGTTGTCTTGGAGCATTGTGTACATGTTTGGCTGTGCAAATGGCAATCCTTGCATGTGGGCTATATATATAGAGACCAGAGAGTCCTCTCTGATGTATACACACATACATACATATAGTTTATGCTGATGAGGTGGGTTTTTCACTTTACAGATTGTAGAGTGATGGACAGTTGCTGATTCATGGGGAAAAACAACTCTCCTGCCAAGAACTGGAAATCTGCCATGATGCTAAATGATCTGAGATCCCACTCCCATGGGCATATGCAGATTTGCAAATCAACCAAGAGTCAGCCTACTGAACACAGGAACATTGAAATAATCATCAAAACCACTGCTTCTTTTTGTGGTTTCTCTCTGACTCTGTACTCTGGAACTAAGAAGCAATTTAATGATTGCATTTTGGATGATGTCTCTTAAAGTGCTTTCTTGATTTGCCAGGTATCTGTTAGTTATGCAATTTTCCATGTAAACCAGAATACATTCTCCTTTTACAGCCAGAGTTTTTTTAACAGATGTTCAAGCAGTAGCAGTTCAGATTAGAGCCTTGGATTCCTAGAGAGCTTTTTGTTTGATTAAAAACCAAACCCAAACCAAACAATAACAAATACATTTGAGAAGGAAGTATATCATAGCAGGACTCAGTGAATGGATGCTAGTTTTGAAGACTTCCAAGTTCACATAGAAAAAGCAAACAAAAATCTCTGTGGTCTCTTGAAAGGATATAAACTGTTATGGACCCTGTTATGGAGGTTATTCTAGAGCTCTCTAGTGAAGGTTTCTGTTACATGCCTGGAAATACCTGTTACTGAAGTGGGTGATCCACTACAGTAATTAATTTGCTTTTCCTAAACTCTCAGGCCTCATTGTGTATTGTTTTTTTTTCTCTTGAATTGAGTAAACATGAGGTTAGTCAAGTGACTTGTGAAGGTCTGGGTTTAGTGTTGTGCTTCATAGCTCAGGCAGCAAGAATTGAATGAGATGTAGAATTTCATCCTAGGGAAGAACTGTCAAGAGGATTTCTCCTTTGCCAGACTCTTTGCCTTGGGACCGCCCTGAGGGCGATCTTAGCATCTCTTTAATAAATAATAAGGCAACAAAAAAATCTCCTAGTTTTGTTGTTGAGGCTTGTCCATAGGTAGCAACAGAGAAGCCACGTACCTCTGAATACCTTCTTTGTTTTCATGTTGTCTGTGTAACAGCTGTCCTAACTGTGTCCTTCCTTAAGAGTCCTGTTTGAATTCTGTCGGCTTGCCTTGGGTTTAAGTGTGAGATACTTTGTGTGAGTGAAGAGTCTCTTATCTATAGATTCTAGCCCAAGAGTTAGGCTGCATGTTGTTGTTGGCTACAGGAGGTAAAAGTTCAAGTCTGCAGTAGATGTAAGGTGTTGAATTTGAATTTGCTAGTCTGAGGGTGCTGCTTTATGTAAGCAATGCTTCTTGCAGAGTTTCTTGGTCACACACATGCAAGTCTGGATTGCATCTCCCATCTGAAGATGAGAGATCCTCCTTGGGTCAAGGTAATGAGTGATGAAATATAATTACCTTGTACATTATTGTAATGACTCACATATTTATAGGTGCCTGTAGTATGAAATTTGGATGAATTACACATTCTGCTGGATGTTTAATTTTGTTTTCTCTTGCTGTTGGCTAGTGTCACCCCACTTAATGGATAATCAGACTACTTGTTGCAGAGACTTTTACATAAGCACTTTGGGGTCCATTTTTGGGGATCTTCAGTTGAATTGGTAAATTAGAGTGATTATGGTAGTGCAAGTACAAAAACCTGGCAGTTTGTGTGGCATGTGCTGAGCTACAAGAGTCATTTTAGTAATAGTTCTTGCTCTTCAGCAAAACTGGCCATACTGCACAGGAACACACTCCTGCAAAAGATCAGATTTGTGGTTGTTCACAGAATACACTGAGACTGCTTTTGGAATTCTTGTTCCTCATGCCTTCTCCTTTATGTAACAGCCTCTATAAATGATCCATAGCTGTAAGGCATTTGTTGCCCCAAAGTGTCTGTCTCTTCCAAGCCATTTGATGTTGCCATCATTAATTTTCTGTTGACTTTTTTAATTGCTCTTTTTCCCCCCCCCCCCCCCCTTAACTTATTGTGAATGCTAAACAGAAGTTTGTGCTGGTTTTAGAATGTTTCAAATTCAGTGTTTCCAATCTTAAGCTGAGTGTTTTAAAATGTTTTGGTATAATGATTCTGAATAACTCTCAAAATTTGTTTCTGCTAAGGATCTGAGCTTTGCAATTGTGAAAATATTCCACAGAATAGAAACAGTTTCTTGCCATGAAGAGAGTTGGTAAGGCAATTATATAGCTTGTATCTCAGTGCCTTCTCCATGCAAAGTATTAGCAACATACATCATGTGCATATCATGTGCCTGCACTGGCTTTACTGGCTGCAGAGCGCTGCGGTTAGCTATAGTGCTCAGAAGTACAGTATGCCAGCATGGTGAATTGCTATTGTATGACCTATGGGCTTGGCAATTGGATTTTTTTTTAACTGACACACAGTTTATGGCCATTTGTTACAATAATTCTTCTAGAAAGGACTAGGGTCTTCTGCAGATCAATGGGAGGTGATCAACCTCCAGTAACGTGTTAGAGCAATCCACATCCTGGATCGTAACTTCAGCACCAGAAGAGTCCTCTCTGGCAGGTATTGTCCCACAACAAATTTTACCCTCACACATGTATGTGCAAGTAAAATCTGAAGTTAATTGCAGGTGGCTGTGTCCCAGGGAGGAATTTTGGTTCTAGTGCATGTAAGAAGGTAAAACTTGTAGTGAGATTGTTTGCTGTTTCACTGGATATTAGAGAAGGGATGCATACCTTAGTGAGAAGTAAATGACAGTGGGAGCAACGGTGGCAGGTTTTAAGTGACACAAATTATAGGATTGATTAGGTAATCCAGAGAGAAGGTACTAGCTCTAGTACCTTTTTCCTTTCACAGCCCTTGAGTAGAGAAGATCTTTAGCATTTGCTCTATGTCCAGCAGATTTGGTAGATTTGAAATAAAAAGGTGTGTTTTAAATCTCTTGAACCCTTGTGTTTGTTGCATTTGACGTAAGTTTATGAGGATGACTTCAGTGTAATTAGGCTTGGTTGATACAGTACTTTTCCACTGAATTTACTAGGAGCTTGCGAATGTGTTGTAACGAGCTGCACTGCAGGCTGCAGTATCTGATTGTCATGCCAGGAGCATCACTAGCGTAGAGCTAAATAGAGATTGGTGAGGAAACTGGGTCAGGAAACAGGCCTACTGTACCTGCAGAGACTGCAGAGAGCCGTGGCGACGAGCAGTGTCCACAGCATGGCACTGTCTAACAAAACATAGACCAGGAGATTGGCTGAGGATGTGCTTAGAGTAGTGGGCATGTCTGGGAGCTAAAGATGCTGCTGCTGCTTTTATTCTCCCATCTTCTCCCCCACACTACACACTTGTTTTGCCCAGTGATTTTAGCAGTGCCCAGTTTTTTTTCCTCTTTGCACGAGAAGGTCCCCAAAAAGATTATTTCACCTTTAAAGGTCAAAACCATCCTGTCCTGTAAGATGGGCTGCTGGAGACATGTTTGCTCTTTTTAAGTGAGATGGTGTTAAATGTTGCTAAGGAGTCTTTCATACTCTTGTCAGATGTAGGAGAGAAAAAGGCATGTAGTATGCTGCTCTGTAGGCCTTGGTGTGGTTGTTCAAAAGGCTTTGCTGAGCATATCCTGTTTCACTTGCAAATCCAGTCTGGCTGGAGGTGACATTCAGAGTAAAATTACAGTACAAACGGAGCAATAAAAACCGAAGCATCTCGAAGCAACCAGTGGGACCTGCCAAAATTACCCCAAAAGTAGAAACTACATAGTTTGGATAATAAACACAGAAGAAGGAAGGTAAAAAAAAAATATCCCAAAAGAGCAGGAAGAAGACTTTTAGCCCCAGCTGTAAGAGGGAATGGTGAATGGAACCAAAAAAGATAATTTTAAAGTTGTTCTCTTTCCTCTGGTGCCTGCCTTTGTGGAGTTTAGCTGCTGTGGCTCAATATAGTACCTTTTAGAAGGCTTTTGGTGTCCAGTGTGCTCATCTATGTCCTGACCATAGGAGGACATCATTAGTAGGAATCATTAATTGAGTAGAAAAAAACAAATGTGTATTTTACCCTTAGGCTTAATTGCTTGGATTTTTTGGTTTGTATGGGAAGGAATATAGAATCATAGACTTGTTAGGGTTGGAAGGGACCTCAAGGATCCTCTAGTTCCAACCTCCCCTGCCATAGGCATCTTTCATTTTGTTTTATTCTTGAAATTCACTTGAGTGAGAACTAAGAGAAGGAAAGAAAGGCAGAAAGGTAATTGTCTGGGTTTTTTGGTTGGGAAAGTTCCATACTAAAAAAGAATGTTTTTCCAGGAGCTTTTGAAATATGAATCCATTATAATGCAGGAAAAGGAAGAGGATTGGGTTAAGAGGCCTTTAGGTGCCAAAGCCTGAAAGGTTCTTGTGTGCCAGCTTCCATTGCACTTGTGAGTGGTGTAAATCCAATTACTTTTTTACTTAATCAGTGCTGATCCTTCCAATTAGGTTAAAATAAAGAAATGGAGGGAAAGAAGGTAACTTATGACTTGATACCTTATCTGTCTTAATCTTTGGATCTCTGAGACACAATGATAGAGATGGGACCCTTACAGCCATTTTGTGCTAAGAAAAGCAGAGTGATGCAGAGGGCATGGTCAGGTATCTACTTTCATTCATTTTTGGCTTGAATTATTATGCAGAAGTAGTATGTCCACACTGATACAGCATGAAGAGAGGGCAAGTGACCTGCCAGTAATACTCTCATTGTGACTGTAGGCAGTGGCCTGAGCGCTCACACAACCGATTTGAAGAGTGTCTCTCCTGTTTTGAGGTGCATGTAGAAAAAATGCTTTCAAAAACAAGGCTTTGGCTTGGGAGCAGCTTGGATACTCAGAAAAAGGTGATCCTTGGTGCCATAATTTCCAGGCTGTAATACATGAATGATAGCATTAATATAATTTCAAAGACAGGAGAACAAATGGCTCAGACTGAGACACTTTCAGTTACTCTGGTGGCATAGGCAGTTTAGGGAACAGAATATCTAAAAGATCGTGGATGCTAGCTGTGTTTGCTTTGTTTAAACCTGGGAGCAATTCTACTCTGATAATTCAGCAGAGTAATCATAATAACAAAGAACTCCCTTACCAACTATGGCCATAGCAGTTAAACCCTCTGAATTTCCCAGAGCAGATTACTGGAATGGGCAATGCTCTGTGTCACTGATGCTTTTCGGAATCAGATGCTTTGGGAATTGATTAAACATCTCATGGTTCATGTTCTGCCCTGCTTTCACATATTGCATTAAGCAGATTTTTCTCACCTATCCGAGTCTGCATTAATACAGTGCTGTAAGCTATTCCAGCTCACAACCCTTCAAACATAAATACAGAGGGGCAGACAAGTGTGTGCTCACTGTAGGAATGACAGCATTCCCTGCTTTTCATTCCACAGGGAAATGACTCCGGCTCCAGAAGACAATTTACAGCATGCACTGCAGGCTGTGGGCAATATCACATGCTGTTCATGCTTAAATACCAAGCAAAGGTCTTGCTAAGGTGTCAAGGCTGTTCCTCTTTTATTCTGTCTTTAATTGTGAATGTGGAGTTATCTGGTAACCAAAGGAGAAGGTGAGACTGCATGTGGTCTTTGGCCACTTTCTGGACAGGCCGGGCAGCTGAAGTCTTGTCCTGAGGCTGGCAGTTGTCACTTGTTAGGGAGAGTTTCTCCTGAGTGGTGTTTCCTAGCTTGGTCCAACTTTTCTGAAGAGAAGTTGTATTTTAAAGTAGCACTGTTACAATGAGAGGCACCCAAACCCCATGACACACGTGCTGTCTGTTGTTGCAGTCTGCATAGGAACAAGCAGGGAATGCCCCAAATGTCTAATACTCCCTTGCACTCCTAAAGAAGCTGGTTTTTAATGATGCTACTTGTCTTGCAATTTCCACTTCCCATCATTTTCAGAAGTAGGCTATTTGAGCTCCTAGATATGTTATTTAACTGTGTTAAATTTTAATCAGACCTCATTTTAAAAAAAATAAATTAGAAACTCTCTAGTTCTCCCTCTGGAAAGACTAGATCCCTTGACAATACTGCAGGCAGGCCTGCAGAGGGGTTCTTCATAGCTCTGCATCTTTAGAGATGTAAGGGATTTTGTCTTCTGGTGTGTTGTTTTTTAGTAATTACCCTCTCCAGGCTTGTCATGGAGGTGTATTCATCCTGACAGCTGATGACTGTTGCCCAGAAGGAGACAGACTGACCTTTTCCCTGGCTTTCCTTTTGGCAGCCTACAGCAAGGTGGCACTTGCTGAGCTGAAGCTTGAGGCTGCACAGCATGTGTGCATCTGGGTCCTCTGAGGCCCAGCCACCAGCCCTCACGCTCATCTATAAAATGTGCTGTCTGGACCTGGGGTGACACAGATTGCATAATGCACAGGGGGGTGTAAGAACAAACGTGTGGATGCACCCTTCTGATTGCAGAGAGCACTGCTCTCAGTATTCTTTCATGTGATGGAGTGCCACAAATGCTTCTGCAAGAACTTGCCCCAGAAAATACATTTTCAGATGCATTTCATTGAAAACCAAAAGTGTTTTTAATGTCCAATTTTGGAAATTCCTCTGCTAAATCCCCCAGTTGACAATTGGGTCTTGGTTTAAGATAGTGCTTGCATTCTGGATAATGCAGAGTCCTCCCTTGCTTTTCTTGCTGTAGTAAAAATTGGTGTCTTTCACAAGGTTTATGTTTAGCTCTTAAAAAAAAAAAAAGATACTGGTTTGCTAACTGTTCTCTCTCATCTTAAAAATGCAATAGTGGTGACATAAATAATACCAATAAAAAACATGAAAAATCCTTATTATCATAGAATCAATAACGTTGGAAAAGACCTCAGAGATCATCAAGGCCAACCTGTCACCCAACACTTCATGACTAACTAAACCATGACTTCAAGTGCCACGTCCAATCCCCCTTTGAACACCTCCAGTGATGGTGACTCCACCACCTCCCTGGGTAGCACATTCCAATGGCAAATTACTCTCTCTGTGAAGAACTTTCTCCTCATCTCCAGCCTAAACTTCCCCTGGCGCAGCTTGAGACTGTGTCCTCTTGTTCTGGTGCTGGTTGCCTGGGAGAAGAGACCAACCCCCACCTGTCTACACCCTCCCTTCAGGTAGTTGTAGAGAGCAATAAGGTCTCCCCTGAGCCTCCTCTTCTCCAGGCTAAACAACCCCAGCTCCCTTAGCCTTTCTTCATAAGGCTTGTGCTTGAGGCGTCTCACCAGCCTCATTGCCCTTCTCTGGACATGTCCAAGAGTCTCAATGTCCTTAAACTGAGGGGCCCAAAACTGGACACAGTACTCAAGATGTGGCCTAACCATGGCTGAGTACTTGGGCAGAATGACTTCCCTGCTCCTGCTGACCACACTATTCTTGATGCTGGCCAGGATGCTATTGACCTTCTTGGCTGCCTGGGCACACTGCTGGCTCATGTTCAGCTGGCTGTCAACCACAACCCCCAGGTCCCTTTCTGCCTGGCTCCTCTCCAGCTGCTCCGACCCCAGCCTGTAGCACTGCATGGGGCTGTTGAATGCCATCATGTTGGACTCTGCCCATCTGTCCAGCCTGGCAAGGTCCCTCTGCAGAGCCTTTCTCCCCTTTAACAGATCAACATCTTCTCCCAACTTGGTGTCATCTGCAAATTTACTGATGGACTTAATCCCCACATTCAGATCATCAGTAAAGATATTGAACAGAATGGGGCCCAGCACTGATCCCTGGGGGACACCACTAGAGACTGGCTGCCAGCTGGATGTGGCACCATTCACCACCACTATCTTGGCACAGCCCTCCAGCCAGCTCCTCTCCCAGCACAGAGTGTTGCTGTCCAAGCCAGGAGCTGACAGCTTGGCCAGGATTTTGCTGTGGGGGATGGTATCAAAGGCCTTGCTGAAGTCCAGGTAGGCTAAAAAATTATTAAAGAATTAAGCTATTAAAGAATTTTCTCAAGAAACTTTTGCATCAGTTTGAGTTCAGAGATGCAAATCCTTCTTTGCAGCAAAAACTTGCCATAAGAACACTTGCCATAGCTCCATGATAGCCAAGAATGTCTTGAAGTAATTCAACTTCAGTTACGTGGAGGTGGTGGTGGTGTTCCCAGTGATTCAGATGTTCCATACTTGGTGTTTCTGACCTTTCAAAGCGGCTGGTTTTGTTGCAAAGTTGTCTGGCCAATCACAAAGTTTTTCTAATGCAATTCCTTGTTTCAGGCCCTGTGAACTTGGGATTTCTCCTGTAGCTAACATACAGCCCTTTCCCCCCTCTCATTTTTGGATGGGAACTCTTGCTCTTCAAAGCTGTTCTGTTAAGCTGCATTGACAGTACTTGATCATAATTTTGTTCAGACACCATGTGAACACCTAGACAGCTTTCACAGAGTAGGATTGACCACATTTACCCTTGTGCCCAGCCTGCTACCACTCCTGATCATTGACTTCAGAGTCCTTAATATCCTTATTGTTGTTTTAAATTCTGCTACCCTTGTGCTCAACCCTGATGCTATAAATACATGAGTAGGAGTGGCAGACTTCTGTTATAAGCTGACATTTCTCTTCCTTGTATTTTGCTCTTAGGATATGTGTTTGAGCTATGAGGAACACTGTCTTATTTAGGCTAGAGGCAAAAGACTTCGAGACAGTCCTAAACCTTGATCACAAGCTCAGTGAGGAAAAGGGAAGTCAAGCTACTTATTGTCTTCTCTCAGAAGAAAAGAATTTCTAAAATACCCAGATTTAAATGCAGTGGATAACTTAATATGCAAATCCCTAATTTCATGATTTTGCATTTACTCTAATGTTCTCCAGTATTTGAAATAAGGTAGGGCTATTTCTGGCCTCCTAATTGCAAATCATGACAGTCTTCCTTTCAAACTGAGTTTCTTCTGCAGAAGTGCTGGTGATAAGAGGTGAGGGAACTTTTTTTCTTCTTCCCCACAAATTTCATTTATAATTTTCTCATGCTCATGGTATTAAGAAGGGCTGAGAAAAGGGGGAGAAAGAAGTCTTTTGCTAAGCACTACCAAGAGGTAGCTTCTGCCTACCCAGTTTCTGCTTTGTTTCTTTGCAGCCTTCCTTGGTAGGAGGTCAGGTCTCTTTTCTGTAGAAAACCTTAATTGAAAACCTCAGTGCCTGTGATTTTAGAAACAGCAACAGAAGCAAACCAAGCTCTTAGTACTTAAGTTGTATTATGCTTCCTCAACATTAGTTTCCTGTGGGATCTTTTTCTATCCTGGAGCTTTGTATTTGACTTCAGGCTGAGCTCATTCTTGACAATGCTCCGAAACTTTCAGATGAGCAGAGAAGTGTAAACATGAAAATGGCCCTTTAACAAAGGCTTGTTAGTAAGCATGATTCAATTTTTGATGTGGCAAAGAGGTCATTTAAAATTCATTCAGTGGCTTGTGTTGGATTTGGTTGGTTTTGTTTTCTTCTTCCCCTGGGTGGAACACTCGATGATCTTGGAGGTCTCTCCCAACCTTAGTGATAACTGAACTTGTAATTCCTTTACTTGGGAGTAGCTTGCAAGGTGGGTAGAAGTGGTGATCATGAGAAGACACTTTGGAAAGAAGGTGTCTGGAGGTTGCTGTCCTTGATGCAAACTGGAACTGCAAGTGAATTTTAAGGCCTTGATCAACACAGTTGGCAGGTTGGAAAGTGGCCATTATTTCCTCATTATTTTCTTAATTAGTAATAAGGAGCTTTAAACCTTATCAACTCTGTCGGTAAATGAGTGCTTGAAAACATAAAAAATGTTTGCTTAATAAAAAAAAAAGGGCACTGTTAATAAGTAGTTTCTTAGGTCCTTTCAGAGGCATGTTTAGGCATTAACAGCTCGATTCTCCTTCAGTGGTTACAGTGGTGCTACCCAAGTGCCTTGGATGGAAGCCCTTAAGCCGCAGTGCCGCTGGTGTTCAACCACTACAGAGCAGGGCCACCAGTTTGGTTGGTTTGCCCGAGGCAGCCCTGGGCTCTGGGTGATGTAGGACTAGAGCCTACGTGCTCTGAATTTCAGTCCCAGACATTTGCTGTTAGATCATCCTTCCCTTTTGCATGAAGTTCTTCTTTTTTGATGTGAAGCATCTCAGGAAAGCTGGCTTGACATGAGAAGTTACTTTTACAGTATGTGGACAACTGCTGATTTACTTCAGGACAGACTCAAAACAATTAGTTTTGTTATAAAGCTCTGAGAGCTGGGACTTCCCTGCAGAGGGACAGCAGGAAAAGCAAAAAAACCACATCTCTTAAAAGAAAAAGATAGTAATTCTTTCCTGAATTCCCCAGAAAGCCTCCTCCAACCAGGTGAGGAGAGGTTCTTACAGTGGTTCTTTTGTGTGTCCTTTTCTGGTGGCTTTGCTTCAGAGATTTGGTTCTGTCATAGCCTGCTGTATATGTGAAGGTTTTAAAAGCACAGTGACAAGTGTGGTTTATAGTCATATTTTCTTAATTCAAGCTGGACACCTTTACCCCAATTATTCTTGCAACAGGAATAATTTTATGTGCTGGCATCTCCCTTAGGATATCTAGTCATGACTTCATATAGTGGGAGGATTCACCTTGGTCCTGTTTAAATTGTCACCTTCTGTCCTATGATTGCCTATTCTTCCAGAAGTAAAGTTAGTATCTGTTTTGCAATGTCCTTTATTAACAGAAGGCCAAGAAATGTGAAAGTTTTCTACAGCTCAGCAGAGCTAACAGTTCTTTTTCCCTAAACTGTCAAGATTTGGATGTATAATTGATTCTCTGCAGCTCTCAGCAGCAGACAGTTTCTGAACTGCCTGTCTTCTAGTGGAGCCTGAAGCATTCTTTCCTAATGAAGCTATTGGGTGAGGTGTGACAGCTATTTGCTTGGAACTATATATACACAATTGATGCTGAAATTATCTGTTGTTTGTCATAAAGATGTATTTGAAGAACATGCTGTTGTCTTTCTAGATAGAGGACATAAATTTAGAAATAATCCTATTTAATTTGATTGGTTTTGATTCTTTGCCAACTTCTTTTCTTGGAAGTTTGTATCCTGTGAGCAAGTTGTGAAGCAGTTCTCTCTTGCTGCTTGATTATGCAAGGGGTTACTTTTTCAGCTCTCCAGTCAAAAGAGATTGTATGCCACAGACTTGAAAAGGCCAAAGTTTCAAACTCAATCCACATTTAAGCAGAAAGAGCTGATGAGGAGGTGTATTGAGTGGTCTTTGGTTTATGTTTTGAACAAGTCCTTATTCTTTGGGGTTTTTTTTGTTTGGGAGTGGTAAAGGATCACAGCTTAAATTGTGAGAAATAAGTTCTTGCATCTTGGCATGGGGGGGAAGGTGGAATTAATGTGTTTTTTTCTTTATCTGAAAAACTTGGGGG
Organism: Melanerpes formicivorus; assembly: GCF_026170545.1. Lineage (NCBI taxonomy): Eukaryota > Metazoa > Chordata > Aves > Piciformes > Picidae > Melanerpes > Melanerpes formicivorus. Next base: position 11,535,577 of record NW_027142368.1, on the reverse strand, counting down.
ACCAAATGAAACAAGGTGAACTCACTCACTGGTGGAGTTTAAGCTTGCAAATTATTCAGGTGATTTGAGTTTTTTGTGTAACCATGATTTTCTTCATGCTGCACCACATACTTTCACTGCCTTTTAATGACATTAGTGAAAGCATAAAATATGTGTAAAAATAAGCAGCTTAGATATTTTCTTTTCTCCTTCCTCTTTTTTATTGTTTATTTCCTGCTTGGGATGTTTTTTGAGGTGGTGGTCAGGCTTAGAAACTTAAGTCTCTTGCTGCAGAGAAGAATGGTGGCCAATATGTGCTGTAGGTCTTTAAAGCTGGCAATTTGAAAGATAACAAACAAAAGATTAAAGACCATTTGATTACAACAGATCACAGTTTTGCTCTGTTGTGAGGTGACAATACATTAGCTTGCAAGCTGTTGCTGTCAGATGGTGCTGGGTGGTTTGAGCGCCCAGCTCCTTGGTTAGCTTGTGGAGTGCTTTATTCTTCCCTGCGGTGTGGCCATCACAGCATTTCATGCAGGCATGCTCAAGACAGAAGCAAGATGTTGTCTGATCCATACAGATCTCTGTGCTAAGTGGCAATCTGAGAGTAACCTTGGTAGAAAGCGAGAAGCTTTACTGAAAAATGTCCCTGCGATGCTGTTGCCAGGGCAACGGTGTCTGTTGTGTGTGTGCTCTGTGCTTCGGCGGAGTCTGGCTCCTACATACCGCAGTGTGGAAAACCATTGCCTTCAGATGTGCCTCCCTTCCCCCACTTCTGGGAGGTTTGACGGCAGCAAAGGCTGATAAGGCCTCCCTTATCAAACTCATTCTTCCTATTTTGCTTTTAGTTTGCTCCTAGTTTGGGCATATTGCTTAATAAGACAGAACCATGCTGAAAATGGAAGGGATGCTGATGTCTTGCTGCAGCTCATGCTCTCTGTTGCTCCGCAGTGATAATCCAGGATGATTTGCAGAGGCAGGCAGCAACATAACAGTAGGGCAGAGTATGTCCTGTTTCTTGCTCTGCAGAGGGAGAGGAGCCTTTTTTTTCTGTGACAGTAAGGTGGCAGTGATGAGCAGTGGAAGAAGGCTGGAAAAGATGTGTGCTGCACAGTGGAGGAGTGCTCAGAAAAGGGGCACACAGGATACCAGAAAGGTGGACTGAAAAGACAGTTCATCATGAGGAGCCCTAATCCATGTCTCTGGGGACCAAGCTGGCTTTTCCTGATTTGTAACCACGAAATGTCAGCATTCTCTTAAACCAAAATCATAATGGTAATAATAGTAATAAAAATATTCCCATCTGCTTGGTGGTGCTGCTTCTACTACTTTGAAGAGGGTGCTGGGGGAGTTCCATTAAGCAGAATCCCCTTCTGCAATTCCACCTGGATAAGGTTATTTTTTCCCTTCCTCATATGTATTCTGCAGAACAGTTTGAGGTGTATGCACTTCTGTTCTGTGCTGGCTGTGCTTTAGTGGCAGATGACTGATGGGGACCAGGGTTGTTCATTAAAGAGGCTTGAGAAGCCAAAAAAAAATTCGTTGATGTGGAAGTGAAGTGGGAAATAATTTTCTGTAATTAATCTAAAAATGTGTTAGGCTGATGAAATGAATTTCAGATTCAGCACTCTCTTTCCTCCATTGCACTGTCTTCCTGTGGGAACATGCAGACGCAGTAGGCTGGTGCGGCCCCCCTCTCACCATGAGCAATGAACACATCCTGCTTTGTAAGTGAGCCTGAAAAAGTCACATGTCTCAGTTTGATGTAAGCTTTCACCTTCCCTATGCTCTGCAGTTCACAGGGGCTTTGAACATTCTTTATGAATCAAAAAGGCCCCAGTTTTTGCTGCTGGCTACTGGGTTAATACTGCTGAATCCTAGAATAGGGCTCTGCGTATTTTCATCTGTAGGTTATCGGAGTGAGAGAATGAAGGTGACGTGAGGAGATGCAAGCGACGTGCCAAACAATGAAGCTGTGCTTGGACAGCATCTGAATGGAAGCCAGGGAAATAATTTTAATGCATTGCCTAGCTACTCTTTTTTCCCCCCCTCCAAAAGAGCCTTTTGTTATCCAAGTGTATTTTTAGTCCTTTTTTCTCTCTGGTCAACATTTCATTCATGTTAGTGTTGAATGCGTTGTTCCATCAGTTTTCAAGAGACTGATGCCTGTAGAGATGGAAACAATTTTTTTAATTGCTGAGGCTGAGGTGAATGTTATTACCCTTCATTCTGACCTGAAAGAACCTTTTTCTTCAGGCAGTCTCATGAACAATTTAGCCTTTGATGTTTCTCAGCTGCCTTTCAGTCAAGAGGGAGCTTGCGTAGAAAAGCATGTGGAAAATAGTTCTTTTGAAAAGGACTTTAAGAAGCACAATTTGTGCATTCTGTAGGTCACAGGCATACACCAAATTTATTACTTTTAAAGGTGTAGCCTAGTTTTGAGCATGTTCTTATTTCTGTTTGTTACAAAATTAGCAGTGCTTTCTGTACTTGGGAAGGTCCAAAATAGAAACTTAGCTTCTAAGTATGGGCTTTATATATGCTCTTACTGATGGTAAATGTAAAGATATGCTCAATGTGTTCCTCTCTGGGTAAGTCAGCAGTTGTGGTCTAGTTTCTCCTACAGACAGGATTCTTTGGGCTTTAATGAGGAATTGGGGAGGGGGAAGGAAAAACAGGGAAACAATATATGTGGACTTTTAAAAAACCTCATAATTATCAAAAGTAGGATGGCAAAAGGGATGCTGCACTTCCCCTGATTTTCAGTCCTTGTTCCCTTTCAGTTTTAGGATTTTTTTTTTTACCCTTGCAGACTACAGAGTAAAGTCAACCAGGAAAATCTGCAGAGTATTTTACTGCCTTATTTTCACTTATGAGTGACCTCAAACATCATAGTATCATTCAGGGTTGGAAGGGACCACAAGGATCATCTAGTTCCAACCTCCCTGCCATGGGCAGGGACACCCCACACTAGATCAGGCTGGACAGAGCCTCATCCAGCCTGGTCTTAAACACCTCCAGGGACGGGGCCTCGACCACCTCCCTGGACAACCCATTCCAGAGTAACATACCATTTGCTCATTGCTCTTTTGAGAAACTGAAAGTTTTGGGGGTTTCTGTAATGAAAATGGCTGTATGCTAAGTGCAAAGGTGGCAAAGGCGTAGTGATCAGATGTTAATCTATGAAACTGTTACAGGAATTCACTCACAGGTGAAAAGTTTGTTGGGTTTTTTTGGTGTGGGTTTTTTTGGTTGTTTTTCCTTGGATAATATAACATTCAAAGTAAGAGCAAGCAATTTAATTTGATTATTTTTCAGGTTGTGTTATTCTAAAGGTATCATGATTAACCAAGCTCTCCCTTAACGAATAAGTGTTCCAGCACAAGTTTGAATAAGCAAGTTGCTTGAAACTGCCATTCCAGCATCGCTTTTTTGGCCAAGTACTTAGGAGTAAAGTGGTACTGTGTACTTTGGAACACTTTAGACATTTTTGAGGTGAAATGTGCCACAGAAGATGATTTCTAATACATTGAAATAGTTGGAAAATCAGATCTTTTTACTTTTTTTTATTCCTCTTCTTTCTTTGTTTTCTTCTTCCTGACTGTAGTGGCTAAATGCTTTTGGAGTCATTGGAAGCAATATGCTTCAATTTTCATTGTTACTTGAAATTGTAGTAGCAGGGTAGCCATGCTGTCCAGATGCTACCTCCATTAAGAGGAAGTGGCTTGTATCTAGAGCAGATGTCGGAGAGACTTGGTAAAAGAGTCTGCATCAATGCCTGCATCAATGGACGTTGAAAAGAACATGATCTCAAGCTAGTGCTCTGTGTCCAGGAGTGATGTGTTGGCCAGACAGCATTCAAGTCAGAACGGCAAAATCTCTGGCTGCTGGCAAACTCTGGCACTCATGGTACTTGCCAATGTGTGAGCATCTGGTATGGGCATGAGTCCTACCCTTCACCTCCTACACAGGACTGTGGAGCAGTGGTTCTCAATCTTTGGTACACAAAGACATTCATTGTGAGAGTAAAACACTTCTGAAGTTGATGGCCTAAGAAGTCAAGGCAGAGGAGGATGTGTTTTAGCTGTTGTGCAGTGACACTTCACTTTAATCAGGTTTGAGAATATGCAGAAGGGGTTTCCTTATTGTTGTTCCTGTTTTTAGCTGGGCTGCATATGTCACTTTAGATGACTAAATGAATTCACCAGATTTCTGCAATAGAGAAAAGTGCTGCCTCTTGACTTCCATCTAAAGAGGGATGCCACTTTGAATTACAAATGCAGGAGAGGGTGGGTGTGTTTTGTAATTAGTGGTGGAATCTGGTGGGCTGCTGACTTTAATACAACCTCTAGTACTTCTCATCTGCTGCAGAAGTGCTGCTACCTTATTAAAAGATGTTAAAGCTCTGTTCTTCAGAGTTTCTCATTTTGTATTCTGTCTACTGGCAGACTGCTGTATCAGATGAAGCTGGAATTTTAAACCTGCATATTATTTAGGTGATATTTTATAAACCTATAGGAAAATGGGTCTGTAAAGTAAGGCCTGATTCAGTGTATTTCACAGTGACTATCTTAGATGTATTAATTAACAAAAGTATCCCTGTCATCAGGAGTTACTTTGAAGTATTGATTCTTTTCTGTAATGAATATATGGTTATATATAGTTATTTGAAAAATGGTCCTGTCTGTCTTGATGACTCCTGTGTGCTGTTACAGAGCCACCCTGTGAGAATGAAAGGAAAAATATGATTTAACAGAGGATGGGAGCCTGACTCCTGTGCATGTGGGAATCTGGTAACCTTATGAGTAGCAGGAAGACTGATAAATTAATGCAGGAAGTCACTGGCACTATCTCTGCCCTCCCCACCTTGTTTAGGTTAGGCAACTCTTGTAGTCCATATCAAAGACTCCTTTAAGCCATGATGCAACAAAATATTTCAGTATGAAACCTTATGGGAAACTTTGTGTGATTGCAATGGCAATGTCTGTGGTTAGAATTTCATTTGGAAGAAGCAAATAAACTCTTAGGATTGAAAGGGGCATTTTATATTGAAAACTGTATTACTTGTTTCTCAGTTGTTATTAAGGTGGAAAGAAGAGATCTTAAGGGTTGTCCCAACAGGTAGGAAATCCTCTGCTTTCCCCTGAAACAAAATAAAATAGACGACACTAACTGCAGCCTGCCATGAGCCACCAGCTCCAATTAATAGGGATAGGAAAAGTTCTGCAATGATATGAGTTTTCTCACAAGGACAAATACACCAATACTGTCAATACTAAAACATCTTAAATATGTCTAGTGGCAATACATAAACCCTAGCAAGGCATATTTTACATCAGTAATAATTTCTACTTTGCATTTGGGGAAAAAGCAGAGGGACCACAGCATGATGAGATCCCCTTCTCCATTCCAGCATTTACTCAGCCTCTAAAGGGAAAAGCTTATAGACCAAGGTTGAGGTGTTTCCATTTCAGAGTTTTGAGGAGGATGGCCAAAGCACTCTAGATTGTTCACGTTGATAATTATTTTTCCAGCATGTCAGGGAGGTTTCAGAAGGCTGCTTGAAAGACAATGCCCTGCCAATATTTTTGAAGGTTGAATAAGATGACTCAAATAATTACAGGCCTGTCAGCCTGGTGTTTGCCTTGCTCAAAATAATGGCATGGCTGACATGACTTTTGACCAATAAAGATTTAAAGGACAGTAATGTAGTTGCTTGTAGTGAGTATGTGACCATGGAAAATACCTCTTTTCAAACTAATGTGATACCTAATGTTTTACGAGATGAAAGTTTGATAAATGTAGCAGTGTCAAATGCAGATGTAACATACTTAGATTTTCAAATGCTGATGTAATATAATTGAATTTCTGTCAGGCAGTAGACTGAACAGTGTATGACATTCTGATCAGGAAATTATAAAGACACAAAATGACAACAAACCAACCCAAGCCACTAAGACATGGAAAAGACACTTAAAAAAACAATAAATACAAACTGTCTGCAAGAGATCCTAGAAATATCACTGTAAATGGAAGTCTTTGTGTGTTTCCAGTGCAGCCATGCCTATTAAAAAACAACAGCAGACCTTAGGCAGGTGACATGGTTTAACTCTTAGCTTCATGCAGTTGCTTGCACACTCCCCTGAATGGGATGGAGAAGAGGATTGGAAGGGTAAAAGCGAGAAGATTCATGGGCTAAGATAAAGGCAGTTTAACAGGTAAAGCAAAAGCCAAGCATACAAGCAAAGCTTGTTTTTACATGTTCCTATTGCTTTTGTTAGGTCAAGACATTGAGTCTTTCTTTTTATGGGTACTTGCCCTTTTTTCTCAACAGCATCAGGATGAAAGTGTAAAATGTGATTGGTCTGCATGGAAAGCTGACCATACCAGCTCCCACTCCAAACCAGTCTGACTTCTTGCTGTTTTTCCTTGCTGTTACACATTGAAAAAGTATTTCTGGTGAATTGGCCAGTGATGCTAGATAGTTCCCCTGAGAGATTCCAACTAAGTTAGAGTCTATCTGTATATGTGAACAGTCTAAATGATTCGTTTGGGTATCCAGAAATATTTATTATGCTGTACCTGACCACAGTAAATTTTATCTGTCTCAGCCTTGCCCATTTATCACGTTTTATTAGCTGCTTCTGGAGTTTTGATTCATTCTCAACTCTGAATGAATTCACATTGCAGGCCCTTTACTATCCATCCTGGTTCTTCTGTAGGTGCTTTTCAATAACGTGTGTGATGTCTTTAACATAGATGGAGCAAGGGATTCCACTGTTGAAAGCAGGATCCCTCCTCAAAAACACAAACCCAGATTGCCACATGGTAAATGCCAGGTATTTGCAGTCAGTGTGCAAGCAGCTGTGAGCACTGAAAGTTATTCAAAACTTACTCTATTGAAGCTGTTGGTTTGGGGTTTTTTTATTCCAAAGGTATAAACAGCTCTGTCTGTGGTAGTGTTTGGAAATAAAAGTGAGAAGATTATTTGGTCTAACTCTGTATCAGTCAAACCTTTACCCTTCTCTAACTGTAGTGGTGAGAGCAGAATAAGATTCTGGTGAGCTGTAGTTCACAAATATTTTACTGTGCCTCATGCTCACACAAATGTCTGGTTTTGCATTAGCCTTTTTCCCTTTTTTTTTGAGGAACAGTGGGTTTATGGTTTAGTGGTCATGAGGTCTTGGGTGACAGGTTGGACTTAATGATCTTTCAGGTCTTTTCCAACCTTATTGATTCTTTGATTCTATGCCAGTCTGGCACTGTTGTGCAGTACTGCTACAATAAGGTTATTCATTTAAGAAAATTTGAGTACTGTGTCTAATTCTGGGCCCCTCACTTCAAGGAGGACATTGAGACTCTTGAACGTATCCAGAGAAGGGCAACAAGGCTGGGGAGAGGCCTCGAGCACAAGCCCTGCAAGGAGAGGCTGAGGGAGCTGGGATTCATTAGCCTGGAGAAGGGGAGGCTCAGGGGAGACCTCCTTGCTCTCTACAGCTACCTGAAGGGAGGTTGTAGCCAGGTGGGGCTTGGTTTCTTCTCCCAGGCAACCAGCACCAGAACACAGTCTCAAGCTGTGCCAGGGTAAGTTATAGGCTGGAGGTGAGGAGAAAGTTCTTCACAGAGAGAGTTGTTAGCCGTTGGGATGTGCTGCCCAGGGAGGTGGTGGAGTCACCGTCCCTGGAGGTATTGAAGAGGGGTTTGGACATGGCACCTGAAGCCATGGTTTAGTTGGTTGGACTTGATGATCTTCGGGGTCTTTTTCAACCTTATTGATTCTGATGCTATGATTCAAAGATAGGATCAGTGTATGAACTTAAACTAAGGACAAATTTGTAAGAACCTTTTGCCTTTTGAATTTCGTTGGAGTCCCATACAAGAGAAAAACATTTGTCTATCCTTTTTGCCAAAATGCCATACTTGACATGGCTGTCATAACCACAACTCCTCAGGAACTGGGCTTCACATCTCTCAAACTGTTTGTGTGGTTTTATCCCTGTCAGTTACTTATATTGTGGTGGAAATCTCCTGCTTTGGAGTGGTCTTATGGGAGCAAGTGCATTTTCAGTTTGTGATGATTCCAGGTCTATAGTCTCTTTATACTGTAAGTGGTTAAAGCCTTTATGCTTAGAGTTCTGCAGCTACTCCTCATCCGCTGGCTTCTTCATCGAGGAAATATTTGGTCCTGTGAATGACTGGCCTGTTTTTCACCCAATGGAGGCATCAGGAAATTGCTGGTGGCATGAACTTCAGATGGTTGGTATTGGATGATATCCATTCCCAGTAATGGATTATTGAGCAGAGTGGTGATGTGTATGATTTGGGGGAGAAAAGGTGATTTTCTTTTGTTTTCCTATAGGCACTGGCCACAACACATATAGGCAAATTCTTTGGATTAAAGCAGTGTGCACTTTGTTGGTCTTGTGAAACAACTCTTCACAATTAGACATGTTTATAAATGGGTCATAAGAAAAAATTGTCCCATAATGTGAATTGAATGAGCAGTCAGTGCATGCTTTGGCTTGTGCAGTGGGACACATCTCTCATCTTACTCTGTCCTTGTGGCATTTGATCCCCTGGCAGGACTGGGAGCCTTTGTACTTGAGCAGGCTGGTGTGCTCTTTGAGAAAACAAGAGAAGAAAAGGTCATTTGAAACTCGTGTGCTAGTACTGGTGTGAAAGAGCTGTGCCTCAAAGGTAGCAGGGATTGAAAGAGAGAAAGGAGTGGATATTGTGTGAGAGAGATGGTGCATAATAGAAGTGTCTTGAACTCAGGCAGCTGCTAGGTAAAAATAAACTGGAATGAGTGTGTGGTTTTAAAGAAGAATGCAGCTGAGATGAATGAATGGTTCTCCTGAAGATGAATAGCTGGAGGTCCATTGCTGGGCTGCCCAGCTTGCTTGGTGTCGGACAGCTGTGGTTTGTTTTCCAGCCCTGGAAAGAGCAGATGTGTTCTGACCTCACTCTGGTGGAGCAGCAGCAAGGGTCTGTGACATTTTCTTCTGTCTACTCTTGCTCTACAGCTGTTTACTTGAGCTAATGGATGGGTTTCTGACAGAATACACTCTGGCTTACTCAGAAAAGTTCAAGTCAGAACTTTGAAGGCTTTATGATTGACTGGTTATGAGGACAGGAACACAAGTAGTGTTCCCCTCTGTCCTTCCAGTTGCAAAGAATGATGAGGAGTACCTGATTCTGAGCCTGTTGTCACCAGCAGAGTTTGGGATTTTTGATCATGGGTTGATCTACAGGACACCAGACCTAGTGATGTCAGATGGGGTACCCCTGTCTCCAGAGGGACAAAAGAATCTTTGTGCAGGAGTTAGGAGGTTGCAGTGAGGTGGGGTTGGTCTCTTCTCCCAAGTAATAATCGATAGAATAAGAGGAAACAGCCTCACATTGCACCAGGGGAGGTTTAGGTTGGGTATTAGGGAATAATTTCTTCCCTATATGGTTGTCAAACCCTGGCCCAGGCTTCCAAGGGCAGTGCTGGAGTCCTCATCCCTGGAAGAATTTAAAAGCCATGTAGATGTGGTGCTGAGGGACATGGTTTAGTGGTGACCTGGCAGTGCTGGGTTAAGGGTTGGACTTGTTGATTTTAGAGGTCTTTTCCAACCTAAATGATTCTATGATTCTGTAGTTCAGCTTTGTAACAAAACTGCCTTTTGCCTCAGCCATGGGTTGTTTTCCTAATTCTCCCTTTGTGAGCAGCATTAAGGCTCAGTCTCTATATGAGTCATTACAAATGGTATCCTTAATTATCCAGAAGAGCTTTTCTATTCATTTTTTACATTGGACTCTTAGCAAGTTTACCTTTTATTTCCAGCAAGCTTGCTGCAGAGAGTTGTACTGTTACTAAGTGCTGCAGATACAGCGAATCCAGCACTGATGAGCAGAGTTACATGACACCCCAAAGGCATAAACACCATTTCTTCGGAGAGGTTAAGGAGCAGACAGCAAAATTCTTGACTTGTTATTTTTATATGAGGCTAACCCTTATGGAAGCTGCATGCCTGTAGCTCTGCTGGAAAGTAAATGAATCAAGAAAACTCTGCCTTCAAGTTAGGGTAGTTGGTGTGTGATAAATGTGTTTTGGTGCTCCCCCCCCCATTTATTTAGTGATATTATAGGAGTTGTTCTTAATGTGCTAGGGGGATTTTGACTACAAATTCAGTTAATACCATTTTTATTTTTACATGCCTATATGTGGGAGAGGGAGAGACAGTGAGGGTTGTGCTGGAAATCAGGCAAAGATTTGCATTCTTGAACAGCTGGTAGTTAATCTTAAATAGCATTTCCCAAAGGTGCTGGGTCCAATGGGGACACTTCAAATGATATTACACAGTAGTGCTTCAGTCCTTCCAGTAACCTGCTTATTTCTTTCAAAGGACATAAAGTGCTTAGAAGATGAAATAGTGGGTTTTACTCTTTCCAGTGACAGTGTATTTGTGTACTGCCAGTTTGTGCAAGCAGCAGTGCTCGCTGAGGTCTACAGGGCTAGCACAGAAATGAAAGGTCAGTCCAGCTGTGCATGAGAGCTTCCTTGAACATTCAGTAATTTCTCTGAAAATTAGTCTTCCTCCTGGTGCTAGATGTTTAAGAACTGACACATTCAAAATTTGATCATGGATTTGGATTTGTTTCTGGAAGAAGCAAAAAAGCCTCTGCACTTTAAAATAAGAGTAGTATTTCTTTAGAATGTCATTGATGATGTTCTTTTAATTATACTGCTAGGTATTTCAGAGGCATTTTTTAATGAAGGATAGTGTAGGTGACAAGCATGCAAACCAAAGAAATCTACATGCTAGGAAAAAAAAAAAAAGAGTTCTAGAGAGTCAACAGGGTCAGATCTCACATCAGTGAGGCCAGTTCCCTCAGGGTTAATCAAGTGATGGCTTGTTTTGAGGAAGTATGGCCCCAGCCATGGCCACACCAGCAGCACTTACCTCCTTTAAGGGGGTCTTTCAGGGCCAGTGTTTATCTGTTCACAATATCTAAATAGAATGCCCAGAGACTCTGTTGGCTGAGGGTATGAACTTTCTGAGGAGTGCTATTTTTCCTGTCAGCTCTACAAAAATGCACAGCTTTGGGCTATTGTGTAACCTTGCAGGCTGTGTGTGCTGAGTTCTCTGCAATTTCTTCTTTTAATGCAGAATTGCAGGGAGAGAGTTGCAATAACACCAGAGGTAAGGGAGAGCTCAGTTCCCACGATATGCACAGCTGATTGCTCTGTGGTTTTCTCCACCTTCACTCCAGAAAATATTCTAAAGAGTTTAAATCCAATGGACTGTTCAGTGTCAAGGCATGAGCTATGCAGCCCAGATTCTGCTATACATCCATAAAGGGACCTTGGAAATGTTTTTGTTTGCTGGGTTGGTTTTTTTCCCGTAGATTTTGCTGGTTTGTTGCCAAATAAGGCTTGCTCACATGACTTTTATTCTAAGTCTATAAAATGTGGGATAATGATATGTACTTTAACAGAATGTTTGCCTGCAATCATTGTTTGTAACAGAATCATTCATTTCATGAAGTTCACAGTACTAGAAATTAGCACATTTGGGTAGGTAATGCTGACATTTGTATGCTGTAATGAACATTTTTCTTTTTGCTGTTTGCATGTAAAATAGCATAGGGAGCTTCTTTTGGCATGCTACAAGCTACAGTTCTTGACCTGAAAGCATCAAAATAATCTGGTGGTAAGGATGTGTATGGTGATGGCACAGGCAGATCAGTGTGTGAAGAGGGCTTGAAACATTTTTGTTTCTGTGGCCTTAGCTTCTTTCATTTCCTCAGACAAATTGGGTTTCGTGGGCCTCGATTAAGGCCCAGAGTAAGCCCAAATAGATTTTCAGGTATTCATCTTAGGGCCTCTCATTCTACATGAGAGAGGCATAGAAACTGTAAGGAGCTGGGAATTGTGGCTGAAACAATCTACATCAGAATCATTTTGAGAAAAATGGTGAAGAAGTTCCCCCTGGGTGAAATGCACATCTGATGAAGACCCCATTCCTCCAGTTCATATCTGTATGTGGACAGAGATGCCTGTAAAGTTAGTGAGGGTTTTGGCCTCATGGGATTTGCACTGCACAGAGGGGTTTGGGAGGGTGTACCTATGAGCTCTCAGGGCCTGTGGCTCAGGTCTTGGTTAACAAAAATGGACAATTTTGACTAGTGGTGCTGAGAGATATGGAAGTGATGGAGCTTGACTTCGCAAGAATGAAAGATGCTTATACTTTCTGAATCCCAAAGAAGGGAGGCAACTGTCTGAAGAAGGATATGAGAACTAATTGGAAAATCTTCAGGCAGTGGAGAACCAGCTGACCTTGCTGACTTGTAAAGATTTTTATCTCACTTGTCTTGGCAACATTCCTGTCATTCTACTAAAACCTAACCCCACTGGGTGTTCTTACAGGCACCTCAGCAACTTTTGTATTGTCCTCAGGTCTTCTGACAATGAGTGGTTTTCTTGTTGGTGGACATGGATCTTACTTTGTCTTGACATCTCAATCCATCTCAATTTGAGGCAGACAGTACAGAGCTAAGATTTTCAATCTGACCACACCTGCCTTCAAGTAAACTTTGTGAGTGCTGTGATGTAAACCTTCTGTGGGAATGCTGACTGCTTTAACAACTGGCTTTTCTTTCCTCCTTTCATTTTTATCCCTTGTGCCTCATCTCTTTGTTGACAGCCTTATGTGTCTGTGGTGCTTCCCTCCTGATGTTAAAAAATTGGTTGGCTTTTGGTAATGTGTTTTTGGGGTTTGTGTCTGTTTGTGGGAGGTTTTTGTTATTGGATTGGCTTGAGGTTTCTTTATTTGCTTCGAAATTACAACTGATTCCATCTCCTGAAAGCACTTTGAGACCCAAGCTGCACCAACTGGAGAAGCTCAACTGCTTCCTTTTAGCTGCAGGAAGCTGTTCCTGGAAGCATGGTGCTCAGTGAGTTGGTGGATGGCATAGCGTTTTCTTGTCTATGGTTGGTGTTACAGAGAGGGAACACATGCAGAGACTTATATGTAAGTCAGTTATGGCATGGTGGACACAAAGGCAAGATCTTGGAGTTGGCCAGCTGGCTTTTGGATGACTGCAAGACAGTTGTCAGGGCAGGATTTTGAATTATTAGAGGTGGGTGGAGAGGAAAGGGAAATGCTGCATGGGGAAAAGGCACTTTGTGTCTTGCACTAGAAAAGTGAGGCAGGCTTTGAGATTAGTTTTAGGCAGGGAGGTCATAGATCATAACTCCAGAAGCTATCAGACTTGATGATCTCCAAGGTCTTTTCCAACCTGGTTAATTCTGTATTCTATTCCATATAGAATTCAAAAATGTTTCTTTTGAAAGTGACTCCATCTTGCTTCCTGTCTTCCTCCACGCTTTTAAGTGGCACATTAGCTTTTTGTCAGGTGTGTCATGAAGAAGAATGTTTTATTCCAGACCTTAGTACACAGGCTTCAGTTTAAATCCTACTGTGAGGTTTTTTTGCTGTAGTGGAAAGTAAAGCTATGTGCAAAACAAAAAGCCAATCACACAAGAACGAAAAATCCACCTTGATAGGCTCAAATAGATCCTGGATTAGATCTAATCTAATCTATTATTAGATTGACACGTAAAAAGTATTTTCTGAACTCACTTTTCAACTGATAGAGCCAGGAACATATTCAAAGTGCAGTTCCCTGGTGAGGTTGTACTGGTTTGCTGCTAACATGTGTTGCATTAAGCTGCACTTAGTCTTCTGCTTGCCAAGGAATGTGACTAGGTTATCAAGATGCTCTCTTATCAATCAGGAGTCAAATGATCCAGAGGAGGAACACAGAGTTCCTAGCAAAGGATCATTGGAAGCAGGACAGCTTTGCTAATTAGATTCATTTTATTTTCTTTTCTTTTTTCACATCAGTAGGATTCTGCATACAAATGCAGTTGGACAGAGAGTGTCAAACAGTACAAATCATTGTTACGATACATTAATCAAGGGCATGGAAGAACAGCTCTGGGGGAGAAGATTCCCCTGTCTTACGTAAGCTTTGATCTGCAGTCTCTCGGTCACCTCGTCTCCTTCCATTAGGACTTCTGAGCCCAGAAGAAAGAACATTTTCTCTCTTCTGACCCTGGCAATTTCCTCACAATGAAATGTGTCTAAAGGCGTGAGATGCTGTGGTTTTTAAGGTCCTGGATAAAAGGGCTTATGTGCACATACCTTCAATGGTTTCCTTCCCTTATATGAGCACTCCCCTGCTCAGCTCCCCCCTAAAGCTACGCTTTTGTGCAATTAAACTTTAGAAATGGTAGCAACGAGAGTCAGGATGCAACTCAAACATCGTGTCTTCATGCATCCTTAAGGATGTATTTTGTATGTCAGGCTCTTATCCCTGGAAAATGAGGGAAGTCTCTGTACCCTGGAATGTAATTACACTGTAGGTAATTAACATGCACTCACAGAATAGGAAGCCAAAAATAAATGGCTTTGGGGTCCTTTGTTGTACTGACCAGGCACCCTAACGTTGAGATGCTTGTATATTTCCATCTGCAATCACCCTTGTTAGTCCAGCTCCCTCTGCCTCTTGCCTGCAGACCCCCCCATGCAGTCCCTCTGCTGCAGCAGTGGGCTGACTTTGCCTGCAGTTCTGACTTGATATTTATCCTGATGGGTTGCACAACAGATCCTCAGTCAGAGCCCTGGGAGAAAAGAAAAGAAAGGAAAGAATAGCCTTGTGGTCAAGGTACTAGTCTGAAACATGGATTTTTATACACTTTGTCAGACTTGTTTTGTAATAGAGCTCGTAAGTCCCTTAGGGGCTGCCTGTCAAAAGGTATTTTGTCTCTTAATTACCTTTTGAAATCAGTGAGAGGCTGTGTCTAAATATCTACATGAGTTTTATCCTGTACATTTTTGTTTACAGCCTACAAAAGAAGGAACATGACTTTCCTACCTCACAAGGCTGTGGGGGAGCAAAAGGGGGATAGTTAATCTCAGAGAAACCTCTGCCCTGGATATAAGAGGGAGGCACTCTGTATTTACCCCCTCCTCTCTTCCCTGATAAAATCTCCTTCAGTACATAACCACCTCTTCCTAATATGCACACACACATTGAGGTCTGCAGACCTTTCTTGTATGTATATATCTCTATGCACACGTATCTGGAGGAATGCATATATAAAAAACAGGAAATATTATTCTTTTAATACTATAATTTAAATACATTTTAAAAAGTCAAATACTTTTGTGTGTGTGTATATATAATTATATTTTTTTTATACTCAATCAATTTGGTTTTGTTAGGGCAGGGAGATAAGCAGATCTGCAGGCTGCAGAAAGCAGTTGATGTTTTGCCCAGAGTCAGTGGTTGCTGGGCTAAGGACTTTCCTCACCATCCATGCAGCTTATGTCCTGACTATGTATGATCAATAAAATGCTGGTCCCTTGGCTGCTTCTCACCACATGTGTTAAATCTGGAGGGATGGATGGATCTGAACTACAACCATTGCTAGGTGGAAAGCAGCTTGCTAACATAGTTTGAGGGAAGAAACAATTTATCTGTGGTTGAAAGGACACAGATAATAAGGCAAAGAAGTTCTGGGTGAAATGCTCCCTAAGCCTTCTTTTCCTGCCTCACAGGCAACTGTAAAGTGCTTTGAGATCATTTATAGAGAGCTCACAATACCCTTACACAACTCTCAATTTTTCCTGTAAACAGAGAAGAAACTGTAATAGGAAATGTTTCTGTGCGGGGTCATGTTCCTTAGGCTCACAGAAGGCTGCACTGCCTAGCAGTCATTGGTTTGTCTTTAAGATGAGTGATTTTTTTTACCAATTAAAATAGAATGTAAAAATATTGCCCAATTAGAAAGCATTATAGTGTGTTTATAAGTACCCTTGAATGTACTTATCCACTGGGAGCATGCAGATGTCTGTTGGAATTTAATTTCTCTGCAGCTTGTTGGGGGTGGGGACAGAAGAGAAGTAGCCAGAAAATGATGGCTGCTGCAGTAAATACCAGCCTTCTCCCAGTGACCTGTGCTGACTGCAGAGTTTATTACATCTAATGTAAGCATAAAACATCTGCTCAGTGATGCTGTTCTCCAGCTGCTCTGTATTGGTACCAGCAAATTATGTGTTCTGGGCTGTTTGTTTCCTGTTGAGGGGAGTCACGAGGAAAAGGAGGTGTCACATTTTAAAGCTTGTGGTAAAATAGTTGTTACGAAATCCCTTCAAGGCTCTTTAAGCACTGCCAGCCTTGTTTCACCTCAGTAGTGTGATCCCTTCTGAGCTCCAGAGTCATAGGTGTCCAGGCCAGCAGGAATCCCGTGGGTGGATGATGTAGCCTCTAGCAGGCAGCGTGGATGATGAGTAAGGCTGTTGTTTCAGAAAGCTAACTTTAGAGCCCCCTAAGGGTGTGTTTGACTGATTTCCTACAGGAAACTCCAAATAAGTGTTGGCAGGTGGTGACACCCTGTGCTAAGGCAGAGGTGGTGAACCTGGTGCTCTCAGTCTAGCACATTCTTCTTTGGAGCACAGCACTGCTGCTACCATGTGGTGTGTGCTGTGCTTCCATGAGGCCATCAAAGGTGAATCCGGGACACTGCCTTCAGAAGCTTGTCGTTGAGTTTCGTTTCAGCTGTTAGCAAAGCTGGCACTTCCACTGAGGTGGCTTTCACCCATCCCAAGGGTGTGCAGCAGCACTACTTATGGTGCTTTGCAGTGTGTTTTACCCCATCAGGCCACAGCTGCAGTGAGTGGATTTGCATGCCATACTGCCTCTGAGTGGCTGTCATGGGGGCAATGCCCCAGAGCGGGCCAGTCTCTGCCATACAGCAATTCCTGGCCTGGTTGGTATCCAGAGCAGTTTGACTGACTCCCTTACAACCTGGAGAGGGGTCTCTGAGCAGTGGGCAGAATGCCAGCTATATGAACAGAGTACAAAGCTGTTTGGGGACACCAACCTTCTTTTATCTGGTTTCCAGGCTCTGTAGTTGCTGCTATTGTGTATAGGAAGAAAGCGCTTTGAGTCAGGGGATGTTTTCTATTCTACACAACATCTTGTTTGTTTGGTTTGGGGGGTTGGGGGGGCTTTTGTTTTGTTTGATTATTTGTTTTGTGGGTTTTTGGTTGTGTGGTGTTTCTGAAGGGTTTCCTGGCAGTAAGTACAAACCACCAACCGAGCAGCTCTTTTGTACCAATGCTTTTGAACCTGTGCCTGTGTGAGTGTATTCCCTAGGGAAGCAGCTGAGACAGGATTATTCACACCTCTGGTAACATTTATTTATTTTATTAGCAGCAGCTTCAGTTTCTCAAATTTTCAGCACTTGGTGAAGATGCAGAATTTGCTTTTTTGCTAGAAAGCCTTTACATGTGTTTCCATGTGTGGATCTTGTTTCCATGGCATCAGCCATTAAGCTGGAGAAGCATTGGTGGGAGCATTAACCAGTGAAGAGGCATTAGGAAGCAGCCCTGCTCCCATGTAAGGCTCTGACTTGTGGTGAGGATAATGATATGGGATGCACTGAGGGGTTCTCTATTTTAACAGTCAGGGGTTGAAGTTTGCCCCTCTGAAATACTGTGGAGTAGAAGATTTGATGCAGCCTTGCTATTTAATACACTTGCAAAGGCATTGCTTGTCCTGCTGTTTTATCTTGGATTTTTCTGAAGATGAGGCTGTGCTGTGACTTGAATTATCTTTCCTGCCTTGTTTCCCAAATGCTTTAATGGATATTAAAGCTAAGCTCCTCTATCCTGGAGAGTCTGTTTTGTCTTCCTTGCCATTGTTTTGTTAGGAAGGCACTGTCCCACTCATGGTGTGGCTATGTTGTGAGGAGCAGTGTTCGCAGTATTTAGTTGTAGCACAGCTGCTCAAACCCAGTCGGTGTGTCAGTCTTGGGTATCTCTTTTCTACCAAATACTCAAGCACAATGAGCTGAGTAGAAGGGCTGTTTTGTTAACTTCTGTGGTTTTATGTTGTGCAGACACTGAGGTGATTGTAGCAGTTTCTCTGGCCATAAAACCAATAAAGTTATGCATGCATAAAACCATGTAAAATGTTGATGGTGTGGACTTCTATTTTTTTTAATATAATTGAGCATATACTTCTGGTTTATATTTTATCATTGCAAATGTACTTTGAAGAAGCAGAAGAATGTGCTTATTAATTTTATCCAGCTCAGTAGCTCGTGTAATGGGCAAGTAGGTGTAAGACAGTGAACCAGATACAGGATTTTGAGGGGATTGCTTGTGTTTTAATTTAGAACTTGAGGGCACTCAGCAGAGTAACCTTGTGTAAGCTGCTGTCCCTTACGTCAGACCGTTATGCCAGCAGTGACATTGTGAAGTAATTCAATGGGGAAGACGAGCCCTTGCGGTAGGGCAGCAGGCTGCTCTCTGTGCTTGCATTGCCATCACTTGTGAAGAACTTTTGAAAGCTTGATGAGTTCTACTATGTGATAGATGCTAACGCAACTTAAACACGTGCCATGCTCACAGCAGCTGCAAAGAAAACACACTGTGAGTTTGCTTTGAAAAGAAAGTCGTAACTGATTTCCATCCCTAATGAGCTGGGAAGAAAATGTTTCCATTAGTTTCTTTCTTTTCTTCTGCAGCTTTTAAAAATTCAACCAGCCTCCTGCTAACAGAAAAGTTGAGTTCTGGGGTGTTTTTTCATCGTTCTAGACAAATGACCGCAGGGATCATATCACTTCATGTTTCTCACACTAAGCCTGTGTGTTCTGTATAACACAGCCTGAATACTGCCTGTGCAGTTACAGTATCACAGTATAACTAAGGTTGGAAAGGACCTCGAGGATCATCGAGTCCAACCTATCAACACAGACCCCATGACTAGACCATGGCACCAAGTGCCACGTCCAATCCCCTCTTGAACACCTCCAGGGATGGTGACTCCACCACCTCCCTGGGCAACCCGTTCCAATGATGAATTACTCGCTCGGTGAAGAACTTTCTCCTCACCTCGAGTCTAAACCTCCCCTGGCACAGCTTGAGACTGTGTCCCCTTGTTCTGGTGCTGGTTGCCTGGGGAGAAGAGACCAACCCCTTCCTGGCTACTACCACCTTTCAGGTAGCTGTAGAGGGCAATGAGGTCACCCCTGAGCCTCCTCTTCTCCAGGCTAAACAATCCCAGCTCCCTCAGCCTCTCCTCATAGGGCTTGTGTTCAAGGCCTCCCACCAGCCTTCACCAGTTCTTCAGGGATCACCTGGAAAAACAGCTTGGAGAAAGGAAATGGAAATCTTCATCACCCTTTGGATTTGCAATATGGCTCTGATCTTGCAAAGGTTCAATCTACATTTGGTCTGTGCTCATGAATAGCCTTGCTGGAGGTTTGTCTAGGGCGTGATGTTTTGCAGCTTTGTGGCCAGTCTTGGTCCTAAGGATTGAAATACCAGGGGTGGCTGCATTGTGAGGAGAAATTGCCTGTTTATTAACAGAACAAACGTACCTCCCTGCCACCAAGCCCTCGAGTAAGAATACAAATGAAGTTTTGTTTAGAATTGAGAGGACTTCAGCCTTGATTTTACATCCTACAAATTGTAGTTGTTTGTGTGAGGTTATTTTTCATTCCCTGCCATAACTGTGGTTGTCTTTCTACTGGCAAGGGGGTTCTCTTACTCATTCATATTTCTTTTCCAGGTCGCGTGTGGCTCAGAGCATAATCTGGCAGTAGTTGGTAAGTAGCTTAATTTTATATCAAATCCTCTCACCTTTTTTTCACTTTTAAGTTCCATAAGATGAAAGAAAAGCACAGACAGCAAACATACTGGGTGATTAAGGGCATTGTGTGCAGCTGAAAGGAGGAAAGTAACATACAGATGCGGAGGAAGAAGAGGAGAAACCAGCAGCATAAGTGGTGATGACAGAAAGGTGCCCTTGTTGACCAGCCCCTGTAAGGAGAGAAGGGCTGATGGATGTAGCAGCAAAATATATTGCAAAGTGCTGTGGCCTGTTTTAGAATGGAGCCATTGCAACGATTTAGGCTGCAGGTTCAAAGTGGCATCTGAGCTTGAAGCTGGTCAAAAGTGTCTTTAACATGGGAATTTTCAGTGAGGAAAAAAGTCCTGGCTCTTTTGTTGTTCAACTATTGGAAAGTCTTCAAAATGTCAGTCAGTGGTAGTTAGGTCAGGTTCTTTAGTGCATCTTAGCATAATGAAGCTGTTGTAATAATGATGAAAGTACAAGGAAGCTAATGTCAGGGGCAAAATTGAATTTTGTGTACTAATTCCAGGAACAATTAGATTCTTGCTTTCAAGTGATGAGTTGATAACTGGAGTTTGATACATGATTGCTGTTACTTATAATTACGTGTTTAAGATGATTTCTAACTGTAGATTTTCTAGTCCTTTATAAAGGAGGTCAGTGTAATTATCCCTCCTAATAGGGTGAGAGAGATGAAGAAAGGAAATCTGTGCTAACCAGAGCTGGAAACGAAATGGCCTTCCAACTTACAGTCCAGCACTCCATCCACACAGACATTTTTGATTGCCATGACTAATTCATTGAGATATTATTGAAGAATTTCCTTAAGTCTAGAGTGATAGGTGTGGAGAAATCAGCTATTTGGAATGCAGCCTGCGTTCCATGTCCTAATTTTTAAGGTGTTTATTTAACTTGAAGTCTTAACAGTTTCATTAAGTGGCCACAGAGGTGGAGTTCTGTATCTGTAGTATATTTTCAGATGTCACAGAATCCCAGCGTGGTGGGGCTTGGAAAGGACTTTTGGGGATTATCCTGTCCAACCCCCTTGCTAAAGCCTGTTCACATATAGATACTCTGTAGTGTATTTTCTAATTGTCCTTCTACCCCTTGTGGTGAACTTCTTGAGTTTATGGCTGGATTTAAGAAAAGATTTTTCCTTTACCTTGTCCCTGCTTGTTCAGTGTCACGTGCCTGTGTTAATTGTCAGGCTGGTGCCTCTGAATGTCGACTGAAGAGCAATCTGAAGAATCACATTGTGTTTCTTGCTGAATTGATGAAGTGAAAGTGTACTGCTAGCAGATTCCTCAGTGTGCATGAAAGCAAAGCATTGAACAACCTCCTTATGTCCTTTGAGCTTTCTGTCTTCTAGGCAGAAATCTCTGGGAAAAGTGTGTAGGGGAAAGAAATTCTAGGAGGGAAAAAAAGTTAAAATAAAGTAAGACTTTTGCATATGTAGAGAACATCTTATTCTCGTCTAAGCTGCTGTGCTCATTGAATTCAAGAGGAAAATGATCAATGGTGGAGGCAAGTCAATTTGAAGGACAACAGAGATGTGATGCTGTTATTTTTTTCAAACTAAAGAACTATGACAGATTTTATTTCTGCAATGAATTTTTACATATGCTTTTAGAACATTTTGTGGTAGGATTCTTCTGATTATTTGTCAATTTGAGTTCAAACCTGTCAACAGTTACATTCCTTAAAGATACCATCACACACCACATTGCCGTAAATATGTCTCCTTGAGTGTGCAATTTTCTGATAGCATCATTCAAGCAGAGTTTATTTAGGACAACCATATCATCAGTTTATTTCTTAATCAGTAAATGCCTAGATAACTGACTTCTGGGCTGAACTAACTCGAGTTTAATATGAAAAGCAAGCCTTTAACAGTGTAATATTCAAGTCCCTCTTTCTGGTTGTCTATACAAATGCCTTTGTGCTTTTTTTGTTGCATCCCCTTTTAAATAGAAACGTTTTTAAAACAGAGAGGCTAGATTTATGATTCATTTCACAAGTGCTGAAGCAGTGTTCCAATCATCTTGCTGATGATACAAACTGATTTGTAGGGCTAGCAAGCAGTTAGTTTTTTCATGTTGCTTTATATAGTCTGCCTGCATTTGTACGGTTCAGCTATTTGAGTTCTCTGTTCTTGCTTTCTTCTACCAGAGTCAGTGAAAATTTGGCTGTTCTCTTCACTGTAATGGCAGTGACTCCTTTTTCATGGGTAAATTGGAAGAAAAACAGTTTTCATTTGACCACGAGGTAGATGTTTGATATAAAGGGAAAGGATGTACAGGATGCCTCCTGAGATACCTTCATTGATAAACTTTAAGTGCTAGAAGTAATAATTAGTACATGAAAAAATGTAAACATCTTCACTTCTAGCTCTTGGTGTGAAAATAGCTTTCACTTGCAAACAGAAATCCCAGCTTAGTAATAAAAACCCTTGCACTTTTTACCTTAATCAAGGATTAATCATCATGGGAGCCAGCCTATATTTGATAGAAAACCAGGAATAGTTATTTAATAAATGTTGTATAACATCTCATATCTGAAAAACATCTGTCAACACTGAAAACTGTGTGTGCACTTAGCACCACAGAGGCTGTATTTCCAACCTGAGTGCGATAGCTGTGCCATGCAGCACTCAATGTCATGATATTAAGACAGAACCTTTGAATGACTGAAGCACACAGTGGAACTAAATCACTGTGAGAAAGTTGAACTTTTCCAGGGTTAGGAATCTAGGAGTTTTTTTTCCAATGCTGACAAAGTAAGGAGGTTTGATACTTACCCTAAAAAAGTATGTGATTAAAAATGGTATTCAAGAAGGCTCTTATCAGGTTCCTGCCCTGCTCCCCACTAAGACTTTGATCCTCCTTTTTAAAAGAAGAGTTACCCTTTCAGAGAACACGTAGCAAGCCACATGCAGCTTGTGTAGTGCTGCAGCTTAATGAAGCAATATTACATATGCAGAAGCAGAGTTGCTATAAAGTGTGTGCATATCTTGACTATGCTGCAAGCAGAGGGCACAGAACAGAATGCCTTGAAGAGCCCCCAAAGGCAAATGTCTTATTTTAATAAAAATTAAGCCCAGAAAATTTATTCAGTAGTAAAAAAGGAAAAAAAAAATCATTACAGAGGTGACACTTCTGTAATCTGGCTCCCTCAAACTGTGATAAAACATCATATCCCTTTTCTAGCCTTGTCCTTAGTCAGTATTTTGACCTGTGTAAAGCAATAAAAGTCCTCTCAAAGACAGGTACTGGAGGATGTGTAGGGAGATGTACTTATTTTAGGAGCTTATTAGCTTCAGTGGAAATAAGTATTTTTTAAAGCAGCCTTCAAAGGGGAATTGAGGTCCTCTTGACTGTACACTTAAAAGCAGTCATTTCTTACCTAGTCTGAGCATGCCTGCAGTAGTGCAGTGGCTGACACCAAGTTTCATTGGTGATTTTTCTGCTAATGCCATGGGTAGCTTGGGCCCATAGTATTTTTGTATGTTTGGAGGAGAAAGGCATGGATCTTCCTAGTAAATATTGTCTGTTGACTTGTGAATGCTGACTTCTGCTCAAGGCTGTGTTACTTTCTTGCATGGAGGATTTAAAACTGCCTTCAGTGAGAGAGTCCACAAATGCCAGCTTTGATACCTCTTTGTTGTGACCCACACCGCAGGGCCACTGTCAGTGCAGGTGATGGTGGTGTAACAGTGTCTGGAAGAAGAAATGTGGCTTTAGGATTACTGTTGTTGTCCAGTTACTCCATGGTAAGTTTAATAGAAGAACAGCCTTTGTAGAGGAAGTTAAGATAAATGATCCCTCCATTCAAATGCCAGGTTGTGCTTCAAATGCCCTGAACTGGAAAGTGCAACAATATTAGAGGGGCAGTAAAAGAATTATTATTCCATGATCTATTAACATTTGATATATCTGTTCTTATGCTGAAAGAACATAGTGATTGTGAGCTGGAAAATAAGTGATCAAAGTGATCCCAAAATTAGGGAGGTGATTACACATCCTAAACTGGCGGTGATGTTAATGGCATCCCCAACACTTTCGTTACACATTTTGTAATAAGGAAGCTGAAGAGTTCTTATGGAGGAACCTCTGCCTCTGAACTAGGGAGGTTACACTCTTCTGGTGAAGTCCCACTATTCCAACTAAATCATTGTATAAAGCATCAGTAGAGGAAGCAGCATAAAAGCTTATGAAATGCATATTTCTCTGGCAGAGTGAGCACCAATGGGCAAGGGGCCGGTGTGCGCTGACGGACGGCGCTCTGCGTCACGCTGACAGCGCTGTGGAGATGTTGGCAGCAGCCCTGCACGGGGTGGCGGGAGTCGTGTGTCTGACATTCCCTCCTGGGGGACTCAGCAGGCTGTCATCAGGGGAAAAAGCAGGAATTCTTTCTCTTGCGTTTCATGCCACTGTAGTGTTCGGAGGAGTCTGCAGCACACACAGTGGAGGGCACTGGTGTTCAGCAAGGATTCTCGATCTGCTAGGCTACGGCTTTATTTATTATGCATGAAAAACCCCAGTGCAGGCAGGGTCTCTATTGTAAAAGCTTCCTGGCAGACCAGCGTGGAGTCATGTTGCAGCATGCTGGCTCTTTGCATTGCAGCACTAATCACATTCTCTGCTTATTAAAGGACACCTGGCAGGACTTCTACTAACCATCACTGTTGTCATTTTCATGGGGGTTATATGTCGACCTTCTAGATTTGTGGCAGAGCCATTTTGTATGTCATTGAGCTCTTGATGTGGCTTTGACCATTAAAATAGCTCCTTAAAATATGAACTGCTTTGCCTGTGTTCGTTGTCAAAAAAGCTGCCTTGGTCATAGTGTTAACTGGGCACCTGTCTGAGTGCTTTCTATACAGCTAGTTACAGATCTGACATGATACTTTCCCTGTCATGTTTAGATACAGTGAGCCCGAACAGTGCTGTTCAGATGTCTTTTTGCTTTGTGTTTCGTGCTCCAGGCAAACTAATTTTTCCCCTGGTAAGGTAGAAGCTGAAAATGAATTTCAAATATCTGATTGGTTTTGGGGGTTCTCTTTTTGTTATTTTCGGCAAGTTATCCTCACAAACTTTGATCCTCTGATCTCTTTGAGCTTCTCTTCGAAGGGCCAGAAGAAAGCCAAGTTGCCCACTGTTTGAATTTGTGGATGTAAGGTGATGAGGAAAGGCTAGCCTGAGCATGTGGAAAAGCCTCCTGATGGGGGTGCAAAAAGTTTTGTATCAACCAAATTGTTTCAAGTCAGTACCCGCTATTTAGAGCAAAGGGAGAATACTTCCCTGTGAAAAGAGAATTAAAGGCACAAGAAAAAATGGGGTCACACTGAACCCCTAGAAACTTCAGAGTTTAGGGTAAGATCTGGCTATACTACATCTTCTGTGTCTGACATGATGTGTAGATTTTACAGCTACCTTCTTCTCCAGGCTTTGTCGCTGGACTGATGAATGTTTTGGGTGATTTTACTCTGCAGACTGCTTTTTTCATCTTCCTCTTTTCTCTCTGTGCTTGCCAATTAAGATTGTGGTATCTTGGGAATAAAAACTGCCTCAGTGTATTTTAGTACTGCATTACAGCTAATAATAGCTGCAATCACTTTCCTTCTCAGAGAGACAATTAAAAAATATAATTAATCTTGGTGTGTGTCTCTATCTTAATTTACATCATTTAGCACATAAACAGGTAATATTGCAGTGCATGTGATAGGATTTCCAGTGTGTTTTCCTCTCATTACCAGATGCAGAGCTGCTTTGGCTCTGAAGATTAAAAACTGTTACTTTTATGGATAAGAAGCTCACAGTTGTTGTAGAATTTTTAATTGAACTTTATGTATCACTGTGGTGTCAGCTTATAGTTTGTCTAGAATTGAGCTCTTGTGCACTAAGTGTTGCTGTGTTTCCTGTGAGACACCAGATTACATCTACTGGGATATTTCTGCTGTGTGAAGAACCCTACAAAAGAAGGATAAGAGACAAGCATGCAGTATTAACCTCTGGGGACAGCTAAAACCATGAAGCTGAAACTATGAGTGGCAGTTAGAGGAGATAATTGTCATAGGAAGCTAGCAAACAACCAGCAAGTGCTACCAAGCAGGAATTTCATTTGAAGCAGACTGAGTAGAGAGCCTTTGCTTGCAAGTATTGGGGAAAAGAAAGTCATGCCACCTGCTTTCAGAAAATTAAGGAGGATGGGAAGACTCTGAAGTCCAGATGCATGCAGTCCTTTGTCAGAGGGTTCACTGGATGGATACTAAGTATTTAGAAAACAAATTCGATTTTACTGTGTTTGTTTATGTTCAGGCTTTAAGAGGAGCAATTACTTTAAAGCAGAAGAAAAATCTATCCAATATGTATAAGGCATATTGACCTTAATTTTCAAGGAAGCAAACAGGAGTAACAAAGTCACTGTTGCTCACCAAAGAGAGATTCAGTATTGGCTATAACATGGAATAAAAGGAAGGGCATAGGAAAGATGCTCACCAAGTAAAAGCACAGGGCCAGTAAAGCAGCTGAAAGCACTGGCAAGTGCAACAACTTAAGGCTTCAGTGCTGTCCTACTGACAAATGCCTGAGTAAGCTGGGCTGGTAATTCTGGGTTCTCTACCTGTAACAACCTCAGCAAAATTCCAAGTGTGGTGTTGAGTAGAAATTTTGCAACTTGAAGGTTGACAGGAGGGAAAGGCAACATGGGTTTTAGTTATGAAGGTTGGAAAAATCTTTTGAAAGCTGAAGGCAGAGATGCTGATGGTGACAGAGGTCTGAGAGAGGATGCAGTAAGGATACATACAGGGCTGGTGACAAAACAGGGACACCTCTGGAACAATACATGTATTCCCTCACACAGCTGTAATTGCACATGACTAAGTGCATTCATCGAAGCAGGCTTATTGAAGGCTTTATAAAGCAAAGTGGATGGGAAGTTGTTCCTCCAGCTTTCTGTAAGGAGAGATCCTCCTTGCCCACTTCAGGAATCAGGACTCTGAATTTGAAGGTAGTGGAGAAAATCTGGAGGTATTAACTGGCAAGTAAGATTGGTTTACTTCCTGCTAATACAGAAGCAGCCATTCGGACGTGCAAGCCTGGAGCAAGCTTTCAGGATCAAACTAAAGCATTTTATTGAAAAACATTGTCTCTGGAGAGGAATTAAAAAAAAAAAAAGGTAGGGCAAAAAAAATAAATCAAACCACAGATGGAAGGTTGGCATATTTGTAAAAATTACCCTTTACTTGTCCTTGCTTTTTGAACTTGTTTCACTCAAGCAGTTCTTTATGGAAGGGATGTAACAAAGTAATTAAAATATGCTTTTGAGACTCGTTTCAGTCTTGTGCTTTTTGTAGAGTCTCTGAGGAGCAGCCTGGCTAAACCAGGACTTTTTTTATTGTTTCTGAGAAATGCCTTTGCCTCACTTGTGCATTGTTTGGCTTACCTGAATGGTGAGAAAGACTGAAAACTATATTGAACAGGGCTTTAAGAGACCTTTAACTCACCATAGTTTCATAGTTTCATTCAGGGTTGGAATGGACCACACGGATCATCTAGTTCCAACCCCCCTGCCATGGGCAGGGACTCCCCACACTAGACCAGGCTGGCCAGAGCCTCATCCAGCCTGCTCTTAAACATCTCCAGGGGCGGGGCCTCGACCACCTCCCTGGACAACCCATTCCAGTGCTTCACCACTCTCATGGTGAAGAACCTCCTCCTCACATCTAGCCTGAATCTCCCCACCTCCAGCTTCATTCCATTCCCCCTAGTCCTATCACTACCTGAGATCCTGAGAAGTCCTTCCCCAGCCTTCCTGTAGGCCCCCTTCAGATACTGGAAGGCCACAATTAGGTCACCTCGGAGCCTTCTCTTTTCCAGACTGAACAACCATGTTTAACATGTTGGGGGGGAGGGGCAATGAGAGTGGTTTGGTATATTCATGCTGGTCAAGTAAATCAAACAGGAATCAGGTGAAGTGTGTTACAGTTGTCTATGGCATGGTTTCGTGGAGTTAGATGCTGAATGAAGTGAGAGATTACCCTGCTACATATAAGGGTCTTGGTGTCCATCAGTCTTTTGAAGGACAAAATGCTTTTATTACCTATGCATTTGGTTGTGATAGCTCCAAACTTGCTAAAGATGGTAGCGCAGCTCTCAGTGTTCTTAAAAACAAAACAAACCCAGTCAACAAACCCAGCAACATCTCTCCTTCCTCTGAACCTGTAGTTATTTTAAAAAGCAGTATGCTAAGTCCTAATTTTTCAGATGAGATGGTGACATTTTCCCTATCCTAGCAAATGTTCTGGCCTACATACTCCTTACACTTGCAAATCTAATGGAATAGTTGCCTTGAGAAAATTATGTGTGATGTGTTGATCCTGGCTTAAACATTGCTTGTATACATTCTAGCACTGATTTGCTAAATTAAATGTGTTCTAGGATGGCCTTCACCTGATTCATGGTGCAGGGATAGTTCTCTTCTCTCTCTTCTCTCTCCCTTTCATGTAGCCTTGGGTTATAACAAATTACTAGATAAAGTGACTATGATGGGGACCCCTACCACAAGACAAGAGGTGAAAGAGATGAAGCTGCCAAATGAGCTGATGAAGAGGACACAAAATCCAGTGTTTAACTGTGCTTTTGTTCATGGTTGTATTCACTTGCTATTTGTTTTTAATGTGGGCTGTAGCCAGGAAGGGAGTTGGTCTCTTCTCCCAGGCAACCAGCACCAGAACAAGGGGACACAGTCTCAAGCTGTGCCAGGGGAGGTTTAGACTTGAGGTGAGGAGAAAGTTCTTCACCGAGCGAGTCGTTTGTCATTGGAATGTGCTGCCCAGGGAGGTGGTGGAGTCACTGTCCCTGGAGGCATTCAAGAGGAGATTGGACGTGGCACTTGGTCTAGTCATGGGGTCTGTGTTGATAGGTTGGACTCGATGATCCTCGAGGTATCTTCCAACCTTAGTGATACTATTCTGTGAGCATGAGGTGGCACCAAGGGAGCCTGACAAGCATATTTGGCCTTTTGTACAGCTTCAGCCATCTCTTCTGATGCTGTACCACACTAAAATTCCCAGTGCTTACAGCAGCTGTGAGAGTGGCCTTCAGTGTTCTCAATGACCACCCTTCCTTTGACCTTCCTAGACCTGGGTTCCTCTGGGGAACTTCATAAAATATAGCAGATTCTCAGACTTCTGATATATGACCTGCAGTGCTAGTACTTACAAATCTATAAGCTGTCCACAGATCTCCTCTTATTCACCTTGAAAAGGAAAATCATGCTGTTCTGTATCCCCCAGAGTACCACTGCCAATGAGATGTTCTGCAATGCAAGACACAATCCTTTTCTGACGAGTGAAGAAAATACATGGTTATAAGATTGCAGTTTCCATTTTTCTCAGTAGGAAAGAATTTCTGTCACTCAAGAACTTGGAATAGAAAGGATTCTGAACTTGATGAGATGATTTATATATATATATATTTTAGTTGTGGATGATGTCAGAAAAATAACTGAATAAAACAGGGGGAAATTCTTCTAGTAGGGTTTATCATTAATCATAGATCCCTAAAGAGTGGATCAGGTCTGCATACAGGACCCTGAATGCCCTTCAGAGTCCCCAATGACAGGCACTTATCATTTCTTCTTAACTGCAGATGTTTCAGCAGTAGGTTTGCTCACTCCTAGCCTCTCTGAATGATGTAAACTAAACAAGCCAGTGGTGATGTGCCAGTGGTGAATGATGTGTGTATACTCAAGGGGTAAGGAGCCTGCTGAATTTTGTTGTATTAACAGAGTCCTGGTAGCTGTTGTTTGCCAATGTGTGTATTTTTTGTGATGCTGCTTTAATAAGTGCTTGCTTGCAAGTCCTGTGAAAAGAAACTGTTCCCTAGTTTTGACAGGAATAATTCATAATTTGTTAGTGTTCCTTGGCAATGCAACATAGGCAGCCAGTACCAGAACAAGAGGACACAGTCTCAAGCTGCACCAGGGGAGGTTTAGGTTGGATGTTAGGAAGAAGTTCTATACAGAGAGAGTGATTGCCCATTGGAATGGGCTGCCTGGGGAGGTGGTGGAGTCACCACCATTGGAGGTGTTGAGGAGGAGACTTGATGGGGTGCTTGGTGCCATGGGTTAGTTGTTTAGGTGGGTTGGATTGGTTGATGGGTTGGACATGATGATCTTGAAGGTCTCTTCCAACCTGGTTTATTCTATGTGTTCCAACATAGTAGGTGTGTGACCTTTGCTTCAAGAGGAGTTCTGTAACTGAGCCCTCCAAATGGGATTATTTCAGACTTTGCAGCTGCCTGTGAATTCATCCTCTTAGTGTGTGCTTCACGTTGACTGTGCAGGATGATGTGTTATGTATGGCAGATTGGTAACGCTCGGTGAGTCTCTGTGATGTGAACCCAGGGCACAGGTAATTCTGGCCTTTTCCTGGAAGCAGATGTTTGCTAAGGGAAGAAAAGCAAGTGTCTTTATGTTGGTTTTATGCAGAGGAGGGGAGAAGTTCCACTAGCCTTTGTACTCTTCCATGAGTTGTTGGATGACCACCTCACCATCTGATTTGTGGTCACTGAATATGACTTTACTCTCCATTGTTGCAGGACTTTTTGGTCTCCTTGCACCAGAATGGAGGCATAAGCAGGGTTGTTTGTCTGTGCTCCTTTTTTTGGGTGCATCTGACCATTCATAACCTTAAAGTTCATCTGTTGTGGTTATTTTTTTCTTTTCTGTAGGCCCAAAAGCATAAATGTTAAGGTATCAGGGTTTTATATCCCTGCTGCTCTAAGACCATTTAATCTATTTTTAAGACTTTTTTATTTTTCCTTTTGGCCCTAAGACTTCTTTTGCCACCTCCTAATGAAAGGAGGCAGCAATCCAAATGTAGTCAGCTTACATCCAAGCCTTGTGTTGCCTGCTATTTACAGCAGGAGTAGTATGATGATTTGCTGTCACTCAAATGTCACTCAGATTCCTTCAGTTGCACTAGTACACTGTTGATTGAGTTAACTGCAAGACAAGATTCTTCCTAGGTAAATTTTGGATACCCTAAAATAAAGCCTGCAAGGCACTCTGTATCCTTTGTAGATTTGTAGAAGCAGCCACTGTGATTTTTTATTTTTTTTTAAAGCACTGTAGTAAAGAAATCTTGTTCTGTTGACAAGTTCAGCATCAGTCTTGTGCAATACTTCTCTGTCTGCTTTAGATCCTCCTCCCTCTCCCATCTGCCACCTTCTCACTCTAAGGAAAGGAATCTCCGTTCTGTCAAAGCAAAGTGCCAGTGAAAAATGGGGAAAGACTTCTAAGAGCAGCTTTTGGACAAGAACATTCACTGAAATCAAAACAAATATCATCACAGCTCACTATAGTTTTGCCCTGCATACCGAGCAAAAAGTTACGGCTAATGTAGTAAGATTCAGCCCCTCCAGTGAAGGATGTGCAGTTTAAAAAGGCAGAAGAAAAAGAGGAAAGCAGGAAGGCAGAATCACTTAGTAATGCTCATGATCGGTGCTCCATGGCAACGTGTTCCTTGCAAGGAACACAGCATAAATACCTATTAAGCAAAGGGATTTCCCTGCAAGCAAATAAAATGCCAGAAATTGAACAAGAGTGTGGTGGTTTGGGTTTTCCTCGCTAGGTAATTAGGGTAGCTGCTGTTCAAGTATTATAACAGAAATGCATGCTCTGTGACTGTTCTGAAGGTTGAATGTGCTTCATTTTTGAAGTATCCTGCCTCAGAGGCTCTGTATTTCTGTATGTTTGCAGTCACCAGCTTTCTCGTGCTTTGTGAAGCTGTTGTTTCCCTCTGCTCCTGCCTGATGCCAACTTGCATGTTCAGTATCAGCAGTTAAAGCTTAAGAACAATGAGTTTATATTAGTGATGGGACTTTGTGCATTCATTTAAGTCCCCAGGGCTGGAATTCAAACCTGATAATTGTTTTGACTAGAAACCAATGTGCTGAGTTTCACCCTAATCCTTAGGAAGCGTTGGTCCACAGCTGGTGACCTCTGTTGAGTTAAGAACGTTTCAAGGGTGTTTTAGATGGTTCAGCTTGAGATGGCAGTGCAGTCACCTACAAAATAATGATAGTAGAGGTGCTTATGTTTGCTTTATGCTTGGAATATTACGTTGGAAGGTACTCAGTTTGGATATTTGGAGCAGGGCCAGCAGAAGCCAACAGAACTTTGTCTACTCGAGATGCTGAGCCTGTAGGCTCCACAGCAGAGAATGCTGCATGAGCTGTGTGGTGGGGCCAAGGGAGCTAAAACCATGAGACCCTGCTTGAGTCACTATGCCACACTCCCTGCTGCTGTGGTCTCTCGATCTTACTCTCATCACAAGTTTGTCAGGCTCCAGGTGGCCATGAATTAGATAGTCCTCTGTTAATAGGGTGTTCTAGATCCACACTCCTTGTCTGGCTGAAAGCTTGTTGAACTGTCCAGTGTGAAGTCTTAGAGTATGTGCTGCTCTCCCCCAGTCCTAAAACCTAGCAAAAATTCCAAGTCAGAATTTTGTGATCTCCTTACAGAAATGTAGCACACGTATGGGAGGCATGGTATAGGCACTGTAGATACAGCTTGTCTGAAGTCCAGTTTTGCTGCTTTATGACTTGTGTGTTGGTTGGGGTTTTTTTTTTGTACTGGGTCCACAGGAAAACCACAAAACAAACCCAACAAACAGGCACAAAGTGAGTATCTTACCCTCTGAAGAGCTGGTTTCCAGTCTGCTGTTATAGCACTGTAAAACAGTCTTCTGAGCTGCATTAGTGTTAAGAGGAATCAAGCTTGAAGTCAAGTTTGAGCCACGTTGTAAGCTGTTAAACACCTGGCCAAGACAGTAAAATGTTGGTGATGCTGCAATTCTGCAAAGCTGTAACTTGATGAATAAATGCCTGATGTAACATGTATCCATTTAGTATTCTGGACCTGACATGCAAAAAGGAAAGGCATTTCTAGATGGAGAAGTTAATAATGGGGTTGATGCCCTAATTTAAATAAGCAACTGTTAAATATAAATTGCTTCCATCTAATTAAATTCTCTTCCCCTCAGCTTGGGTTAGGTCTCATACAGGTACATTCTCCATTCCTAAATACAAAGGAACTGCACTGAAGGAAATTGCTGACAAACCAGTGCAAAACCACGTGATACATGAGTCTGCAGTGGGAAAGTTTGGGCTGCCTGGTGCAATGATCTGTCTGTCTTTTATGTGTTGTATTTTTTCAAGTTCTTCCATGGCTCAGAAGAGCTGGAGTTCAGATATTAGGCTGTCCCTAGCAAAAGCAATAACTAAAAAGCCCCCATGGAACTGTGCCAGATAAGTCTCTCTGGAAATGAACTTCACTCACTTCTAATCTAGTCAGCCACCATCAGCAATTTCTAACTGCAAGCACAACTTCAAGGCTTGATCTCTTTCGGAGCTAGTGAACCTGTGTCTGGCAGCTTTGAGGCATAGATGCTGCGTGGTAGTTGTCCTCCCGCTCTGGAATGTTTCTGGTGTACGCTTTCATGGGAAATGAGATGTGTGACACTTGCATGAAAGCTGAGTGATTTCAGCCAAGATTTTTTTTAGAGTTATTTTAAGATTATTCATTTTTTTTTTGGTGCAAAGATGTTTTTGGAGGCCCAACTTCCTGAGTTCTTGAGGCGGTCTGAATTCCATCACAGTGGATGGCTCACGGTGTACCCGATTGGCTAGCTTTGGGTATTCCTTTTCAGATATGTACTGTTTTCATATTCTGATGAGGCAAGATGATTACATGGTAATACTCCTCAATTACTTACTTTCTGTCCAGATTGCAGCCTCTTCATTATATACAGACTGAAGGAGTTGGGGCTGTTCAGTCTGGAGAAGAGAAGGCTCCAAGGTGACCTCATTGTGGCCTTCCAGTATCTGAAGGGGGCCTACAGGAAGGCTGGGGAGGGACTTCTCAGGATCTCAGGTAGTGATAGGACTAGGGGGAATGGAATGAAGCTGGAGGTGGGGAGATTCAGGCTGGATGTGAGGAGGAGGTTCTTCACCATGAGAGTGGTGAAGCCCTGGAATGGGTTGTCCAAGGAGGTGGTCGAGGCCCCGTCCCTGGAGGTGTTTAAGAGCAGGCTGGATGAGGCTCTGGCCAGGCTGATCTAGTGTGGGGTGTCCCTGCCCATGGCAGGGGGGTTGGAACTAGATGATCCTTGTGGTCCCTTCCAACCCTGAATGATACTATGATACTATGAAGATGATCACCTCTTGAAGAGAGGGGGACTGGATTTCTCATCAGGGCACTACTGAACAGTCTGAGATGCTGGTTAGGAAGGGTGATGGCCTTTACAGAGAGCATAAGATGGGCTAATTAATTGTTTCAGTAAAAGTACAGCTGAGCTCTTAATCTGGATGTTAAGTAATTAATTTCTCTAATATTTTTGTGAGGGTAATGGTAATTGAACATACCTTTAAAACTTACCTGCTCTGGCCCTTGTGAATTTGGTGGTGTGTTTATTTGTGTTTTCCTAAAACTGCTTGAGTTTTATACTAGCATTGCCTGGATGCCTTCTTAAAGCTGTGCATCTCTTGCTGTTCATTATCATTTGTGGTTTCTCTCCCAAACTCAGACTAGCACTTTGCATGGAATATTTAGCAGTGTTGTTATTTTGATAAACCAAAGTCATCTTAAGGGTACTTTCAGCTTTCCTGTCATGCATTGGTGCCGCTATTCTTCACGGTAATCAAACTGGAATGACTAGCTGTCTTGTGCAAGACAGTGCTCAACAGAAAAAGGATGCAGTCTGTAATAATTCAGAGTAGGGGATGTTTCTTCAGAGTACTGTGAGCTGCATTGCATAAAAGGAGCAGTCATCTGTAAATAAGTAAAAGACTTCAGCTTACAGTATGTGCAAAGCCTTTGTCTTCATCAGTGGGCTGTTTCAGAACACAAGCAACAAAGGAGAAGGAGGAAGTGTTTGTGAAAAGCAGAAAAGGTGCTTTCCTGATGAACCAGCAAGGCATTTTTCCTCTGAGAACCAGTCTACCACACTTGCTCTGCCATCTGTCTTTATCACTTGAGAATGAAATTGGCATCATAAAGATGACCAGGAAGATGGAAATAAACTAGTTTTGTGTCTGAAAATGTAAAACATTCCTGTAAATGTGATAGCTGAAAACACAGCACTCTCTTCTGAGTAGAGAGGTGGCATATATAATTTCCAAGAGGCAGGTACTGCGTGGAACAGGCAGCCTGAGGGAGTTGGGGAGTCTCCTTCCCTGGAGATATTCAGAACCAGCCTGGATGCACCCCTGTGTGATCTGGTATAGGTGATCCTGCTGTGGCAGGGGGGGTTGGACTGGATGATCTTTCAAGGTCCCTTTCAGCCCCTGACATTCTGTGATTCTGTATCTTTGCCAGATTAACAACAAATGACATAGCAAGACTTCCAGCATGCATTTTGTAGTCCTGGGAATGAGGAACATTTGCATGAGCACTTCAGCAATGTATGCAGATCTTGGTTATTCTCCATAATGCTCTTAAAATTTATTCTTGCATAGCTTCTTGCTTCTGGGACAGTCATATGCAAACATAACTCACAAATGAGTGGCATGGAACTAGACCAAGTTAGTCTAGCACCTTAATGGACATTTCACCTTAAACCAAGATTCTCCTTCAACTCTAGATGTACAATAAGTGGATCTCAGTGATGATCCTGCTTATTTCTAAGCTGGTTTAGAAGCATTTCTGCTCTTCAAATGCAATATTTAAGTGCAATGATGAAACTAAAAAAGATGAAATGTTACAGTGGTCAGAACATCCTCTCAGGAGTGACTCTCAAAATGGCTTCAGTGGCAAGTTTTTATTTAACCTGTTATGCTGTGCTCCAAATTCCAGTTCCTGTGTTATCCTGGGATGTGGCAATGTCTAAAAAAGTAGTGTGATTTCATATTTAGGATTTATATTTATGATTTCAGTTTAGATGGAGCCTCAGTGCAACCTTTGTACTGGGTTTACTCCTTGCACAGAGGGCATAGCCTCAGGGGTTAGGGTAGCCCAGAGGGCTACTATGGTTGGCTGCAGGGCAGCAGGAGCATTTCCCCTCTGCAATCTACAGCTGTATCTGTGCCTGGGTTCTTACAGGCCTGGCAGAGATCCACTTTGAAGGGGCCACTCCTCAGCTGTGTCTGAACATTCAAGCCTTTGCTAGAATGTGTAATGCCTCATAAGATCATTAAATGTACCTCTAAGTGTGGAGATCAGCTTAAACTATGCCTGATGTTTTTCTGTTTAGCAGCATTTTATTCTGCATATCTTAGAAGTATGTTTATCCAAGGGCCTCCAGAGATGCCTTTCATGGTTGGATGCAGATAATTGAAAGTTGGCTGTTTTCCTGCTCCTGGATGTCAGGTAGCCTTTCAGTGAACCTGGCCATTGCAGAGGTATCTGTTCCCTGTGGCACAGTGATGGGAAGCTGTAGCTCAGAAATGGTTTGGAAATTTCAGTCATGCTGATGGCTCTTTACCATGCCAAGGATTTAAGAAACCTGGCTTGCAGCCCCAAGAGGCAGGACTGACCTTGAGTTACTCAAGGTTTGACTACATGGCTATTTAGTAATAGAGGAAATGTGGCAAATGTATGACTAATGCACAGGGATTCACCTAATGAAAATAACACCTTCTTTCCAAATGGCTCCCTTGCAACTTTTAGCTACATAGCAGCTACTGCTGTTTGTGAATGAAGCAAGCAGATTCCACAGCAGTCTTTGTGCACGCTCCCCATCCTGTTTGGCTCACAACATGGGAATTGTATTTTCGTGGGTTTGTAGACAGCATAACAGCAAAAATGCACATGGTATATAGGTGAGACTACTGCCACATGAGATAGGATAGACAAAATGAAGTTTCTCATTCTTAAAGAAGTCTCCTTTGCTGTGATTGTCATAATTGTCAGGTTTTGCCAGGAAGTTTCCAAAAGCAGGGCAGTAAGTTCTGCAGCAGTACTGTTCCATTCCTTATTGACCACGTCTTTCTCAAGTCATTGGGAGGCAATGATAGCATATAATTTTGATACCTCACAAAATAGTCTCATTTGGGCTGTGTGAGAAACAATTTTTAAGAGCTGAAAATGCTACTTTAAATGATTGCTCTGCTTGTAGTTAACAAGGAATTCATCCTAAAGTGCCAAATAAGCAGATTATTTTGTCACGGCTAGTCAGATTTTCCGTGTAAAGTTAAAAGGAGGGTAATTTTCCTATTCCAGTTTTAGAATGTTCCTTATTCTGCCTTTATAATTTTGTCCATTTCCTCATTAGTGCTCTTTTCAGAGCCCAAACATGTCAACAGTGACACCATTATCAGCCTGAAATAAACGAACAAACATCTCATCTCCAGTTGTGGTTTGCCTATGACAGCTATTTTAATGTTGCAGCTGCTGGAGCCTAAGGTAGATGAGATGGGTTTGCAACTGATGATTTGGCACCGATGTCCTACAGCTACCTTACAAGTGTTCTTGTAGGTGCAGGAAGCATTGGGCTTTTCCAAGGGATGTCTTCACTGAAGCAGGGCTTCTGGCGAAAGAGAGTGAGGCAAAATGCTGACAGCAGGAGGTGTCTTGCTGGTTTAGCATTTGTTTGCAGATGTTCAAAATGGAGTGTGAGATAGCAGCTAATTCCTTTTTCTCCAAGTGTGAATAGGAGCTGACAGCTTTGTGTGCTCATCTGTGTATTTGGAGCAGTGCTGGTTCCATGGGGGCCTCAACCTCAAGCATTTATTTTTTTTTACCCTGGAAAAGAAAGAGGTCTGCGACTCGTCACCCACAAGGAACAACTTCTGTTCTTCCCAGCCTTGAACCCTCTTTCAAACCAAGGTTCACCACTCAGAGCTGAAAGACAGACTGCAGAATGCTCAAGTGCTGCAGTGGCTGCTACCTGGCGTTACACAGGCATTCAGGCAGGTGCAAAAGTGACCAAGCAGGGAAGGCACCAACAGCTGTGGCTGTCAAAATGTCTTGCTGAGTTAGGTGCCCACATGCCCCTTTGCCTAACCAGAGTGCTCCTTTGTGTCTCAAAATGCCTCCTTTGTCTTTTTGTCAATATTTCTATAATTGATAGTTTTCTGTGATAGAAGTTAAGATATGGCAGATCATTTAATTAGTACCTCTGAGTGATGTGGGCTTAATAGATGGTTGGTAACAGCCCTACATTCTCTTAGATGATGAAACACAAAAGACTTGATTCTGCAGCTCCCTACAGTTAGAAGATAGTGACATGCAGAACTTAGCCTAAATGATGAACTAGTTGAAGTTTTAAATGGTAAATTGCATGGTTTGGGACTGAAATGTATTTTTAAAAATCTTATTTAATTTCACTTTGCCTTTGACTTTTAGTCCAAAATGGATTACATATTTCCTACTCTTTCCCCTAAAATTCAGTAGCAGTGGTGCATGTGTATTTCTGCTGCACTTTAAAATCCAGCTCAGGATTATCAGAGAGACAGACTCAGGCCACTTTTGCAGTGTGCATTACTGCAACTCTTTAAACAATGGGAAATGGCACCATGGTTGGCAAGGCCAGTTCCCTCTTACTTTGGTGAGCACGCTTCATATGTGTTTGATAAGAGGCTTTTTGGTTCTCCTGGTACTGATGGGCCCTGTGTATTTCAGCTTGTCTTTATAAGCTGGGGAAGAGAAGGGTTTCTCACAGTAGTTGTGACCCACAGTGCCTCTGGCATCTCTGTAAATGACACCAGCTGAAACTCAGGCAGAGCTGAGAATGTTTTGTCCCCTGAAGACATTGAATTTTCTCTCTGACAAGAAAACCCATATTTGGCAGATGTTATCTTCAGAAGAGCAGGAAGTGAGAAACTTGGTTTCATAACTAAATAGCAATAAAGTTAGGTTAATTAGGCCACGAATCATTGGAGTAGTACAGCTCTGTGTGCATCTGCTGCATACTAAGAAATCCCCAGCAGAATTTGCAGTGACTTAAACAAAAGGCTGAGATGAAGTAAGTCAGTTGTCTCTGATCTTTGTGTTTGGTTTTTGGATGCATTTGTTTAAGATTGGGAAGCTATTGAAGTGATGAAATGAAGATGTGATACTAGCCCAGGGAAACATGCTTATGCTAGACTTACTCTGCCTGGCTCAAATAAAATAGCAAGGTCATAGCATATTCGCTCTTTGCTCAGTATTAAGCATGAAGTGGTCGATAATACCAATTTCAGTCTTCTGCTTAGGATCCTCTGTTAAGTTCTTGCTCTGTCAAATTCATGCCTTCCTCCTTCTTTAAGTCATGTTGTGTATGTTGGGTCTAAATTTGCCAGCTGACTTCTTAGTGTGACAATCATGAGGTGTTTTGGATCAAGAATTAGCTTGGCCTTTTGAAGGAAGGCGTTGTCTTTTTAACTTGGAACATTTTGGCTTGTTCCCTTTTGTCTCATGCCTTCCTAGACTTAACCTCAGTAGGGGGGCTTAATGAGAAAGAGTTGGCTGTTGTTCCTGCTAGGTGTTTTGTCAGTAGAGGTCATTACAGCTGATACTCCATTACTCTTAACACTGACTGCCTTTCAAAACACATTTTGCAAGATAATTATTGAAGAGTGTACTCTAAGAATGGGCAAATGCAAAGCCAAGCCAAGCGTTTACATGTTTATATTCCTGATGCAATGTAAGTAATTGGGTTTGGGCTTAAACTGCATTGCAGAAAACATTTCACTCATTTGAAGGAAAATAATTTGTGTCTTTCTTTTTGATCCATGTGAGAAGACAGGCTGCATTCCTGGCAGTGTTTTGTGTGTAGGCAGCATGCAGTTCCGTGAGATTGCAGTGGGCAATGAAGCAGCAGAATTCAATTTGCAGCAGTGACCTAAGAGGGACTATTTTTAGTAATAAAATAGGTCAGGGGATGTGTTAGTGCAGACTGATAAATGAACAGTCTTCCCCTTCACTTGTGGGGCTTGTTTTTGTTCTCTGATACAGAATTCCTGTGATGGGGGGAAATGAAATGGAATACTGTCACGTGATTAGTGTTAGATTTTTTCTGCTATGAAGCAAGCACAGAGAAAGCAGTGAGTTTTATTTTAGTGGAGAAAGAATGTAAGTAACTACTTTGCTTAGGGATTCATGGAAGGCAAAATCAACTAGAGGCAGGATGTTTTGAAGCCATTTCTCAAAGCTCCTTTTAGCACTGCTGGAGACTTTGCACTGCTGTGTTGTCCATGTCACAAGTAGTTCTTGCTCTTTTCTTTCCACCCTACTAGGTGTTTTTATGAGCTTTTTTAGCATGCTTCTGTTAGCAGTTTGATTTCTTAGTGATCTGTGCAGCTAAGTGCTAGCATCTTCCTCTCAGGGTGCCAAAGATGAAGCATGACTTTATTCTGTTCCTTTGAGTCCATGGGCCCATGGAAGAATCTTGCAAAGGATCTGTTCAGCCGGTTCCTGTGACACAGAGTGGTCTATGTCTCTTTTTAGTATGATTACTTTACATTTTCACACTCCATTATTTTATCTGAAATCACATTTCAGAGCAAACTTGGACAGCACCTCTTGCCAGTTTTTGTGCTGATATAAACTATGCTGTTGTTAATTAGCAGTGTGCAAAGTCCCTATAAGCTCTAGTCAGTGTAATTCATGTTGATGCCATATGAACCACAGAAAAGCTTTGGTCCTGAAGCCTGTGTTTCACCTTGGCAAAAGCATGCTTAGCAAGAAGCAAGCCATTTTCACTCCTGGCTATAGCTGAATGAGTATCAGTGTGTCACACCATGTAAAGAAGTATAGTTGTGGAATGCTCAGGCTGTTGCTGAGGCTATCTCCAGGAGTTAATGAGCCCTAATGAGCCCTGGTGAGATTCACCGGGATGCCCAATTCTTCTGTTTTGGAACTAAGCAGATATTTTCCCCGGGGGCTGCTTAATGTGGTGTGAATGTGCATGCCTATGCTGGTGCTCACTTGTCCGTTCCCACTTTAAGCTGTGCTGTGAAGCACAGATATGCTTGTATGATATGGGGGAGAGATGCCCTTCAACTTTCCCTTTATCTCCAGTTCTAGCCACATGTGTTTAATATTCTGACCTGCCTAATTAGGACTATGATGAAGTACCATCTATCAGAGCTTTTATGATGCTTAAAAATGCTTGGATAATATCATTTTGATTTCATATTTATACAGAGACAAAACTAAATGTCGATCATTGGCATAGAAATTGAAAGCTCAGACTTTCCTTGGCCCTTTATTTTTATGATTGTGAGTTAGTTTTATGTTGTCCTCTAGAACAAAAAAGGTTGATAACCAGCTAAGTCATTCAGGACATGGCCATGGTGGTGTCAGGTTCGGATTTGGACTCCATCTTAGAGGTCTTTTCCAAACAAAGCAATTCTATAATTTGCATTTCTGACTACTGGAATTTTCTGCAGAGAAGAGCTGTTTCTGCATTGTCAATAAGCACTGCATGCCTCAGGTAACTAATAAAGACCCATGTCACTTGATATTTGAAATTCATGTACAAAAAAAAAGGAAATAAATACTTCCACTGGGATCACTACAATGAAGATATTCTCAGCAGCACTCTAAGAAACTTGAGGGGGGTTTTGTTTGTGTTCCATAGTCAGTGTAATTTAATGTGCTTCAAAGGAACATCTTTGAGTATAAATACACTGGCCTGCACTTTCCTTTCTACAGATCAGATCAGTGTGGGTTTTTTT
This sequence comes from Melanerpes formicivorus, assembly GCF_026170545.1. Lineage (NCBI taxonomy): Eukaryota > Metazoa > Chordata > Aves > Piciformes > Picidae > Melanerpes > Melanerpes formicivorus. The sequence goes on along the minus strand of NW_027142368.1, from coordinate 11,494,238 downwards.
CCTTCTTTTTTCTTTTGTTACCCAGTTTTGCAAAAGAAAGCTTAACAGTGTCATTGAATATAAACTCAGCCATTTGGTCTTTCTGTCCACACTACTCATCATGGGAGTGGGATTTCATGGCAATTCGCAGTCCATCCACTGCAACCTACGAGCAGAGGACACTCAGCCATGAGTTCATTTATTAGGCATGCAAGGGGAGAAATCCACAAATACTTGCAGTGTCTCTGAAGAATTTCTAACGTGACAGTCTGCTCTTCCCATTTTCTTGCACCCTGTAGATATAAACTGGAAAGCTTGCACTCAAAATGGAGCTGGACCCATCTTTTTGTTACTAGCTTTTAATGATGGGTATGGATTTAGAAGATAACTTTTGCTTTCTATTAGGAACTAATCAATTTTGATTAATTTTTAAGAACTTTTGCTTTTCTTTCTTCTGCTTTCTTAGTATAACTGAATCACAGCCCAGTTTGTGCTAAACTAATGAGCTGGGAAGATGACATTCTTTTTTGTAGTGTGAAGTCAGGTTTAGTGTAGGCATCTCCAGTCTGATCATGCAAAGTGAATTACAGTACCTTGCTCTGGAATTTATGTTCTGTTTATTGGGGACTGTGGAGGTGGGTGGGGAGAAAAGAACCAGGGTATCTGACAGTAAGATAGTCAAAGATCTGATGGGAAAGCTAGTGGTTCTGTGACAATATTCAGTGTCTCTTCAGATTGTGACCTATTCCAGTTTTTTTCTGCTTTATAGACAGATGTAAGTAGATGTAAGTAGAGCTTTAGATTTAAGACCACCTCCTTGGCCTTGCAGCTTCTGTACACAGAGAAATAAACTGGCCATGCCATGCCTTTGTTTCTGACCATGCCAGTTTAGTTCTGGGCTTGTGTGTTTTTCTTTAACCCTGACATGCATGCCTGCAAACCAGGCTTACTTGATGTGGTTGGGTTAACCTAGCTGCCCCAACAGCTGCTCTTTGCCTGCCTTTCAACAGGATGGGCATTGAAACAAGCTGCAAGAGCTCATGAGTGGAGTTAAAGATGAGGAGATCACATCCCATTCCCATCATGGGCAAAGCCTACTCATCTTAGGGAAAATTCATGTCATTTATCACCATTAAAAATAGAGTTGGATACTGAGAAACAAAGGCAAAAACTAAAGGACTTTCCCCACATTCATTTTTCCTCAGGCTCAGCTTGGGTCATAGTATCAGTCAGGGTTGGAAGGGGCCACAAGGATCATCTAGTTCCAACCCCCTTGCCATGGGGTCCTTCATTCCCAGCTCCTTCACCCTGATGAGCAGGGCTGTGACCAGCCATAACGATCCCTCTCCACCCTCCCTCCTCATCACACCTTCCCAGGCCGTGGCTGGGCAAGGGGTCCCTGTGGAGAAGGCGCTTCTCCTCGCTGGCAAGAAGCTGCCCCGGCGGCTGGGCAGGGCCCTGTGCGGGGGGGGCGTTGAGCAAGCAGCCGGAACCGGCTGGTGCTGGCTGGCACTGGCCGGAGCCTCTCCTCACAGGGGCTGTGCCGTGGCCCTCTGCCGCCACCGCAGCTGCTCTGAGGCACCAGCAAGCAAGAGGTAAGAGAGAGGGTGTCTGCAGCAGCACTGGCAGGCTGTGGATGTGAAGAGCTAGTTGATTCGTTTTTTTAAGTAGAAACCAAGGCAGACCAAGGCTTGGGTAACCGCTGGGCTCAGCTAGGGCCTGCTCCTGCTGCTGTCGCTGGGGCTTTGGGTGGCGTGAGGCAAATGACTTCCATCACACGTTCCTCCCTTTTTCACGATCATCCGTGATCTCCGATCTCCTTTGGTGGCTTGAGGAGGAAGAACACATATTCATCAACCTCAAACTTTTCATCTAAGCCTTCCAAAGTAAGGGTTTTATGAAAAGTTAGTGCAAAAGGAGCTGTGGGGTTTGGTCTGACTGTGCAGTGTCCAAGAGGAGAAACCTGGAAAAACCTGTGCAGACAAAAGAACACCCAAACACCCAACAAACCCAAGAGTGAAAAAAATAAGACTTTTGCCATCTCTCTGAAAATTCCAGACCTCTTTCAGCTCAAAGCTTCCCAGAAAAGTAGCTCCAGAATTTCCTTGAACGTTGTGATTGTAATCCATCTCCCTCATTTGCTGCTTTTTCAGCTCTTTTGTGCAGTGACTGCCTGTGTTTAGCAAGCTGCCCATGTCCGCTGGCCCTCTGCATCCGAACAGGGTGCCAGGAGCAGGGATTGTCAGAAGGTGGTGGAAGCGTGGCCCTACGCTGTGACATAGGCAGTGGATTCTGAGCATTGCTGGTAGCAAGACAGGACCTGCAAAATTAATATGCAAGCTGAAAAACGCTGAGTGTATTTCTGTTCTTCCTCTAGGCTCTGATGCTTCTCGGGGCAAAGTGATGCCTTCAAACAAGTGTTTCTGGTGGTGTGTGTCACTCCTAGATGCATTGCCTGAAGGAAGCTGCTTGTCTAAGAAACAGATGAACAGTGTTGTGTGGCTGCAAACAGTAGCAGACTGTCCTCCCAGCAGAGTCACAGTGTCCTGAAGGGACCCTTATAACTAATTTTTTTATTTATTTTTTTAAACTGTGCTTAAGATAAGTTCTGTGGCAAGCTCCAAGCCAGATGTAGGTGGATTTTGCATATACTTTGGGTATACTCCTTCCCTTCACCCCCAGTGATACTTTATTACTTTTAATTCCTACTGTTGTGGTACAGAGCCGGATGAATTGAAGATGTTAGGGGTATTTTGTTGCAAAATCAGTACTTGGTGCTGTAGTGGACTCTTCCTGCTCTCCTGACTACTGTCCTGTTGGTCTGCAGGGCCAAAGAAATTTAGCAGCAGCCAGGCACAGTGCTCCAAGCTGCTGTGCCAGCTGCCATCCTCCCAGGAAAAACTTGAGGGAAGCTACTTTTGTGCTTTATCTTAATTGATGAGTATCAGGGGTTGGTCCAGCATATGTGAAGTTATGTTGCTGCTGTTTAACTTCTGGGTTTTGTTGTGGGGCTGTTGACTTACCTGTTTTAAGATGCCTGGAAAAAATCCTGTTTCAAAATCTATATCTATGTCTTCAGGTCAAACTCTTTGTCAGTAGTATTGCAGACAAGACTTTTAAAGAAGCGCCAGAGTGCTTTGTTTGCATTAGACTTGATTTTGCTTTCTTGGTGCTCAAATTCACATACCCCTGAGTATACCTACTGCAATATCCCTTTTGTAGCTGAGTTCTTACTTATGGGCTTCTTGGAAAAGAGAGAATCCCTATATCTTCCTGGGGTTTGATTTGATCTAACATGGTAGGGTCATGATTTACATTTGGATTCATAGGTGCTGTGATGCAACACTGATAAATGTTGGGTAAGTGTGGAGTAAAGAATTGATTGCAGCACTGTATGCATGCAGGTGGAAACTGCCTTTTGAAAATTTGGCTCAGAAATGGTCTATCAGTTTGGAGTGAGAGTACATGTGCGTTTTGTTGCATACAGGGAAGGTTTTGGCTGTTTCTGAAGCTGCTTGGGAGAGGAAAATTGGTTTTATTCCCAGGTTTGGAGGTGACTTGAAAGGATTTGTGTCAAATGAAAGATCTTGCTGTGCAGAGATTTCGATTAATAATTTCACTCAGGAATCATAGCTGCAATAATTGTAATTGGAGGCAGGGTTTTGATCATAGATCACCTTGCAGAGTCTGTCCTCACTGCCCTCCTTGAGAAAGTGGAAATCTGGAGGAGAGGAATTTGTGTGACTCTTCATTACCAAGCTGGCACTAGAAACTGGCACTAGCTAGACCCTGCTGTTGGAAAAGGCCTGGAGAATCAGCACAGTCCTTTGTGCTCAGTTGGTTCAGGTCACAGGTGTGTTGAAGTTGTACCCAAAGGGGAAAAAAACAAAGCAATAAATGGAGTGTGGAAGAAACAAGAAGACAGGGGGTATCAAGCAGCTTTGTCCTTCAGTGACCCTCCAGATTTCAAAAGTGGGAGCATCATTTGGAGCTGTCAAAGAATCCAACCTTACTAGAACAGTCCTGTGTTTTTGCCTCTTCTGCCTAAATTCGATGATGGGTTTCTGTGGAGAGTACAGGCAGCTCCCTCATTGTATCATGCAGTTGTAGAGTTAAATAGAAGCAGTGTCTGGATGTTCCTAATTTTTTTTCTTCTTATTAGAAAACTGGAGGAAGGTGATAGTAGATGAGCTTAGGGCAAAGGACACTTAGACCTGAAAAGCAGAAGTTTGAATTGTTTTTCAGCCTTCAATCAACTGCTGTTATGCTGTTTCTTTTCTCAATAGTTTCCTGCTTCAAGCCTCTCCAGACTTACTCTTTCTTTTAATTCATTACGTTGTTGCACATAATATTGAATAGCAAGTGAACCCTTTCTAAATGTCCTTGACAAAACTTCATGAGGTTATCCTTGAGTTTGTAAGGCTGGGGCCCCATGGGTCCCTGATGGAAAAAACCGTGAGATGTGTAGGCAATGGTTAACTTTGTGAATGCCTGATACCTTGTATCAAGCTGACCTACAAAGGGAAGAGCTGTGACCCTTTCTGGAAAGTGCACTAATAACTGGCTGAATACTCTCAGGCTTTTTTGACCGTTGGAGTAAATCTTCTGATATTGATGTAATTTAGAATTAGAAGCCTGGAAAGAACAATATGTCCTTAAACAGTATTCCTGAATGACACTTAAATATTAAAAAAACATTAAACTATATTGTAAATGGTTAAGAATTAAAGAAACAACGAATTGGTAATGTAGGCCTTGAGCAAAGTATAATATAAGAAGCACTGAAAAATGTTTCTCTGCATGATTAAGAGAGTCTGGTTTGCTGGTTTGATTTATTGGCTGGCTGAATGAATTCATTAATTGTGTATGACTACTTTTACTTCTGGGTGGTCATTTTTCATTTCAGATTTCATTACTGGATGAGCTTTTCCTAGGGATGTGCTTATCATCCAAAATTAAATACATCAAAATGTTAGGGAGCCTCAGCCCTTCCTTTTTAGATTATTTTTTGTACTATGGTTTTACAAACTGCAGAAAAATTCCCTTAGGATGTGAACCTAGGTTTTGTCTGTGTGCATTCATTACTTGAGCACAAAAAGATTTCTTCTTATTGCAGTATATGCTGTGTTCTGTGTTATGGTTTTTGAAGTAGTGGTATGCAACTAGAAAAACCTCCTTTTTTTAATTAGTTGATGAAGAATGATGCAGAGACCTGTTTCTAAAACATTTTAGATGTAAAACACCCAAACACTACATTTCTGTAATGAGAGGTCTAAATATACAGAGCAGTGAGAGGTAAGGATAGATAATTTTTGTAAGAAATTGGATGACTTAGGAGAGATCCTGAACATCTTGGCTTGTAGTTTGAACACTGGTTTGTTGGGCTTTTTTTTATAGGAAAGACTCATTTCCTGGACAGCTTGCAAACAGTATGGGCTGCAAACAGTCCTTTTTACAAGAATTTTTATGCTTTTAGCTGCACAGTGAAGAACCACTTAAAGAAGCATTTCATACTGCTGATGTCTACAGCTAAAGATGCTATTCCAGGGTATAGTTCCTCTCTTGGGAGGCAGTGGGGCCAGAACCCCTGTGGTCTTGCTGATTCTTCTGCCCAGAGGGCAGCAGATCCTGTGTGGGCTCCGGGTTGGTAAGAACAGTGGTGTTGGTAACAGCTCTTAGGATTTTTTTTTCATTCTCAAGTATGCTTCTAAAAGTGAGAAGAAAAGACAATAGAGGGAAATTCTCATGTGCTTCCTCTTCCTAGCCCACATCTTTGGGTTTTGCATCTACAGGTAGAAGACAGAGCTGTTAAAAACTGTGGAATGAGGACTATGACATCCCATCACTCCCCCTCAGTTTCAGTTTATGGTGCCCCCTGTAACTGTGAAGCAGATAGGGTGGGTGAATCCCCAAGTCAGTTTTAGGACCGAAGAGACTATTGTGATATTTTGACAAATCTGTTCTTGCCTGTGGGCTCTGACAATTCCAATATTGCTTTGTGTTTTATGTGAAAACAATCTCTGCCTATGTAATACAAGAAAAGGACTTGTGAAGGAAGAAGGTGAATGTGTAACTCTCACCATCCCATAAGCACATGGGCCTGATGAGCAGAAGCCTGAGTAGGAAGCACTGGTCCTGCTAGCTGGCCTGGTTCTGTTCAATGACATCAAGTTGTAATTACAGATCTTGTGATCTTACATGGTTTATTTTTTCTCTGCTTTCACCCTACTGATACACATCTGCAATGTCAAACTCTCCTTTACACCCATTGTCCAAAATTGGACTAATGATCCTTTTCATCAGTCACTGTATGGAACCTGATGTTAGAGAAAGCTCTGTGGTGAATTAGGATTATTGCTGGATATATGCATGACTGTGAGCAGCTTATTATGCAGAGGAATGAACTCTATAGCAGAAAAGGTGCAGGCTGTATATTGTTTTGTTTCTAAAGCAAAGATTTGTAGTATTTACAGCTTTTCTAGGTAGAAATATACATACATAGTAAAACATGGCAAAGACATATAGGATGGAGTTGACCTGAACCCAACTGATGAATACAGTGACAGTGCTGTCTTATTTTTATACAGTTTCATCTGACTCCAGGATCTGTTGAATGACCTTCACTCTAATTTAGGAGACATACTAATCTGGACAAAGGCCGGAATGACTCTCCCTTGTGTAGGGCTAGTCAGAATGAGTTTGAGTCAAACCAGTATTGTCCTCCTAGCAAACAGACATATCATGAAAAGTTAATTTCAGCAGATGAGCCTGGCAATTGGCCTTGAAGATCATGAAATTTGGCCTGTTCTGGGTGAGAGGATTAAGACTGGAAATGAAAAAGTGTCTTTTGGGGAACCTATTTAGCATGTATGCGAGTGTATGCATGTGTGTAACTAACAAACACAGATGCATACATCCATATACTGTAAAGGGTCAGATTCATGAGATCTGGGATGTCCTTTTTTCAGTTAGTATGGTTTTGTTTTCATGGTGACTGAATACTCTGCTGTTTCTGTCAGTCTTGTCTGTGTCTAACCTGAGATGAGATCTTACTCGCAACATATGAGGTCCTTGTCGCCCCCTGATGCCTCTGGCTCGGAGCAGTGCAGGAACGAGCAGATGTCCCTGCTGTTCCCCAGCTGCTGCCTCTGTTACCCTGGCCTCTGGCCGTTCATTTGCTGAGAAGTGTTTGATTGCTGGTTTGGGATGAAGGAGAAGCATGCTAGTAAGAGAATATGGCTTTCAGTCCAGGGAAAACAGACAGTGAGAAAGTTGGACAATGCCATCATTTTCTGCAGCACAGTCTTGATATGATCTTACTTGCCCTTAGTAGCAAAAAAAGCCCTGTTTAATGCCTGTTATTTTTCACTCTTCTCCTAACAGCTGTGTTGACCCCCTGAAGGGTATCAGCCACCATCTTAAAGACTCAAGAATGCAGATTTGTATCTCAGTTCTCAGTCATGTGTTTGTGCAATGAGGCACTTGACTGAGTCGGGGACATCTCTAGAAACTTGAACATCTTTAAGAATATCAGATCCTGCCACCCAAATGTGGTGACTCAGCACTAAGGGTAGCAGAAGTTCAGTTATTTCCTCCTCTTCACTGCAGCTGCAGCATGTCACTCTGTATGTTTCCCTCCTATTGAGTAGGTTTTGATATTAGTTGCTGTTACATTTATTCTGTTGGGCACTCTCGGCAGTTCTGATCTGCTTATGAGATTGTTTTTCCAATAGTGTCATACTAGGGGATCTGCAGAAATGGTAAAGATGGAGGCCTTGGCATAATGCCTCCACTTCCAGGATGTGTAGTGATGAGGAAAGCTGCATCCTATTGAAGTCAGTGTACTATAGGGGATGTAGGGGAAAAAATGCTATGGAAAAGTGGGACAGATTTTCCTCATAAATGCCAGAATCAGTGACTGAACAGAGCTTTCAAAAATACCTGCCATATAAGGAATAGGTTTGGAGCTGTTCTGGATTGTTTCTGGCTAACTTACCACCTAATCCTATGTGAAAAAAGGAGAGAGACTGGGCTCAACTTCAATTTCATATGCATAGAGGGTAACACAATGACAGTTTGCTTTGTGTTTGTGGGAGGTAAGCCAGATTTATCACGCTTAGTTAGGGGGTTTTGCTGAAGTTTCTGCTATAGTTTATCTTTTCATACTCCATAGTTAGTACTCTTTATTTAAAAACAATCAAGCAAGCATCCCCTGATCCATGGGAAAAAAATATGTATTTAGAAAGAGCTCATATTTCCACTCCCCTTCTTGTTCCTTTCTTTCAATGTTCCATTTATTCAAATAGAAGGAAGTTCCTGGTCAAGCCATGCGTTATGATGGCTTTGTGCTGCTCTTACTGGATTTCTCTCCAGGAAAACTGCTGACACAAGGATCTTTCCCTTCTGTAGACAGGTAGGAACACACAAGCCACATACTGATTGCTCCAGGAGGGCTGGATTACAGCCATTGTGCCTCAGTGATGAGTACAGAATGGTGACAGCCTGCTGGCCAAGATGAGAATGAGCTCTGATCTTGTCTTACCAAAGCTCAGACAGAGCTTTTTTCATCTCTGGCACTTCCGCAGAGTGACAGAAGGGCTGAAGAGAGGAGGAACAACAAGTTGAGACCATTACCTAAAATTACCTTAGACTTTAAATTCTTAAAATTGTAGGGTGGCAAGAACAAAATGTGCAATGAAAAATGAGACTATACTATTAAACAGTTCTTTGTGGTGACCACTTGTGAGCATCTGTAGAGGCAGATTAATAATCTGGAAGAAAGCTGTTTGCAAATTTCAAGGCCAAGCAATGGTGTGCTCGCAGAGTGGAAGCCCACTCGTTCTCTGCTCATTTGGGATTTCAGGTATTAGTTGTTATCTTGCATCTCATTTGTCATTTTCCAACATACAGATCCCTCTTTTTCTGGTTTTCATTTTGGAATGGTACTTGTGTTTGCAAACTCTTACTGTTTATCACTGGTTGCAGGATTTGTATAAATGTTAAGTGTACTTCAGGTGCTTCAGTGTGAACTCTTGACTTTTTCTAGCTCAGATTCAAAACAATTTATCCAAGAAAAAAAAACCACAAAACATCCTTTGTTATCTTGCCCACTGTCTGTGGGCCTCATTATGTAACAGCTGTGTGTTGGCAAGGTGTTCCAGCACAACTGGGTTGTTTAAAAATACTGAGTATTGTGAAATAGAGGAGGGTTGTCTATAGAATAGAATTAACCAGGTTGGAAAAGACTTTAAAGATCATCGAGTCCAACCTATCATCCAATGCTACCAAATCAACTAAACCATGGCACCAAGCACCCCATCCCATCTCTTCCTAAACAACTCCAGGGATGGTGACTCCACCACCTCCCTGGGCAGCCCATTCCAATGGCCAAGCACTCTTTCTGTGAAGAACTTCTTCCTAACATCCAGCCTAAATCTCCCCTGGTGCAGCTTGAGACTGTGTCCTCTTGTTCTGGTGCTGCTTGCCTGGGAGAAGAGACCAAGCCCCACCTGGCTGCAAGCTCCCTTCAGGCAGTTGTAGACAGCAATAAGGTCTCCCCTGAGCCTCCTCTTCTCCAGGCTAAGCAGCCCCAGCTCCCTCAGCCTCTCCTCCTAGGGCTGTGCTCCAAAACCCTCCCCAGTTTTGTTGCCCTTCCATTCTAGCAACTCAACATCTTTCTTAAACTGAGGGGCCAGAACTGGACACAGGACTCAAGGTGTGGCCTAACCAGTGCTGAGTACAGGGACACAATGACTTCCCTGCTTCTGCTAGTCACACTTTTCCTGATGCAGGCCAGGATGCCATTGGCATTCTTGGCCACATGGGTACACTGCTGACTCATGTTCAGCTGCTGTCAACCAGTACTCCCAGGTCCCTTTCTGCCTGGCTGTTCTCCAGCCACTCTGACTCCAGCCTGTAGCACTGCATGGGGTTGTTGTGGCCAATGTGTAGAACCCGACACTTGGATGTGTTAAATCTCATGCCCTTGGACTCTGCCCATCTGTCCAGCCTGGCACGGTCCCTCTGCAGAGCTCTCCCACCCTCTAACAGATCAACCCCTGCCCCCAGCTTGGTGTCATCTGCAAATTTACTGATGATGGACTCGTTGCCCTCATCCAGACCATCAATAAAGATATTGGACAGGATGGGGCCCAGCTCTGATCCCTGGGGAACACCACTAGTGCCTGGCTGCCAGCTGGATGTGGCACCATTCACCACCAATCTCTGGACTCAGCCCTCCGGCCAGTTCCTAACCCAGGACAGAGTGCTGCTGTCCAAGCCATGGGCTGACAGCTTGGCCATGAGTTTACTGTGGGGGACGGTATCAAAGGCCTTGCTGACGTCCAGATTTCAAATGAAAGATTTGGTCCTTGAGATAATCTGTGTATGTAGAGAAATGCTTTCCTTAAAATCCTAAGGCAAATTCAAAATCCATCTAAAATGAGAATAAGGAAGCTAGCAAAAAGCTCAGAGAGTGTGGAGGTCACAGAAGCCAGATCTTAGTTTTGTAATAGCTTTTCTGTGTTGCTGAGAGGAAGAAAGTGGGTGACTGATTGTTTTTATTGAATCTCTTTCTAAAAGAGACTTTTTTGGTAACTGATTCTGACACACATTGAAAGTGAAACTTGCTGTCTCAAGCTCATGGCAGAACAAAGGCCAACAGAAGTAATTACTAAAGTCTTGAGATTCAAGTCTTGGACAATGTGCAGAGTTAGCAAGGGCAGTAGGTTTAATTGCTTGCAAAGGTTATAGGTGCATTTGCTTCTCTGACTGGAAGGCTGGAATTCAATTTAGAGTGATGCAGGATGTTCTTGCAAAATTCTCAGTGCAGATTACTGATGCACATGTGGGGTCCTCCTAGCTCCACTCAGAAGGAATTGAGCCCACGAGCAGCCTCTCTGCCTGTAAGTCTGGAGTAAGAGTTCAGCATATTGGTTGCAAAGTGTTGGTTGTTCAGGTTGGAATTGGCCTGCCAGGAAGAGGGCAGTATGGTTGTGATTTGCCACACTGTATACTCTGATGTATTCAGTTACAGCTGGAATTTAACTCCTAATTCCTGGTTTTCAGTTTTTTTTCTATACCACCCATGTTAAATCTTCCTTGCCCTTGAAGAAACAAACAACTTTTTTAAATGGCTACCCAGTTTCTTTCTTTCCTCTTAGAAAGGTTAGCACTCCGTATGAACTTTCTCAAATTGGCTTCTGCCTTGAATGCATGGTACCTTGCTAGATTGCTGGATGGTTTTTACAAGACCACCACTGTGAAAAATATCCAGAACCAGAAAAGTGTAAATAACTCTGTACACAGCAGGACTCTTCAAAGATTCTCTCTACTAAGCTCTGAATTGACAGGTTTTGGTTGTTTTTCCCTCTTACCATCAACTTTATATTTTATGTTTTGCTTACTCTGACATTTTGCTTGCAGACCCTCCTATTTCCCCCTTAGAAACCTAATTCATGTAGACAAACCTAAACAGGGAAACACCTCAGCTGTAATTGCTTGCATTTCAAAATGTGCTTGCATTTATCAAATTCAGCCAGCCCTCCTTTCTCTGGTATTTTTCCTTTCCTTCATCTGTCTCTTCAGATTTGCTATCATCAAGAGTTTTAAAAATATATTCATATTTCAGGCTTAAATATAAAATATTAACTACCATTTAATTAAGATAACATCATCAGGATAATTAAACTTCCTAAGATGGAACAACTAAGCCCTTGTGATTTACTGCTTGTGCCCTGTGATTTTTTTTGTTCTGTGCTGCATGTGTGAGTAACATCAGTTTTAAGAGGGGACACTGCTGAATGCCATCAGCCTGGCTCATTAGTGGGAGGGACATGGGGTGGGATGAGGCTGAAGCATCACAAGGTGGGTGATGCTGGCAGGATCCTGAGGAGTTTTGAAAGCTCCTTTTCTTAAGAAAATTCTCCAAGATCTGAGCAAGACTTCACTGTGTGATGATCTGCATTTTGGAGTTCTTTCTGGATGCTGTGTTTTTCAATGCATGCACCCTGAAGCAGCATGCTCTGATCATCCTAGCTGGCTAGGAGACTGCCCTGCTGTTGATATTATTGTTACTGTTCAGCTGTAACAGAAATGGTGGGTCATGGCAAGGTGTGGAGCTGGCCACACATACAAACTGCCAGTTTCCAACAGAGTAACGCAGCCACTCCTGGTTCGCCTGCTACTCCCTGCATTGCAGTCCCACAGCATTTTGAAGTGGCTTTGAGGAGTTAAATGTCTTCAGGCCTGTTCTCCTATAAGAGTGTGCTTTAGAAGGTAGGAATGGGAGTCCGGGTGAGCATCTCTCTGATGCAAAAGAATTTTATGTAGCTAGGGTTAAACTTGGGAAGCAGTGCTTTTCTGGGGCTACCGTGAGCTCTGAGCTGAAGACTCATAAATGTCATAATCTTCCACTCTGGTGGTCCAAATAAAAAAATGCTGCCATATATTTTAGCTGTGTTGCTTCCTAAGCTCCTAAAATGCTATGTGTATACTTCCATTTTGACTTCAGTGGAATAACCTACGCTGAAGAAAACAGAGCAGCTTTGTGTGCATTCCATAGAGGTTTGCTCCTGGCAACCTCAGAAACCACTTATTAAAAGCAATATTTCCACATTTGTAACTAAATTTTATAGGAAACAGACTTTGGTTAGCAAATGTATTTTGATGGGGAGAAGCTGATTCATGCTTTTTGTTTCTACTTCATAGTCTATGCAGATGAAAATTATTCTTATCCTTTCTAGGCAGTTCTTTCGTAATCCGTGTCTTAAAAATGAGTATTTTATTCTTAAATGTTGCACAACTAGATGAAAACCCCAGATCCATAAGAGATTTTTTTGCTAATAAATACAGTGTGAGAGGATTGGCTGACTGAAAATGTCTGGATTTTAAGTCCAAACTCTTCATTCAAATCCATTAGCCACAGAAGAAATGATTATAGCCAGATGGATGTTTAGGGTATGTGGATTGGATTTTTCTGGAGTTCTTGATTTAGCAGATGTACAGATGAAATCTGTAACATAATAGTGCTGAGCCAAGGCAAAGTTGCTGAGTACAGTGCTTTTTTTTTATGTATAAAAAACTTGTGACTCATGGGTGAGTCTAAACTAGAACTGTGTTTAATATTAATATGAAATTCAAAAGATGACAGACACTGGAGATATGTCTTTGGATAATCTTAAACCAAGCTTTTCTTTATTCCTCATAGTTCTTTGGACATTCAAATAATATTTTTCAGTGGAAAGGAAACTCTTAAACAAACAGAACTGGCACCACGTTTTTGGCATATTTGGATGTAGTGAATAACTTTCTGCAGTTAGGAGTTTTAGCTTGTTTCCAAACCCTCAGCATGTTTTCTGTTCTTTCACAGGATAAAAGTCGCTCCACTTACCTCTACACTCACCTGTCCTCAGCAGCCTCCAATATCGCCATATTGAGAGGCGGGGAATGCACAAGAGCTGCCTTGTTTGCACTGCCCCTGTCTGTCTGGTGATCTGTGAAGTGCTCCTAGCCAAGTACAGACAGTGCTACGGTGTTGTGTTCAGCTGTGTCTGCTGTAGGGAACTCAGATACCACTGCATGCTGTTTCTTTGCAAGAAAGGAGTAGAAGTTCCCATTGGCAGATCTTTTAAGTTAACTCTGAGTGGTACCTGGACTGGGCAGTAATTGTTCTGAATAAGATGTTGTCTTCTGGCGCTTTTCATTACTGGGGAAGTAAAATAGAGGAGGGTGTAATGGAAGGTCTGTTGTTTTATTGTGTTTCTTTTTAGGAGCTGGCCTGTAAAGGTGCAATATTGGCTGTTTGGAATAATTAACTACCAAGACATAAATGGTATTTGTGGTTAAGGAACTATGGCTTGATAGCTTTTTTGATTGCCCCCCTGTCCAAGAGAAAGCTCATCGCAGCAGCTAAGCTAAACCAAGGCCAGGACTGAAGCTCCAGCTGGTCTGCAGCTTTTTAGTGCAATCCATTCACCCAAAACCTGATGAGCTGCTTAAATAATCCTGGTGCATTCTGGAATTTGCTGTGCAGGCTCCATCAGTGCCTTTGAGGAGGAGATGAGGTCTATAATGTTTCCAGAGCTCTGCCAATGCAGTCAGCTTAATGGCTTTATTGAAATAATTCAGGTACCTGAGCAGAACTGTTTCCAAGCAGGTATAAGCACACTTCAAGGACAGGAGATGAGTGTATCCTGAGCCTCTGTAAGGTGTGACTTGAGCTGGTAACTACTAAACAGCAGCTTGTGGGGAGTGGGGTAGGGATGGGGAACGGTGTGTGTTAATTACTACTTGGTTTGGGTTTTTTTTCAGCAATATGCTGTGACTTCCTTCCCTCCCTCCTTCCCTCCCTCCTTCCCTCCCTCCTTCCCTCCCTCCTTCCCTCCCTCCTTCCCTCCCTCCTTCCCTCCCTCCTTCCCTCCCTCCTTCCCTCCCTCCTGGAGGCCTATGAGAAGAGTTGGGAGGTGTTGGTGCCTACCTGTTTTCTATGCAGAAGGCAGCAGTATCACAGTATAACTAAGGTTGGAAATGACCTCGAGGATCATCGAGCCCAACCGTTCAACACAGACCCCATGACTAGACCATGGCACCACGTGCCACATCCAATCCCCTCTTGAACGCCTCCAGGGACGGTGACTCAACACCTCCCTGGGCAGCACATTCCAATGATGAACGACTCGCTCGGTGAAGAACTTTCTCCTCACCTCGAGTCTAAACCTCCCCTGGTGCAGCTTGAGACTGTGTCCCCTTGTTCTGGTGCTGGTTGCCTGGGAGAAGAGACCAACCCCTTCCCGGCTACAACCACCTTTCAGGTAGTTGTAGAGGGCAATGAGGTCACCTTGTGTTCAAGGCCTCTTCCCAGCCTTGTTGCCCTTCTCTGGACACGTTCAAGTGTTTCGATGTCCTTCTTAAACTGAGGGACCCAGAACTGGACACAGTACTCAAGGTGCGGTCTAACCAAAGCAGAGTACAGGGCACAATGACTTCCCTGCTCCTGCTGGCCACGCTATTCCTAATGCAGGCCAGGATGCCATTGGCCCTCTTGGCCACCTGGGCACACTGCAGCAGCCAGTAGGTTCAGGCTGCTGCAAGGTGTGCCTAATGCACGTGGCATTACCTAAGTGTAGGGAGCAAGTGTAATTGCCACAGTTTGTTTCACACTAGGGGCTGTTTCTGACACAGGGAGGTATAACAAGGGAAGAGAGCTTTGCATGGAGATGCTTCCTCAGGCTAAACAAATGCTATCCTGTGTACTTCACAGCTGAGGCTTAAAATAGAGATAATAAATCAATACATGTTGTGTTTTGTTTTTAAGCTGGTCTTCAGTCTTCAGATTGGCTTTTAAGTATCCTGTTGCTATGGAGAAAGAACAACTCTCTCCTATGCAGTGGGTGCGGAGACCAGCACTCTTCACAGCATGGTGCTGTGCTGCCTGTTCATCCTGCAGTGTTTTTTTCCCAAGGATATACGGCTGCAACTGGTATGCTGCCGTTTGATCTTGTCTGTACTTGTGATTGATTTTCTCCCCCCTTTTTCTCTTGCCCTTTATGAATGCCTTTTCACCATCTCTGATCTTATCTTTATCTCCTCTGCCTGCTCTCTCAAAGAGGGCTCCCTTCACTTCCTAATGAAAATGAGACTGTTAGCAGAGCCTTATCTTTTCTCTCCCAGATACTTTCTTTTCTGTATTTGTGGTCAGGGAGATATACGAGATTTGCTGTAGGCACAGGAAAATGTTTTGCTACCAATACATCCATTCTCTTCATTATTTTTTTAAAGTAAGTGAGCCTGCAGTCTGGTACTACACATACAGCAGAGACAAAGGGTGGTTTTGGAGATTGCAGTGGTGCTATGCATCTACTGGTGAGCCTTTGCTGCAGCAAGGAGAATATGTGTGTTGACATCCAGTCATATTGAGAGCTGTATGTGTCTATAGTTCATGTAGCTTTGTTACATGTTGTTTCCCTCACCTCGGGCTCAGATCCCAGCCTATGCAGGCTGCAGTGCAGTTCGCTCACGGGTCATCTCTCCAATGATGAGATGATGTCTGTGCTTTGGAGAGCAAGGAGAAAGGCCAGGCCAGTGCAGTGGCAGGGAATACAAATGCACAGACCAATGTACCTCTCTGTCCTTGAGCATCAAGGGAAGCAGCAGGCTTTTTCAGCGCTGGTGTGTCAGAGCCCTGGAGGTGCAGATTCAGATGCATTTCTGAGACTGAATTACTTAGTGCTTTTGTTGGTACTCATTTCTTCCTCTGCTGCAAACTGCAAGACCAGTTAAGGGAAAAAGAATGGTATTATAATTGAAGATACACAAATGAGCAGAGAAAACTTGGAGTGAACCAGAGGAAATGCTGTGAAAGCAAATTCACCTCTTTTGCTGGTGGTTGCTTGATAGCTAGAAACCGTTCCAGTTATTTTGAAAGGACTCACCTCCCACTGGGGCTCTGAACAGGCCATTTTTCAAGGCCATCTGCTGAGCTTCTGGGTGCTGCTCATTTCTGGAGCCCTCTAAGATGTGAAAATCTTGTTGTCTTCTTGACTGTCAGTGAGAATGCCATGTGCGTGCCAGATCAACCCCAATTTTTCTCTTGGTTTCCCTTTAATTTGCTATATTTAATTGAATCTGTCTCTGTCTCTGTTTTCTGAATTATCTCTGATCCCCTGCAGTGTGAAGAAAGCCTGCTTGTCTCCTGCTGCTGCTCTCAGCTAATATTATGCTGTTAAACTTCAGCTTGCTCATTGTCAGTTCTGTTCATGTCTGTCTTCAGCCTATGAGGTCTAACTGTGAAGCTGCTCTGGCTGCCCCTAATGCTTCAGAGCCTGTATTTGACTGCCTACCCTTGGGTTGTCTTATCTCCTTTGGCTTTGGCTATCTCAGGTTATGTTTCTTTGTGCTCTCTGTGTAGCCCTGAAAGCAGTTCCAAGATACGGGCTCAAATTTACCATAGAAAGGAAAGTATGGCAGCAGTGCCGGGAGGGCAGGCCAGTGCCCAAGGCAGTGAAAGATTTCATGGGCAGCAATTTGGAGAAACATGACACACTTCCTGTTGTGGTCTCCTTTTGGTACGGACTCCCTGGCAACTCAGCCCTTATGTCGGTGTGCAGTGGCTTTCTTACTGTGTTAACATGAAAATGGCTTCTGAATCAGCTTTTGCCATGGTTACTCAGTTGCATTCTACTAATGGGTATTTGGAACACAGAGTAGGACAGTGTCAGATATTCCCACCAGGAAACCTTTTGATGATACCAAAAGAGACATAGTATTAGTACTGTTATGCTGTGACCTTTAGGTCAGAGTAAATTTGGACTGCACGAGCTGTCTGCTGTCGTGGTTGGCTTAGTAGCCGAGAGCTCAGTGATCAAAATGTAAAACTTGGCAGAACAGTCTTGCAGGCTTTTCCAGGATTCTCTGCTTATGTCTCCATGTCGACACTTCTGCAAGTTGCTGGGCTACAATTCTGGGGCAATGAGGTTCTCATTACTGAGATAGTTACATTCAGTGATGCTTCCAATGAGCAGTCTCCCCTGTGTGACTCTTTTTACAAGGCTGGGAAGGGAGAAGGGAAAAGGAAGACTTTGCAGTTATCTGTCCAATAGTAATTGCTAAAGAAGGAATTCATGCCTAGGAAAATTTTCATTCTACACTTAGGAGTAGATTTGAGTACTGAGGAACTAGCTTTAGAGAAAAGGGGTGTGTGTATGTATACATAGCATAAAAATAATTGGTGTACTTCTCTAAAAACAGAAATCTGCTTATCTGTTGAGGAGAGTTACAGAATGCAAATACTACATCATCATCATCTGTGCTGGCAAGATCAACCCAAGTGTTAGGCTAGAGGTTGTCAGCCCCGTTTGTTCTTGGAAACGAATTGACGTGATTATATGCCTAAAATATCACAGATAATGCAGATGTGAAGAATTTCTAGCTTCTTTTAAAGTAAATAAGGTGCTCTACTAAGGAATAATGGTTTGATAAATCCACATTTTGATTTGAAAATATACAGGTATTTTGTGTATGTACATATGTGTGGAGAAGTGAGCAGGTTATCACTTTTGAACTTGTCACTTTTCCTATTTGAGATGACAAAATTCACAGGTGCCAGTCCCAAGTCTCTCACTGGGACTGCTTATGTTGTGATTGTGTGCTGGCAGGTTGGTCATCAGAAATTTATTTCTCTTAGAATCAGAGCTTGAACCATATGGTTATGATGGGCCCACTGCCGTGTTCAAGCCCTTAGGTGCAGACAGGGTGTGAAGGACAGAGCTTCCCCGCACACATGTACCTAAGCCAGTTAAGATGGAGAAAGCGAACTGCATCCTACCAGACAGCAAAGGTTTACATTGTTCTTCCACAAAAACCCAGGAGATAACCCTTTTGGCTAGTCAGAAATCATTCCCAAGTCCCATTTCACTCAGTCAACAATCAGTCGTTGTACTGCATAAAGGGCAAATGGCTTAAGTTGACAGGGACTTGAAGCCTTTTTTCCCTGTGTTTTTTT
This sequence comes from Melanerpes formicivorus, assembly GCF_026170545.1. Taxonomy (NCBI): domain Eukaryota; kingdom Metazoa; phylum Chordata; class Aves; order Piciformes; family Picidae; genus Melanerpes; species Melanerpes formicivorus. The sequence continues at coordinate 11,475,760 of NW_027142368.1, read as the reverse complement.
CCTTGCTCTCAGCATAAACTTATTCTTGCAGACTCGTGCAATAAGAGACGTTTGTAGACTTGCAAGTTTGTGAAATTGCAGTCATTTAGCAAATTTATACAGTGTGAGTTGCAGCAGTTTGATCATCAATGAGAAGCCTGTATTGGGAAAAAGAAGAGAAGGAAAAGACCTTGAAAGACTATCCTTTAGTGGTTCTTTGCTGATATATTTTGAGGCAATAACCTAGTGGCTCAGCAGTTAGTAGGCTCTGTCCCTCACTCTATGGACTCCGTGTCAGCAGGGTGTTTAGTGTGACAGTGCTTTTTGTGATATGAGCTGCTGACTTCTGGGACTACCAAACAGATGGTGACTACTTGAGAACACATGTAAGTGGCTGACACTGTAGATCTTGTTTTTCCCAGTTGTCACACTGTTCTGGATGCATTGTATAAGGCCAGAATCAGCATAAAGGTTCCTTCCCTTAAGAGACAGTGGAAAAATAACCACCCCACAAACCAAACCCAAACACATTGGCCTCTTGGTTTTGATCCCCTGAGCTATAGGGAGTTTGTCAAATCCCCAGGTCTGCCACATTTTAGAGGAGGCAGAGATTACACTGAAGAGTACATATCCTGGATGGAATCAAGTGGTATAAAATGTGAGTGTGGGTATAAAACATACTTTGAAAATAAAGATGAGGACAAAGGGGCCCAGTGTGTCTAAATAAAGCAATTTTCTATTTCTTGCATTTTCCATCAAGGACAAAGGAAATGACAGTATGGTGCCTCCTCACGATTGCTTGAAAGCTGCACTCTTAACGATAGATTGGTTTTTGGCAATCTTTTCTTACTCAAGTGACTGAAATCTGTCAAATTCCAATAGAGAGAGACAGAACCTGATTTCAGAGTGAGTTGTTGACTTTCTTTTGAGATGCATCTTAGAATAGATCAACCTTCTGACATTTTATCTTGTATCTCAGCGTATCTGTAGCTTGTGGAAATCTGAATATTAAAACATAATTTCTGAATCATAGCAACCCTTCAGCATCCAATGAGAAAGCCAGTCTGCCTGGTTCACGTGGTGCACCTTACTCCATCTATAGAAATTAGCTTCCTCTGTGCATTTGAAGTTTAAAAAAAGAAAATAAATGAAAAAGCAGAAAACCCTCTTTGAAAAAGATACTTTTTGAGAGCTGAATAGTGCATAGGATTTTTTTTATCAGAGTCCAATTGAGTTTTTCAGCAAAGAAGGAGAATTGTTGTCTGCAGAAAAGTGCTAGTGGAGGCAAAACAAGATCCTGTGAGTTTGGGAAAATGGGAAATTTGATGGAGATAAACAAACCTCAGGCCACCTTAGATTACCCACTTGCACCCAGCAGTTTGTCTGCACACAGTGCTTAATGCAAAGCGTATCACAGCAGTGCAGCAATTTCAAGGCATAGGAATAGTGCAATGGTAAGCACTCAAGCAAAGCCTGGAGCAGGTGATCTCCAGAGGATCAACCTAAATTATTCTGTGTTCTGAGGGTGTTCCTGTCTGGAATCCATGAAAGTTCTAAACAAAAAGTTGCATTTAAAATACAGTAATGAAAATAAAAGGAGAATGGTTAAGCCACACCCTGGCTTTTAGGCACCAAAAGCCGTATGAATTAGCGGAAGTATCATGTCTGAAAGAAACCTTCCTGAGGACCCCAAATGTCCTTCTGTCATTCTCTGTATTCCCTAAACTGTTTGTATCCAAAATTTTCTGTTAAAAGCCAGACCTACCACTGTTACAACTTTGATGCTCAGGAGAGATATGGCTGGATGGAAGGACATTGGAAATAGTTTGGTAGCCTGAGCAAGATGCCCAAGGAACACCCAACACCTTAAAACTAACAGGAATAAAATGCTGTCTTGTTAAACCTCTGAGACCTGTATGGCTGAGACTGTTTTTTATTGCTGAAGGGGTAAATCAACCAACTTAATTAGCAAAACATTGTGAGATTTGATTGTGCTTTATTCAGCTTATAAAACCACATAAGGATTGTTTCCAGGGTGTTTTTTTGGTATGGCTGGAGAAGGAAGGAACAATATGTGTGTACTGTGTGTGAGCCTTCCCAGGCAGCGTGTGATTCTGTCCTGACCTCCTGTCCCTAGTATAAGACGTCTCCTTAGAAAAGGTGATTAAATAATACTGGCTGCTGGCATTGTATGACAGGAATTTTGCAATGTGAATAAATATCATCTGTCTAGCTGCAAGCAAATAAATCCTTTTAAATATCACAGTGACTACCTTAGGGGAAGAAATGTGTGCATTGAAAATGAAAGCAACTGGAAAATATCACAGTCTTAAAAAAAAAAATCAAGTATGTGGTTGGGGTTTGTTGTTGTTGTTATTGTTTTTGTTTTTAAACCTTTGGAAGAAGTTATGCCTGCAGTTATTAAGTCTTCATATTAGTTACAAAGCCTGGAAAAGGAAACAGGAATGTTGTTCCTCTTCTATGAGGAAATCACTGTATTTTAATTGAAAACCAACAAAAACCTTAAAATTGTTGTGCAGTTAAACAGGAGGTTAGTGTCAGGGATTTTCTAGAAGTCTTCAAGCCTGAAGTCTTTGAGCCAGCAGTGTGCCCAGGTGGCCAAGAAGACCAATGGCATCCTGGCCTGCATTGGGAATGGTGTGGCCAGCAGGAGCAGGGAAGTCATTGTGCCCCTGTACTCTGCTTTGGTTACGCCACACCTTGAGTCCTGTGTCCAGTTCTGTGCCCCTCAGTTTAAGAAGGACATTGAGACACTTGAACATGTCCAGAGAAGGGCAACAAGGCTGGGGAGAGGCCTTGAACATAAGCCGTATGAGGAGAGGCTGAGGGAGCTGGGATTGTTTAGCCTGGAGAAGAGGAGGCTCAGGGGTGACCTCATTGCCCTCTACAACTACCTGAAAGGTGGTTGTAGCTGGGAAGGGGTTGGTCTCTTCTCCCAGGCGGCCAGCACCAGAGCAAGGGGACACAGTCTCAAGCTGCACCAGGGGAGGTTTAGACTTGAGGCGAGGAGAAAGTTCTTCACTGAGCGAGTCGTTCATCACTGGAATGTGCTGCCCAGGGAGGTGGTGGAGTCACCGTCCCTGGAGGCGTTCAAGAGGGGATTGGACGTGGCACTTGGTGCCATGGTCTAGTCATGAGGTCTGTGGTGACAGGTTGGACTCGATGATCCTTGAGGTCTCTTCCAATCTTAGTTATACTGTGATTTGGTCTTACTGTGATACTGTGAATGTACCAGCAGGTAGAGAAACTGCCATATTCTTGAAAGTGCTGGTGTATTCTGGGAGCAGTGTGTGGAAAGTCACCCTTACTCTGAATCTCTGAAGCTGAAACCAGATGTGTGTGGCCTCTTTAAAGGGTGTGTTGCTCCTATTGTTGCTCACATCTCTTCTGACACTGGCTTGTCTAATATTCTGCTTCCAGATCAGTGTGGTAAAGATTTGTGGTTGGAAGGTGTGGGAGTCGGTTTTCTTCCTATCAGAATAGACCAATGGAGTCCTTCTGCCAGGAACACTGGGCAGAGAAATATTGTGTACATTAGTGGAAATAAACTGAAATTCTAAAAAGAATAATTTATAAAGTATGACTGAATTAAAAAAATAATCTGTTCTGCACCTTTTGTTCACAGTATGGATTTCTTATCATTTCAGTTTTCCTTTCCTATTTGTGATCCAGATTACGAAGCTTATTAACTGTTTATTAGCATACTCTGATACCCTTAATGGATTTAGTTATTTGTAATGAATGAGTTAATATATTGGTAAACAAAGTCTTGTTTATTGATTCACCAATGCAATAACAAATAGGTGTACTGACAGAGTTAACTGGGTGATTAATGGCTGCATGTGTACAGCCAGAATCTCTGCTATTACAATGGTGAAACAAGTGGAGTTTTGCTGGCAAACAACCTATTTTCTGTTTGGCTGCCTGGAAATGCGTTTTTATTTCATGAACCCCAGTGTTTTGGAAGATCTCTCTGCAGGTAAATCATAGCAAGATAAAAAGGAAACAGCAGATGAGTTTCAGGGAGTACTGGGGTAGTTGTCACATTCTCCATGGGCATATCTCTGGTTGATGGCCTTAAGCAGATAATAAGAGTTGATTTCTCTTGTTGGCTGTTTGGTTATTTTTAAAAGGGGAGTTATAGTGCATCAATTAATTAAAAAGTACATTCCTACGTGCACAAGATTTTAAATTGGGGAGCTAGTGTCCATTGCTTGGTGGAATAATCATTTAAAGTAGCTGAAGTAGGTAAGTGTATGTTGAAATTTTTGTTTGTGCATGAATTAATTCATAATGTTGTAGAGAAGAGTTGGATGCAGGGAACATTAAAGGAGCTTGATGATGTCTGAACCAAGGTTCTGATGTCAAACAGGAAGTGAAATTCACTTTATTCTAATTACTGTCTAATTTTTTATTAGACTTTAAAGGTATTGGTGGAGCAGTTCTTCAGGGATGAGCAACCTAAACATGTGCCATCCTGTTTCCATAGCAACACATCATTTTCCTCCTTTCCAGGCAGCCTAGATTGCATTGTGTACTGCAAGAGTATTAGATTCAGTAGAGCTATATTAACAGCTCAGTAGTTTTCCTTAAACCTTGCTATTAAATATTTTTTGATTGGATGCTCATTAGAATAAAATATTAGTTGGGATTATTGTGTTTTTGTAGAGTTTTGTGGAAGTGTTTTTGATTCATATTGAAGCTGTTGGAAACAATTGAAGTAATGTAGTAAAGGTTAAGGCTATAAATGGTGATCGTCAGTAAGGATCAATTTTCCAGCACTGTGGATCACGGCCTTGGAAGCACATTTAAAGGTGGCATTTTCAAGCTCAATGTAAGCAATTTGGTAGCTTTCCAGGATATGTAAGGACATTTCAGACTGCAGAATACTCATATTTTGCTGCAAGTTTGAAAATATTCAGTATGGATTTATGAAGGGCAGGTACTGCTTTATTTCCTCCTATGGCAAGGTGACCTGCTTAGTGGATGAAGGAAAGTCTGTAGTTGACATGAACCAGCAGGGTGCTCAGGTGACCAAGAAGGCAAACAGCATCCTGGCCTGTATCAGGAACAGTGTGGCCAGCAGTAGGGAAGTGATCATTCCCATGTACTCAGCACTGGTGAGGCCACAGCTCAAGTCCTAGGTTTTGGTTTTGAACCCATAACTTCAAGAAGACACTGAGGTGTGGGAGCATGTCCAGAGAATGGCAACGAAGCTGGTGAAGGGTCTGAGAAGAGGTCTCATGAGACTAAAGAAATTTGGGGTGTTTAGTCTGGAGAAGAGGAGGCTGAGTGGAGACCTTATTGCTCTCTACAGCACCCTGAATGGAGGTCATAGTGCGGTGGGTGTTGGCCTCTTCTTTCTAGTATCTGGCAATAGAACAAGAAGAAATGGCCTGAAATTGCACCACGAGAGGTTTAGATTGGATATTATGAAAAATTTCTTTCCTGAAAGGGTTGTCAGGTATTGGAACAGGCTGCCCAGGGAGGTGGTGGAGTCACTGTCCCTGCAGGTGTTCAAGAAGTGTGGACATAGTTTAATGGCCATCATGGTGTTAGGTTGAGGGTTGGACTTGATGATCTTAGAGGTCTTTTCCAACTCAAACAATTCCATGTTTCTATTTTATTGGATTTGGAATGTCAATCTTGTCTGTCAAGTCACAGATTTTTAAGACTGGGAGAGATCATTTGGGTATCCTTTTCATACATTTTTCAGCTGCTGTGAGCACAGGAAATGCCTTGTGAAGCTCCTTAGAAAGTTGCATCTTTTGTCTCGTCTGTAGGAGATGAATAATTCAGTATAGTCTTATGCAAATGTTTATTACTTTCTATGAAAAAATGTGTGCCTTATTTCTTTTCTCCATTTGTGTAGTCTCAGTTTCTCCGTGATGAATCTTTGTGAAGTGCAGCAATGTGCTGTAGTGTTTTCTGAGCTGATTGCATGCACATCTTCTGGTTGGCTTTGTGGACACTTAAATTACTGTTTAAACTGTGCTATGCAGTAAAGGAAGCAAATTACCATGGGGGAAATATTTAAGCAATGAGAGATTCAGATCACCACAGTATTTTCTTTTGTCCTTTGGGATGTTTGATTTTTCTGTTTCTCCTTTTGTATAAATTTTTCTATGAGGTTATGTGAGGCATGTCAATAAAACACGTGAGCCTTCACAGTAATCGTTGCTATAGTTACATGGTGCAGCTCTTAGCCTTCTGTACAGAAAGTGAACCACCTGCAATTCTATAAAATCCTTTATTGGAGGAGAAAGATTGAAAGAGACAGTGCTGGTGTGCAGGTACAGACCAGGTTGCTCCAATATTCTTACAGCTAATGCTGTCTTCATGCAGAAGTCTGCAGAAATGCTTTATGGTTGAGGACAGCATGAAACACCTCTCTTTTGGAGGGGGGAAAGGTGCTGGGTGCAGAAAATGGAAGATAAGAAATAAGTACCAGAATGAACTAAAAAGGATCTCAGTTCACAGAATATCTTAGCTCTGGGAAAAGAGAGGCTAAGTTGCTTTTTAAAGCCTTCTGAGGCATACCCCTGCATATAGACAGAAGTGTCACACTCTCAGAATGCTGCTGATCTCCTGACCCCAGAATTCAGTGCTTAACTTAATCCTCAGGGTCTGTACAGCACAATGTTGACATCAACCCTTGCTCTTAGGAATAGATTTTTTGTCTCAACAGATCTCATATGCATTCAGGAACCCAATAATGGCTTTTAACATGTTGTGCTGAGTTTCTTGTGGCTGAATAAATTAGGACAGGTTAATTTCATATCAGTCACCACGTGAGAAGGGACAGTTAAGCAAGTGCATGATTTCTCATCTTAGGTTAAATTCAAATGTCCATTTTTCAAGCATGTTCTAAATACACAGATGAGCCAAGCTTCCAAGACCCAATAATGACTTCACTGCAGGGTCTTTATTCACTTTATTCTGAAGTTCCAGATGTGCAGAGCAACATGAATATAATCCCATGGGTGGTTTAAATTATACAGAGACATTTTGATTATTTTTTTTAGATTAAAAAAAAAATAATTTCATTAATACACAGTATCTGTGAATTCAGGGTGAGGTCAGAACATGTAATAGAGGAGGCAGTGAAAGGTGTTCCCTAGCCCTGTTTGGCTATAGCAAAATAACGAAAATATTCAAACCAGGGTGAGAAAATGTAGAAACTGGAGGGTTAGCGAGCAGCCTTTGGCCAGTAATGCAGGCAGCACCCGGAGGTTCACTTCCCCTCTCTGTCTGCTGCTTCTTGCGGTGGTTTCTGCCATTTCTCAGGAAGGAAGGAAGGACTGAGCAGATCCCTTCAGAGCTCAGGAAGGAGGATTATATTTTTGCTTTGCACAAGATAATTCTTCCTCTATAATGAGAAGGTTTAGAGTCACAGGGCTAAGAGGAGCAAAGTGTTAGTAGCAGAAACTGATAGCTGGAAATGAGGGAATTAGGCATGACTCAGGGTTTTGCTCTTGACTCCAGTCGAACTTCTTTCCTCATGGCTTCTCTTCTCATTTCAAGAAGCAATTGGTCCCTTTGCTATTCTCATCAAGCCTTGCCTCCACTGCTTAAATCCTGTTAAGACCTTTGCTGATTACCAGTTGGAGAAGCAGCTTCGAATCCATCCATGCAGACAGCCTGAGGGATAACTGGTTACCTAATCATACAGTCAGCTAAGTAATTTTTGCACCTCCTGGGGCTCGGGGTCTAGCTAGTACATGCTGACATGAGGCTGAACTTGACTTACATTGCCTTGTGGGTGAAAAGTTGTGGCCAGTATCATGTTAGTCAAATGAAATCTTTAAAAGTAGAATTATGCTTTGGAATTAATACAGAGTTGACGTTAATTTAATTGTCCTCTGGAGAGCCAGAAAAAAAAAAAGTAAGTAGCAAAAACATCCAAAAAGCTTCTCTTGCAGAGAGAATAAGAAATATGTCTGCCTGAGAGAGCTTTGGGAGCTTTGCAGAACAACAGAAAAAACCCAACCAAACAACCTCTCTGTACACAACCTAATTAAAGAAAGAATGAAATAAAGCAGTGTGGGAACTGTAGACTAATTAATTAGCAGGATCTCCTAAGAAGTGCCTGGAAAAGATAGCTTTTCATGCCAGAAAGTCAACAGTTCCATCAGCAACCTTTTAGCAAGGAGAGGTGTCAAAAATCACAGCTGCTGAAATCAATGGAACCATATTTCAACAAAGGGATTTAAAGGCAGGTCTAAACAAGAAAGAGGAACTACTTAGACCTAAAAATAATTCCCAAAGAAATTACTGAAGTGTAATGTTTTTCTCCATAGCAATACATGTTCTCATGTGGAAATTGGGAACAAATTCAATCCATCAGGTAGCTGAATAAACTTAGGAAGTTCCCTTTGAATTTAATTATACACAACTGGCTCTGAATCAAGAATTTGCTTCTCTTCCTTTCCTGTGGTGAATATTTCAACCAACTGGGTACAAAAGATGCAGTAAAACTGTAAAGAAGTGGCACCTGACTATACAGAAGTGGCACCTAATGTAGAGCTGATCATCATGCTAGAGAAGATTTTGTTAACTTGAGAACATTTTGAGTTGTCTTGTGTATGCATGACATTTTTGAAGAATAGTTTACATCTCTGTTCTCAAAGTTGGGTAAAGATTTTGGGGGCACTTGAAATCTCAGTGGATTTCTGATTTTGCCTTTGAAGTATCTGACTTTTCAGAAAGCTCAATGTCTTCTGACAAGAAGGTTGTAAAGCAGCTTGGACTGGTCAGCTATGCAAGATTTGTCTGCTTTAAACTGTCAGAGCTAGTCAGATATCTATAGACAGTGGAGAGGAAGAGATAGGTAAAAGTCTGGTAGAAGGATTCTTTTGACTTCAGAAAAGAACTGTGAGTCCAGTGCATGAAGGAGACTCCGTATCTTCAGTGTTTCCACTTCCTCCAAAGTGAGAATGAAGCTCTTGAATTCTTCATTTAGTCAAATATGCTTTCATAGGTAGAGTCGGGGAAGCTTGGGGTGGGTTGTTTTTTGTTGTTTTGTTGTTGGTTTTTGTTATCTCTGGCAGATACAGTTCTTCCAAAATGGTGTCACATATTCCTGTCTTGATTCCAGATAGTTTGCTCTTCTCCCTGAGGTTATGCAGAGGATCAGATGGGAAAGTGCCAAACGGCATCTCAGGGACCCAGCTTGTGTTGTCCATTCTGGTCCTCTGACCTTCTGGAGCTGGCATGGTGCCTCTTAATCCCTCTGCCCATCAGCTGTTCTTCCTGTTACTGGGCCAAAGACAGATTTTACTCTCCAGCCTTGGATCCCCACACTTGATGCACAGATGCTGTTTTCACTATGACTGTTTGCCAGGGTCCAGAAAAACATACTAGAGGAGAAACTTTCAGAAAACTTCTCTGTAGTATTAGTTGCAGGAGTTTTTTCATATCAGGACATTCTTTTCTGCTTGCTTTCTTCCAAGGACTGACTTTCTGCATTCCCTTTGCATAAGGAGGTGCCTCCAGGTCAGAATTAAGGTGCTTCTTACAGTGATGGAGGCAAAGTGGTGAGGTGTCCCCAAAATATACCTTAAGCCCTATGTGTCAGAGATTATATTTGCCTTTCCTAATTAAAATGGCTCAAATGGTGTCGCTTGCACCCACTGGCAGCCCACATTCTGCCTGCATTTCTTTCTCAGCCTTGCTCACTTCTAGGGAAGGTGAGGCAGGACTGATGTGAAGAGTAAGCATACGGCTGTCTAACCCATGGAAGAGGCTGAGGGTAGAGATGTGGAGGAGGCCTGCTGCAGTGCAGCAGGGTTATTCCCCCACTGAATGGCATACCTTTGTAAAAGCAGTGTTTGCACACCTGTAGGTACTGTGTTCCACTTCAGGGCTGGGGTCTCTTTAGTCCTGGATTGTTGCTTGAAATGCTTGGGGTTTGCCAGTTGAGTATTGAAACTCAACAACATTTCTTCACAAGAATGATGATTTTTGTAATTAAATCATGTAGTGGATAAAAGTAATGGAGAATAGAGTGAATTTTCCCCATGCAGATGAGAAAAGGCAGAAGTTAGCAGACTGTGCTTTACTTTTTGTCCTGAAAAGTTCTGCACTAGAAAATTATGTCAAAACATGTTTTTATCTAAGCAAACTAGTCTTTGCTTTTAACAGACACTGATAGCAGAACTCTTCCTTCACTTAATACCAACAAGCAATTCCTCCAGACTTCACTCAAGAGTCACGTAGGATTTTAAACTGATGTTTGGAGAAACAGATCCAGTCCTGCCTTCTGGGTACTTCATGTTTTGAAGCTGTCTGCTCTGATTTTCTTCCTGACTGTTTTTAATTCTGATGGTACGATGCTTATTTTTTAATTATACCTGACAAAGTACAGTGAAAAATATTCAAGGAGTTACTGCTATGGTCCTGGTCATAATGGCAATTGGTTACCTGGGAAAGAAAATCTGTGTCATGCCTCTGATAGACATTATTTGGCTCACTGCTTTGCACAAATTTCCTCATTGGGTGATAGGGCTAAAGGTTTTGATCTTTTCCTTACCGTTAAGAAATGGGAAGAGCTCGAACACTTGGGTTCTGCTTTACAGTAGACACTGAAAATCCTCTCTGAAATCTGAGAAAGGGTTTAGCCATGTGTAGCCCTGTGAATGAGACTGAGGGTGGTATTACTTTACAGTTTGTGTGGGGCTTGTTTTGTTGTTTGTTGTGTTGGTTTTGGTTTTGTTTGGGTTTTTTAAATGTGTTTTCCTTCAGTATTCAGCTACTGGTTTACTTACAATTGAAAGTTAACACAAACCCAGCCCAGCCAAGCCAACCTGAGGTAAAAACATTGTCTGTTTCATTTGCCCCTTTGAACAAACGTGACTTGCCTTTAGTGCACATACTTGAATTAAACCTCTTCAGGGTCTGTGTTTGAAGTTGGAATTGTGGGATTTTGACATTCTTTTCCTTTTCTTGCTTGTTTTCATCTATTCTCAGGGCTCTGCCAGCTATGTAGATGTTATGATTTCACAGAACTGTGTATATGAGATAGAGTGGAACAGTGCTGTTCAGTAGCAGCAATGTTAATATAGGGTTGTTACCAAGTAATTTTCAGGGCGCTCACATCTCAGATATTCTTGTATGTAGGTAGATCCTGAGTTACCCCATTTAGACTGCAACATGATAGCAACTGCAACCATACCTGTAACAGTAGGCACAAAAACTGAGGCAGACAGACAAGGCACATGACCCACTGGAGTTTTATTGGATGTGCACTTGCACTACAGTACAGTGTGGTATAGGCACACTTGAACCAGATACAAGTAGGTTAACTCAAGTACAACGGTTGCAGCACAGAGGAAATGTAGTCCATAAATCCTTCCCTAGTCCATCCTGAACTCTCCAACTACAGCTATGCAATCGCTTGTATCACGCTAGGTATTGTAAAGCTCTCAGGGATACACATATATTGCAGTGCTGTCGCCATTAAACCTGCACTGTGGTGCTTGCAGGGGAGCCATCATCTGAGTCATCATGTTACACTGAGATTACAACTTGAAACTCTGCAAAGGCATCCTAATAGCGTCACTGCTGAGTTGCAACTGCTTTTGTTCTGAGGCAGCATTTGCGTAGCTATGAGAAAATCTACCAGTTCAATCAGTAAGAAGGAAACATACACTTCAGTGACCCCTTCTTCCTGGACTTTTCTCTTTGCAGCTAACACTTTAGCTTATGACTTCCGGACTTCATCTCAGACTACTTGTTAAGCATGGGAAAAAAGCCCTCACTTGTTTAATATCAAAAAGCAAGATTTTTTACTTCACTCAACAGTAATTGCACATTCATATTGTGTGTCTTGAAACTTGACCAAAATGCAGCTTTGCAATTAATAAGGGAAAATAAGAGGGTAGTCCAAACTAAAGCCCATTTAAACACAAAGCTATTTTACAGAAGATGTCCGTATGGAAATTTTACACATTTCATGTCTTGGTTCTGAGTTAGACAATTGTGTTCTGCAGAAAAGGACATCTTCAGAGAGAAACCCCAAAAATGCTCACTTCTGTTTGATGCAAAAAGCCCTTCAGGGGAAGAGAATTGCAGTCAGATAAGAATAAATTGTAGATAAATGTTCTCGTACTGAATATTTTTCTACTTTCTGTTGCATCGTAAGTTCCTTTCTCCAAGCTGCCAAGGGTGAACAGCCATATATAGCCCGGTCTGCACAATCTTCTTAAGACTACATACTTGTAAGTGGACCAATGCATGATACAAAGAGTTGCTTTGTAAAACATGCTAAGCACCAAAATACTTCTGAAATATTATTTTCCACTTAGTTGTTCTATTTTTGAGGAGAGGGCTCCTGAGAGCCCATTGGGATCTCTTGTTCCTGACTTCAGACAGTAGGCTGAAGTAGGCATAAACACCATTTCACTCACATACTGCTGCTCACCTTGCTGTCTTTACCTTCTGCTCTATGATTTGCTCAGTGCTTTGAAAACTGCTGTAATGAGGGTTTTGTCAGATTCTTGCTTCTGCCTTTATCACTGAACTTTTGTTTATTTCTTTTCCTAGGCCTGTGCTGAAGGTGGCCTCTAGTTTTAGGTCTTGGGTGTTCTAGGCCAGAATTAATCGCAGCCTTCCCCTCATTTTCTTTGTATAATCATTTACATCAGTTTCAGATGTGTGTAAACTTGAAGTGGTGATGCTTCATACACAGCATGCATGGGTGCAAATGGCCATGGCACCATATCTTCCATGGGACACTTGAATGACTCACACCCTGCTAGATGTGCTTTGACATACTGCTACATCCATTTTATATTGGATGGATGACCTCTTACTAAGCACTTAGTATGAGGTATTTTCTGTATGTTCTGTTTCACATCATACAAAAGGTCATGAGACTGCAGTCTCTGGCTCTGTTATGTGATCATGATTGTCTAGTTCTGGTCATACAAAGTTAGAGCACTGTGACACATTTAATGCCTGTCATTTTGAGAGGCAGGGATGTAAGTGCTGAAAGAATGTCACTCTCTGCCATGCCTGACATTCTGATGGAGCAGACATCAGTGCCACATTCAGAGCCTCAAGAAAAATCTCTCCCTTACCTAATTTGTCAGATATTTTTTTTGTCCTGTACTTTAAAGAGCAACATTTAAAGATTATCTTGTCTTCTACAGCTGTAAAAAAAGGCATCTTTAATGCTTAATCCTCTCTGCACTGCAGCTGCTTCATGTATGATATAATCCTCATGTATTGTCAGTGGACCAGACACGTTCAGTCTTGCACAAAGCCGTGAGCCCAGGTTTTGTTCTATGTTGAGCTGGAGATGCTTTCCTGTTGGGAAGGAATTGACATGTTTGAGTAAATCAAAAGAAAAACTTTGTGCAACACCCCTGAGCTTTAGTTATAATAAGTACCACTTGTATTTTCCTGTGACAGTTAATCCTTGCAACAGAAATCTCTCCTTGCTACCTACACACAGCAAAGCAAACCTTTCCATCCTACAGGAATTCAGTTTTGCCACAGAAACTGTAAAGTTGCAGCAGCTCAAGAAAGCAAGGATCTTGAATTTAAATCCTAGAATACAGTTTTGTAACTTTCTTCCCTGTGCTTTTTTCTTCAAAATGGCAATGCATAACTGAATAGGAAAATAATAAAATCTGCCATAAACTAGCCTGAACCTAAGCCATGGCTTGTTTGATGTAACATGGGCTGATGCTTTAAAATAAATGCATGTTAATTTGTGCAGTGAGGCATTCAGCTCCTGTTTTGAAGTGTCCTATGAGGACATAACAGAATTTCTGTTGTCATTGTATATTAGCAAGATAGCATTACCTCTAGTGAGCAGGCTGTTATTTACCTGAGGCTTGAAACAGTGCGTGGGGAAATGCACAGCATGTTTGTGTGAAACTGCTGAGGCTTTTTTTGATAAGTGTCATTCTTACTATGTCTTTCTCTACTTCTCTGTATCACTGTATGTTGGACTCCCTCCCCAAACACCATATTCATTTTTCTTGTCCCTTCCTACTTTGTAACTCTCAGCTATTGTTATGCTGAGGAAATGAGGATAGGAAAGATCAGATGTGCTCTGTGCATCTCTTCCGTTTGCCATTCTTGGGATAGATACTGATATTGAAGGAGAAACTAGAAATTGGACTTTCCCAAATGAAATTAATTTCAAAGGAGGTGTGTAGCCTTATGCTCAATTTTACAGCACTCCACATGCCATCATGTGTCCCTAAGCCATATTTGGCATCTCTTGTACCTCAGTTGATTTTCTGACTCTCTTCAGGAGTGAGTAATTGTAATTGGATATTTTTTGACAGTTGGCCTTGAGGCCCTGACCCAATTTGCAGGCCCTGCTTTATTATGCAATAGACAAGTACAGGCAGAGAGGTCCAACTAAAAAGACAGTGTTTCTGCTGTAAAAATATAACTCACATCTTAATCTTCTTGGTGCTCTAATATTTTAAATTAAGATATTAATTTAGAGCACCAAGTCAAAGAAGTCTATATTGTGTAAGCTTCATGTATTATGAGTAACTCTTTGAGGCTACTGGAAATTGTTGTTTCCAGGTACCAGGGTGTATAACATGCATGACCTGAAGTCATCTGAGGAGAGGACTGAACTGGTCTAGGTCTGATGCCTGGGGAGAGCTACTAATGATGTAAAGGTGAAGTGAGGACAGATTGTTGACTGGAGGGTATCTTTGAAACCAGCATGTCTTTAGCACCATGACTTTGTCCTGAGTATCAAAAATACATGTTGCTTCCTGGGAATTGTGTTAGTTTGCTTCTTGGTGTCAACCCTTTTCTTTATATTCTAAAATTTCAGATCTTTTGCTGCTAACAAAAATGCAAAGCTTTAGAGGGACATTTCTGTCCTTCCCTTTTTGCATGACACCCTGGCACTGATTTTTTGCCTATTGTAACTTTGTCTATAACCATTTGTAAAGCAGGACTAATTTAAGGTTAAAAAAAAATAACAACAATTTGAGGCACTTTGGAGTATTGCTAAGAACACAGAGTCTATACAGTAGAGCTCTACTAAAGCATTTTAACACATCCTTAAAATGTGAAGCTCTCTGATAAATAGTTTGGCTTTGAGACACTTGGATTGTCATTACAGCCAACTTCTCTTTGCTGGTATGGTTGGAAGAGTGGAAGTGCAGTAGGAAAGAGGCAAGCTTTTGAAAATTCCAGTGATAAGCCTCTAGGGAACAGGCTGCTTTAGAAACAGACTATAGCTTGAAACTAGGCTGCACTGATATTTGTAGCTTCCTTTTTTTCAGTTTTCCTTGCTTTACCCACAGACCAATTATAAGGATGTTATTTATCATAACCTGTCTTCAGTTGCTTAAGATTGCCGTGCCTGGACTAAGGCAATACCTTGGTCTCCCTCTATAGTCAGCAGGGTGAGATAGATTTGATTTTGATACCAGTGTTTGGATAAGAGGAATTGCCTGTCGGAGAGATGTAGATGACTCTGTCATCTATAGATAATGATCTATAGTTGAGTTGCTTAGTTTTTTTAGGTGGCTGAAGCTCAGTGCAGTCAATCTGACTGAGAGCATCTTACTTGCTAACATTGATTCTTCTCATGTGAAGAACAGAGTACTTGGCAATAAGGACTTGCCCTAAATCCTCTCCTTTCCCCAGAATCCTGTCCTCTCTCCAATATGCTGCAGCTTTATTTTACCTAGAAGTACTTTTCTGCAGTTTAATCAACCTGTGGATTGCAGTTGTCGCTTCATTGACCTTGAAAAAGCCTAGATAATTGCAAATAGAAGGAGGGCAGTAGCCTCTTCCTGGTTTGTGTGAGCAAAGCAGACAGATATGTTAAGGGCTTTTTTCCTCCCCATTTTTTTGTATATTTGATGTCTGGGGAAAAAAACCTGCATAGTCTTACTCTAGACTTTCATTAGTGTTGTTTATAAATTGTAAATATATGTAAATGTTGTCCAATTTGTATGTATTCATTTCATATTTTAGATTGTAGTTTTGCTTGTAGATACAGCTTCACTTACTTTCAACAGAGCTGGCCTGGCAATTTGATGTCTGGGGTGGGGAGGTGGTGGTGGAATTTCTGACACAGGTCAAACATCTGGCTCTTTTTCATGTACCAATTGTTCTCTAAGTCTTCTGCAGGCAGATGTGGTATAGTACACCTTTTATTTTCACTACAGTAATTCTCTGCCCTTTAGCTTTCTTTACTTCTGACTGGATGTAATGAGAATCCTTTTTGTGGCCTGTCGTTCTGAATCTCTGAGCTGCCCTTTCCTCCCTTGAGATCTCTGCCTGCTTCTCCATACATGCACAAGGCACTTTTCTATAAGACCATTCATAAGTCCTAGTTGCTCCGTTATTTTTCTTTTGCCAGTTTTCACTCTGAGCTGTATCTAACCCACTGTGATGTGTTATTATGTTCCACTGTCTTTAAGATTGCTGAGAAAGTTAAGGGTTTAATTATATCTGATTTCAGTGAAGTTCACATTGAATTACAGAAGAGGAGAACTTGAATATACTAATATGTAAAGAAAACAGACAGCTCCAAGTGTTACTGTATTTGCAGAAGAGAAGGATGGTCCTGCTGGCTTTGCAGTATTCTTCCTCAATTTTGAAATGCAAAATTATTTGGAAATGATGATTGGGGTTGGATTTTGTGAATTTTGGCACTTCTCATTATTTGGACTTCACAATGGTACTTTGTGCTGTTAATACCTGCTGCTTTTCAAAAATAGCAGTGCCATCAGAAATATTGTAGGATGGCTTTCTTTTTTAGCACAAAAATTTACAGGCACAGGCTGTGACAGCCAAATAAAGAAAAGGAAATAGGATAAAATCTCTCTTGTAGTTCAGAGTAAGACTGTTTTATTGGTAGATTTTTTTGTTGTTGTTATTGCAGCCATATATAGAACAAAATTTACATATTGTGCTTCAAGAAGGAGTACCGTGGCGGCATAATAATGCACAGATCATGATTTGGGATACCAAAGAGTAGGTGTTACAAAGATAAATAATAATGAGGCAAAATAAGGATACTCAAAGCAGTGAAATGATGTCAAAGCAAGCAGAAGAAGTAGGATGAGTAAGGGGAAGGCAACTTGTTGGAGGCCTGTATTTAAAGGAAAAAGGTGAGAAGGGAACTTGAAAGTAGGAATGAAATGTAATTTGGCTGCTTTGAGACTGTTCCCCAAGACCAGTCTGTTCCTACAGACCACACTGTGAATGATTAAACTCATTGAGCTTGGTTTGTGGTAGTTTTCCCTACTAGGAATCCATATCATTTCCACATAATTTCTGGGAAGGTCCTTAAAACACAGAGAAATTTCTATGGACTCTACATAAATTCTGAAGCTCATATTTACTAAGTTATTTCCAAATGTCTTTCTTACTTTAGTCTGTTTGTAATAGTAGTTCGTTAATAACATTTATGTGGGTTTCTTTACATTTTTAAAGAGAATGAGACCATTTTTCTCCACTTAAGCAGAATTTCTTGGAAGGTGATTTGGCAAATCTGCTCCCCAAAACTAACCAAAGCTGTTGTGTCTCTGGTCTTTATTCTGTATTTTGTATCCTCTCTTTTAGGTGGCCAGTGCTTCTCTTGGGGATGGAACGAACACGGAATGTGTGGCGACGGCACAGAAGTGAATGTTCATGTCCCGAAGCCAGTCAAAGCTCTTGGTTACACAAAACAGATATTAGTTGGATGTGGGGCAGGACACTCTATGGCACTCTGTCAAACTCCAGACCTGAAATCATAGCATCATGTGTGTGGATGCATATCTTTGGACTGCATATCCCAGAAGTGCTACAAGAGGATTGTTTGTGGTTAACATAATACTTGGGAAGCACAGAATTTTTTTCCTAAGACTGAAAGGACAAAGTATGCATGGAAAATGGCAGTCTTCTAAACATTGTCTACTGCAGTCCTTTTCTTAGGTATTGACTTTTTAACCACAGGGAAAATGGCAAACATTGTGCCTTGATGCAATACCATTGAAGAAGGAATGATGTTGTTTGTTTTTTGTCTTTTCTCATTCTTCTGAAGAGTCTTTGAAGAAGAAACAGAGAGCTTAGTTTCCTGTCATTGGTGTAAAAATTCAGACTCAGGAGATGGTGTGAGAAGTTGAAGACATGGGGCCTTTCCTGGTCTTTTATTATTGTGTCTTTACGTCATGATGAGCACGTGTTGCACCTGCCAACATCTAGAGTTGTGAACTACCGGCATCTCAGAAAATCTGGTTTGCATCACAGAGAAATACCAGTCAATGTAACTAGAGGCACATGCACATTTTAAACAGAAGATTAGGATGTAAAAAAGAAAAAGGAGCTATAATTTAGAAGGCAGGCGAAAGGGGAAATGAGACCCTTCTGAACTAGCTCTATCTTGATTAAACTGTGAAAGCAGCAGTATTTCTGAGGAATTATCTTCTGTGCCAGACATCAGTTTATTATGGATTTACAGGGTTGAAAATCTGCATGAATTATCATTAACTTGCAAATGAAACTGAAGTTTCTGAAGCTATTGCTTAGGGAAGAAAAACTTCTAATAGTTCTCGGAAACAGCACAGTGAAGTTCTTGTCAAAGGGCAAAAGTCAGTTGTAGCTTTTGAGGATGGTTTGATCCAACATAGCTCCTTTGTTTCCAGCTACCCTTGAATAGGAAGACTTAAAAATCTAAACTGAAGTTCTCCAGCCTAAAAGCCAGACCGGAATGCTCCTGAGAAGTTCAGGTTAGTTCTCACATCTGTTCAGCAGCCCAGCTGTTCAGAGTATGCCTATGGTATGGGTTCCAGGTGAGTGCTTAGCAGAGAATGTAGGAAACAGAGAAGTGTAAATTATTTTCAGCTATTATTAGCTGCCCAAGTTGAGCAAAGTTTTGGAAGCTATTTGCAAACAGAGTTTTAAAGATATTTATAAAACTGTTTTCCATACAAATACAGTGGATGTTAACCTGGATGTTTGCCACCCACAATAGTTACTTTTGCTATGGTATTTGATGTATTTCAAGCTCCAAATATAGAGAACACTACTGTGTGGTAAATGCACCTTTTAATGAGACCTACTGTTGCTAAACAGTAGTTTAATATTTAAAACAGGCTTGCCAGGGAAGAAACCTTACACAATTAGAAAACTCTCAGAGAAGGGCACTTAGGAAATAGAACAGGAAGATTTTCTAATCATCTATCAGCTTACAGATGAAGGAGAAGGAATGAAGGTGTTACTATGGGCTGCAAGGATTCTCTCTTATGCCCCACTTCCCACTTGGCTTTACAGCAATTACAGTTCATAACATAATTTGTAAAAGCATTTTGTTTTTCTATTCACTGAATGCAAAACTCGAACTGATTATGAAGCTCATTATGATGGTTCTATTACTGAAATATTCTGTAAGTTTAATCAAGTAGCTCCTCTGCAAAAAGTGCAGAATTGAAACGTGTATTGTAAAGTGGGGGTTTTAATCCATGTGTTAGATGTGGTTCTTGATGGCAATGTACTGTACTGGGCTGTGACCTTGACTCTACTTCATGCCATTTTCTAGATGTCACAGCCTCTCTACTACATGCACTGAACAGTTTCTCTTACGCTTTTTTTTTCTTGGCATTGCTCTCTGAGGTTTCTACTCTTTGTTTCCACGATGTGTATACTGAATAAACATGTTATCTTGTTTCAGTAAGCATGTCCTCTAAATAATTCTGTTCCTTGATTAACTACAGCTAGTATGTGTGCTGTCTACCATGGGGGTTACTGTACTGAGCGTATTTTGACTGTGTTCTGTTTCAGCAGTTAAGTGCAGAAGAACTGAATGGGACTTGCTTATTTGAAATGTTGTGGACTTTTTCCACATCTGTAATGTGAACACACTTTTGGAAATGCAAAGAAGGATTTGAAGTGATAAGGAGGAAAGAAAGGAAGATTTGGCTTGTTCTTAGGCCTGATCTTGTGTTTCATATCTCTGTCTTCATCTTTGACAGGACAAGAAATGCATTTTGTCTCCTATGTCTTGCCTATATAGATTGAAAACTTTGGAAGTAATGTCTTGTCTTGAAAGCTTGACATACTGAATGCTTTGTTGTCAGTCAGGACTCCTGCTTAGTTTGTAGACTGAATGATACTTGATTGTAGGTACATGCTTGAATGTCAAAACCAAATTGTTGCTTTTACATTCAGAAATGAATGCCCTGTTTTGTATGTTAGTGTGCTCTGTTTGCAGAATCAAACGTTGTACAAAATCAGCTAAGTCTTTCTACTGTAATGGGTGGTGTCCAAAGGCTAGTGACTGCTGCCTGTTGGTGTCCTGATGGAGAAGGTTGGTCTCTGCAAGGCAAATTGACGAGCTGGTGTGCTATTGCAATGTTTCTGCAACATAGACAGGCTTCTCTATGCAGGTGTTCAGTGCTAAACAGAAGAAGCCTTTTACATAAGCATTCTGCCTTCACATTCAGGCGTAAATAAACTGACAGGGTTTGTAATATGTGTGTGTGTGTATACGCACGCACACACACACACATATATACATACATATATGAAAAAAAAAACCAAACCAGTGGAGCAAGGTAAGCATCTGTGTGGCTGCTCTCGCCTCCCATTTTCTGAAAAGAAGTAAACCTGCCAGTTTGCTGACATTCATGAGAGGTAGGAGGTGAACTTACAGTTTTACTGGAGAGCAAGTTGTGAGCTTTTGAACTTCAGTCCAGAGAGCTTTCAAACTCTTGAGTGGAGGGGAAGAAGGAAGTTGTTGTGAGTATTTCTGTTGTTTAAAGCCCTAGGAGATCTGCAGTTGTGACTCATGCAACTTCCACATGCAGTGGTGCAAGATGCTTCTGTTCCATTTTAAAGAATGTTGGTAGGAAGATATGTGTTGTGTTAGAAGTTTCTGCCTCTTGGAGGGTTTGTTTAGGCTGCTTGGCACTCACTGATGTTGTTTGACTTTGTGTAGCATTGCTGAGTGACTTGATGCTTTTCAGCTACGGCTGCTGGGCCCTGGATTTGAAGTGTATTCATTTGAAAGAAAAGTCCAGTTTTGACTTTCTTCCTCTGACCAGTCACCGCTTTTTACATGACACTGACTTTCCTCCCCTGTCTGCATGCTGTCAGCCCTATTGGAGACTAACTACTTCTTGCTATCTGCAACTGCCATAAAAGTCACTTCTGCATGAGTGACAAGGTTTTGCTCAGCTATGTGGTTGAGCACATAGATATTTAGGGGAATGGGAAGAACATGATTTGATTTTGTTATATGACATTTTGAGTCATAAGATTTAAAGATGAAGATGGAAAACAGATGAAGGAGATCAGTTTAAATGTATGGGATAAAGGTGACCATGGAAAAACATGGCAATAGAGATCTTGACATAGCTGAAACATAGGGGAAAAGGAGGGTTAAGGGGAAGACAGATTCAACCTACAGGTCCTGAAGACTGAGCAAGCACAGAGTGACAGCGGCATTCCAGCCAGCTAGTATGGTGGGAGTGAGATGAGGAACAAACTGTGTTATTTCTTGAACATTATAGTTCCACCTGTCCTATTGTTTATTAATAATAATATGAATTATCATCCTGCAACAGGTTTTCTTTCTGGTTCATGGCAATCTTGAAATTTCTAGTTCTCTTCATTTGGAACAGCAAAATCTGTGCTCACCGTCCAGTCTCAGCAATGTTTAGATCAGGCCTGTGACCTAGTCCAGCACTTAATAAAATACTTATAAATTCCATGAACTCTGGATCTGATTTAAACAAGACTTACATCATTTTGGGAATTCCACTTTCCCCCCTGTATTAGACATCAAGGCAATGATAGATCTTTGTCGCTGAAACTGTGATGTGGTGTGTTCATCAGAAAGTCCCTTGTGTTTTCTTTGCAATGTTGGTATTTTTAGGGCATATGGCATGTCTTGTGCTTTTTCTTTCAGCTAGATATTTTCTTAAAAAAGACTCCAGAATTTTTCATCAGTCATACTTGTGGTATTTACTACCAGCTTCTAGTTCAGAGCAGCTGAAAATTCCATAAAGGGAAGATGAAAATACTGAATACCCTAAGTCTTGCTTCCCAAAGGCTGTGAGTGGATGAAGTCTGTGGTAGGGAATTGCCTTGTGTGGGTTTGATTGCCCTTGAAAATGTGTGCAGTGGAAAAGTAGAGCTTACACTGAATTACCTGAAAACTCTAGTTGACACAAAAATAATTGGATATTTGAACTTTCAACATATCAGTATCTTGATTTATGTGCAGAACAAGAGGTAGTACATGCATTTTTTTTCTTCTTTCAGCTTCTGTGCTGTTCTTAATTCCTGATTAATGCTGGTCTTAGATGTTTTGCTCCATGTTAGAATGAATGATTTAACAGCCTTGAATTAAAATGCTTTGGATACATGGAAATGGCCTTCTGCTGGATGAATGTCCCACAACATAACTGTAACAGGAAGTGTTAACCACACATGCCTTTAAAGTTCATTCGGAGAAAGTGCATATATAAATCCATTATTCTGTAACATCTGTAGAGGTTGAAGGGACTGGAGTAAGGCACATTCTTTACCCATTCATGCATTTCATTCAGATTCATCAGTCAGCTGTCTCTGCATTCACCTGTTTTTAATGCAGGAGCATTTTTTACTCATCAGTGCATCTGCAGAACATGGAAAGAGAGCATGTGGCTGAAAATACTCAGCCACAAAAAAGATCTCTGTATATGAGTTGTGACCTGGATGACCTATGTGTTACCTTGTGGGAGAGTGAGGAAGCATAAATTTAGAGTACTGGGAGAACACATTTTTCAGCTTGATTAGAATCAAGAACAGCAAAGGAATTATTCCTGAAAAAAGGCTGGCTGTGGTGATGAGAAATTTCAGAGAGAACTTTTATTTTGCAAAACTCCCTCAGGCATTTCTATTGTGTGGCATGTCAAATTTTGATTTATTTTCAGACAAGTCATTGCAGGTTGCAAGCTGGTCAAATCTAAGTCCAATTCCTGTGATTGCCAGCCCCTCAATTCACTTTCATTTTCCTCCTCAGTTTCCTGGCTGCTTTGCCTATGGGCCGACTTGCTGTTGAGATATGCTACAATCTTGAGGGTAGTTCTGTCTGCAGGGCTTGTGATCAAGACTTTGTCAGTGGAAACTGCAGAATTTCAGTTCAATATGATCATCTTTCAAGTGTACGTGAACATGTTTCTGTAAGATGCAGCATTTTTGCATTTTTATAGTTAGAAGTGGGGCCAAGAATGGGAAGATTTGTAATGTTCTGACATGATTATAGCTTTTTGCTGAAACATCAAATGGGTTTTGCTTTTGGTTTGTTTTAACTGATTTGAATGCATGAAGACGTGGTACCTAAATTAAGGCAGCAGAGGAGTTGCTAATCAATAATGAAGATGCTGTGTTATTTTAACTGTGTGGGTGCTTAATCATTTTCCATAATAATCGTGCTTTAAAGTACAAAAGAAAAGGGATTCCTGTAGGGACATCATGCTTTTCTGCAGACAAGGAAACATGATGCCTTTTAAATAGTGGAAAGGTGCTTCTCCTCTCTGGTGCCTTAATTCTGAATAGACAGATTATAATACCTGTTTTTACTTAAATACCTCTTTTCTTCTTTGGACCTCCATGCACTTTGAAAAGGGGATAACACCCTGAGGCACAAAAAAGATTGAAGTGCCTCAACCAACATAACAAAACAGGAGCACAGCAGAGCCAAGAATAAAATTTCCTCCTTCTGAGTCACAGGCCAAGGCTCTGCCTTCTTAGTGGTCTTTGATGTTTTGTTTTGTTGGTGTTTGTTGTTTGTTTTGTTGTTGGTTTTTTTCTTTAACTAAGCCTCAGTGCTACTTCTTCCCTCTCTCCTTGCGCTTCTTTCCCCCTCACCACCGATTGCTGTCTCTTCGTATGCTCCCCTCTCTCCTCCTTGCATAACCCATTTTCCAGGCCCATCCTGTGTCCTTCTCATTTCCCACCTCTTATACTACTGCTGCCTCTTTCCCAGTCACCCACTTGCACTGACACCACCAACGCAAAGCGTGTCTCCTCCTGAGCTTATTTGCTTGGCTTCAAGCCATGAGTCTCCTGTTCTGGTGTGACTCACTGTCAGCAGCCTCTGTATGGGCTGTGTTGTCCCTGCTAAGCCCTTTGGGTCCATAAGCTGTGCAGGTGCCTTAGAGTCATAAATGTGCTATTGGAACTGCAGAACTTTTGCCAAGAGGTGCAGTTCTAGATCCATTTTCTAAGTTAAGTTCAATTTGAATTCAAATACTGTTACTGATTGCAAATAACTGTTTGTATTCCTCTAAGAGAGATGTGTTGAACCTACAATCCTAGATGAATGCAGAGGCTTTGGGACTTCTGAACAGATGCATATTTTATGCCCAAACTCAAATTTTTTGAGAGTGACTTAAAAGTAACCTGCATAATTTAAGCACATTTTCATTAAGTTAGTTTGTGTGACCTCAGAGACAAAGATACTTCCAGGTTATTTATGTGGAAAGCAGGGAGGTAGGCCATCTTGTTTTGAAACTATGAAAAGGATATGTAAAGTGGCAGGGTAATAACTGCACTTGTTTTCTCTTCAAGACGTCTTTTTGGTAAGTAGCTCTGTGCTCAGTTCCTTTCTGAGTGCACTTGCCTTAGCCCTTTTTGCTCTCCTGTATTTCAGCCTGCTCATTTGTCCCAGCAGCCATTTGTTTCAGTGATGTATTTTTCTTTTTTGCCCAGAAACTTTAAGGAGAGAGAAGGCAATTTATGTGAAAAATCTCTTTATCCAGATTAATGACTGCTGTTACAGCAATATTAGCTAGATTTTTCTTGGAGTGAGAGAACAGAAACCACTTCAAATCCTTGCTGTCTGATGATGTAGTTGTGGAAACACACCTGGTCAGTCCAGAAAATTGAGTACCTTCACACATCTGGAGGAAAAGCTCTGTGCATAGAAGGTGTGGTGCTTTTAGTGTTAGCAAGTAATAAACCACTAATGGCCAGCAGGTTTAGATGAAGGACCAGCATCAGCCCTTACAGCTGGGGTTCCATTGCCAAAAGCTGAGTTTGCAGAGGAAGAAACTCAGATGGTCATTTCCATCAGGAAACAGACAGAATATAACGGAACTGCAGAAGGTGCTGCTGCTTTTACTTGGGATGGTGTGAAGTCAGAAGTAGCCAGTGGCATTATTGCAGGCCTGAGGTCATAATCTAGTCAAGCGTGTAGTTTTAATGCTTTAATTAAGATACGTGCCTCATGAGGGAGTGGGCAGTCTTGAAGGGTTTCACATTTTTATCATAATACCCCAGCAAAAGCTCCTTAAATATAAGGCAGCTGTTAAGTTTCTCTGAGGATTCAGTGTCAGGATTTGATGCAACATCTCCTGAAATTTTCCCGTTGTCTCTTCTCTTTCCCTGTGTTGTCAGAGCTGCTGCTGTTGCGCAAGGGGAACTCTGGGGTCAGACTGACCTTAAGCTTTAGAGAATCTCCTGAAGGGTCATGGATGGAAGTGTTTTTCTGTTTCTGAAGGGTTTATGGCAAAAGACAGTTATCCCAAATCACAATAAACTGAAGGAGTACCTAAGTGACAGTGGGAGTGGTAGATTTAAAAAGTAGCATAGAATGACACTTGCTGTAGGGCATGTGTAACCAACTTGGTAGCTAAGGCTCTCATAGATGCAGAATACAGTGGAAGGGTAAGATCTGTGTGGGATTTACAGGGCTGAGTTGTTATTGTACTTATGGTAATGAAGAATTTAAGCAGCCTTCATGCTGGGCCGTTGAGTTAGTGTTAAATAAAAAACCCAGGGCAGATAAACCTATTTCTGGCTTCTTAATACACTGTAAGAGGTAAAGGCATTCATTAGGCAACTTTTGGATCCTGTATTAACCTGGATCTTAACTCTGGAGACAAGAAATGGCCCATTTATCAGCTGAGAACAGGACAGAAACATTGAGTGAAAAGTAGTTCTTGGGAGAAAGGGTAGTCAGCTGCAGTAGAAATCAAGTACATAATGCTCCATGGAGGGCTACAAAAGAGTTCTCTGATTATGTACAGAATCAGATTATCAGCCTTTGCTCATAAAGCACAGCTTGCGATCTTCCCTCTTTTTCCTTTTGGAGCAAGAGTTTTGTGAAGACCAGGTCCCATTGCAGTTGTTTTTTTGTTTATAATTTAGCACTTACCAGAGCCATGAGTGTTTCTTCTAGTTTTTGTGTTTAGTCTCTACTTCCTCCAGACCACAGGAATACTATTCCATTAAATGTCCATTGTCATGGGCAGTTGCAGATGCTGTAGCTTGCCTAGAAGGTTGCCAGCTCTTTTGAAGTTTCTCACATAAGGATAAAGATGTTTCCTTCCTTATAAAAGTACATTACCAAAAAGGCTCAAGCAACTAAGATGCTGTTGATACGTAGTCCATAGTTGTTATTTGTAGCATCTGAACTGAAATTTAATCCCATTGTGTTTCTTGGTTCTGACTGTTGAGTGTTTTGTGTAGCAAATAAAGTGCGACTCAGGCACCTGGATTTCTTTCAGAGTTTCATACCTGGTGGAATGCTGTGGCTCAGTGAAAAACAAGTGAAGGACAGGCCCCAAAGAATTAAGGAAAACTGAATTCATTTAATCAGCTAAAAAGACAAACTTTTATTATTGTTGGGGAGGGGAAAAGGAAGATACCTAGATAATGATAGGGGTTTTTAATCTTCCCTCGTAAAATTACTAATGGTGTTAATTCTTCAGACATTGGTTGTATCAAGTGTTTGCAGGCTTCATTTACTATCTACTAACCAAAATTAGCATTGTAGAACCAAAGCAATACCAAGCTTTTCTCCTACATTTCTGTTGAGAACACTGTATTTATTCAAGATTTTAGAAGCAAGTCTCTGGAAACCCCTGATCGCTTCAGAAAAGGATTCCCCTTTACACTATACAGCAGGCACTGAAACCATGATACAAAATTTATTTCATGCTAGAATTGTTTTGCATAACATTGTGCATGCATTTTACTCAGTACTAAATTGCATACAATGCTGTTGTCTTGTTTCTTAAACTTTGAGACCATTTATAACTTGAGTATTTTCCTGATTTTTGTACTATAAGTCCCAGTTTTAAAATAACACCTCTTTTGTTTAAAATCCATACTGATTACTTAATATGAACAATTTATGAAGGGTCTTTATGTTGGATCTATACATCAATAAAATACAACATAACCAGAGCTGGAAAATTAAACCTAGACCAGCCGTTACTGTCAGGTCCGAAGAAAGGTCCCATGTGTCACAAGCATGCCAACAAAAACAGACAGGAAAAAGTTTTTCTTATTTTTTTTTATACACTTCTAGTTGGATTAAAAGTTCTTGATTTCCATGTGGGTGTGATGAGCTGTGAAGGCGTGGTCAATATGACCGATGACTGCCTGATTGCACTTTTGAAAACCATTACTCTGTATCTCGTATACAAAAGGAAGCGATCCATAGCAAAGAAATGTACAGGTTTATAACGCTTTACATTTTGGCTACAACAACGTATGGAAAAGTAAAGAGCTTTGAAAGAAAATATATAACTTTGCTTTTTCTTTGTTTTTGTTTTTGTTTTTTTTCTCCTTGATCATACATTTGCAGTGTTTCTCGTTGTTTGTTGCTGGGTTTTGTGGGGTTTTTTTATGATTTTTTTTATTTCAATTTTTTTCTTCATGCATCTCATGCTATGGAACAAAAAAAAAAAATAGATTTAAAAAGAAAAGGAAAAAGGAAAAATAATAAAAAAAAAAAGGATCTTCTACAGTTTTGTTACATTTTGGCCGTAGAAAAAGCCTGCATCTCTAGTACAACTCCAGACCCACGAAGAATCATCCGTAAAACCTGCATGGAGCGAGTTAACTTTATCCAAATGAGAAGGTCTTCTATGCCTGCACAGTTCCACACAGATGTTTATTAGCCATCAATGTTCATCTCCATCTTGCCTTGTCAGGTCACTCTGACTGCCTCTGTTGGCATATATTTAGCAATGACTGGACTTTCTTTGCAAAGATCTGCATGTAAAGAATACAATCAGTACTTGAGCTTCTTCCCTGCGCTTTTCACATCAAGCTGGGCATCTTAGTTTTAAAGGAAGGAGGAAAAGGTGAAATAGCTACATGCAGAGGCAGCCATATTCTTCTTCAACAGGATTTTTTTTCCATGCAGCCAGACCGAGACCTCTCTACAGTGTGTCTGAGTATTGCTTTCAGCTTAAAATAGGCGCCCATGCAAAGTTTCATCCTACTGTGCTTGTTTGCTCAAACTCCTGCAGGGTTCCTATGGCTCAAAAATATCCTGAGAAAAGCAAAATCTTCCATCGTTGGCATGTTTCAGCATCGACTAAATGCCTAACCCATTCCGTACAGAGCCAGTAGATCCACCATTAACCAAAATTAGCATATACTAGCAGGATGCACCAGCAAGGAAACTATCTGGTGCATCTACCCTTCATCCTATGTACTGATACCATGCAGCATGTATGGCCCACCAGTACTATGCAAATGCCTTCCTATTGTCATCTGAGTGCTATTTAGGAGTGTTGTCACCTAGCATCAGTAGTAACACCATTCCCAGCAGGTGCTACTGTGAGACATTGCATCTTCAGACTTAGTCACCTGGATTATATGCAACATAGCATAGGCTAATTGAAAATAAAGCTTTTTAGACCATTCTCTGCTACTGATCCATGCTACAATATAGATGGGATGGGAGACCAAGAACGTCTCACTGGACTAGGA
Organism: Melanerpes formicivorus; assembly: GCF_026170545.1. Classification (NCBI taxonomy): domain Eukaryota; kingdom Metazoa; phylum Chordata; class Aves; order Piciformes; family Picidae; genus Melanerpes; species Melanerpes formicivorus. The sequence continues at coordinate 11,447,062 of NW_027142368.1, read as the reverse complement.
GAGCTGTAGGGCGCAGACACTGAGGATAATCCTATCGCTTTTCCACTTATGCCAGCTATGCTGTTAAGGCTCCGTGACATTTCGTAACCTTAATTTAAAAGAAAAATGCAAAGTACAGCATTGGATCAATGACAGAATGGACTAAGAATGAGGTCAACATTGTAGCCAGTTCAATAGCATCTGCATGCATGGACATGCCCAGAGTAGTATCACTTGCAACATGACTGGAAGGCCATTGAAGTACAGAACAAGTTGGTTGGGTTTTTTTTGTTTTTTTTTTAATAATATATATATATATTTAAAAAATCATCAATTCTCAAGGAAGATCAGGCTATGTAATTGATCCTATAGGCAGCAACATGGTTGTACCCTAAAAAAAAAAAAGAGTCAGTGGGAGGGATTTTCTGTGTCTCTATTATACACTCACACATACCTCTCCCTTCCACTTCATGCATTTTGACCTCAGGCAAAATTAAGGTTTCTGGTATCTTTAGGGAGAGGAGGGGGGGAAAAGGCAGCAAAATCCATAGAACTTTTTGTGTTGCTATAGAGATACTACTCCCTTGTTCTCAGCATTAAGAAAGAAAAAAAGAAAACTGCATGCATTTGGTTTCCCTCCCCACTCCCCCCCTTCCCCCTTTCTTCATAAGACATGCACATAAATAGCTCAGCAAGTGTACAGAGAGTTGCACAAACTATGGATGAAATTCTGTTGGAACAACAGTTAAGATGCTCTCAACGTGTTTCAAACAGGCCAACAATATGCTGACGTATATTACTCTTTAGCCAACCAGCCTCTGTTTCATTCAGTAACGAGAGACGGTTGCAGTGCATCGTGAAAACCATACATTCCTCATCCCAAAGGATGTGCCATTTGGAGTGTTCCCCTGATCCACTGGAACCACCCGAACTCGCCCAGGCTGAATGAACACGGCCAATGCTTATCCGATACAGAATCAAGTAAAACGCTTTGCTACAAAGGTAAATTTTAGAGGATATACTTTCATATGAAAGTCTTGTGGTCCAACTGTATCTTGGTTGATGATAAGCTTTAAACTTATAAATACATACACTAGCTATAACTGGCATTTACTAGAACTATTGCCCATCATACAATGGCACGTGGGAATTCTGTACTCCATACTCAGTGTATGGTATGTCATACAATCTCTGCGGTTTTAAAATACTGACTATATCATATACTATATACAGTACACCAGTGATAAACACTGATCTGAAGGGAGAGATTTCCAATTTTCCCATTCCTTATCAACTTAGGTGCATACTTACATAACTCTGATTTTGGTTTGTATGGTTTCCTCATGTTAAATTATTTAAACAAGACAGCCTATTTTAAGAAGGGAAGTTTCTTTCATTTGATTTGACCTTTGTTGCTAAACAGATTATTCTGACCATTAGCAATCTAAAACACAGTTACCTCTGAGAGGTCTCTAGCTATCAGAAGTCTGAAAAACTAACTAGTAATGGTTTATTTATGAAAATGTTTTTAGATGGATTATTTTCCAGTTGTAAGACACCTGTGCTAACAGATGTTCTGGTATGTTTCTGTTGAACTAAACATCTAGGAATAGCCAAATAATTTGTTTTGGTGCTCTGTTAAGGTAGCCAAATAAGAATTTCATATCTCTTTAGGATGTTTTGCTTTTGTGTTTTATCTTTTCTGTCTGCCACCTTCAAGTCCATGCTCCTCAGAGTCTGGTAAGGTCTGTGAGCTTTCCAAGTGGCAAATCCTCATTGCTATGAAATGCTAATTGGCCTCTCCTTGGAGGACGGGCTAATTTAAGGACACTGCAGAGCATCCTCCACCAAAACTTAGTGCACCAGCTGGGGTGGAAGACTCAACTGCCTAGCATAGCTGCATGGGGTAGTTACAGCTCCTCAGGTTTTTCTTTCTGAAAGAAATAGGTTAGAAACTCCAAATGCAGACATCAGGTGGTGGTTTCCAGCCCAAACGTGCATCTCTACAGCAAGCGCACTATTGCGTGCTACAGCTACAGCTGACTTTCTCTTAGTTATTTACAACGGTTGCTATCTACATGGTTACAGGACCCCAGCTACATACCCTTTCTTATTCCTCCATCAGGCGGGCAGGGATATTCCCCGGTTGATAAGAGGAAGCAGGGTCCATATCTCTCCCGAGTGCCAGAGCGGGTAAAGGGCAGGCCCTCATCAGGCGTAATAGCCTGGTCTATGTGGGGACAGTCTTCGTTTGCCAGCGCCGCCTTGGCCACCTCACCATTCAGTTTCGAATCTTCAAACATATAAGCAAAAGGCTATTGAAACACTATGCACTGTTTATTGGCATTCCAGCTGCAAATTAAGGGTTCACAGCTAAAGAGTTCTATAGCAACACTACAAAAGGTAGCACATCTGTCCTAGACACTGCATTCATGGGCACTGCACCAAAATAAAATAAAGTCTGTTAAATGGGAGGAGAAACAACATGAAATTGCATTAGGTGTAACAGCAGCCACCTGCACTTCCACACAGAGGGGCAGTTTCAGAAACGGGTGAGCTTTGGTTCCTAGTCCTGCGAGCAGAAGACTGCGGTTAGAAATCGGAGTATGTTTAGGCATGACATCGGATGGCACATGAATGACCTGTTGGTCACGAAGCCTACTGTCGCTCAGCACTTTGGAGAGGCAGTGGACTGTCAGTTGGGGTTTAGTATTTGAGTATATTCTGTTTGTGCTGATTTATACTTATGCGGAGCATTACTGAGGGGGAAATTCCTGCTCTTCCCCTCCCCCGGATTGTTTTATAGCATTTCCAGTCTCAGTCATGCAGAATGGCTGTACACAGTTCAGACACACAGAGGACGTTGCGTATGGAAGTACGACAGCAGAACGTGGATTTTTAAAAAAGCAATCCATTTTCTGATGTTCTCCTCTGAAACACATACAGTATTTGCAATGCCAGCACAGGACACTACACGCAGAAAACACTACAGCAGGCCATGAATTTGGCAAATAGATGGAGTAAAATTTACTCTCGGCTGTAAATAATGAAAGTAGGTTGTCAGATTTGCCCATTTTACTCCACACATTCCCATGAGGATAGACTGAACATAGTAAGTTTTCTCTGTGTGACTTGTTTGACATTTAGAAAACAATTTAAAGTGCTATTTAGCGTAGGATTTATTTTAGGGGTTTAAAGTGCAAATTGGTATATTGAGAATATACTCGAAATATGGCACAGCTCGATGTGAGTATTTTGGTTGAAAGGAAGGAAAAACAGTCAAAACATGCTTTCTGAAGTTTCACAAATGCTGAGATACATTAACTGGATGGTATTGGCAGCATCCTACACCTCGGTTGCACAATGCTTATTACCTAGACACTGTAAGGCAATGGGTGGTCCTGCAAGTCTTTAGGAAGGACAAACTCAACAGATAGACTTAATTTCAGTGCTTCTTCCAGATTTGCCTACTAGCTTGTTCTGAATGCTACATCATACTGTCATTTATATTTCAGCAGTTTTGAAGTTAAATGATAAAAGGAAAAGTACATTAGGTAGGGCTTGGAGATAGGATTCTGATCCTCTGGCTTCAGATGGACAACACAGATGAGTTGTGGGCAAAAGCCGCTTGAATTTATATTTGTTGCTCTGCACACACACACACACACGACACAAACTATGCCTCTATCCATGCACCAGTAATTGAATTCTATGCCTTTACTTTTATTTAGATGGTACTGGTTTGTCCCAACATAAACAGTCCTTTCTGCAGATCTCACCTCTGCAGCATCAACCAATTACTTTCCCAAAGAGGGAGATAGTAATGTTTTGGGTTGTGCAATGGAAATAATCAGGTCATTTGATAGCAGAAGCTATAGTTGCATTTTAATATTGCAGTAGGATTCTAAAGTTTTAGGTTTGCACTGAGTTACATTTCCTCTCTGTTGATAACGCTCACTGCTATTTAATGCCACTCTGCACAAAACCTGGCACAGCTGCCATAGTAACTGTGATATCACAGGTACTGAGCTGTTGATTTAAAAATCACTTAACTGTGTTTGGGGAGAGTTACTGTCCCCATGGGGACTGGGCTTCTTTGTAAACCTCTACTACTACAAGCTGATGGCTCTAATCATGAAATGAAATTTCTGAGATTCCCACTGCTACATCTGAGTCTCGATCTGCAAACTAAACTGTTAGTGATGGAGAGGGCACTGCTCTGATTCTAGAGCTCAAAACATACTGAGCAGAGTGCTTGTGGGTCTGGCAGCTCTCTGGTAACGCTTTTGCAAGCATCTTCCTGGCACTGCTGTGCTTGAATGGCAAGAAAATTGACCTTCTTGGCATTTCATAAATTGCATTATACATCCCTAGCCACTTGAACTAGAACGTGCTCTTGCAGCCTCTTCAGAGTCCCTCAGCAGTGATGGAATTTTCTGTATATGTGTTGCTGAAAATCCACAACCTTGTTATTTCTATTCAGTAAGAAGAGAACAGAGTAGCTGGTAGCTGGAGACACGGATAAATCTGATCTGCCCTACTAATGTCCCTTGAATATTCCATGCATGGGCCACGTCTTAGGAATCAGATTCTGGATATCAAAATGCTAATGCACAGTGACAATTTTGCTAAATAGTTAGGAAACAGAGAAATTACTAGCACAGAAACCTGCATCTATCACTGGTGTCTGTAAGCAAGCATTGAGTAGTTGTGTTCCAAACCACCTCATTCTCTGAAGATAGGACTGGGCGATCATGTGGTATTTAATATGTGATTAATCTGTTATGGCAATACAGAAAGCATCACTGACGTCATCAGACCAGCGTTAGAAGTTCCTGTTGTTTTCATTAGTGTATCTACATGCTGAACAATGCCAGGAATGAGGTCTAGAGATGGGATGAAATGATGTTATTTTAAGATGATTTCTCAAGTTTCACTTTGCATGTTTGCTTTTTCCAAGACAGACCTTGGGTTTGAGAGAATTCCAGATAAAGCAAGACTACTTAACCCCTTACTTTCATGTGACTACCAGTCTGGTTGTACCAAAAACTACTTCTAGGTGTTCAACATTCCCAAGTCTTGATTCTGGCCTACCAAATTCACACGAGTCTTTCCATCCCTGCTAGCAGAATCTGAATTAGTTGTGTATGGCATTTTTTGATCTGTAGGTTCTGTTTTATGAAGAAAAGTCAGTGTTATCATCTCTGTTTTACAGATGGGTATAGCTACCATGCAGTGAAGTGACTTGCTTGCTGCTATGTAAGAGGTTATTTACAACAAAATCTTCTGACTCTCAGCTTGGCACCTTATCTCCATAATTGTCCTATCTGTGAATACCTAGTTAACTGCACCAGCTTTAAACATTCTCCTGCAGAGATTTGGCTGAGAGGCTAAAGAAAGTATTCAGCAGATTTCCCAGGGGGATAGTACGTTTCACAACTACCTCATTTCTGTGGTTTCTGCACCCCCACCCCCCTTTTATTTTTTTATCTCATCTATCTCCATTTGCAGAAAGGTACTATTAAAGTGCTTCAGGCATTTCTGAGCAAACACTGAGTTTCAAAATGGGGAGGAGAGGTTTTGAGAAAAAATATCTCAGGAGATGGGTTGGATTTTGTGTTACATACTTTGCTTATCGTGGAGAAGCACAGCAGAGATACCTGTCTACTTGTGGCATGGCTTGTTCCTTTTGTCATAGCCAGTCATTGCATGCTGTCATTGTGGCTTTACCAGTGCTGCTGGTTTTGATGGTAAGCTGGAGTCTGGCACTGAATCTCCACCTATTTGAACTGCATCTTATGTTTAGAGGATCAGCAGACATTGTACGATGTATCATTGACTTCACTCTGCGCTTGGAAATGTGGCACTTGTAGAGAAGTGGTTCCTAGACTGGGAAAGTCACCCTAGTCCTCTCCCTGTAAGCAACCACTGCCACCTTCCAACAGCTGCCAAGAAAAAAAGTTCCTGATCTATCCTTCATACCTTAGATGTCTTCAGAAATCATGTGTGAGCCAGTCATGGCCCAGCTCCCACTGCTTCCTCTTGAAGTTGTAGCTACCCCTTCTCCTTTGTGTCCCATATGTCCACAGAGCTGTGAATTGGTCGCTTACCCCAAAGACAGGATAAGCTGAAAGGCACGCTCAGGGTGGACCATTTTCTGTCCTTACAGGACTGGAAATCCAATGCCTTGTCCAGTCCTTATAGGAACTTCTGTATCTCCTAACTGCTTTGACTGAAACAGGACTGAGAGAAACTGCACAACTCACAGTGTGATATCCATGCATATTTACCCATGAGTCAGTATCTGGCTACATGAATCATGCCAGATTCTTTGATGTGCTAAAGAAGTTCAGGTCTTCTCAGCCCTGGATCAGAAACACAGCAATTAAGAGGCATGATGCTGTTTCACATGGTCACATAAGCTCAGTGGCAATCTTCCAGGAGCAACATAGACTGTGTTTCTTCCAGCTAACCTTGTTTATGGGTTAGAAGAGATAAGAACCCAGCCTGAACACCAACCACTTCTCTGAAGAGCCATTTGCCATTGCTTAAAGGTTCAAGGGACTTCAGGGTTCTGCAGTCCTGTGATAGAAGGGGAGGGGTTGACAAGCAGGAAGAAGGTAGAAGCAGTTTAGTGCAAATCAGGGCCAGAACTGAGAAAGAAAGTTGCTTGAAAGATGAAGACGTTTCTTATAAGGAGACCATGTCCAAATAAAGTTACATTCCACACCACTACTCCATGTACACCTAAAAGTGAACTTAGAGTTTGTCTAGATCTCAGCTGTGCTCCTATAACCCTGATCCCAAACCTGTGATTGCCATTATTGCAGTCTGTGGATAGTCCCACTCCTGACCAGTTGACATTGGTCCTCTGGTTCTCATTCAGAGCTTAAGGGTCACGTTCATTTGCTCATTTTAAACACCTGACACTAACCCTAACATGCACAGGAGCTTCCTGAAATCTCTTACGATGAAGGATCTCCATGAAGTCACTCACAGCAGAGAACTTTAATCCAACTGATCCCTGAAGAAATAACAACATTGAGTTAATTACTCTTCTGGTTTTCAGTCCTCTCATGCTTTTCTGGTGATACAAAAAGAATGTTAATGTGACAAATATTTGTTGTGTCATACTATGCTGGCAACAGGAAACTGTCTTGGTATGATGGTTTTCCGTGGCTCTTGGGCCAGTGACAGAATGGTCCAGGAGAAGAGTTGGCATGGCCAAGGAGAAGGTGATGTGCTTTAGCTTTTCTTAGAGCCTGTTAGCTGGAAGTAGGAAGTGTAGCAGCTGTGAGGCTGCTGTAGTTGGTGCTGGAGGACAGAATTTCCCAGCTGTCTTTATTCTAGAGAAAATGCAAAGATTTTACATTCCTTTTTTTGCATCCTATTATTGCAGCATCACTTTTGCCTGATACTTCTTGTGCTAAGCAAATAAGTATGATGAAGTTAAGAGGATGAATCCAAGTACAAGAAACATCTCGATTTGTGGAAGGGTTAAGAGTTGCTCATATCCCTAAATGTTGCATAGAAAAGAAATATTTACAGTTCAATTCCTGGCTCTCTTGAGTCTCTTTAATTCAAATTTCACTCCTGTTAGCAAGTTGTTTTTGTTTTAGTTGCCTGGATAGTGTTTACTGCTCATTAATGCTCATTGCCCACTCATCAATTACATCAGTATAGACCGCTTTATTTTTTATCTTAGACTCCAGCTAAACTCTGCTGTGCTTCTTCACTGATTAAAGGAAGGCCAGAGCATAGCAGTGAATCAGGGAGTAAAGGAACTGCACACTGAGAAAAAATGTGCTTCTCTGGAGTTAGTGCATGGCTATAATGATTTCTGAGTTAACATAGAATATACTGACAATTAAGAATGTGATCAGTAGCAATAAATTTCATACTTTTCCTCTAGACAGTGATCAGAAATGTCTGTCAGGTATTTTTTATCATTCTTTCAAAGTGGTCTTTGGGGGTAATTGAGGGAGATTGTAAACATCATTGTTTGCTCAGAACCTGATTCAGCAAACTAACAATTATCCTTCTGTGCCAGACCATCTTTAGCTATAGAAATCAATTTTTATGGGCTCCAGAGCCTCATGCAGGATTAAGAAACATGGATCCCATGGGTAGGGGCTCGGTTTTGTTGTTGTTAAATCAGGTCCTTAGAGTGAAAGGGATATAACTATATTAAATTAGAAAAAGAATTATGGAGAAGATATATTAAACCACAGACAAAAGATGATGAAATGAGAAGATTACAGCTTGGAGAGTATGGAAGGAAGTATAGCATAGAGAAGAACAGCATAGAAAATAGGGTTTTAAACCTTTGCAAATGAGTGATGATGCTTCAGCATGGATATCACCAGTTTTCAAAATGGCAGTGAAAATAACCCTAAATTGGTAGGTTTGGGAATTTTTTCTGCTGGAGAGTAATGAAAATTAATTTTTCCCATGCAGACCATGTGGAAACAAAAATTAACTAAGTAGTTCTATTTTCATACCGAGTACTTACTCTTTGCATTAATACCTTGCATCAGGTTTTGTGTCACAATCTCAGTGAAGTTACCTATAGTCTGTGACATTCCTTGTTCTTTTGCAATAAAGAACTGTATTGTAATCTCCTCGTCTGCCCAACATGGAGCTCAGGTGGATGGGAATTGGAGAAAAACTTCACAGAATAAAATGTGACAGTCTGTAACATACACAAGTCGCAAGCAACGTACAGCAATAACAAGTAAATGTTAACAAACAGAGCGAAAGAGAGAAAGAGAAAAAGAGAGAGAAAATGTGAAGAACATGTAAAAGAATTAAGATTCCTATATAACAACTCCATTTTAGTTACCCCAATATTCTAAGGACATTCAAATAAAAATGTCTTAGTGCTAGGTTTCTTTATTAAAGTTTTATGAGTTTTATATCACTGCATATTTTGATGCTTGTTGTGAAGCTCTTCTGAGTAGAGATCACACTTACGGACTTTACACTGGCCCAAGAGCAGAATTTAGGATGCTACACGAATATGCAGAATCCTTCCAACCCAACCTACCTCTTCAATATTTACTCACCACCGTGTTGACCTGGGTCCCTCCAGGAAGCCGTTGTCTCCCAGTAAAGGCACTCCAGTGACGGTGGTGACCACCTCTCCCCGTACTAACTGGCCAACATACTATCATCACTCCCAGAGAATATCACCTTTGAGAGGTACTACTTCTTGAAGTGAGGTGACTTTATGTTGGCTGCCTGCCTATTGTACTGCTTGAGGAAATGCAGGAGGTCTAGTTAAATAGATCCAGTGCATCTTGCTATCACAGATATTGTTGGTTAGGTGCTTAATGCAGGGCTAAAAACTATTGTTCCTAGAAGTACTGCATTGCTAAAAACTCAGGAATAGCTTTCCTAGTTTTATCCTGACACCTCTGGAGTTTCACTTACACCCATCCTGGACTTCTGAGAGTCTTGCTATCACAATATTCTGTAGAGCACAGTGGGTTGGTGACAGGTCAGGTAGAGGTTGCAAGAAGATGTAGTCAGGTGAGTCATACTACAGTCATATTACCGCTCTAACTGAGGAATACAGTATGATGATCTGTACAGTATGGAAGGTGTCTGAGGCATGGAGCGTGGATGAATACAAAGAACAATGGCAGCAGGAATGATAGATTGCTTGTTATTTCAGCTTTGTGCTTATAAACAGACAAGCAGTAGACAAAAAGCTTGGAGAAAATTTCCAGCATGTACAGAATAAGAGGGATATTAGCAAGTGGACTGGGCACAAAACTGAGACCTCACACATTAGACCCTTTTGTCCCTGGCCTTTTGTAGTAATGGGTAAGTCATTCTGTTTGTTTAGTTCTGCAGATGAGATGTACTTCTTGACTTTTGTTGTGTCTGTCCTTCAAACACTGCTCATACTGAATCTAGCAGAAGGGACAGATGCCAAGACTACCTCCCTCATATCCCAGGAATGCATTCTGCATTGGCATGGGAGCTGCAGTGGCAGGCACGTGCTTGAGAAAGAGGATTGCCCATATTTACATCTGTCTTGTGCTGGAGGATTGGGTCAGGTTGGCCTTACTTGGCTGGAGTGTTTTCCTATCACTAAAAGTGCCTTGTGCTCATTAAGTTAAGGCATGAAAAGTCCTAAGATGTATTATTTATTTCTACCATTGTTTTTCACATTAGTGTACTCCTGTCCCTACACACACTCGTCTCTGGCTGTGGCCAGATCATGGGGAGCTATGTGGGGAGATTTTTCTGGGGCTTTTTTTGATGTCTCACATAGTGCCAGAGAAAAACAGGGAAACCCAAAGCACTGTGCTTGAATTCATAGCTTCTGCTTTTGGTTTTCAAATAACTTGGTATAGAGGATGTTAGTTTTTATTCAAATTCTGAAGTAAACAAGCACCATAGTACAAGTGACACCCAGCAGTTGTGTCTCTACAGGAAATAACAGATAAATAATTGTACAACAAAGTATTACATTATATTAGTTATAAATTGTGCTCTCTGTGCGTCCACAGCTTTGCAATTGCAGAAATGCCACACTGGGCGGGGGTCAAGAAATAGATCCAAATTGCTTGCACCTAACTGTAGGGCACTTAAATGAGGATCTTAAGTGAGAGCTGCATCAGCTAAGATCGCATATGGAGGAAGCCACCTCCAGTGGGCAGTTCAGGTCATAAATGAGCGAGTTACTTTTCAGAAGTGCCTGATTCTTCTTCCAGTATAAGGTGCACCTCAGGCAAATGCTTAAACATAAGGAGTGTTTTATAATCTTTTATATTGAGCTGCTACAATTTCTGCATTAGATCTATAGGACTCCTTTGTCAGTGGCTATGATCTTTACCTCATTTACTATTTTGGAGTCACGAACTTTGGTTTTTTAAAGGATAGGGGGGCTAAGGATAGAGAGGGAAAAAACCTCCCTATTACACTGCCTTTTTAGAATTTTTGATGTCCAACATATATAAACTTCTAAATCTTTTGAGCTGAAACAGACCTAAACTCTTTGCAGTTGTATTGTTGACTACTGTTCTTTTTACGGAGCGGGTCAATGGTTTTATGACACTAAGATTAGATCTTTTTTGCCAGTGTTCAAAGGCATTTAATCAGAGAATTTTCTTCCCTCTGGATTGAAGGACCACCACAGTGACTATATACCTATAGCTTCAACAGTGTTTTGCTACCTACAAAAGCCTCTGAAGTTCTCAAGTACAGCAAAATGTTATGCAGCATAATGGGCCTGGGACAAGAACTGCCAAGAGTCCCCTGTTCCCACTGAGCACTGGCACTAGAATTACAGTGCTCAGCACTCTTCTGACGTTAGAACCAGTGTGTTGCACAAGGAATACAGGTTACTTAGGCTCTGGTGACAGAAGGGATGAAAAATGAAGCCCTGAGAAAAGAGCACCTCCTTCAGAAAGCATGAGTGATAAAGCTGAAATGGGTAATTCCACACTATTTCTTTAAAAGGTCATCAGCTCTCTCTCAGGAAATTGCATTGAAATACTAAGTTCCTAATGTCACAGCTTGCTCCTGTTCATCTGACTATGGAGTTACACTGGAGTCACTATAACAATGTGGTTCCTTTTGGTCAGTGAGACTTGGATTGCTTTAATTACAAAGATAGTTGAGGAGCAGGCAATGGAAAATGTGGTTTGGGGCAGGTAAGTAAACAACCACAGAAGTTTTTTCTGAAGCTGCTGACTGTATTAGTAATGACAGACATATTTCCTCTCTTAGGCACCTGAACCCTGGTTGTATTTCTTCTGTATTTTACAGCTGTGCAGAGTAGTGAATTCTGCCATCAGTACACTGTGAAAAAGGCTGCACAGTACATTTATATGAAGACAGCTTAAGTGAAGCTGCATGCAGAGGGGATCAGAGAGGTGAGAAATTGTTGTTTTGGCTATGTAAACACTGTGTATGCTGGCATTGTGTATATATATATATATATAAAACCAATAAAAGGTTAGGGTAGATCTCTGAACAAACCCAAAATAACCCATCACCTGTGCCTATATACTCTGGACACATTCTTAATAGCACTTCTCTGTGCTACCAGACAGTACTGTAGACATCAAATGAAGTTAGGAATTCCATTCATATTCTAAATTTCTTTTATATTGTTGGAAAATGACAGTCACCACTTCATCCTGTGGCAACTTTGAGATGTAATGACACAGTCAACCTATTCTTCAGGCAGGCAAGCAGCTCACACAAGACGGAAGAGCTGAGTAACACTTCCCAATCAAAAATGAGAGCTTTCAAGATTTGGTTTGCATGTTCTGAGGTTTTTCTCACAAACTTGTATCTTAGTGAATTCCACTATGTCTATTGAGATAAATTACTTATACCTGTAGGACACTGTGTGGTTTGGGATAGAAATCAGCTAAGTTTAAGTGGTTGCAATCAGCTTTTTCTGGTTTGCTTTTTTTCCCTTTCGTTTCTGTTATGATACTGAATGTCTGGAATACTCAGAAGCCTTTAGATAAGGACACTGCAGCACAGCAAACTATGGCTGACCGATGCTTATTTAGTTATGTTCAACTAGTGGCTTTGCTACAGGCCTTTTAAGTGATTTTACTCAGTTAAATTAAGCTATGCATCAAATGAAAGTATTGGAGATTAATCCCATTTTCTCTTTGCTGTCTACTTAACCTGTTGAGTATTTGACTGGGATATGCTGGCTTTCACATATATGACAATGGCAAAGTGAAGCCCTGATCTTGAATGGGGCCTGTAAACAACACTGCTGCATAACAAAGTTAATAGTTTGACATGGTGATGCTAGAACCTGGTGTGTATTTTAAGCAAGGGGACACCTGCTCCTCCTATAGTCAGAGATATCCCCGAGTCAAGGAGTTTTAATCAAACTGGTCAGGTGAGGTCTGCTCCTTTGTAGCAGGTTCAGTTCCTCCAGGCACCATATAAGCAGAATCTTGAGAATTTACAGGCCTTAGAAACTGCCTTTGTCTCTACTTTCTTAGTGATGCTTGTAAAGGCCTGCCTGCAGCTGTAGCTCTGCCATCCCCTGCCCTGAAGTGCTTTTCCACCCTTTCTGCTGGAGAGCAGGAAGGGTTGCTACAGAAAGTGGAGGCATGACAGAAACTCTGACATTCTTGATATCAAATTAAAATCAAGTGCTGTTATTTAAAGATACCCTCCTGCCAGGTGTAGATTAGCCCAGGACTGAGCCGCTGAGAGTGTTGGGGACAATTTTCAAACTTACAACAATTTAAATTCAAACCCTCTTTGCTTTGCCTGCAAATGACCATGGCATCATTGGCAGCAGCTGTGCAGCCTGCAGGCAGAGTTCTGCTGGTTGCTTGTCTGTGCCAGAAAAGTGTTCCTCATCCTGAGCAGAGGCACCAGGCTATGGCTGTGCAGGGCTCTGCATAGCTCCCAGCCCTGTGTATGGACCAGGAATAGCTGAGAACTGCTGAGTGGGTAACACAAGAGGGCTAGAGAGACATAGTCCTGTGTGGAACTATTTCATACTCATCATTGTTTTGTGAAGTGTTTAATCATTCCACCACACAATATATGGAGTTAATAACTTCATATGATGTCCTTTACACCTGAGCAGCTAAACAGGCCCTTTTGGTAATAACATATTTAGATATGCATCATATGACCTTATATCACCTAGACACTGTCACACTGAAGCTTTACAGTTAAAAATGACAAGAAATATCTTGGACAACTCAGGCATTACTTTAGAAACGTTAGGCACCCAGTCCATGAGCCTAGTACAGTGTTAACTGGTTGTTTACAGTTAGGTGCTGTCAACCAATCCAAATACTTTACAGTATGGGAAACATTCACTGCTTGCAAGTCTCTGCTTTCCTCTAATGTGCAGGCTGTCGCTTCAGGAACAAGTCAGTGCCTAGGAATGCTTCATATTACATAAGTGAACCTCAACATCCAAGGCAATGCAGATCTTGTTTTAACAGTTCAGTTCTGGTCTTACGATTTTTTACTGCTTTCTTGCACACTTTGTAGATCTTTCTCTACTAGGAAGCTGAGATGCAGGCAGTATTTTTTTGTATTTTTTTTTTTTTTTTTGCTGCTAGTGGTGCATAAAAATTACCAGAAACAGAACTTCAGCAACAGTGTTACCGAGTCCATTTTTGTTAGCTGATGTATATAAGTGTGCTTTGTTACTTCTTAAAATATATATACTTGAAAATGTATATAAAAATAGTCTCTCTTAATTATTGCAGAAATAGATAAATTGCTGTTACTATCAACACTTCATAGATATTCTAGTAACAGCTGATTTTAGAGCACTGATGGTGGCAAAACAGTTCCCCATTGAACCAAAATTACACGTATTCTCAGGATACCAGTGTGGAATTGCTCTGAACTCGTAGAGTTCTTAGTCCTCTAGCTCCCAGAGAGGACCAGGGTAGGTAATGGAAGGAATTCTATAAAGCAAGGGATTTCTGAGAAGAAAGTCATTCTGGAGCTGACTGCTGAAGTACTCAGGAGTCTGGTATCTCTTGCACATTACAGTTGGGTAGCTGGTATATTGCTTACAGTAGGAGACATGCAGTATTGTTTGTGCCCTCTTTCCCTCTTGATATGTGATGCCACAAAGACATCTGTTTATGAGGAAGTTTGCTGCTTGGCCATGAGTTGTGATAAGCATTTGCAACCTGAGGGGAATGGATGATAAAACCATACGCTTATGCGCCAACGATACATTAGGAAAGAGACAGTCTATCGGTCACGTGAATTGTGATTGGCCTGTTGCAATGGAATAGCCTTTAACAAAATAAAAAAAGGAAAAGAAAGCTAGTTACCTTCTGAATGGATTTTACATAGTTGCACAAAAGGGAAAAGAAATAAGAAGAGAGAAAAGAAGAGAAGGTTCCCACCAGCTCTTTCCCTCCAAAGTTAGCATCGGCATTGGTGAAATCACACACAAAGGAAAGTCTGACTTTCTTTGTGCCTATCACAATGACATCGACATGCATGGCTATGAGATGACAAGAGAATACCTCACTCACAATGAGCAACAAATTAGAGTTTTCTTCAAAGTAAAAGAAGTGATAACACAAGACCATCATAGGTATATGCTAGCTCTTTCAAAGCATCTCTTTTTGACTAGATGGCAGTTCAAATCACTTGAATGGCAATCTCTTTTATCCAGTACAACACAGGGGGATATTCTGAACAGGCTGGAGAATGTCTACTATACAACTTGGCTGGAACATCTGCCAGAAATGAAGTTGGCTTTGTTTTCAATGTGGTTATCTACTTTGAAATTACTCCATAGAATAAATAGTGATATTCCATGGGTAGAGGTAGATTATGGGGTTTAAATAATCAAATTGGAGCCCCATAAATTCATGTGCTATAGGAGGATTCTCATAAAACTGAGATATTCCCATAATTAACCACTAGCCATGGGATATTATAATATATTCCATGGTGACTAGTATTTTTTTCCATTTCCCTCCCCCCTCCCAGCTGAATTAGTCTGATTTAGTTTTGCTCTGGTTTGACCTATTGCTAACATGAATCAGTATAATTAAAAATAATACCATATTATGAGGTGATCACTGTTTAGGCCAAACTGGCCGGTAATGAATGACCAGTCAGACCTTATCCAGTTGGCCTTTGCTGCTAGAAGGTTGAAAGAGCTGTAACTCACCAACCCATACTTGCAAAAGGAGCATGTTTTAGAGAATGTGGTTCAAAACTCTTCATAGTTCTAAATGTTAAATTCTAGTGGAATATTATAGAATAGATTGATTTGCACGCCATGGAATAAACATCCTTACATCTAGTCATGTCTCAGAGTGAGTCATTTTGCATTAGTGTCAAGAATTTGAGCTGTTGTTCTATTTTGCAGTTAATCATCAGAAAGAGACGGGATTGTCTCATGAATATGCATGATGGTATAGTTGTCCCTTCAACTTACTAGGCACCTAGTTTCTGTAATGAGATGTACAATATCTGCCATTTAAAACAGCTGAAAGGTCCCAAATGGGAACAAATGAGAAAGCATCTGGCTGTTTCGAATTCCAGCCCTGTTTAGTCAGAAAACTCTGTAATTGCTGAGTACTTGGCTCCTACTCTGCTCTATGAAGCATTCAGCTCTCAGGAGCCTCTGAGATGCATTACACAGTCCAGCAACACAGCTGTAGAACTCTCAAAATTCTTCCACTAGATGTAACAGCTCTTCAAAATATCTTGAGACTTGTATGCCCTTAACCAGGACCAAAGTTTGGGCTCCTAGAGCGTGCTTTCATCCTTAGTTTTGCTGATCAGCCTCCACTGTACCATTTGTCCCTGCAACCTAGACTTCACACATATTATTCACTGTGTGATGGTGGGACTAGAATGGATAAATGTGCTACCCATTGCTCTAAGAAAGCAGTCTGGCTGAATCTTAAATCACTACGCGGGATGGAGGTTAACGGTCAGATGGACATTCCTCTAAGAGGTTTCCTACCTGCTCTGTTAATTTCTAAAATTTCTTCTTGGGCCAGTGGGCAAGTGTCGCTCTGAGTACTGTGGTGTGGAGAGTTTACGACAGATTTACAATAATTGGGGGATCCCAGCTGGGGTGGCCTCGGGATATGCTTCTTTTTTTTCTTTGGTAGCTTCTGCTTAGCCATAGCTAAGGAGTAATACATTCCGAAATTGTTCACAATGACAGGGACAGGCATGGCAATGGTCAGCACACCGGCGAGAGCACAGAGGGCCCCCACCAGCATGCCTGACCAAGTCTGAGGATACATGTCTCCGTAGCCCAGGGTCGTCATGGTGACAACAGCCCACCAAAAGCCGATGGGGATGTTTTTAAAGTGTGTGTGTTCACTGGCACTAGGGTCATTTGGTTTAGCACCTATTCTCTCGGCATAATAGATCATCGTGGCAAAGATTAAGACGCCCAATGCCAAAAATATGATGAGCAGCAAGAATTCGTTTGTGCTGGCGCGGAGGGTGTGTCCCAGGACCCGCAGCCCCACGAAGTGGCGGGTCAGCTTGAAAATTCGCAGGATTCGCACGAAACGGACTACGCGGAGGAAGCCCAGGACATCCTTAGCAGCTTTGGAAGACAGGCCACTGAGTCCAACCTCTAGATAGAAAGGCAGTATGGCCACAAAGTCAATGATGTTCAAAGAGTTTTTGATAAATTCCACCTTGTTTGGGCAGAAAGTGACTCTCATCAAGAACTCAAATGTAAACCAGACCACACAGACACCTTCGATGTAGGTGAGAAAGGCTTCAGTCTCTGCTTCCCTGTAGTGCCGCACCTGGGTGTCATTCCCGATGAATTCAGTTTCTGTCTTGTTCACGATGGGGTTAAATCTCTCGTGGGTCTCGAGGCAGAAGGTGGTGATGGAGACCAGAATGAAGAACAGGGAGGCAAATGCCACATACTGTGGATAGAAAGAGAGAGATGTTAAACAGTAGGTTAAGTACAGGGACTTTGATTCTGAAACACCAGGGAGAGACAAAAGCTGTATTAAAACTACAGATAATGCCAAGCCTTCTTCCTGTGAACTTAAGATGCCAAATCTCACCTGCAAAGATAGCTAACATTCAAACTTGGAGGGAGAGCAGTATAGAAGTAGATGCTAACATCGATTCCTATACAGCTGGCACTTAAGTGTGAATGTAAATTTAAGCAAACATTTCAATCTCAGAGCTGTCTGTGGGATTTAAGGTTAAGGACATTGAAATTTTGCCCTTCCTGAACTTGGTCTTCTGTTACTTTCTGGTCTTAAAGATAGAGCATGCCTTCTGGGACAACTGTCATGTGAGTCTTTTCTCAGTATTGTGTCAGCAGTATGGTGGCTCCATCCTGCTCCCAGTGACAACTGTTGTATTTCAGATCTCAGTAAGGTGTTAGTAAATACTAATGGCAGTCTCAGGTGGGCTCTACTGCAAGGAGCAGAGACCTGCTTAGCATTGTCAAACTTTCTTGCTGAATCAGAGACTGGTTGCATTTCTGAGATAGTTCTGATCTTGGAGATAGAAAACTTTTTCTATGCCTTGTTTGAAACAAATAACCCCAGTAACCCGGTAGAATTCATTGATACAGGGCTTGGACTTGCCAGCAGATGAGCAGTGAGGGCTGATGATGAAAGCTCTGGGACAGAAATCAGATGACTGAGATTCTCTTCTAACCTTCACCATTGACATTTTTAGCCTTCAAGCATGTGTGTCTACATCTTTTGCACCATCTTTTGTCTCCTTTTTTAAAAAATTGAGATGACAAACTCTTTGGGGCTGTGGTCTGCCTGCCAATTTATGTCTGCCCAGTATCAAGCCCATTGAATGTCTGTAGTGGGCACCTGGAAATGGAGACCTTGGCTGAGTCTCTGAACCATTCTTGAACCATGGACAATACAAAAAGTGGGTGGTGGCAGTGGAAGCAGCACAGCCTTTGCAAGTCAAGTTCCAGTAACTTGAGAGTTTGTTTTCTAGGAAAGAGCGATCTACACGAGACACCATTCATAATTCATTCCAGATCACAGTTCAGAGTGAGCTAGTAGAAGGTGCATGCTGCAGACGGTGCTCTTCTCCTTTGATGCTGCTCAGAATCACTTAATAAACCTGACTCAGGCTAGATGGGAGAAAAGAAACAGATCATGCTCAGAGATTTGCCAGCCTCTCCCTTTGCAACAGCTAATCCCGATCATGCTTTAAGGAAATTCAGGAAATTCTACCCTCCCCTGAACCTCTGGATGAAAGGCAGAGGAAGACAGCATTTTGTTTGAACTACATCTGTATCCTACATGCTGTTGAAGAATCAGGAAATCTACAGTAGAAGCACCCTCTCTTACCACTCTGTCTGGTGAATTTCAGTTTGAATGACCAAAATATTTGAATCACTACATCATAACCCTCCTGGTTCTGTGGACCCAACAAAGCAGTTTTCTTAATCTGTATGAGCAGGGCTTCTGAGCAGCATGAGACTTGCTGCTTCTCTCACAGGCAAACCCAGGGCTTGCCAAGACTAAGATGGGAGATGAGACCATTCTCACCATACATCTTTGTCTCCAAAGAAATGGTGAAGCTATTAGTGCTGTGGGGTTTTCAGAAAAATATATTAGTACTCTAGTGAGAGCAAATACATTGAGGTGTGGGGAATTTTGGGGGGGATGGGGGAGAAGACAGGGAGAATAATAAACTCTCAAGTAATTTTTCAGTAAGTCTATGGTGAATGCCATATATCTTGCAGGAACAAGCTAGGCTCAGAAGAGTTTCAGATCAGTGTTGGCAAACCATGAGTTGACTTTCTACAAAGCATCAGTAATTCAAATATATCCAGAACCCTTTGCTTTTTGCTAGACATGCATAAACCCCTATGATCACCATTCACAAGGAATCTTCAAACACTTAACAAACTTTATTTTACAGTAGTTACTCTTCTTGAGGCTTGTCTCTGGACACTGTTACACCTGACTGAAGCTGCCAACATTTGCCTGTGACCTGAATAACAAAGCTTTGCCTAGTTTGTATTTTAGTCTGAAAAAAAAACCCCATACTTCAACCACTCATTTAAAACTTAGTCCATGTATCACCAAAATGTTTAGCAACGGAGGCAAATCTGCAGCTCAGCCAGAGTAGGTTAAATGAAACCTGCTTTAAAGTACTTAGCTTTATACCTGCTTTATAATCTGTCAAGACCAATTTTCCAGGCTTTCTTCGAGATAGGGACCCTGCTTCAAACAAATGACTCACTTGGAATGTGCAAGTAATTCTACCCAATTTTTGAAAGAAATGTTGAATCTGTATGACTGATCAGATGACTAAATGTAGGCACATGATACTGGCAACCAGATAATGCTGTGGAAGTGAGGAAAAGCTAGACTCTGTCAAAAAGCAACCTCTGCAATATTTCATTAAGGATCCTAATGTAAGATGCTTTAAGATTATTTGAGTCATGATTATGAAACTGAAATTGCAAGGGGAAAAATCCACTTCTGCTTTTATAGGTGTGATAAAAGTGTGAGGGCACAATGAGATGTTACCACTGAACTCTGCCCTGTGCAGGAAGAGACGACCATCTTGGCAGTCTGCCTTCTTTCTGTCAGATGAACAGACAATTGATACAGAAGCTCACACCAGCAAATATCCTGGTTCACTCACAAGATTTTTCAAATTCATGTTTCTTAGCGGAGACAAATGGAAGAAGTAGGCTTGCAGATAGGCAAAGCTTGTTCCAGAGTCAGATAAAAAGTCCACTAGCAGATCATGGATGAAATGGTTACACAATGGAAAGAACCCCCATATGACACCTTGCAAAAAAATCTTGGAATGCTTAGTAGCACACAGACATGAAGCAGCGTGTTAAAAAAAATGTGCAGTCATCTGTGGAAAATATGCTTAAGTTATTCAGTGTTGATACTGCAATAAATAAATTAGAAGCAGATCTCTCAAATGTTAGTCCTAGCAGACAGCCATGTGCTTTGACAGGGTAGTTACTGGGATAAGCAGGACTGCATCAGAATTGGAAGTATGGAAGTACAGTATTTCTCTGTGACCACAGGACCAGCCAGCTGGTCACAGGCAAAGGCTGACTTCATGGCTGTGTAGCTCCCAGGCAAGTTTTCTAGTTTCATCTAGGATAGATGAAATCTTGTGATTTGATAGGAGAACATTGTCACAGAAGAGACGTGCATTTATTCTACAAGCTTCCTTGCTAGCTCCCTAGTCTGGCTGGCAGTGAGAACTAGATGGAGACAGTATGGTGGGAGTAAGAAATGTTTCATATTGCTCAGCAACAGCTCAATGGGAAATTCTTAACATATATAGATTGCTGATCCAAAAGCACCCCAAGACTTCTGCAGCTGAGTAAATGGGACACTGCAGAAGGAGCTCTAAGTGTTGAAAGTTTGTCTTCCATTTCTTTGAGGGGATGCAGAAACATACATATGGTAGGGACTTCCAAATGCCATTCCCCTGTCCCAAACCAGTGTGATCCTTCCTGAAAGGTAGCTATAGTGACTGTTATTAAGGACCTGCAATGGTGAGTATTGCAGAAATGCAGCAGGAAATTGATCCCAGGGCTTCATTGTATTTTATCTGTACTTTTTTTGTGATGCCTAACCTAAATCACCTTTGCTGCATTTTAAGCTTTTGTCCTATCCATGACAAACAGCTAAGGATTTAGAAATTTGCAGATATTTTCCTTCTTTTGTAAGCTAACAACCACTAAACATTCAAATGTTTTATGAGTCCTAGACTCCTGTTTTCATATACTCATGCTCTCACTGCATAAATTCAATGTAATTGTTAATCTCATTTGCTGATGATGCCACACACTTTCATGCTGTCAGTTCTGTCAAATGCTCTAGAATTAAAAACTGGAGGAAGTCACATAACATCTCATGCACAGGAACATAAACTAACACATGACAAAGGCAACCAAGGAACGTTCATTGCCCATTATTGCTGGGTTGTTCAGCCTTTTTCTGTTAGGCAGTAGGTAACCTACATTGAAAAGGCAAGTGATGTAGCAATGACGGATGCTAGTGTTATGTGTTAGGATTTTCAGGATCTCACCTCAACACTTTTGTTCTGGAAACTATTTTATCTCCTGAGAAAATCACACTTCCTCTGTAACTTGCTGCTAGTCCCTCCTTGTGGGAAGAGAAAAGGCATTTCTTATGCAGTTCCTTGACAAAGGGGAATTCCTGACTGGAGCTAGGTGGAATCCAACTGGGAAAACCCAAAGACTTGTGAAAATGAGCTTAGTCCTGAGACTTCCTGTGGCTTAGAAGTGATTTTTCATTTCTCCTTCCAAAATGAACAAAAACTTACACATGTCTCCTAATTAGGATTAAGTGCAGCCAGATGAGGGCCATTACATAAATCTGACCATTATGTATAGCTGACATTTTGATCTTGGAAATGTGAAACTACAAACAGAATTGGTTGTCAGGTTTTACTGTCTTGTGTGCATACACACACACACTCACTTTCCCAAAGTTAGCTGGCAAGGATGGAAAATAGCATTCAACTTGGAGGGGTTCTGTTGATCCACCCCATCTCGAATCCTTGGGTGATCTGTGGCAATCCTGCCGCAGGCCTGCTCAAGGCATGAAGTGTGTGCAAGTGAGTGTCACAGGGTAGCATAAGAGCTGCTTCCCAGGGCAGAAGTTCAAGATTACTTCAAAACATAGAGCTAGTTAGGAAACTGAAAGGTGCCAAAATCCAAGTTTGCAATTATTTTTAAAAAGAAATGATTTCAAAATCAGAGCTTGAAGTATTTTTATGTAACTTGCAGTACAACCTCAAGAGGGAGAAAGAGGCAGCTTCCCATTGTGACCTGACCTCTTTCTTCAATGCCCATCCTTTAGGTAAGGTGCACATTGTTTTGGAAAGGTGGGAAGCCATTCTCTCATCTTGATGTGTTAAGTACAAGTGAATTCCCTAAACACATTCCTTGCAACTCAGCAACATAAGTGCCCCTCTAACCACATGATAATTCAGGGGACACTCTTTTAAGTGTGGTAAATTGTTCCCTCCACAAAGCTTTTGCACATCATATGAACCCAGTCTCTGGTACTGACTGGAATCAGGGGAGACAAATACATTCCCTGTTGCCACCTTCTTTGCCTCTGAAACAAGAACCCAGGATTTCTGATTCTCTTTTCCCCTTGTCCCCTGTGTTCCATTAATCCATCCAGGCAGCTGCTCTGTTGTGGGGAACCTTGATACACAGGGAAACTGCAACATGGTGGGAGTCCATTTCTGTACCATTTCTTCCAGTAAGCAGTACAGCTTGTTTTTGATGTGAAGTGTTACACCGAGTATGTGATGATCAAGCTCTTCATGACACAGTCTCTCAGTGAGCTAAAGACTTGCAGCAGAAAAAAATAGCTTCTTCTTAACCTGGCCTTGTGGGCTGAGACAATCCATGTTTTACAGACCTTTTGTCCCAGTGCAAATGTTGACATAGTACTAGGAATGGGTTTTTATCCTTTCCAATAGTCACAAAAGTTGGGGAGTGAGGAATTGCCAATCGTATTTTAAAGGAGCTGTAGCCATGGTAACTGAGGTACCTTCAGTTACCAAGGTAACAAATGCAGCTCAACTGCCTTGCAGTGAAGCCAGGGAAACATACTCATGAGCTGTTGATTTTAATACGCGTTATAAATTGTTGAGCTATTTTAGGCACTTAATTCCATAAATCAAAAGTGTCTGTTAAAACTACCAATACACTGTACTATTTATGAATTATTCACCCCATTCTTATTTCACCACCTGGAGTTTTTTCCCCTGTCAGTGTATCTAGGCATTTTTTCACTCCTAGTTTTCCTTATTTATTGTTTTAGAAATGGTCTTTCTATCTGAAACAGATGATTCAGATTATTGCTGGTTGTAAATCTTATTCATTGGAGAAACCCTATCCCCTTCCCCATGGCCTCCCAACTCCAGTCCTGCAGCCTCTAAATGGAGCTTTATGTACTTCTGCCCTGAAACCATGAAATATATTTTGCTAAAAATTTGCTAATGAATTCAGTCAATACAATCTGGAATGAGCTCCATCCCAAGCAATCAATGCAGGCCCAGTGATGTACAGCAGGCAGGCAGGTAAATTGTTCCAAATAAATTTACAATTGATTTTACTTTTTAAACCAAATTAGGACATTTATAGGCTTACCAAATAAGATCAACTGCAACTTATGCAAAGAAGTGTATTCCTAAGTTTGTCTTTTCTAATACTAGTAGTGGACTTGTTGCTATTTATAGCTCACTAACTTTTATTCCTGGGAGAATAAGCATAACTTCTTATCTCAAATGCATGATTTACCTGTTATTGAAACAGGTCACATTTAGTCAGGATTTCCCCTGATTAGCAAAGCACTAATAACTTGTGGTAGCCGCTGTTTGTTAACAAACACTTAAGGATCACATAATTCAGTGTAAGTTATGTGATAGGTTTACACACCAGTGTCCTGCTATGGCTATGATGTGCAGACCAGGACCTGCTTCTGATCACACCTCTGGTGGTGCTGCTGGCTTGTGTGGGCACACCAGCACTGTGTGCCTTTGCTCAGCTCTCCACTATCTACACTCTCTGCTATGCAGACATTCCCACTGGAAAAGCAGATCTATGTATCAGAGTACTTTTTTGTTCAAGTGGAGCACTGTGCTGAGGCTGAACTCGTTGGCCGTGGAAGGAGGACGTACGGGGACAAGGTTGTCAGAGCTGCATGAGCATAGAATGCTTGGATCTGGAAGTAGCATAGCTATGACTTTATGTCCAAGTGTGTATGATCTGCAGTTACTAGTATGCTAATTTAGAGATGCTTTGCCTGCACAGATGACTCATTCAGGGTATTGGGCATATCGTTGGAAGGGGAGCAAAACCTAGCTCTTCACCAATATGCAGTGTCTGCTGCATTCACTTCCTGTGTTTATATCCATGTTGTGGCAATAGGTGTGCAAAATCTTACATTCTGCAACCACATAAGATTCTGAGTCAGTGAAAAGCTGAGTTGTGGAAAGTTCCCTCAGAGCTGTTTAAGTAGTGATGTCTGCAGTGCTGTAAGACTGGCAACTAAGAAGCTATCTTTAAAACCCCATAGATGTTTAGGCAGATGTCATGGGATTTAATACAGCCATTGGATTTTGAAGGTACTTGGTTTATTTTGGCTGAACAAAATATGCTTGTACATGAGTGTTATGTTACAGTCCTCTCAGTGTTCTTCTATAATGACCATTAGCATGAGTCATTCTCCTTGCTGCTTGCTCAGAAAATCCTATTAGTTCTTCACATGCATATGCAACTCCCATTAGTATTAAAGATGAGCAAATCATTTAATAGGTGTTGGTTTAACCCTCAGTTTTTGGCATATTAGATGAGGCATCATTCTTACAAATCTTGGAAGTGAGAAATGCTAAAAGTTTCATTTTGTGCATCCTATTGCAACTGGGAGGCCTTTCCAGGGCCATTCAGGAGATTATAGGGGATGGACTTCATTTCAGGGAGAACTCCAGAGTAGAGTATTTATTTATCTTTATCATGCTCTTTCATCCCATTATTCCTATTTACATGGTAATTTGTTTTCTTCAGTTTTTCCCCTCCTTGGTCAAAGTGCTCTTCAGATCGTTGCAAACTGCTTTTTTAACTCTTTAGTCAGCTGCTTAGCAGAGGTAGATATATTGAGTTGATTCAGTCTGTGTTCTTGGTTCCCCTTATCCCAGCCTGCAGAGGTATCTTTTGGTTTTAGTGATGATTTTCTAGAAAATAAGGATGAGGAATACTGGGAGCTCTTCAAAGCTCAGTTTAGATCAGAGCATTTTAAAATGTGAATATTAGCCATTTCCCTGATGTTTGAGCTGAAGCTTAAATGTTATTGTTGTTACCCTGCAGAGAAATGTTATAATGATAACATGTTAGAAGGATTTCACTTCTCAATACCACATTTTTAAAAATCTGATTAGTCTGCTGGTTTGTTGCCTTTCAAACCTACTCAACAAGCAGCTCAAGTACAAGATATTCTTGCCTGCTGCAAGTGACAGATACGCTGCACTTACCCAGCCCTTCCCATTGCCTGCCAGACAGGGAACTGAATCAAGATAGCTGAGCTACCTGAACATAAAGCAGTTCTGGACTGATTCATTGGCTCATGAATGCAAGAAGCATCATGCAGTGCATTTATTACAGTGCCAAGCTCTTCTAAGTGGACTTGAATTTCTGTATTGCTTTCTGGGATTAAATGTTTCTGACACTGACTAGAGGGTTTCTCTTCCCAGCTCTCATTTATGACAGAATGAATTTCTTTACTGTTGACTTTTCTGAGTTACAAATGGCTGTTGGGTTGATTCGTAAGGCCACAGTCTAGTAAGCATAAATTCAGATAAAGCTTCTGGTTTATCATAACTTTGTAGCAAAGCTCTGGAGCTGGAAAACAGCATGGAGAACTAGAGCCTCCTGGCTAATGGTGAAGAATGGTGGCCATGGGGACTGGAAAATGGCTTTCTTTGATGTGCTGTAGCTAGACTATCTCAGTCTCCAATGCAGTTAGTCTCTACTTGGTGTTGCCATGGCTGCCTTATTGTGATCCTATAAACCCTTTCTCTTCATTTGATTTGTGTGTGCAGTCAGTTTCAGTATTCTGGGTTCCCTTTCTCATCTGGGCAAGTGTGTATGAAAGGAGAGGAGTATTTGTCTTTAAGTCCTTTTGCTATTTCTAATACAGAAGTAGGCTGGAGCCTTCTGAGAAGGCAGTAAATTCTTCTTACACTACAAGGAACATGTATTGCTGGGTTAAAAATGTGTGCTGATGCAAAACTAGGCTGTATCTTGGAAGATAAAATCTTTTTCCACCACTGAAATGATTACTATCGTGAGGAAGCAAAGAAATACAGAAAGGGGAGAAGGAGATGTGTCTAAATGGTTTATGGTGGGTCAACTTAAAATCAGGTGTCCCTTTCATTCTAGCAAATGAATCGAGAGAGCTGTTAGGTTTTGCTGACAGCCCCTTTTCCTGTGTGCACTGCAGCACAACTAAATTCTCCCAATTGCCCTCACCAAGAACTTCAGCGGTATTGCAGTGACTGCCTGTCCTGCAAGAATATCTGCTGTGGCATTCAGCTGGCTGGTTTGGTGATTAGGTTAGCAGTGCTGTCTGGAGATGTTAACGTGTGTTCTGTGGCCAAAGCTCAAGGGTCAGCTTTTACTGATAAGAACAAGTAATTTGAAGGAGGGGATGTTTCTATAGGTGGAGTGCAAGAGTATACTTTCAATTCACTTGTTTCTTCTAGCCAATATCCCTTTCTCTTTATTATGGCTTTTCATCCTGTAGAGCTGAGTTGAGGAGTAGTGTGCATGTAAGTGGGAAAGAGTAAGTGATGAAAACAAGGAAACATGACATTGGACTAATTAGGCCTCTGCTGCTTAGCAACAAATAAATACTATTTAGGAGCAACAGGAATCAGACTGAAAGGAAAAAAACAGGTAGCTGAACTGAGTGAGGGCTTAAAACAATTTTAATTTAATCTCATCCTCTGCTCTTTACTCTTATTTTAAAGTCATAAATGGACAAATAAGGAGCTGAGTGAGATTATAGGGCAAGGCCTATGTCTGTGTGAAAAGAGCATCAAATGCAACCAAACTGCACTGAAATTAAAGAAAAACTCTTAGTAGCTGGGAAACAATGCCTAAGCCAAGATAGCAAAGCATTCCTGAAAGCTTTTTAGACCAGTGTTGGGTTTTGGTATTAAGTGGTCTTCTCTAGAAATTAGTTGTAAGGCCACATTGACAGCAAATTCACTAGAAGCAACTCTACTAGATTTGATGCTTCTGGACCCCCTTCCTTCTGTCATTGAGGATCATGCTCTTGCTGTTGGTTTCTGTACCTGAAGCAAGGTGTAATGAGTCAGCAGGATTCCTGTGTAAAAGAAACCTGGAAACACTGTGTATGAAAGTTTGGTAATAGTGCATATTGATTTATATTAAGGAGATCTATTACCTTGTCTCTTGTCTTGCACCCTATTAGATAGGTTCTGATTCACTCTCAACCCTCAGTCCCATGGAACTTATTTCTACAGTCTTGAGTCAAATTGCAGAACTAGCCTATCAGTTTCAACTAATAACTTTTTGCACTTGACTACTTGTAGGTTTTCAACCTAATTTAAAGAGAACAGCAGGTAGCTAGAGAGAAGAGAAGATGATGACAGCATTCTGCTCCTTCCCTAAAAGTCAGTGGCAAAGACTAATAGTTTTGTATTAAACAGCTTTTCTCATGAGCATATCTCAAAATGATGCACAAAAGAGACAGGCTAATATTAATTCTCCATTGTGTACGGGGAGGACTAAGCTGCAGAAATGAAACTGGGTTTGTTCACTAGCGCAGTTTACCTGCTTCTAGGAAATAAATACTACCCAGAACTTAGTGTGGAACACAGATACAGCAAAAATGTCCCTTGAGAGTAGGTATTGCTTCTAAGCTGCAGTGTCAGTGAGCATTCAGGCATGACTAGACATCATCCATTAAGTCTGTTTCTCTGGAAATCCTGTTGAGATGGAAGTTGTAAATGGGGCAAGAGCCAGCCAACTTCTTAATAGTGGAGCACTGCAGCTAATGATGCTTCTATTCATTTGCTACACTAATGGTGCAGCTTAATGGGACAGTAAAAGAAAATGCAAACACCAGTCTTTAGTAGCTTCAGCCCATTAGGTATGTTTTGAATCTCAGGGCATTCAGAAAACCAAGTTGTGTAGTCCATTTCATAGTGATTTTAAATTAGAACAAGGACACCGATCCATGGATCCTAGCCATGATTTAACGAACTGGTGAGACTAGTAACAGATGCAGAATTCATGTCACAGTTTCATATGTAGGTTTGTCATTTCATTGGCCAACTATGTTCTTTAAAGAAGTTGGTCAGAATATACAGCTTTGGTTTTTATCCTCATTATGATCCTAAATCCATGAAATTTCAGGAAAGCATTTTGTTGTGTTTAAGGCCACATTTGGGGTGCAGGTCTCAACTGTGGGCTTAAAATTGTGTAGTCTCCTCAGTGTCTCCCAGACCAAACTATGGTGACAAAGGAGGTTGGTGAGATAACAGAAATATCACAACTGTGACTGCACTTCAGCCCCACCAAGAATCACTTCCCAAGTATCCATTAGTGAATGGTGAGAGGGCTGAGAGAGCAAGGACAACTGTACATGCATCTGCTCTGTGTGTGAGTCTGCACACTGGCTTTATGCTGGGAAAACTCAAGTTTTGCTGGTGTGCAGAATAGATCTTGTAGGAATAGTTACAGACTTTGCAAACTGGATGATCAGAATTTGCTTGGCAGGTTGTCCTTTTAATTTGGGCTTCAAGGTATTCCTAATAAACTTTGTCAAAACACTGCACTTTTCCAAAACACTGCACACTTCTTTCTCTCTCTCTTCTTTTTCTTCTTGTTTTTTGTCTTTAACCTGGGAAAAGAAGTAAGTTGTTCCTTCTAAAGTGGCTAAAGTAAAAGTATTATGGAGTCTGTCTGATTATTGCACAGGACTACATGGTTAGAAACATACAAAGACAGTTTAAGGAATGCTTTCTTTTGTGGTCAACTTCTTCCTATTCAAGTGGGAGAATAAGAAACACAGGTATGTCATTACTTGTGCAATTTATCAGTATATAACTTTTAATTGCACACCAGGGGATGTGACTTTACTCTGAAATAACTTGCCTGAGCAAATTAAGAAGCTTCTTGGAGACTCAGGAGCTACATGCAAGTCCTTGGAGTTCAGTGCTTTAGCTGCAAGATTATTATTCTTGTCATATTTTCCTTCTTTCAGAGGAAACATCCACCTAAGCCAGAATCATACTGCTGTTGAAATTGGTAGATATTCTGTGGCATGTTTCGCTCTGTAGACAATTCAACTTCTGGTGTCCAGGAGTGTGAATTGTGTGTTGTCCAAAGCTGTTTGCAGTCACTACAACAGTTGTGAACCTTTCAGTATTGAGCCAAACTTGACCATAAAATCTCAGTCTATATCTGTTCCTGTTCTCAGTTTCTTGTTGCCATGTGTTTGACACTGAGTTTGCAATGGAGGCCAAGTTTATAATTTCTACCCATCATCAAGTAACTATGTTTTGTAGCAGCTATTGAAGTGATACCAAAGGTACAATTTGCTGGGGAGATGGATCTTTGTGTAATGGATTGGATGCATGTTGGTGATAGACCTGTGCTCTTTAACAGAGCCAAAGCTCTTGCATCTGCCAGTGTAGCAGGGAACTCTGGACATCTCACATCTATCTGTTGAAATGGAAGTTTGGGATCCTATGAAAACAGAGCTAGTGGATGTTCTTTGTCATTCTTTTGTGTAGGATCTCTCTCTGCAAGAGACTGAAGAGATATCCTAAACCACTACCCAAATCTAGCAGTTTGGTCTGTTCTCTCTGTTCTGAAGAGCAGCTGTCAAGTATTTGTTTTTGCCAGGCCTGAGGACTAGAACATCAAATGAGTTGTGGTTTCATGCCTTCTCCTCTGCCCTATTTTGCCAGGAAATGCATACTCAAATGCATATAGCCAGCCAGAAATACTGGCTCTTCATCGTAGGGGAATACCTGTCCTTTTAAACTAGGTTCCTGACTCCCATGCTGTGGGCCACCTGAGGGCAGAACATGATGTCCCATATTTATGAGGGACTGCCAATAAATACCATCAGTGAGGCAGGCAGTGAAATTCTTGGGCACACTCAGGACTGGGTAATGCCAGTGATGGAGGAAAGTGGCCAGTTCCTGGTGGGAAGGAGGTGGGGAGTTGGCAGTTGCTGATTTTTGCAGGGGAAGCAAGGGGCAGAGTTAAAGCAAAGATTCATATACAATTCCTGCTTCACAATTCGTGTACAATGTTGGCATTGCTGATACCAGCTTGAAAGTACTGGATTTTGCAGGTCCTGTATCTTCCTCTGCTGTCCTCCATTTTGTGTTGCACTCTATACCCTTGAGAGAACAAATGCTGCAACAGCAGGGTTATAGTGTCATTCAGATAGGATTTGGTTATGCATCTGAAGTCCAAGGCCTTTTGCTTTATTAGGTTGCAGCTGGCATTTGTTTTTCACTAGCCAAACTAGGGCATTTGACAGCAGGTAGCAGAAGGCAGAAACTTCATGTCTAATAGGCAGAAACTTCATATCCATATAAACTAGGAGAAGTATCTAAGCTTAACAGCTCTGCCTGCACCCATGTATCTTGTTTCACCAATGAAGCATCAGAAGAACAGTCTGCACTGATCTTCCTCCACATCTGAGGAAGGTCAACCCTACTAGCATTGTGGTTTCCCAGTGTGTTGATCCTTGTTAAATTGGTATTGGTGATGGTGTGGGGAGGAGGGGGTCATTGAAACAGAACCAGAACTGCTGCAATTGTGTGCCCAAAAAGAGTATTTGACAATGGAAGCAGCGACCCCTCAGCAATCCTCAACATCCCTGGACCTCATCTTTATCTCTCAACATAGTGTTTCATTCCCTGATCAAATGCCTACTGCCTGACACCATTCACCTTTTCCTAGCATCCTACATGCTTACAGGTATTGTCACAGCAAAATCATGTTTCACCATGATGTGAGAAATTAGGCATTGGATAAATTGTTGTGTGACTATTTGACAAAAATCTTCTCTCTTTAATTTTCCTTGAAGCCACAGCAGAATTTCTAGGTATGTAGAATTCAGGGTGGGAGTGACCAAGAGCCAGAGGGGCTTGGTGTGGAATCAAAACGGTGATTTCTGTGCAGTGTGTGGTAGGTGAGCAGCAGAGAAAGCTGGACTCTCTGTGAACAGGCGCTAGAGCAGTGGGCATTCAAAAGTGAACTGGAGCGTAAATAAGTAGTGGGACATACCCCATTTGCTTGTTTGTTTCTGTCATAGCTAGAAAAGCTGCATTATCTCTTTACATGAGTCTCATGTTTGTTTTCAGTTCAGCTTCCTCACAGGAAAACAAACCACGTCTGGGATGTGTTTTGCTCAGGGCTCTGCACAGTGACACACACATTCAAGCTGTGTGGTGTGTACACCTGGCAGCCCATGTAGTGTGCTTGCATCGTGCTTGGTAAGGCTGGTCTCTGCTGCTAAGCTATGCTGCTAAGCCTGTCTAGCAATAAAAAAATCCCTCCTTGTGTATTAGAGCACTGGGCAGGCCAATTAAAATGGGAAGTAAGTTCACCACATAATGGAGTAATAAAAAATTATCCAGCTTGCTAGAGAAATCTGTGGTAAAAAAATTTGCCACCTGGTTTCTCTGGAGAGAGTTAGTCTGTGTGTGTACTAATTTTCTCCTCCTCCTTCCTTTTCTGTATTTGATCATGATAGAGAGTACCCACAGCACAACAGTTGTGCACTATGATTAGTTAAGCTTATTGGAGGATGTTTAGGGGTAGAGATTTTATTTTTTGAAGTACTGGTGCCTGTCATGTTAGGTGAAAACCATCCTTATGCAGCCCTTTAAAAAAAAACCCAGACCCCAAACCCCCAAAATTCACAATCAAACCGCCACCCAAACACACCAAAACAACAGAGGCTTCATCCTTTCTGCATCTTTATAGACCAATATGACATTGCAAGGATTCCCCAACAGGGTATCACAGTGGTGAAGTTGCTCAGCATCTTAGTGCTTCCTCTGCTCTAAGGAATTCACATGCCAACACTCACCTAAATGTGATAGCTGGCAGACTAATCCTTACAGTTTGAGCTTGTTGGATAAGAACTATTGCCTCATGTGACAGATCAGGAAAAGAAACAGAGGCCACACTGAACCTTCATTTAGGGAAAACACCAGGAGACTCCAGCTCATCTTCTGTGGCTTCCAACAGCCTTGCATTTCATTTCAGTTCCTGCTTTTAACACTACAGAGCTGCAATTAGCAGCTAAGCACAGACAACCAGATAACTTAATAACAGCAAAACATCTTTGGAGCAGGTAAAATCACAGAAACAATGTAAACCAGGTTCTCATAAAAAGTAAACATTCCAAAAATCAGTAAGCAATCAGAAAACAGAAGCAGAAAGTGATGAATCTGCGTGCCTCACAGGGTCTGCAGTAAAAACCATTCTGGACTTTGTGTTAATGTCATGCCTTGTACAACTAGAGGCAGCTCTGAAACACATCTAAGCAATGTGTGGTGGCCTGGCCTGCACAAGTTACACAGTCTCTATAATTAGTGTTTCTTCCTCCAGACTTGGAACATGTATTAAGCGAGCTGCTGAAACTGTGACCTGTTTGGAAGTTATTTTCTAAAGGAGCTATCTTTGCAGGAGCTTGTAAGTGTTTCTTAGGCTGTTGAGATTCCATTTCCTGCACCCTTCAGTAGGAATTGCTTTTACAGACCATCCGTTTTCCTCAGCAGGCACTACTGCGTTATTAAAGTGCTTGACTTGCCCCAGGAAGGTATTTTTCCAGCGTAAGATGAAGTTTAGGTGACAGGCTCTCATGAGGGCTCCCCACCCCCCTCCTTTTTTTTTTTTTTCCCACTGTAAGCTGCTGCTACTAGCTGGTGTTTTAAGCTTTCACATTTCATCATGAAATTTGTATCATCTGCTAGAATTTAAGTCTTGATGAACGGGCTATTGCAAGTACTCTACTGGCCAGGCTGTTCAAGCATGTTACCATCCACATATGTACTGCCAGGTGCTGCACTCCACATGTGCCTCCCTGGCTTTAAATTAAACTTGTCCTCCTGTTGTTGTTACTCCAGAAAAGCAATGAAGATTAACTATCTTAAGACTATTACTAAGATCAACATCAAGTTTCCTTTGTTATTGGCAAAATTACTACTACTACTTAGTAAATGCACTCTGTGGCAAACCCTGACACGAAGAACATCTCTAGAGAGAAGAGTTGGAAGAGAAGCCCAGAAAAGGGAAAATATGTGCTGTGTTCACACAGCAGGAGGTTAATGGAAGAACCTGCTGGTCTTCTGACCTGGCAAGGCAAGAAATCTGCATGTCTGGAATGGATTCAGCTAACAGAAGTTGCACATTTCTTTTAACTTTGCTGTCATTAAAGTAGGATTTCATCTGAAGTAACGTGGCTTTTTGTGCAGAAAGGAGGGAGAGTTATAAATAACAATTCCTTACATTATACTGCACCTTCTCTCCAGAGATACTGAAGCACTTGACAGGTTAATTAACACACAGAACTCTCATAGGAGATCCATAGAGCATCAAAAGCTGTCAAGCTACCAAAACCCTAATGACTTCTGCATGTCATCGGAGGAGCTCTTGGTGACTGGGAACACCCTTAACCACTGGAAATACAAAGAAGAGTTCCTTGCTGTAAATCCACTTGAGTATGTTTAAATCATAAAGGTGGGTTGTAATAATTCTGCTTGCAAATGGTGGCACTAATCTGTGGTTTGGAGGCCCTTCCAGATAATCACACTGCAACAAGTTTAGATTGGATATTAGGGAAAAAAAATCAGTTATTGAAATGGTGGTCAGACATTGGAACAGGCTGCCCAGGGAGGTGGTGGAGTCACTGTCCCGGAGGTGTTCAAAACATATGTAGACATGGCACTTTGGGACATAGTTAAATAGCCATGGTGGTGTTGGGTCAATGGTTTGACTCAATAATCTTAGAGGTCTTTTTCAACCAAAGTAATTCTGATTTTCTAAGTGTCCTTTTCTAGAGGGAAATGATGGATGCCAAGCAACTAAAGACCACATTCTAAAGTGAGCTTGTCTCTGGTTTCAGATGGGCCAAACGTTAACATTTCACCCAGAACAACTAGGGGGTGGTCTTAGCTTTTCTCCTGCAATGGAGGCTGAGTTTTTGCTGCTCCCAGGTATGAGTCATTCAAAAAATTCTGGCTTTGTCCAAATTTACAGGTGGTGACAGCCCTAGAAATAGAATTAAAAGACTCGAGGGTGTTAGCTGCAGGAGCTGGGATTTTTGTAAGTGAACCAAAGTGGATTAGGAACACTGAACTATTCCCAACTAAATGGGATGTGGCACGTGATTTCTGAAGATTCCCCACATAACCTGACTCCACAGAACTTTGAAAGATGCAAATGGATGTGTTCAGGTGTTTTGAAATCATGACTGGAATCTGATCTGAGAAGTCAGTCATGCATTTTATTCCTCTATATCTGCACTTGCCTTCTGTGGCAGACTGAACAGGTACTTCTTGGATGTCATTTTCTAAGAGTTCCATGAGCAAACCAGGCCAGAAATAGCTCCACCAGACAGAAACATCAGCCATCCTCTGCAGC
Organism: Melanerpes formicivorus; assembly: GCF_026170545.1. Classification (NCBI taxonomy): domain Eukaryota; kingdom Metazoa; phylum Chordata; class Aves; order Piciformes; family Picidae; genus Melanerpes; species Melanerpes formicivorus. The sequence continues at coordinate 11,412,393 of NW_027142368.1, read as the reverse complement.
ACATAGTGCAAGGCTAAGCGACTTACTGACACGGGATTCCCACTTGCCGTGAAAGAATACCTGCTGTGGACCGCGACAAAAGAAGGGAGGGAAGCTCAGTTCGCCTGGGTAGCCAATGATCAGCATTACCAGGAGCTTGTGCGTGCACTAGAAGGAGAATGTGTCCTAAGGTCTCCAGAGCTGTCAGGAAGGAAGTGTCAGGCTGCCCAGGCAAGCAGAACGCACAGAAGGGGATCTGCAGGGTTGCTGCTCCGGTGTAACGGTTGACTAGAGTTGTCAGTTTGGGGTAATGTGATGTATGCATTAAAGAAAAAAAAGGCCACAGCAAACCCCCTCCATAGAACCCCTGGCAGCAGCAAACACTTAGCTTTAAGCCTTGTACACAATATGTGACACAACTATTTCTATTTTTTTATGCCAATGTGTCCTCACCTCTCCCCTCTGTTCACACTCCCTTCTTTCCTGTCCCCTTGGCTGTGTCCACAGCAAAGAGCACTCCCAACTGGCTTGCATCTGTCAGATTTTCCTGTCCTGCTCTACCCCTTCCCTTTCTGCCATTTGTTTTGAGTTTTGATCCAGGGCAGTTGGAAGCCTTGCCCCTCACATGCCATTTCTAAGTGCCAGGGACATAAGATATGCTGCAGGCTTAGGGTGTGATCCAAAGCCATTTGGGCTTTTGGATCAAATCTTTCTGTTTTAAAAACTGGCATCAAGGCTGGGGACTCTGTGCTGAGCAGGCATGACTTCAGGTCACTGATTTATGTGTTTATGAAGTACTAGTCCATGTAGCTGTGACGGCAGTAGTCTCTCAGGCATGTTGGCTTTCTCAAGGAGAATGCAGGCAGAAAGCCTTTTAAACAAAACATTTTCTCCCTTTCTCCTTTTTCCTCCTTTTTCTTAACAAACTGTTTATTGCAGAGGGGAGAAGAAAATTAGCATCCAAATTAGCCAGGCCAGTGTGGCTGCTGCAGAAGGACGAAGAAAATAAGGAGCAAGAGCCAGGAGCCCTGGGGCTCTGAGGCTTCTGGGAGCTCCCTCTGAGCTGTTCCCTGCTATTCCTCTAGACCCTTTCTTATTACAGTCCTATTTTCTTCTGAGATCTTTTGCTTATTGGGAAGTGGTTCTTGCTTCCATTATCTCAAAACATTACTGGTGACCTTTGTCAGGCTTTTCCAGGCACTTCCTGAAGAGAAGAAGTCTTAAAGACCTCTGAACCTGGGGTTCCTGAAGGAGTGTTAAAGGAAGACAGTAATATTTGTTTCTTGCATAGTAAGGCTGTTTGGTTTTCTCCATTTTTTCATTATCTGAACCCCCAAAATAGACCAAATAATGTAAAAGAAAGAAACAAATCTTAAATCACAAAAGTGTCATGGATAGATATTTGGCATAGGCTATCCACATCAAACAAAGATAAGAATCAGAATAAAGAGGAGAAAGTAATTGCTGCCATTTGTCTGTGCTATTCATATGAATGTCACAGATTAATACATTTTGCAGGATTTGGAAGGCTTTCAAAAGCCAGTACTGCAGTGGGATCATCCCTATAGCAATATCTCAAAACAGCTGTTACTAGAGAGTGGATGAATGACGTGAAGCATGTTTTCTAATTAGCTCCAAGTTTATCTCTGATCTACCTAACTCCCTCTGATATTCCATCTCAGCATTAAATGCTTCCTCAGATTGATAAGGGCAGAAGAACTGAGCAACTGCTTATCTACTAAACGCATTTTGGACTTAAGCTCTTCTTCTTTCCTATATTTATAGTAATTCTTTTCACATAATTAGCAGATCTGTTTCATTCTAAGAGCAGATTTTCATATTCAGTTGCCTAAAGCTCTTGCAGGGGAATGTGCTTTCCCTAAACTGTTGTCTGCTCAACAATGCAAAGACCTGAATGTTCAGCTATCCTTTTGCATTCTCAGCTCCCAGGCAAGCAGAAATACTATTTTTACATGTAAAAAATGTGTCCTCTATATTAAAATAACAAAGGCATGTTAAAGCTAAGCACCAAACCCAAAATGCTTCTCTTTAAAAGACATTGTTGCCAACCATATGGACATCAGTGAAAATTAACCAGTAAAGTTAGATGTCAGCCCTTTCCACTTCCAACAAAATGAGCATGGAGTAGGAACCCATTTATGTAGTGCACATGAAAAACCAAGACCTGTGAACTGGATTTTACAGACAGTGAGATGAGGCACCCAAGTGAGAGAAGGAATATGTGTGGCCCCTCCAAAAATCTCAGGTTCGCCTTGCTTTAGATTGCTGTGCTGGACACTCAGAGTGAATAAGGACTTTGGCAGCTTTTGGCCAAAATGATCCTGCCATTAATAAGGCATAAAGACTGGCGCCTTCAGCAAGCAAATTAGAGACAAGTGCAAGTCATTTTAGATAGAATTAATTTTTAGTGCACGTTTTAATTCAGCATTCACAATGTGAAGCTGTCCTCCCTGGTGATGTGGTGTCTACCTCCATGCTATTAATAAATGCAGATATGTTCTAGAGTATTAAACCAAGAATAGAGTTTGGTTTGTTGTTGGGTTTGGGGTTTTTTTTCAAGCAAATTCCATTTTGAAAATTCAAAGCTCTTTTTTTAACCTCAGGAAACTTAGTTGTTCTTAAGCTTTTTAAAAATTGAAACATATGTTGAAGGTTTTAGTGAAAAGCGTGTTACTGACCTAGAAAATTAAGAAGGTTCTTTTGCTATGAACCCAAATATGGGAAAGTCAGCATTTATCCTTGTGGGTTTTCTTTCTCTGACCAAAGCCATTCTCTCTATTATGTTCTCCTATTTTTTTTTAAGCCCTCTTAAACAGCAGTTTTTACATTGACAGAGTGCATGGGGCATCTCTAAGTGACACCAATGTACCTTTATAATGAAATTGCTCAGAGAGCAAAGGTTTTGAAATGGATTTGAGGAGTTTATAATCTAATCAGTGGGCAGGGGTGCTGGGAGTGGGGTACTACTGGTGGTTTTGGGAGTTTGTGTGTGTGTGCATGGAGCTTCACAGAACCGATTTATACTGGCTGATGATCTGATTCAGTGCCTTTTGAAGATTTATTTCTGATGAAAATCTCATCCTCAGTCAAGCTCTTCTATTTTTGCAGTGTCCTATTCTAGAATTTGAAGCGTTTTTAATTAGATAGTGGTCAGCACATCTTATCCTGTAATTGTTACCCTCTTCCCTTCCTTCTCTTGTTTGGGCTCCCTCTGGTCTTTGTGCCAGTCCCCTGGGTCTGCTAATCATAGTGTTGCTTTCCCTCAGTGTTCCCAGTCAGACTTTCCTGCCTTTTGCCAGCTCTGAGAAAGTACTGCAGCAAAAGCTGTCCCTGCTGCTTAATACAAGGTTCACTAGTGCTGTGATTTCACCTGGCTTTCAACACCTAGTTAACAGTCTGCTAAGCATTTCAGAGCATGCAATGTAAAACTTGTGCTGGCAATATCCAAATGCCTCTAATTAGGAGCCAGGTGCTACACTGGGCAGTCTGGGTGACAACAGAGAATTAATTTCAAAGTATGTAACCTTCATATTTTGGATGATGTCTTGTATTCTACAGGAATATTAAGAATTCAAGCTAGCATTGATAGCTTTCATCCTAACTGGCAGGTTTAGTTCTTACGGTTCAGAACATACATCTAAGTCTCTACATGCTGTCATTACTAGTATACTTAGAGTTGTGTTTTGATGCCAAGCCACTTTCCCAAGCTGAGGACCCAAATTCAATTACTTGTTTTGTCTCCAGAATGACTTCAATAACCTTGATCATGAACCTCCCTGAAACAATGGAAATAAGTTCATTAAACAAGGAAACAAACTTGAAGTCATCCATCCTGTCTCCTTTTTCCCATGAATTATTTGGTTACTTAAGGAGCTAACTGAGGTACAAGGTAGTTTCTGTTTCCAGAAGTTGATTTTTAAGTATTGGAGTCTAAAGACAGCAATTAGTCAATGAACTGAAATTAATAGGGCACATTCATTTAGAGTTGCTGAAGGGTAAGATTACATGAAAGTAAACCCAGATCCTTGCCCTTTTGATTTAATGACAAGACCTTGTTTCCTTGAAGATTTATGTGCAGTAGTCTTCTCCTGTGTCCTTTAGAAACAAAGATATTTTCCAAATGCACCCACATCCAGAATGTCAACCTGTGCTTCTGTGTTGAGGCCATCCTGGTGTGAAAAGTGTTTGAGGTGCCCAAATCTTTCTGGCTTTTTTTAAAAAGAGCTCTTCATCCATTCCTGTACATGAAACAGAGCTAGGGAAAGATTCTGCTGCCTGTAGATGGAAGTGAATTGTGTACTGAGCAGTTGTTCATATCTGAAGCTTTTCGTTGGTTTCACAATACCTTAGCAGCCCTCAAAAATACCTGTCTGGCTTTCAATGCTTGGAGCTTTTAGAACAGATGCTCTTGCAAATTAAAACCAGTTGAAGAGAAAAGATTAGGTCTGCTCTTGGCAACAGGATTTCAGAAAGAACTCAAGCACTCCTTCTAGCAAAAAGGGAACAATAGCCAAGGCTTGCAACCATGCTGTCGTCAGTTTTTATATCCAGACAGTTTCTGTCATACTCATTGTTTCTTCCCACTCATCATAGGGGAGAATCAATACTAATCAATATGTGTTAATGTTTGCAAGCATTTTAAGGTTTTTTGCATATTGAATTACTAGGAAAGAAGGCTATTACAGCAGACAATAACAAACATCACCATAAAATTGCTCACATTTCTTTGACTACTTTTAGGAGTTTTGTGTTCAGCAAAAAGAAAGGATAGCACAATATGAGTCTGACACTGACCTATGCTTTGTCCATCAGTGTAACACTTGTATGAAATTATATGTCCATGAGAAACAGATCCAACAGATAAATCATGAACATGTGAACACTGTGGTGTTCCCATTGCCTCTGTCTTGTCCTTTCCCTTTTGTATTGTGCATGTGATCTCAGTATGAAACTGCGCCCTACCACGTCTCTGCATCATATGAGTTTGATTAGAATAATTTCTTCAGAAGTTGAGGCAAACAGCTCCATTTTTTCCAAGCATCTGCAGACTGCAGTAAAGACAAGTATCTTCCAACACATTACAAATCCAATCTAGTTCCACTTTCTTTAGCAATCACAATAATTTAAATGAGAATGTGCATTTTTTCCTTAACTTTCTGTCATGAAAGCCAAGACTATGTACTCTGCTCATTTCGAGGAGCAGGAAATGTATATTGAGATGTCTTGGTCTTTCTTTTTCACCCATTGCCAGAAACAGAGGATATTTGCTCCTAATTAAATCAAGATTTTACTAACTATGCTAGGAATCTGTTGACAAGATGATTATAAATGATCAGGAATAGATTGTTTTTGGAATAGTAGCAACCAAGTGCCTGCCCTGATGTAGTGCAGTCCCAGCACACTCTTAACCTTTAGAGTTCAAGGGTTTTGCCTATGAAAAACCAGCTGTTGATGGAAACTTATCTGAGTCCAGAAAATACCCTGTGAAGGGGAGATGGTAAGAAATTGTGCCTCCTTGGAATATTTTGCTTCTAATGAACACTGAAAACAGAAGATGAAAGCTGCAGTTGTATAAGATTATTATTGCCAGTGGTAGTAAGAATGATGGTATATTTTGTATCTTATGTTAAGATGACCTATTGCAGATGGACTTGATGTCCATCCAGTATTTATAGCAGGAAGATTCTACCTGCTGCAGTATGAAGCATGTTTTGAACATGTCTGTGCTCATATTTCATTGGAAACTAGCTCTTTCCAAAGAGACTGTGGCACTGGTTAGTGCAGGGCACACAGCTTTCTGTCCAAAAGCTAAGGAAGAGCTCCTGCGAGGAATTTGAAGGAGTACTTATTGACCAGGAAAAGAAAAGCTGCTCTAGTTTAAAAAAGAAAAGGTGGAAGACAGAAGTAGGAAAAAAAAAGACTTGTGGGATGTCAGGAGTAAAGATGGGGAGGCTAGGAGAAACTGAGGGTGGGTGAAGGTCTGCGCCACTGTAAGTGAAGCCTCTCAGAGTGTGCGCAGGCTTGAAAGCAGGGTCAAAATAAGGAACTTTTGAAAGAAAAGTAAACTTGAATTTAGTGTTGCTGCTTTGCAGTGGAAAACAAAGACAGCTTAATGCACAGGGCAGAAATAAGAGATTGAAGGTGTAGACTTCTTCAGGAAGAATCAAGAATGGATGAGTACAATGAAAATCAGAACAAGAGAGAAGCAGAATTGAATGACAGACTGAGGAGATGAGGGGTAGATGATATCCATGTTGTGGTAGCTTCAGGGTAAGAGCACTGGAGGGATCTTTGGAATCCAATGAAAGCTAAGTTGGCCAGCACAGCAGGGTATGTCTTGGGTGTGACTGGAGAAGAATGGGGAATGCCAGTGCACAGATTTGGGGAACAGTCCAAAATAATAGGTTTATGAAGCAAAGCCAAAATGTTTGCCTCACTTTTAATGAAGTTTATGCTGGGTTTGTTGTTGTTGTTGTTTTTATTTGCATGATCCAGATAATTTGCATCAAGGTGTAAAATATACATAAAAGAGAGGGGAATGTGGAAAGTGGAGGAAAAGACCACAATTCAACTCTGAAAGTTAAAGCAGTGAGAGCGGGGAGGGTGAGGATACAGGAGAACAAAACTGAGAATACATGACGTAGCACAGCTATTGAAACAGAGGTAGAAACCTTTAAGTCACATATCTGTTCCAGGTGTAATCAGCTTCATATAGATGTGAGCTGGCAAAGAACAAAATTATTTTAAATGATTCTGAAATGTGATTATCTTGACAGACTGATTATATTTGATTGTGTTGATTATGGTTATTAAAATAATTTTTCTCTGATGAAAAAATCTATCCTCCCAGTCTAATTGCAAGTATCCAAAATGTAGATTTAACAAATTGCCTTCTGCTTAAAAGTTCTCTTTTAAATGTGATGGGGGGGGGGGGGGGGGGAACAAACAGATGCATAATATTGTTATGTTTTATGGGGTGCTTTGAAGGAAATCTTTTCTGGAGAACTTGTGTGCTTCCTTGCTCATCCCTGAAATGCTGTAGGGTACATATCATCCAGAGGAAACATTCTGCTGTCATTTTGGATGAAATGTTTAGGTGGTGCAGGGGAACCTTTTCATAGTATCATTCAGGGTTGGAAGGGACCACAAGTATCATCTAGTTCCAACCCCCCTGCCATGGGCAGGGACACCCCACACTAGATCAGGCTGGCCAGAGCCTCATCCAGCCTGCTCTTAAACACCTCCAGGGACGGGGCCTCGACCACCTCCCTGGACAACCCATTCCAGGGTTTCACCACTCTCATGGTGAAGAATCTCCTCCTCACATCTAGCCCGAATCTCCCCATCTCCAGCTTCATTCCAATAGTATTTAAATATTTAAGTATTTAAATACTTTTACCAGAAAAAAAAATATAGAAATGTTGTGTTGTGCAATGTCTCATCTGAAAAGTGAAGGGAACAGCTCATCTCATGTGAGTAATGGCTGAGAGAGCAGGGGCCCTTTAGTCTGGGGAAGAGAAGGCTTGGATGAAACCCCACCTGCAGTGCTGTATCCAGCTTTGGAGTCCTCAGCGCAAAAATGTCATGGACCTGCTTGAGTGACTCCAAAGGAGGGCCACACCAGCGGGCTGGAGGACCTCCTGTATGAGAATAGGCTGTGAGAGCTGGGGTTATTCAGCCTGGAGAAGAGAAGGCTCTGGGGAGACCTTAGTACAATCTTCAAGTACTTAAAGGGGGCCTAAAGAAAAAATGATGGGGAGGGACAGGTATATCTTTGGGAAGGAAAATAAGTGGTCTGCGAACTAAAGAATGAAAATGTAGAACGCTTTTGTGGATTAGATACTACATGACTATGTTGACAGGAGGTGGGAGAGAGCAGACAGAGTTCCTGAGTGTTTCTGCAATTCTTCTTTATTCATGAATGTTTCCCCCTGTAATTTTGAAAATCTAGACTGGTGTGTGTGTGTGTCCCATTTTAAAATGCCAAATGTGCCCAAGTGCCTGGAAGTTTAAGAGCAATTGCAGGAAGAGTTCCACTATATTTCTCTGAATGTGTGTAGGATTAGAGGTCAGCCACTTCTTGAGAGCTGGACTTATTTCAGTGCTTCTAGCAAACATTCTACATTTTTACAGAAGAGTTTACTTTTCTGCTCAGCAAATTGCCATCATTTCCTCACAAATTGCTTTGAGAAAATTAAATAAAGGTTTTGACCAAATACAGTTGAAGTTTTCCAGGACCTGGAAATGAGTGGATTGTGTAGAAGTTATGTTTCATTTGGATGAATTGGTTTTCATTCAGAAATTATCCTGGGCAACAGGCACTGAGTGGATTTTATCCCCTCAGTTACTGCATTGGCAATTAGCTTTATTTAGACTTCTGGTGAGTGCGAGCATAATTAAAAAGTTCTTCAGTGCTTCCTTTTTCTTTCCCCTTCTGTAGAACATTACTTCTTAAGTGATACATCCAGCCTGATGGACCCATAACTCAGTACATGCACATGTGGTGGATTATCTAACCTCATAAACTATCTATACCTGTATTTTCTTGGAGGCTCCTGTTCCACTTTTTCCTTTCATGTGAGCTTTGACCTGATGTACTTGGTGCATGTAATGGTGCTTTCAAGGCCAGGGGCCAATACATTTTCATTAACTTAGCAACCAAACTGTGCTTTTGAAAAAGATCTGTTTAAGACAAAATGTATGACAAGTTGAGTTTTTCCTTAAGCTGCTGAATGAGCAGAGGGCTGGAGGTTCTGTAGTTACCAACCATGTGTCCCAGTTGTTGGTGAAAGCTGAAAGGTGGTTGTAGCCAGGAAGGGGTTGGTCTCTTCTCTCAGGCAACCAGCACCAGAACAAGGGGACACAGTCTCAAGCTGCGCCAGGGGAAGTTTAGGCTCGAGGTGAGGAGAAAGTTCTTCACTGAGAGAGTCATTCGTCATTGGAATGTGCTGCCCGGGGAGGTGGTGGAGTCACCATCCCCCAAGAGGGGATTGGACGTGGCACTTGGTGCCATGGCCTAGTCATGAGGTCTGTGGTGACAGGTTGGACTCAATGATCTTTGAGGTCTCTTCCAACCTTAGTGATACTGTGAGACTGTGATACTGTCTAGGGAGCTGCTTGCCTAACCGTATTTGTTAGGAAGTGCTGACAGTCCATGACTCTGCTTGGAATCAGGAGCAAAATATATGTAGCAACTCTGCTACTGAAACTTGAGCACCTTAAATATATGTCCTTTTGAAGATGTTGTCACAATGTTTCATTTGTGGTATTTTTAGCTTAGCTGTTAAACTGTGTGAGAGCATGAGGGACACCATAAATACCTGTTTAGATCCATGTTAGTTTGCACAGTAGCAGTTTACAGAGGACAACTGATATAATAGTCTCATTTTTTCATAATTAAGGTCTCTCAGTGAGGGTTGCAGGCTATGAGGAATATTATTCAAGCTTCTAAACAATTAGGACTTCCATGGGCAGCTAACTCCCTCCCACAAATTCAATAGCCCTAAAGATGAATACTAATTAGAAGAAAGTATGTGCCAGACACTCAGCTGGTGGAGAAGGAAATCATTCCCTTCCCTGCAGTGCTGCCAGGTTCACTTACATCAGATGAGAGTCTGACCAACTGTCCCGGAAGACAGCACAGTGCCTACAGAAGATCAGTATAGGAGAGCCTAAACCTTGGGACCATCAGTGAATACTGAATCTGGCAGGAAAGCTGCCTTCAGAACTTCACCAGAGATGGCTTTATCATTGTAATTATGTATCTGAGCCATCCAGGACACATGACCATGTGCAATAAATGACTGTAATCAGTGGTAGTAGGCAAGGGAGAAGTAATTAGTAGTGCAGAGTATATGGTTAAATAGCTCTTTCTTTTCTCCTCTACCTATTGGTTCGAGTTAATATTATTCATGTATCTTCTAAGATCAAATTACCTGAACTAATAGGTAGCATTTTCCCGATGTGCATTCATGAGCAGACTGTTGTTCGAAGGCAGACCTGAGACTGTCAAATGTTTGCTAATAGAAAAGTTAATTTTGGAATGAAGTGTAGGTGTTTGGAACATCTGTGCATTCCCCTGACTAATGTCTTGTTGTCAGCTGATTCTCCATAGACTTTGCCAATCATATTTGTACCCTAAAGAACCAGCTGGGCAGACATACCCCGGCAGAAAACAGAACTTGGCTGCCGATTTCACAGCTTCTCATTTGTGATACTGAAGTATCTTTGGGAGGAAATCACTCTATGTGTTGTCTTGTCCTTACACAGGAATTCTGTGCCTTCAACAGAGTGAAGCTGGTGCTTCAGTCAGGCAGATCCTAATCCTGTAGCAGTTCTGCCTGAGAGAAGTTGCTTTTGATTCAGGGATTCAGTCAGAAATCCTATAGCTTAATGAACTATTTTAACTACCACAAACTCCCCCTTTGCACTTCTCTTCTTAATCCTGGAGACAGGTGGTTTGGGCTGTACAGTACTTTGGTGGGATGGCATTAGGAAATGAATTTAAGTCAAGGAGTTATAACTTCCTTCTCCTTTTTCTTTTCAAGCCTCTCCTGCAGTGCTCTCAGATATTTTGAGATTATCAGTCCCTGAAGGTCTATGTGATCTGCTAAAGAGCGCTCACTTCTGCACCCATCTTAGGGAGGGACATCTATGAAGCTGTGGGACTGGAAATCTTCCCTCTCCTCTGCTCCATGCACTGTCACACCCTTGCCAAGAGGCCATTGTAGGGAGATATTTACTTCTTGCCTGCTTGCAGTCACTGCTGAGTTAAGAGTTGAATGGTTCCCAGGGAAGAGATTTTCAGTCCCAGCTGGGACCTCACTGTCTAATGGTGAAAGTTGGTGCCTGTTGTAAGACTATTAAGTCTGTTAATAGCCAGCTTTTCTATTAAACCATGGCTTTACATTGCCTGAAAGCTATAGCACTGGGATTATCACAGTCTTGAGCAGCTTTACAATGGCAAGACGGTTATGCTGTCCAGGCAGTGCATGTATTTCAGTGCATCATCTGCCCTAGAATGCATGTTTTTGTTCTAGCCCTCACTGGTCACTGAAAAAGTGGTCTTATAAATAAACTCACCTGTAGGGATCATGTTCATCTATTTAGGCAACAGCACTAGAAGAAACCAAAAATTCTTTAAAGTGATCCAGCTATGAAGAGTAAGTTTAGTATAGATTCAGATTTGGCAGGTTTACTCAAAAGACTCTGTACAGTGAAGCAGTGGTCAGGGATCAGAAGGAAGGCCTGGACTGAGCAACTTGAGGGGTTGCAGGCTTTCATTCCCATGCTTTGCACTGAAAATAACACAGTAATAATAACAATATTCCTTGTAGTTCTTTGAGAGTCTTGCCTTGAAATTCTGCCCAAGTGATATAAAAGCTTTCAGGCGGCAGAGAGCCTGAATTCACTGTCCATGTGCCACTGAATTATTGAAGAGTGTGGAAAACTGTTTGCCTGTGTATAGTGACAACCCACAGTCAATAGGGAATTTGGAAACAGGTGATAAGACTTCAAAAAAAAGGCTTTGATGCAGAAAAAGCAGGTGTGTTTCTTTGCCTTTGTTACAGTTGGTGTTAGCATTTCACATGCATTTTCAGACATTGGAGAAATGACACAAGCCCATTTTGGGGGGTGAATCTGGCCTGTCAAAAGTTGCTGGTCTTGCAGGAGGGGTGATTTGGGGGGGGGTTGTTTAATTCCTCAGTGGTCTGATCTGATGGGCTGTCTCTTTTCTGCTCCTTGTTGTCTTTTGTCTGTCAGTTCACAAATGTCATGACTGCTGGTAATGACTACCTCTGGCTGGCATTTGCACAGAGTCTGTCATAAAGTGTTGCCAACCTTGCTTTTGGGGTCTGTAGACATTTCTATGTGGGAATAAAAGGAGAGAAAAAACAAGTCTTGACATTTTTCTTGTTCTGGGTAGTTGCACTTGTGCATTGAGAAAAGTAAGGCTCCAACTCTCTTTAATGAGCTTTGGTTCATGACTGCTGCTAATGGTACCCTGCCCATAAAAGTATTTTATATTGTGAATATTGTGTAGAATGAGCTCTGGGATTTTCATGCCATCATGCCATTAGAAGAAATGATACATCAGTAATTCATAAGGTACCCTTGTGTTTTGATATGGATTGGTTAGGCCATGGGTTTATACAATCTTTTTACTAAATAGCTTTACACAGTCTTGTCGTCTTGAGAGGATAAAAGAAAGTTTCTGAATACAAGAGAGACTGATGCCCTTTAAGACACTGAACAGAATGACTTCAAAACGTTGAGGAAAGGCAATTTTTTGAGAAATAGAAGCTCCCACAGTTTACTTAATTATTAGAACTCCTCTTTTTTCCTCTTGACATACTAGAAATTTACCTTTTACATAACATTCATGTTCCCCAATGTAGTTTACTACTGGCTTTCATGTGGCTTTGCTGCAGCTTTTTTGTACAGGTTTGCTATTGTTGTAGGGATTATTTTATCCACACTTCAAACTAGCATGGCACCAAAGTGGGGCTGTGTTTGCTACATGTTATTATTTGAATGGTAGGGAAAGAGTCTTAGTAGTTCTAGCAGTACAATATTTAAAGCCAAACCAGACATTACTGCAGAGTGGTGAATTGTATAAATGTGATTCTTATATTTGTAAGCCCAAAATTGAGAAATAGAGTGAAAGTTTTATTTCCTTCTTCCCATCCAAGGCTCTTGAATCCAGCAGTTCCTGCAGGAGCCTCTTAAAAATGTTTCCACTCATTCACTGGGTGCTGAACACTTCAGAAAATCAGGTCAGTTCCTTAGATTTCATAATACAGATGTAGGATCCTAAATATAAGCATGTTATTCAAAAAGAAATTTGCTTCTTTTTATGTAGCTTGTGAAGCTACAATCAGATCCACTTAGTCTATTTCCAGCTCTTATGGAGGGCAACAACAATTGTATTTAGTTCCTGCTTTATGTATAAAATTGTCCTTCCTTGCAGGTGAGTAGGTGTGATTCTGTAAGTCCCTCTGGGTACTTGCCTTTCCTTATTATTGTAACATGCTATTTTTCTTCACTCCCAGCAATCTGGGAAGAGAACTTGCATTTCCTCAGCTCTGCTTACGTACAGAAAGCTGTGCCTTCCTTCAGATCAAACCTTATCAATGTCCTATCTCCAGGTTTATTCTTTCTGGAATGCCCTAAGAGAGAGTATGTATTTCTTACCCTTCCATTCAAATTTCCTGAACTAAACCCAAAGTTTAACTGAGGGCTGGCAGCCCTTTTCCACCCCTTCAAAAGTAGCTCCCTCCTTTGTCTCTAACCCAGCTCAATCCCAAGACATCCACTTGGGCTGATGCGGAGCCCAGAAACCTCAGAGATGTTATGGATGAAAAACTTCTCTGAAGGCAATGTTTTTGGCATCTGACCTGCTCTGTGATCAGCCCTTTTCCAGTCTCACTCCTACTGCAGGCCTTGGCTTTGTCTCTCTGATTCATACCTGAGAGGAAAATTGCAATTTCCATAATGCATGATGTATCTCCAGCAGTTTATTTTAATTCTTAAAGTAACTCTGTTTACTCTTGTCTGACGTGCCCAGGGAAAGCTTTTTGGGTGAGGTGCCCAGGAAGAGCTTTGTCCTAAAATAGACCAAGTGACTGTGAATAGCACAACAGACTCTGAAAGAACATGCAGAGAATATGCAGTTAACAATATACTTAATCTCTAGCCTTGACTATGAAAGCAGTGTTGTCTCCTGATCTGCTTCCACGTCATCACATTGTCTCTTACATAGGAGAACTAAACCAGAGACTAATAAGAAAGCCTGTCTTTTCTGTACCTTTTATTCTAAAGCCTCTACCAGCAAGAATTCTTTTGCCATACATCAGAGCATCTCTAAACTGAGAAGCCTACCCTGATAAATACAAGACCCATGAACAGCATGTGTATAAAAAATACATACACAAGTGAGTTTTCTCACCTCAGGAATCAAATGGAGTATCATAGTATCATAGTATCATTCAGGGTTGGAAGGGACCACAAGGATCATCTAGTTCCAACTCCCCTGCCATGGGCAGGGACACCCCACACTAGATCAGGCTGGACAGAGCCTCATCCAGCCTGGTCTTAAACACCTCCAGGGATGGGGCCTCGACCACCTCCCTGGACAACCCATTCCAGGGCTTCACCACTCTCATGGTGAAGAACATCCTCCTCACATCTAGCCTGAATCTCCCCACCTCCAGCTTCATTCCATGGCATATGTTTAGCCAGTGTAATTAGGGACTGAAAATGGTTAAGTATGCTCCACACCTGAACAAACCTGCTGGAAAAGCTGATGTGTGCACATTATGGTTATAGATACCATGTAGGAATCTGGCATGAATGCAGGCACTATGCTCTGAGCCCTTGAAAGTGCACAAGTCAAATAGCTGGGTGCTAATGGCCATCTGGGAATTCAGTTGGCAAAAAAAGTAGTAATGTGCTGGCACAGAGCTGTTGGAGCTGTTTTCTGCACTAGCTGTCCCACTACTTCTCTGTGCAGAGCAGAGTGAGGGTACATGCAATGGTAATCCTGTAAGGATAGACAGTGTGCTGTAGATCTCATTCCATGCTGCAGAAGCTTCTGAGTGCAGTCAGCCTTCAAAATCAGAGGCACACGTGTCCCTCTCCCCTGTGACTGCAGGAGGGCCAGCACAGCTGCACTGGGAAAGCTACCATGCTTTGTGACACAGCCAGCAATCAACAACGGCAAACAACTGTTTTCTGTCTCAGCATTTCCAAAACAGAGCACCTTCTAGAGGGGCAAGCTGCAAACTGATGGAACTGAAGCTCAAGGCTGGGTGTGAAGCTGAGCCTCTGGAAGACAGAGTGCTCTGGCAAAGCGATGCAGTTGAGTCTATCACTGTGCCAAACTTTTGATAATGAAAATTTCATTGTAATGTACCAGTGATTCCATCTCTTAATCTTCCAAATAGGAAGTGTCTCAAAAAAACCCCAAAACAATTGAATTTCTCTCCTTGCTGTCTGTTGCATAAGTGGGTCTGTAGGATTTAAAACAAAATGAATGAGTTTCAAATTGTTGAATCCACTGAGTGCAACTCAGCAGCTTCCCTTTCGCTGTTTTATGGAGACAGAGGCCTCTTGGGATCACTTAGGAAGGAATTTTATTCATTCCTTTTTTAAAAATTTCCTCAAGGCCAATTTATCCCAAGTGTTGAATCTATCCAGCTGTAACTGCAAAAAGAACTGATTTCCTGACTGGCAGCTTAACAGTACTTGAACCAATTCATGTAGAGAAGGGGGGATCAGCATTTACCAAAACCTAGGGGTCCATTCGGTTATGCTAGCAGGCGTTTGTTTTCTTAAGACAACTTCTGGCTTCCCATTAGTGAGAGGAAAAGAAGAGCTGGAATCAATGAGTCAGACCCTTAATCACATAAATTGCCATAGCTTCCTAGTTTTCTTCTCTGAATTTTCAGCTGGCTGTGCTGGATCAGCCGCAGCCCTAGATATCTTCTTAACCGTCAAGTACA
Source organism: Melanerpes formicivorus (assembly GCF_026170545.1). Classification (NCBI taxonomy): domain Eukaryota; kingdom Metazoa; phylum Chordata; class Aves; order Piciformes; family Picidae; genus Melanerpes; species Melanerpes formicivorus. The sequence continues at coordinate 11,396,890 of NW_027142368.1, read as the reverse complement.
GAAGTGATTTGCGAAGTTCAAGCTTACATCTCAATCCCTCTTTGCTTCACTCCAGCAAAGGCAAGGGTTTCTAAGGGGAATGTTGATGTTTCATTTCAGTTAGATCAAAACCAATGATGGTTTCTTGACCTAGGGGAATCTGCAACATAAAGGTGAAATTACAATGTGTTGTGCCTTTCTTGAAAAGAGAGTGTATTTATCTGTTGATTGGTGCTATTCCTACTAATAGAGGAATAAAAGTACTATTTTTGGTAGGGAGGATATGGATTAGCAGCCTCAGAAGTAGGGATTTGCTGTTGCTTAGAACTGTCAGTAGAGAGTTAGCTCTTTCTTTCCATTTCCTGCGCCACAGTCCTATCCTTCTGTGTGATACGGGAGAGGGGAAGAAAGGTTTGGCTGCCTACATGTGAGCCCTGGAGACAGCCCTGGGAAGTGGAAGGTAGAGCTTGACAGGGACCCATCCTTCCTCCACCCCTGTGCACAACCTAGCTGGCAGAAGCTCCATAGTGGCAGTGGTGAAGGGTTTGTGTCTGTTCTTCCAGACTAGGTGGCAACACTTAGGAATTTTCCTTTGAAATAGATTGCAGTTAGTCAAATTTGCATGGTCTGGAAAATCCCTTCCTATTACTCCAGAAAATTTCATTTCTACTGAAATGCTTTAATCTTCTCTCAGAGAAATGAATTTGAAGTATCACACTTCTGGTCTGTCCAAAACAGTAGAAATTCAGTGCTGGGTGGGAATTGGACTGGTACTTCCTTTGACCCTTGCTTTTACAGTCAGCTTACAGACAGATTGTTTCCCGTGATGGACCATAGTCCCTCTTTAACCAAGCTGTTCCATGAGTCCATAATAGTGCACACTCTCTCCCCGTTTGGGGCAGAGAAACATGTGCTGCTCTAGCTTTACCAGGCCCCTCCTGAATTCAATCTAACTTTGGATTCTAGAAGAACATGCCTCAAATCCTCCCCATGTTTCTTGATGGACACCTTCATTTAGGCCTTAAGCATCAGGCTAATGAACACATCTACTCCCTTTCCCCTCTAAGGGCAAGAGTAAAAATGACCTAAGAATGCCCTTTTGGTTGTGGTTTGCCTCACATTGGCATTCGCTACAGCTCCCCTGGAGAGCAGATGGGGACCTGAATGCTGATAAAAAAGAAGGAAGCAAAGATAAGCACTGAGAGCAGGAGCATTTTACTGCCAGAGGTATTTCCTTCCTCTGGCTTTTTATTCAGTGCTGTATAATCATGCCCTTTGTACTGGCATGGGTGGTGGTGGCAGATGGACTGGTCATGGCAGCACAGAAACTACAGCTGTTAGTATGTGGCAAGCGAGTTTGCTGTCATGCTTTATGCCACAGCCAAGAACCAACTGCAAATAGTTGTAGGCTGAGATTCTACACAGCTGTTCTGATGAAAAGCTGGCATTGAAAACTTCAGAGGTGGGCAGTTGATAAACAAGCCTTATTAAAATGATCTGTAGAATTATTTCTGCAGCATTTTAATGTTACTTTCAATGTGCAGTTATTGATTATTTCCACTGTTTTTTCCACTTTCCTCTTTGCTGTCTTTGGCTCTGTTTGTGTCTCCAGCTTGCGTCACAAAGTGGATATGGCACAAGGCATTGAGAATGAATTTGCCCCACTCAGCTGGAACCAAGAAAAGTCAGTTAAAACCCAGTGTTAAGCTTAACAGCATGCAGTATATCCCACAGCTTCCCAGTAAAGGATTCCTCCTAAAGTCCTAAGAAATAGCTGTGTTTTATTAGGTTAGGAGCTCCATTATTGTACCCCCAAATCTAGCAGTTTCAGCATTCTCGTGGTGCTAACAATACAGCAGCTGAGCTGCAGAAGTGTTGCTGTAAATTCAGGGTTAAACCATTTCACAGGAGTAGTGAATGTATCTTATTTCCTCTTTAAATGTCTGCCTCCTCCTGGATAAATGTATAACTTCTTCTCACCTTACTGCTCTTTCTTGCACCTCCATGCTTTTGCCCCTTTCCTGTTTTGTTACATGGTGAACGTTTGCAACTCACACGGCTCAAGACAGGCTGGCTTCTTGAATGTAAACAGAGGATTTTAGTCAAAGGCAAATCTTGACAGCACATAGACTGTTTGGGGGTCTGGGGGGGTGGGGTGGTGTGTCTGTGGGGGTACAGATTTTATAAATACAGTAAAAGTTCCACTCCAGAATAAAAAGAGTTTGTTGGGTTGGGGTTTTAAAGAAAACTTGTAGGCCAATGATTTCTCATTCCCGTGAGAAATATATCATTAGTGAAGAAAATGAGAATTGGAGATATTCTTCCTCAGATCTTAAAGGTAAAAATTGCAGCATGACTTGGAAATTATCTGATCTGGAGAGCATAATGAGAATAGCTCTCAGACATTTCTGCTATCCTAAAGGAAGATTAAAACCAAATGTTGTTGACAAGCGAGTGATTTTTACTAGTTTACCTGTTCCAAAGAGAGGTTCTTTCTCTAATCTCAACTCTGCCATCAAGTTTCAACCAGTTTTGTCTACTCCCTTTAGGAAAATTGGTGCAATATCTCTTAAAAATTAGTCTCACAGACTCTAACAACTTATTTAAATGCTTGAAAACAATTTAGGAATTTCAACTGAATTCTTTTATACAAATTGAGTTTCATCAAAGATTGTGTTCATACAACCAACACACACTCTCTCTGTGTCCTTTCCCCTCTCTTTTTACAGCACTAGGGCAGGAAAGTCCCAGTGGAAGTATATAAATGAAGAGGATCACTTAAATAATGCCCAGATTAAAACAAAAACAAACAAATAAACCAAAACCAAAACCCAAAGCAAACCGAAAAAGGTTGTGTGCCCTGTTTGTTCTTCCCCTCAGTTAACCTTTCCCCTGTCAACTCCATCTAGATCTTTTTGAAAGCTACATTATGTTCTCCTCCTTTGTAGCCTTTGATCTATGCATTCCTTTTGCATGTTAAAACCGCTCCTAATTTCAGCTTCAAGTTTATGATGCTGTTCATGACAAATGCTCTGTGCAGGGTACATCTGTAAGAATCGCCTTTAAAAGGTTCTTTTCACTTGTATCCAAAACTGACATTTTAATTTTTATTTTTAAGTTCTTTTTTTTTTGCTTGTTTTAAAAGAATTGTTTCCAGTTGGAGAGAGGCTCTGAATGTTAGATGAAAGGAGAAGCTGCTTGAAGGACAAAGCAAACCACTTTTTCCTTCACATTAGTTAAGGATCAATCATCAAAAGCTCTTCTCCATTACAAATCTGCGTCATAAGAAAGTGAATTAGGACAGCAATAGTAATTGTATGAGATTCTTTGAAGTGATGATATTCCATAGCAGCTTCACAACCAGTCTAGTTGCAGTAGCATTGATCTATCAAAAATGACTAGCTCTAACTCAACAGGGATCTCTGCTCAGAGAAGAGCAATGATGTTAACAGCACAAAAGACACCCAACTTCCTTATGCTGATACCTTTTCTCAGTGAAGGGCACTGAGGGAGCAATTGTCTTATAAGATCAATGGTATTTTGGGAGGAAAAGTAGCTATTGATCCTTTGATCATGTTAATTTGAAGCTCATTTATTACCATACAAATGGGGGAAGATTGTTCTTTATGCTAGGATGCTGGGCTGAGGGCTCAGAATCTGGGCAACTGCATCTCCCTGAGCAGAGCTGAAAAAGAAGCTGATCCTTAGATGCTCCTGTTTTCCATAAAGCTGTGCTCTGCCCATGTCCCCACATTTTACCATAGTTGTCTAAACAAAAAATCCCCAAACAACCCCAAAACTTTCAGTCTTCCAGAAGGCTGAAGCTGTGTAGGATGATAAGGCAGAGTGCATCTCCAGAATAGCAAAGTATTGACCCAAAGCTGCCCTTTAACTACATGTATATGCAGAAGAGCTGCCTGCTGCTTTACTTTACCATCAGTTGCAAATCTTCACGCCAGTATATTTGTACTGTCCTTCTCACTGTCTTTATATGTGGAGCAATGCCACCACTTGTCCTCATGTGTGAATGTCACGATGAGGAAAGCACAGAGGAACTTCTCTATTGCTCCTGTGTCTGTGCCAACATATTGGATTGGTCGATAAGTTTCTGATTTTAATGAGACTGGAACTCAGCCTAGACTCAGTAACTGCAGTGAATTCAGATGGGTTTTCTTTCCTGCACATATTTTATTTTCTGTAACCCAGGAATGTAGTTTAAATCACATCCAGTCATGCGACAGAGTGATTTTCTTCATGTGAAACCTTTCACAGTTAGAGAGGGGTGTGGAGACACCAAGTCTGCTTTGTCATTCTTTCCATTTAGATATTAAGAAAGGAGATTTGGATATTGTGACTTGCACCTGCTTTTCATATGGTCCAAAGCTAAGTCTTCATATCTGAACACTGCTGAATTTCATGAGTTCAAAACTGGAACTGAGCTTTCTGACAAAAAGTCTTCTCTAACAATAACCTCCCGAAGAAGTGTAAGAGATCTCCAACTATTCTTAAGAGCAGTGGACAGCATATTGACTTAGCATAAAACCAAAACCCTTCTATCAGGTTTATATCCTTAAAGAAAACTAACAGTGGCAGTGCAAAACACATTTTCCCTCTCCGTGCTGATGTGAACTGCTACTATTACATACTGGGCTCCTGCTGTTTTCCATTCAGGCTGCATCCCATGAGCAGCATTTGGAACAGAGCAAAACCAAGTAATAACCTGAGAGCGGTGGCTTCCTACCAAACAGAAATACCAGGGCATAAACTAAGAGTTTTGTATTAGCTCATGCAATGCTGATCTTCAGTGAGCCAGTGCAATGCAGGAGAGTGAGGAGGGAAAGCTATTTTCTTCCTAATTAAAAAAGAAATGTGTTGCAAACACTGAAAGCATAGGACTGGCTCAGGAAATTGAGAAATGTTTCTTGAATTCTGGTTTTGTTTGGTTACAATGGCATGCTTTTGAAAGGACATTTCAAGTCACTTTGTTTTGTCTGGTTTTATCAAGGTACTCTTAGCTGTACTGGGGCTTGTAAGGAGCAGGTATTAGATAATCCTGACCTCCTACCAAGACCTTTCTCCCAAAGTGATAACCAACTGTTTCTCACCATGAAAAATGAAAAAACCCAACCCTAAGGATTCTAGTTGAGTAGGGAAGTAGGATGAGATTGGGGAGTTGCTTTTGTTTGGGGAGTCTTTGCAGGACTGAGGATTTTTCATTGCTTTTCTTTTTTGGTTTGTTTCAGGGGGTTGGGCATTCACTGTGTCATGTTTCCCATCAGCAGATCCTTTCCTGATATCTTCAGCAAACAAAAGAGGTGCAGAGTCCTCCCAGAAAATAACTCTCATTAATGCACTTGCACATGTCCACCAGAGCTCTCTTAAGGTTTGGTTTAGACTGCCCTTGTTTTCATCAAGCTTCCTATCAGTTTCTGGATGCAGAGCAACTGAGATATCACAATCTTAATTTTGCTTTGCCTTTTTTTGTTTGTTTGTTTTAAATTACATAGAGTTTTCACTGCTTTTTCTGTTGAGGGGCAGAGCACACCTTTCCTGTGGACATGTTGCTTGCAGCACTGGGCAGCTGCTACCTTCTGCACTCAAGTTGTGGATGCCACATAACTGCACTGGTAAAATCTTGAAGTCCAGATGAGTTTCAGCTCTGTTTCAATGGACCTTGCCATTTCTTAAATTCATAGAAAACTTCTAATATTTTAAGGGCTTAAAAGTCTTAGCTGCTCTAAAAATTAGGAAGTTACAGGGATTAGTTATCCCTGTTATGTAGCAAAGAAATCAAAGGACAGAAATGAAGTCCTGTATTTCTGAACTAGATCACTTCAAAGTGATTTGCTTCAGAGAGCTGTAGGAGTCACAGTCAGGATTACAGCTGCAACCTACCTACCAACAGCTCACTCAAAACTGCATTTGCCAAAAGCCGGGCGGGGGGGTTCTGTGTTGGTTTTTGGTTGGTTGGTTTTGTTTTGTTTAACTGTTCTCAGTTATTCTCTTGTAAAAGCATAAGAGAATATTTAATCTCTGGACTTGGAATAGTCCCTGAATTCTTGGCTGTGCAGAAGATCACATGCTTGTCCTGCTGAAATCAGTAGGGAGACTGTGTATACTCTTATGGCTGACAAGTAGCTACCATTAACAGAAATTTGTGTTAGTCTTGATCCATTGATGTTTAATAAATTGAGACTTTTTACATTTTAACTTACCCAAGAATTTTGCAAATCTTGTGTACTTAGTAATATACTTATTGGTTTTGATTGGTCAGTTATCCACTAGCTAACTGATTATACACTCAGTAGCAACACAAGCAGATGCTAATTTACTGATTTTGTGTTTTGTACTGAAATCAGAGTAAGTCTAGCTCTATCTTAAACTACTCAGAAGTATCTTCTTTGGACCTGGTTTTCTCATTCTTTCTGCAGAACACCTTTGGCAGTAAATGGGAATTTAATGAGAAGACTATTTATTGGATCTGGCTCTTAGGTAGCCTGTTTTCAGGGCTATGGATAGATTTGCACAGTTAGGTTTTTATGTTAGGGACAAGGCAATGATGTTTATTCATCATTCTTTAGAATAGAATAGGATGGAATTAACCAGGTTGGAAGAGACCTTTGAGATCATCAAGTCCAACCTGTCATCCAACACCATCTTATCAACTAAACCATGGCACCAAGCACTCCATTCAGTCTCTTCCTAAACACCTCCAGTGATGGTGACTCCACCACTTCTCTGGACAGCCCATTCCAATGGGCACTCACTCTTTCTATGAAGAACTTCTTCCTAACATCCAGCCTAAACCTCCCCTGGCACAGCTTGAGACTGTGTCCTCTTGTTCTGGTGCTGGTTGCCTGGGAGAAGAGACCAGCCCCCACCTGGCTACAACCTCCCTTCAGGTGGTTGTAGAGAGCAATAAGGTCTCCTCTGAGCTTCCTCTTCTCCAAGCTAAACAACCCCAGCTCCCTCAGCCTCTCCTCACAGGGTTTGTGCTCCAAACCCCTCCCCAGCTTTGTTGCCCTTCTCTAGACACGTTCCAGCAAGTCAACATCTTTTACAAATGGGGCATTTGATTGGCTGAAATTCTCAGTAGTGCCAGTGTCAGTTTTCCTTTTGCAAAGCACAATGAGATTCATGGTGCCTAGATAGCTCCTCATGGGGGAAAAAGAACAAGAAAGAAAAAAATGTGGTAAGGTAGGTATTTTTTGTTTGGTTGTGTTTGTTAGACACTTTAGAAGAAATGGGTATTCTTTCATTGTTTTTTTTTTCCTTATTCTTCTTTTGTGTGTGTATGACTTCCTCTCCTTTATTTGCATTCTATTTTAGGAATACAGTAAGATTGGAAAATCTTACTGGAAAGAATACACAGAGGATTCAGATATTATCCTGTATTAATAAATGAGATACAGGAATTGTTTGCCTGTTTTATGAAGTTTTCTCCTTGCTGTCAGGTTCCAGTCATGTCCTCTGCCTAACTTCTAATGACTATCAACAGAACCATTTACTCTGAAAGGACTTTGTAGGCAATTAAGTCAATCATGTGTTTAAAGGCGTTGTTGGTTTAAGATGAAAATGGTCAGCAGCTGTTAGAAACAAGTCCTTAAGCCTTTATTAGAATGCATAATTAATCTTCAGACTTGATGAGAAGGGAAATATTAATTGGGTTATTTTCTGCCAGATCTTAAGTGGAAGTGGCTTCATTTTGTCTAAATCAAAGTAATTAAAAGAGACTAAAAATGTAAAGTTGATGCTGTAGAGAGCTGCATCTAGGCAATTCTGCTTTGCCAAGCAAGTGGATTTCAAGCAGGAAGAGCGTTCTTTTTGAAAGCCAAGAGAATATTATGGGTAGGATATTTCTTCTAATCCTATTGGAACTGGGAGAGGTTTTTTTCTTACCTTTTGAGTGGGAGGGTTTTCAAATTTCCTACTGGAGTACTGCCTCCAGTTCTGGAGCCCCTATTACAAGAGGGATGTGGAGGTGCTGGAACGTGTCCAGAGAAGGGCCACAAGGATGATCAGAGGGCTGGAGCACCTCTCCTATGAGGACAGACTAAAGGAGTTGGGGCTGTTCAGTCTGCAGAAGAGAAGGCTCTGAGGTGACCTAATTGTGGCCTTCCAGTATCTGAGGGGGCCTACAGGAAGGCTGGGGAAGGACTTCTCAGGATCTCAGGTAGTGATAGGACTAGGGGGAATGGAATGAAGCTGGAGATGGGGAGATTCAGGCTAGATGTGAGGAGGAGGTTCTTCACCATGAGAGTGGTGAAACCCTGGAATGGGTTGTCCAGGGAGGTGGTTGAGGCCTCGCCCCTGGAGGTGTTTAAGAGCAGGCTGGATGAGGCTCTGTCCAGCCTGATGTAGTGTGGGGTGTCCCTGCCCGTGGCAAGGGGGTTGGAACTAGATGATCCTTGTGGTCCCTTCCAACCCTGACTGATACTATGATACTAGATGCTGTTGCTAATTTTAGAATCCTGATTGGGGTCAAAGTGGGTCTTGGTACTGCTGCTACATCAGGCTGAAAGGACTTTGGGGAATTTGAGTTTGACAGAAATGAAAGTCATGCCAGCTGTTTTGTGTGTTAGGGCTCTCTATAAATAAGCATAAATCGCTTATATTCTTCAACAATAGTAGGTATGATTCCTTACAGCCTTCAATGTAGAATCTGGAAGCAAAATTATATTGGTTATGGATTTGAATTTGGAAATAAATGTCAAACTTCTTTAAAGGTTAATGATTTTGGCTTGGGGTTCTACTCCCTTCTTTTTTTCTTTCTGATTTTAAAGTGAGGTAGTGAAAGTACCTCATAAGGAAAAGATGATTGCTTGGGCAAATCCAGGAAATGGACAGTTAATATAACATTATAATTAATGTAACATCATGGATATAAAGTGATTTAATTGACTGGTGGACCCCACTCCTCACCTCATCCCTCCTCTGGGGTTATCTAAAAAATCTTCAGCTATCCTTAAGACAGATCTTCTTCCTCCATAACAGCCTTGTCTCTAAGCCCTTAAAGGTAAGTGAGAAGGATTACTTTGGTTGTGCTTGGGAAATAATTGACTGAAGATCGGATGTAATGACAGTGCATTAAAATATGTCACTTGTTCTAATAGCACTTGCAGGACTCCAGAAGGAAAGAATGGAGATGTAGAGTCATTCAAAGCCTGTCTAGGGTTTGTGATAGCCTGTATACTGCTTGAAAAGGTTTACATCTAATGGTTTGGCAAGGTGGAAGCAGTTTGCAAATACCACTTTGTGGAGTGAGGGTTGGCTTTCCCCCAAAACCAATGGAGGGAAACAAAGCTTATGTATTATTTTTTTTGTAGCTGGCTAAAAGCAATAAATGTGCAACAATGTTATTGCATTTCAGTGATTTTTACAGTGTTCTACTGAAATAGTCTCATAAGCACAGCCAAGAACACCGATGTTCCCATGCAGATAAGTGATGTTGGCCATGCTTCTGTACTCGAGGAGAGAATGAAGTCTGCATTTTGAAGGAAAAACATCAAGCAGGGCACAACCTGCTGGGTTTCAGGCCCATCACCACCTCGGAATTTTCACAGTATCATGCAATCCTTATGCACGTTCAGAAATTAGTCTCAAGACAAGAAGTGAATTGAAATGCTGACCCAGCTGCAAATCACTGAGTGCTGTCATCATTTCAGTGAAACCTGTCTTTCACTGTGGGCCTCCTGAAAGGGGAAAAATAGTTGATAAAATGAACACAGTGTGAAAAATTCTCTTAATTGCCAGATGACAAAAGAATGCAGTGAACTATAGGATCCTGAAGTCCTGCCTTTGAAATCAAGAGTGCAGAACGGCATGCCACTTCAGGGAATGTTACCTTTAATTTGGCTTTTAGCACTCTTTGGGATGCAAGCTGGTATCTGACTAAAAATCAAACAGTTTTTCAGAACTGTTGAATATCTTCCCTTCTTATTGAGGTCAGAAAGCCATCTTAAATGCCTATCACTGGCTTTTTATTGGGGAGAAGGGCCTCATCCTGGGGTTTTGCCCTTTAACTGAAGTTAAGGGAGAACAACCACATCTTTTGGAAGCAATCTCAGCTCTTGGGAGGGTGGTGGCAGATGCTGAGGTTCTGCACTGCCATGCCATGTGCAGCACCTGGACCATCTATGCTGGCAAGTACCTGGCAGTAATGTTTTGTACTATGGGTCCAAAACTGGGCAAACTGAGAACTGCAAAACTTTAAGACTGTTTCCAAAGAACTGAGGATTATTCCATAGTTGGATCCCCAGCATATAATTAAAGCAGCTTTCAAAATGAAAGGGAGAGATGCATTATGTCTCTGATTTCCAGGCCCTGGTCCAGCTAAGCAAGAGGTACATGCTTAATTCTGAAGAGTGAATAACTTTGATGCCCAGTTCATAGGGGTTTAATTTATTTGAGCCCTTTGCTAGATTGGGGTCATTTTAATTTTTTTTTTCTCTCTCTAATTAGTGTAACTGCTTAGCAAAGATATTTCCCTTAGTGGTAAATCACCACTTTATATTTCCTATATAATATTTCCAAACTGATTTCTTTTCAAAGATCACTACCAATTAGCACTAATCTTCCTGTGGACATTGGCAGACTTTAAATACCTTCTGATGTTTATGGACTACATTGAATTTAAGTTAGTTATAGACTACAAGACAAGGGACACAGGGTTGGGGTGGGTTTATTTTTGTAACATCACAGTTTCATATCTTTAATAATGATTCTTTGGTACTGAAGACATTTCATAGGGTCAGAGAGCTCTAGTTATTTCATTAGAATGAAATGGAGAGCACAGTGTAGTCATTAAGTAGCCTGTAAATCCCCACTCTTGCACGCAAACTTTTTTCCATAGTGATTTATTCTAAGCTTGCAATACTCTCTTTAGAATTTAAAGTACAGTAAACAAGACCAAACTTCCCATTGCAGCAGAGCTTTCAGACTGAACTTAGTAGAGTCATGGCAGCGCTAAGTCTGATGAGCTCTGTTATGGATTCTCTGGCAATAAGATAGAAGAAGGGAAGGAGTGGGAAGATTAGTGGTTTGGTTTTGATCTCTTGGGACTTCCTGTAAAGCAGTTAAGGCAATATTCCAAAATTAATGCAGTGCCCATGGTAATAGTGGGGTGAGAACACGTTCAGATCCATTAACTCCTAATTCCAGGCACTATGGAAGGGCTGAGACTGCAGTGTTTGCTCAAAACACTGTGAAATGCATTGTTGAATTTTCAGTTGTAGCTCATACCCAGTCCTCACTCCTCCATACTTACTTGCCTGCCTACCTGGCTTTCCACTCACATGGATCCTCTCAATACTTACAGCAGTATCACAGAGTGGCGACCATAAAATAAAGGTGGTGACAGTGGAAAGGCTTCCTACTTTTTATTCCCAAAATACTGTTTCTTGTTAGAGTCAAATGAAGAAAAGTCTCTCTCCTAATTAATTTCTCCTTTTGTGTCAAAAAAACATCACTATTGTGTTTTCAGGACACAATTTTGCCCCTTCACAAAGCAAAGGCTGGGGGAGAAAAAATCCTATGTTTTCTGTGACAGAATGGTTAACACTGTAGCACAACCCTGATCTGGGTTTTCTCAGCCCACTTGTGGAAGCACTAAGAAATGTTTTGTTGCTGCTATTCTTTTGTTAGATAATCCCAGTGAGAATTAATCTGAGATTAGCGTTGTGTTTATCCTTGTGGCTTGAAAATATAGTACCATATTTTTCCATCCTGTCCCAGCAATACAATTGTTCTGGCCTCTGAACCTTTCTGTCCTGTGGTCCCAGGTGTCTGCCAAATTTATCCTTTGTGTTTATTTTCATTTGCCTTTCTGTATGTCTCTCAGACCCAGGATCCGCACCCCACAGTGATTGGTAGGAGGAGGCTAAATGGCTTTCTACTTTCCTTTGGTTTCTGGTATTTTAGAGATATTTTAGGAGTGGAATAGCTACTTTACTTTGTGTCACATGTTTTCCTCCTTCCCATGACAGGAAGAATCAGGAAAGGGATTTGCATTTTGTGAGAATGTGTGTTTTGTTTTGCATCTTGAGGGAGGATCATCAAAATCTGGGGTATCTCCAGATCTCCCTGCTACAGCATTTGGGGAGCATTTACCTGTCCATGCCCTTTGTTTAGTGCATGCTGGATGCTAAATGCCTGCCTCCACATCAGGCAGACCCTGAGCTGCCAATGCAACAGAAGCTGTGACATCCCAGTGTGCAAAAGGACTTCTCCCTTTTCTTCTCTACCTGTCCCCAAGCTGAGTTGCAGGGGTTATCTGATGTGAAGCTGATATATAAATATCATCTTTCTGGGGAGTTTTAGCCTCTGGAGGCATGAACTGCTTTGAGGCCTGACTTGAGGCAGGAGGATTTTGTGCTATGTTCCAGGTTTGCATCCTTCGGAAAGCACTTGGCCTAGAAAGAAATATCCTAAGAGGGGAGAGACCACGAGACCCATCCATTCCTCTCATGTTATTCAGAGAAGATATGTGTAAATGAATTGGTGCTTGGAAACATCCTGGTTGCACTGTGTCTTTGGTTGTGTTTTTTTACCAAGGAAGTAGAATTATTGCTAAACAAAACAATCACATTAAAGCAGAATGTGATTAAACTAGCCTGGTTCCTTCTGCCTACCTTATATTTGCTCTAGCTGTGTTTGCATCTTGGTTGCGTGCAGTGTGTTTTATTTGTATCGGTTTTGTTGGTGAAAGGGTAAGGATGAGGGGAAAATGAACTTTCATTGCAAATATTTGGGAAGAAGGAAAACAGGCTGTGTGAGAGGGAAGTATTTGAGCTATGTGCTTTTGAGTGTTGATGTAATATCTGGCTGTGTTTTACCCTACATACCACAACACAAGAGAGAACAGTTAGGATTCTCCTCACTGGTAAATAAAAGATTTTCTGTTACCCTACAGACTAGCTCATTTGCTCCCAGCAGTTCATAAAGCTGTGGCATGTCAAAAAAAGCTCTCGGTGTACTGACTTGATTTTCCATTAAAAATTAATTGCTTCCTGTTTGATGATGGTGATAAATAATGACCTTTGAAGTGTGCTGCAGTCTCAAGTATACTTCAAGCTCTTCGCCTTTGGCTGAATGAACTTTACTTGCAGGTGTCTTCAAGTCATGGCTTCACAGCGATGACACAGGGAAGAAAGCACCACATAGAAGTTAGCAGTCTAGCTGCTAACTCTTAAGTGTAAGTGTGAGTGACTTCAGCTAGCAGGTTGTGTATACAAAAGCACCATTGTTGTCCTACTTGAGTTAGTTCCTTCTGCCCTACAAAATCTGGATTCAATGTGTATTTTAAAAAACAACAAAACAAACCCCAAATCTCATGCCTTCTCCAGATGTTATTCTATTGGCTAATTAAAACATTGTCCAACCATTTTAGTTCAGTTAACTGGGGGAGCACGTGTGTGACTTGAATACACAACTGAAAAAATGGCATGTTAACATTTAGACATGACCTTCTGAGCCCACCCTGCTTAAAAACAGGCTTATGATTCCCTGTCACTGTCAACTGCCCTTCTCTTCTCTTTAGAGTGCTGCAAATTGTCTCCTGTCTTAGTCCAACCTGTCCACCAAATTCTGTGTCCAAGGCTGTTCTGGCTGTCCTAAAATGGACTTCAGTCTCAGCTGTTCCACATCGTTCATTGCTATCAGCTCCTGCATCACCTGGCATTTGTATCCTCTTCTGTGTCATTTCTGATAGTTTTTAATTTCAGATTGAATCTGAAATTAATATTTCTGTTGAATTTTGTTTCTTTGTACTCCTCAGTCTCCTTGGATTTTAATATTATTTTTCAAACACTGCAAAACACTTTAGAAAACACTAATTAGTGAGTCCATGCAAAATAAATGGATTTCTTTTCGTAACTGGGCAATCTGCTCAAAAGGGAAAAATCCTCTACTTTGTTAAGCATTTTTGCCTCTCTCAGATCTCTCTGGCTGGCTTTTTGCAGTGCTGCTGAAAGCTCTGCTTGCGGGTGAAGCGAAGAATGTGAGCGGGGAGTGTGGGGTATCCCTGTGGAGACAATTATCTCTAAGTGTCATAGCAGTAATGTTTTTTTCTCCTGAAAATCAAGAAAGTCAAACCTCTTCTGTCTGAAAGCAAAGCAGCGTCTTTTATGTAGAGAATCTTCATGGTGGATCCCTATGCAATTTGTTGCAGTAAGACTGCTGGGTTGTGTGTGTGTGTGTGAGGGTGGAGGAAAATCTGCATGTGGCACATCAAATTATTATTTAAACAGTTCTGGCAGAACCTGTCAAGGAAAGTAAGATAAATCAGGGTGAAGGCAAAAACAATTGTGTAAGGTAGTTTATACAAAGCAGTTGCCATTATAAATAATAAAGGACCAAAAGGCATCCCTTGGAAACTTTCCAGTTCATTTTTACCAGTTCTGCCTTAAATAACTGACAATTTTGTAGTACTTTGTGTTCTCACTCATTGATCTTCCTTATCTATGGGAATCTCCCCAAGTACTCCTGGCTTCTTGTTCTGGATCATAAATCTAGATCTTTGCTTCTTGCTCTTGTTTGTTTGTTTTTGTTTTGCATCCTGCATCCTAGGACCTAATCACTAAGGCTACGTTCTTTATATAGCTCTCTTGGCATCCGAGGCTTGCTTCTAGCCAGAACCCTCCCAGCTAAACAGAAACTCAAAACCTTGGTCATTAATACACTGTTCTACTGAACATCCTTGCTCCCAGAAGAAAATAGTTGCCTCTGCCAGAAGGCTGTACTCTGACCAGTGTCTGTCTGCATAGGCAGGGAAGGGAGATGACATGTCTTCATTTCTTCAGTGCACCTGAGATGCTTGGTTATCACTGACCTGTCCAAAAGAGCATGGGGTGTCCCTGTGTACCCTGGCATTGCTCTGTAATGGAGTAAGATCAGCAACAGCCTGAAGCAGTCTCCTTTCCTGATGGTGACTTCTGAGCACATGAGAAATGGACCATCACCTAAACAGATTATGACAGTTGTGGCAGCAGTCTGTTTCTAGTTGGCACTGGTCTGAGGATCTTTCTTCCTTACAGCACTCTTGAAAATAAGGAAGGGAGGCCAGGGAAAGACTTTGAGGATGTTATGCTGATGACATGTCATCTTCTTCCTAAATCACAGGCAACTGTGAAAAAATCTACATTTTAAGGAAAAGTTAGACTGGTAGGGGATTCTGAACAAGAGCATAAGAAGATATTGGCACCAACTTGTCATTCAGTTTAACAACATGCAAATTATTAATACAGGCTTTAAAATCTTGGGCAAAATACTCATGAACATAATTCTTCCTGTCAAGAGTAGTTACAGAAATGCTATCTCTGATGGCCTAAATTCACTTGGCCAGCAAGGATGCTGCCAATAGCTGTATTTAGCATCAGTGCAGCATAAAAGTCCTGCTGTCCCAGACATCTGTCAATACCAGATGAATTTTTTGGTTAAGTATGGAGAGCAGAATACAGGTGAGATTCTATTCCCATGGCAGTCAATAATGAAATGCTTGCTGATCTCCAAGGGCAGTGTAATTAATATCTGGGGAAATGTTTAAACCCATGGCATCTTGAAATATTAATGAGTGTCTTGAAATACCTGATTGTTTTGCACATACCTTCCTTCCCCTCCTGCTTGCATTGGGATAATGCTCTGATTATTTAAGTCTGGGGAATGGCATAGATAATATCACTGTTTTAATTCCAGGATAAATATGAGACAATTATGATTTAAAAATATTTATCTCCTAAACCAAAGGGTAGGTGATGGTTTATGTACTCAAGCAACGAGATGTAGCTCCTCTGTAACTGGATGAAAGCAAGGAGTGGTGTTTCTTGTGATATAGTGGAATGCTGACCAAACAGTTAGCAAATTTGACCTGCAAATTACATCAATTTCCATTTGAAAAAGTTGTGTTAACTTCAGTGGAACCAGTCAGAAATTCATAAATGAATGGGTATTTAGCTCTCTCCCATGTTCAGAAAATAATTAATGAAGTTGTGCTGCAGTTAAAGTACTTACCCAGAGGATCATTTCTCAAAAGGACAAATCTGTAATAGGATTTGTTAATTTGGGTGCCAGTTCCTCTTGAATCATCCTGTATTATTTAATTGTGGGCAACTTAAGCACCAAGTCCATTTAGGATACTGCCTTTCAACATCCACCAGGTAATAAATGTCATGGAAATGGGTGCCTGAACTGAGCACTGAATTCTTCAATCAAAACTGGGGCTCTGGACAGACAAACTGCTGGCTGTCCTTTTCCAAGGACATATATTGGATCCCAGTTACCTTCAAACATAGGGTTACAAAAAATTCCTGAGAAGGAACAGGTCCAAACTGAAATTGGATTTGGCCCCAGGTTTGTCCCTCTGAACTGGTTTAGGAGATAAAGTTGAGAGATGGAGGAGAAGCTTACAGCAAGGAGACATGAAACCTCTCTTGACACATGGCAGATGTTTAATTTTAAATGGTTAAAACAAAGCTAACCCATAGGGGACATCTTTAGTGTGGCCGTTGGGACTTTGCTTTTATTCCTCTTTCTTGCCTGTCCTGTAGTTATGGGCAGCCTGGTGCCTCTAGTGGGAGAGTAGCTCGGGGTGACTTGAGGCTGTCCCCAGCAGAGCAGCTGTGGAGCTGCGAGAAGAGGCTGCTGCCTTTCCAGGGCCATCTCCCTCTCTGCAAAGCAGCACTGACTGCAATATGCTTGCAGCTCTGTAGCGGTCCTGCTGGTGACAGCCTGATATGAGGCAGAGCAATGACAAACAGCCAGGAGGTGATGGGAGTAGCTCCTGCCTGTTGTGAAAGGAAATGCTAAAAGCCGAAGAGCAGCACTGCCTAGGAGGACTCCCCTGTGAAAAGCAGCTCAAGGTTCACCTCCACTTGGAAACTGATGTCATATTAAAGAATATGCTGTACCAACTGGAAATGAAGTTGTAGCACTGCTGTGCCCGAGCACTCCAAGATGAGCTGGAAACCTCCATTGGCCTGGTTCATGGGTACCCCAGCCAAGTGAAGTCAGCTTTGCCATGGTTAGATCTAACAGCAGAACAACTGTTCAATTTCTTGTTCTGGAGCTGTTTGTTTTCAGCTATGTAAACACAACAAGTGATGGCCATAGTAGCTCAGTCTCGTTCTGCTAGCATTAATCTTTTCTTGACTACAGAGCAATTTGTGTTGCAAAGTGGTTGGTATATGTCAATGTATTTCTATGGGACATTTGATATCACTCTTACCTTTCAGGTAAGAAAGTAATTTAATTAAGAGCACTGAAGAGTCTTAAATCTGTTTAAGAGCTCTCTTCAGAGCTGGACTGCAAGAAATGAATGCCTGTGCCCTGTTTGCAAGGCAGCTAGTCCTGTCTCCTAGCCAACACAAACACATTTCGTGAAACATATGTGGATTGTGAGAAGCTGGTAGGAAACTAGTTCAGGAGTTTCCATCCTTGCAACTTGTTTGTCTTCCATTCTTCTGTTATTTTCATGACTAAACAAATTGTTCTGGATGTCTTAGTTTCTACTCAATGAAACTTCAGTACTCTGCAGGAATTCAGTAAACCAGAAACACTGCTTGGTGCTTGAGAAGTTGCTTCCATTTTGAGAATGTGTTTCTAGAGAAGTAGGGTGTGAGTAGATGTGGGTAGTGAAAGAAATGGCACCAACCATGCAGTTTTGATTTCTGAAGGCATTTCCTGAGTTATTTTAAAGGTTTTACGTATGGAAACCTTAACTCTGATTACAAAGTGTCTTTTTAAATGAAAGCTATTAAGCCTGGTGCTCTCCATCGATTCCTTTCAGTCACTTAAAGTTCTTACACAGCTGTGGTGTTCTGACCTGAGTTTGCTCCCTGAGATTAACATACATCAGCTTCTTCCAAGGAAAGGCAATAGAAAAAAGCTTTACCTCCTCTTATCTTTCATGTCCTGTCATCTTCTATGTGCTTTGTTTGCTGATATTTATGTGTATATATTTTATACTCTATGCTCTTACATCTTCTATTTAGTGATATTCATTGAGAGAGTTTAAATCTGATTTATTTTGGGGGGAGGGGAGAGGGGGGCTGGACTAATGATTGATTTTTGAATCAAATGGGTTTTATCCTGAATTAGAAGTTGAATTTACATATTGGCAAAGTATACCATATAAAGTACGTCATACAGGACATTTACTCAATGGCTTCCAAAATATTGTAGATGTTAACAATTACCTTCAAGAAATTGATCATAAACCAAGACAAAAACGTGTGTAAGACAGAGCCCAAGGTAGCCATTGTTTACACGCTAGCAATTTACACCGCCTTCTTTCTCTATGCAGTCAGTTGTTACCACAGAAACTGCAACAACACATGGCACTGGCAGAGGGAAAGCTCCTTCATTAAGAAAGACAATCAACTAACATAAAAATTCTCTTGATCTTCTACCTGCCATTCAAAGGGTGTAAAACACTGGTATGTCACTGTCTCGTGGCAAATGAAGTAAATTCAGTCTTTCGCAGAGAAAGGCTTTTAGTTATGTCCATTTGAATGCCTTAGACAAGGCAGGTTTCACTGAGAGATTCTCTTTGTGCTGCTGTTGGATTCAAAACAGCCCCACAATGTAGTGCCTGAATGGAGCATGGAAGAACTGGGATATAATTAACTACCACTTCCAGATATTATTTTATAAATTAAGGGGAATGTAGTTTGGTTTTTCCACAGAAGCTAAATAAATATGCATTCAGGAGCTCTTGTGAGGTTGCTCCTGAATAGAGAGTTTGAAACTATCTGGACTCAGTTTCCCTAAGACTGCTGGTGTGGTGAAAAGGATATAATTCTCCTATATCTTTTTCCTTAAAGCAGAACGAGAGGTTGGCTAAGGACTATAAATCCATTTGACCTGAGGGAATTCATGGATGCAGAGGTTATAGTCTGGATGTCTCCTCATGAACAGGGCCTCTTCTGCCATCACTTTCCCTAGAACTAGGTGGGCTTAAGAAATGAAGAAATGGGCATGAATTGTTATCCTGAGGTGCCTAAGGCCCCTGAGAAAGGGTCTTCCTGAGCTCTAAACTCAGTACAACCTCTTTTTCCTTGACATAAACCCCTGCTTTTTTAGGCTTTGACTGGAGTCTCATCAAGAACAGACTTTTTGTGGCACTCCCTCTGGGCTCCAGTCTGTCCTTCTGGGATTTTTGAGCAGGAGAGGCAAGGAGTTTCCCAAGCTTTAATTATGGGTATTAATATGCAGGAACCACTCTCTACAGGAGCATCTCTACATTTCCATCTGTGCTTTTGGTGCTTGCTGGCTTCCCTCATCTACTTGTAGCAAATGTTGTAGCTCCAACTTTGCCTCAAAGATTTTGTCTGATTCCCACTTACATGACATGCAGGACAGAGCTGTGACACTAAGCATGAGCAGTGTTGTTGCTTGTATATGCTTGTTGTCAGGCAGCACCAGCTTTGCCACTGAGGCAAATCACAGTTAAAATACAGGTAGCTTCAAGACATCTTTTTGGTCACCATAACATAGTGGAAAAGCAGAATCTCATTGTCAAGAGGGAGAAATGATAACTCTGTCCTTAATCTCACTCTTGAGTATCCAGAGATATGCTGATGCTCTTTGCTTTAAGAAATGGATTTGAGGTAGCTCAACTTCGTTTTAGGAAAATGATTCAGTAGGTTGTACAAGGCACACTTTGGTGTGATAAACTTGCATGGATACCCACAAATTTAGGCAGAGCTTTGCTCCTGAACTGCTCTAGACCTCTATCTGGTGGTATGGTATAGCTTTAAATGAAGACGTTGCCATCAATCAGCCTGTCACCTACCTCGCTACCCACTTGTATTAAATGATTTGACTATCAGCTAAGATGGAGCACACCAGTGAGTGGCATATTATAAGTGTCTAGAGAGATTAGATACTGAAATTAGATGTTATCCAGGCTGCTGCACTGGCTCTCTGAGCTCCCAGTATTGTGGCTTCCAATATGCCCTGCTACAGTCAGATAAAACCTAAAGCTGTGCTGCTTCATGCTCCTCCCCAAGGCTGCAAGCTAGAGGCAGGTAAAGTCAGGCTCCTGAGAAAGTCACAGTAGCTGTGTGCACTGTATAAGCAATGTGGCATCTAATTCTTCTAAAGATGTAGTATGGCAGATTACAGTGGATGCCTTTAACAAGAGTTAACCTCTTCTGTTTTCAGCCTTTTATACCAGTAGCTTCTCAATAACTTCTTCCTTGGGGTGATCCTTGACAAAAGATGATCTTAAAACATAACAACTGAACTATCAGCTAAGGGATCTGGAAGTGGAGTCCCAAGATGACAGCCATCTTTGGGGAAAGCATCCCTCTCCCTGGGAAAGTCCATTTTCCTACAGTGAAGCAGCATTGGATACATGGCTGTTGGTGTACTGCCTTTGCTTCTGTTACTTTGTCATGGGAAAGGATTCTGATGAGAAAAGGTACAGTATATAGGCAATAAGAGTATAGGTACTGAGAAATAGCTTTTAAATGCCTGTTTCCACTGGTGTTATCCCTCTCTTAAAGAGGGGCACAAACTTAGGACCATGCAAAGGGAAAACTAGGCTGACTGGTGGACTCTGACACAGGGGCCAATGGCTTTACCACAGATGGCTGGTGGTGGAGTAAAGTGGACAGTTACTTTATGAATGCTTTAGAAATACTCAGAAATGCATAGGGATTACTTAATTAGTTGTAAGTCACACCTTTAGAAAGAAATAGATAGGCTGCTATTGGCTTATCTTTTCAGGGCTCAAGACTTAAGCTTACTAAACTCACTAAAAAATCCCAGTAACTTTCCTGAATTTAAAATGGGATGATTTAAGGCCCAGAGTTTAATGCTGGATGAGTATCTGTGTTTTCTGCAGGAAGATGTCTTTTCTAGTCTCTAGCTAGAAGAAACATTAGTAGAAAAGAAATGTTTCTCAGAGTTTAACTTTTTATATATGGGCGTATTTAGCCATATAAATTAAGGTTCTTCTCTGCTCATATTAATTACTGCTGAAAGCAATCTTAGCCTCCCTTCTTAATAAGCTGGCAGAGCATGTTCTTGTTGGTCTCTTATTGGTCTCTTCTCCCAGGCAACCAGCACCAGAACAAGAGGATACAGTCTCAAGCTGTGCCAGGGGAAGTTCTTCACGGAGAGAGTTGTTAGGCATTGGAATGGGCTGCCCAGGGAGGTGGTGGAGTCACCGTCCCTGGAGGGGAAGGGACTGGACATGGCACTTGATGCCATAGTTTAGTTAGTCCTGAGGTGTTGGGTGATAGGTTGGACTGGATGATCTCTGAGTCCAACCTTATTGATTCTATGATTCTATGAAGGAGTTGTGGTACTATTTAGTATCCTTTGTTATGTGGTAGAAGATGTCTGACTATGATGGAAATTCTACCAAGTGCCCCTGAGGTTCAGAGTAGAAATAAGAATTGCAGTTCATTGGTGACAGTTTTAAACTGAGCACCTTGCAAGCTGTTATGGCCAAGTCACTAAGGGTAGTATCTGCAGGCAAGAAGGAAGGTGAAAAGGGCAGCTGATCTGCTGATGCCAAGGAAAGGAGTGAAATGTTTCTGTGCACTCCCCTCATGAGGGATTCCTCTCTCATTCATGCTCTCAAACGTGACCAGCTCTGTTGAATAATAGGGTGCAGCTTTTATTTTAGTCACAATAGCAACGTGCCCCCCCACTCACCTTGCCTGGCCTGTCTCTGAGAGGCTGCATTGGCCACCAGCTCTTGGCCTCCTTCCCTGAGTGTGGTCAGGAAGGGATGAGGATGAGCCTGTGTCCCTGCCTGCATCTTGGAGGCATTTAGTGAGTTTTGTAAGACATTTGTTTGTTTTCTAGAGAACAAAGATTGGTATTCAGGGAAAAAGCCCAAGATGTTGTGACAGATGCCAGTCTGCCTAGAAAATACAGAGCCTTTGCTGCAATTGTCAGGGAAAAACACTGGATTTTAGAGCAGCATCCATTGGAACTAAGCACAGCACAGGTACTCCTGGATTTAGCATTAATGCTTTTGACCTGTTTAGACCTATTTACAGTAGTGAGTCTGGTGAAATCTAGGGGTTTGGTTTTGTTTATACTAGTAGGAGACAGGATTCCTTTCTCATTTCTGTTAATGATTTCTTTTGACTAGCTTGTGAAACAAAGGGGGGAGGGGGGAAAAGTAGGACGTTTCTTTGCCTCAGTTTGCACATTTCATGAGAAAAATTGAAGAACACTTGCATGTCTCACTGCAAGTACTGAAAGGATTAAGTCCTTTTTGTGAAGTACTTTGAATTTCTGGAAAAAGATGTTATGGATTAGTAAAATAACACTCTATTTGCATAAATACTAAATGGAGAAGTTGAACAGTGATACCTAAGATAATCCAAAGCTCATCTTAAGCATTCATAAAGTCTCTTCTTTTCTTAGCTCTTCCTATAGGTCCTGTTCTTGGAGATGCTTGCTGCTGGCAACTTGCCAACAGGCAAATCACTGGAATGCAGGGATGCTCAGCCCTGAGGCTGTTGTTTGGTTGTTTCTTTAGATCACAATTCAGAATGTTTTCTTTGAGCTCAATGTAGAAGGACAAGTTCTCAACTGGAGTAAGTGCAGGTGGTTCTGTTCAGCTGAACATCTCTATGTCTATTTGTATCAGCTAAAGTACCCTGACGTACAAATGTCTCTGCAGTGTGCAAGCTATTGCTTTCTGTTTTCCCAGTAGTAAAGATACTGCAGAAGAAATAGGCTTCAAAATCCTGCTGGTCATGTGTAGGATGGTTTAGAGTTCATTCTGTTCTGTTAATATATGGCATCTGTAGTGCAGGGTCTGTAAGGGAAATATTAAAAGGAGTAAACTGAAACAACTTCATAGTTGCCAACATCCACAGAGGCAACTGAATGCTGCTGCAGGGCTTACCTAGTATTATTTCAGAATAAAATCCTTGATTTAGGGTTTTAACTCCTCCTGACTGTCTGAAATGCAGTTGCTGTGCTGTCGAGCTACCTGAGAAATCCTATCATATGGATAATTTCAGGCTGTAGGCAATAAAAACAATAGCAGGCAAGGAGACTACAAAGAATGGGTTAAATCACAGACTTCCTACCTCTTCGGTATTCCTGGATAATAATCCACCTACAGTGACTCTACACTGTGGGTAGAAAATGCCTACCTCTTTTAAAACATAATTTATGCACTCCTTTGCCTTTTGAAAAGGATAGACACCAGCCAGAAGGAAGACTGCTCTGCTGCATTAGGGCTCAGAATTAACCATCAAAATGTGTGCCTGATGTGCAAGTCAATCTGCCAACTCATAAATGTTACAAACAGACAGTTGATTACAGGGTGTATTTTTAAAGCATGCTTTCTGGCTATGTAACTTTAGCAAATGCCATTTCTTCCAAGCTGTGCTAAAAGGACAGGGATACATATGCTGTTAACCTGGCGCAACAGAGATCTGCCATACACTGATTTCCCTGGAGCATTTCTTTCTGCAAGGGCTGTGTGCTATGAGGCAGTGTCTCCTGGATGATTCAAAGTGCCCTTGACTTGATCTGCAGTAAGCAGGAAGGAAGGTGCCTGATAGTTTCTTCTGTGATGCAGTGGTGGCATCTGAGGAGGCTGAAAGTGTGAAGGGGACTTGAAAGGAAGCTCATTCCTTCTTCCTTTTTTGTTCTCTTTTTCCTTTTCCTCTATGAAAGACTAATTCTTGGGCTTGGACCTGAAAGGGTTTGTTGGTGAGAAGTTTCTGCTTTTGAAGTAAAATTGAGACCTAGAAAATTCTCAAGTGGTTGCATAAGTATTGAAAAGACAATACTGCTAAAGCCTGAAAAGCAAGCAATTGACTGGGGAACATAGTTCTATTATAATTGCTTTCTGACCTTTTTTTTGTCTTCCTTTGAGTTTTGATTGAATTCACATTAATTATAATCAATGAGCACTGGGGAACAAAGTTGTGGGTTTTTTTGTTAAAATTTCCTCAGCCTTCCCTTGTTCTTCCATTTGCAAGAGGAGTAATTCATGGTCCCTTCAGGAATTACTCCAGAAAAAAACCCCAAGGAGTCAAAGTTGACACTTTTGATCCCTCGAATTGGACAACCAGGATATAAGCCATTTCAGGCTTCCCTGTATGCCATACCCAAGCAAAACTATGTAAATATGATTTAGAAGTCTTTCCTCAAAAGCAGTGCCTTTTTTTTTTTTTTAGAATGTAATACTCCCATCAAGGTACCCAGACACCTTCCAATCTTCTCCAGCAAGCTGCCAGACTGTTACAGTGGAGAAGCACCAGCAAGTGCATATGGTGCTGTTCATATCTTTCCAACACACTCTGGTCTGCATCCTGGTCAAAAGGGATTTTCAGAGAGACTGGTATCTACAAAGAAGTTGTGCAAATCTTGTATCATCTGCCTTGCTCCTTGAGTCTTCAGGGGAATAATTAACTGCTCCCTGTCCCAACATACTGCCAAGCACAGAAGAGGTCTGTCATCTGTTGTGTCTATCCTGACTTCTTTGCCTCTCATCCTGATCTGTAATAGTACCTCTGCCACTTCTGGCTGAATGTTTCCTCAGGAAGCAAATAGCTTTTCTTCAGTATCTGTCAGATGTCTTTGTGTCAGAGGTCTTGTAATGTAAAGATGATCCTGGAGATAAAGCCAACCCAGCTGAGAAAAAGGTGACTGCTCGCACTATGGTTTGTGTCTTTATGTGATTGCTCAGGAGCTTCAGAATATGTCAGGCTTCAGCATACACAGCATCTGCTCTGGCATCTAATTCTGTAGGGTGCTGGTCGTCTCTGAAGAGACCCACTTTGCTAGACACAGTTCTCAGATCATACTTAGTCTCACTCTTCTAGGAAGGAAATGTGTTTCTGAAAACAGCCAAGATAAAACCCAGGGCTTTGTTGTATTTCTGCTTCAGGGTTGATGTATGCTTAGATTATGGACACAATGGGTGAATTATGCCTAGACTAGTTTCTGGCTTTATGAGATTGCTACAAACTGGAGCCAGTTAAAATGCAGAGTACGATTAAGTCTGCTAGTACTTTAATTTTACATGTTCTGTTTTAAAATGCCTACTTGGGGATATAGGTATTCCTTTTTTAAACTTTGTTTAAAGTTATGTAGCAGATCTGACAATATTCTGTTAGGCATACTCTACTGGGTGTGTCCTGTGTTAATTTATCATCAGCAAAAAAGCGAAAAGAATATTCTGAATCTGTATCTGTCATTTAGAAAGGCTTTGCATACAGTGTTAAACGTTCCTTAATTTTACCTCCCTGATCTGTGAGAGCTTTGCTTTCTTATTTCCTGTCAATCTTATTGAGGAATGCTGCATAATCAGAAGGAAGCAAAGGTAAGATTGTCTTCTGATCCCTCGGATTTATTTTGAGAACAATTTTGGTTCTTTCTGTGTCAGAAAGATGTCCTTACTTCACCTGCTTGGGGCAAACACAATACCTGAAATTCATCCACTACCCCCAATTTATCTCCAAATTACAGTGCATATATTACTTAATCTCCACAATACCTAAATAAGATAGATAAATAATGTTCTATTATCCTGATTTTAGATGTAAATCACTATCAAGAAGGTGTGACTTGCCGGAGGTCACATCTGAAGTCACATCAAGAGTTGGTGCATTCCTGTCCTTCTTACACAAGATTGTACTGCTTCTCTCTGCTCCCTTATCTCTCCTTGATACTTCAGCCCCATCACTGTATCTGCCACTGAATCTTGAACATATATTCCTACTGGAGTCCTGAGTGGCTGGAATACATTAAGAAGCCACATCTTTTCATTAGCCTTTCATTTCATTATCAATTTAAGACTGCATTTACTGTAGACTTCTTTGCTGATTTTGTTGTTTTGTTTTGCTTTGTTTCTTTTATTAATGTGATCAACCAAGGCCAAGGGAGTGCTAACTGTCCCATGGATTTAAGGCATAATGAGAATCACCCCCAGGATAATACCTATGGGAACTGCCACTGACACTTGCATGGCATCTTTCAGAACAACAGGACAAGAGCCTTTGGCTCCCTCTCACTTTCCTAATATATTGATTAGGCCAGCTGTTTTCTCCTGAAATCCCATTTAGTCTTTGATCACAGCTGAAAGGAGTCTGTGTGTGGTGAAGGCTGTAATTCTTCTGCAGGACACTTAAACTGCTGAAGCTAGCCTCCTTTTTTTTGTCTTTTTCTTTCCTGTCAAGCTCCTGTGCTGCCATCAAAGGTGTTTGAATTGCACAGGCCTCAGAGAAAAATAAGGGCATCAGAACATACCATCCAAAGTCCTCAAGTTCTGCAACACAAGCACCAGTGATAACAGATGAGACTTTTCACTGTGGAACCTAACCATTTTTATTCTTTGGCAAGTTCACAACTGTAAAACATGCACTTTTGATCACAAAATCTAGTATTGCAAATTTCCTTCTTCCTGTGCTCTTGTGAGAGCTTGTGTTCTTGCTTGTGGCACACGCAGAATATGCTGGCATATTGCTAACTCATTTGAATTATTCTGATTAGGTCGTTCTCACCTTGCTGGAAAAGGATTTACTGTTAAGTTGCCACAGTCTGAGATTTCAAGCTCTTGACAGTCTTGTTTCTCTGCTAGTAGGCTGGTGATTTGTCATCCTACATTCCCCTTCCAGGGTCTCAGCACTATTTGTTCTTCAATGTCTAGTGAAGATTGAAGGGTGAGACTTCCCTCTCCCCACTGTGATTTGTTCTTCTAATTTTGAAGCCTCCTCCTATCTCCTATTTACTGCTGCTTCATCCTACTCCAGGCATTTTCCTTCTCATTGCTTACATTGGAAACACTATTTTCTGTAGTTCCGCTTCAAGAGTGTCCTTCTAATGTCTGATGACAACTGCAGTTCCTCCACTGCATAGCATCCCATGCTCTGTGAGCAGAGCAGTTATCCAAAACAATTAAAATGCTGTTAAAGCCCAGAACTTTCACTTGCAGCCTCTGGGTAAAAAAGGAACATTCAGAAGGACAAGAAAGCATTGGTCCTTCTTAAACGAAAGCAGTTTTGTGTCCAGAAAGGGCTAGAGAAACACAGAGCCAGGCTGAGACTCGGTTGAAGAAATGTGCACGAGCAAGCCTGCACTTTCCTGATCTACATGGAAATCTGGTTTTATTCTCAGCCAGTTGAACCACAAACAAACCAAGCTAAAACCACCTCAAAAAAGCTGAAGGACTGCAGAAGATATATATATATTTGTGAATAACTCAATAGAAATTATAAAGGCAGTCTGGGGGAAAAGGAATCTCTTTCTCCTTGAAATGACTCCCAAAAATCTGTCATATTTGTCCTGCAGACTTCAGACTGAGAAGATTTACTCCTTTTCCAAAGATTTGAGCTTAATTTTATGCAGACAATTCTTTACTTTTCAGCCATTCTCTTTTAAACTTTGCTGCTTTGTTCTTTCTTTCTGACTACCATTATACTTTTTTAGAAAGTAATACAGGGGGAAACTAATCCAGGGGGAAAAAAATGTTTGGGATTTTTCTCATGGAGAAAAGAGAGAAACTTTAAGTAGTCCTTTTTTTTTTTTTTTGGAGGGGGGGTAGAAGGGGGAGGGGGAGAAATAGGAGGAGAAAAGTAATCTTTTCCTGCTGCAAAAAAAAACACCTATCTACAGTTATTCAACCAGCAGAACACATAATACTGCTGATACTCCAAAAGCTGTTTCGTAGCCAAAAAGCCTGTGTGTTGTGAGAAGGCTCCCTGAACATCATCTGCAAAGTTTCCAAAAACACAACCCAAAAAAAATTCATCACCCTTTCCCCTCCCTCTCAGCTGGATTTGAAAGACCAATAAGGCTGTGGAATAAATGCTGAAGAGGGGCTGGTGACATGCCTGGTGGCTTTACTTTTGGCTCATCACTTTCTACATACGTGTGTCAAAAATACAATCAGTGCCCCAGCACAGCAGGAGATCCAGAACCAGGATGATGAAGGCAGGTGTATTTGAAGAAAAAGGCTATTCAACCCCAGGCTGCAGGGCATGATGAGTTTTGTTAACTAGATGAATTCATCCTTTAGGCTACTGAGTTGGCTTAAGAGCATCTCTCTGGCCAGTGAGCACTCGCAGTTGAGCAGGAATTATGCAGCTTGATAGCTTCATGTGACCTTGAAATTCTTCCTGATTAGAGCTTGTAGTGCATGGAGTGCAAATAGTGAATGAGAAGGTATTTTATTCCATTTGTATCCAAATCCTTATTGATGTGCCTCTCAAAATACAGCTCATGGTCTTTTAGTAAATACAGTGCAAGGCTTGTGAATGTAGATTCCATATAGTTTTTCTGCTGCTTTTTTTCTGAATGTATTTCTGAGCCCTTTGCCATCTGCACACACTACAGCTCTTGTAGGAAGATCGTCAGACCAAACTGCTGCTATAACTGGACAGTCACAGATAAGCTCATAGTAGAAGTCCTTTTTGGTTTTTTTCTCCTTTGTTTGTCAAAGGGAGGAGCAAGATAGGTTTTGCAGCTACAAGAATGAATGATTTGCCCAGTGCTACCAGAAGTGGAAGTTACATCTGTGAGACTGGCATTGCTAAATAAAAGCTGGTCAGCTACCAAGGTGAACAATATGGTCAGATAACCTTGTGGCAGAAAAGAGCTGCTGTCCCTAGCATTCATGTCTAGGATTTCTGCTTAAATTTACTACAATTCTTGCCCCCGTAAACATATACATCTTGCTTCTAAATGAGATTTAGGACAACCAGGATAAAAAGAGACTAGATTAAATTTCTCACTGCTCTGAGTTAGACCTTGCTGCTGAAGTGAAGGGCAAGCAAGGCTTGTATTTGCAAGAAACATCATAAAATCGAAGGGCAGTTGTGTGGTGCTCTCAGCAGTCATACAGCTACTTCAAAACCCTACGTGGATGAGGAGAGTACAAGCAAGTACTTCCCATTGGTGCTTATAAAAACAATACATGAATAAAACAAGAGCCTATGGATACAGTCCCACTATGCAGTATTCCATAACCACACAGATACAGGGAAAAGAGTAGATGCCTGCTCTACCCAAGTTTAATTGCTGTTTGATGGAAGTTGTGTAATGTGAGACTCTGTGTAAGGGAAGAAATGGCTTCAACAGCAGAGTTCTTCACCTCCTAGAAGAATGAAAATATGAATGACTTCCCCAGATTCCTCCATATGAAAGATAACTTCTCCTATTTGCAAGAACCCAGCAAAAGCCTTGTTGATGTGCCCTTTTCCTTTGGATTTTTATCCAAATTGTCTTTGAGTATTTTGTGCTTCAATATCAAAGAGTTCTTTAAAATTCTAAATAATATTTTGTCATAAATGAGTAAGACTTAGAGAACCTTCCTCCTGCAGGGAGATGTTAGTACTGGTAGTCTCCTCCTCAGATGATGATAATAGACACACAAAGCCATCACAGCTGACATTCTAAACCTTTGGGGATCAACCGAAAGAGCTCTGCAGGTGTCACCAACATTAAAGGGAACTGTGAAAATCAGGATACGATGCTGAATTCCCTGTTATGGCCACCTTTGTGAGATCATTTATACCTCAAGGAGATTTTTGCTACAGCAGGATGTCTGAGGCTTAGTGAGACCGCTGACACGAGTTAGCCTAGTGTCTGAAACATGCTTGTGTTTAGCTTGTTTTCAACATGTTTTCAGATGCACTAATGGGCTTTTTGGGTGTCAAACACAGCATCTCGGAAACACCATTCCTCCTGTTGCAAGAGGAAAATCTCCATGTTTAATTATGAAAGAGGCTGGAATGGTTTTGCTGTAGAACATACAGAGAACAAGAAGCCTCAGAACACAGCTCTGAACTTAGTTTCATAGTTTCATAGTTTCATTCAGGGTTGGAAGGGACCACAAGGATCATCTAGTTCCAACCCCCCTGCCATGGGCAGGGACACCCCACACTAGACCAGGCTGGCCCGAGCCTCATCCAGCCTGCTCTTAAACACCCCCAGGGACGGGGCCTCGACCACCTCCCTGGACAACACATTCCAGGGTTTCACCACTCTCATGGTGAAGAACCTCCTCCTCACATCTAGCCTGAATCTCCCCACCTCCAGCTTCATTCCATTCCCCCTAGTCCTATCACTACCTGAGATCCTGAGAAGTCCTTCCCCAGCCTTCCTGTAGGCCCCCTTCAGATACTGGAAGGCCACAATTAGGTCACCTCCTGGCTTTTACTTATATTCCTGCCACAGTTTCCTGTTTTCTCTTTCTTCTACATTTGCTGCAGTTCCTCCTTTCTTCCTTTTCTAATAATTTAAGAGACAAGGTGACAGAACAGATTAGAAAAATATCTATAAATAATACCGTACATAAAGAGGCATTTACCCACTGAGTCTTAAAACCTCTTTCCCTGATTTGTTTCTATTTTTATAAGCTTCATCTTCCTTGACACTGACAATGATTCATATAAATATTAGCTATTCATTTTTAGTCCGCTGCACATAAGTGAGGCTAAACCGTAGTGTTCCTTGGAGTTTTTACCTTGCGGGTCTTCACTAAGGATGGAAAGAGGGACAGGAGGATTCGATTTCTAAGGACACCACAGTTTGGTCCTAGGGTCTTAAATATTAGCATAGATGTAGAATTTTTCAAATTTTCAATGAGAGTCATATTTTAAAGCAGATTTTTATTTTGTTTTCCTCCTACAGGATATAAAAATAGGACAAATTACCATGAATTGAAATCTAAATCTGAAGGTTGTGGAGTACAACACGACTTTTTATACCTCCTTGTCGTGTTGTGGTTATGTAGAACAACCCTGGCACCATGACATTCTTCTGCTATATTTTGGGGTTTAATTAGATTAATTTTTTTAAATGTTTTATTTATTGTCCAGGTGTTTTGTTCTTTGGTCCTCACAGCATAGCTGTTCAAACAATGAAAGAAGATATATCTTTTTTTTCCCCAATGTTTGTCACTTCTAAATTCTAATACAATTGTGTTTCTGTTAGAGCAGAAGTAGATTTGGTAACAGATGGTAAAACTACAAAATTGCCTCTGCTTCATTAGAGCCCCTGGCAAGACTCCTATATTAGGTAAATTACAGCAGAAAGGGATATTTACCAATACACCCTTCACAGTTTCCAGTAAGATTTTGAACTAGCATTACGTGTATCGTGAAGGCGGTGAATGCCGTAGCTGGAATGTTTACTGATCACTTCTGTGTTGGTTGGTAATACCAGCACTGAAGCATACATGCTGTAAAAGGCCCTTATCTTGCAGAGGCTTGTCCTGGTACTTTTCCCAGTTACATCTATCTTGGCAAGAGTTTAATTCAGATCACTTTCCTTTAATGGTGATAATGCACTTTTATTCAAAAGTAATAAAAAAGTAATCAATTTCCATTTAAATTAAAAGAATGATTAGGTTAAAGTATTGATGAAAAGGCAGCCTTCAAAGATTTTGTGAATGCTTGTGTTTACATGGCGTGACTGAAAGGTGACAGATTGATAGCCCTGGGAGATGTAGGTCTGTTCTAACCAAATTATGTGATGTGTCCTCACACTGCCTTGGGAACTCACTTTTGAGAGTGCCAGAACTGCTCAGACTCCAGGGTAAAGAAGCTCTTGCTACTTCTGCAAATCCTCTGCTTCTGTATATCCTCTCTTCTTTGTGCACTTTGTATGTGCCTTCTCCAGAGGGGCTGCTCTAAATCATTGCACATAGCTCATCCTGGAGTCAACTTCACATTGACAACGTAGTTATTTCCTATCAGGAGCTGGCTTTGAGCTGAGTGATTGGAAATAGAAGCAAGTGTTGTCACACGCTGAAGGTACACTGTCTCCAACAACCTCACATCTATCTGTTTCCTGCTATTAATCTTGCTGAGTTCAGTAGCCTGGAATTGCCACACAGGAACAGCTTCTTAGTTCCACATTATTGGGAAATGCTGCTTTGCCACATACCCAATATATTGGTTTGTGAATTAGTCATGCCGTGCAAATGGGATCAACTTCACTAACTGCCTGGATTATGCAGCTGTCTGAAGCTGGGCAGTCTCTTGGGCACAGATGGATGAAAATTTGAAATCCTGCAGTTGGAGGAAGGTATTAAACCTGAAATTTCACATTCTAAGCAAAAAACACAAACAGTGACAGCTAGATTATT
This sequence comes from Melanerpes formicivorus, assembly GCF_026170545.1. Taxonomy (NCBI): domain Eukaryota; kingdom Metazoa; phylum Chordata; class Aves; order Piciformes; family Picidae; genus Melanerpes; species Melanerpes formicivorus. Next base: position 11,364,837 of record NW_027142368.1, on the reverse strand, counting down.
GCATCTGGGGAACTGTTTCACACTACTAATACCTCTTGTTTTTATTAGAGTGTGTATTCAGCAAGTACTTTTGAAGAAGTGCGTCTATTAGTGAAGAAAAATGATGGGCATTAAGAAGGGCTGGATATAATGCAGTGGCCAACAACACTAAGGCAGTTGTGGGCACGTGCAGAAGCAACACAGTAAGCACAGGGAAAAATTAATACACATTTAAGAAAACAGTATCTGCAAGGATAGTGTTTTGTTGTTAAGTTTGAACTTCTACAACTACACTCTTTCATGAGTCTGACCTCAGAAGTGAAGATGTAGGAACTGACTGCTAGATTTCCATGAGGCAGGAGTGATGGAGAGATGGTGGGTGCCCAGCCCTGCTGTCTGCACTGGGTGTCACAGCTCACAGGCATACCGCACCTTTGGAGAATCATAGCTTTGGGTGATCTTCTGCTGCAGTCCAGGTTGACTTGAGCATAGTGTAAAATTCCTCCCAGAGATGCTTACTGTTACATTGCTGGGTTTATGGTAATAGCATTTAGAGGTGTCAACACAGATTGTAACTCTATTGTGCTGGTTATTGCAATAAACATACAGCAGTAAAGGAGAGACAAACAAATGCAAACCTGAGAAAAGTTGTTTTCCTCTTTTGAGAATGACATGCTAAGACTAAATATCTTGCATGATTCCACACACAATAAAAAATTCATAGAAAATTAGAAAGGCTGAAGCATACACAAATGACACAGCTCAAAGAGCTGATGTAACACATTTGTGTACTCGACTTTGTCCTGCTGGCATGCTGCAGGGACTACCTGGAACTCCTGAAAGGGCTCCTCAGAACTAACATAGGCAAGTTAGCAAGGTGCACACGTGACTTTAGTCATATCTGCTAACAAATGCTGGCTTGATGAGCTACATTAATTCAGTTGCTTGGAATCATCAGTCCAAGTCTCTGGTTTGAGGGAGGAGTTAGATTGGTGGGGTTTGGTTTCTTTGCCTTTTTGTTTGTTTAGTTGGCTGGTTGGTTTGGGGTTTTTTTTGTTTGCTCTCCAGTCAATTCACACTGTGTAGGCCTGTGTATATTTCTAGGGAAGTGTGGAATGTTCTGAATGAATGTTAAAGATCACTTAGTAAGAACAAAGGCTTACCCTGCTGTCCTAGCCAAGATATCCTTTGAGGATAGTGAATGTACAATTTTAGGGACTGCTGTAGCTGATGGTAGGAAAAACATGAAGATGAATTTGTGGTTTGGAGTTGAAGATGCTATAGAATTGCTATTGAACCTCAAATTTTTCATTTGCCTTTCATTCAAGTCACTGAGGCTTACAAGGTAAACTCGGCTTCTTTTCTTAGCAGAGCAGGTTCTCCAAAAGGCGTTTTCTTTAGAAGGGTGACTGCACTTTTGCACTATTGATTTCCTGCTGCTTAGACATAACTAACATTTCAAGTAATCTATACAGTTTTGAAATTTACATTAGGTCTTTTTAAAAAATCACTAGCACCTTTGGGACTTCTTGGTAAGATAAACATTGAACTCGTATCAGCTGAGCACTAAATTTCACTATTGCTTAAGCAAAATTCAGACCTAAGCTGATCTGCTACGGCCCCAAAAAAAGAAACCCAAAGGCCACCTGCCAGCAATTGACTCAGCCTGGTACTGACTGAGCTATCTTAGCACAGTTAGGCTGTTCTTGGTTTCTCCTTAGAAGTGCTTTACTGAAAAAGCCTGAGTTAAAATGAGTTCTGCATTATGCGGGACACATTCCCAAGAAGTGCTAAGACGTACTGTCACTAGATTTCTTGCAGAACTCCACGCTAGAAGCAATGGGGAGATCCATGCTAAAAAAAGAAACGGGAATAGCGCAATGTGGCTGACATCACGTTGTCTTGTTTTCAGAGTAGAGATCAGAGGCTGCTGTGAAGGCAAACCCTTTGGCACTGAGTGTTGTGGCAACTGCACAGTTGTTCTCACCCTGAAAACTTTTGCCTGAAATAGGTCTGCATGGGTCTCTGGCTGGATTCCACTAAAATCAGTGGTAGTGGTGACAGTGGCCCTGCAAGGTGAGATAGGATTTCGCTGATGATCTCTTTTGCCCTTGCCCATGTTCTTCTCTGCTATAAGACATGACCTCCTTTCCAATGAAGGTTTGTCGTATGGTTGGAAGGGTAAGGCCAAAAAGCCTCCTCCCTCCCCCCGTAAAGATCCATCTTTTTGTTTACCAACATCCGACTACTATATTCCCTTTTGTAAGGGGACAGCCTCAATCGGTCACAAGGTTGTAGCTGCTCAGCATCGTTAGGGGTTTCTCTCCATTAATTTTTTTGGAAATCTATTAAAAAATTAGAATAATTCTGATTAAAAGTTTTAATTTCATGAATACCAGGATAAATCACAACATTGGCCTCCACCTGTCAACTGATGCAGTATAATCATGACTGTAAGAATCCAAACTGAAAAACAGAAAAGGGTTATTGGAATGAATTTTCAATGTGAATTAAGAGGCAGAGGGAGCTGGGGCTGCTTAGCCTGGAGAAGAGGAGACTCAGGGGTGACCTTATTGCTCTCTACAGCTACCTGAAGGGGGGTTGTAGACAGGCAGAGGTTGGTCTCTTCTCCCAGGCAGCCAGCACCAGAACAAGAGGACACAGTCTCAGGCTGCGCCAGGGGAGGTTCAGGCTGGAGGTCAGGAGGAAGTTTTACACAGAAAGAGTGATTGCCCATTGGAATGGGCTGCCCAGGGAGGTGGTGGAGTCCCCATCACTGGAGGTGTTCAGGAGGAGACTTGACAGGGTGCTTGGTTGCATGGGTTAGTTGATTAGGTGGTGTTGGATGATAGGTTGGACGCCATGATCTTGACGGTCTCTTCCAACCTGGTCTGGTTCTGTTCTGTTCTGTTCTATTCTATTCTATTCTATTCTATTCTATTCTATTCTATTCGCAGCTGAATTGATGATGCATGTCAAATAAGCAACCTGAAGTGACCATATCTTTCTGTAGTTGAATAGGGAAATGCAGATAATGTTTTAAATGGGGGTTTTCGGAGGACAAAGGTGAATAAGAACAAGGATTCTTCTGCATTTGAAACAAAGAGCTGTTACCTTGTTGGCGTGTTTCTGTGCACCTTTTAAAGTTTTTTGTGAATGTTGAGATGATGGTCCAGGAAATTCAGGAATGGATGGAATTGATTAGCTGGTGCAGACCAAAATGCCTGGCTTAACTTGCATTTGTCTCTGGGAAATTATACGACCCGGTAGGAATAGGTTTTGCCTTTGTTGTTTAAAACCAAATAGTCGATTTCATTCATTCTTAAAAGGGGCATTCTTTACCAGGTTTTCATATAAAAAGTCAGTAGGATATATTAAGCTGTTTCATGCAGTCACACCACCACAATGGTCTTGAGCAAACATTTTCTCCAAGTAGTCTAGCAGTGCTAAGATCTATTGCTGCTCCTGAAGGATCAACAGAGTTACATAAGCGTGTGCCAGCAGCGTGTGTGCCTGTGGTGGTAGCTCATGTGCAGCACACACATTGCTGCCTGTCCACGCTCACCGAAACCCAAGATTTATTGCATTTACAGAGGGCCATTACAGTGCAATTTTAACTTGCTGTCATTAAAGGGTCTTACATCATAAGCAATCACTGCAAAAAGCCTTGGACTGAGATTTATTCATAATTTTTATAGCATGATTTATTAGAGCCCCCACTATCTCTTATAAATCATCTCCAAAAGAAATGAGAATCAATTAGGGCCTGGTCCTTTCACCTTTACCCATGCTGGGTGGTACCTTGTTCTCAGCCTGAAGGAAGCGGGGATATTCCTGGAGTAAGCTATCACTACAGGAGTAGGAGGGAAGACAGCAAAATCTGAGTCCTTAGTGAGCACAGGAGATGTAAAAATTTTTCAAGAAATGACAGCATTTGGTTTATATTCCAGGGGGAGGGGGCGGTTCTTCATAGATTTCGCTGGTTTCATCTGATCCTAACACTCCTGTGTACCATTTGGAGTGAATCACATATTTATGTAATGCAATACTCAGCAGAGAAAGCCAAGTCAGCCTTCTAATGCTGTTCTCTCCTCAGATCAAATCCAGCATATAGTAACTGAGAAGCTAATTGTAATACAATTGCAAAGAGCTCAAAATGGCTGTTCTATTAGTCTTACCCCCATGAGTACACTGACATGTCATCAAATCAAGCCTATACAAAATGGAATCTCAGTTTTGCCATCTGTATTTGCATAAGAATGCATCAGACCCTTGATTATCAATTAGGGCCCAGTTCCTCAATCTGAATACCTCTGCTTGCCCTTTTTAATCTGAAATACAGAGCTTGGATGCGATTTGGTTGACCATTAATTGAAGTCATGTGTTTTGGATGGGGATGTATTCTATAGTTATTGCAGTAAAAAGATGCCAGTGAGCTCATTAAGAGCTTTGCCAGTATTAGAGCTCTGTGTTTTGATGCAATGTGCTGAAGATGCTCATAGCTTTAAATGATTATGAAAATACATACCTGAATATGTATGCTCCTAATACACTGCCAAGAACTATTGCACTTCAGTGCCCTGGAGTGGAGATATGCAATGCATCCATTTAAAAAAGCAGTACACTGCAATTAATTTGTTAGCCTGAACCACACTGCAGGAAAATTCATTTGTATCCTTGAAGTTGGCGGTAATTTTGGCACTGAATATCAATAGCAGTAAGGCCCTCTGTTACTGATATGCTCACATCTCTCCTTCCTTTAAAAGCAATGCAATATGAATAGACTTTACTAAAGTACTATCAGAAACACAGATTAGTCATGTATTTTTACAAAGAAAGAGATAAAGACCATGAAACACTATAGACTGCACAGGAGGAGCAAAAACATGATGGAAATAATAGTTTCCCCAGGTATAGTCTAAGATATCACATTTTTGTGAGCAGCTCTAAAATAGAAATATCATAATTGATCCACAGATGTTATAATCCTTTGTCTCATGGTATACCAACAAACAACACCAGTAGTTTGTTGCCTTTTTCTCCTAACCAAAACCAAAATAGAAAATGTCAGGAGAAGGGCAAAGAAGATAATTGACGGCACACAGGGATGGATTAAAGAGAGAAGGGACTAAATACCATACTGAAACCAGTCACTAAAGTCACATCGATTTTGGTGACACCACGGTTACATTTTCAGAAGTATTTTGGGATGGTTTAATTTTGAAGTCCTTCCTCATATGGAAATCCCACTCAGCATCGTAGGAGGTGGCAGTGATAGGAAGGCGCATATATATATATATATATGTGTGTGTGTGTGTGTGTGTGTATGCATATGATGGTATGAACCATACAATCACAGCCTTGGCTAAATCAAGTAAATTTTGTAACCTAGAAACATAAAAATTAAGTAAGATTAAACCAAAACTTCAAATGACAACAGATGCTGTTCTTTTTTAAGGGTTTAGAATAATAGAAATAAAATTGGAAATAGGCAAATGGATTAAAAAAAAAATACCCTTCCTTAAATTAAAACTGCCAAGTCTGTACTAGGCAGCCAGGGATTTGTCAGGTGGATGAAATCATCCCTGTCATCTCCCCATGAAGTTGTGACTTCAAAGAGATTGTAAGATGTTCTGGGCAGACATCCTATCTTCCTATGTGTGTCTGAACAACTCAGAGCAATGACGCCATAATTCTGCAGAGCTGCTGTGACCTTTTTTCTTTCTCTTTTTTTTGGTGGTGGTTTTAGAATTCATTACTTCTGAAGTCAGAGGGACAATTCCCAGGAGTTATTTCTGAGTGTGCCTGCTCCCACCTTGGCTAATGCAATAGGGACTGAACATGGGATGGGATGTGAGAGATGAACACCTTCTAGCTGGCATTGCAAAGGCTTCTTGGGACAGGATGCAGAGAAGACTACACCATGCTTACTAATGGGTTACATAAGGATTTGCAGTAGCATGTGCCTCAGTGAGAGAAAATAGGAATAAAATGGGATTTTAGGAACTATATTAATAATGAATGACAGAATGGTAGTTAATACATGTCTGTCTGTAATTCCATTATACTACAAGTGCAGGGGAAACTTCATTTAATGTGGAAAGATTCTAATTTTTCCAGAGCTGTAATGCAGCGTGCAGTTAAAATTAGGCTGTGTCGTTAATTGTCAAAGTATGTGGTGAGAATTACTGCAGGCAGCTTCAGTGCAGGATTAGCTATGCCTCTGCAGGGGAGACCTCGCAGAAAGGCCCAAGATGGGAGAGCAGCTCCATCAGGCCCCCTTCGCTGATATCTCTCCCTGGGGAGAGGGTGGTGGTGGTTAGGGGCAGGCATGTGTGGCAGATCTCCTTTCTCTCCCTCACCGCTCACCATGTGTCACTCCAGTGTGTCCTGCATCAGATGGCTGCAGAGTGAGCTCCCCTACTGAAGGGGGATGAATATCTATTCCCAATCCCTGATGCTTCCCCAAATTCCTGATTTTAGCTGTACTGGGCCAGGGTAAAGGATAAGCAGAATTCACCCCAGCCTCTAAGCCTCAAGACAGTATGGTTATTCAGGAACTAAGATCCCATAAGAATGTAGCTTAAATAGAAAAAATCAGTTTAAATGAACACAGCAAGGTTGAAATGCTCTGGAATGTACCAAAGAACACTGGAAGAAACTCCTGGGGAATACCTTTTCCTCACCTTCACTCTCCTTTTTCCTATCTCCTTCTCAGTGTCAGAAACTCGTCCTTCAAAACTCACCCACTGAGGAAAGCAGATCCTTCTGCAGGACATGAGGGGAGAACATGAGGGACAGGTGAGTCAGACTTCTGCCATAAGCCTTTCCTCTTCCAGAGCAGAGCTGTATAGCATATGCCAGGATGGCAAGTCAAGCTGTTGAGGACTTTCCATAGGACCTCAACCAGCTTTTATTTTAAAACAGTAAAACTGTTTATTTGGAAGGACTACAAAAGCCTTCCTGAGGGTTCATTAATGAATCTTAACTGTCCAATTCGAATGTGAATACTAGCGCAGAATCTCAGCTGAAAGCTCCTTGTTCCCAAGCACTGACTGACCTACCAGCTGTGAATTGACACAAACACAACCTTACCCTGCTGGGAAGGATGAGAAAGAAGGGGGCAAAGATCTTGGATATTTGCAGGCCAAACTCCCCAGGAAGCCAGTGGGAGCTTTGCTAGTTTAAGAACAGCATGATCAGACATAAAGGAGAGAGGCTGCTAAGAAAATATTTTTCAGGCATTTGTGTACTGAGGGGCCCATAGTAGGAATGCAGAAGGCAAGACACCTATTACAGCAGAACTCTGATGTGCTGCCTTAGTCTATCTGTGTAGCTGTGTGCCTCTGAGTATGTTTCCACCTTTGCCTCTACTTATGAAAAATAATTTACAAAGTTGCCTGACCCTACAAAAAAGACTGATCTAATAACCTTCAAAGAAATGTTTTACCAGTTGAGGTTCACAGTATCCATTGACACGCAGTCATCTTTAGCTGCCTGATCAGTTGCTTTTGAAAAACCACCGGGGTGCCTGTCTGTCTGCATATGCACCCAGTATCTCTGCACATCTGACCTTCTCCATCACTTTACTCTGTTAAGACCTCCAGGTACCAGACTTCACCTCTGTTACCCAAATCTGTGATTTGACCTGATCCAAGCTACCCTTTCTTACTACAAATTTAGAAGGCAATGAAATTTTTAAAGGTATTTCACTATTTTAGAAAGATCTGCCTTATTTAAGAGATTACTGTTCAGAAAACTAGAATTTCATTAACTCAGCCACTAGTCTTTCAGCAAGGAACTGTTGCCTCTGTTGCACCTAAAGACAAAGTTACTGGGAGCTCAGGCTTTATCAAAGTAAGTTTAGAAGCAGACAAAACTTGCAGAGTTAGCTGATTTGCCTGACATACATGAGTGCTCTTTCAGTCTCCCCAGACATCTACAATGAGAACCGATGTAATTTAGTATGCATTAGGTGCTGGTGAAGCAAAACAGTCAAATATATTTGTAACCAGTGTCCATCAAATTCTCCAAGAATGGCTAGATTTGAGTAAATGCTGAGCTCTCTGTGAACAGTTCATAAACATTCACTGACTTAGTGTACAGACAGAGCCCTGAGAAATCATGCTTTATTCAGATATGCAGGCTTTCATTTAAGCTTAATATTCATATACTGTTTTCCTTTCCCTTTTCCAAGTGCACAAGTCTAATGGTTATGTAAAATGATGCTTATATTAGGATGTTATTTTGGTGCCATATGTAAACACCAAACATGTATTTAACAACCACCATTGGTACAAGCCTCAGATCCAATGAGAATGACAATTTTTTGTGAGGTACTTTTTGCCAGAATGGCAATGTGAATGTAGTATTTTGCACAACTGAAATGCAGTTGGTATCTGAAAGCAGTGTACACAATTGAAAGTGAGGTAACAGTAAATTTGTTGCCTGTACTTCACTAACAATAGCTTTAATATACCATCACTTGTTAATGATGCTCTCCATTATTTCACTGTAAATTAGCTGTGGTGAATTTTAAGGTCTTTTTGCAATGTCTGTGTTAGGTTGCAGGAGCATAAATCAAACTCCCATCTCTTTTTACATTCATAACCATAACATACGGCTTTTATTATAGAATGTTAAGTGTCTTAGAATGTCTTCTTAATGGACAGCATGTGCATGTGTTGATGATGAAAGCCATATTCCTTCATGCAAAATATTAATGCATACGGCCTGCATCTCCATAGATACAAGTTAAAGAATTGTATTTAACTCATGAAATATTCAGCATGCACTTCAACTTTGCCCAGAATTCGTATTTCCCTAGTTGTAACAGTCCTTTAAGGAAATAAGAAGTTAAGAGGTAAATCAGAGGCTGGTACAGCTATCAGGTATACACATGTAATTTTGAATAAATGATGTAACAGCCACTGCAAAAAAATGACCAACAAACCCAAACCATTTCGTGAAATGTGTATTTCTAACTAAAATACTGGTAGGGAACTACAAAATGGAACTTATATCCTCCTAGAATTACAGCTTCTACATCACAAAGACTCTTAATATTACTGATAGATTTTGCTCTTTGACCTAACATATCATAAGGCTTCCAGGCAAAAGAGTGGTTTAGTCTCTGTTTTATCCCTTTCATTAGAACATCATTATCCATTTAGCCTTTGGACCATTCCACAAAGTCTTGGACTAGCACACTGCTTTGACTTAAAATGTGTTTTACCAAGAGATTCCTGGGCACAAGAAAGATCTGCTATTCCACTCAGTGCCTGCTAATGTTGGGCTTGATTAAAGGGAGCTAGCTAAGCCTTTTGAAGGATACCCTCCAGCCTTCCCTCTACGCTTCCATGTTCCCTTGGCATAAATCAGGGATATGAAAGCTGCAGTTCAACAGCATCCTCCTTTCATCTTGTGCTAAATATTTTATTATTCCTTTATCCTTCATGCTGTTTAAAGGAATTCATTTAAAATATTAACTTCTTTGTTCAGGAAGGAAATCTCCAAAGGGTATGCAAACAAGAATCTTTAGAAAAGCACCAGGATAGAACTCCAGGCTCTGCTCCAGCTTTCCCCATTCATTCAGCCTGCAGACCTGGCGGCTCCCTGCTGGGGATCTCTGCTCAGACGGAAAGTCTCCAGCAGCTGCTGTTCCACCACCCATTCATACACAACCAGCTCCCTAGTCCCTGCTCTCTGCATTTCCACTGCTTTCCTCCATCCCTCCAATTTGCGCCCTAATCTGATCTCACTTCTTTGATCCTCCTCGGGAACACTGATCATCCTCCCACACCAAAGCACCACTCATCCCTACCGAGGGCTGGCAGCAATTACGCTGTAACAAAGGTACACTGGAGAGAGGAGTAAACCCCATCCAAACCAGTTTCTTTGTGAAGGCATTATCCTCCACCTGTTTTCCTGCTTATCAGTATGGGGGAATCTTGGGGGTTAATCCTGATGCTGCTCATGAAGTAAATGTTTACTTTGACTTCAGGAGAAAAATCGGGCCCTAATTAATGTAATTATCCTCCCATGTAATAGCATGAACTGTACCTACTTAGAGGACTTGGGTGACAGTTTAAGACCATCTTTAGTCACAGCAACACTGTAAACTGCACCACCGTGCATTCCCTTTCCAAAACAACTGCAGGCACTGGGAGGGGAGGAGTTGTCCTTCAGTCACCAGGCAAGAAACCTGTCACACAGGGTGTCCCTTCTACATGAATGAACCCTCTCCTCTGATTAATATTGTGCATTTCCCACAAGGGAAAAGACAGAGTGGAGAGGTAAGTGAGGAACTGAATTACCCATTCTCAGAGAAGCATGATCATAAATATTTAACATGGTATGTAGGAGAAAAGAGAAAGAAGAGGCTCCCTTTCCAGTCCAGACTGAGAAACTATCCAAATCCCCATGTCTCTCAGGGACTGCTTGTTCCCATGATCCTTTCTCCATCTCGTAAAGAAGGGAGAGCTGTTAGCTCATAGGAGGGCTGGACAAGGTGTCTCTCTTTACTGAGAAATGACTGACTGTAAAAAATCTGCGCATTGGAGGGACATTACCTGGAGATCTCCCTGCCTTGTGGATGGGACTCTGCCCAGAGCTGTGCTCCCTTAGGAGCCTGCTAGAAAATAAGGGTCTCTAGCAACCCACCTATGGGTACACACACTAGTGCCTTGGCGTCCACTGGTGCCCCAATGCTTGGGCCTGCAGAAGAGCGATACATCCCTGTACCCTGTGCATGGCTTTTTTGTATGGCTACACATGGATGGCTGCTCTGCTCTGACAGTGGAGATAACACTGATGATGTTGGGAGGAAGTGGGACCGAAGGGAGGTTCGACTGTTTTGATGAGGGTGCTGGTTGGATAGCTTACCCTTGCATATCTGGAGGAGTAGGGATCCTCAAAGAGCGCCCAGATGCGGGGCTGCCACCGTTTCCAGAAGCCCCCAGACCTGCCATCTGGGGAATCACTAAGTGCTAGGCGTTTTGTCATCTCCAGCTCCTCTTCACCATCACCAGAGTCTCCGGTGCCATCTATGTCTCCGTCCTCGGCACTGCTATCCAGGGGCGCCCCACCAAAGCTGTCTAGAGCCTCTTCGGCGTCACGGTGCTGCCGATAGGTCATCCAACAGCAGGGCTCCACATCGGTCTCATCGATGCCCCAGAAGGCCAGCTCCTCCTCATACAGGGGTCCGCACACGTCCGCGGGGCAGTGCAGCTTGCCAGTGCGGTAGTAATTCAGGATATGGGCGAAGACGCCCGGGTGCCGGTCAAAGAAAAACTCATCCGTACGGGGGTCATAGTCGAAGTGGCTGTGGGCATCGGGCTCGGCGATCCAGGCCAGCCGAGTGCCGGGCAGGGTGCGCAGGGTGCTGCGGTAAGTCTGGTGCCTAGTCCCTCCCACGTTGATCACAATGCGGTCGCTCTCGTCGCCCTGGCCCATCTCGTCTCTTATTAGGCATGTCGCAGACTCATCCAAGCAAGCACGGCAGGCGGCAAGCCCGTGAGGGGACGGCTGCTCGGCGGCAGTCGGTGCCTAAACCGAGCCCCGATCCAGGCCCGCGGGGGCGAAGGGGCCCCGGCCGACTCGGCTCCTCGGGGACCGCTCCGAGGGAAAGCCGGTGCCGCTGGCTCCCGGCGCTGCACCGGCGTCGTCTGAAGTCAGGCACTGGGGGGCCGTGGTAGCTGCAGCCGCGGCGGAGGGGCAGGGGGGGCCATGCTCCGGGAGCGCGGGCGCTGCGGTGCCGGGGCGCGGGGATGTGCCGGAGGGGGAGGGCCCTTCCCTGGGTGGACGTGGCCAAAAGCACAAAATAAAAAAAAAGAACAGAAAAAAAAAAAAAAGGGGAGGGGGGGGAAGAAAAATAAAGGGAGAAAAATCGCGGCACCAGCGCTGGCCACAGGTGCTGCGGGCGCGGGGCTGCGGGAGGCGGGCAGGCAGTGGCGGCTGCAGCCCCCGCAGGGCTCGGCGGGGCTGTGCCCGCGCCCCTCCGGGCGGGGCCGAGCGAGACGAGCGGGGCGGGGGCGCCCGCAGGTGCTGAACGGACAGCGCCGAGCACCGCCTCCGCCTTGCGCCCGGCCCGAGCGCTGCCGCTGCTCCTCTCGCTGCCGCCGCCGCTACCGGGCGGCTCGGTGCAGCCCGGTGCAGCCCGCCCGTTCGCCGGACAGCGCCGCGCAGGCGCGCTGCCCCCGCCCCGCCGCCGCTCGCCGGGTCCTAGCGCCGGGCGCGCCCCGAGGGCGCCGTCCGTGGTTGCCGCCGCCGCCCTGACACCCGCAGTCCGCCACGTCGCATACGTCCTCACCGATGGCGGGACTGAGCTCCCCGCTCCGTTGCCCCCGGCTGGAGGAGGAGCACCCTGCGGCCTCGCTCCCTTCCCGAGTAACCGGCCTTTCCCTCTCTCGGTGGCGCGAGAGTCGCCCTGGACGCGCTGGGTTTTGCGATGCAGCCCCCCAGCAGGCTATGAGCGACCCTTTCTGGTTCTGTGGAAGCTAGCCACGGCTGTTCCCGTCCTTCGCGGGCTGAGCTCACTTAAGGGCAAAATTCAAGACCTCCTCAGACATAAACTTCTCCCAGCAGTAGATGCCCCGGGTTTGAATCTTCTACTGCATCACACCTTGATAGGTGCCCACATACCTGCTCCGGTTCTCCATCTTGTCTTATATTCTTCCTGCTGTTCTCTTCTTTCTTCCATAACACCTGGGTTGCTATATGCACTCCTGTGGATTATTCTGTTTTATTGTCATTGATTCTCAGGGGAGATTTCACATCTACAAAAAGATGAGTTCCTGCCCCACAAGGAATGTGAAGAACAGCATGGAGATGATTGTGTGGAAGGGAAGGAACAGGTATGTGGACATGTTCTGTGTTTTGTCTTGTTTGCTGCCAGCATCTCATGAGGAACGTGCTTGTGAGAACCTGGAAGGCTGAGACATTGAGGCTGAATCATGGGAGGTCATGTCATGATGAGTGGATAATGTGGAAAAACATAGGATTGAAGAGTATACAGTTGAGGAATGTTGCTGGAGCACAGAAGTGGTAGAGACAACACAGTGCTCAACAGAAGACAGTAGACTAGAGGAATGCAGCTGAGTGTTAAAAGAGGCCAGGGATTCAGATGTGCTGGAACAGCAGGTGAAAAACAAGTGGAGGACTGCTAAGGAGCAAGTGGTGTGGTTTGGTTTGTGAGAGGAGATGCTTGATCATCCACAGCTTTGTTGGGTCTCAAAGGAACACTGCATGTTTGGGATTCAGGGAAGGGAACTTTGCAGTAGTTGTGGTAGGATATACCAGAGAGGTCTGGACAGCATATGTGTCTGTGAAAAAGGATTGGTCTTGAAGCTGGTGAGGTAGAAGGAAGAGCAGAAGCTGGGTGCTGTTTGTGTATGACTCATGGGAAAAGGGAAGGCAGACAGCGGAAATGGGGAGTGTGTTACTGCTGTCAGCAGTGAAAGAGAAAAGGGAAAGTGAAGCTAAACCATGGCAACCTGCACCTCAGCTAGCATAAACTCATGAGACCACCACCAGCAAGAAGTGCCAGGCAGCCACTGGAGCATTGGGACTGAATGGGGTGGAAAGGTTGATGACAGAGGGGGGACCACAACTGAAGAAATGCTGTCTGAAATCCTTGAGACCTGCCAGAAAGAGGGCACAGTGATCTAAAACGCTGGCTTAATTCTAAACAATCATTTCCCATCATTGGAAAGGTTGGGAATATGATAGACAAATCAACCAAAAGAAATTCTAAACAGCTTATCTGTGCACAAAAATATTCCATGGAAGTTTGGTTAACCCCAAACTGTATTGTGACACTTGTACCCCCTCTAGTCCCACTGAAAAATAACAATATTGTGATGAATTTTTATTCTGGTTTATATTTGACATGTTTGAGGATTCTTTCTGGCTGCAGAACAACTGCTTGCACAGACTTGGTATCTCAGACCATAAGCCTCCATCTTCAGGTGCTAGGATGCTGAAGGATCTCCCCTCACTCTGCAAAGACTGCCCAGGCTATAAGGAGATTCTGTAATCCCTGTGTGCATGTGATGAATGTATGAATGAATTTGCCACAGTCAGACATACCCACATTGAGTCTTTTCAATGTCAGAATTGTTGTATGTTTGCTCTGTGCCTTGAGACTTGCCTTGGAGACAACAGCGTCTTTGGCGGAAGCAGGATCACACATTTGGTCACTCATGTAATACCATAGGCTTCAGAGGAGTTCTTAATGAATGGAATAAGAAATGAATGAATTAATTGAATGAATGAGTGGAAATTGAGGTCCCTTGTCAATGAACTGAGAACAGGTCCTTCTGAACTTCCCAGATGGGTGTATTCTCTGCAGTGGAAAGAAAAGTTAGATGGGGAGGACTTCATGTAAAAGCAGATGTTTAAGTCCAGGGATTATCTAGAACTAAACCAAATTTAATACTGTGGGGAGGTTTCTGTAGAGGGAATGAAGTTGGTAGATTGTTCAGATAGTTCACAGTCTGTTTGAAAAAGGATTCTGGTGCAGGAGCAGCAGGAGGCAATGCTGTACGAAGTTCTTAAAATGCATTAAAAGATATTAACCTTGAAATTGTGTTTTGTTTCCTGAGCTGATTATCACAGTTGATGGGAGATGTTGATGATCATCTGCCTTGAGCTGGAACTGGCCAAGCTGGGCTCAAGTGGGGAAAATAAGCTGTAGAGTTTAGAAAGATCTTTCTAAAGGCCTCCCTAGGGGGAGCCTGCTGAGATGCCAGAGTTGCTCAGCTGATACTCAGGAGAGTATATATGTGCTTTGAGCAGTCCTGCTAAAATCATTGGGTCTTCTACTCCTCTTAATCAGCATTTTTAATGGTGACAGTGGAAGAATATCTTTAGGTACATAGATCTGTTTTAGTTTTTGAACTACTGTGTGGCTGCAAAGGAGAGTGAGTCCTCTTACTAAGTTTATCACTTGTGTTATGTCGCCCCACTGTCTCCTCTGTTCTGATGACACTGGCAAAGTCCTTCTTTCACCTTTCTATCTGGTGTCCTGGCATCACCTTTGTTGCCCTACGCTTCAGCATCTCCAGGGTAATAATAGACTGTGAAAGGTAGGTTGTCTTTCAAACAGAATTCTAAATTCTATCTACAAAAAAAAACCCAAAACCAACACTCCCCCCAAAAAAGTAAAACAACCCCAAAACAAAGCAAAATAACAAAAACCCAACCAGCTTGTGGGTTCATGTGCTATTCGCTAGTTAATCCTCCTGCTCTCCACTTACTGCCTTAGCAGAGAACTCCAGTGATTTCTAATCTAATTCCAAAGGAGCTTTCTTTTCAATGTGGGAGATGACTGAGCATACATTCCCTAATATTCCTAAACTTGGTCACTCGTAACTTTGGAGTGAAATTGTAACTTCTTTTTTTTTCAATCTTCCCCCTTAGGGAAGATGCCAGATTGACAGATCAAAATCACTGTGTTGTACAGGCAGAGAAAGCACATAGGGAAGCTTTGCTGTATGTTTTGGTGCTTTACTGGTATAACAAGAATATCTCATTCTGCACACCTCTTTGGCTGTTTCATTCACCGAGGTTCCTGGTGAGTATACCAGCAATGGCAGCAGCCAAACAAGCACTCATGAAATTTAAGCTTAAATCTGAGATCATCAGCCTGTTTATATTCAAAGAAAAGGGCTATTCTGAAAAACTTGTTGACCAATTCTATCAAATGCAACCATATAAAGAAGGAAAAGAGATGTTCAGAGAAGCTGTGATTTTGTGTGCATCTATGAATACACCTGGGGAGCACATTCAGCACCTTTTAAAGACAGAGGAAGTTGAGAGGGAGAGATTTGCTTCTAAAAGTTACATTCTCAAACCAAAAGACAGCCAGGGCTTGAATGCAGTCATTCACTGTGCTCTCTGGTATTAAATTCTTGACAACTCAACAGTATCAGTTTTAGATTACATCATGCTGTGAATTGCTCTGTCTGTTAATATTGATCTTTGTAAATCACTTGGTTTGAGGTCTTCAAATGGAAAGCTAGGATGCACTTCAGCAGTACTCACTTTGTCCTTGAAAATCATCTAAAAACAAAGCAAGCTGCAGCTGCATGGATGATATTACTTTTCTGAAAGGTTAGATTTGCCCCTTTGAACTGTCAATAGTTGGACAAAAGCCTTCCATAGAAAGAATGAGAACAGAGATAAAAATTGTTGGTACTTGATGTTGACTGAGGGAGTCACAGAGGTGCTGCATATCTGAAGAGCTGTGCACCCAAAGCCTGATTCAAAGAAGTCATGACGCTTGTAACGATTAGCCAAAGTACAGGAGTTATAACTAAATGCTAGCTCCTATACTTCTAGTGACTTGATTTTATTTTTTCTCTTAATTACCTAAGTTTGGTTTGAATATGTACTTCATTTCCACCCATGTTCTTCAACTGGTGCATGGCTTTGCTGTGAGCTGAGAAACGCTTTGCTCTGCCTGCTGGGTTGCATTTTGCTGTCCAGCCATTTGTACTGGGCTAACATTTAATTGTGAGTGAAGCAGGTCTGGAAAAAAATGGAAGTAATATTGTGATACGTTAGAGATTATAATTGTTCTTTATTCACTCCATTAACTAAGAGAAACTCCTACCAGTATCAATCTGCTTTTACTGAAAAATTATGGGAAATGGAGCTAAGTAAATAAGATTACTGGGATAGTGCACATGAACAAGGCGAGGTGGTGGAGGAAGTGTTCTGCTGGTTGCTAACAGGGAGGTTTCCAATCTCACTTTCCTGTAGGGAAAGAGAAGATTGCTCCTTCCTGGCAAGAGGAGCAGAAAGCACTGCAAACAACTGTTGAGTTGTCTGTCCTGCACCCAGCACCTGCCAGAACCCAGTATGTAGCTGAACTGGGTCAGGCACTGTGCTTCTCTTGGAGCACATATATTGACCTGAAACAGTGTGAATTTCTAGACATATTTTAGTCAAGGCTGTAGTAGAAGTGTCAGGATTTGTCTTTGATGAGGCTTTCCCCAAAGCAGAAATCATGGCTTCTCAAGAAAACGTGGGGCTAAATGACAGAAAGGTCTGCTCTAGGTACACTGCATTTGTTACCATGTGTGGTTACAGGCAGGGTATAGACTTGTGTCTTGTCTTCTTTGTACTGATGTAATCCATCAAAACAAGCAGCTGGTGACAAGAAAAAATCAGCTTTTACAGATTGGAAGATTCATGTCAATACATAGCAAAAACATGCTTATAGGAGCTGCTAAGTATGTGTTACTGTAAGCTGAGTACTACTGTGAGCTGAGTGCAGTCGCCCTGAAGGCTCTAAATCTACGTTTCTAAAAGAGTAAATGAGCATACACAGAGCCAAACTATTGCATTCTTACCACTGCTATACTAGAGTTCCAGAAACAATCAGTGATTTGCTTTTATTTTATTTGATGATTTGTTCTGGGGAGTCTTAAAAGTTCCTTGACTTTCCGAGACTGAAAGCAGCACTCCACAAATGCTGCCACTACATTTTTTAAGTCTCAGCTGATTTGCAGGTGCATGAACGTAGCAACAGACACAAGCACGTAGATACAGACACATGTATTTCACATACACTGTATAGAGAATACAGAACAGGAGGTGCTAGTCTTTTCTTTAACAAGGCATGCACTTCTCTGTGCCTCAAGTATATCTTCATTTAACCACAGAACAATTAGATGGCTGACTGGGGAATCTAGGACCCACTCTATTTTGTACTATAGAATAGAATAGGATAAGCTAGGACAGGACAGGGCAGGACAGGATAGGATAGGATAGGATAGGATAGGATAGGATAGGATAGGATAGGATAGGATAGGATAGGATAGGATAGGATAGGATAGGATAGGATAGGATAGGATAGAATAAACCAGGTTGGAAGAGACCTTCAAGATCATCATGTCCAACCTATCATCCAACACCACCCAACCAACTAAACCATGCAATATATGCTTGCCTGTCAGTTGGCTGTTTCTCTAATACAAAAAAATTAATTAGAATGTTTCTTTCTTCTCTTTTTTTCTTCAGACTGAAATCAGAACTTTGTTTTTGTTGAATGATTCACTTTCCACAACTGTTATTGCTTCCCCAGCCTACTCTGAGTTTGCAATAGTGACTGAAATGTTCTCAGACAAGCAGATGGGAAAATGGCCTGTAAATCTTTATTGTTAGAGATGATTTGTAAAACTTGGGATGTTGAAAGTAAGAGTAGTTCAAATAAATCTCAACAATGCTGACTCAAAGGTTTAAAGCATTGCTTAAATCCCTTGATTAACCCAGCTTCTCAATATTTGACATGAATCAATAACTCTGAGATGTCTTTGGTGTTCTCTGGCTTTGTAAATATTTACCCAGCCAGTCCCATCAAATATGATATTTAATCCTGTTGAAGTAATTCTTTGTATGCTGAATATGAAGAGACACAAAGTATAATAGTTCCAGTGATGCTAGTTAAATAATTGACACTAAGGATGAAATCTGCTGCATTTCTTTTGTAAACAGCCAGGATTTATACAATGTAAGTGTGAGTGAATGGAAAGCAAAATCCACCTTCTGTCACAAATCCTGGGCCAGCTGCTGGAAATGCAGATTTCCTGATCCCGGTTTGTGTCTGGGCCTGTGGCTCAGCATCAACAGCAGCCTTTTGTTCCACTTAAATGAGGCATTGAGAGCTAGAGCAAGGCAACAGCAGAATGATGCTACTTCTCATAGCTTGTTCTCAGCCTTCAGTTTCTGGGACATACTATCACGAATTCTCTGTGTACTCTAGGAACAGGAAGATGCTCTACACAACGTTTCCAGGCTTGCAAAGCCTTCTGTAGGAATCTCAATGCAAAATGGTTGTACCAGCCCTCCAGACTGTGGCTGGGATTCCTGCTAGCATGCAAGATTTGCAGTAGGTTTGTATTTATATGGTTTAGCTTAAGAAGCACAGTGACATGCTTGTTCCTAAGACACCGCACTTTTAGTCATTGTTTACTGATTCAGCCTGATTCATCTGTGGGTTCTGCCAGGTTTTGCAATTGTACTGCTTGCCTCTAGGTATTGCAGAAGTAGAAGGGATTGGGGAATAATGAGGAAGCAGCAAAAGATCGTGGTGGCACAAGGTATTCAGAGTTGACCAACAAGAAATCAGAAGTGAATCTTCCTTCAGATGTGTTCCATTCTCGTGCATAATTTGACCTTTCTGTGCTGCAGGGATGGATTCCTATCATATAAGAGAGCCTACAATGGCATATTTATTGTCTTTCTTATGAAGGGATGAGAGAGAAGGAGTATCCAGTTCTCAAATCATAATAAAGGCATTATTTCTATGCTTTTTTTTCAGGTTATAATAAAAAATAAAGTAAGTTTGTACAAGTTCTCTTAAAAAATTTCTCTAGCTTATAGGCATCCTGCCTTTTAAGTGGAGAAAAAATTACATTGTGTTAAATGTTTACAAGTACTTTACCTTCTTACTTGCTTATTTGCCCTTAAGGACTCTTCAGTATATGGAAAGGTCTTCATGCAGAAGTACCACGGTGTGTTGTGCTCCTGTAGCCCATGACCACTGCACAATTCCAGCAGAGAGATGATTGCTTGAGGGGACAGTGCACCACAGAAAAGGTGATGTGGAAATCAAATGAATTTACTGTGAGTTTTCCTGACTCTTGTGTTTATACAGCCTATAGGAAGTGGTTTTGCCTATATATCTACAAATCTAGGTAATTCTGGTAGGAAAATTCCAGAGTTTGTTTAGATTTCTGATGGATTCTTCTTCAGTTTTGTTTCCATGTTGTGTTACATTTCTTGTCTTACTGTTTCTCCCAAGCTAATTAGGACCTGCAGGATGTCACTTACATTTAGGGATATTCTTTGAGGTACTTCGGAAAAAAAAATCTTTATGCAGCAAGGTTTACATTTTCAGTCACACCTGTTTGAAAGCCCAAGAGATTTGAAGAGGATTTGGTCTAGCTGGAAATCAGGCCAGACATGAGATTAAAATATGAATTAAAACTTTCATAGCTGAAGATCTAAAACTAATTACCTTGGTTAAGGAAAAATACAGTCTTTTAATTAACTCTGGCCAATAAATGATAGTCTTTAGATAGCAAGTTAACAGGCAAATAAATAGCCATGGGACAAATTAATAGAGGAGCTTTATGTGAGTAGATTTACTCAACCAACCAAAGTTCCCAAAGGTTCAGCTGCAAGTCTGGAAACATGACCACTGGCATCTAAAATAGGAGTCACAGAAATAGATGATTTGGGTTGGTTTTGTTTGTTTGTTTTATCTTTCTACATTGTGTGGCTTACCACAAACCCAACCAAACAAAAGGCCATAGGTATTGGTAGTGGTCATGGAGTGCTTGAAAGGCACATGCCTTCACTCACCACAAAGCAAAGGCATGTCAAAGATATGTTGTTTCAGCTACATAACATAGATGCAGGAATCACTGTATGCCAAGCAGCTGTGAGGATTGAGTGATCTGATCAGGCTTTTCTGTGTCCTTTTTTAATAGTAATTATTCATGCTTAAAAGATATAATAACATTTGGTCATCCATATCTGAGGAATGATGTTTCTCCTTGCTTTTGATGCACAGCAGATCTCATAAGTCTTAGTGCAAAAAAGGCCAGAGAGCAGACAGGGTGAAATGACAGATTCAGGTAAAACACGAGCAGGCAGCTCACAACAAGCAAGTTCAGTGAATGGCAATCTTCCTGCTCTTCCCTAGGGACTGAGCAGAACCGTTCAAGAAGGAGCAGATGGAAACAGCTGCCAACAGATGAATATTGGAAAGGATTCAAGCCACAGTACTTGCTGGAAGTTTGTGATGGCCTGAGCTTACCCATTGACAAGTATCTAAGATTTAGAACCAGACAGTGATCCACAATTTCTTAGCTATGAGGATCAGAAACAAAACTATAGTGGAATAAAAGACATGTAAAAGACATTTCCTGAACAGAAGATCTATCTCTGAGAAGTCCTATGGTGAGAGGAATTTTATGCTAATGCATTTTTTGTGGATGTGTCTATCCTGTAATTCATTCACTCAAAATGGTAGTTTACCTTGAGCTAAGAATCAACAGGTGGGGAAGAGAGAATTTTAGGAAATTCAGTGGCACAATGCTGATATTTTTATGTCTTCTTGCATCTTGTCTAGCAAAAGCTAAAGTGTCCTTGGCAAACAAACAAAGTAGCACCCCATGATATTTTTACCTTTTCTTTCCCTTACCACACACATTGTTTACTCCCACAGAGCTTGAAATATTAACCCAGCATGTTAATTTATTTCTTCCAGAGTTGCCCTGGCCATTGCATTTAACATCTCTCTTGGAAGTACTTCAAACCAAATGGCTGGCTCCATCTCTAGCTTTGTTAATTAGGCACATTGCTTTGTTGCCTTTTTTTCCTACCATTTAATGTAATTGGCATTTGTGAAGCTTTTGAAAGGCATGTTGGGGACTACATTATGTACAGCTGGCTTTCAACTGCAAGCTGCTTTAAATGCCTGGTTCTGTAGAGGACAGCCATCGGAAGTGTAGTGCATGTGTGCCCAGCACATTCCATGCTGCTTCCTTTCCAAAAGGAATGAAGTGACCAGTGTGACACGTGTTCCTCCCCGCATGCAGCTGCAATTCTATGGTCTTATATCTGTAGTTGGAGCATTGTGTGCCCCGTTTGAAGGACAGGACTTTCTCTACAAGCTGTTGTATAGATGCTTTGTTCCAAAGTGGTTGTTTTCCTATCTACCTTTAGACAACTCGCAGGGATATCTGGCCATACAGGCACAGAAGCCTGTGGGGTTTCACATAGAAGTGCACCTTTGCAAGCCATGAGCTTGGACTTGCTGAAATAATTCCAACAGATAAGGGTGCCAGTACTGTGTCAGCTGCCAGTAAGATTGATGAATGCAGTCTAGGTAGTAATTCAGCTTATTAATTTGAGTTGTGTTGGTGAAATGATACTCTGTACCTGAACCGAGGAAGAGCTAGATATAAAAGTTTGGGGGGGGTAAGGGGGGAGAAGTAGGAGCGAAAAGAGCGCATGTGCCCTCCTCTTTTCCATAGAAATGCTGCCCTCCAGTGGTCCAAAAATCCCCATTCCTATTGCTCATGGATTGCAGTAGTACGGTTTCCACCTGCAGCAGTCAGATGCAATTCTTCGTGTCACAGACACAGCCTCAGGAAGCCCACAGGAATAAGACCCAGTATGGATATTCCTAACAAAAAGGTAATGCTTTACCAGGCCAGGCCCACTGAAGCAATTAAAAAACTTTCCCACAAATAGGATGGTGATAGTAGTCTGCCCCTCAGTGACAGTCAGACCTCCTGACCACACAGAACCATGGTCACAAATGGGACAAACTGGTTTCACAGGACATTTGTTTCCAAACACAATGTTTTGTCACTGAAAAAAAAAACCATCCTGGCCCAACAGTCAGTCAGACACAGAGCTCTGCACGTGCAGTTGTCAGTGAACCATGAGGATCTTTCTGTCCTCACAGAGCTCGAATCCCAATCCCCAGACACAAATAAGTTTTCCAGGTTCTGTCTTTCGGTCATAGCAGCCAAGTGCATTTTGGGTAGTATTCAGAAGTAAAGCATCGATGTGAAAGGAATGACTGTTGTATGGCCAAACCATAAGGTACATAATCTTTAGGTTTGTCACCTCTACACTTGCTTACCTTTTCCTTGCATGGCTTCACATGGTCTTTCCAAATGTGCAAATCAGTTTCTCCACTTGTTCTGTTCTACATCTGCATGTTAGGTGGAGGTTACCATGACTGCTGAGATGTACTGTATCCTACTGAGGGATTTGGCCAGTAGAGAATCACATCATGGTCTTGATGTCATCTCCTGTTCCTGTGCATCTGCCTCACCTGCTTTCTGGTAAGCAACTTATCTTTTCCAGGACCATTACGAGCATCACAGATGATACAGTGCTTTCAAATACCTTCCATTTCTCTCTCCTTTTGTCTTTCTTTTTCACTTAAACCAAAGAGAAATAGAGTCACCATCCCTGGAGGTGTTCAAGAGGGAATTGGACATGGCACTTGGTGCCATGGTTTAGTAGTCATGAGGTCTTGGGCGACAGGTTGGACTTGATGATCTTTGAGGTCTTTTCCAACCTTATTGATTCTATGATTCTATGGTACTCCAAAATTTGTGTTCTCTTTCCATAGGAGGCTTTTGGTAGGGAAGAACTTGGGGTTTCCAACATATTTTCCTGTTGTTCCTAGAGCTTTGGTGCTGACTGAAGACCACAAATATTCTTGCTGTTTCTCCACCAACAAATTTTCTGTTACGGAAAGATGAGAGAGAACATTGAATTCACAGAGACAGAGTGAAAGAGCTGCAATTTGTGTTTTATCCAGCAGATGTAGCTGTTGGACCAAAAACCTGCTCAAGGTCAATTCAGGTGGATTAGGGAAGTCATTCAGAGGGTTTCAACACTCCCAGGGTTTTGTCCAACATCTCCAGATCTGGTCCCTTGAGATTGGAAGACTCCTTTTGACAGTCATATGCCACATTAGCTGACTGTGCTGAGACACAGACTTCTGAGCGAATTTAGCTGCAAGCAAAAACCAGCAGCAGCCCAACCACAATCCCAACCTCATCCAATCTTCTGATCAAGTGAGTTATTTCCTGTCAGTTTTTAAGACATTTTTATATGAATAGTGGGAAGTTTCACTTCATATATAGGATTTGCCTCCCTATTGATGAATGTGGGGTTATTCCTTGAGTCTTACATAAAACAGCATGCCTGATGTTGCTAAGATGGTTGTGGAAGATAAAAGCTACTGATGTTACAGAAAGCAAATATGAGTTCAGTGCCATGCTGGCTGTATCACTGGGAAAACTCTGAGATTTTCTATTGCCCTGCGGTTACAGGATAGGTCACTTCTCACTATTAAACTTAGAATGTTAAGGCCTTTATTCAGATGTGTCTCTGTATGCAAAAGGCAGATTTCTGACTCCACTGGGAAATTTCTGGGTTTCTTCCACTGGTCCAGGTGGCTTTATGCCAGATATGTTCCTAATTCCTGGTGGGAATGGACCCTGGTGGGGTGTGGGTGTGAAAGGACTACCTGGAGGCTCTTGTGTGTTACACTAGGGACCATTCCCTCCCTCATTAGCCCTGAAATCTCAGACATTGTAAGGAGGGTCTTTGGTCCCCACTTAATGACATTCCCAGTTGTGCAGCAAGCCTTTTGAGAAGGAATTGTGCTACATAGGTCAAGGAGAGAAAGTCATGACTGTTCAACAGTTTTACTGGGAAACAAGAAATGTGAAAGGCTGAGGGAAGGTGAGCTGAGAAGCATTAGTAAATAGTGCTTTATGAGATAGTTGGGTATGCCTCAGTGGATGCTCTCTGGGACCGACATGTGGGCCTATTGTCTCCATCCCACACTCACACACCCTGCATGCAGATCATGTTGTCAAAGATTTGCATTCTGACTGTACAGAGACCGTTTCACCTGCTGCTGGTGAAGCCAAGATTGCTGTGTGCAAGTTATGCATAATGACCTTCATACCACCTCCTGCTCCCACAGGCTCTTGTCAGCCACACATTTTGGAAATGTTGTAGACTTTCAGTGTCATTATGGGGATAATTTCTGGTTTGTGTTTCAATATCAGGTGAGGAGGGAAGCCTGCCAGGTTTCTCAGTGTGATTGTGCTCAGGGATTGGCACATCTGAAGGCGCTGGGACAGAAATGGGTCAGTGAGCAGTGCACAAGCCAAGGGCACTGCATGGAGTTTCTCATGGCTTTGCACCACTACCTGAGCACTACCCCAGACAGATTTATGTGCAGTAGCTTGAAGCTATTGCCACTGAAGTTGGAAGTTTTGTCACTGATTTCAAGGAACAAATTGGCATCTTTTAAACAAAAGCAAAATGCTAATTTCTTCATTAACATTTTGGTGGTGTGAGGTACAAATGTTTGCTTGTCTGTTCACTCTTTAGATGTAGTTCTTCTGAAAAGAAATATTCCAGAAATAGTTTATACATTTCTTTTACCTAAAACTGAATTTCCAGTATGTGAAACATTTCTGTAGCAGCTTTAATGGCAACATGGGAAATAGTGTGCAACATCGATGCTTTTGAAGCCCAGCAGCTATATCACACTTCTTTTACTGTGGAAAAAGTGGAAGTAGAAAAAGGAACCTCTTCATTCTCCTCTTTGCCAATGACCTGATGAAATTTCAAATCAAAGCACTTATAAGTGAAGTATAAAAATTGATTCCTCTTCACCTTTTCCGTAGCAATAGCTTGAATAAGATAAGCTGGTAACACTGGTTTTGTCATGCAGCTCCAGTGGGACTTTCTTAAGATACCAAATCAAACCAAATGTTCCTAAGGTACACACTTACCTCTTATGTTCAAAGGCAGCCACTTCCCTTTCATTGTTTGTGGCTGTATGACTCTCCCTTTGGAAGCATGGTTCCATAGGAAACACCAGACTGTTCAAGTATCTTTAGTGAAAAGCTCTAAACTCACATTCAGGCTCTGCCCTGTTCTGCCAAGGCAGCTCAGGGAAAGGAGCACTTTGCCTGACACTCACCTCCATTTCTCCCAGGCTGTCCCTGTCATGGGTGTTTGTAGCCCATGATGGAGTGTTTCTGCAGACCAAGTGAGACTGCAGTTTTTCTTGTAGGACCAGCCCTCAGTGCCTAAATACACCTTCAGGAGCCAAATTTAAGAGCAGCAGTGTGTAAATGCTGGACCGGTCCCCTGTCTGTTCCTCACTCTTCTTATGTTCCCTGCCACTGTTGGAACTAAAGCTCTGAATCCAAGTATTTCCAGCTTTGAAATGTTTGCACATAGACTGGGATATACTTCTGTCAGTAATGTGGTGCCCTCTTGATGCACAGGGGAGTAGAGCAACCAGGCATTTGTTTCAAATATATTACCTTAGAAATAGACAGGGAGAAATTGCACAGGGAACACATTTTCCTTGTTTAAATTCACAAATAACTATAGCTGTAACCTAAACGTGCATTTATCAGCATGGACACCCTCTGGCCTTGCTCCAGTGGACTTTTCTCACTGACATCAATGGGAAAAAGATGAGCTCTGTATAGGAAATCTGTGAATATTTTTTTTCTTCTTCATCCATCCATCTATTTTGGGATGTGCTAAATGCTTGTTCTCTGTTGTAACATTAACATCAGTATGTGGAAACTTGGGTTGCTAAAATAAATCAGTGAAATGCAATATACATGACTTCACATGGAACTGCATGTACATTGTTGAGCACAAGTGCCCCATGTCCACTCTGCCTTGCCA
Organism: Melanerpes formicivorus; assembly: GCF_026170545.1. Taxonomy (NCBI): domain Eukaryota; kingdom Metazoa; phylum Chordata; class Aves; order Piciformes; family Picidae; genus Melanerpes; species Melanerpes formicivorus. The sequence continues at coordinate 11,338,584 of NW_027142368.1, read as the reverse complement.
GCTTTACTACCAGGTACACCTCATTATGTCCTGCAGAAGTGGGGTGCTGTGGAGAGGCAGGCATGACCTCTGTGCTATCAGTATCCCTAGAGTCTAGTTCCTGAGCTGGCAAAATGCTTCTTAGTTGCCATTTACAGGATAGTAAAACTGGTTCTTTTACTGGCCTCAGAGTATGGGGATGGCAAGGCCTGCAGGATTTTATAGAAGCATCGCTTGCACTCTGGGCCTGACAGAGCATTTGCTGGAAGCAATGAACATTTTAGTGGTGGTGTGTGAGGCATTGATTTGTGAGGCTCTGGCAGTCACTCTTTAGTGTTTGTAAGTTAGCAATACTGGCTTCAGATTAACCTGGGGCTTTTTTTCTGACCTCCTGCTTCATGTTAGCATGAACTAGCACATTCTCAACTTCATTTAATTTGTGTTTTTAATGGAAAGAATGAAAGGGCTAAGTGCAACCTTTATGGGCTGGACTGTTTTCTGCCCACAGTGAAATCCATGGGAGACCTTTACAAAGTCAGACATTGATGAAGATACTGAGAGGACAGTCCTGCCTCAGACTCACCTCTGATCTGTGGCAGTCTGGCCTGCTCAATAGAGTGGCCCTGTGCCTTGATGCCAGTTTATTATCCACTATGGTCACGAGCACTCCAATGAGAAAAGAGTCCCTGTGGCTGCTATCTTCCCTGCTCCTCTGAATTCCCATAAGACAGCAAGCTCAGACCACACCTCTGCCCCAGAAGGAAGGAGAAGCAAGTGCATTGTTCTGCTGGCCATAAGGCTGCTTGCTTTTCTCTCTACAGAGCATTGATCTTCAATGCCCCCATGACTAAAGGAGTGGGAAACATTTCCCTGGAATTAGCTGTTCCCTGATTTTCCTGCTTGAGAGGTAAGAGCTGCACAAATTCCCTCTTCAGTAGCCACCTAAGAGAGAATATGACAACTGATCTGTCACTGAAGTATTTAGAGCTGGTGACGGTATCTGGGTTTGTTTGTTGGGGGAAGGGGAGTGGGCGGGTTTTTGTTGGGTTTTTTTACTGTGATGTTTAAACAAAGTCCCTAAATCACGAGAATATGACAAGAAATGGGTTGTTACATGTTGGCTATAGCTGCTCTTTATTCTTGTCTGAATGTAGAGAAATGCCCTGATGGTTACTTACAAATGACAACCTGCTCAGGGCTTAACATTTTTCAGTTTCATTGGCAAGCTTGCAAGGTTACACATATATACTGAATGAAACATAGCCTACTGGTTATTTTTAGAGAGGCTCTAAACAAGAAGTAAATCCCTGGAGTAATGCTGCCAGTGATGTGTAAAGTTCAAATCCAAATTAAAACTGCTTATCTTTGGCCTGAATTCCAATCTGAACTTGAGGAAAACTTTGATCTGTATCTTGAACTCTACAACAAAAAATCCTCCCAGTTGTTTTCTAACACCTGAGAAATATGAATGTGGTACAAACACTTGAAAACTGAAACCTTCATAAAAAATCTGACTATTTGTCCAAGAATATAGTGACTGGTTTCATGAGGCAAGTGTTGTGTGGCCTGAAGTTAATGGTAGCTGGACTGGGATTTGGAGAGTAATTTATTGTAACTCCTAGTTCTAGCACATCTTTATAAGATCAAGTCCTATAATGTAGTTGTGAATTTTGCAGGGAGAAAGAGATCACTGACTTACCTACAGATCTCTTTAATAATGGCCTCTGATGTGCAGGACTTGGTTTAGAAATCCTCAGGATACAAGATGGAGCAAGCAGACTCCTTTTCAGCAATATGTGTATGCAAAGTAGTCAAGAGCAGCACAACTGAAGCACGGTCTTGGTTTCTTTCAGTGTCTTGCTGAATCAGAGCCTGTATCTTCTTCCTGCCAAGGCACTGATCATAATACCACTCCTAAATGTAAGAGTAATTCGAGAAGCTCCAATGAAAGTCAAGATAACACCACAGATTTTATAAATAAGGGTCTTTATTTAGCATACTGTTGAAAACATTCTTGGCAACCACATCATATAAATATATAAAGTTTGACACAACAAACCAAGCAATATTAAATATTTTTAGGGTTTTCCTCTTTTCCTGTTTTTATTTTCTCTTTTTGTGGGGTTTTTCTTTCTTTTCCCCTTCTTTCTTTTTTTTTCTCTCCCCCCCCCCTTTTTTTTTTTTTTGCAAAGCAAATCTTATTTAGAATCATACAAAAAGTTCTATAAAAAATGGTCCACAACCTTATTTTGGCCAGAACAGGAATAGGAAGGATCAATCATGCCACTACTGTTGTAGATTTCTATTCTTCTCGCATTCAAGAGCCAGGTTCCTATTTCCCCAAAGCCCAGATTAAATATTGGCCATTTCATGGTACACAAGTTTATCTCTAGACATATTAAATATCTTTAGTTTAACAACCAATAAATAACTAGGTGTATTTTGAAGTAATATATGTTCAAAAAGTTACACATTTGAAGGAATTTTAAGTGATATTTTAAAGCTGGAACAAGTCTCGAGCAGTCTTTTCAGTCTTAGAAGGCAGGCTTTGTAGCATGGCTGAACAGAGCCATTTGTTTTCAGTGCAGTCCAGCTGGACCTGCCTTTATAGCACTTGGTAAATGGGGTTGCTGCTACTATTGTCCTGGGGAAGTGGAGTGCAGTTGGTGGGAGAAGGAATTTGGGCTCCTCCATCATTCAGAGTCACTCCCTCTTGAGGGGAACAAGGACTCCCATCAGCGATAGTCTCCACTGGAGGCAGTAGAGGGCACGTGGAGTTGTCTGTGGAAATCCTTTCTACAATGCTTGAGAGGCAGTCAAGGCTGGAAACAACAGAACTCTTCCCATGCTTTGGATCTGAGAAACAGACAAAAAGGTGCTCAGTTTATCCAGTGGGCACTTAATGTGATTTTGTGCATAAAACCCCAGTGAGTGCCTGCCAGCATGCATCTGCTGGGAGCAAAGATTCAGAGGAAGTAAGAAATGGTTAAGAACACCAGTTACCAGAAAACAGACTTTCATTTGCAAAATGGAAGACAGACCAAACCAAAGTATGCTACTTTGGGGATGGGTAGATCCAGGCCTTCACTTCAGTCCATAGAAAGGGAAGGGAAGGTTTGAAAACAGTCAACAATTCCTCCAGTTTGGATAGAGTTAGAAGAGTCTTCATGCAAAACACTGGAAATTAGTTAAAGAGAGGAATACATTTTTATCCAGATGTTATGTTTGCAAAATAGGAACTGCAGCTGTAACATATGTCTGAATTTGCAAGTATATATAGAGGAAATCCAGTGCTTCTACTAGCATCCACAGCTTGCTGGCTGAAAAGGCAAGTTCCTCTTCCAGCCCAGCCGGGGCCAGCTTAATAACAGGGGACAGAGAAGGCATGTGGCAGCTTGACAGCCTCCACCTCCAGGTTTCACAGGGCCAGTATGGCACATACTCACCATTTGGAGATTCTGTGTAGTAGCTGCTGTCGTAGCTGTTTCTTCTGCGAGAGCTGCAAGGTGGCCTGCTGTACTCCATCTGGAAAGGAGAGCAATCTGAGTGAAGTCACTGGCTGAGGACAGCATTTACTGAAATCCCACGAACCACCCAATTTCATATTGCTGTCTGTGTCATCACTCCATGGCTGAAATGCCACTGAGTTTTAGTTTCTCTGAAAAAGGCAGAATTTAACTTGCCTAGAATGGAACTCCCCCCAGAATGTTTTCTGTGGCACAGCTGTTCCAAAGGAAACTTACCATATCCAATACTGTAGCTGAGACAAGGGTTCCAGCATTCTGATGAGATACTGACCTATTATCTTCAGCTTACAGCAAGGAGATCAAGATAGTAACAAGCCTTTTTTTGGTCTAATTTTGGAAGTTTTTTCCAAACTTGAGTTTCTCTTTAAAAGCTTCTACTTCCTTTAGTTTCTCTTCCCATTTCCATTTTGTACAGAAAAAGTCCAAACAAACACTGACCAATGTATTTGTTTCCAACACTTTATCCACAACAAAATAACTCTTTCTGACAAAAGGAAAGGGCTGTACTTTGAGGAGGGGTCATTTGTGGAAATCTTCTCCCCAATCTGCCAACTATCTCATAACCACATATTCAACTCACCACTCTGGCAGGATCACCCCAGAGCGGTGAATTCAATTTCTGGGATTCAGACCAGAGTCCAAGCCTATAGTCCCTGTGAAAAGATGTGGTGATGTCACCCTCTCTAGCACCCAACCTTCTTCTCCCCTCCCCATAACAAACAGGACACAAAGCCTTGGGATTTCTTTCCTATTGCTGGTAAATGTCTACAGAGGGGATTAAGTGTGAGGAGAACGGAGAAACATTTTCTTAAGGGTCAAGGAAAACTACTCCTGTTAGAACTTCCTCCTGTTACCATCACGAATAGCAAAAAAACCCCCCAGTCTTTTCTTATCTGCTCCCTGTAACTACCATGACCAAGGGAGGCCTTCCAGCGTGCTGTCCTTAGAGGATTAAATGGTAATGATGCTGAAGTTGGAAACGAGATCCCCCAGGAGCTATGGCAGCACAGGTAGGATTCAGATCTCACCGTGTCCCCAGGTACCTATCCCAGGCAGCTTCCCGAAGTGCCCCCACAGCTCCCCTGGCTCTGCGAGGGCACACAGACCTGCCTAACTTCTCACCACAGAGAAAAAAAAAAGCGCATAAAGAGATTTTTCTTTTTTTCCAGAGATCCTGGCACGTGGGGACCCCACCTCCCGTCACTGCTGCAGCTCAAGGCACAAGAGAGAGCTCTGTCTTCTGCCTGGGCAGTTATGGAAAGCAGATGCTACAGGTAAAACAGGAGGAGACTGACAGTGTCTGGGGCGCTTCAGTGGCAGGGTGTCCTCCCTGGGGCACTCACCATGCCATCAGAGCAGTTGGAACGAGGGCTGGAGGCATCCGATTCCCCACTGTAGTGCTCCAGCACTGGGTAGTAAGCGTCCTCCTGCTCCCGCAGCAGTGCCTGCAGGCTCTCGATGTAGCGGATGGCGTTGCGCAGGATCTCCACCTTGGGCAGGCGCTGGTTGGGGTTGGTGGAGGTGCAGCGCTTGAGGGTCTCAAAGGCTTCATTGACCTTGCTGAGCCGCCGCCGCTCCCTCATGGTGGCAGCCTTGCGGCGGTCGGCGTTGGTCGTCTTCCTCTTGCAAGCCTTGCAGGCCCACAGCAGGCAGCGGCCGGCCTGGTGGTGCCCACTGGGCGCTCGAACGTGCTCCTCCTCGTGCGGGTGCCCATGGTGGTGCCCGTGGTGGTGCGAGTGCTCCTCGGGCTTCAGCAGGCCCCCCACGTGCACCAACCGGGGGTCCAGGTCCTCGAAGAAGTGCATGTCTGACGTGTTGAAGCATGGGTCATCGTAAAAGTCATCAGCGGCTGTGAAGGAGCAGAGGGAGCCCTCCGTCATCTCCATGGGGCCCAGTAAGTCCATGGGGGCGGTGGAGGAGACAGTGGCTGGGCCAGAGGGGACGAGCGAGAGGTTCAGAAGAGAGGGGACTTCGATCGGGATGTTCAGCGGCTGCCTGTGGAGGGGCGGGTGTACTGAGCGGAGGCCTCACGCTCTCCTAGCCGAGGCCACGAGAACGGGCACCCACCGACCCCCTCCCAAGCCGCGCCGGTCCGAGAGTGCCACTCGGGGCCATATTTATGCCGGAGCCGCCCCCCCACGGTGGGTCGGGACGGGGCGGGGCGCCGCGGGGCGGGGAGGGGGCCACGGCCGCCGGAGCCCCCGGGGCGGCGGGGGGGTCGGCGGGGAGCGGCGGCCCGCGGGAGCCGTCGGGGCGGTGTTTGGGGCGCTCGTGCGGGTGCCGAGCTCGCGGCAGCCGCTGCCGGCGCGCGCTGCACAGTGTCTTTTCTCTTTTTTCCCTTTTTTTTTTCCGCCTTGCGCAGCGCCCTGCCTAGCCTGTCGGGGACGGCGAGGCTCCCCGATGCCCGGAGGTGCTGGTAGCCGCCGGCCGCATGCCCGTGGGGACAGCGCTGCTCCGCCGTGCTCCCGCGCGCCCCGGCGAGGCCGCGCTCTCGTCGGCAGCGGCGCGTTTCCCTGCGCGTCCCGCCGGTGGCCGGCGGGGCTGCGGCTCGGCTGTATCCTTCAGGGAAGAAAGCCCCAGTCCCGGGACGGGTTTCTCCGCGCCGGCCGCTGCTGTGCGGCTCTGTGGCCACAGGGTAACTACTCCGGGGGTGTTCGTGAGGGCGGACAGTGCGGGCGGCACCTCCGTACTATGGCCGGAGCCCGGTCGCGCAGGACCCGGGGACACTGTGGAGAGCCAGAACCATGCCCGTATCTCTGGGGCAACGGGTGCGAGGGGACCGACTAGACGGAGGGGTCGCGGACGAGGGAGCCGGCGGGGTGGCCGCCATGTTGAGTGCGGACGCCTGGTGGCGCTGCGCTCGGCGGGGGTGGTGTCGTGACATGGCGGCCTCTAGAGGGGGGCCGCGAGCCACCGAGATCGGCCGCCTGGGCCGCGGGTTCCCTCAGCCACCTCTGCGCCGAGACGGGCGGCTGCGGGCTGGGCGGGTATCGGGGACGTGACTGCTGCCAGGTCTCCGGGGTGGTGAGAGGAGGGAGCAGGTCCGTCCAGGAGGGCCGCTACTCTGGAGCCATTGCTATTTGGTCTCACCTGGGGAAGAAATTTCCCAGAGGAAAAACATAGTCGTCTGAGGCGCGCTGGAGCGCGTTAGCCCTGTTCTAAGGAACCAGGGTGTCTCAGCCACGGCGGACCCAGGTAGAGGTCAGAGATCCACACCGAAGATGTTTCCAGCTCAAGAGTCGAGAGCAGTTACTGAAACTTTTGACTCAGAGCAAAAAGCAGTTGTGTGAGAGGACAAGGCCTGGGACAGCCAAGACACCCAACGAGTGCCTGAGCCGGTAGCAGCCAGGTTTATCACAAAAGTGTTTGGTTCCTCCAGTAAAGCAGCAGTTTAGTAGTGGTGTGGTAATGATCTACTGGAGAGTTGAAGCCTGAGTTATGGTCAGCTATCACTTCAGCAAATTACTCTTCCTGTGAGGCACAATGTGAGCCATCTCTCGTTGCTCTACCAAATCAACTCTCTTTACCTTCATTCTGAAATATTTGAAGAGATGAACTTCACCTGGTGAAGCAATGCTGTGCTGTGCATGTAACTGCACTGCAGCTGGGTTGCTTGTGCAACAGGAACTTGGTATTTGAGGTCACAGTGGCGATTTGGACTTGGAGAACTGGGATGTGCTTTGGTAGCTTCTCTCAAGGGCTCACACGTTTTTACTCTGCTTTGGAATATCATTTGATAGAAAAAAGTGCCTTTGGTGATACAGAAGCACTCCAGCAATTTGACTGTGATTTCTTTGACTTCATGATTAAAATAGTTATGGGTGTTTTTAATGTACCATCAACTAAAATGAGTAAAGCAAAGCTTTGTCTTCGGTAGGGCAAAGGGCTGACAGGGAGAATCTGGAAAGGTAAAAAGCATCCATCAATGACCTGTTGTCCAATCCCTGTGTCTCTGGGCCTGCCTACAGCTGAGAGGGGCTGCAGTGATGGTAGCTTCCTTTGTTGTTATATGATCTAGTTTATGCAAAAATGCCTAATGTGCAGTCCCCGTTCTCTATTTACTGAAATGCCTTCCAGTACAAAAGACTGTTAATCACAATCTCTCATTATCCCCCAAAAGATGACATTTTTAAGAAAAACCTGTGTGTTTTGAACTCTGTACAAGTTCTTTCTTTTGCTGTATCCAACGCTGAAAAGCAATATGCCCCAAGGAGATCAGCTATTGACCACCCTTACACATTTAGAAGTGTATCTCTCCCAGCTGTTTCTGAAAGGCAGAGTAGCAAACTTGTAGAAACACTTCACCAGTATTACAGAGGCTCTTGGATCCAGAAGTGAACAGATCTTTTTATAAAGATCTTTTGGAACAGTTAAAAAAAGTAAAAGTACTTTCTAGTCAAAGTAGTGCTGGACATACGGTAACACAGTGAGTGTAAGAGGGAGTTGTGTGCTGTAATTATTGAACATGTAAATTGGGTTGTCAAGGCTTGGCTCTGCCTGTGGGGCCCACTTAAGACATTTAAGCTCTCTCCAGATCATCATTTTATGGGAAGGATAATTTTACCTCATGCTGAGCCAGTGTTGTAGGGTGTTCTGTCACTGTGTGTGTCAAGGCTGTATGTAACCCCAGGAAAGGGCAGTTTGTGACTTGGACACAAAGTGGTTACTTCGGGCACAGTGGTAGCAAATGTTGGGACTTAGACAGGCAATACAAGGAGGTTGCTAGTAATTGCCTGTGAATGCACTTAAAAGTCAGGAGAAGGCCTTGGCCAGGTGATGAATTCTGCTCAGAGAGATCTTCCAGTGAAGGTGCCCTTGAGGGCTCCTTCCCTGCTGCCGCTACCAGATGATTTCCAGGATGATTCCCAAGGTTTGCCTTGTACAGCCAAGTCCTGAAAATAAGTGCTTGCAAGGAATGCTTCCTGAGGTGCAATTCTCAGTTTTGTGTGGGCATAGTGGAGAGGATGAAGGACGGAGAGGATCTCCACCTGGAGACTTCATGTGAATGCCTCACTCTGAGAGTCAGCAACAGCAAGGGTCCTTTCTCTCCAGCTGCAGGTGGTGCTTATGATTAGCATTTAGCAGGACACCATTGTTAACACCTGTTTGGAAGCCTCTGTGCTGTAACTCCTAATTTCAGTAAAGATTGTCTCTGTCCTGAGCTTCCAGTTTGGATGCTGTCCTTAAGGTGTACTGGTGCTGCTGTAGCTATTCTGTGCTGCCCCAGAGTGGGGGTTTGGACATTTCTTTGGAAGTACAGCTAAGAGCGTATGTGTATGAACAAGGATTCAGAAGAGAAAGAGAATTTGTGAAGTTTCTGTAAGTGTTGTTGCTCTTAACACCTGTTCCACCTTCATCTTTTATTTTTTCTAACAGGGTGTGGCTGAAAAGGAAGCTGGAAGGGCAGAGGCAGACTGCGCGTCCTGCACTCAGAAGCATGTGTGCCCTCTCAGCAGCAGCAGCATGTGGTCGAGTGCAGCTTGATCTGTACGGTAACCAACTGATTTCTTCTTTTTCAGAGGACAGACAGGGAAAATAGCTGATTGTGAGTTTGTCTAGAATTATCAGGGTTGACCCTTCAGGCAAAGGGCAAAGAAAGAGATTTGGAAAAGGGAGAGAAAGACCTAAAATCTGAGATTGTGTAGCTACCTTTGGCCTCTGAGAAACAAACATGACAGTGTTTCAGGGGAAAGGAACAGACAAGTAAGTCTCATTTTGAGAAATTTAAATGTTGGGCTTATGTTGGAATTCATTGAAGGTGAAAAACAGTTTAAGTTCAGGAATCTCTGGACCTATATTTCAGAAGGTCACCAACCCTTAAAGGAGAGGACTTGTAGAAGGAAGTTAAACATTACCAGTAGCATTTGGAGTGGTCTATATGGCACTAGTTTGAGTGAGTAGCTTTGCTCTGTTCATACTTGATGAGCTGTATTTTAATACTGAGAGGGATAGATTCCTTTGTTCTTACTCATGTTGAGCTGCAGTCAGTGGAACTAATTGTTGAATAAGGTATGCTCAGCATGGGGATGGGTGATGGAATCTAGCCCAGATGGAAATATCTTTTAAACTACAGCTGTATTAGAGAGCAGCCATCTCAGCATAGGCAAATACAGCACACTTCTACAAGTGCTTCAAGCCATTCTTCTAGTATGCAATGGTATTTTTACAGATGAATACAGGGGGTTGTTTTAAAGTGATTCCCCCACAAGGTTGAATCCTATTAATAGAAAGATTGGGAAAGCACCTGAATTGTAATTGTCTTGTGTTAGCCTCAACAGAAAGCAGGTGGGCTAAGGCAGCACTGCAGAAATGGCTACTTGGGCACAGCTGTGCCTGAAAGTCAGTTTACTGAAAATGATTTATTGTGAAGTGTTTTTACCTTAATGCAGTTTTCTTGCATTTGTTTCCATTCTGTGTTCTACTCTTCCATTTTGTACAACTTTCTTAGTAGTAGAAAAATACTAGTGCAGTTTTGTATACATGTGCAAAATATCCTGGAGAAAAATACTAGCAGGCCTGTGTGGTGAATTTATGAATGCAAAATGCCAGTTTTAACATTGAAAAGAATTTATTTTCAAGCACAATAGGAATATTGCTTACTGTATTACATAAGTGCAAGGATCTTTCAATTAAGCAAACCCTAACTGCATAAGTGATAACATACATGATGACAAACCCCCTTAGATATATGCATGTAGCTGATCTAGCCAGTTGCTTGTCTCAAGTGCCCTTGGTAGACCTTGATATCCAGCATACAGGAAAAGGCATTCCTGTAGGAGATGAATGGAAGAAATTGGACACCTCTGAACTGTAACCAAGCTAGCTAAAGGCTAGAGGTGTGGCAGTGCTAACAGCCCCCCTAATTGAACATGGCTCTAATTAAAATGTAAAACTAATGCATGGCCACTCTCTATGATGCAAATCTAGTTAAGTGCTGCATTTTGATGGTTGGACTCTATCTTAGAAGTCTTTTTCAACCAAAACAGTTCTGTGATTCTAATGATTTTTCCTAGGGTCTTAGTCCTCTACTGAGGACCAGGACAGGGAATACAAGAAATAGCACTAGTGTAGAGTTGATACTGTAATTTAGAGCTCTGTAAGATAATTAAATAGAGCTCTGTATGGTAATTGAAGCAGCCATCCAAGGTTAAATCTGAACAGAGCTCTAAAGCTAGTGTCTTCAGTGACACTTAGAAAATACACATTAGAACCCATAAGGATCATATCCAGTAAGAGCCCCCAGTTTATCCCTCATTCATTTTCTGAAGATGAAAAAAGCCAACTAGGCAAAGAACTGGGGGAAAAACCAAACCAGCACCATGTTATATTCCCATTGTTGAATTATGTTTGCATCCTTCATCTTGGAAAAGTATACCACAACAAATATCTGGGTGATAAGTAATTAGATTACTTAAATTGCTACTATGATAGAAATAAGACCAAAAAAAAACCTTTAAAATAAGTGCTTGTTCAAAGTTGATTATGTTAGCATCCATGTTAATAATGTAGAAAAATCTATTAGTAATATAAAATACTTAATAGTATAAAACTAAGCTTTGGATTTTCTGCCACATAGAAATTTCCTTGTACTAAAGATGTGTGGGGTTTTTGTATTAAACATTATGTATACTGTTAAAAATAATTAGCACTAATTCATTAAGACAGAAGAGAGTCTTAAAAGTTCTTAGCTTTGCAGAAGAATTGCATAGATAAAAGTGCAACCAATGCTGACAATCTAGGTAATTAGCAACCTTGCTATCATTTAAAAGAATGGTATGGGCTAGATTCTGAGTAGGAATGACTTGGAGGATGAGAGCACAGGGTGTAAAGCAGGAGTGATATAACACTGTGTCTCCTGAACTTGTCTCACATCCCCACTCCATACAGGTCTGCCCTAGGTGCTGCCCCGTTTGCTGCAACAGCCACAGCATTAAAGGCCCTCCCTTCCCTGCTTCACTTTTGCTCCTGTCCCATCATTGCACTGTGGCAGCGTGGTAGTGCAGTGTATGGTTGCATATATTGGCCCTATGCCATTTCTGTGCTGGCAAGATTCTCTCTGGGGTCGTTTCAGACCCTCTGTGGCTCCTGTACACTGCTCTAGAGGCTGGCAGGGGCTGCAGTGCTTGCTTGACTCTGGCTCTATGCCTGTTCTGAACTCTTTCTGCAACCGATCCATAAAGTAATCCCCAAGACTGTTTCTGCCATCTTGGGAGCAGTCAAGCCTGCGAGCATTGGTCAGTAGATCTCCCATTAGCTTGATCTTCCGGATTTTGGGCTCAATAAACTGTTTCTTGATAGTGCTTGCACTGTGAGGGTCTGCATTTTCAATACTCAGGGCATAAAGCTCTTCAAAATACCGAACTGTTGTTTTCCACTTCAGCATTGCTAATTCCAGGGCTTTCATCAGACCAACTGCATACTCAAAGTTTGGTTTCTAAAAGCAAAGACAGAAAAGCATTTGTTCAGAACAGCAGCTCGTTTTACTGTGGTCATTGATGGCTTCCTGCAACTTACCTTGTGCTCTAAACAAGATGAGCTAGGATTTTTCAACTCCTAGTTTGTAGCACCTGTTTTTTTACAGAGGTGGATCAGCTGTAAACATACAGAAGTGGCAGAACCCAAGCACTTCATCAAGGAACAGAAATTGACAGCAGCAGCTATGCCTGAGGAGTGTGTTTAATCCAGGAAGCTCTATCATAGAATGGTTTTGGTTACAAGGGACCTTAAGAGATCATCTAGTTCCAAACCCCCTGCCATGGGCAGGGACACCTTCCACTAGACCAGGTTGCTCAAGGTCCCATCCAGCCTGGCCTTTGAACACTTCCAGGGACAGCAGATCCACAGCTTGTCTGGGCAGCCCATTCCAGTGTCCCACCACCCTCACTGTAAAGACTTTCTTCCTAATAGCTAATCTGAATTTACCCTCTTTCAGTTGACAGGTGCTGGGCTAACTCATCTCAACTACACTACCACCTAGCAAGGTTGGACCAGATGATCCTTGGGGTCCCTTCCAACCTGGCATTATGTGATTTATCCTGTTACTATACTCCCTGATAAAGAATCCCTCCCCATCATCTTTCCTATAGGTCCCCTTTTAAGTTCTGGAAGGCTGCTTTTAAGGTCTTCTCTGAGTCAGAGTATTTAGAAAGCTTTTTATGATGGCCTGTATTTTTTACTTTCTGGAGCTTAACAATTGCTATGATAAGCCAAAGATGATCATTCTGTATTAAGTATTTACAGGATACTTATTTGGTAGAGGACAATCAGCCCCTTGGTCTAAACAAATGAGGCAGAGTGAGTTACACTTTTGTACCTGTGTAAGCCTGAGTCCCATCTCTAGTTTAGATGCCATTTCTCCCATTTAGATTCCAATCTCCCACAGATAACTGCCCCAAGTTGGATATTTCTCCTACCTCTCCTTCCTTACCACCTTTCTTAGGTGCTAATGGCTTCTAGGCTTCTGTTTTGTTTCAGTGTGAAGGAGACAAGTGGACCATTTCAGCACAATATAAGGAATCTCACCATCCATTACAGCACACTGGTAACAGCAGTGTCTAGCTGAGTGAAAGAAAAAAGGGGGGACTCTTGCTCACACTCATTTGGGTTAGAAAGCAAACACCTAGAGTCAGGACCATATGCCTGACAGATGCCTGACAGTTTCTAGGCATCACAATAAAGAACAAAACCATGTACACTAATGTGACAGGGAAATTATATCTGGATGTCTAATAGGGGATGAATGCAGAAATCTGAAGTACCAACAATGCAAGAAGTTAGTGATTACTGTAGACTTCAAGATGCTTGAAAGCTTGTTGTCTACTACCCACCTGGATGGTTTTAGAGCAGTAATGGCCACCTCTTTCTTGCTGATACTTCATCAAAGCCTCTGCAGCTTTCCTCTCTTCCAGAGCTTGATGCAAGAAGAACTTTGAAACATTTGGTAGAGCCACATGTGACTGATCAAAATATTCACCCTAAGCACACAGAAAGATGAGTGTTAAGATTGGCTGAAGATAAGACTCACTCACAGCAGAACCTGGCTTTAACAGAATTTGGGAGACCCTTCCAATAGAAAGTGTTCTACCAACACAATCACTTTGAAGACCTTAATCTAAATTTCTACAATAAACGAAGTAACTACAGTCTTGAAGGAAAAATCTCTCTACTTGTACTAGAACCCTTTTGTCCTTCAGTACTGGACAGGTTAACTGTAGTATTGATGGTCTCTCTCTTAGTAGCAGTGAGATACTCAGTCTCTTATTAATGTGTGTATATGTGCTTGCTTTGGGATGTTTTGTTTTTAACCATAGAGCACAGGAAATGTAAGATTTATCCCTTCAGGTCAGCATTCCAGCAAAAGTTAGCTTTCAAAGGCATGAGAAAAATGAGGCATATGTCAAAAAGAGAACAAGCATAACTTAGCATCTATTTAGCAACTTCATTATGGATAAACTTATTTCAAAATAAGAATACTGTCTACAGCTTTTATCCTGTACATAGCTCACGCCTCAGAGTACTTCAGAAGTATTACATGCCCAAACCCACTGCAGGCCTTGTTCTGTTCGGTACAGGAAAGTGACAGCTTCAACCACTACAACATTTAATTATGTTAATAGAATAGATCTCTCAGCTCCTTCATTAGAAGGGCTTTACAAATGGTATTGCTGTCCCACAAAAAGAATGTAGTAAATGACAGGTAGTGAAGGCAAGCTACAAGGTGATACTGGTTTCAGCGTTGGCACTGCATGGCTTCAATGCTGGGGAAGATGAGAGACAGCAGCTGGGAATATGCCAAGAATCAAACTGAGGGAGCTACAGCCACTTGCTGCTGATTCCCATATGGAATGCAGCAAAGGTTTTGCCTCTTGGGTGTACTGTGGACTGGAGTACACATATAAAGCTGTTAGCCTGTAGGCTGCCCAGGAGGGGTAAGGACTCACTTTCATCTATTACTCTGCTTAAACTTGAGATGCTTGTGTTTCATCTATGATGTTTGCTTAGGAAAAATGTAGAAAAGTTGCACACATAATACAGGCTTGTTTTTCTCTTGTATTTTTATGGCCATCTTGGGATGCCCAAGATCTGTGGCACATGTGTGACCATAAGCCATTCCAGAGGAAGTGCGTGCTGAAATGTTTTATTAAGAACATTCATTGCAGTATTTGCATAATCCTTTTCCTGAAGTAATTCATTCATGTTTCTGTTGACAGAAGAGTCAAGATTCAGTGTTCTATAACCAGCTCCTCAGTGTAAGTGTACTGCATGACTTCAAACAGAGCACAAGATACCACACCTGCCTAACTCTGAAGGTAAATCTTTTATGTCAGTCATCAACTATTTAAGATACTCACATTTTAAAGTTTGATTCTCCACAGTCAATTTCTAACTGAGCTTTCTCCATCCTGCCCAACAGTCAATCACTAGGGTGATCTTAATCCATGTGCTTTAAAAAGTAGTTGTTTTGCTGCATACTTAAATTTTCAGTGGACCTGACACCAAGCTAGATCAAAGGATCTAGGGGATATATTGAATATAGCTGGTGTTGTTTCTCAGTGGCTACCTGACATCAGAGGGCATTGATCATTTTGTGGGTTTTTTAATGGGTCTGTTAAAATTTATGTTGGTTTAAAACTTGGTATGTAGCCAGAGACAATTTTGGCACACGTGTTACATGTGATCCATGTCCAGATTTCCTCCCTGTTGAGCAAAGAACCATAAACCAACAGCAATGTTCACAAACAGCTATTTCACTAGTTAACCACACACAACTATTTCAGGTGCCAGAGTTCGGCAGGAAAAACAACACGCAAGAGTTGCACTCCAAAGCTGTTAGCATGCCCTGTTCCTGACCCTCCTTCCAAAGGCACAGGTCTCTGTGAATTACCCAAAATACTCAAGTGCCAGATGAATCATTCGCTTGTTCCAGACCTTCATCGATGCTTTTTTAGCTATATCCCGGCCAGCCAGGTATAAATGCACAGGCAGCAGCGCAGAGCTGGAGCTGACAGGCAGCTGCTGTGCTGCGGGTTGCAGGCGCAAAGCGAGCCCGCAGCTTCCACCGGGGCAGGTAACGGGGGTGGGCACTGCTCTTCACGTCTGCCTGGCTCTAGAACCCACCTCAACCACCGAGAGCGCGGCAGGACCTGTCCCAGGTTCTCTTTATGCCGGTGCTCAGCCAGAGCGAGAAGGGACCCACGCCGCTCCCTCGAACGCTTCTCCGTCCTCCCCAGCACCCAGTCCCGGCCCGTCGCCTTACCAGCGCCTGCAGGCAATAGACGAGCTCCAGCAGGGCGCCGGTGACGCCGCAGAGGCCTTCCTCCACGGCGGGCGGGAAATTCTGCCGCACCCGGCTGCCGGGCAGCTGGCGGTGCGCCGGGCAGGCAGGCAGCGTTACGCGGGGCCGCTTAGAGCGCGGCTCGGCCGTGGCGGGCGCCGCCATTGGGCCGGGCCGCCGCCCCGCCGCGCCGCCTGATATAAGCCGGGCACCTGGGACACACCTTGCCGCGCTTCCCGCCCCGCCTCTGTCCCGGCCCGCCACGGCGGGAGCTGCTTATGGCCGCCCGCCCTCCCTCGCCGCGGGACGGGGGGGCCGCGGCGGCTGGGCGGGCGCCGCCATTTCCTGCGTGCCCGTGGGCTGGCGCGGCGGGGCTTGAGGAGTCTCGTCCCATTCGGTCATCTCGGCCGTAGCCCGGCCTGCGCCGCGAGTAGCCGGCGCTCAGCGGGCCGGCAGGTGCCGAGCGGGCCGAGAGAGCCCAAGGAACGGTGCGGCACCTCGGTCCCCGCGCACGTCTCCTCTGCTCTCGGCCTGCCGTCGGTTGCCAGTGCGGAAAGGGCCGCCCGGTACCTCGGTGTTTGTACAGCTCATGTGAGGGACGGTCGCCAGGGACGCCCACTCTTAAATACCTTCTTATAGTAGCGAGCGAGCGACGTGCAAAAGCACAGTGTGGCGGAGTCGAGACCGGGGCAGCTGATGTAGCTTGTAGGCAGAGACGGTGTTGGGGAGGGAGCGATCTGTCGAAATATCCTGGGGATTTAACAGTGTGTCTGTATGTGTCTGGGCTACAGGCTAAGTCTTATCTTTTTTGATTCATCAGTGAAAATGTTTGTGTCAAGCTGGTCCTATCTAGGCAGGTGAAACAGTTTTCAGTGTTTTATTAACTAATAATCCTTGGCTGGCACAGTAACTCCTTGGTTTGCACAGTAACTTCAAAATACAGGGTTCTGGCTGTAAAGCTTCTTTACTCTTTGGATGGAGCTCTACATGTTACTGCTTGAACATGTATTTGCCTTTAATACAGTCAAGCCAGTGGAGTGGAAATACGAGTAATCTCAACAGTCTTCAAATTTGATCATTTTCTGTTCATTTGCTTCCTGTTTAGTAAGCTTAATGTTCTGTGGAATGTATTTCTAGCAGATGACCCCAGTCCCTGACAAACCCAGGGTGCTAACTGCAGGATCATTATTCCGTTGCATGTTTTAATTGTTATTGGATCTGACTATCCAGAAGAGAGCACAAATTATCTGAGAGTAGTCACCTAAAGATCTGAGAAAACTGCTCATGAGAAACTTTGGTACTTCTAGTTCAGTGCCTCCATCTCATATGCTGTTTAACCCTCTTTGTTTACTGTAATTGTCTTTTTTTTTCATTATTATTCATGCTGTAGTTAAATTAGAGGTTTCAGCAAATGTAGAACAGTGTGCAAAGTTCAGTTGATGAGACCCACCACATTTAAGCATATGCTTATTTTAAGTATTTGAGTAAAAATGCATGTGAGTAAAGTATAGCTGTGATGTTTGCATGGTTAAAGTAAGTACCTACATTAAAAGAATACAGTATATTCACTGGTAAGACAGTTCAGCAATAGGTTTGGAAGTTCTCATTGTCAGCTAGTGCCTCTGTGGAAAGGTTTATAGTTCTATTTAGTTAGGTGGGCATTCATGACAGTGATTCTGAGCATATCAGCTCATAGAAGCTTGTATCTGGATCCATGGAGACCTGCTTCCTTGGAAGTCAATATTATGTTACCTATTTCAGTGAGAGAGAACTAAGACACAAAGACATTTCTTAAAGTGACATGATAAATTGGAGCTGATCTGAAAACTGACTCTAAATGTCCTTAATGTCCATATGTTTATGAATTTTCCATTATGAATGCTCTCATAGAGAACACTGCTCAATTTATTTAGCTTTATGCTTCACAGAGCTAAAGGAAATACATATTGTTTGTACTGTAATCAAATGTATTGTGGAAAAGCCCCATTATTGCAAAGTAATACGGGGATTCTTGCTACATAGGAGGAGGTGGTGTCACTTGCTGGTTGTATTTGGACTGAGGGAGGTTGTTTTGTTGCCTTTTTGCACTGCATGACTCATAAAGTTAAAAAGGCAGCTTGAAATTTGGAAGGTTACTGTTTTAAGTAATGACAGAAAAATAACTTTTTTAACTGTCTCACAGCAACAGTAGTCATCAGATGGTCCTGGGGTGGCAATAATACTGTGACTAGGCTGTGAGCTGAACCTTCTGGAAAATGCTTGCTGTCTGTATGCCACTGAGCAAGTGGAAAGGTCAGTTTATTGTAGCGGTGTGATACCAGCATGTTTTAGCAATACAGGAGAAGGATTTCCTGAAAGCAAAAGTTAAAGCCTACTTTCTTTGAAGCCTGAGTTTTGATCTTATTGGTATCAAACAGAACAGGTAGGACATATGGGATTTACAGGTTCTGAAAATCCCTACACAGTGCCATACCTACACATTTCATATATATTCCTCTTACTGTAATGTGGTAGCACAGTGAAATGTGGTTTGTAAAATACTTGGGTTAATTTTATTTTGGTAGTAATGTGTGAAGTGCCTGTTCTGACACCTCAAAGCTTAGTGTAGCTTTCCATTGCTTTCCATTGACTCCTAGAGAGTCAAAGATTCTATTCTCATTGATATTATATAATTTGCAAAAGAGCCATCACTGTAACATTTAAAGACAATTGAGGTATTTGAGGATGTTTTTCAGTTGTACTGGAAACAGCCATGTCTTTTTTTGTTTTCATGAGCTTTCCCGCTTTGTTTGCATCAGTACCCTGATAAAGCTCCAACATTTTGTGCCTCTGATGTAACCTCTGTCTGGAGAGGTTCACGAAGTTCCATAGGCTTCCTTGACATGAGTCTGCACACTACAGATACTCAGAACGTGGCTGACTTGTCTTTCTTCTTTTACAATGAAGTTCTTCCTTAAGGAGCTTCTGAACACTGGATAAGTTACTGTGATGCATAGACATTTTCATGCTAGGGCTGCAGGTAAAATCACTGCAGCCACTGCTAACGTGTCTGGGACCATGTATTACTGTCTTCTCTTAAACATGTATCACTATTTCCAATGCAGTGTCAAATACTGAAAATTCACCTGCCATTAGCTGTTCTCTCGTAGTCTTTTCACCTGGTATTTACAAGATTGTTGGGTGTGCTTAATAGGCTTTGCAGATCATGTGTGTCTTTAAGAGCCAGACCTCTGCCAGTGCTCAGGAAGCTATGGTTTGGCTTGGCATAGGTAGCAACAAGAGCTGCCCTATGCTGCAGCCTCTGCCTTGTGGCTGCAGAGGGCTGGCAGCCAGGCTGAGCAAGCTGCAGCCTGGTCAGCAGTATCTGTTTGTTCTCTTGTAAATGCACTTAAACTGTAAATGGACTACTAATTTCAGCCAGCATTGGCTACTGCTACCTGTTTGATTTTTTTTTTTTTTAAGAGGCTATGCTTAGGAGTAAGTTACAGTAAACTGTCAAGGTGCTCAACAGCCTCTGAGATATGAAACTGTTATTTCAAACTACATTAAATAAAACAGAGGCCAGCAAACCTACAGCTCATCCTTGCAGTCTGTCCATGGCATATCCTAAATGCAGTCACTTACTGCAGGTCTCAGCACTGGAGCAAACTCGGGGAGGTTCTGTGGAATTTCTGAAAACGTGTGGCACACCCCAGGCAGCACGTTGCATAAGGGGTTATGCAATCCCAAACTGCCTGAAGTCTGCCCATGTGTATACCTTGCCTTTCTGCTCTACCTTCCTTTCCACAGCTGTGGGCGAGTATCTGTACTTACTTTTGGACATATGAGAAAATAAGACTTGACATGTTGAAAAAGGCAGTACTTTTTTTTTCTTGTACAGCCTGTGCCATCTGAAATCAGTGACTGCAGGTAATGTGATGCCTTCCAGGCAGCAGAAACTTCAGTAGGTGCACTCTGTGTCCATCAGACCTACCTCTTTGAGGGGACCATGAGCAGATGCAGTCTGCCACTTCTCCTTGGTGGAAAATGACATGACTGGAGGAAATAGTTACAAGTTGTGTCAGGGAAGGTTCAGGGTGGATGCTAGGAAATAATTCTTCATAGAGAAGGTTATCAAACATTGGAATGGTCAGCTCAGGGCAGTGGTGGAGTCACCATCCCTAGAGGCGTTTAAGCAGCATGTGGACTTGGTGCTTAGGGACATGGTTTAGCATTGACCCTTCAGTGCTGGGTTAAGGGTTGGACTGTATGGGCTTTGAGGTCTCTTCCAATGGGATGTGTTCTGTGATTCTGTAATACTTGGGCAAGTAAACTACAGGCAAGGGGTGAAGACCCAGAAACCATGCACAGTCTTGCTGCTGTATGCTACAGCAGCATCAGTCCCTGCTAGTACCAAGAACACTTGGTGCTGAAGTACAGGTACTCCTGGGAGTTAAATGTACTACTTGGCTTGAGAGGGGAGAAATTAAAGCCACAAATGTGGTAAGAGGTGTGCAACAGGTTTGCAGGTGAAAAGGAAATTATTCTAAAAGTTTCAGCTTTCATAGTCACCAAAAAATAATGAAAGCACTCTTTTCAGTTTTTGTTTGAAAAATAATCCTTTCAACTTTTAAATTAAACTACTTGAGGAAAAAAAAAAGAAAGAAAAGATTGTTTATCTGAAACTTTAATGTGAACATTCATCAGCTAAGTGTTTGTTTAAAACTTTGCATTAATATGGATTCAGACAAAACAGAGTAGCTAATTTTACTCAAACATGGTAGACCTTAAAAGCTATGCTGAATGCCAATGAAGTAATTCCTCTTCTAGTGCCAGTCACAAATGATCCTTTATTGCTGCTTTCTGCTCAAAACATGGCTGTTCAGCCACCTATACACCATCCTTCACAGTGTGTTGTGATTCCATATGATTTTCTGCCTAATGACATTTTAATGGCTTTAAACATATTATAAGATTCTTACAGTGGTGGATGTTAGATTGTAGTCTGTGGCAGTATGTCCCAGGCAAAAGTCCTTTGTGCTGATTTGCAAGGATAAAACAAATTGGGTTTGATTCCATCATCTTTATGTAGAGCACTTGTTGTATTGGGCATTCTCCTGAGTTCATTGGGATTAGGAGGTGTAACTTGGAGTGTGTTTGACTCCTATCACTTCAGGCAGTCAGAACCATGAGTTGATGGGCTTGGGGAAGTTACTTGTTCTGGTCTATAGGGCACAGTGGCATTACTGACAGTGATGCAGTGAAGTGCTTTACTTGTTCAGTTTTAAACCACTAGCTCCAGTTGCTGTCTTTTTTAGAATTTAGAAATTGCTGTGCTGAGTATTTACAAATTTCACAGAACATTTTGTTCTCTGGTTTAAATCCTGCATACCAAGTGCCTGCCTGGGGCAAAGACAAAAAAAAAAAGTTAGCTTTGATACTCCAAAACTGGTTGAATAAATCCTGTGCAGCTGGCCTGCGTGAAATGTGCCCAGTGACAGCAAGCCACAGAGAGGATTCAGAGGGTTAGGAAGAGCTCTGTGCCTGTCAGATGCTAGGGGTGTTTTATGGCTTTTGCTGTGAAGAGCAGTAACATGCATGCATCCATACTGCTCAGTATTAAGTGTGCAAAGTGGTGATTGCCATGTGGTGCTCTCAGGCAAATATGTGGACAAACCTGGTGCATAAGTGTGCAATATTGCCTTCTTTGTATGTTTATGCATGCTTTGATGTCTTCCAATTTTGGAGCTGTGGTTAAAGCCTCAAAGGGAATCAGTGTGCAGCAGCTGAGAGTATGTTTCTAGCTCTGGACTTTGCTGTGTGGTTCTGTGAATGTCTCCTTGTTGGTGAGGAAAGGGTACTGTCTAGCCTGTACTGCACTGTTTGTCCAGGAAAATTCTCAGAGACTTACCTAGATGGGCAAGCCAACACAGTACAATTTACACTTGTGTGTACTTGTAGATGAGATGCCAGCGACTGTTAGGGACTGGAGACTATTTCTTCTGTCTATGCTATTCTCAGCAGCAGCTCTGCTCCTTTAACTGTCTCTGCTTTGCTTCTTTCTGTAATGTAACCCACCTGAGATGTGGTCCCAAGATGACTTAAACAAATCTCAGAAAATCATGAATTGAAGTTTAGAAAAGCAAGCTTTGGAATATGATGTTATGAAAGCTGTGACTGGTTCATGTGAGCTGCATGGAGCAAGGTTGTGTTTTCCTCTAACACTATGCTGACGATGGACAGGAATTTGTAAAGTCTGCCTTTACTCATGTTTTGTGAGCAGAGTGCTCAGCAGTGCCACCTTTGTGGATCCTGCTCCACCCTCAGGCTCCAGAGAACTTCCAGGTTCTCTAGAAACAGGCCCAAGAGTAACTGCAAGGATCTGACATTTGTTGTTCAGAGTGAAGCACTTGGAAAAGAAAAAATATGGAGGCTTTTGTGAATACAAGCATTTATCAGTAATACTCTAAGAGGGACTTGAAAAATGGATTTGTATGCATTAGGTCATTTCCACCTTCGAGCCAAATGAGGTAAGAAGAAAATTTTCCTTGGAGCCAATTTGGTCAGTAATGGTTACTGGCAAGGGTTTTTTGTGCTACTCTTACATCGTTTTGTAGCGGCCATACACTGAAATAGTGCACTGGGCTATGTGGACCACTGACCTGAGCAAATGTCTGGCAATTTTTACAATGCCTTTGCTGAAAGACTTCTTTTAAGGGACTGTTACAGGGTTTTGTCTGATTTGTTTCAGAGTGGGATTGCCCCTGTTCCTCTTGATGCATGCTCATAATCTGGACTCCAGCAGGACTGAGGGACACATCTTGTCAGGCAACGGTAAGATTGTGTTACCTGTGTGGAAGAGCATGTTGAATTCTGATATATGTAGTTTGTGGCTTTCAGCTGTTTGATCTGAACCAAGGGACAAGAAGACTTCTTTTCCATTTTGAGGGATCAGTGCAGAGCAAAGACAGGAGGTGAAAAAATCATTAGGAAAACATAAAAGGGAATAGGAGCAGCGCAGAGCATAGTCTACTAGTCTTTTACTAGTGTGTATGAGCATTGCTCATATAACTTAAAGAGAGTACATGCTTTAACTGAGCATGTACCAGCTGAGGACTTGGCCCACAATGTCCTTTATAAAGCTCTGATTCCTCCCCAAATAGTTTTTCCCCTCTCTCTTCAAAGAAGCACCTGTTGTTGGTGGAGTTCGTGATGATGCTGGATTAGTGCACATGCGGTCAGCCGCCTTGGCTTCGGCCCTTTGGACCCAAAATGAACTCCAGCTGCTGTTGCCCAGAGCAGGTGCTTCATCCAGCCCTAGCAGCTGCTTGAATGTACGCTGTCATGGCCAAGATGAGGGAGTAGGTCTCCTGAAGTACCCAGAGGAAGGGCTGATGAGCAAGACAGAAAGAAATAGGAATGTACTACAGAGACCTGGTTTCATACCCAGCATTTACCAGACAAAAGTTGCTGTTGCATTTCCTTGTGGAAATAGAAAATTGTGCTGTCACTCTGTGAGTGCTGAGCTTGCACAGCACTCTGATGGGTGATGGATCACAAAATGAGGCTGAGGGACTGTTAAAGACCAACAGGGCCATGACAAATGATTGATCTCAAAACTACCAAGCCTGTAATGTCAGCTGAAGACAGGATGCAGGTACCTGATGGTGTGTGAGAAATTCTGAGGGCTGGTAGTGTTTCATAGCTCAGAGTTTAGAGTTGTTGTTTTAAAGCTCCAGTGAGCATCCTGACAAGAGTGAGATTAGGCATGGAGCAGTTTACTGCTGTGTGTGACAGCTTGAGCCCCACACTCACTGCCACAGCCAGCAACAAGGGAAGAAAACAAAAGGGGAGGTAACCTGGGATTATGAGGGAACCATAGGGGACAGCAATGAGAAAATGGAGAATGAGGAAACAAGATGGGAACTTCCGGAGATATGGATGGTTGGGAGGTAGCAACCTTCAGCAGGAGTTTGAAGAGGCAGCACAGATAGCCTGTGTCAGAGGTAAAGCAGCAGCAGTCCAATGTTAGAATGAAGGGGACAAGACAGCCTTCAATTGGAATAAAGCAGCTTAGAGTAAGGGCAACCTAGATCTGCACCAGGAAGTACTGGGGAACATCTTGTAAAGCAGGGAGTCTTATGGGAGTCTTTAAGAGGTTCAAAGTCATTCCCATTGCTGGCCTCACAACCAGCCCTTCCAAGTCCCTTCTAGCTTGCTTTCAATTTACTCACCTTGGACTGTTTCTACTGACCCAGGAGAAGTCCCTGCCTAGTCCTGCACTCTCTGACTATTCACATGGCTGCCAATGACAGCTATCCTGGTCTTAAAAGCATGTGCCCATGTATGTCACTGTCAGCATTAACACCCAATTTAATTTCACCCCTTTCACTCCTGTCCTCTTTGTTACTGAAATTACCAAATCCTCCAGTTTCTCCAGTAACCTGCCGATCCCCCTTGTCTGTGGTTTTGGTCCTGTCTCCATCAGCCAGGCTTTTCATTCTGTGTGTGTGTGCTGATTGCTCAACCAAGTTCCCATTGAACCTCCGTAAAGAGGGGTAACTGCTAAGCACGGACACTTCTCTCTGTGTAGCTATAAAAGGATTATACAGGCCATATTTTATTACAGCATGGCACAAGAGCAGGAGGAAAACAGGAATATTGGAGGTCTCTCTTTGTCAGGAAATGGGATTTCCGCAGGTGCTCAGTTGCAAATGCTCTGCATGCTTCTAAGGCTTGGCACGTGGCATTGCTAAATCCTGATTCAGGATGCAAGAATGTCTCATGGCCCCTGCCATGTAAACTGCTGTCTAGCCATGTTTGGAAATCAGCCGTCCATGATGACAGTGGATGAGTATGGGTAAAATGAGCAGCTTGGCTTCAGCACTAAGCAAGATGTTAAACATCGTAAATACAGATGCCAGTTTGTATTTGGAACAATGAAAGTTACGACCTTTGCTGTAGCAAGTGCTAAGAAACTGGATCATCTTTCTTCATGTCCTCACTGCCCTCCCAGGATTGAAAATGTGACAAAGTATTTCATCCCTTTACAGGATTAAGTGAAATTGGTAACCAAAATTATTGTATAGAATTACATAGAAATGCTCTTGAGAGCCAAATATATTGATTTAAGATGAGCAGTGTGGAGACAGAGAAATGGTTTCATTTTGGATTGGTCAGGTTGTCCATGTTTGTTCTTGCAGAAGAAAAACTGCTTCTCACAGTACAGGCCTGAAAAATTTCTGTCCTACTGCAGCTCTTTTGTCAGATGCTCATCCTATTTGTATTGCTTCTACATAGAAATCAAGGAATTAGGGAAATAGCACCAGAAGCCTTGCAGGGATGCAATTAGGCAGGTTCTGTGCTCACATCCTTTGGCCATGTCACATGGCATATGACTATTAGAAATGTGTGATGTACATCTGTGCTGGGGGAGATGTCCTCTTATGTGCTGCTGGTTCCTGGCCCTATGTCTTTGCCACCATCAGCAAATCACACTTCATTAGTGCTGCTCTGGGTTTGTCAGCAAGAGCTGCCCTGTCTCCTCATCTGCCTGGTCGTGCAGCTGGGTGACACACCCCCGCTATGGCTGCTTCACCAGCAGTGGAGAGGCAGGTGTTGCTGCCTTCCTCTGTACCTCTCTTCCTCAGCTTCCTTCACCATTTTCCATATGAAAAATGGAAGTACAGCTTTCTTCTCCTTTTGAAATAATTTCTGAAATGCAAACCACTCTGAGTGGCCCATGGTCTGCATTTAAGTGTGGCAGCACATTTCATTTTCTTTTCCAGAGATTGTTAACTCCTGACATTGATAATACTTTTTTTGAAGCACCTGTCTCTCAGTAATTTAAATGTAATTGTGAGCTTTGTGGATTTCAGCTGTTCCCAAAAGGTGTGTGCAATGTCCCATGTCCTGTCTGGTGAGAAACACCAGAGTGAAGCACTTTGACTGTAGTAGATCATAACTCACTAACTGCTAGGCTAAGAGTAAGGAAATAAAGAGCTTTTTAGCAGGCCTCCATGTTTTGGGGATGTGGAGAGTAGGGTTTTTTACTTTGTATGATGCCACGTGCAGAAATTCCCCATTCAGGGTCAAAAATACTGAAAGCACAGCCGACAATTAGCTTGCTGCCAGTAGGAAAAACAATCATTAAGTGGTGAGTGAAAGTAGCGTCAGAAAGGGACCTTGACAGAGTGGTAACATACAGTTAGAGCAAGTGACATTCTTCACACCTGCTGTGCTGCATAACAGTAGCTGGCTGCCTTAACCCGTGGCACTACAAGTGGAGCATTGTGCTGTGACATGGCCCGGACAGCGATTGAATTACACACCGATTAGGTCTTCGGCTTCTCCCTGTCAGTGTGGACAATGAAGAATCAGAAGTGGACATGAGAGCTTTAGCAGGCCTTGTGCTCTTGAACAGAGAAGGATTAATTTGTAAATGGTAAATTGTTTTGGGGCCAAGAGTCATAAAACTGAGCTCTTGCCCTTCTGCTGCCTCAAAGGCGCAGGCTTTGCAGGAAATCCCTTCTCCTCCTCCTTCTATGGATTGCTGTGATCAGGGGAGGAGGGGCATGTGGAATTCACTCTTCTTCTCTGCCGAGAAGGAAGACAACACTGGTACATTGGTACAAATGTTGCTCCCCTGTCTCTCTCTATCTTAGGGCATGAGACTAAATTAATTGGTCTGCCATTTCCACAGGGGTGTGGATTTGCCTCTCACTGAGGTGCTGCTGGCTGGGTCACAGCCTGGTAGAGGGTGTGTACACTTCCTCAGAAGGTCTGCAACAAGCCTGGAGAATTGCAAATGTTGCATTCTTTCCCTCTTGTCATCTGCATCTTTTTCATTTGAAGGTCTACATCATGTGCACTTTTTGGGGTGTTTTTGAGAGGTGAAGCTTCAGTAAAAAGAACAGGCACATTGAACCCAAATTGAAGAAACAGCAGCATTGTGTGGCTGATACAGTGCATGGGAAAACAAAGCACTGCCATTCCATCTGGTCTTGCACATCCTCTCCCTGTGGTAGCTGTTAGGCATAAGTGCAAACTCAGAGGTGGGCAGGACTAGCTTGCCATGCAAACATCTGTGTCATGGCTCCAGCCTGTTTTGTAGAACCAAGATTTTCTGCAATAAAGTGGACGTCTTAAAGCATGGTAGGAGATAGGAGAGTTTAACTGCACTTAACCTGAGCTTGGATTAGACATGCCTTATATCTTGGAGTTTGCCAGTAAACAGCAAAGTATGTGGTCAGTGTAAATAGGACCCTCTTAATCTGTTACTGTGAAACCGAAAAGGACAGTCTCAGACTCCAGCAATCTTTCAGATCGTCGTAAGGCGTACTGACTCCTGGTCGTCACAGTGAACTCGACAGGGGTATTGCTATGGGTGACCAATGGATATAGATGTAGTTGTATGCATGGAAAACTATATGGTTGCAATTATCTTTATTAATAGAGTTATAAATGATACTAACTCTCTCCATGGACTTGATCCTATTTGCTGTGTTGGCATTTCTTTTGTTTTGAGCTGGGAAGCAATGCATACCTAGGTACTGTAAGAGACTTTGTGTTATACCATTGAAAAAGAGTTGCTGGTGCTCTGGTTTGGATGAGAAAAGATACTTGTATTTAATACTCTTGAAAGCAGCAGCTTTGCTAGAATGCACCAGTTCAGAGTAATTTTCTCATAAACTATCAGTTCCAGAAAACTCCCAAATCTCTTGTGCCTGCTTTCTCTAATAGGTGGCAAATCCTTATTGCCTCCCAAAAGCTGCTCACAAATCTGTAGGGTAGAAAGGCTTTGCTTTGGTTCTTTTTTTTTTTTAAAGTTGGTGAAAGAGTACAAATGAGAGAAACTCATCTCTTTCTCTACACTGTCACTACTGTCTACTGGTAGTTCATTTTCAGTACTGGAAAAGAAGTGCTGTTCTAAGTAGCCACTGTTGTCTTTAACACCATGGACTATTTCAGAGGTAAGTTTTAAAGAAAAAAATTAAAACCAGTCATTCACCAGTGCTGATACAGGAATGACAGAGGTTAATACCACTGACATCATGTTGGAACTGTATAGCATTTTGTTAATGGTTATTAATGCCCTGCTGCTAAGAGACTGACAGTACCAGCTGCCAGTTAGTGTGGTCCCTCCCTGCAAGTGTGGTTAGGCCTCTGCTTGCAAAAGAGAGGGGCATGGGGGAGGTTTAGATCTGCTCCCTGTCTGGTCATCTCTCCACTGAAAGAGGAGAAGAGATACTGAGAGAAGGGAGCTGCAGTGCCTTGCTCCTGTATCTACTGACATCACAAGAGTGTGGAGCAGGAACAGCAAACATCTACAGAGCCATGTCTAGAAGGCACTGAAGACATGTTCAATTCAGATCTTCAGGTCTAAACTCAAGATACACATCCTTTGGAAGAAAACAGCAAGAAGTTTAGACAGACATGCATGAAAATTATGCTGGAAGGCCTGGGGAAGAAGCCTAGATTCATGTTAGAGAGCCTTGGAGCTTTGGACATGAGTGGAAAGAAGTCAGAAATGTTGTACAGTGGAGGGGAAAAAAGCCCTTGAGAGGCAGGGCAAGGAACTTGGTAATGGCAGAATGATGATGGATATAGAGCAATTAATTAGCTTTGACTAAATCATATTCATTGTACATCCTGATTTGTACATGCCTCACATGGGGCTAGCTTATTACTTTGCTTAATACCTTTGAATTTCATCCACCATAAGGGAATGAAACAGATACAGAAAGGTGCAATATGTCAGTGTAGCATATCAAATTGGGAAAGGCATTTTTAGCAGTCTGTACTGAATACAGATTTAAATCAGCATTAGATTATTCCTTAAGTGTATTGTTGTTATGACAAATCTGAAAGGAGCTAAAAGCATTTCAGCAGATGGAAAAAAAAAGTAAGTATTTCCTTTCCTGTAGCTTGGACCCAAAATGAGATTGGCAGCCAGGTTTGCACAGCAAACCTGTTTGAGTAGAACATGTGGAGATCAGTTGTGAGTCCTGCAGGGGGAAGTGGCTCACCAGGCCTCTCCAAATTGTTCATCTTCTAGATCTCTTTAAATCTGGTATAATGTAACCTGGGGTTGGTCAGCAAGGAAACATCTGATGGCCCAAGGACATTTTGGTGGTAACTGCTGTCTGATGTGCCACACACTGTTGTATTCTCTTCCAGCTAAGGTAAAAAAGTGTATCTACTTATGAATGCTTTCTAAAAGGGAAGATGAGTGTTATCAAGCAGTTAAAGAAGTATCTGGAAACAGTGAAGTGAATCAGGCTTTTCTTATGAAAAGAATGGAGTGATAAGTCCAAGTTGCAGGCTAGCATAAGCATCTCTGAATCTGTACATAAACCATTGTCACATTGCAGAGTAGGGCTCAGAAGGACAGTGCAGGAATTCGGTTAGTAAAACTTTAGGAGAGGGGCAGCTCCTTGTCTTCAGAGACTGCTTTATTTTTAAAATAGAGGCCTTAGTTTCCACTACCACAACCCTGCAGTGATTGGCAGTGTTTCAGCCTGATCTATGAACTTAAAACACATTTGATCTGTATGATGGTGCTTACTGCCAGGTCTGGCCACTCCACCTGAATAACTATAACGTGCTCATAAATCAGGGGAGAGCATTCTTCTGTGACACCATCCCAAATGCCCTACTGAGCTGAAGCCTGTGTTAGCCATCAATGCCTCTTATATAAACATGTCATACTTTAAAGTAGGGTCTTACAAAAGCACAAACAATATACTGCCATAGAGGGGCCACACAAAGTCAAGAGCTGTTAAGTGGTGGGAAGAGGAGGAGAAAAATCTCTTCATAAATATATCTACCAGATACTTGTGGAAAGAAAATAATGAAGTCTAGGTTACATGCCCTTCAAAGTGAAATACTCAAATACAGACTTGTTGCCTCTTTCTTTGTGAAACTTGGGAGTTGGGAGTCACTAGCAAAATGACAGTGCAGGAAACACTTGATTTCTGTTGTGTTCGCTTCAGCCTGGTCAGGGACAATGCCACACAAGTGTTGCATCACTGTTTCTTGCTTAAAAAGACCTTCATGCTAGATCTTTGTGCAAGATTAGTTCTAGTCTGAAAGTGGTGTAGTTAAGAAGCATGAAAGATGGTAGGTGTGGTGCCTAGGGACAGTGCTAGGTTAATGGTTGGACTCAATGATCTTGAAGGTCTCTTCCAACCAAAATGTTTCAGTGGTTCTATGATTCTGTTTCTTTACAGCACCACTTGAAACCCCTTGTCATGTGCCACAAGACTCTGTAGGTTTTGAAGTAGTCCTTGTATTTGATTATATAGTAGAAAGCACTGGTTTGCATTTGATCTTCTACAGAAAGTTGATCTTAGTTCTTGCACAAGGTGATGCTAGTTTTAGGCATGGTGAGAGAAATGTTGAGGAGCATCTCAGGCTTACCTTCATCACAGTGCACAGCTGACTGGCTTGTAAAACTGTGTTTGTGCTGGTGCAGCCTTTGATCTGAATTGGTAAGGCAAGTGCTCCCAACAACAGCAGCTGGAACACACACAGCCAAAAGTGACACCAGGCTGTAAACAGTGACTCCAGCCGTCCTTGTCAGATGGGTCACAAATCACAGGGGCTGACAGGTGCCTGTGCTGGTGTCCTGCACACAGGGTGTGCCTTGGTGTGGAGCAGTAGGTAGGAAACCTGCGTGGTGGGTGGCCAGCTTGTGACTTCAGTCACTCAAATTCTCTGCTCAGCAGAAGCCTGTTGCACAACTTGCTGCAGAAATAGAAATATTTGCTTTTCCTTAAAGTGGGCTGACTACTGCATGTACTCTGACTTAGAGTGTGTTGGCAGCACACACAGCTGCACTGCAGAGGAAGGGTTTATTCTGCATCTCAAAGCAAAGCTGCTCAGATAGGTCCAGCAGCCTTGATCAGACTAGTATTTCTGTACAGACCATAAATTGCTATCTTGCAGGTTCCTTCAGCACTTCCCTCAAATGTGCCTTTAAACTTCTGCCACTAACAAGCTGACATGAGTCACTTGGAATTAGTGACAGACTGTTACTTTAAAATAATTCTATACTCCTAACAGTCATGATAACCCTAAGGTTAAGTTGTTTCAAGGCAAGTGCCTTTTGTGGAACAGAAGACTGAGCTTGCAGTTGCTCATACTGGGATCCTCTCTAGAGCACACAGGTTTCTTTCTGCAGAAGAGAGATCCAGCACACTAGAGGGAGTCATAAGTAGGCTTCATCCTGGAAGGGGTTCAAGGTGTTTGGACATGGACTTGTCACAGGGATAGCTAACTTTTCCCTGGGAGTAATGTCTTTTTCTAGATACAGCTGGAGGAATTAATGAGGAGCTGTGGGAGGCCGAACTTGTCATTGTGATGACCTTCCAAAATGCACATGGAAGACATAATACCTTTCCACTGCCTGCTTAAAATTGTTTTTCACTGCCTTACTTTCTGCCTGTATACATGAATTTCAGTGCTGCACTTGTCCCCTCAACACCTCTTTCTGTATGTAACTTATGGCCTATAGGGCCTGATGCAAAGCAATCGACCTGTTCACATTAACTGGAAGCAATTCTCACCTTAGGCAGGTGGTGCAGTGCCTTCACAAAACCACAGAATCACTATGGTTGGAAAAGACATTCAACATCATTGAGTCCAACCATTATCTAACTCTGCCAGGGCTGCTACTATGCCATATGCTTGAGCACAATATCTAGATGGCTTGTAAATACATCCAGGGGTGGGGATTCAACCCTTTGATAACCTTTGATAACCTTGTGTCAGGTATGCACTTCCACAACCAGGCTTCAGTGAAGCAGGCAGGCTTTTGCCAGAGGGAATACCTTCTACATAACTTTAAGAACCACAAGGCAAAGCCTGAACTGCAACTCTAAACATGCACTGCCCTCAGGAGAGGCTCCTCAGTGCTGTGCAGCTGTTGTGAGAGCTGAGGAGGACATGGACCTCCGTAGGGGAGTACCACATGTGCTAGGGCAGCTCCTGGCAGTCAGCAGTCCTGTCTGAAGTCAACTTCTGTTTAGGTGGGTTTTAGTTTGGGTTTGGTTGTTGTTTTTCTCCAGAGTCACTTGATAGGGTGTAATTCTGTAAGATGCTCAGCAAAGAAGCTGATACAGTAAAGTATTTCTGCAGATGCTTAATTTCCACTGAATGAGTGGCCCTTTTATGTGGGTGGGTGCACTCATATGCTTAAAGTTAAGCACGTGCTTAAGTGCTTTTTTGGATCAGGGCCAAAATGCTAATATGCTGAAGGTTCCCTTTCTTTCTCGAGTAACAGGCAGTGTTCAAGACCTTCATGTGGACCTTTGGACCTGCAGGATTACTCAAATACACCCATGACTGACAAGTATTAGACACTTAAGGTTTTTAAACTTTTTCAGCAATAACTTAATGAGTTTTTGCTAGGTTACAACTTTTATATTTCACATAAAAGGCAGCTCTTGGCTAGGCTTGTGGCAGACCTGAAGAAAAGCTTGTTTGCTGACTTCAAATTAGATGCTTTGGCTAGGATATTTTGTATTTGTTTGAGAACAAAGTGGTTACTGTAGCATCTTCTGCTCTGCCCTCACTACTTACCTTTACACAATTCCTGCTGCACTTCTGGAAGGGAATAACCTCTTAAAAGGCACCACGTAGATGTTAAATTCAAACTCTTGGGAGTCACTTCTGTGATTGTGCACTTAGTGATAATAGGCTGCTTTGATGACAACACTGCTAATGGGCCCAAGGGGCATGTGTGGGATGTGACAGTGGCGTGCACCTGTCTCGGGCAGGGGGCACTAGGTCTTCCCCTGTGGCAGCCTTCGCGGTGACTGTGCTAATCACCAAGAGTGACACTCCCCATGCCCAGCAGACTGGGGAACGTAGCAGGGTGTTGTGAGTCCAAATACACAGCTGCTTCTCAAATTATAATACACAGGTTCAGAGGTCACTGCAGTAAAAGCAGATAAAATTATGCTTTGTACCACCACCATGCCACATCAAAATGGTAAATTGTTTGCTCTTGAGTGGGTCTGTTGAGCTGTTTGCCTTGAGTATAGCAAGCACATGAATTTTTTGGATTAGTTGTAGTGCTTTAAAAATAAAGGGGCTTGTTTACCACATGCCATGGTAGAGTTTTCTTTCTGTCCACTGCTGTTCTTGGTGACGCATTTGCTCGGTAACTAAGCTTTAAGGCTTGGCAGCAGGTTGAGGGTGTGGGGCCAGCAGTGCTGCAGGATTTGTCTGTTCCAGTGATGCTCAGTGTGGGCATGATAGCCTGTGGGCTCTCCTTCAGATACCTGAGATTCAGAGCTAAGCTGCAGGCAGATGGTTATACACATGAGGAGCCATCTAGGTTAATAACCTGGGCAGTGAAGTTGTCAGATACCCTGTGCAGAGCTACTGCTTCTGTTTCTGTTTAGCAAATAGGGCAGATCTTTATCCTGTGTGCAGCATCCCTTCACTTTTCTCAAAATGGAGCTTTTTTTATTTCCAGTCACACCTCATGTTAACCTTTTGCAATCAGCAATAATTTTCAAAGGGACTTTGTAAGTGTTGCTGTCCTCTCTTCCAAATTGTGAACTGCATATTTCAGATGCTTTTCTCCAGAGTGCGTGGTCCAAAAGAAATTGGACAGTGCTCGTTGTTGATTTGTGGTGGTGCTCTGTCAGGGCTCAGAATGCTTCTGAACATCTTGATCATAAGGGTTTGTCCAAAGTGGATCTGTTGAAGCATGTTAATTCTGGGACATTGCTCTGCTAAGCTGATGCCTGAATCATCTGATGTTACTCATCTAAGAACCCAGCGCTCAGTATGAGCTCAGACTGTCTGCAGATCCCACTTAGCCCTGAGGTGTCGGGGTGATACTTCTCAAGCTGTCATCCTCCATCACCATAGAACAGAAGGGAAGAACTGGAGGTTATGCAAAGTGCCATGGGGTGCTTTAAGATCTAGGAGCACTGAGTCTTCCCACAGGCAGTGGTGCCCACCATAAAGCTGGTCATGAGCGTGCTTCAGTAGATCCTGGCTTGTCTTTTGGGCAGTGTCAATACAGCCAGAAGAAGGGTTTGAAATGAGTTTGGTGAATGCCTCTGGAACCACTTGTTTAGCCACTCTGTATTTATTGGCAGGCTGAAGGAGAAGCCTCTCTAGTGTCCTTTCCTCTGTGGTGTTTGTACTGAACAAGGGATGGGGCTTTTAAGGCGCTTGCTGAACCAAAAGCAGGAACCAGGCTGAAAAAAGCATAAGAATTGAAACATGCAGGGTATGTGATGCATTCTCCAGCTTCGACTTTGAGTTGTTCTTATTGTGAATTGCTTGTTAAGTTTTTGTTAAATTCTTTGACCATAACTGTGACCAAAGAGAGGAATGTGTTTCACCAGTGCAATAAAGCAACTGTTCCCTGTTCATGGCAAGTGCTGCACTTTTATGCTTTTAATTCAAATTGCCTGGATCCTTGCAAACTGGGACAGCATAGGATTACTTACCTTGCTGGAACATGGATGAAACAGAGTGTACTACAAAGTAGTATACATACCTCTACCAAAATGCAGAGGGAACAATCTTGGAGTCATAGGGTAGGCATGTATGTATCTGTGCACAGCTGGTTTGGATGCATTTTTGTATCTTGCAACAGCTGGAAGCCTCTATGTAGGAAAATGCCATCAGATAAAATAGAACAGTTCAGTGTAAGAAGAGTAACAGGTATCTGATGTGTGAGGAGACAGGGATAGGGGTAACTTAAAATACGCATTTTGCTGCACTACTATAAATAAGTAGAGAAGGCACTGCCAGGTGGATTCAGTAGTCAGTCCTCTTTGAAGAGGAAAACTGTTGCATGTGTGGGGATGCTCTGGTAGTCCTGAGAAAATGTTAGCACTGAAGGCTAGTGTTCCAAACTTCCTTGGAGCACACTTCTGCTGAAAACTGGAGGTGTGAATAATTGGGGGTTTGGGGTTTCTTTTTAGTTTGGTGGCAAGAAAGATTTCCCTTGTCCATGAGAAGCAGGCTTGTATTTGAGGCTTTTACCTTATACCTGTGTCCTGTCTTCTGAAAACAGTATCCCTGCTAGTGTTTAGCTATTCTGTTCACCTAAGCACTTTCTGAAGAAATTTTTCTTCGTGTATTTGGGAAGGTAGAACTATAGAATAGTGAGATTGTCTGCTTTTGGGCATCTTCCTTCTCTATGTGCCTTTCTTAGAGTCCACTGTTAGATCCACTGGGGAGCCTGGGACAAGTGGTCATCACATACTATATGTTATTCTGTAGCTAATGCCAACTGTAATTTAAAGTGCTCCACACTAATCTCTTCCCCTTATGTATTATTTCCTTGTGCAGCATTAGCAAACCACATGCTGATCCACTGTTGCTTCATGGATTTAGGAAGCAGTCTCCAAGCCCACAATGATGTAAAACACTGAATATTGTTTTAAGTGTTGGAGGCGCCATCCTGCCTGCACGGTACTTAGGGTGGGCAGCATGCCAGCATGTTTGCTGCCATGTGGCTGAGAACTGGAGCATGCCCACTCACAGTGAACAAAGCAAAACCCAGGACAATAAGGCAGGAATGATGACAGACAGAAAAGGGCTGTCCTGTGGGATGTGCTATTTGACCATAATACCAGCTTTGGAGACTATACTGTCTGGACAGCTAAGAGTTTCTTTCTACACTCCTGCCTTACTGCCTGCACCTGCCCATCTGAGGGCAAGCAAGAATAAAAGGACAACTTTACAGATCTTCCAGGAGCTTGTAAGTTAGCTATTGCATAGTAGTTTGCACTAGCTGCCTAATAGTTGTTCTCTCAGTTTCAGCATTGCCAAATAACACTGGGCTGAATGCATTTCTACTTGGTTTGCTTCTCTCTTCTTTTTTTGAACAGCAAAAAGCCTCCATGTACATGCATGAAGAGATCTGAGGAAGCCTGTATGCTGCATGGGTAACTGACACAGCAGAGCCTGATAGGAGCTGTGAGCATTAAGTGTGGGAGTTGGGAATAACACTTTCATCCCCATCTTGAGGAATGCTGCCTCAAAGCTCCTTTGCATGTGGGTAGTGTATTGGGATCAGTCTGGAGAATCTACATGCAGACACCTGAGCTGTGCCCTTTCTTTCTGCTTTGGAGGAGTTGATTGCAGGCTGGCTGATCTTCACTCTCTGCTAGTTATTTGGGTTGGTATGCAGGAGTCCTGATGGGCTGCTCTTCAGCTCCTGGTTTTCAGCAATTGATCCATGCCTAGGCTCACCTTTTGGACAGGGCCAGCTAGGAGAGATGGTTTTTCTTTTGCTTGTCTTGACTTCGACCATGGCAGTTTGAGTAACCATAGGGAATCTTCCCATTTCCATACTGAAAACCTGTGGTTGTGTGATGTCAGCCTAAAAGCTGCAGCACCTATGAAAGTGGCAGGGGTGGAGTATGCAACAGCACTCCTCTGAGCACTGCCTGCCCATCTGTGTTCAGCTGTCAGGCATAAAGTGCTGGAGTTGTATACTGTGTCCCATGCCTAAGGACTGGTGACTTTGTCCTTACCTAGTGTGTCTCAGATGTTATGAAAACAACAGTTGCCTTTAATTTCCTCATCACTACATTGGCTTCTGTCTTTGCTCTCCAATTCCTTGGGAGACTGAGCACCCATCCTTTGCAAGGTGTCTCTTCACTTCTGATCTCAAAGCACAGTGCATGAGGTTTTGAAAGACAAAGCTTCAACTACTGTTGGAAGCATCTACCCATGAACTACTTGATGTAGTTCAGCATATTGCAGTGTGTATGTGGAAGAAATGGGAGGAGAGGGTTGGCCATGAATAGTATTAGCACTAATAAGCACAGTATGGTCTATTTATATACTCACCCTTAATGCATGTGAATGTGCTAATTCTGTGAGGACTTGCAAAGCCATGAGCAATACGAACTTGGATGCCACACGCTTCTTAACATATTGTTTCTACTTTTGTCTGTAGATCCTTCTAACACCAAGTGGGCCAAGTGCTTCAAAGAACTGCCACAACTTAAATCTGTCCTTCATGCTTTCACTTCCTTCAGCATCGTGCTGTGGCCAAGTCAGCTTGTCACTGACTCTGCATCCATGCTTTAAATGTAAACTAATTATAGTAGCTTGTTACCTGGCCCAGAAATAGACACCTTATCTTATTGGAAAGGCAGGCTCTCACTGAACTCAAACTCATCAGTCATAAAATATTTCTCACTGCTCCCACCCACCAAGTTACAGCTTACTTGGCCAAATTCATTAGCTCTTATTTCTAGAAATTTCTGTATCTCAGTGGGCTTCTGAACTGATCACAAGGGTGACTGTAATATATATATATAAGATACCTGACTGAATTTTCATGTAACTGGCACAGATTACTTGCTGCAGTAGCTTTCTTTTCTAAGAGATGAAAGAAAACTTTGCACAGTATTGATGTGCAGGCTTGCAGCATTTATATGACACAGACAAGACTCATAAGTTTTTCTTCTTAGAGGCTTAAGTCTGTTTGCTTAGATTCTTTTCTTTTGGAGAGTTGGTGTAACAAGTTGAAAGACAAAATGAAGAAAAGCCAGAAGTGCAGCTTAGCTACAAGTGCAGCACTCTAGTTTTTTGACCTATAGGAAGAGTGTATAAAACTGAAAAGTATGTGGGAAAGACATGAAAGATGTACAAAACATTGACATTCTTGTGGATACAAGTATTTTGTTAAATGGACTTTGGAAATTCTCAGCATTATCATTGTAGTGCAGCTTAGTGGGTTTTTTTCTCCCTCTAATGACTTGCTCATGTGATAACATGAAGTTTTGTTCCACCAACAAAAGGGAGCATTAGCTTAGAGTACTGGATTACTCCTAGCACAAACATGGCTGCTATGCTCAAACCTTCTGTGTTTTGTCATGGTCGATTTGTGGGAGTCAAGGTGAAGCTGTTTCCTAAACTATGAAAGTGATCCTCAATACCCAGCCTGATGGAATGCCTGGAGGTTTTATGGATTCCTTCTCTGTTAAACTCACTAGCAGGGTATCTGCCAATGCAGGCTCTTTCCCTGCCTGCTTCACTCTGAGGCACTGCTTTGTTTGGACTCAGTTTTGTTTCCTGACTTCTTGTTTACCTCCAGAAGGAGTGCTTAGAGCAGCCTTTTCTGTAGGTAACTTTGGCAAAGGGACTTCAGGTATTGGAAAAGCTGAATGCAACTGTCATGTTTGAATAGGCACCAGGACCACAATAAGAGTTGGGAGGTGTCAGGTTGCGCTCAAACCTGCCCTCATAGCATGTAGCAGAGGTGCTGTTGCCACCAGCAGTTCAGCAGCACTCCTGCTGCTGACCTGGCTTTGAGTATCTCACTTGCTGTTGTGCAGGTACAGTCCAAGGGGAGGTGCAGTGGCCAGATACAGCATGGCCCAGGGATTCTTGCTGCCTGTGACCAGATTCTGGGACTGATGGGCTCAACTGAAGCAAATCTAAGAGGCAGAATTAAGTGCAGGTAGCTTTATGTCTCTGATCCGGAGCAATCCTTTAACTGAGAACCCTAGTTTGGGGAAGGGCTGGGGAAGGTCCTCATGTCATTCAGGTAATGAAAATAAAGCTAGCAAAAGAGGGTTTGTGCTGTGCCTGAGGATCTGCAGCAGGCTTGCTCTTCTCACCAACTCAGTGTACACTTGCTGGTGCTATAACCTGGCAGGTCTTAGTGGTGGCTGAAGGTTGCTGGAAAGACCACTCCTGAGGGTACTTTGCAAAGCACTAAATATGTTGCTCCTGTGTCAGATTGCTTTTACCCAACCCCTGCAGTTCACAAACTGTTGTTGGTCTAGCTCTGCTTGCCCAGTGCTCCTGCATGTGACCACAGCCTCAGGCACAGCTTCTCATTTCTGATAGCTCAGAAGAGCATGCTCTGGGAAAGCTTCACTTTAGAGGCATGCACCAAAATGAAGGTGTCAGAATGGTTTCTCTAGTGATGCAGTTACAAACCATATCTGTTTATGGACATGCATTATGGAAGAGTGGAAGACTTAATAGGGTGAAGCTGATAAGCAGCACCTAGAAAGATATAGGTGCCAAAGGGCTGGTTTTCTTTATGTATTGTAACTCCTAAGGTCATTTAATGCATCTCCTTAAGGGTGACTGGGAGATAGTTTGAGTTAAATTCAGGGCTTGCATGCAACTGTGGAGAGTTTGATGCATGCTTTAGGACACCAGAAAATCAATTTTTGTCTCCACAGAAGCAGAGTGGTGCTGAGCACACTAAGGTGGCCACGCTGGTGTGACATTCAAGTTGACTGGAGTGAGCCTAATTTTATCTCAGTCAGCCACCACTATTTTGGAGCAGAAACAAGAACCAAAATCAATAGCTGAATAAACAGCCCATTAATTTGATGACAACTGTTCTCCATTTCAGGGTCCAGAATCAGCCCAGGCAGTGAGCTAATGAGAACACCAGAGCTTTGCAGACTTGTGGGAGGTGGGGGGTAGTGAAGAAAACAGAACAAACACTCTTTTTGTAGCTTGGAGCTAAGGGGATTCAGCCAAAGGTTAATTGCTTTCTACCCTAAAATGCTGTGAAGTGTTGTTGCGTGGTGTCATACAGCTGCTTCGTTCCAACCTCGAGGTGTCTGTTTCAGTGGTGGGTGGCATGAGCCAATATCCTTTTCTCAACTGCACAGGGGTGTTGTGAGAACTCTTGAGTTAGGAGTTCCAAAAATCTGGTAGAGTTTGGTTGGTATTGTTTGGGATATCACTGCACCGTGGAAGCACTGAGCAAAAATAGCAAACAAGCAGCCCCTCTGTCTCCTTGCTTCTGCTGCACTGACAAAAATGTGGAGAAGGAGCAAGTGGTAAATTCTTGATGGAGGAGCCCTGTGTAGCTGTGAGGAGCTGGGGTCTTGAGGAAAGGGGCGGATGATCACTCTGTGGTCACCCATTTGTGCACCAAGCATGTTTGCTGTTGCCGCTGCCAGTAGCCAAACAATTAGGAATTCTGTGGGCTTGCTCAGAAATGTAGGTACTGAGCTAATGTGCCAACCATCTTCCCCCAGCCAGCCTCTATCCATTGCAGGCTTGAGGAGGCTCTACAGTGGATAGCTAGTCACAGTAAACATCCAAAAAATCAGTGAAAATAAAGTATTTTGGGCAAAGTGTTAAGGGGCAGTAAAAAACTGAGTGAGACTTGAGAGTAACCCCAATAGTTCAAACGGGATGCCCAGGCATGCAGCCAGCTGGTACACAGGAAAGGGGAATGAAGCTTTTGTGCTTATCACATCTGCCTTGCAACTCTGCCTCTTGGCCATCATCTTCTAGCAATATGGAAAGAAGATCTGTATGCAACACCTGACTGTGCATCCACTTTCACAGTGAAAGGTTGAGTTCTTTTGTGCCCAACTTGGTTCCAGTTCATTGTTTTCTCTGGCTCATCTTTACACTGTTGAGTAACAGGTGCTACAGGAATCAAAATATAAGTACAGAAAGGAAATCCAGAAGAGACTCCAGAATTAGAGACATACAGTCTCATTCACAGAAGCCCTGGCCATTTAGGGGTGTCTCCCTTTAGTCTGTATCAGAGTTAAACTACAGTGGTTATTCTACCACCTAATGACTCTTCCCAGCAGAGGAAGGGAATGAGGCAAAGGAGAAGAGACTCACAGGTTGAAATAAAAATTGATTTAATGAAATAGCCACATTAATACCAGTATAAAGCATACAAAGTTATACTTAGCCCAGCAAATTATATATATATGGTGGTCACAATAAACAAGAAAGCAGCCCTCAGGAGTTGGGAGAAGAGGAGCTCAGGCAGGAGGCCCTTCATCCTCAGCAAACCTCCCCCTGTATATTGTGAAGTTCATGGTATGTGATACACCTGTGAGCCAGCTCAAGGCAGCTGCCATGGCTGATTCCAGACTGCTAACAGTCTGCAGACTGTGCCTGACCTAGCCAAGCTGGGACACCAGGGTGTAGGTGTGAGTGGGTATGAGCAGGTGTGAGCACAGTGCTGCCTGTGGCGGTTGCAAAGAGTAGCAAAAGAAATGTCCTTCCTTGGAATGGCTGAGACACCCTTGATCTGCTGCAGCAGCATCTCATTTCTGGCAGTGTGTGCAGGGGTGAGTTTTTCCTTGAACATGTGTGGGTGTGTGGAAAGTACTTTCTTGAAAAGACTGGGAAATTTTGATGTTCTCTCCTGGCTCCTGCACAGTCATGAGAGCATCACCCAAAAGGGGTTTGTATGAAGTTTAGTGCAGGCATCCTGTTCACTCATGTTGCTGACAATGTCATGGACTACTACATCCCATTCTCTAGCTATCACAACTTCTGGGTATGTTGTAGTATGGGTTTAGAGTATTCACATGGCTGTTGTAACTGGCATTAGATGTTGCTTTGAAGAATAAGCTTTCTGCCATGAAAAACCTCTTTAGTGCCCCTTGGTTGAAACTGTTGAACAAAGGGAGTACCATGGTAAAAGTCTCATTAAACTCTGTCTTGCTCTGTGTAAAACATGGCTGTTTCTTTTTGACCTTTCTAATGTCTTCTGGTTGAAAGGTTTTCTTCTAATTCAAAAACCACCTAGGTTATTTCTCCACTACTAACTTGTGCTTGAGCAAGTGTTTGCTCATTTAATATTGGAGCTTGACTAGTTTCAATGCCCAGCTCAGGTAAGGTGGAGTTGTTTCGCCTGTGAGTCTTACACTGAATGACAGGATGGTCTGAGAAAGCCCTAGAGGCTTTATTAGTGTCTCTTCCTATCTCAGTCATGTGTGCATGGCTTCCCCTGCACTGCTGTGTACCTGGTCTGGTTCCACCCAGCTGCAAAAAGGCAAAGTTCAGGGTCACAGCCTGGTTCAGAGAACCAAGGTTTCTACAGGCACAGTGCCCCTCAGTAAGGGGAAGATGCAGGCAAAAGAAAATGGGCATAGATGTGCTTTGGACTCTCTAATCCTGTTAAGCTCTTCCAAGAGCTTAGTAAGGGTTGATGGGGACAGAAAGGCTGCTCTAAGCAGGCAATGAGGCATGTGGGAAGCCTGAAAATCTTTCGGGGTCTGAGAGATCTCCAGAATAGCTCTAGGCTTTTGTGACTGTTTCGTGGGAAATTAACCTTTGCCTGTTTTCTTTTTTTTTTTTCAATTTGATAGTAGTGTTAAACTCATTTTATCCAAATCTGCTTTCAACTGTCTGGCTAATTTATACTGGAACTAATTTGACACACCTAATGAAAAGCATAGTGGAATTTTGCTATGAACTGCAATGTTCTCTTCCACTTGATAACTGTCATAACAGCGGTTAAGTAACCTGACTTCTTCCCTTCCCTGCCAGTGACAAAGGCTTAAACTCTCTTAAAAACTGTAACTCTTCTTTAAAGCTTCCTTTACAAAATGGCATTTATTACTCTCTTAATGTCTTGCTTTCTAACAATCAGCTACTGCTCAACCTTCAGAGAGCTCTCACTGGGATAGGTAACCATGGGAAGGGCTTAAGGCACTTTAGGGCCACTGCTCATCATGAGTACTCCAAGAGGATCGTGATCATGTTGTTTGTTTGACTGCAGTCTTCTTGAACAGAGATCATATTCACCTGTTCTCAAATACATAATCTGTTCATATCATGTGCTTCTCTGTTAATTCCTTAATGGGATCCTGGTCCCTACCCAGAACTTCAGCATTTTGGGCCAATAGCTGTACTTAACTCTGCTGCTTTGGTTGCACCTCTTCCTAAGTGTGTCCCTAGAGCAGCAGGGGCCATGTGTGGTGCGGTATTTTCCCTCCTCTCCAATAGGCTTCACTGAAGGTTTGCTTACAGCTTGTTAGCTCAGCAGTCTGTGCAGGGTCTACTTCCTATGGCTGTCCTCTCTCTGCCAGAAACAGTGTGGAGAGTGTGCTTCCAAACGAGTTTTCTCCTTTCAAAGGTGTGAAGTTGAGTCTTGATGTGCCTTCTCTGTGTGGCTGATGCAGCCTTGAATGATGCAGGCACTGCTGGCCTCCTGCTTCTTGAGGCAGATGGAAGCAGGGCTGAGAGTTTGGCCAAAGGAGCTTTTGCTTCCAGAATCAAACTCTTGAAAGAAACTCATCTCATCTCTTCTTTGACAAACCAACTTTGTGTGTAGGTGCCATTAAAAAAAGTAAGCCAGTGTGGTTCAAAGGTCTTTCATCAGACACTGTCTAGTAGAACTTATTTTGGACTGCTACAACATAGCCTTCTCTCAGTAAGAGCTGCTGTTGCCCCATGCTGGGTCCAGCAAGGCTCTTAGCCCACCCCTGTGAGAATAGCTGCAATGCTATGAATTATTCTGTGGGGAAACTTCAGCTACTGTGCTCAGTGGGTTTACAGGGGCTTTTTGAGTCTGCTTTTAATGTATTTGTGTTGGTGGGGATTCTGAGTAGAATTACATGCTCAAGCTTTCAGATGACTGCTGTAAATACACAGATCCACTCTAGTCTCTTACTCACAGTGGCAGCTGCTGTGGTGTTACAGAAACTCCATAGCTTTGACTGCATCTTATTAGTTCAGCACACTATTAATATCCCAGCAGCTTTTTGTATTAGTTTCCACACTTAATATTGGTTCTCTTTCCTTCTCCTCCACCCCCTCCTTCACACTCAGTGATTAAACTGAATTCATCTTGGGGCTGTTTCACTTAAGATGCCCCTGCTGCTCACACTGAAGAGGGAAGCCAGACTGGCAGCACAACAGTTGTGCTTACAATCACCAGGTGTATTTAGTGGCAGAGTCATCTGTTGTGCATTTATTCCTCAGAACTAGCATTTTTCTTCTTACGTGTGTGGAGCGTTTGCAGTGCTGGCAAAATCTTTCCAGAGAAGCAGCTGCTGATTGGCTCCTCTCGTCTATTTGAGGAAGGGTCTGTCCTTAAATACTGAGTTATTCTGCTGCTAAAAATGGCACCCAGCACTCGGCACTATCAGGATGGCCTTGGAACTTCACTGTATTGGCTGCGTTGGTGAATCCTTGTCTCCCCCAGAAAAATGACTACACATGTACCAGCAAAACAGCTCTTGGGTGTAGGTACATCTTAGGCAAGTCACTGCATGAGGCTCTAGAATGCAAACCGTGATCTTCCTCTGGAGGGCTTTAAAAGCAAGTGTCACATTATTAGGGTTAAGTGGCTCTAGTGAAAAGGCTACAAGACTGATGTTCATCCTAGCTACTGTTCTTCATGTAAAGCAATTCTGTCCCGAATGGCAGCAGTGCCTCTTCTGGGAAGTGTTCTATCTCAATACAGGTCATCTTCTGAGTAGAGATTGGGAGCCATCTTGCCTTTGGCAGCCTGCTAATAACAGAAGCAGGGCAGGAAGGAGGTCTCCATCAAGCATGCAGCATGACTTCCACAGCCCTCAAGTGAGCAAACCCTCTGGCTGACAGCTGAATGAGGCACAGGTCCTAGGCTGAGCAGCTCATGAAGGAGAATAAAAGTATCTTACCCCTTTGCTTTAGGGTAAGTGCTCACGGCTTGTTCCTAGAGCTCGGAGTCAGGAAAATGTGACATCCAGACAGCTGCCAGGGCATAGAGGGATGGAGTTTTCCCCTGAGCCCACCAGAGTTTGGTCACTTCTGAACTGTGACACCTTGCACAGCTGTGAGCAGTGAGTTTGCATGTGTGATACCACCTTGAAACAGAGGCTGGCTTAGGGCACTCTGAGGGTCTAGGACACTGAAATACCTTCCTGCCCAAAATAGTTTGAATTAGTTGATCTGCATGGCCTGCTGCCAGCCTTCAAGGAGAACTGGGGTGGCCTGGCTACTGGTCAGCAGGCTGGGCTGGCAATAGGAAGTTATTAATAGCTGCTTTACCATGGAAAGAATGAGTTTGGCTTCGATGTGCTGCAAAGCTGCTAGCTGGTACCACAGCAAATGCTGGAAGTCTTGTTTATTAACACTTCAGTG
Source organism: Melanerpes formicivorus (assembly GCF_026170545.1). Classification (NCBI taxonomy): domain Eukaryota; kingdom Metazoa; phylum Chordata; class Aves; order Piciformes; family Picidae; genus Melanerpes; species Melanerpes formicivorus. The sequence goes on along the minus strand of NW_027142368.1, from coordinate 11,293,968 downwards.
AGCAAGATGTGCCCTGTAGACAGCTTTGAGCTTGTGGCCTGAGGTCTTCTGGATTGGCTTTTAGGTCTGAGCTGTGTGGTCAGGCTGTGCAGGTGCAGGGCTGTGATGAAGTGGTTGGCAGCTCTTGGTCAGCTTCAGGATGTGGTGGGTTTGTCCTTTTTTTCCTCAGTAAGTTTAGGTTCCCTTGAGGTTCCTTATGCCTCAGTTCTCACCTGTAAGAGTCAGCTGTCTGTCTCTGAAACAATTTGATTTAAGGACAAAATAAAAAAGGTACTAAAATTTTAGTAAGGGAAGATTATCTGAAAAAACCAAACTTCAGCAATGACCAGTGTGGAAAAAGGGGGGAGGGGATTGGAGAAGTAAACGAAGCAAAATGTCTTGAGAGGCATAGTGATGAGGAGCTCCATAGGGAGCGTGTAGCTGGATCAAAAGTTGCAGTAAAGCACAGAAGTTTAAGAGGCTCACTTCGGAGTCAGGACTGTCAGTGCAGTGACTGTGCTCATCTGCTGTCAGTTTGGTTAACACACCAAAAGAATATGAAAGCTGAACAGCCTTCAGGGTCTGGAAAAGCCACCTCTTACTCAGCTGAAATGAGAGTCCAGCTTACAAGTTGCCTTGGACGTGGTTTGTGAGTGACTTCACTTGGAGAAAGATGAGGAAAATGCCATAAGATCACTGTCCAGTTCAACATCCACCTCTGAAAGTGTGCAGTTGTGTCAGCCTCTTGCCTGGATTTGGGGCCAGCTGAAGTCAGGTGAACATTTCTGGTGTGCAGTAGTTATAGCACACTCTGGTCCTCTGGAGCAGGACTTAGCTCCTGATGACAGATGACCAGGTGGCACAGTATTTCACAGGAGCTGCTTGGCGAGTGACTTGGTCATGAACTATACCAACAAGTCATCTGCTTGAAATAGCTTTTAGGCAAACTATGATCAGAGTTGCTTTAATGGTGTTACTCCAGGGTCTGTTGGCTTTGTTCTGGTGCCTTTGATTGGGGTTTGCCTTTTTGGTTTTGGGGCATTTTATTATAAGGTGAAGGCTAGGATAATAAAGTGACATTGTCTTCAGTCTGGGGCGTGTCGAGAATCATAGAAGGTTGGAAGAGACCTCAAAGATCATCAAGTCCAACCTATCACCCAAGACCTCATGACTATTGAACCATGGCACCAAGTGCCATGTCCAATCCCCTCTTGAACACCTTCAGGGACGGTGACTCCACCACCTCCCTGGGCAGCACATTCCAATGGCTAATAACTCCTCACCTCGAGCTCAAACTTCCCCTGGTGCAGCTTGAGACTGTGTCCTCTTGTTCTGGTGCTGGTTACCTGGGAGAAGAGACTAAGGCTATTTCCCTTTGTATCCTTCAGTTCCCTTCAGGAACATCTACCACTTGCAGGACTCTAACACAAGGTTCTGGCTTAATACACAGCGGTCTCCAATCCAAGCTCTGTTCCAGGGGACTCACATCATGCATCTATTGTAACAACTGGTGATTCTTAAGGGAGCTCTCTCCCAGAATATCTCTGTGGATCAAGTTTTGGCATCTCCCTCATCTTAAAAGTCCATACCTCTGGTTGTCCTGCTTGAAAGGAGGCTTGCCAAGTGAAAAGGAGGGATAGTGAACAAGAGGTGATGGAATATCCATTTCTGCTTATTGAAAGTAGTTCTTATGAAAGTAGCTCTTGTCCTGACTCTTGTAGAGAAACTGCATTTCCTTGGTGCTTGTTGCTGATCTATGGTCTTGTCTGTTTGATTTCCGCCCTGGAAAACAGGTGGAGAGATGCTATAAGTAGCGAGAAGTCTAATGCATGCAGTGAGTTCCTCACAGACTAAATTACAGTTTTCCTTCCTGTACCACAACCTCAGGTCCCTGACCTGTAACTGCAGCATATTTTCTGTGACTAACAGCTGTAATTCCCTAATTATCATGCTCTGTTCTCCTGCTGTGCTGTAGATTTTGTTACCAAGGAAGCAAACCAAGTTTCCTCATTCCTGCCCTTGCTCTGTATAGTTCCAACTGTTTTAAATCCACCATTTGATGCAGCCCATAAAGACAAATGACTGTCTCTTGTTTCAGATATTCAGAATCTCCAGAATATATTACATATCTACATGCTGGGGAGGAAGAGGGCAAGAAAAGGTTTTCTGGCCTTTCCGTTAGTGAAGGCAGCTGGTCCAAAGCTATTCCTGGGTTAGAAAAAGTACCTTTAGTAGCTGTAACCGTCCTGTGCAGAGTGCTGGACTACAGGTGGTGTGCTGGACAGTGGGCCCAGCAAACCATGCTTTTGTAAGGTGCCTGGCCCAACTCATAGGAAGGTGTATGTTAAACTCCAAGGGCAGGCTGTGTGTGTGCTGTTAAGTGGCATTCAAGCTTTGTCATTTGAGGTTGACAGACATGGTGATGGGGCCCATGGGTCCTTTCCTTTTTGGCCTCCCCAGTTTTGAGGTTTGGAGCAAATAGTTTGTGTGGCAGGTAGAAATGAAAATAAACCTGTGCTGATCTAGATGATTAGAGCAATACAGCCAGAGTGCGCTGTGACGTGTAAGCAATTGATTTAAATAGCACAGAAACGTGTTAACCAGCAGGAAAACCTTGTTTCCACAGAAGGCACAGCTGCATATTAACCTGTTGAGTACCCAAAAGTATACCTGGCTTTGCACTTTGTGCTCCAGTGGGTGATGTCCATCCTTTTCCTGAAGGATGCTGATAGTAATGCTGGAGATAATTGTCAGCTGGGATTTGTTCAGCCTGACGTGGGTGTGTCCAAAACATTTGTGTAAAGTCCTTGGTGGGGTGGGTGCTAAACAGGAATGCTTTCCACGGGCCCAGCCTCCAGTAATTCCTGTTTCACGTCTCACTCCAGAAATATCATCCAAGTTCCAACAGTAATAATGTCTCCCAGGTCACGGGATATAAATTACTGACTCCAGGGGGATTTGCTGCTTGACTCTTTTGGCTGTTAAGCTAACATGGAGGAGGCTGCTCCTTCCTCTGGATCACTGGAATTTAATCCACAACTGGGTCTAGAAAATATGACACCCGAGGAGGGGGAGGTGCAACAAAAGAAGTGTTCTGTTTGCCCTCAATGAGGGGAGAGGGAAAGAAGACCTAGAGCTGCCAAAGAAAAGGAGAAGGTACAGACAATATAAAGTTCCCTGTAGAACTAAGCTTGCAGCACTTTACAGACTTTGCAAGAGGCTTTGTACAGTGCAGTGGAGAGCTGGTGAACTTAGGTCAGGTGTAGATACACATAAAGCTGTGGAGCCCGTTGTAGTTGTATCTGCACTACAGAATAAGGGTGGGAAGAGCTAGATGACCTCTCAAGATGCTCTGTTTCAGTTTCTGCAAATTTGGTCTTGACATAAGCATGTGAATGTGAAGTGTTGCACACCTTAGCATATACTCATCAGAATATGAAATGTAGAAACTTGCTTTTAAGATGCCCTGAACGTGAGGTTAGAGGCAACAAAGTTTTGTGCTTCATAGAAAGTCAGGTTGCAGTGGTGGCAGCTCAGCAGATGTTTTGGCTTGGTGGCACCACACAATGCAGCATTCTTTTGTAATGTGCTGTGCTAGATGGTAACAGTGCCTGGCCTGTGCTGGCATGCAGAGTCTGACCAAAATTGAAATACTGGTGAGAACTCTGAAAACACCACTGAGTCTGCAAACATTTCAACAAAACCCAAACTGAATTCAGTTTTATTTTGAGCACCGTGAGTGTCTGAGTAGTCAGAGTCAACTTGCACAAGCTCAGTGCGGCAGAAGCACATCATATGCATGGAAGAAGCATTCTTGGTTAGTGCCTATGGTGTAATCTGTCCGTGCTTCAGTTGGGGAAGAAGAGATTTGAAATAAGGGCAGCGAGAGCTCATGGCTTTGACAGTTGGCGTGGTTGTTCTAATGCTTTACCTGTACATCTTTATGTAAGACAGAGCATACCCTATGATGTGATTCAAAACTGGTTTAGGTTTCTCTGGCTGCTTGCTGAGTATCCTTGGCCACACCTGTGAGGCTTCCTGTCATGGCCAGCAGGTTGCAGCAGGTTTGCCTAAGTCTGGGAAAAGTCACCAGTGCATGTCATGTTACCTGTCACATTGCTACTCTTCACCAGCAAGGTGTGCAGATTCCCTGCACTCCTACCAGCACTAGCATTCTTTCTCTTGGGTATCAAAATCCCTTCTAAACCAGGAGTTGGATTTGTAATTTAAAGCCTTCTTTTCAGGTATAACAGAGGAGCCAAGGTGTCTTCTTCCCTTCAACATGGCCTGGGAGAAACTACCTTGTATCACTCTACAGCTGATACTTCTTAGCTTGGCAACCATGCCTCAGAGGGGTACAGGTGAGGCAGTCTTGTGCTCTGGAGGTCTTTGCTCCTTATCTAGCCTGAGTTGTTCAGGATCTAATGGTTCAGTGATTTCGTGAACTCCACAGGTGAAGTTGTTCTCTTCCCCAGCCTGGGCTAGCAACTAATGTGGTAGCTCACTTGGAAACTGCTTGTCTTAGCATAAACTTTAGGGCCTACAATGGGAGTGGTGGACTGGACTGGTATCTTATGGCAGCACATAAGCAATCACTGTCAGGTGCTATTCAAACTTAAGTGTGGACTGAACTCCAGCCTGGGTAAGCACAATGTAATGGTTTCATGACTCTCTTATAATGCGGGTCTCAGAGGGGAGTGGAGTTAGCAAGTGGCTGAGTGCAGAGAGAGGTGAGCATCCCGATTTACTGCTCTTGAACTTGGAGGGCTCCAGTGGTGGAGTCCTGCAGCCCTGGCTGGGAGGAAGTTCATAGGGTGTCTGCCCATGTATAGTGTGCTTGGTTACAGATGCAGCATAGGTCCTATTCTCCTGTGCCCCAGCAGGGCCCTGCTCAGGCCTGCCCCCTAGCACAGGACATGCAGCTTCCACCAAAGCAAGCCTGGTGTTTATACAAAGGCCCAACAAAATCATGGCTCTTGCTGCGGGCTTGGTTTGTTATAACATGGCCAGGAGTGGCAAAGTGTGAGAGAGCTGGCCCTGCAGAGCCCTTGCCTGTGGTGCAGCCCTGTGCCCACGGGGAGCAGGCAGTTACATGACCAGCCTGAGCACCAGCTGTGCTTAACAGCCAGCACTGTCCTGCAGCCTTCCTGCTGTGGCACGCTCTGAGCTGAGCCGCTCTTGCTGGCGCTGGAGAGCTGGGTTACACACAGCAGCAAGCTGGCACTCGTGACTCCGCACAGCTGGGCCGCAATGCAGACCAAGTTGCCTGGGGGCTGCTTCTGACTTGCTTCTGTGAAGGCGATGTCAGCTGAGGGGTCTGGCTGGAGCAGGTGTCTGGTATTGCTGAGAGGGAAGGGGGCAGTGTTGGTAAGCAGCCTGTTTTGGTGAAGTGCTTTACTGGGGGAAGAGTGCTCCTAATTAGCAATTAAAATACTAAAATGAACCTTTCAGCAGAGAGTTGGGACTTAAGGCTGACAGGCTGAAGCCCAGACTGCAGAGGAGTGGTACCAAAAGCCAAGGTAGGAGAGCTTGTGGGGTTTGCTGGGTTTGGTTATTTTCTTCAAACAGGTGATGCAGAGCAGGTGCTTCATAGTCATTGAAATTAACTGCTGTTGGGGACCTGACAGGGAGCATCTGTAGAGCCTGCAGTGGTAAAGTGAAGTATCTGATGTGACTAAGGGGGCCAATAATATAATAACAAACATGTCTTAAAACCCCTGCAGTGGTTACCTTGCAAGACCTTACTGAGCTCAAGTTGCAGAACAGCATCTTCCTTGCACAGTAAGTACCCATGGAACATGCACGATTAATAGAAGGTGTATGTGAGTACATGTGTGTGGGTGTGCAGGGTGAAGGTGCAGTGGGCATGTGTTGTGTCATATATGGCCATACAGCATGTGTTCAGGGGAGTGGTCCTGTGCACTGTGGTCTGCATCATGACTATTATGTTGGCACATGGATGTGGAGTGCCGTGTGCAGTGCATCACACATGTGCAGTGTCACATGGGATTTGTGGTGTGTCATGTCTGCAAGCCTGTCTGGTATGTGGTGCATGTAGGGTGTGAGTCGTGTGCAGCACATGGTGTTGTAGGGACACCATGCATGGCCCAACAGGTGAGGTGTTTCATGGGTGTGGACACAGGGGGCCATGCATGTCCAGTCTGATGTGCAGCATCATACATGTGGGGTGTAATCTGCATAGTGTCATCTGGTCTCACAAGTGGTATGTCAGAGATGTGCGGCAAATGTAGCGCTGCATATGTTCAACAGAAGTGTGGTATGTCCTAATGTGCAGCCACTCCTGGTGTGTCACACACATGCAGCATCATGGGTGCTGTGCAGCACATCCATGGTGTTCATGTGTGCAGCAAATGTTATGGTGTGTGAAGTGTGCAGTGCCTGAGTGTCTTGCAGTGCGTTAAGTGTGCAGATCGTTTAGCCTGGAGAAGAGGAGGCTCAGGGGAGACCTTATTGCTCTCTACAACTACCTGTAGGGTGATTGTAGCTAGGAGGGAGTTGGTCTCTTTTCCCAAGCAACCAGCACCAGAACAAGAGGACACAGTCTCAAGCTGCACCAGGGGAAGTTTGAGCTCGAGGTGAGGAGAAAGTTCTTCAGAGGGAGAATTGTTAGCCGTTGGAATGTGCTGCCTAGGGAGGTGGTGGAGTCACCATCCCTGGAGTGTTCAGTAGGGGATTGGACGTGGCACTTGGTGCCATGGTTCAGTAGTCATGCGGTCTGTGGTGACAGGTTGGACTTGATGATCCTTGAGATCTCTTCCAACCTCATTGATTCTATGAAGTATTGCAGGTCATGTACTCTCAAGTGAGTTGTGGTGCAGGTGTGAGTGCTGTGCAGCACACAGGTGTGCAGTGGAGTTGCTGTGGAGTGCATAGGGTGCCCTACCTTACTGTGCGACTCACCTGGCCTTGTGCAAGTGGCACACAGGTCCTGGCTGCACCCTGTATCACCGCCCTGGTTTGTGTCCCAAGTGTGGTGCATACACAGCCCCCTGCTGGTTTTGGCGTGCGCAGGTCAGTGCTGTGTGTGATGGGTTGCTGTGCAGTGGGTGTTGTGTGTTTTACATGTGTGCAGGGCATGTTTTGGTCTCAAGTGTGGCATGCCTGAGTGGTCAGAGTCTCACAACCTGCAGTGTGGTTTGTGCAGTGGCCCTGGGTGCCCCTGCAGTTCCCCCCCCAGCTGCCTACTCTGACCACTCGCCTCCCCCCACCCCCTCCTGCCCAGCACAGCCGCTGTCAGGGCTGGTTGCAGCTGTCTGGGGTTGGAGCTCACTGTTAAGGTGCCAGCCAGTCTGGCTGCTGTGCAGCAGGAGCCTGCTTGCTGCCCCATGGGCATTTTTCAAGGCTGCAAGGGTTTTGTGTGTCCCACTCTCCCTCAATACCCAGACGAAGTCCTGGTGGAGTAACGCACCAGCAGCTTTCTGCTACAGCACCTCTCACCCAATCAGCCACAGTCCTGAAGTAAAGGCACAGCAAGGCAGACTGCTCCCATGCAGTGTCTCCATCAAAGTAGGAGAGATGCTGAGGGTGCAGGAAGATGTCCAGGTGTGGTAGGACAGAGCTGCAGCATCTTGGGCCGCACCTGCTGGGTTTTGTCCTCATGGCAGCACATCTGCAAAACCCTAAATCCAGGTGAAGTTAATGGTTAGAGAGGCTCCTCCCTGCACCGGGCTGGCTGGAGCTATTAGTTTAAGGGCAGCATTTGGCTGCTCACCCACTGCAGAAGTCTTGAAAGCATCTTGATGTGTCAGGAACCAAAAACTGAAGGGGGCCTTTGACTCCAGAGCTGCCTGCAGCAACAGGAGCATCACCAGGAGACGGTAAGTGCCTGTTTTCAGCCCCTTCACCTTGGTATCCCAGCTCTGATTTTACTGCAGCAATAACTGGAACACAACTCTTTGGGTTTGCCATTTCAGTGCAGCTGAGAGCAAACCCTCTCTCCATCATACTGTGCTGAGCATTGCAAGTATTTGGAGTTTATTTACCAAGGTGCTCTTTCAATTTGTTACTAGTAATGTGTATTACACAATCAGTGAATATTCACAATAGCAATTAACGAAGAAAGGGCAAAGAGTGCTCTTCATACCTCACTCTAACAGGCAAACCACAGCGTGACACTTCTCCTTCAAAGGTCCTCTAGTGTATCACCATCCACCAGAGAAGGCTGATGTGGGCAGCTGGGCACATGCAGGGGGATTTCCTCAGCCAGGCTCCTTGCACAGGGGCTGTTGCTCAGCTGCTGCCTGAAACAAGTGCCACAGATTAGAAAAGCAGCAAAGCTCTGACCCAACAGCTGCTGCAGCTCCTGCATGCAGCCCCTTCTTCTAAACCTAGCAAGAAAGACATTGGATTGTTAGGCTTTTAATAAGTGCATGTGCAGGAATGCTCTCTATCTGCATACACAGCCACACAAGCAGCTACATATCTACCTGTATGTCCATTTAGGGGCAGATCAATGCAGATGGACATATGCTTGACTGGAAAAGACTCCTGGAGTGGACAATTAACATCTGAGCACTCCATGGCCCTGTTCAGCAGTGGGCTGCAGTCCCATGCACCTTGCACTCCAGCTGGCAACTTAAAATACAACTTTTTCAGCCTGTGTGACAAAGGACATGAGTGTTCATGCTGAGGGCCAGCAGCAGGTAGCCTGCCACTGGAAGCCATTCTGAAACTTGGTTTGTCACATCCCAACTTCTTCCCTCCCCTGACACTATCTCAGGTACTCTGCTCCTGCTTGAGACAAGCATTAGTTCAGCTGCTGTGCATGCATAGTTGAAGTGCATTCTGCAGCTACTGAAACTGCCAGAGCTGGTTTCAAATACGCATGTAGATGACATTTCATAGTGAAATGATGTCTAGTGGTAGGTGCAGCTCTACCAAACAGAGATAAAAGACAGGATTTTTATGTATGTGCATTGTTTCCTTAGCCTGTACAAAGACCCCTGCAGAACCAAGGCCCTACCCCAGACTGTCTGAACAACCCTGTCACCCACAGGGAGCACCAAGATGTGTCCCCAATAAAAAACCAGAGGCAGAAGGTGTGGAGCATGGGCAGGGACAGCAGGGGGTCAGTTCCTCTGCAGCATGGGCTTGTTCATGACAGGAAAGCATCCTGGATTTACAAGACAATTATGTGGCTGTAACAGGAGCTTGTACTGTACATGCCTCTTGTGGTGCCTTGTTACGAGGCTCATGCTATAGAGCCCTCGCTTATTTGCAGAAGACTGTCTCCCTGGGCATTTTCTGCACCAGCTTTATGTTCCTCCCCTTCTCTCCAGCCATCCTTGCCACAAAGGCCCTTTTTAGCAGGAGAATTAAGGCGCAGATTGTCGTATCTGTTCCAAGGGCAGAGTCTGTCAGCCTTATTTACTCAGCAAGGAGTGCTGGCATTCATGAGACCCCAACAGCTGGATCTGAGCACTTCCTTTAATTGAACAGGTTTGCAGTCTTTCTGCGCTGAAGCAATTCTCCACATCACACAAGGCTGCATACCAGAATAAAACAAGAATTTCGGGGAGCTGGCTAACAAGACCGAGGAGCTCATTGTTTAAACAAGAGGCTGATTGTCTGGGTACACGAGTGCCCCGTTCCTCCAACATCAACCCCCTGGGAGGGACCGCAGCCTAATCCACAGCTTGCTGCCAGGTGGAACAGAAATTAATCTTCCACTTACCCGGGCTATTAGTTGCGGTGGTCATGAAAGTTTGCAGCCCAGCAAGGCGAGCAACCGGCATTTTCTCCTTGTCATGGAGGGTTGTGGCAACACGAAGTATCAGCCTCCAGGAGCAACCCTTGTGGTGAGCGAAGTAGGGACAGTGCACACTACTAGGAGAGGGTGGAGAATGGCTCCCAGGATCTGCTTCAACACAGGCAGTCCTGAGCTGTCCAACTGCACAGCACTTAGGTTGGAGGCCAGGAAATGGACAGGGAAAGCCCAGGCCCACCAAGGACCCGAGCACTAGTCCTCTAACATGGAGAGATGATCAGGTTTGGTTTTAGGAGGAAGTTAACTGAATACTGGTTTTTTCCTCGCCAACCCCAAAACTCCCATGTCTATCTGACAGGACCCCTGGGAGTGCTGGGCATACACCACATGGACCCTCACTAGGTCTGTTGAATCTTAGGGTCATAACTTTAGATTGGCTTGCCAGGCCATTTCACTCACCTTCCTAACAGGGTACTAGCAGAACAGGGAAGGAAAAGAAATCCTGTCCTTTGTCAGACTGCTGCTCTATTGAACTCCAAGAGGGAAAACACTCAGCAGCAAGCAGTGATTAACACAGGGACAGCACAAGCTGCCCTGCAAACATTAAGAAGGGTAAAATCTCACAAGTGTTTAGCACCATTGCTTCCAGTTGTCCCTCTGCTCCCATTTCACTGCAGACCTGGTTGTTTGCAAAACACTGCAAAGCTTTCCACAACCCTAAGATACATCTGGTTTGATGCAGATATTTACAAACACTACAACTGTTCTCCCCATTCTTCCCTAGTGTTTTCCCAGCATCTTACAATCACCCCTGGCCACAGCTTTTCTTAATGAAAAACAAGCTTCTTACAGCCTCTCAATGACTTTCCTAGCCCCAGGAGCTTGCTCTCGTGCCATGAGAAGATGGCAGCTTCTTCATTTGCCTGTCTAGTGACCAACCTACTTGCTGTGAAAATGACAGTCACAGCCAAATGCAAGTCAGTGCTTTGCCACGTGTTTGCACATGACTCTGACTTGGTGCCCAGGTATGTCTTCAGGGCGTCCCAGGTCATTCCCCATCCCAGAGAAGTGCTCTGCAAAACACAGCTTTTCCCCAAGGGTAACACCACTGTCCCCTTCACTCCATATATTCTTCCTGTGGCAATGATTTAATACTTCGTGCAGCATCTTTTCCTTATCTGCTAGCTACAGCTAAGGTAGTTTATTTCCAGCTACACCATGTTTTTATTTTTCCAGGATTTAATTAGACTGAAGGTCCAAATTCTGCAAGACAGCAGAAGAACTGGAAAAATCTGAAAGGATTCGTGCAGATTTTTATGGATGCCATGAACAGCATCAGAGGTAATGCTAAGCTTGGGCTTAGAGAAATTTGAATCCAAATTATTTTTGTTCCTTCTTTGGCTAACTTTCTAAAACATACAGCAAATCATTCCAGAGCCTCCCTCAAACTCCTTGCTGTAAATAACACTTTACCATTGAAAAGAAATGTATGGGGTCAGACCTGTGCTGAGATTCATGTATCACCCACAAAAGGAGCTTCTGAGTGAGTTGGGCACAGGTTGAAAACTTAATTTCCCAAAATAGGCAGCAGTGGAAAGAATGGAACAAACAGGGTGTTTAATCCCTGCTGGTGCCATCTCTTTACTTAATCTGCTGTTAATCCCACCTGCAAGCACTGCCCTGGGATGAGTCACTAGACAGCCACACGCCCAGACCCAGTCTCCAGCCTAAACCTGAGAGGGCAAAGAGCAGAAACGAGTCTGGGGTCCCACTGCTAACCTCCATCCATAGCTGTCACTAGATCTACCCTTGGGCACCTTACTCTTGAGTCAAGACTAGCAAACCAGTTACAGAACCACCTGGGCTCCCATTAGTGGGAGTGGCAAGGCTGGCTTTATGCAGCAAGATGGCACATCCCTGACAAAACACTGGGCATGGTGCAGCATTCTCCTTTCCCTTTTCCAACTTTGACTAAACTACAAGAATCCAAGCCCTGAACCAACACCCTTGGCTTTCTTGTGCTGGAGTCTCTATCTTGGTGCTAACCACTGCCATAAGACTAAATGAGTGGTTAGTTCTGTTTAGGAAAACTAACCCTTAACCCTGCTCCAAAGAGAAGCAGGTTTCTGCCAATGCCAGCTCTCATCCTACCTATGCAGAACTGTTTCCCCAGTAAGCGTGTGTCTGACAGCCATAAAGATAGCTCCAGTTCTGCTCATAAGCAAAGCCCCAGTCAGCAGACCCAGTCACAGTCACCATGGCATTTCTGGCAAACACAAAGCAGAAACACATGCTGCTAAGTCTGACCTTTATCTTGTAGCTGCAACCAACCAGACGAGAAGCAGCCTGTGGACGGGACAGGTAATGTCTGCCTGGGCAGCACTGCCCTAAGGCAGCAGAGTTATGACCAGCTTCCATTTGAACAGTGCCCTGAGACAGCCAATTGCCTATGACCTGCTTTGAAAAAGAGCAAGGCAGCATTCAGCGATCCCAGCACCAGCTCTCATTTTGGGAGAATTACCTTTGCTGTGTCTGTTACCTAGGTCAAACAAACCCTCTGATTCCAAACTTCATCCTCATACAGCAACCACCAAAGTGCTGCTCTTTCAGTTCCCCGTGGCTGAAGATGTGGGACATAGGACTGACTTGGCTCTAGTGTCCCATGATTAACATGAACTGTTAATAACAAGGCTTTTCTCTTTCTCAAGTCAGACCTAAGCAAAGCTTGAACACTGGGCTTAACCTCAGCCAAAGCAATACCAAGTGTCAATGATTACCGCATCCTAAGGTGAAGAAGGTACTACAGATTATAGCTGGACACCTCAAATCCTCTAAGATTAAATTGAATTGTTGGTATTCACTCACTCCAATTATAGTTACAAATATCACGTTGCATCCCAGACCATTGCCCATAGTCTCAGTTTACAATAAGACTCGCACAGACTCCCAGTTTGGAGCAGCAGTCATCTTCAGCAGGTACCCATTCCCCGGAGGAACTACCTCCTAACCACAGTCTATCATCTCCACCACTATTTTAATAGACACTGAGTACAGATGACAACTTTGAAGTAATAATCCCTAATACTGTCACAGCTTGAGAGGCTACCGATTTTTCCCATGTATAGCCTACTGAAGGCTAGGGCTGCAGCATCCCTACAAGCTCATTCCTCCTGGAAAATTTGTAACTCAGCATGAGAAAACCATTTTGTTAGATACTGTACTTGAAAGTATCTTTGTGTTTTACAAGTACTGGGAAGTTAAATAAGTTGCCTCCATGTATATCAGCAATATAGTACAGATAGCTGAAATTTTACAGCCAAATTCAGGGTTTGGTACTTCATTTCTCTTGAAACACCTAACAGAGATGTGCTTCCCACCAGTGATTTGCTAATCTTTATACATAAACCCTGCTTTCTGGGAGCACTTTCACTTATTTGTATGCCTCCGCCACCACTGTCCTGGATTAGCCATGCACTAGTGCAGGCAGGTGGAACTCAAGGTGGAGGCATGAAGAACAGCATTCACTGAAAGAGACAAATTAAATGCATTTTTTTAAGCTTTTTTTTTTTTTTTAATACTAGAAATTTATTTTTCCAGTCATTCTCCACTGAAAAATTGTCTTTATGTCCTTCGTCAGTCTTGTACTTGGTTACAGATGGAAAATATTAGCTCTGGTTTACAAAACACGGCCCCGTTTCCTGTAACACAGCACAGGTTGGACAGATCTGTCATTTGAGCAGTGTGGCTATTCTGTGGCCAATTCTGTAATCTACAAGCAATGTAATCCTAAGCAAGGAATCTCATGTTAGCAGCCAAGATTGGAAAATCCCTGTTTAGTGTGATTGCTGCCAAAACCATCTCACTTGCTAGGGACAAACTACTTTTCCATCTGCAGTTTGAGCGCTGCTGTTTCTTCTTTTTAGCTCTTTTTTTTCTGTAATAAATAAAATGCACCTTGCTTTCTAGGATAGCACAAGCACACATCTGTTGTTTTTTTGAAGTGCAAAACAAATTTAGGCAAAGTTGGCAGTCTAGGAAACATCACACTACCTATAAACAAGATTGTTCTGGTTTTGATATAAATTGAACAAATGCCATTGTGCACATGTGAAGATCGGTATTCAGAGCAAACAGCGCTGCGTGCCCAAATAAGAGGAGAACAGCAAGGGCATAAAAAAAAGGGTTGTTACAAAATACAGATTATGACATACATTGACGATGATCTAGGTAGAGCTTTAAAATAGAATGTGACCTCGAGGGTGATACAGTTAATAGCAGTGAGGAAGGAGATGATTGCAACTAAAATGGAAGCAAAGCTAAAAAAATAAACGAAAAAATAAATGAATCTATCCAGGTTGGTTGTCAAAGTAGTGCAAGAAGGCAGAGAAAGCTACATGAGGTATTAACGGTCGGTTTTCCAGGTCAGTTCATCAAAAAGCAGAGTGCTGACATTTAAAAGTAGAGCTCAGAGAAATTACCCCACAGAAACAGATTTAAGCATTCAAAGCTTTTGAAGAAATCTTGAAGGAAAGGAGAAAGAAACTTGAGAAGACAAAGGAGAAAGTGAGCATTTAATGCAGACTCCCTTACAAAGTATTGTGCTTACCTGGTTAAAAGACATTTCTTCTAGAGAATTTTCATTCAGAGAAAGATGATCTTTCATGTTGGGACATTAATAAACCATTTGACATGGTGACACAGGAGAAACAGTACTCAAGAAGATTAAAGATCAGCAGAGCTACTATAAATTGCATGAGAAGTTGAGCCAAGACAAAATGGAAATGAGTGGGTTTGAGAAGTAAAGTATCAGGCTGGGGAAAATTTACTAGCAGAAGCCATCAAGAGCAGCTCTGGGGTGGATCTTTATTTTCATTCATTATGTTGAGACAAAAATACAAAACTTTTCAATGACTTGAGCTGAAAAGCATTGCCAGCAGAAAGGGGTTCGGGGGCTGCTGTATATGCAAGGAACTCTCTAAACTGTATTTTGCCACTTCAGATGGAGGGTCACCTTGATCTGCCCAGTTTGATAATGCAACAGAAAAAGGCTCAGGAAAATTCCCTGAGCTGTCTCAACTCACATTTCTGTCTCTTACCCAGCATACTTAATTACACTGAAGAAATCCCTTTTAGCAGAAACTCACTGCAAATGCCAGACTCTGCTGTTCCAGCACCTACCACTCTTCATCTCTGTTGGTACAGATTTGTCCAGAGCAGCTCCCCCTGAGAAACACCAGTCCTGAAAGTTGGTGTCTGGCAAATGGGTATGGGAGCCTTGGGGAAATATCCCTAGCCTCATATCCCATGCCATGGATCTTCTCTAGCAGAATACATGAGTTAATGACATCCCTCTGCTTCTGTTATATAGCATCTCCTCCTCTTCATTTTAACTCTAACTAGCTGGTCCAGTTACTTACAATACCAGTTGCTCCTTTGCCTCACCACCAAGAGTCAAAAGAAGCCATAACTCAGCCTATGGAATTCACTGAATGGTGAAATTGGTGCTTCCCTTCTTGAATGACTAGAATTTTACATGCAGCCTCTAAATATACTTCAAGGTTTGATTATTTTTGTTAATATTAACAAAATATTTAAGAGAGTGTCCAGCTTTCCTTGGAGAAGGCAGGTACTGCAATTTCCTCAAGTGAGTCACAGCCACCAATCAACATGAGAGGGACAGAGCCTCTTGATCCGGGATGCATTGAGGACCACAGCCCTGCCCACAGCAGGCAGACCCCTTCTCTGGTGATTCTGCCCTCTTGAAGACACACTTCTTGGGGAGCTGGAACTGAAGAGCAGGGTGGGCACAGGGGTATAGGGATCAAATCCTTCATGTATCTCTCCCTGACACTCCCTCAGTTTTTTGTTCTAAAGACAAAAGCCAGTGCAGCTCATGGACATGGGGAGCAGCCTGTCTATGTCCAGTGCATCTCCAGCTCACGTTGGAGGCTAGGGCCAAGAAGCTTCAGTACTAGACAACCATCAGGAAAGCAAGGAACTTCCAAACCCAGTTTTCATGGTTTTCTTTTAAATGCTATTTCTAATAAAACACATAAATCATCAGTGAAGGCATCTAGTGATTCCTAATACAAGTGCAGCAACTGAACATCAAACAAGGTATATGATTATGAATGTATGTATATTGTGGTTTTTGGGGGGGTTTCTGAAATAGTTTCTCTGCAGCTGTGATTTCAACATTAGATCAAAATAGGGATTGATTGACTGGGGGGGGGGGGGGGGGGGGAGCCCAACAACAAAAAAAAAGCTAAACATTTTTTTATTCAGCAAGTAATTTGGAACAACTGAAATTTAAGCTGCTTGCGTTCATCTAGGAAATACTAACAGGAGTAACTATTTGCTCCCTACTAGCACTCCGTCTTCAGTTTCACATGAACGATAATCCAGGCTGCCTTTGCCTTAGGAGCCAGGGTTATGTTTCCAGCTGACCTTCTACAGAGGCTTCCAAAAATAGGGGACTAGGAGTGGGATGGCACCAAGCACCCACGGAGCACAAGCAGCTCTTCCTGCTTTGCTCCAGGGATGCAAAGGATTTCAGCTTTTGTTTTAAATGCTTTCTCAGCCTTTCTCTTAAAAAATGGCATGGGAAATACAAATTAATGAAAGTGAAGTTTGGGGCTTTTTTCCCTGTCTCTGTCAAAAAAACCTCATCTCCTTTTCTAAAGAAAATTTTCATATGCTTCCACAAACACTGAGGAACGAAACTGGGAGCTTTCAGCTAAAAGAGCCTTCTTTTTAAGGGTTCATTTTCTCAAGATACACACGTTTTATATATGTGTGTGTGAGAGAGAGAGAGAGAAAATCTAACTGCATTTATGGAGTATGCAAGTGTTGAAGTGACTGGTGCACTGCAGACATGTTCCCCACACCTTGAAGAAAGAGAGTGAACACCCACACAGCAAGGATAGGACTAAAAGAACTAGTATTTAATACGAAAACCTGCATGGTATCCCTCTCTTCTACAGAGGATAAATGAACACAAAAAGGCTGATCATTTTAAAGGTTAATTCTAGCCCCATACCACTTGTTTCCAATGAAAAGACAAAAGGGGTTGTTTCTAAAACACTGGGGTTGTTTCTAAAAAGCAAGGGAAACCACATTATTCCCTGTTACCACTCTTGAAAAGCAAAACCTTTCACAGGGAATACTACAAATTCAGCTTTGCAAGTGACATTGCTCACAAAGTTCTTCCATATTTAACTTTGGGAATGAAAGGATATGTCAGGAAGCCTTTGACAGTGCATTTTCCATTCATCACACGTTCTGCTTTATCACATTTGTTCTCACTCCTGCAGTATGCTTTTTACTAAGGCCAAATACACTTCAGGGGGAAATATTGTTTGAATTGTTTGGAATTTCATACCCTGTGCAGGTGTGAAAGACTCTGCTGACCATTCTCCAAGTGGTGTACATTTCAGTGGTAAAACATCACTAATTATCAAGGCATAAATTGCACTTTGCTCCTACTGTTTTTTTCAAGCCAACAGTCGTGCAGGGTTTTCTGTAGGACTGCCATTTCTGACATTTTGTGAATGCGTAAGTTACTCAACACCCCCTCTTTTCTTTAGAGCCTCATTATAAACTATGTTTGTGTCTTACCTGACAGACTTGCACGATAGAGCTACAAAACAGTGCTGAAATCAGCCATTGCAGGCTGGCTTGCCACAACAGATGAGCTACCTAAAAGAAGCCTTGTGTGGAGATAAGGAGGCATATTCCCATCCCAGATGAGGGTGCATTTTTACCCTCCAGGAAACTTCTAGCTTTTGAGTTTACATCACAGTGTTGGATTTCCCCACAGAGGCACACACCAATCCACAGGTGATAGACTAATCATTTATTCCTCTTGACAAAGCCATTTGCTGTATTTGCCTGAGCCTTGCTGAGCACTGGGGTCATTACCAATCTCAATCTGTTATCCAGATCTGGAACGCATTGGTACCAAGAAGTTGCATATAAACACCAGTGTGTGCAAAGGTGTCTTAGGGTCATGCAAAAACTTTAAATCTAAAAGCTAATTCAATTAAGCTGTTGTTCTGTCTAAAATAAATCTGAACATAAAATACTAGGGCATACAAGAATGCAGCTTGAGAAGAACCTTAATCCAAGCAGAAGCTAAGTCTCCCAGAGGTTTTCTTTGTGAAAAGTCACAATGTGCGTGAGGTCACTTCATATGTGCACTCCCTCCACAAGCCGGTGAAGTGCTTGGCCTTGGTAATCCAGCTGACAACAGTTTACAAACACCATGGTCTTATGTGTGGGCAATGCCAAGAAATTATGAATATGATCATATTTTTAGATGAGAAATCATCTGTAACTTTCTACAAACCAGGCAGGCAGACCACCCTACCTCCTCACAGGCTGTGGGATACCTCCTGTCACAATCTGCACAGCTTCTCTGACAGTGATGAGAAGATGCTTGTAAAAAGAGCAGACAAGTTGCTGTCTGCTAGTGTTGCTTGTCTTCCCTGACAGGACTTACTGAAGGTGTTCACTAAAAGAAGTTGTACAGATTTAATTATGTGTGTAGAGCTAACAGGAGCACAGCTCCTATTTACCTGTAGGAATGATTCCACCAACACAAGTCACCTTTTCAGTCCCCCAAGATCAGTGCAATAAGCTGAGTTTCCACCACCATCTTGCTCTTTCAGAGAATTTCACCAGCTTATGTCTTCCCATTACAGTGTTTAAAAAAAACAAAACCAAAACCAAATAGTTGCCAGGAATGACATTATTTAAATAAATGACTATTTTAAACAAAATGCCACTTCTTTTGCATCAATGGATACAGCAGGTAAGAAAACACTGCAAAGACAGCCTGGGTCTAAGGTTCTCAGTTTTTCTTCCCAGTCTCCTCAAACCCTTCACCAACAACCATGCTGGGGCAAACCCTACCCCAGCCACACATCCAGCCCATTGGTCCTGGGGCAGGGGGACCTCACAAGCTGCAAACCATCATGAGCTGTCAACAGCCCCAGCAAATCTCACAGACATCTGTGGCTTATCAAGCCAGCAGCATTTTTCCTATATTAATCTCTGCTAGGCCTGACCCAGCTTTCATTTCAAAAGACTTGGCATGGTATCTTCAAGAAAAAAAAATATTAAAATTGCTCGATTTCTTCAGATGCAGCTGGTTGGGAGGAGGGTCTTTGAAATCCGAGCATGTCACAGAGATGTCGACATGCTCATTGCAGGCAGCTTGCAGCACAGGGGACACCACTAATGACTGCAAATGGCTTTTAGATGCTGCTCCTTGGGGGAGGCCTTCCCTTTCTTTGGGGTAGTTTAGGGAGTGCTTTAAGTAGCTGTTGTGCTGGGGGGCTCATCCAGATACAGTGCACTCCTGCTGAACGCCCTCCTTCAGCCGTTGGTTGTCTGAACGGCTCTCAAAAACCATCTGGGAAGGCTGCAGCATCCTCCCACTGTCACCAGCTGTGTTGGTGCACATGTTCTCCAATGCTGGCATTGGAGACAGTGGGTAAATTAAGGCAACAGTTTTCACTGCTAACCTGATGGAAGCCCAGGAACCTGCTGCACCACACTGCACATGTCCTCTTTGGACCCCCTATCCCACTGGTCACCCCCCTTCCCATGACATGGTCCCCATACCCCTGGCTGTCCTCTGATACTTGGGGACATCCCAGACTTTGCAAGCAGGCTCTTGAAGGCACACCTCCTCCTTGCTGCCCTGGAGATGTTCTTGTCATCACTGCATGTCAGCTCACGTTACACTATGTTTTAAAATGCAAAAAACCTCCACTGCACCACTCTCACTAGAGACTGAAATTCATCTTCAGTCAACAGAGATTATTAGAGGTTAAATTCCAGTTAGGACAAGACAGAACCAACCTGATCACCTGCCTAGTGAAGGCCACAGATTTTTCTCAGAGCTTCATGAAGCTAGTTCATGAAGCAAGTTCATGAAGCAGTGCTTTATGGGCAACAACTAAGTATTATCTTTTTTCTTACCTTTTAAAAACCTGAAAGATCTCTTAATGCGCTTTTCAATAAAATCTAATAAGCAGTAATTAACATTATTTTTTTAGTTAATATTTGCACAGCCAAGAAATTAACACAACCTTTTACACACAACAGTCTAGCTGCCAGTGTCTCAGTGTATCTGCACACCATAGGGACATCGAAAGGTACCATGTCAGGCAGATAGGTTACCATCCTTACATGTCTAAAAGCACAGGAGGAGGGATGGCTGTGAGCCACACAGACCAAAAAAACAAAGGACTAATGGTGTTTATAGTTACAGGCTGTCTTGAGCCCCAGCTGTCTCAAAACAGAGTGACATAAGACACGTAAGTTGGCTGTATTTCACAAGAGGATATCCATATGCTTTCATATCACATTAAAAATGTCAAAATATCTTTCTGTCTGGAGCGTGCCTGACACGAAAGGGTCAGTGTGGCATTTCCAGTGGTGAGCATGTGGTGCCCATCACCAGGCCAACTCATTTTTTCCATGAGCACCTCAAACTGAGTTATCAACTTGGATATCTTTCCCTTCACAGAAAAGCACTGAATTTGAAAGCAGAAAGCTTCACATAGCATGTGTGTGTGTGTGTGTGTACATACACACAAAAGAAAGAAACACATAATCTGAATCAAAATGCATTTTAAAAAGTAAGCCAATCTTTAGCTCAAGCTATAGTGCACATCATCTGCTCTGGTCAAGAAAATGTTAAAAGTTGAGTAGCTAATTGTTCTAGAAATTCAGCTAAGCAAGTACAGTATAAGAAAAGAACTGGGAGCTGACTTACCTCTTTATCTGCATACATTCAAGCAAGATTTATTGCATTGTGGATTACTCACACTGAAGTCGCTTGGAAACAGCTTTCAGTATCACTGGCTCCAGGAATGGGACACCAAGATTCTCAGGCTTTCACATGGGCAGGAAGAATTGTGACTGAAGTGGGCTACATTAAGATGTCTTTTTGTATAAAACTTTCCAGTGGAATCATCATAGTCCTGAAGTAGCTGAACATTTACAGATCACTTAGTGCCTCGAGGCAGGGTTGTAGTGAGGAAAGTTTGAAGTCCCAACAACTTTGACATGGGAATTTGCTACATTCAGAGACCAGGAGCACAATAAAACCGTGTGTTTATTGAAAAGACTGCCAGGAACAACCAAGCCATATCTCTGGGGAGCACTGATCCAGGCTTAACACAGCAGCACTCAGAAAAACATAACTGCACCAATTACCCAAAGATTAATGAGCAAACAAAACAAATCTTCCTTCCAGACACATTTCTTTAAAAATTAGATTCTGATGTAACTAATAAACTTTGGGCTCAAAAAGACAACAAACTTCAATCCTATCCACTAAGTTTCCAGAGTGTCTTCTGGGTGACATTGCCAAAGCAGAAGAAAGCCTGGGGTGAGCTTCTCTAGGGTCATGCACTCTTCTTCAAATTCCATAATGCAAAACCAATTGGCCAAATTTGATGATAATTCTCACATTTTATTTTCAGTCACAGGGAAAAGAAAACAAGACAAAAAAAACCAAACCAAAACAAAACCATACCCAAAACCAACCAACCATAAACAAAACAAAAGAGCAAGAGAGAAATTAAAGCCTTCTCTCAGCTACATGGGTAATTTCCCACTGATAACCCTCAACAGTCAGTCTATTCTTAAGAGACAGATATGAAAGAATTACACCAAAATTAGTACAGTTACATTAGCACAAACACTAGGCTCAACCACAATGAACTCTTCACTCTTAACTTTTGTCTTTCTCTGAGCTACTGTATGTATTCCTGGAGGTAGGAACACCCACACCTCCATGTTCAAACTGCCAGTTGGTAGAAACTGACATGACACTACTAAAGCCACCTTTAAAATTCCAGGACCAAACCCATGAACCATCAATTGTTTCTCGCTGGATGTGATGGTCAAGGAAGTTGTGAACATGAAGGAACATCCAGTTTCACATTCAAGGCAAAGTGAAATGCAACTCCATAGGAAGACACATGACTGCCCTTAACTGATAGATTTTATTTTCTGTTAGACATTTCACCCATACTACCTCATCTTGACCTATTCAGTTATCTCAAGTTCTTATGGTCTGCTAGAGACTAGACTGCCATTTTTCTCACTGTCCATACATGTCCAGCCATAGTGATCCATTAGCTGTTTGCCATGAACTGGAGCCATGTTGCAGTAAGATTTTGTGTGTATATATATATATATATATATATATATATAGATGTTACCTGGCTTTTCCTGACACCAACTAAACCACAAGAAGAAACATATTTTGTTTACATTTCATCTGTTCTCAGGTTTGGCTTTAGGTCATGTTTTAGTAGTTCTGCTGCTTGTTCATTGTAGCTTTTCTGTACAAACCCACAGGGTTGTTAAGCTGTTCAGTTCATGATTCCCTATAGGCTTTGGGTTGGCTAAATACAAGTGTCTGCTGTTGTAGCAGTAACCTGCAGCACTCCTGACTATATTCAGTGTCCACCTTCAACTCTAATGCACTCTCAGTACTTGGGAGTGTTGTATGAAGCATCGCTGTAAGCCTGTCACCAAGCAACAACTCCCATCCAAAATTAATAGCTTCACATTCTCTTTAATTGTTCCAGGCCCTTTGAAATCTCTTTACTATTCTTACCAGTCTTAAGCCTATAATTCTTCTGTCTGCTTCTACTTTTTGTGTCTCCAATCTACTTTTATGAAAGCTTTTCATTAATTAAAAACACTAAAGAAGAACAATTTTATGGTTAGCTGTTCCCACACCCCCAAAAGTTCTCTTCACCCATTTAACACTGCAAAAGACTGGGTCTGTCCAACACCACCAGGAACAGTGTGGGTCAACTTCAAAGCAGGCTCCTGTTGACATACTAATTCCCTATCACCTCAGAGATTTCATGTGCCAATTTCTTCAATAATTGGGCTCTGCTAGAAAAGAGGTGAAATTATTATTTTAATATTAGGCTTCCTTTTATCTTTGTAAAAGAGCATTTGTTTTGGCACTATCAAGACAAACCTTAATAAACTGACTGGCAAACAGCGTGTTTAGCAATGAAAATGATACCCGAGCAGGGATTATAATGTAAGCAATAAGAGGGAACAGAGAGATTTAGGAAAGGATGTGATTTATAATGACTTTAAGGAGGATAAGCTTCTACATCTGTGATAGCTTGATTCCATAATATTTTAATTGATTATCAGAGCTAACAGGTTTATTTTTTCATGTGAATAAAAGCCGTTTTACTTTAGCTTTCGTTTGCATTTATTTTACAGCCTATATTAGCATGGATATATTTTCACCAATTTTGGCTCCACCATGTTGTATTCATTCCATAGGCTTAGAAGCCTAAATTAGATGGGGCTGGGGGAGGGAAAGCCTGTGGTTACACCTGTTGCTCCACACAGTAGTGGGGTTTTTTTTCCAAGATTTTAGACCAAAACTAGTGTCACTCTGCACTGACTCACCCTCCTTTCTTTACTGTCCTGTGACAGGTCCCCCAGCACTGACTGCTCTCCCTTTCAGGCCAATGTTCAGCCATGCTGATGAATTCACTACAAACCCCCACTACAAATCCCACGTTCACCATGCAATTTGGGGAGGCACCTGAAGCAATTTAACATTCAGCTTTTGCACACTGATAAAGGTGACGTATTTTAAGCTGGTCACTCACCCTCCACACCTGTCTGTGAAATGGGGTAGGGTTTGTTGTTATGTATTCCTCTATATATTAATCATCCTCTCACAAACTCAAAATTCAGGGAAGTCATTAAGTCCTGGTAAGAATGGACAGAAACACACAGTGCTGCTGAGACTGGGCTGCTCTCATGCAAGTGGCTTTAACTGAAGTTTATGAAAAAGGTGAGATTTGGAAATATTTGCATGCAATTTCTATTATTTAAATAGATATTGTTTGTAATTCTTTACAAACAGGGTGGTGGAGTAAGAAGAGAAGTATACCCTGAGCTGTACCATCTTTCCTTTGTGACTTGAATGGGTTTGTACCTTTACATTATAAACACTGGCACCTGAGGGTCACATCTGCACTGTGCTTTTTACTCAGCACAGATCAGGCCCCCAGCAATATCTAAGGCAAGTGACTAACATATGCCATCTGAGTTTCACCCTGAAAGTGCATTTTTCTCTCCACTGACTACAAGGTAATATAGATGCAGTTTGTAGGTATCTAGCAATAGGCAAGATGAATGCCATGCTATATCCCCTGAGTCAATGAAAAAGATTAAGAATTCACTATTTTAAAATGAAATATGTTTAGAATTATAGACCTATTTTTCCCCAGCTGCACATTTCCCCAAGCTCTGTGACTGCTCCATGAGATAAACCAATGACATGGAGCAACTATTGAATATGGCCAGAGGGCTGCTCAGCTCCAGCCTCTGCCTGGCAGATCAGCAACATGAACATTAGACACCTGTTTCTGAGGCTTACAAGAAAATTTGCAGCTTTAGTACATTCCCCCAATCTCATTCAGCATATGAGGATGGAGGCAGTACATTGGTACAGTTATGGTTGAACTTGATGATCTTAAAGGTCTTTTCCAATTTAAATGAGTCTAACATTCTGCAAAGTTGTGGGGTTTCTGAAGTTCCCAGTTAGGGCATGATAAAATGAATCCTGGGGCAACCCCTAGGAAGTGGGTAGGGAGGGGGCAGGAGCAGGCAAAAGCTCAGTGGCTTTATATAAAAATAGTAAAAGAAACTGTTTACATATTATCTGCCACCCAGCTAACAGCTGATCCCTGTCAGCAGTGGCTTTTGCATCTGAACTTCTATGACATTAGTAGACCTGATATTTAAGGTCTCTTAATTTCTTCTTCAAAAAATGTAACCATTCATAGGACTGCCTTGGCATGAAAATCAGGTCATATGAAGTTATTCCTGGGCACTTCCTACCTGGCTTTTCCAACCAAGACTTTTATTCAAGGAGTAAGAAAGCCTGGAAGAAGTGCTTAAAACTTAGAGTGAAATTTCCTCAGATGAAGAGCCTGGGAAGGTATGCCAATAAACTCCCAGGTAGAGAACATCTGTAGGCAGTAGCAAGAGGGCAGAGGAATGTTCAAAGACTGTTCCAGACACTTAAAATCTTTTAAAATAGCGGTAAAACATTTCTTTTTCTCTTGGCTGCAAGGAGTCTGAATGATGCAAAGCAAGGCACTGCTGTTGTGTTTGCCGGTAGCCAAGCAGTAAGACCAAGCAATGGTCTTTGTGTGCATCTCAATGGAAAGCTTATTTCTAAGATGAGTTCTGGAAACAAAGAAACAGATTTCCCCCTCCTGTTTTCTTTTTTTTAAAAAAAATAAAAATAAAATGCTGGCAGATGATTGTTTACTCTTCCATGAGAGCAGATGGATTAACAGCCCTGGGGAGCAAAATCATGAATTCTGTTACCCAGAATGGACAGGAGCAATAAGGGCTGTTGTCAATAATAAATATTCTAATACCCAAGAGTAGTGGAACATCCTGAAAGTAGCCATATTAAGTATCTAGCAATCATTAGAAGTCAATAATTAATATCTGAATATTATTTAATATCCATTCTGTCTTTCTCTTTTTCACCCCACCCACCCCATTTTTCCCCTTTTTCCTCTCGAAACCCAGAGCACCTGGGCTCTGTTGGAGTCTCCTCCCGCTCCAGGTGTGGCCACTTTGCCTTCCCCACCCACTCCCCTATTTAATCCCCCCCAGGAACAGCAGAAACCCCAAGCTGAGCCCATCTGGGCTGAGGGATCCTCCTCTCATCACTGGTGAGTCCCCATGGTGCACACTGGGTGGTGGTGGTGGTGACAACAAAGGCCGGGGGGCCTGGTGGCCCCCCGGTTAGGTAGGGCAATGATTGATGGCTCCTCTAGTATTGCAGAACTAACTAGCTTGGAAAAGACCTTCAAGATCATTGAGTCCTAACCTCCAGCCTGAACTTCCCCTGGCACAGCATGAAACTGTTATGAGCCTGGAAATAACTTGGTTAGCCCCATAAATGTCTTATGAGGAACAGCTGAGGGGAGGTGTTCAAGAGGGGATTGGATGTAGCACTTGGTGCCATGGTCTAGTAGTCATGAGGTCTTAGGTGACAGGTTAGACTTGATGATCTTTGGGGTCTTTTCCAACCTTATTGATTCTATGAACTGAGGTTGTTTAGCCTTCAGAGGAGGAGGCTGAGGGGAGACCTCATCATCCTCTATGACTACCACCCTCTATGACTAAGAGTATTCTGAAACTCTTCAGCATAGCTATTCAACAGAAAGCCCTAAAAGCAAAGAACTTAAGGAAAAATCTATTTCATTTGATTCATGTAGCTATCTGAGAGTGGGCTCATCTGGGAGGGAAAAACTACTAACCAAAAAAAATCCAGGTCTGCACATGGATGCTGAAGTTTTTGTAAGCAGTAAGCAACCCAGATATACCAAATAAGTGAGTACAATACAGGATCAGGTTAGGAGGGTTCCAATTTCCATGGTAAAAGCAAGAAAGCTTGCCATATCTAACACCACACATTATTACGGTCACGCTTAGAAACCAGACATTCAGAGACACTTGCAGAGCACCTTGCTTCTGGCCGCAAAGAAGACCTGTCCTTTTAGCGTGCTGCAGCGCCAGTTTTACCTTTCAACACTTGATGGAGCAGTTTCCCTGGATTTGTGCTCTGCCTGGATTCCACTCCAGTCTACCTTCATGCTACCTCGATTCTTTAGGAGTGTTTCCTACCAGCTTACTCTCTTGGTACTACTAACAAAACGAGCCCAGATTGAGAACATGGTGGAAAACCATGCTACTGAGTGTAACCTTACTCTAAAAGGAAACTTGGGAGCTTAGAATGCCATTCCTTGCTAATTTTTAAAACTGCTGAATTCTTCTGTTGTTTAAATAGAGGCATTAAAATAGATTCTGACCTGGGGCAAGGGATGTGAAAAATAAGGCTTAGGGTTCTGTTCTGGAACACCTTCCAGAAAAGAAACTGGATGATGGGCCAGTAGTGTCATGTATGGCCAGTACCCTCCAAAGGAAACCAAAGTATCTGAAGGGGGCTTGCAAGAAAGCTGAGGAGGCAATTTTTACAAGGGTTTGTAGTAATAGTATGAGAAGGAATGGATTTAAGCTGGAAGAAGGTAGGCTGGATATTAGGAAGAAGCTCTTGACAGTGAGGGGGATGAGACACTGAAAGAGGTTGCCTAGGGAGGCTATGGATTCCCCTTCTCTGAAGGTGTTAGACAGGCTTTGAGCAGCCTGGTCTAGTGGTAGATGTTCCTGCCCATGGCAGGGGTTTGGAAACAGATGATCTATAAGGTCTCTTCCAACCCTAACCATTCCATGATATAATTCTATGAAGTTTTCTCTTGCACCAGTGTAAGAACAGACTTTGTCATAGGTTTCCTTAGTTGTCTTGACACTGTCAAAAATGTGGATCTCTCTCTATAAAGCAAACTTTATAGGAAAGAAGAAAAACAAATTCATGTAGATGGCTCCAGAAATGGAGCAAACTGAATCTCAGGAAAAAGACACTTCACATTTCTTATTTAATAAGGTCTCCATTTTTGTATGGATATGCAAGCTAACACAGAAATAAGGATACACAATGTTGTTCTGAAGGCTTAACAAAAAAACCCCAATCAACTGTAATCAATATACTGGCAAATTACAACTTTAGCAGCAGCAGTTTGGCACCTGCCATACTTCCTAATCCTTTCATCTTGTCTGTTACAACCAGACCAATACTGCCAGCAAATGCCATGCCATAAAAGGTGGGTATTCTCACATACTTTCCTATGCTTTGCATGATTAGAGCTTAAATCTACTCATCATGAACTTCCTGAATGATAATGGGATTTGGGCACACAGTCAAGATTTCTTGGTGGCACTTGTGAACAGTAGTTTTCTGCTGAGAGGCATCTCAAGAACTGAAGTTCCTTCTTCTCTTTTCTGTTTGCAAATTTTATCAGCCTCACTTGGTGAAAAGTGATTCTTATTCCATATTAATGTGAGGCTTTGTACAGCAGCAGTGGTAACTGCTAGCAGAGCTGATGTCACAGGTGACTCACAGCTTGCAATCAAGCAGTCCAAGAACTAGGAGACTAGCATTAAAGATTTCTGACTGCTTGGTTGGGTCTGTTTTAAAGAGAGCTGCTGTAAGTTTCTTGTCTTGCACTGCAAGGTATCAATTATGTATTTTGGTTAAGAGAGTCATCCTATGAACAGGATCCTGTCAGTTCACACCTTGGGAGTTGAGCCAGAACTTCTTGTATTTCCACTGGAGCTGACATTCAAAATGAAAACAAACTCAGCCACCAACAAAAAGCCCCACAACAAAAAACACTCTAGCACATCTGCTTTGATTTCATTTGATGCAATTCCAAAAGACAAGAAAAATGTACAGGAGCACCAGGAGAGGGGAGAAAAAGAATCAGTCTGTCCCAACATGAACACAGAGCTACAGAACTTCAGAGTCTTTGAAAATAAAAGTCAGAGACTTTCTCCTATCAACATTTCATCTTGACACCTTGGCCAAGCCCCTCACTGGCATAAATCACAGCAGCTTTGCAGAAGTTACCTCTATTTATAGCAGATAGGGACCTGGCACTGCACTCCTGTAGAAATAAAGAGCTAGTTTGTATGTGTGCTGTTCCTACCAAGCTCACATCTGAGAAGGGTATGGAGGCAAACTGCACACACCATCATGGTGTCAAAAGTCTCTACCTACTTGTTCCTGAGCCACTGTAGTAAACTGGGCTAGTCTGGAGAAAATTCCTCACTTCTTCCTTTACATATTTCTCCTACAACCCTGGCATTGCAGGCTTGCAAAAGCACCTTCTAAACAATGAAGGTTAGAAATCACTCTTAGCCAGGAAGATAGATGGGTCTCCTTTCGGCCTGATGTATGGTATGACTAAGACAACAGGAACATTTGTCTCCCATCACTCATGCAGCAGGGCACAATATGATCTGCCCCTTTTTATTAAGCTGGAAAGCACCCAATAAACTTGCTTAGGTTGTTTGCTTTGTTATTCAACTTAAAGTAAAACCCCCAAACACCCCAAAGAAAATCCACCCTATGTTGGAAGAAGGGACTAATGAAGATTAAAGCAAACAAAAGCAAATTTCTTCCCATGCCATTCTCCAAACCCCATCAGAAAAAACAGCAAACTTGGACCTGTGAAACTATTGGACTTAAAGGGTTGGCCTTGGCTTAGGGTACAGGTAAACCCTAAGACAGCAGTCTGGGAGATAACCTTGTCTCACTTTGCAGCAGGAGGGCAGCAACACACAGGCTTCCCACAGACAATACATCCAACCATCCTAAAATTCCTGCTGCCATACCCCAAACTGAATTGTTTCCAGCTTTTCCTAACTTCTAAAATGGTACTTCTCTCATGTTGTTGATTTCCCTTTTCCAAGCAGAAACAGCTTTCAAGCTCATTACTGAGCAGGTTTTATCTGAAATGAGCTGCTGGCCCTCAGGAAGGTAGTGGAAAATGTAAAATTATGGAAGAAGTTATATGTGGAAACTCCACATGAAACTTTGTTATGGGAAATATGCTGCTTCTGTTCAGCAAGAGCCTTGGTAGAGTTAAACTTTTTTTCCCAGAAATCAAGTCCCATACTGCTATGTGATAAAAGTAAATAATGACTCATTAAATGATCCTGAAAAGAAAAACTGAAGGCTTGCTCCTCTCAAAGGTATTTGAACTGGGAAATTTGATAATGTCACCAACCACAGCAGCAAACATTACTTGAAGATTTTCTTTCTTCATTGAGCCAGCCAGCAGCATGCTGAAACCACTGCTCTATGTGGTCGTGCAGTCACCTTCACAACAAAGCTTTGTTTTTCCATCCTCAGACAAAGTTCAATACAGAAAAAGTCGTAAGTCAGAAAGACTGTGTGAAGAATTAGACAGAAGCACTGCCACAGCTGGTGTCAGTGCAGGGCATGCTGTGCTTAAGAGACCAACTCTCTCACTAGAAGGTGGCTATTTTAATTCTGCTTGAGTCTGAATGCTCCAATCCTAATTTCTTTAACACCTATTACCCCAGTACTCACAGCTCTTGTACCAACCTAAAAATTTGTGCAAGGCTTTCAATGACAAGCAGCAAACTCATTTAACAAGAATAGAATAAACCAGGTTGGAAGAGACCTTCAAGATCATCGTGTCCAACCTATTATCCAACCCATCTAATCAACTAAACCAAGCATCCTATCAAGTCTCCTCTTGAACACCTCCAATGATGGTGACTCCACCACCTCCCCGGGCAGCCCATTCCAATGGGCAGTCACTCTCTCTGTGTAGAACTTCTTCCTAACTTCCAGCCTAAACCTCCCCTGGCACAGCTTGAGACTGTGTCCTCTTGTTAGTGTGATATGGAAATGTCTGATACTACACAGTAAACCCACCTGTTTCCCATGACCAAAAGTGATCTTGTACTGGGACTCTATCTTTTCCATATCAAACTGTGGACATTTAACATGTCTGTAGCAGTGTTTATTGCAAGAGGCAGAGTGATAGAGTATTCCTCAGTTTGTAGATACAGACATGCTCCTTACGCCTTTCCTGATTGATATTTCTAGATATAAGGAGAGAGAAGGTTTTCTATCTGTAAAGCCTTAGGTCTGCATTTCTAAGTAATTCCAGTATGGAAAAAGCTACTGGATTGTAACAGTTTCTGTTCTGCAAGCATCCTGGTGTCACACACCAAATGTTTTCACCTTCTGGACCCTAGCTCAATCAAGCAACTACTTGTTATTCCTACAAGTGTCTGCAGTTTATTGCAACATTTCCACTAAGTTTACTCTCCTGATCTCTAGATCACAGAACACTTCTGAGAATTAAAATGACTAAATTCTGAATGTTGCCAATGCCATGATCTTATGTATGAGTCATGTTGCTCCCTGGCACTTTTACAAGCTGTCATTATCACTGCTCAACTTCTTAAACATGTTTAGGTTCCAACTAACTATTGTCAATACCACAGACAACAGGAACTGCATCTTTACATGTAAAAAGCTCTTAAAAGCTTTGTTGCTGTTCTCTTGGTAAATAGTAATTTACATAGTGCAAATACTTTAATATTATCAATTCATTTTGTGGCAGTTCCACAGTATGAGTAAATACTTTCTGACAAAATATGCATAAGAAGCGTTAAGACATTTTAGTCCTCTAAGTTGGACAAAGCCATCACCTTTTTTCCTCACCAGTTACATGCACAGGCTATAAATACAGTACTGTGGGTATTGCTCAGGTCTCCAAATTCTCTTTTACTTTGTCTTTTCTACTCCTCACCTTCCCCTTCCACATGGTCTGCCTCCTGCTTCATCACATCTGTCTGACAATACACAGAATATTTTGGTAGGGAAATAATACCAGCAAAATTTTAAGATGCACTGAAAGCCAGAGCAGCATTCTCTTGCCAGAGTCTTGTCTGCAAAGTCAATATAATTGACAGGCTGTGCCCACATTCACATCTCATTTAACTCAGCCTTTCCAGCATGCTTATTAGAGGACCACTTTTCTAGGGAAAAAGGAATAATCTTGCTTGAAAGAACAGCAGGCACAGCCCCGCACACTTAGCAGACACTAGTACAGTGTACTTTCATAAGCAACATCCAGCAGACTAAAGCAGAGCCTCTGACTACAGAAATCACTTGAGTTCTGCTGAGATGCATGAACTGGTGACAATTCACCTGGCAACTTGGCTCCAGACACCCTGCTGTACCACGTTACATCAGCACGTATCTTGAACCACTCTGGGCTATTTAAGCAAAAAGGTAAAAGGAACAACTTAAATGCTTATTAGGGGCTGCTTGGGCAAGAGATAATGTAGCCAGGAAAGGTTAGTGGAAAACATGGGGCTGTCTCTGACAAAGACACTAACAGAGGTGTTACTAAAGGTTAAACAACTGAAGAGTTGTTTAGCTTCAATCTGCAGATGGTTGAGTGGATTTTTCCCAAGGAACTCGGGCATGCCCCTGCACTGCCCTTCTCGCAGTAACCAGTGGCCTGCTGCAGCATAAAGCAAACCAGCTCAGTCCACAGCAGGGTAGAACTATTTTAAGTAATAGTTTCTGATACTAGAGGAGCATGAAATTCAGTCCTGTCATAGCTGAAATACCTCTCTCTCTTGAGAAAAAAAAAAAAGAGTATTGAAAAATCCTCCCACAGGCTTAAAAACCAGAACTCTGGAAATGGCTCTTAAGTTGTAAGCCAGTAGAATTAAGATCTGTATCTTGCAACTTGCCATTAACAAAAAAACCACAGCAACAACAAAAAACCCCAAACCAAAATGCATTTATCCACAGCAATATCTGTGTCAAACCCTAAAACATACAGGATTCTGTCTAGAGAAATTCAACGCAACTAAAACTAGAGAGAAAGGAAGAATAAGATCCTTAATTATTCTTGATACTATCTTCATCATCCCATGTAAGCAGGGAAAAACTCTGTTAAGAAATGCTTTAAACTGATATCTGCCTAGTTTGCACTAATAATTTTCTTCTCCCAAGGAAGCCACAGACAGTGCAATCATGGGTGGTCCAGGTTAGCCACACTCTGATATATTACTCTTGTTTATTTTTATTAACAGAAACAGAAAACCAAACTAAAATGTTAGTGGAAAAGGTGACCAGCAAATCCAACAACTGAGTGTCCCAAAACAAGTCTTTTAACCCTTTCATCAAATTTCCAAAGAGACAGGAAAGGGAGTTGTTTCCTATCTGCCTGAAGACACAGACAGTAAAAACCCAGGTGAGCAGGACCCAGCACCCTGAAGGACCTCTTCTCCTTGGTATGGAGTCAGAGGGGCAGCTCTTGCCATTGTACTCCCTCCCAACTGCTCTGCCCTAAGCTCCTTCATGCTTTGCCCTTGCCACAAGTGCTGGGCTATTAGCTTTAGGAATAGGCAACCTCGTGCCCAGGGCAGGCACAGTAGCAAGTTGAGCTTTCTTGATTTTTATATTTTTTTTTAAAAACACCTGGTCCTTTCCTCCAGCTTCTTCTCCAGCATCATTCTTCCTAATTTTATACACATTTTTAGCTCCCTGTGTCATGGGTTATATGTACACTCAGCACTTGCTGAATAGTGTAAGTAATCTTCAGACTCTGTCTCAGCCTACTAATGTTCTTAACAGATAGACCAAATACCAGATTAACTGCATTTCTTATTCATTGTTAATAAGTCATGCAAAAATACAACTGAAGCTTTTTTTCAGAGCTGGCATTCAGCTGATGTTACTAATCATAATTTGCTTCACTTTCCTGTTGCAAGCAGAATGCTTGGTCAATGTAATCTGATAGTTGCGGAGGAAAGGGCAGGCCCTTTGCCGGGGTAAGTTGTCAGAAATCCACTGAAAAACACAGAACCATAGCAAAACACCAGCTGAGCATTTGCCCTAGCCACAAGATGTAGAAATAATTTCACCAAAGTGTGTCTTTGTCTTATAGCATTCCCAGTCTTAAAAATAGTAATACAAGAAAAGGAATGGACCAGGCAAGTTTTGGCACATGATAGAGAAGCAGTGATACTGCCATGGCTCAACAGATGTTTAGCCAGCACGTTTAAAGTACAGTTCAGAACAGGAGAGAAAGCCAGTCCCATCTATCAATATGAGGTAAACTTTTACTCCCACTTACAGTTTGAGTTATCAATCAGTAGAACACACCTCTAAGGCCCAGCATTTACCTTCTCCACCACATTCAGGTGTTGAAGGCAAATGCAAAGTGCTGCCAGAAGAAAAGCTGAGTGCACAGCTCCAAAGGCAAGTGTTCATCACAATAGTAAATGGCCATTTTGTTTTCCATGTGCTGTGTGTAATACTTTGGGACTTAAAAAACTTCCACATTTAATGGAGAAACAATGAATAAGTGCACTTCAAAAGATCACAAAGAAAAAAAAAGCAAAAAAAGGCCCTTCCTCAAAATATCCCTAACTAATGGTGGCTCCTACACATCCAGCAAGAGATCAGGGGACGCTATACAGACACATTTTCCTTACATTTCTTATGAATGAAGAAGCCCTGTTTAAAAAAAGCAAGAGCAGCTGTTAAGCTGAACACTGCAGTCTTTGAAAGTTATGTGACATCCTCAGAAGGAAAAATCTATGACTCTATCCACACAAATGTGTTGCTTATATAAGTGATGAAATAGAGAAAAGGGTTGAAGGATTACTTTTTTAAACTGCTTACGCCATGACTAATGCGAGTCCTCTTTGGTTACTTTCCACTGAAACATCAGAGTGTAAAAATATTACCCACCTATTTCGTGTCTGTTGGAGTAAGTCACTTTGTGCTACACTATAAATAATGGCAGGGACTCAACTCCTCAAACCCTAGCAGATACCCACCACTTTACTTGTCTGGGCAAGCAAATGTTTCAACTCTACACAAGCAACTTCTCACCACTAAATCCTACACATACTTTGGGGTTGTATTTAGGTTTGGCTTTTATTTGTTTGTGAGTTACTAGCAGCTCCTGCTTTCCAAAAAATGCTGAGGGAAGCACACTTCTCCCATAGGAAGTGGGGCTTTAGCCATCTCCTTGTCCTTCTGAAGGCTACCCCCCAGCTTTCTACTTGCGCTTTGTTTCATAGGACATTTGCAACTGGATCAAAAGTAGAAATAATTTATCATGCCAACTTTGTAATAAGAAAACCTCTATGAGCACAAACAGGTTAAGTACTATGAAACTAGGAAATATTCAACCACCCATTTTGGAAAGTGTTTCTGTTGCTCAACAGGTCTCAAATAATGGGAAAATGAAAAAGGTTTTAAAGGTGTCCTGCATGGCCTAGAATTCAGCTTGGCTGCATGTTTAACTAAGAAATTACCTGAACTAAAGTGAGTAAACATTTTCCTCTTTGGCAAGTTAACTTGCTAGTGTTTTTGCCAAGAGCTTGTGATACAATCCTTCTCTTGACTTGGGAAGATCTGTTCATCAAGGGTTTTCAGAACCCTTAGGATACCACTGCACCACTGTTCTGAAGTACATAAGACTTCTAGAAATAACAGCATGTGCAGTTATACGTGACCCCTTTTGAATGGCACCCTACAGCAACCCTTGGGTAAAGCTGCAGAAGAGCATTCTGCAGCCAAATACATTTCATGAAGTTTCTCTTCTGGTCTTGACAGTGTTTTCCTAACCAAGCATGTAGTGACAGCCCCATAAACTCAGAATCTTTGCTGCTCTTTGAGTCCTTATTGTGCCTTACCTGTTTCCACACCATGCAGCTGTACGAGATAACCTACAAAGAGCCAATGCTTCAGTTAGGGTTTACATCTGTGGTTAACGTCACTCGCCTGTCCCAGAGAGAGATAGCTCAGCACCAGTTTTCCCTGCAGCATTCACTGAACAGACCTTTATAATAGGGATGATTTGCCAATTCTAACAGGGATTTGCCAGTTTAAAAGTTTTACACACCTCTGGCCAGAGGCTTCACCACCAGTCAGCACTGTTAATCTTCCCCTAATTCTGATCGAAACACTGCAAGATTTCAGAAGAAAAAACCCTGAGCTCCACAAACCCCCAAACATTTTCACCTTGTATGTTAACAGCTCCTCAAGGTACTAAATCTGGCACAACTGCCTTCCTTTGTGATCTCTTTAGAAGGGCTAACATACATAATAAACGTTTCTCCACCTGAACTTGTAAGCAATTCTCTGCTGTCCCAGTTGCCAAGAAGTTGCTTTGTTTCCTATTTTTCCTTCAAGAGCAAAAGTTGCCATGAAGTATTTTCAGCCCCATCCCTATGTATCAGATTTCAGTGTAAAGACTTACCATCCCACAATCAACAGCTCCTCCTGCTGCACCACTGCCTCTTTCCTCTTCCTCAGACCTTCAGAAATGCTTTGGTCTGTATCACTGGCGGGAAGCAGCACTTCATGGAGCATGGAGGGGATTTAAGGATCTAACAATAGAACTGTTTCTGGGTTTGTATCCCTGGGCTGTTTTCTGGATCAAAGCAGGGGTGCAGGATGTGTTACTTCAAGTGTAATTCTGCGCAAACAGCACCACCAACAGCAACAAATATTATTTCACATACACCACAGTGTTGCAGATTGAGTTGAACCTGCTGTCATTATTCATACCATGCAGCAGTCATGTCAGCCTGAAAAATGGAAGTGCTAACTGGAGCAAAGCATTATGGAGCTTGAAGTTCAGACTGCAACACGGGAGGCTTCCTGTTCCAGTGGCTACTTCTGGGTTCTGGGGTATTGGCTCTTTTCTGCAGGGATGGCAGAGAGGCACGTGGGAGTCAGGTAGCTGCTGGTTTTAGCTTTCTCTTTTATGCTGGAAATTTGGTTTGGGTTTTTTCCCCCCTGTGTTTCACTTTGCTTCTGCAAATAGGCTAAGATAAGGTAATAATGCATTGTATTATCAGGTTAATTAGATAATTAGCTAAGGTAATTATGCATTGTGTGATTATGATACCTCATGTTACATTAAACTCTTATCTCTTTATCTCAAGCCTGACTTGTGTGTGTTACTCTTCCCCTCACTTTTGTGTTAGGGGAGCAGGCAGGTTATCCCTTGAGCTAAACCATTACACACAGAATACCAGATGCTGTGTTATTAGGGGCAGGTAGTCTTAGAAGCAGCCTGTAAGCTAGAGCCAGTTCTAGAAATGTATAGGTTTCCAATGCTTTGCCATAGGATGCAAGGCAGAAAAATCAGCATGAGGAAATGGGGGAAGGTCACCAAATATCAGGTAGTCTTACCACAGGAAATAACACAAGCCCCTGCTAGCAGTTACAACAGAACCACAGACTACTTGTATTTAATTAGCTAATTAGCTAAATACCAGTTTTCATACTGAACTCAGACTGCTGCTTTTGTTTATTAAGCATCATTTGTGACCATTTTAGAAGTCCTTTCAAAGGCAGACAGATTTAATGTGAAGTTACCAGGTATCACACAGATTCCCAAGAAGTTTCACAAGAGTACATTCTTTTTTCTACTACCAAAACTATTTTTGGTGTTTGCCATCTGATTTCCTTAAATGTGCTGATATTTTAAAACAGCTCTAATGGATTTTTTAAATCACAGATTGCTTGAAATATCATGAAAAACAGGATAAGAAAATAAATTAGGTTCCTTTTGCCTACTACTGGATAACACAATAGTCTGAAGTACCCCATGGCTGGAGGAGAAATTGAAAACAAATCTATTGGTTTCAGTGTGCAACTGTACATCTCCTGCATTTCAGAAGTGATTCTCCTAGTCAAAAGGCATTAAACAATTCTGTGGAGAATGAAAGGAGAGGGAAAAAAAAAAACAAACCAACATACAAAATCCAGTCAGTCTCAGCCCCATCTATCTAGCAAAGTGCAACACCAGCCCATGTCATCTTCTGGAAAGGTAACCAGATACCACTGCTTGGGCAACAAGAGATCACATTTCATGGTCTATGACTTGAGAAAGTACAGGTCTTTCCTTACAGCTAAAGGAGGCTGGCTAGCACTGAATGCCGTGTTAAACACAAATGTTTCCTCCCTGATCCACAGCAGTCACCCAGCTCTGTGTCTGCTCTAAGGCTGTAGCTCCCTTGCAAGGCTCATGATGAGAAGGGCTAAAGAAAAGGTTTTCCCAATGGCTGGTCCTGCCCTATGGGCCCTTCAGAAAAAAAACAACCCAATATTATTATTTCAGCTCCCCCTTTTCACCCTCAGTACACCTCTCCCCACCATCTGCATGATGCATGGAAGTTAAGACTGCAGTCAGGTCCATCGCACCTGCTGTGATTTGATGTCACTGGAAGAAAATCTACTCTTCTCTGTTGCTACAGGACCAGGGGATGTAACAGCACAGATAAATCATCATGAATGACACCACATGACACATTCCCCATTACCAATTTCCTCCACATGTTACCATTGCACACTTTGGGCAGTCACGGCCCCATTTACACCACACAAAGTTACAAGGCACCTCGTTAGAGAAACCAGTGATAGCCATGAACTCTCTGGTCACTCACAAATCATTTCCACCCTGCTGTGCTACCCGTGAGCCTCTGGCTGCAAGGCACTGCCACCCACAAAACAGCACAGGCATTCATTAGTTCTGCCCCATGGCCGGTGAGCACCAACAGCACATCCTGGCTCCTGTGACCAGGACCACCAGCTGCTTCATATTCGATGCTCATCAGGGGTCTGCCAGGCTACACTGTATCTTCATATCCACCCTACCCTCCAGGGGAGGGCTCAGCACACTGTCTTAACAGCCAAAACAGCTTTGCCATGACCTGACCTCCACTATCCCACTCTGCAGGTGGCTTCTGCAGGTACTCCCCAAAGACAAGCCACTGTCTGCTGAGGAAGGCAGTAGTCTTCCCATGGCCTGTGAAGCTGGTCATGCCACAGCTGAAGCTGTTATGCTGCCCCAGGGAATACATGAAAAATGCAACTGACTCCTTCCAGAGGCAAGCATCTTTCCAAAACACAGACTGATTTTTTTTGTCCCTATATTTCTGAAAAAATTTGTTTGGCACAAAGTTTATAACACAGCCCTGGACACTAGGTATTAGGTGACATATATAAGGGTAGGTGCTCTTGGGTCTGAGTTGGCTATCACTTATACATGAAGATATCAAATGCTACTCTCAACATATTTGAAGACTTCTAAATGAACATTGAGCTACTTTACATCCCCTTTGGGCATAGGAATAGCAATAACTTAAACCCACTTATTTCAGCAGCAGAGAAGCTGATGTGAAGGACTAGCAGATTACTACATTGGTTAAAAACATAGGTGCTGGACTTGCCTGCCTGCAATCTCAAGCCACCACTGTGTGGCAGAGGTGAGACATCAAAGAGGTCTCACACTAGGTCCTGGCATTAAGGTGCCAGGACTCTGATAAAAGCTTTCTTGTCCACAGACCACCTTCAGTTGCCCTTCAGGCAGCCACATACCTTGGACGATCATCATCTGCCACCGATTTTAAACTGGTATTTGTAGGGCAGAAAAGCACCAGGGCTCTGCAGGCACCACAGCAGGTAAGAGGATCTGAGCTCCTGAGATTTCCTCTGGTGGCTGAAGTAAGAGTGGACTTGTCAAGCAGCAGTACTCAGGAAAAGTACCATGACATGTGTGAGAAGTTTAAGGAATACCCAGAATGACCAGTGGTCACTGTATTTGCAGAAAGCATTATTAGATGTTGCCTAATTTCAAGCTATGACAAAAGAGCTGACACATAACTTCTGTGGTCCTGCTGTCAGACTCAAGTCCAGTTAAAATAAAGAATAAGCAGCTAGTTACATTTCAAATTAGCCTGACTCACCTGCAACATCAGCTTCATTTTACTTCTCATTCACACGCATCTTATTCAAAGTAAGAGGAAAATAACCCAAAAATCTTAAACCCCATACCCTAAATCTAGAGCAAAGATCACATGAAGAACATCAGAACAGCATTGCCTGGTCCAAAAACATTGACTCATCTGAAAAAATGAAAAAGCATTGCCACATGGGGTTTCCCCCCAGTTTATTGCTCAAGTCAATCAGGAGCAGAGAGGATTACCAGTAGCTTTACCAAGTACAGTGCACCTCTAGTTATCCTCTACCTTGTGTGTTACAAAGAATTAGGTTTGTTCTTCTATTAATAATAATAATAAACCGGGTTGGAAGAGACCTTCAAGATCATCATGTCCAACCCATCAACCAATCCAACCCACCTAAACAACTAAACCATGGCACCAAGCACCCCATCAAGTCTCCTCCTCAACACCTCCAATGATGGTGACTCCACCACCTCCCCAGGCAGCCCATTCCAATGGGCAATCACTCTCTCTGTATATGTTAATCCTTAGAATATTGACTGTCATATATCAATTCAAAATTAAGAAAGGATATTAAACATTAGTTTAGTTTTCTAACATTAAAATCTGTATTATCCTTAATTTAATTTACCCAAAGTAATAAAATCCTGAGAGTCTTATTTTGGCAGTATATCATACTTTGGAATAATTTAATTAATCTGGTTTTAGTAAAGCTTGGAATCAAAGTACAGCTGTTGAGCCATAA
Organism: Melanerpes formicivorus; assembly: GCF_026170545.1. Taxonomy (NCBI): domain Eukaryota; kingdom Metazoa; phylum Chordata; class Aves; order Piciformes; family Picidae; genus Melanerpes; species Melanerpes formicivorus. Next base: position 11,254,249 of record NW_027142368.1, on the reverse strand, counting down.
TGATTCTTGAATCCCTGGTATCATGGTGAAAACTTCTCCTTTCTCACATTACTGCAAGATGGCCTGATATTTTGTAAAGTTAAGACAAATAGCAGTGCAGTAAATTAATATTTGTCAAAAGCCTCATTGCTCTCCAAAGTATTGATAATCAGGACTGAAATATACTGCCTTCCCTGGTCACACCCTTTGGTAATTGTGAAGCAGTCCCAAATTTGCGCACATTTTATTTTAGCAAGAGCCCAGATGGCAATCACTACTGCAAAAATAAGCAATGAAGGGGCACTTCAGTCAACAGCTTGCGCTTGGTTTTGCCTCCTATTGAACACACCCAGTATCCTCTCTTTGCTGCTGTTTGCTTGTGGCTGATAAAGTTTGACCCCATCTGTAACGATCCACATTGGAAACTACAAATCACCCAGAACACACCTGACCACCAAACACCTTCACTTTACACTTTAATTCTCTCTGCACCACTCCTGCATTACAACCGCAGGCAGAAATGCATTTCCTTCACAGCAGCTTTGACAGAGCCTTCACAGTTTATCTTTACGCTTAATTCCCTGCAGCTGTCGGGGATGGTGGCGGCACTGGCCGCACGCGGGACCCCACTGCAGCGCCCCAGAAGCGCTTTGTCATTTCTGCCTTTCTCCCCCTAATCCCCTTTGCTGGCCACAATCCGACCAGCGCCTCATGAAAAAACAGATGGCAGTAACCGATACGGTCCGTAATTGTGGCCAGTTAATAGCAGAGGATAAGAGTGAGATAAGGGCCAAGCGCTGGTGGCCAGCTGCTGCTGAGTTAACCCTTCCCAGCATCACCTCAGCAGGGCTCAGCTGCCTGCAAAGTCACAGAGATGAATTATGGTTATTTCTAGTTTGCCATCTCTGCTTTTTGCCATTTCGCTCACTTCAGGGCTTTTGTGCCTATTAGGATAATGAGTTAAAAATTTGATTCTTCTCTTCCACCTTCCAGACTTCTGTCACTGAATTTCTTACTGGAGCAGGTAATCCTTGCTCCATTTTAAATGGGGATCAAAAAGGAGGAGAGAAGCTAGGTGACTTTAGCCTGGAGAAGAGGAGGCTCAGGGGTGACCTCATTGCCCTCTACAACTACCTGAAGGGTGGTTGTAGCCAGGAAGGGGTTGGCCTCTTCTCCCAGGCAACCAGCACCAGAACAAGGGGACACAGTCTCAAGCTGCGCCAGGGGAGGTTTAGACTCGAGGTGAGGAGGAAGTTCTTCACCGAGCGAGTAATTTGTCATTGGAACGGGTTGCCCAGGGAGGTGGTTGAGTCATCAACCCTGGAGGTGTTCAAGGGGAGATTGGACGTGGCACTTGGTGCCATGGTCTAGTCATGGGGTCTGTGTTGATAGGTTGGACTCGATGATCCTCGAGGTCCTTTCCAACCTAAGTGATACTGTGACTTCTCTAAAAGCTCAGCACCAGATTTATGCTAGTACACACCCAGCATAACCCAGTTTAAACAAAGGAGTTGCTCCATGTTTCAATTAGATTCAGTCCTTGAAGTAAATATAAACAGAAATTCCTTATTTCAAGCTATGAATCCTCTGTACAGTTCAGGGTAACCATAAACACTCCAGAGACCCATGCATTTAGTAGTCTATTTTAACACGAAAGGAAATATATGAAGTTATTTCATGATATGACATGATGTATTACTGTTTTAGTCTAAAGTCAGAGGTTTACCAAACTTTTCCACCTTGTTTTAGCAAATGAGATTGAATCATCACTGCCTATTTTGTAGTTCATCCCTGAGCACTTGCAGGCTGTACTCCAGCAGCACCTTCCCTGTCTCACTTCAGCTGGTGCAGTGGGGTAGGTGCACTCCTTAGGTAGCCAATGCCATTTACACATACTGCTCTGAATATACTTTAAAACAGAAAGGAATCAGAATGTCTACTTCTTTTCTGCTGTAGACACTAGCCCACAAGTCCCTTCATATCCTCTTATATAATCTGTATCTCCCCACGAACAAGGAGCACTTGCTGTTCTTTGGCATCAATGTAAGTAAAAACCAAACACCGGCCCCTATGGACTTCCCATTTGCTTTTCCATTTGCTGCTCCATGGCATGTATAAGGCAGGTACATTCTGCCATTTAGCAGCAGGGCATGCAGAGGCATAGCCTATTCTCTTACTAATATCAGCATTCATTATAAAAAACAGCCTGCAGCTGAATCACAAAAGACATTGTGTCATAATATAAACCCATCAACCATGCAGCTTCAGCAGATTCAGCAGCAAGGACTCACAGTGGGATCAGGCTGCATGGGTCAAATGCAGAAGGACAACGTGGAGAGCACACACTACCATAAATACATCAACTACAATGTTGTAGGTGTAACCACTGTAATACTACACTTTTACAGAACTGTTTTGGTTAGAAAAGACCTCTAAGATCATTGAGTCCAACCATCAAACTAACACCACTATGGTCATTAAATCATGCCCCAAAGTGTCACGTCTACATGTTTTTTGGGCATCTCTAGGGATGGTGACTCCATCACCTTCCTGGACAGCCTATTCCAAGGCCTGACTACCCTTTCAGTAAAGAAGTATTTCCTAACATTCAATCTAAACCATCCCTGGAACACCTTGAGGCCATTAACCTCACGGGAAAAGTTCTGAAACTATTTTAGAGACTCCAGTGTCTCCTGCCTAATAAGAAATTCCTTGTGTCTGCTCTGGAGGTAGAAACACGCTTTTTGGTTATGCAGATCTCCGTATGACATTTGGATGTCCTGTGCCCAGAGTCACACAGACTCAATGCCCATCCTGCAAGACAAGTGGGACTGCAGAAATTCAACACATTAAGGGCAACATGTAAAACAAATACTGAAGCAGATTTGCATCAACTAAGAGCTGTTCAGAAAATCCAGCCTACGTGGGTAACTCAATTGTTTTTGACAGTTAGCAAGACACTGAATGTGTGGCTGTACATGCTATTTGCCCCTCAAGCCTCTTCAGGCTACTCAGACATCTGTAAAATGCAGATTTTTCCTTCAGCTTAGACCAGGAACTTGGTCTCTAACTAGAGTATTGACATTCTTTTCCATTTTCATTTTTGCTTCTTTGTGGATAAAAGATATCTGTATCAGATAATTGGGGGTTTCTCTTATGGTTTAGTTGGATTTAATAGTTTTGTTGAGAACCAGTTCCCAGATTGTAATGTTAAGATTTTTAAGCTTGCCACTTGCATTGTGGTGGGTCCCTGCAGCACCACAACAGAAAAAAGTACCTCCTTAAAACTACTGAGCTAAATTCTGCAGTGCCATAAATGTATTTGAGTAAAAGACCCAGAATGACTATGGCTTGAACCACATTGACCATATGAAGACTTTGCCCAAGTATAGGCTTTGGTGAGATTAATCCAAGTATGAGCCACACCAGCAACGGGAGACGGACCATCACTTGATGCTGTACAGCACAGAGTTGTAATGATTATACATTTTCTAATCCTGCTTCCTTCTGGTGAAACAATAGATTTACTATGACTTTATAGCCACTGTATGTCAATCAGTTGGGTTTCTATCACCAGCATTCCTCCCTCACCGCTGACACGTTGCTGCCACTTGGCCATAAGCCGCATGCTAAACCCTTTCGTGCTGTAGAATTTGGTTCAGGCAGGAGGAACAGCCCAGCTCACGTGCCTCTCTTCCAAGTGCAGAAGGCTGCGGTTGAACATCTTGTTTTTTCATTTGCTATAGACATTTGTTCTTGCAGCTGACCATGTGCAGGAGAATTTGCTCATATTCCAGAAAAGGACAGCTGCACTGCAAATTACCTTAAACCTCCTTGCTCCAGGGATTATCTGGGTACAGTGAAGTGTGTGTATCCTAGGGCAGTGGTCTTTTCTTACTACAAACAGAGTTATTAACCTTTTATTTACTAGAAGTGTTTATAAATTCAGACAGTTTACTTCACCAGTAACTTCTGGCTGGTAACTTTTGGTTTTTTTGGTTGGTCCATCAGTCTACATTTGCAGGCTGGTCCCTAGCCTCCCTCTGCCACATCTGCATTTTTTGATCCTGCTACAGTAGAATAGAATAGAATAAACCAGGTTGGAAGAGACCTTCAAGATCATCACGTCCAACCTATCATCCAACACCACCTAATCAACTAACCCATGTAACCAAGCACCCTGTCAAGTCTCCTCCTGAACACCTCCAGTGACGGCGACTCCACCACCTCCCCAGGCAGTCCATTCCAATGGGCAATCACTCTCTCTGTGTAAAACTTCCTCCTGACCTCCAGCCTGAACTTCCCCTGGCAGCACCCTTAAATTGAGCAACCTCTATAGTAATTATGCCAAGCATCAGTCTTAGCTCTCATCATACTTAATTTTGGTATTTACAAGAGGAATGACAGGAGCAGAAGGAGCATAATTAAAGCCAAAAACAACCCAAAGAAACATTTCCAAGAGTAAATTTAAGCACACCACTTCAACAGTACTACTACAGAAATATATCTAAACGCAGGCAGCAAGCACCATCATCAACTGACTGCTGTTCAGCATCAGGGGAAGAATTAGTCAAAGGACAGGCAAAGACAAAGCCATTGATACAGGTCCCATGAGACTGCCAACTTTTCACAAACCTAAGCAATAATGAAGACATAACTATATGGACCTTTAAGACATAACAGCATTCTGGCTACTTAAAAATATTTTTCTTTGTCTTTTACTTTTCTCCTTTTATGTTTTCCATTAGTGCAAATATTTTCAAATAAAGAGGCTTTCCACATGTGCTTCACACAAAAACATTCCATTTCCCTCTGGCTGAGATCGCTGTACCTCCCCTTGAATCCTGTGCTAAGCCAATACCCGCATTTGACACTACAGAAAATTCTCTGCTACTGCAAATAATAGCCCTATCCATTTCCAGCAGCAGAGGTCTTGCCTCTCTACTTAAATCATCACAGTAGACAAGAAGTTTTCATATTTATCACAGGCAAATGCATTTGTTCTATGAAACATCTATCTGAAGCTAAACTAGAAAGAAAAAATAGGGAGCTTAATGGTCTCCTCAGAGAGCTCTATCTTACAAAAATCAATCAGGCTGACTAAAAATGTGTCTTCATTCTAGCCTCAGATAGGACTCAAGTTTTATGTGTTCTCCAACACTTCAGTTGTAACTGGATGCCAGTTAAGAGGTTTGTAAATACACGTCAATCAAAAAGCCAGACATTTGTACATAAGAGATTATGTACAAACAAAAAAACACTAAAAAACACTGTGACCTATAGCTGTTTCTTCAAAATAATTCTGAAGAATTGCTGCTTTAAGCACAGCTGCCCAGCTGCCACAGCATTCCACTTAAACATGGTGGATGGCATGTCAACAGGCCTGAGGCAGCATACTCAGTCATACTGAGTTACTAGCAGTTAGCTGGCTACCTTGTGGCTTCAGCACATAGCTTAGGACTAGACAGGGAGCAGTGTTTCCTTCCACTGCAGTTTCCAGGTATTAATCAATTTGCACTGGGCCAATGACCTGCCAAAATAGCAGAAGGCACCATGAACCCACAGGCCCTGAGCCCATGTGGCAGAGATGGTTTGATGGAGATTCTCAAGATATTTTAGAAGTTTCCCCCAAGTCTGCAAGTATTTCTATAGACTGTACAATTGAATAGCAGGCATCCCTCTCAGTGTACATTTTAATAAGACAAATTTTTGTTTCAAGATAGCTAGGATCTCATGTGTAGACCCAACAGAGCACCAAATACAGGATATATTTAGGGAGACATTTTTAACATGCAGAAAACTCACCAGCAATATCCCCAGCAAATTCAGAAATTAGATACCAGTGGTCAAGGCAAATACTAATAATAGCTTTTTCTTTTTTTTTTAATTACTCAGCTTCTTACCAATGGAAAAAGCCCTCTAAAGTGTTTTCCAACATACTGCTGCCTGGTAAAAGTACTCTGACCCTTCACATTCAGTGGCATGATGCTATTTGGCAATACTTTGGCAATGCCTGTAGCCAAATACTTTCTAGATCAAGATAATCCTGTGTTTAATTTTTAGGCAACCCTTCTGTTCACATCACTTGGTACCAACAACTCTGAGCTATTTACATGCATCTCATAAAAGCAAGGATATCACTACATATTAATTCATCAATGCTTTTTCAAGTACAAACTACAGCATCTTTCTAAGAAGTGTTTCCATTTGTTTCAAAACTATTATTCCAGTTCCAAGCACCATTATTGCTCAGCCTGGAGAAGAGGAGACTCAGGGGTGACCTTATCACTCTCTACAACTACCTGAAGGGAGGTTGTAGACAGGCAAATGATGGGCTCTTCTCCCAGGCAGCCAGTACCAGAACAAGAGGATACAGTCTCAGGCTGCACCAGGAGAGGTTCAGGTTGGATGTTAGGAAGAAATTCTATACAGAAAGAGTGATTGCCCATTGGAGTGGGCTGCCCAAGGAGGTGGTGGAGTCGCCATCATTGGAGGTGTTCAGAAGGAGACTTGATGGGGTGCTTGGTGCCATGGGTTAGCTGTTTGGGTGGGTTGGATTGGTTGATGGGTTGGACGCGATGATCTTGAAGGCCTCTTCCAACCTGGTATGGTTTATTCTAAATTTTATTCTAAATTATCACTGTGATGCTTTTATTGTATCACACTTCTAAAAGTCAGGGGTTAGATATTGCTGGGAAAACTATGCAACACAAATTCCTGAACTGTACTGGCAGCCCACAACCACATCAAGACCAGTCTGAAAATAAGTCAATTTGCTCTGGTCCAGAAAGCAAAGTACAGACACCAGCTCCTTGAAACACTGTTACCAAACCAGCCAGAATCATTGTCAAGGAAAGAATTCCTGGAAAGAAGCACAAACCACTTCTATTTGTTGCTGTAGTATGTAATGAGCTTCAAGGCATATTTGAAAATAAAATGGCAAAGGTGCCTCTGAGATTCTCAGTGTATTTCCATTTTATCATAGTCCTCCCTCACAGCTCTCTGTAGTGTCTGCATAGAAATCTCAGTCTTAAGAGATTCCCAGAAACTAATGCGATGAAAATGCAGAGAGCAAGCAATGAACACAGCTGTATTCTTTTCTTATGTGCTACAGAAAATTCTTTAACTTTTCTCATTGGTATTTGTTGACCTGATGCACATGTACCCACCACTTTTGCAAGAACTGCCAACCCTTTTCTTCCACCAGCAAAGGAGGCCACATCTACATGGAGATCAAGCTGAATCCTATTGTGGCTTTTACCATCTTAGGCCTTTTTCTCCTTAGTGAGATATCTTTGGTCTAACATGGATCAACCATTGTTTGTCCACAAAAAAGTCTAATCCTCACTGATTTAGTACAAACCAGCATATGGGGATGGGGAGGAGACTATCTGCAACCTGACAATCCTTTCCTGGTCAGTCAGACAATTAAGGAAAAAAGAAGAATAGTAGCTTATACTATGATGGATACATTTAAAGTGGAATCAACAAGAATACTCAAAAAAAAAAGAGTGTACTTTGTACCACACATTTTCAGACTTTTCTGAATACTACACTTACAAAAGACATAGTTCCATTAGTGCTAGAAATATTTACTGATCAGTCCACAGTTCTTCACAAGCCTGTGTGCTGGAAAAAACCACACATCTCAGGAAACAAGAGCCAGTAGTTCTGTTGGCTGGAATACATGAAAGCAAACTCAGTTTTCCCTGTTCTTCTGGACAAGAAAAGGAACAGCTGGCATAGACCCTTTCCAGATATCTGTTTTCTTATGGGGTCCCAAAAGCAGGGAAAGGGACACAATGCTCTCCTGCTTCTGGAGGATGGGAAAAGACTGTATCTCAGCAGGGAATACAGCACTTCCTCCACCAGAGACAGAAAAGGACATGAGAGTTCAGTAGTTGTGGGGAAATCACTGTACCTGAATGAGACTGGAAACATAATGGGAAGGGTTTGGCTTCCTCAGAAAGTCTTGTGGCATGAGGAAGAGGGAGGAGATTTATATATATATATATATTTTTTTTTTTTTTTTGGTCCTTTTCTTTTCTAGAGGCTTTGGAAGTAAGAATTTCTTCAAGATTAGTTCAACTGGGATGTCAAGGAGCCTGAAAGTAACACTTCAGCTGCACATATTTTAATAGCTTTCACTCCCCAAATATGGAACTGCCTATAGAATGCACATTGACTTTCATTACCAGAAAGGAGACAAGCAATATAAGGATATTTATGACCTGTACATTCAGTACTGGTGGAGAACAGTGGTAGAGACTCTTCACATGTGCACCCACAAGGACCAGCGCACCCCCAGTTTTCCCCACACTTAATCCAGGGCAGCCAAAGGCAGAACTCACCCTTAGTATTTACCCATGGTTATAGCATCTGCATGAGGCAGCAAGCAGAAAATGTGGCACTTATCACTTACAGAAGAGCCATTTGAAGACAGCCAGAGGCATATCCTAAAAACCATTTTGAAACATTCATCTTTTGAGAGATGCAGTCACCAAAGTGCTAGAGTATCAGTCAGGACCCTTTGTGGGAGCTCAGGAGATCTCACCAGGCTGTTAAGTGATAATCAGGCATCCCAGACTTTCGCAGCACATCCACTACATTTTGACAAGACAGATCAACTGGGGCTTTTCCACTGCTCTCAAAGAGTTAGATTGAATTAGATCCCACACTTCCACATTGATAATTACATTGTCTTACATTAAAACAAGGAAATACGCCCCACTTGCCTTAATATCCTTTCAGTCTTAACATGAATTAGTTAAGGACAGAAGAGGGTGTTACCGTTCCTACACAAATAAGGAATGAAAACATCCCAACTTGTGCATCTTTTCACCTACAGATATCAAAATGTTAAGAGTTTTCTAAAGAGCCTTTATTTTTCATGTGGCAAATATAGAATAACAGTAAATCACCAGAAAAGGTACACAAGAGTAGACTATGGTTTTCCTGGCACCTTGTGTTAAGCTCCTCAACGTCCAATGACTGACCCCCTACAAAGCATTGAAACCAGAATGGTATTCCTATCTAAATAGCATCTCTCAGCTTATAAGTCTTGGGATTGTTATGTCTAAAAAACTAAAAGCCTCATTTTAAAGTGTTTAGACTCTGAAGAGGGAAAAAAAAAAAAAAAAAGAAGGAAAAAAATAATAGGTCTGAAAGAGTTAAAGAGTTTATTGTGCTTTTACACATTTTAAGAGATCATCTTTCAACAATGGCAGTAAAATCAGCATGTAGCCTTAATTTTCTATGGTTGAACCTTGAACGTGAATCATTATATTACAATGTACTTATTGATTTCAACAGGAAGAGGATTAAGCCCAGAAAATCAGGTTAGGAACCTGAAACTGGACTGAGGAAAATGTAATTTTTCTGGTACTAAAACCTTCTTATGTTATGTAAAATACATTAGAATTTTAAATATGAGGTTTTTCCATTTGGAAAATATTCTTAACATCTTAAAACGCAGCAGAGATGTGACAAGGTCACTGAACTGAAAATCTGATTAGTCGCCAGTGCTTTGAATAAACAAACAAACCAACCAACCAAAAAACCCAACATACCACCCCCTACCCCCCTAAAAAAAACCCACAACAGAACCCACCACTACTGGCACAAAGAGGCATATACAAAATGAAAGGTGTTTTAATGGACTATTCAACCAGGTTACAGAGAAAGCATCTGCGACCCCTGTGGTCTGTTTGTTGGCCATGAGTACCACATTTCCTCATTCGCATTGCACCTCTACATAACATACACACAATACGTATTTACACTTCAAGTAGAACATCAAATAAGTGAAACTCTTTTCAGTTACCTGCTCACTTAGACACAGGTGCTGCCCATTGCTCCTGCTCCTCCCTCCCACCACAGCTGAACTTGCTAGAAAGTAACACATTTCAGCTGCACAGCCACTAACCCCCCGTGCATTATACACACACACACACGTCTGGGGAGTCATTTGCCTGAGAGGTTGTAGTACTTACAGACTGTGAAACAGAAATACGGCAAGGACCAGCCTGGGCACAAAGGTGGTCACTGTAGCCAGTAAAAATTCACCTAGTTTGCCCAGGTATAGTTGTTTCCCTACATGCCAGCTTAGGCAATCCCAGCTCAGCCACACTCTACCATCTTGTATCTCATTAATACCAGCTGGATCTGCAGAAACCCGAGAAGAGGGAAGGAGGCAAGGTTGGGGCATGCAGAAGCAGAGAAAGCCAGTGGTGATGAGACAGGCTGCTTTAATGACTGGGGGCTTTCTTCATTACCGTCTGTAATGCCACAGCTTTCAGACAACCCACAAAGGAGATGGAATAAAAAATTAAATAGAAAATATATGTGTATGTGATGCCCCAGCATGCCACTCTGCCTTGTCTGGCACCGCTGCCGAGAGTGGCAGTCCAGCCACCTAGAGACAATGCTCATGGCTTAAGCAGAGCAACTGCTTGCAGCAAGAGAACTGGGAAGGGGCTTAAGTGCTGGCACAGGCTGGCACTATTTCCCTGTGAGTCCGCAGGCACTTTTCATTCTTTTAGAAGAAAATTTTCCCAGATTCCATATCCAACACATACTTCTTAAAATCCTCTGAACAAGGAGTCTGACACAGAGAACATCAGTGCCTTATTTTAAAGAGTATGGTGCAAACATCTTCAACCACATTGAGCTTCAAATGTCCTGGTAAGCACTGAACAAGTCACATCAGTTGTGTGAGTAAGCACACCATTCGTTGTGATTTCCAACATATTACAAATACTTAAAATTATCTGTGTCAGAGAAGAGGGAAACTAACTTATTGCAGTTCAGCAGGAGGCTAGGGTTGCTGGTAATAAATGGATGTAAATAACTTCTGTGGTGCCATCTTGTTTTCATTTGAAGCAAACAAAAGGGTGATAAAAATATTTTAGGCTATGCAAGGTGGCTTGAACTAGAATACAGAAGTACTGGAACTGACAAAACTTTCATCAACCAAAAGACAAAGATGCAGCAAGGATGGGAAATTAATCCAAACTCAATCACAAGTCATGTCTCTCTCCACCCTCCCTCATTTCCCCAGTAGCCCCTAGCTACCTGCACACTGGGGTCAATTGCTACCATCAGTGCTTGATCAATGTGTCACAGGCTCTTTGTCACCACCACAACTTGTGTCCAGCTAAGGGGGTCTCAAAGCCTGCACAAGAGGGTAGAAAAATTGCTATTCAATTCCACTCCAGCAGTACCTCACTGAAGCTACAGGTCAAATGAAACACATCTATGGAATACATGCTGGGGGATGGTGCAAACCCGGAGAAGATGATATTACCAGAGCACTCAATGTCACAAGACAACAGGAAGAATTCTTGCTAAGTTGTAAATCTTATCTCATAAAAGACCAGATGGCACTAAGTTGGCACAGATGGTATGAAGTTGTTTAGGGTAAATTGCAGTCTAAATCTGGACAAATATCTCCCTTCTGGTTTTAATTATCCCATTGTTTATGGAGTTAACTGCATGGTCACTTGGGAATAAGCGCTTTGCACCGAACTGAAAGATTAAAAAATTGCCTTACAGAAGTAAGCAAGCACTTCTACTAGCCACTTGCACCAAGAAACTTTCTAAATTAACAACAACCCCCCAATTTTCTTTGGATTTTGGCTTTCCATGTTTAACATGACATGTTTACAAAGCCTTAAGATACCGTGTCCTTTCTTGTGAGCTGACACAGAGTAGTCCTGGAGGAACATCAGAGGAGGCAAGTCATGAGTATCCCAGCACCTCTGTGCCAGGATGAACATAACAGGGAAATCAGTATGGACTAGTAGGGTTGCTACCCTGCTAAGGACACCTGTTGTCAAAATGAAGCTTGGTGTAGAGAGTAGGACATTCAAGCTCCACAAACATATAGACAGATTACACTCAGATTTTGTAGTTGAGCACAACTCACATGCACAAGCAGTGGCATGGCTTCCACTCAAGGTAAATGGCAGCAATAATGGAGCCTGCCACCAATTATTCAGTCATGCATGAAGTGGAGCATCTGAAAAATTGTTGCTACATTCTGGAAATGTACTGCTCTTACCTGATATTGCTGTATAAGCATCAAACTATTTTATTTTAAAAGGCATGGTAAATTTATGAATGAAACTGTGCAAGAGGGATTTAATAAGAGATCCATAGCAAGTGTTCAGTGGTCTGGATGTTGCCTGCCACCAGGGTAGCATGAAATCATTTGATAATTAGACCATGGCCATGCAAGATTAGCATACCATAAAAATGTAGGAGTGCATTATTTTTATTTATATAACAGATGGACATGTAAAAAGGTCGTGCATTTTTAACGAATGCGACGTCACGCCACTTGACAGAAGATTTAGAAGTGCTACAATATGGCCAAATCTAAAGCCTGAAAATGCCACCTTCCCTTCCCCCTCTCCACTGGTCATGAAGCCAAGAAACAAATGTGCAATAGTGCTGTGAATTTCATTCCAGACATCAGCTTAAGAACAATATTTACAGGGCACAAGGTTATATGTGCTTCCATTGTAGGTAATCATGAGACTCCAATCACTAGAGCTATCGAAAAGTGCCATATTTCTCCCCAGGACACATGGATAAGATAGAAGAGTAACTCTGCTAAAAAAAAATATACAGTGAAGTGCTAAATCCATATTTAAGAGCAATAGTTGCAATGTTTTCCTTTATGTACAGGTTTGCAGAATATTTTTTCTTGTTTGAAAAAAGCTGAGGAGGAAAGCTCTGGTAATTAAGTACCGGTTTCTAATACTGTAACATCATAGAAACTACATCCTTGTGCATCCTTGCACAGATCTACAACTCTGTGGTGATGGAGATGCCATGACTTGCTTGCATGAGACCACAAAGTTAATTTCTCACAGCTTAGCTGTGAAGCTTTGGGCTGCCCATCAAACCACAGAATTAACTTAGTGGCCCTGTGCAAGCCACTGTGTCTCCGTCATTTTCTCCAGACAAGTCCCAAAACACAGCCCTGGGAAAGCACGGACACATCCAGATATGAAATAATTCACAGAGCCAAAACCTTTCAATAAAAATCCTACAGGTATTTGCTAGGGAAAATAGCAGCAGTCTTCAGTCCCTGCCTTTTTAACTTGCGGTAACTCTGGCACCACCAGCAAAACACATGGGCAATGGAGAGCAGATACACACGGTAAAACTATATTAATACTGCACCAAGGTCTGCACTCAAGCCCATCTCTGTCAGCATAACCACAGAATGCGTCCAGGAAAGGGTTGTTCTTCCCCCACCCCCCCCGCAATGTTAAAACTTACTCCTTAGGTACTGATTTCTACTCTGCTCTGTACGACAACTTCATGAGGGTTGGCCTTGCCATTCCAATTTGAGGGCATAAACTTCTATTAACATTTTCCGCCAAAATCTCACCACTCATCTCCTTTTTCTCTGTGTTGCAGAGGAGAAGAGAAAGGGATGAGGGCCATGGATAGTTTAAATACAGCGGTCATATGAAATGAGTATACTTCAAGACATACAGGAAAAACTGCACAAGACATTACTGTGTATACAAATCAAATATTAGCACTACACCATCAGAGGAGCTGACTTTCAAGCCTGTTGAGATCTCGTTAACCACTGAAGCTGAATTCTATCCCAATTAATTTTAACAACTAAAACCAAGGTGCCTAGCCACATCTTTACCATCCAGGTTCTCTCTGCAGTGAGAAGGAAAGATGATACCAATGGAAAATGATTTATCACATCAGTCTTAGATATTTGTTTCAGGATGGGATGAGTCACTTTCTGGATGCACCTCTCTTTGTTTGGTGATGGATGGAGCCTGAACACCTGAGTTAATTCAGACATCTATGTTTTAACATAGTGAGCTGACACGGTGAAAGCCTTGGTCAAAAGTCCATACAGAAAGCAGACCTGAGGGGATGGCAGTACATCAGGTACTATTTCTAGAGAGGTTAAAGATTTTCATCATATTGAGAGGGGATTCATCAAAAAAAAAATCACCATCTGCATAGCAGCTGTTACTTCATTTTAGTAATTCATAGCTAGCCACTTGCACTGGAGAGAGAAACGATGGTGTGGGCAGAGATAAGAGGGAGGATGACATTTTTTTGAATGATTTTGGTCTGGCTTCATGGACTGCATATTTGAGAGGTGATCTGAGGAAATGCAAATTATTTAACTTGTGACTAACAGCTCACATTAAACTACAGAGCAACAGATGCAAATATTTCAGATTAATTTACCAAACCACCAGGCAGCACTACCTCTAATTAGAGGAAGCATTACTCAAGAGGCTGTTATCCTGAGACCAGATGATGTACTAATAACCCCAACAGTGGGAGTTTGGATAGGATGATTAATTATATATATACAAACACACATATTATTTTTTTTTAAAGGCCTTTCTTAATGGCAAATGTCCATCATAGTCCAGCTCCCAAATATATTTTCCCTCTGAATCTTGGCTGGGTAAGCTTGCTCAAGGTAATGCAAATAAAGTAATTGTTTGAGGAGATGACAATAAGCAAACAGCACCATAACAAACAAACAGTGTTTCCACACTCGAATCACTAAATATTTTATGCAAAGATGGAAATCAATTCAGCATTGGAAAGATTCTTAAATCCTACTTTTAACAACATACAAGCTTATAATGTTTCTATGCTGTATGTATTATTGTATCTGCATTATGCTGTATGTATTATTGTATCTGCATTATATCTGCTACATTTATGATATATCTACACTAGGAATCACTTTGGTGGAGAAACAGCACATATGCAAGCACATATAAAGGAAACAAGGCCCTCAGGGGGGGACTTCACTTTTGCGACTTGTAAGCAAACATAACAGGCCTCAGTTTCAGGGAGATCAGGTTTCACACCCACAGCATTTTCACTCACATTAAACAACAATAATTATCCCAACTAATTACTCAGTCTCTCACCTACCTTTTGAAGAGAACTTTTCATATTTGGCTTCTTTTATTCCAGATGAACGACTTTACAATGCACTCAACCCTGCAGAGCAGCAATCAAGATGTCTGCCACAGAAGCACTCATTAGCATGCACCTGGAGAATCACCTGAGCGCTGTTTTAGAGTTTGATCTACATTAATTAGCCTTGCAGCTGACAACAGCACTGGAGGATGATAGCAGCTGTGTTTTCCTCCAGCATGCACCGGTTTTACCCACAGAAGTGAGGCAGGTGCTCTCCACCTGAGAGCTGCTTCTCCCCGCAGAGCCTGAGGGGCTAATCCAATATAGCTGTGCAAGCACAAAGGTTTCCAGCAGCACCACCATTTTTAATTCTTTGCTGCTTTCACCACCAAGAAGTCAGCTTTCACAAAATAAACTATTACTTTTTCAAATTTTTCTCACAGAAAAGCACAAGGGAAAGGCCTCTAAGGCCACACACCTCCTGTCCCCCATCTTACAGCCCACAGACCATCTAGCAACTGGCCAGGCCCCGCTTCTAAAACAAGGGGCCAGTTCTGTAGTAGAGCACTCACCAGTCACACTACCTTTCACATACCTCTTTTATCCCTCAGCCACCATTTCCACCTTCATTGCCCAGCAGAAACATGCTTCATGTGGTGCAAACTGGGGAAGGAGGCCCTTCCTCAGCCCCTTCGCTGAGGCTCCAAGCACAGGGCACGGCACAGGCGCTTTCTGTCCCCTGCCTGTGAGGCCCAGGCCCTCAGCCCACAGCTGCCCCAGCAGTCACCCAGCTGAGATGGCTCTACAAAAGGCTACCCAATATCTGCTGGATGGGCAGCTTTGTTGTTTTTCTTTCACTTCCAAAGCTGGTGTGTGTTGTGTGTGTGTGTTTTTGTCTTTTAGATCACAAATTTTAGATGAACTCAGTGAAGGATCCAGTCTCAATTTTGTGAATTGTGTGCAGTGTGCTGCTGCTGTTGCAGGGGCAACCATAACCTTGGAGCACCTTGGAGCAGCAAGGCTTTTAGAAAGCAACTTTTATGTGCTGAACACAGGGCTTAATTTTTGCTGCTATAAGAACTTACATAAAGGCTCCAGTAATAGGATTGTACTAGCGAAATGCATGTATTCTAAAGAATATAGCTTTAGTAATGTAGACTCTTCATATTACACGTACATAGGCAAAAGGCAAGTAAAAAGAAAGTTATTTCAGAACTCAGATACTATCCATAATCTAAGTACCTCCTGCATGGGAGGGCTAGATGAAATCCACAGGTCCTTGAGGTCCCTTTGGTTCCCAAAGACAAGGAAATACAAATAAGGCAAAATCCTTTTCCAGCTGAGTTGCTTAGTGTGAACATAGCATAAGGTAAACACATGGCAAGGGCCTGGGCTGCTTTGAACTAACCACAGACAGGGAGGTTAAGCATCTGTGAAGGAATTTAACACAGAGGCAAGGAGAAAAGTATCATCCCCCTGTCCAACCACAGGCAGTTTGAATCTTTCCCTTGTTTCTCTCAGAATGAGTTTAACATTTACAAAATCATAAGGACTTAATACAATGTTTATTTTACTTCTGGTTCTAAGCAGCAGCAGCAATCATTGATTACAGTTACTTGGTACACTAGAGTCACACTGGAGTTGACTTTCCACTCTCACTTCTAGTATTGCTTTTTAACCAAGAGTTCAAAGATTGTATCTCAAATGTCTTTCCTTCTGAGTAACCAACCTTAATTTATTTGCTGGAAGCAATGAGCCCTTTGCCATTAGCCTGAGTGTCAAGAGAAGGGATCATGTCATAGTCAAGGGCATCATGGCAGCTGGCTGAATTCTTGCTCAAATTCTGCCCCTGTTGGTGGTTGGCGCTTCACAGCAAATACCACCTGGCTTGAAAGCAAAAGAAATATATCTTCATATTAACTGTCTAGGATGGCATTTGCTATCTAGTACTGAGGGAAGCTGAACTTCACTTTTGCAAATGCCAAAGATTCAATTTCAGGCGCGTGAGTTCAAGGACTTAACTCTGTTCAATGTCTCATAAACAGAACTTTCCCTCCATCCTCCTTAATCCATAGTTTTCCAAAGGATGCACTCCTCCCAAACTCTGTTCCTTCCCCACTCTTTAGATGTCTTTGAATAAGGAGCACGTCTTGCTAGACCTTAACTACTTACCTGGCCCCAATTGCTGAATGGTAATCATTGCTACACAACAACTGTGTTATAACGTAATACCTATATTTACTCAACCCAGTGTACTAATTGCAAATCAGTCCTGGAAGACATTTAAGAAAAAATCTGTGGAAAGAAAACGGGCAGTGGAAACTTACCCTTTACCCCTCTACCCCGGTTTTTCCAGAACAAACAGCCAATCTGACACTTAAGGATCAGAAATGTATTATTATGCTTCAATGAGCAACGGTTTACCAAATTTTTCTCTTGCATTAACTGACAGTTGAATTTTGCATTTCTGAGGATAAAAATGAACTGTGATGGAATCAGAAAAAATATATGGATTTTCAAAAATCTATATGCATGTCTTCACTAGTGTAGTATTAGATCATTAGTACTAGTGATAACAACAGTCCCTAAAATGAAACACCTACACTGCTGAAAAAGAAAAAAGAGATAAATTAGTAAACATTGGGTTGAACCACATGGCAGTAAACTGCCTTAACAATGACAGCAAAATTAGTTGTAACAAAATAAGACTTCCTGTGGTTTATTAGATATTGTAAGAATGAAATTCACAGTATACAAAATTAATATTAAAAATGCTCAGGATTGATTGTAATGACATTTTTTTCCTTTGGATTAACTGCAGAAAAGCAGCTTTAAGAAGTTATGCTGAGATTAATTTTCAATTATAGGATCTCAAGTGTATCACTGTGTTCTACCTACAGGTTTAATCTACATAATAAAAGCTACTCGATCTTTGCTGAATCTTGATGGCATTTGCTGAAAAAAATTACAGAACAGCAACATTATCTGAGAGGATAAAAATATTATCACATTGCAACAAAATGCTAATTGTTCAAGTTCATGAGCAAAATCACTTTAGGAATTTCAAACCTTACAACCGTATATTTTCAGTATCAAACACTTGCCATAAGAAGTTGCATTCTACTACACTGGTGACAAATAATGGTCAGCTTTGGTTTTCTTTTAGACAGGTACATAATCCTGGTTTTATTTTTCCTAATGAATTTTCACCTCTTTAAAATTAGTGTTAAAGAAAGTTCCTTCTCCTAAAAGCAACAGCTTAAGTATGGTACATTTCATTATGAATGTTTTCACTTATGATGTATCTATATAAGGAACATAAAATGGTTTTCATTTGTTAAATCTGTGTATTTTCAGTTTATGTCATATTATTTAGCAGCAAGATAAAGTAACCACTCGTGACTAATCTAGATAGCCTAAAAATACTCATTTTCTTCCATACATCATGTTTGCCATAATGCTTTGCACTACATTACAAAATGCACTAGAAAAAAACTGAAAATACCAGGGACTGTTATATCAGGATTAGCAGGTTCCCTGGTTTAAAAAAGAGAAACAAAAAACAAACAAACAAAAAAAAAGGAAAGGAAAGAAGTCTTTAGCTGAATTTCTTATACATGCTCTATTTTCCAACATGAATATGATTTAAACTGAAAATTCTCATGTTATCCAAACCATTTTTCTTAATAGACATGGAATGTATTTGTGCAATTGCAATGCATTTAAAACAAGGAGCTACAGCTAGGCAAGCTGGTCAATGATTTAAAAAAGGAATAGGTGCCTGACAAAGAGTGGGCAAGCCTTCCAGAACAAAATAGGTGTTCTTTCTCTTGAGGTGTCTGTGATGTAAATCACCTGAAGTTGGCACAAATCACAAGAAATCTTTAAACAGTCCCTGTGAATGAACATGTAGACAAATCACAACACAAACAAAGCTAAGCCATTCTTCAGAAATTTAGAAGAGCCCAAAACCTTTTTTTACTGTTTTATCAGTTTGCATTAAACTGGTAAAATTCAGTGGATTGGGTATTGTAGTTTTAACAGATAATTTGAATAGTTTATCTTATGCTATAAATAGCCTAAGACCACTGGCAAGAACAATCTGTGGGCTCTTGAACTGAGTAGCTGACCCAGGTTGAATTACTGGTGCAATACAATGGCACAGTTCGTCTCTGTAGCCCGAGCTCCCTGCAGCACTTGCAGAATCTTGCGTATGTGTTGATGTTGTAGTTGTAAATGCTTGCCGAAGGACACTTTCCATCACATGAAACAATGTTCACCTGGTAACAAACATGAAGAACCATTAGCAAATTGAAGCAACCAGGAAATAAAGTCAGGAGCTCTCAAGGAAGTCCAACACAGTAGACACCCAAAAGAAATGGCAAAGCTATGAAAAACCTGGAGGTATTTCTTCCAGCTCCTTATGAAATCCCACTAATAGCATTTCCCAGATGTGTCCCAATTTTTAATCTCTCTCTGAGACTAACGGTGACTTTCCTAGCAATTTCAGTAATAGCAGATTTTGGCCATGTAGAGGCACCAAGAAAAAACAAAATTAATTTTGAAGTAACAGCCTTGGCCTAAACAAAGCACCAAATGTTCTATTCACAGCTCCTTGCAGTATTGTTTTCCATGATACACCAATGCAGTGCTTCTGTATTGACAAGGAGGAATAAAATAAAATACTTAAATCAATCTGTTGGGAAGCCAAGGGGAATTACTACTAATTACACCAGAACTGTAATGCAGACTGTAACAGAAACAGTTATATAAACTGAGAATTTTTTCAGGTTTAATGGTCAGGATTTGTGTTTCTGTTCAATGAGACACCGAAACTAAATTTCCTGGCTGTTGCACAGTTTATTCCACAAAACATACTCTCAGAGTCATTTTAGAGGTTACAGCTGTTTCCCTACACTCTTTTATTACAGCTTTTACAGGCACCCTTACACATCTCACATGAGAGGTCTGTCTGCACCCTTGCTGCCTCTCACACTGCCTTACTGCACAGCAGGACACTGTTGGTGTCCTCCTACAGAAAATCCTTTGGTAGACACACTGATAATGCCTCATTCTTCCTACACATTTCACAGTGTATTCATGCCGCTGTCAAAAAAAAAACTTCAGGACCCAAGATTCCTTTCTCCGTGAAGTTGGCATGTAAACTTCCCCTAGAGAGATGGAAAATCAAACACATCTGTAGCCATTTTAACTGGCAAGATTCAGTGATATCAGACTTAATTTGCATATAATAATTGGATTATAGGGTGAAGTGAGACTTTGGATTTACACTAAATCAACATGCACCTATATGCATACAAAAGCAGAAGGTCCCCATGTCCCTTTTTCTTACTGAGAATGTAGAGAAACATTAAAGCAGCTCCGTGAAAAAAACAAAAATGCTGTCCCTGAGACACAAACTTGTGGAATTTGTATTTCCTTTTTGTGTCTCATATTATTTCCTTTCTACTAAAACAAATTGTAATAGCTCTTTACTTACTGGGGTGTTACTCCTGCAGTCATTCTTGCGGATAGTCATCCTGACAGTCACCTTCTTACAGAATTTTCCATCTTCCTTACCTGCAAAATGGGCATCGATTGAAAAATATCCACTCAAAATTCTACATGTTTCACAGACAAGAACATTCCTGAATGTTTTATAGGATCAAGAGATGTAACAAAGAAAATATCCAATACATCACTGCGCATGCAAAACTTCAGCAAGGTGACATTAGCTTTATTTTGTATTACTCTTAAAACTATTCCCTTTCATGTATTGTCTCCTTATAGCTTCAGTGACAATCATTAAAAGTTCATTAAGTCCACCATCTTTAAAAAGTTATGTAAATTGATCAATCATTCCTGTGAGAAGGCTTGTTAATGATGCATAAAGATGCAGTTCCTATGAAAGAATTGTAACAACTTTAATAGCAGCAACTACATTTCAAGGGGATAAGCACAGTTTAAAATCAACACTAAACAGCAGAACCTGATGCAGAAACATCAAGCCCCCTGAAACCCTATTCTTTATGTTTTTATTAAATAAGAAAACACCAGTGAACAAATTAAATGTTTTATTTATATTTTCATTAGCATTATTTCTACATTTTTTCTCAGAGAAGTATGTACAAAGAATACAGATGAAATAAAGAAGAAAGTGTGAAATGAGAAGTTAAGGTGGGAATCTTGAACATTTGAAGAACGGCGAAGAAGTTCAGTATGAAGTTCTGTTGCTAGCGATCAGAAGGCACAGCATCTTCTCACGGTGATTCTCTCTGTGCTGAAGCAAGCACATTGCACTGCAGATCTGTAAGAGAAATGAATAGTTCATTCCACCATAACAGCTTCCACAGTTTCACAGTAGATTTTACACATCATGGTGCAGTCCCACATCATTCTTCACTTACAGAACTACATTTTCTTTCAGCCAAGAAATCCAGAGATGTTGACAAAAGGTAAATACTTCTAGCTCCAGAAAAGCAAGAGCAATGAAAGCCTTCTTGGTTCACCCCATATCCCATATTGAACTGTGACAAAGGCTTATTACACCGTGATGTGTGATATCCAGTTCCCTGCTGTAATCATTGTCAAACCAGGTAATTTTTTTTTTTTATTAAAACACAAAGGCCTGCTGCTGTTTCTAAACATAGCAGAGGCTTCTGGAATATGAAAGAAAGGCCAGTAATGAATCTTCTTGGAAACAAGTAAAACATTTACAATCAGAAGTGGCTGTCTACTGCTAGTGCATTGAGTTATATTTGCTTAGGGAAGAAGTAAATTGAGAAATGAAGAACAAATAAATTTGGTTTGAAAACTGAAAAACTCACCATTTTTTCACGTTTCTCATAGTCCTCTTCATGTTCTTTCTTCTTTTGCATTATACATGGTGTGTAGGATGAGGAACTCAGTGCAGCTGTGGCTATGACTTCATCCAGGCTATAGTGAAAGTACATTTCTCATAAAGAAGTAAGTATCTAATGTATTTCCATGCGTGCACTTAAATGCCCAGTGGATTTTAATGAGCTTTACAACATGACATACTTTTCCATGAATAACCTTGCAAAAATGCGTGCATCTTACACACATCTTGTAATAATGAGGTTCTTTCTTACAGCCTCAGCCTGTATGGTCAAAAATCCTTGCTTAGTTTTTGGGTTGACTTTTAATGATGTTGTCATTTAAAGTTATATCAATGTGAAAGAATAGTATAGATTTCAGAGTAGTCCTCCTGGAGTCATGACTGTAATTTAATGAAGGATGTATCACTCCATAATGCACAGAATTACAGTCAACATCAATACTATGCTTTCACAAAATAAATGCTGGAACACTTGGGTTCATAATACGTTGCAATTCCCCAAAATAACCTGTTTTTCAAAAAGAAAAAAGATAACCTCCAATTTTCATGGAGAAAACACAGGCTTGCTATTTCAGATAACTGTCCTAACTATGGATGGAAAGGAAATTACCTGCTTCTACAGTATATGCCACTGGAAGCAAAACAACATGATACATGATCTGCAAAATGTTGCTTACATACAGAGCTTGAACAAGAAAAGCCATTAGCCTCTATGTTCTACAGCACTGCAAACATAATGGCAGTAGCTTACATATTTAAACACAGCAATTTTACACATGCAGCAAGCTCAAGACCACGCAAGTGCTTACTACCAACAGTACATTGTTGGCTAACAACAATGCACCGCCCACACAGTGCAAAATAAAAGCAAACCAAAACCAAAATGTGAACGACTCTGAACCACAAGTAGTTATACTACACTGCAGCTTTTGGCATATTTGGCTTATGGGAGGCCTGATGCTCCTATCAGGGAGTACATTGTTGGAAATCAACAATGATGCTGTTTGGGTTGGTCCCACTTATTTCCAGGAAAATGTACCTGTGTAACAGCTACCATAGGCTGTAGAAGTGACTGGGCTAACAGGGAATGGGAGGAGCATTGACACTGAAGAACCTGGTAAGAATATTACATATTGAACAGAGTACATGTTACAAAGTATTCCCTATCAGTATGAAACATTTTGGAGTTACTAGACTTTGACATATTTGAGAAAATAATTCAGCCTTAAAATATCTGTATATTACAGGACCACAGAATGGCTGATGTGGGAAGGGACCTCTGGAGGTCATCCGGTCCATACTCCCAGCTCAGGCTGCTGTGCCCAGCAGCTCAAAACCATATCCAGGCATTACTTAAATTGCTACCCTGAATGTCAAACCAGAAAGAATCTGATCTACACCAGTATAGCTAAGACTGGTACCCTAAATTTAAGTTGTCCTTTAAGGCTACAAGAAAGATCAAGTTAATTTCCTCTGAGCAATGTTTGTAAATATTCTCAAGGCTTTGATGGAACTCCCAGAACTGAAAGGGAAAATCACAATGGTTTCCAATGGTAAAGTACTGCAAAAGAAAACAAAAATCTGATAATCCTTCTCATAAAATGTCAGAGACAATCAGCTAGCAGCTCTCATGCCAGATGTGGCTGGAGTCAGGATAAACCACATGATTCACAAAGATTGTTGTCTATAAACAGGTGCAAAATGAAAATTGTATGAATCTACTCTTAAATGCACCTTAGAAGTCACTGAATTTTTCAGGGGGTTAATTTTACTTTATAATGTGTGCTCCAGATTGATAACTAACTTTTGCCTTAATTATTTAAGAGTGCGGTCATTACCTTTCTCTAACTATAGTAGTTGGTTTTTTAAAAAAATCTTTATCAGCTCTCAGATGTCAAACTATATCTTGATCATCAAGTAAGGGAGGTTTTTAATTGTAAGTTCTTTTAAAAGATATTGCTTGAAAGCTTCTGAACTATGTCTGTTATTGGAACCTAACACTACATTACGATCAGTTAATTATTTACAGCATTAACTGACAAACTGCATAGACCAATCTTCATCTTTACCCAATATGAAAAATACAAATGTTGATGAAGCACGTTTTCAGGTGCCTTCCAAAACACAGTACCTTCTAGTATACTAAATGCAGTAACTAATATTTTGAACTATTTCACACAAGCATCACAAAATAATCAAGGTAGCAATTTTAGTGACTTGGCTAGCCACAATCACTATCAGTGGAGTAACACATTCGATGTTAAACTACTTTCTACTGATTAAACTCCAATAGTTTGACTGGTATTCATGTGTAAAACTGGGAAAAGCATGGCCTTTGGTATCTGTGAGTCAAGCTTTCATGCAGGAAAGTATCAGCCTTGTTTCCAAGGTAACAACAAATGACACAGACTTGTGAATGTCATTACTTACATGTTTTGCAGCATCCTTCTAGGAATGGCACAACATAGCCTCCAACCTGATGAAGAGAAAAATACAGAGGTACACTGTACATCACCAGCTATCAAAATGCCACAGCTGGAGCAGAAATGACTGTGTTAAATCTGACTCCATCATGTGTTATCTAGAGCAAATCCATGACTTCTTGTAGAGGCCATATTGACAACCACAAAAAAATTATTTTGAATTTAAAGCAGGAAGAAGTCTCATCTAAATGAGAAGCCACTCACTCCCCACAGTGGAGATTCACAGCTATATTCAGTGCTGTAGTGTGAAGCACTCCCCATAGTAGCATGGGAAGAATAACTGCAGCTTTTAAAGAAGCTTTCTCAGGATAACACTGGAGAATTCCGTTTTGGATGTCCACCCCAGCATTTCAAGCCACCACGCTGTCTCCTGAGCTCTTTTCGTTTGCTTAAAACAGCAAAAGGCTTTTCACCAATTATGTAACTGCAAGTCTCTCTGAAAAGCAAATGCACTGTGATCTGTTAGGAGGACCTACAACCATCTAGTTCCTTTAGGATTGTCTCCTACTTGTGTGCCATCATTAACTAAGGAAAGTATTCTTCAACCCACATGTAAATGGTAGAATTACAGAGAGCAATATGAGATTGCTCTCCACATACTTTACCAGGCACTTAGTCCAATCTCACTTCACAAATTCAAATAGAGCTTTTGCTTCTGCTGCAAAACTAGTCCACAAAACATTATGTCTCACTGTAAAAAGATTTTCCTGATATTCAATCTTTCCTTCTCTTTGGTGTTTTTAACCATTGTGATCAATCAAGTTGCTGTACACATAAAGCCTGTTAGAAAGGAGAAGTCTAACCCAGAAAGGTGCCCAAATTCAGAGAGCAGTAAGAGGACTAGTTTGATATTACAAGTCTCTATGAAAAAGAAATAAATTTCTGAGAATAATTAGAAGTCTCCAGCTGTGTAACTTGGCAGCCTGGTCGCACACTGCATGTGTGTAGTTAGAGCTTTTCATCTTGAAATGTCTGGCCAAAAAAAGCAGGCATTACAAGAATTTATCATTTCTCCCTTTCTTGAGGTAAAATAATCTTTTGTCATTGTTAACCTTGTCATGCAAACATAAATCACAGCCTGAATGCAAACAATGTATTGAACACTGACCTTCACACATTCAGTTTCATTAAAAGGAGGGCAGCCAACTGAAGAGGAAACCAGAACTGGTCCTATTGTTGTGTTAGTGCATTCATATCTGATGCAGTTCGAAATCCAAACAGTACCAGGCTGTTAAAAATTGTAAACCAGAAACTTAACTTGGCAACTCAGCAAAAACATTATTTTAAGTGTGTATATCACCATCCCATTGAATGTGACTTGGTCTGAAATGTAATACTTCTAGGAAAATACAGTTTGATGCATGCTAATGTTCTGTAAGTATAGAACTTTAAAGTCCACTAAATAGATAATGTTAACCAGGTCATATTAATAATAATTCTCTAATATATCAAAATCTCTTAATCATTGTAAAAAACTATATGATTGACTCTCCAATACATTAATGTTGCATATAAGCAAAACTATTTGGATAAATAAGTTGCTCTTTGCACATTTTATAAGGCAGTGTCTGTACATCATCTGTTGGTTTGGGTTTTTCTTTGTTTACTTACAAATATGTTGAAGGAATAAGAGACATATAAACTTACCTTAAAACTGGAAACTGTGCCATTGCTGAAAGTGTGGAGACAAGACAAATTCTTACAGCTACCACAGCAAGTTGTCAAATCTTTTGGGGGCTGATAGACTTGGTTCTGCCAAAATCAAAAAGATTATTCCATGTATGAGACCATCTTGAAGCTTGACATTTTACCACTGTAGGGGGGTGAGCTTTTTGCAGGTATTTCAGGTATTTTTCAGGTATTTTCGGGATGGATTTTATTAAATAACTTTGAAACCCACACAGATTACATGTGTACATTCACAATGTTTTTATAAAGTGCCTTTGATTTTAATTGAAGTAAATGAGAGTTTAAACTAGTCTTTCTACCATTTTCAATTATAGGCCTGACAGCTTATTTCAAGAACCACTGAAATTTTGACTTCTTCCTCATTAGACCTCAAGTAAGTCCATAATTATAAAAAATATAATATTCCCATGGTAACATACCACACTATTTAAAAAGACAAGGATCATTTGCTATTTTCTAAAGCTATTTTCAATGCAACTTGGATTCTTCTATTTATAATTATTCTCTTCCCAATTTCTGTTGAGCTAATATCTACCAGGAATTTGCATGAGTTTGCACATAATACAACTGAAGTTGTACAGGGATGCAAGGGAGAAGTATTCTACATAGATTAGTTTATATAAGATATATAGAGGCAAAAACAATGAAGGGAGTGAGATTTCTGTAAACATCTATCAGAAATGCAGCAGCACATCATTAGAGGGAAATTGGATAGTTAACTCTTTCCAGATCATTCTGACTGTCATCTACTCAACAAAACAAATCAAAATGTAATTAAGACCACTAGTCACAAAACATGTCTGAAGTTCTGAATTTCTTACAGCTTTGCACTTGACAGCACAGTCTATTGAAGATGTGTTCAGTTGGTAGTACTTAGTGGAGGGATCAATCACATCTGTACAATAAGAAACATGACAAATGCCATCTGAGCTGTGTTCCATGATTGTCTGGCCAGGAAGCAGCACACCTCGCTCATTACTCAGGCAAACTTTGTCTCTCACTACAAAAACAATAATAAATGGCATGCTCAGGACAATCAGCTTGCTATCAGGATTCTCTTAGAAATTGCTTCAAACAGTAAGAGAGTAAAACAGAAATGGAAAAGGCTACTCTACCCCTTGAAGAATCATAAGTAAGGCTTTCAAATAGCACTTAATAGTAGTCTAACACTTCACCACAATTGTCACATTATTTCAAAAATACCTGTGCATGTATCTAAATAGATATATAACATTTTATTAGTTACACCACCAAAATGACTGGGTATGTTTCTTCAGCAGATTAGTTTTATAAGTTTACTTCACAATACAAAAAGTACCTGAGAAAAGACTATTTCTCCCCACTGACTGTTTAGGTCACAGAGGATAATTAGTTCAGAAGCACATGTATTTGTGGCAGAAATCTAGTCAAGGACAATCCTAACTCTCTTGCCAACTGAGTGTCCCACAGGAATTATTTTTTCCTGAATTTTCCCACACACTATTTGGGTGTGCTCTAAGATGAATTCCATCATGCTGAATTCTGTCCTTGACCTTGGGAAGCACATGAATATGTCTACCAGATCCTGAATCATCCCATAATGGGATAGCAGGATTTTATGTGAATACCAAGTGTGCGTTCCAGTTTCTGGCTGGAATCCTTACTTCAGCTCAGCAAAATGCAGGCTGCTTAGTCAACTTTCCCAAAACTCTGCTGTTTCTCTGCACAGACCTGCTGCTGCAGGAGCTAACAGAACACAAAGAAGGCCAGAATCAACCAAATATTTAGTGAGTGGTCCTATTTTCTTGCCTTAGACTGTTTGTGAATTACACTGGTCAATTCTTTTCTTCTCAGTACCATGTTCAAAGTGAACATCAAATTTCTGATTTATTTTAGGATTTGAAAGGATATTTCTTTGAATTAAATTCTTTTCTGACTTACCACATTTGTACTTAACACAGTTACAGGTATTTTCTGTACTGTTCTGAAATTGTTCATCTACCTGAAGTTTCTGCCCCTAAGTATAAGGGAGAGAGAGAGAAATGAAATGACAGTATTTTCTTCTTTGTATGATCTTTCAAACATCTTTCCTACAGGATCTCAGTAGCAGTGTTTCTTATCCCTGTTTTGACAGAAGAGGCTAAAGCAGGCCCATAATGAAATGGTATAGCTTGCTTTTGTACAATCTCCACAGTGCAGAGTGTGTGAATAATTTAATGGATATAACTAGTCTTAGAATAGCACAGATGTGCATTTACATTTTGCCTTTAATTGTTTATATGGATGCATATTAAGATTTTTCTGCTAGATTTCTTGAATTCCTGATTCCTTATGCCCCAGTTTCATGATTTATGAAGTTAAAACACCACCACCAACCCCACTTACAAAGTATTTTGAATTTCCCCAATTAAAAAAAAAAAAAAGATGACTATTTTGAGTTCCTTCCTAGGAATCCAGATTATAATTTTTATCAATTATTTGCATTGCAATATTATTTTCTGGATAACTGCAAGCAAAATCAAAGCATATCCTGTACTGACTGAAAACCAATTCAGACATATTATTTTTTGTAAAGCAGAACAACTTGGAATATAGTTTAAAAGTTCTGCTCAGTCAGTTGTCTGCATAATAGATATTGACTATGAAAAAGAATATAAACAAAACAGTAATGCTTTGAAGTTCTGAAACTTGAAACCCAACATTTTATCCTAAGGCACATAAAAGCAGCTCCACTCTGCAAATACTTTGGGACAGGATATAGTCTTTAAAAGCTCCAAGAAATGTCAATGCTATAAAGCTATTTTATTCTGCAAAATATTTATCCTTAATTAGTTTTATAAAAATGAGTACATCTTCTAAAGCAATGAAAAAAATAAAAAGAGAGAATGGCATGGCATTTCATCTTTCACTGATAGAACTATTAGTAAGAGGAAGAGATTCATTAAGAAATTAACGAAAGAATGCTGACAAAGATGATGAATTTCATACCAGTTTGCACTGAGGTTTGGGGATTGTGTCGCACGCACATTCTAAAAGAAAACACAGAAGCAATACTTCAGAAAGTCATATGCCATGTGCTTAGAACAGACCAGCAGAGAGAACAGGAATTCCAGAGTTACAAGTCATTACTGAAGGCATTCTGCTTGTTTTTGAAATAGTGTTTGATTGCCATTCCACCCTGACAGCTTCTGTGACCACCTTCAGGAATTACAATTTACTGCAGCCTACCTGAACACATTAAAAAAAATTGTTCTAGTTGCTAGCTTCCTTGCAGTGATGACAATCATTACCATCAATATAAACCAATGGAGAACTGTGTTAAGGCATCACAAAGAGTATGATATACTACTGTCTTTGTAAACTGTCAAATTCCTGACCTGTGAACCTAACCTTTTTTTCTCTTTAGCCATAAATCACTTACTAACTGTGGTGGATTGGCTCTGGCTGGATGCCAGGTGTCCACCAGAGCTGCTCTCTCACTCTGCTGCTCAGCTGGACAGGGGATAGAGAATATAACAAAAGGCTTGTGGGTTTAGGTAAGAGCAGAAAGAGATCCCTCACCAATTACCATCACAGGCCAAAAAAAACAGACTTGGCTTGGGAAATGAGTTCAATTTATCAGCAATCATATCAGAGTAAGGTAGTAACTCTAGCTTTGGTAGTTCTCCCTGCTACCAAAACCATGCCACACAAACACAATACACTTTAAAATTTTCAAGACGCTAAATTTGGACAGGTGTCCTATCACCCTCACAAAGCAAATAACTCCCAAACAAGCAGATGAAGAAGTTCTGTAGCATGTCTGACAGATAACAATGGTATAGATGGCTGAAACTAGACTCAAACTTGAAAAGCCAAAGCTCTTTGTCAGCGTCTTATTGCCAAAGGTAGCTAAAATGGAAAGCAATCATTTTACCACATGTCCGAAAGGGGCAGCAGTTCTCTGGGCTCCATACTTCCACTAAAGACATACCCAGCATACATTTGAATTCAGGACAACGATGTATTTCACAAACTGAAATTGCAGAAAAGAAAGGCTAATAAAGACAAGGTTGTCATATACTGATGAACAGAAATATGCATCGAGAGACAGTGTATTATTTATTCATAATAAATATCTTCAGAAAATGTCTTACTTGAAAGGACTAGAAATCAAAATGTAATCATTAGCCATTGGGTAATACTAGTGTGGAGTACAACTACTCCAGACAAGTATTTGAAACAGATTTTGATCTCCAGAATTTGGGGCCTAAAATTACCCATTTGTCACCATGATAGAGGTAATGCTTAGGCAGACAAGGGTTTGAAAGTAAAGATTATCTGTTCAGGACTATAGATGATAGCTTGTTTATGTACATAAGTGGAGCTATATTCTCTAACCAAATATTTTTTGCACTAAGTATCCATGATACAATATTTGACATGTTTTCTATTATTTAAAATATCAAAATCAAGTCAAACTTACTGCACTGGTATGTAGGACAACACCTCTCTGTAGTGTTGCCATCCACAGTAAGAACTTCTCCTTCTTGACATTTGGGTATCTGATGTGAGCAAGGCCTGCATGCTGGAGAAAACAATTATTTAAATCTAAAACACAGGAAAAAATTTTACTACTGCCTAGGAAACATGCCCATAAGTTTGTCACACAGTCATATGAAAGAACAGAGACACTCTGCATTTACTCCTATAGTCTCTGTACAGGAGGCTAACTCTCAGTGCAGCTTGCCCTTTCTTTGTCCCCTGATATAAATAATGTATGCATTGCTTGTGAGTCAGATAACAAACAACAGGATTTTCTCTCCCTGTTATGAAAAATTCTGCTAGATTTTCTCTCCTACCAAGTCACCTTGTCTTCAAAACTGTTCAATCTATAGGATCCTTGACCCCCTATAAAGGGTATCTCCTGTGATCCCAGTGTCATCCTCCCACCTGAACACGTATGAAAACCACAAGGTTCTTTTCTGATATGAACAGCACAAAGACTCAGCATCCTTTGGTCTCTCTAATTAAGGCAACTCAGTCTTTGATTCAGAGGTATCTGTGTGCAGAAAGAGCCAAATTCAGTAGGAACACATGATTGTGCTGCACAAAGTTGTTTTGTGACACTATGGTTGTTTCCACTTCTTATGTTTTGTAAGCTTAATGTCCATTGCTTTAAATATTTTTAAGCCTTTCAGTGTTGGGAGAGCTAAAGGGAATACAAGAAGCTATATCTGCCAAAATAATAGTAGACATCATTGTATATACAAAACCACACAGTCTCAACCTCTCAACCAGCCAGAATACTGTACCACATATAGAGGAGATGCAGCAGGTACTCTCCACCCGAGCAGCAATTAGCATCTGATCATCTTGACAGCCCAGCATCTGCTGCATTGGTTCGCACTTTGCTGGATCGCATTCTGAAAGTACAGTGGATGTGTTTCTTTACAGGCAGTATAACATTCCTCCTTTGTTGTGATGTATCTCAGAGAAATAGTGCAGAGATGAGAATCACTGCAAGATACTTCAGAAACACTTCTTTGTATTGCAAGACAGCAAAGACACATTCCTGCCTGATTGTTAAACACAAGACTCCTTCACCATTATATCTGCTGAGATGGACACACAGACCAAACCTGAGCTTTTAGATGAAAGAGAATTTTATTAGCAGCCATACTAACAATGATGTCTACACTAAGGAAGTTTTTGCTTCTAAGCTGATCTACTTAGTTACTGAATAATTTTCACAGGGTGAACTTCTTTACCTTTTCAAAAGAAACCTACCACAAACGTAGTTAGGACAACAGGATTCTTCACTGTAGTAAGTGACCAGCTTTTCCAAGCCATTACACTCAGGGATTAGGGACTCACAGAGGCTCTGGTTACAAACTGTTACATAAAGAGAAAGAAAAAAACCAAAACCTTCTAAACTATCTTATACATTTATAAATCAAATAGTGAAGCAGCAAGTACTGTTTGCATTTTGATACACAAACCTTGAAATAACAACATACGTGTGAAAACCACAACAAACTAGCAAAAAAACCTGAAGCAATAAGCAGCATTTGCAACACTCTTCATAGAGGCAAAATTAAACTGGAGCAGAGCCCTTGTGAGAATTTATCTGTATTTGAATGCCTGTACAGCAGGGAGATACACAATCCATATCCAAACAAACACAATGCTCTTTCAGTCCTTATAATCCTTGGTCTTTCACTCCACACCCCCCCCACAACCTACTGATAGTAGTACAACAGTACAAAGTGTTTACAGTTTTCTATACAATCTGTAAATGCATACTGAAGTAATTTCCATTTCCCTCAGAAGTAGGATCTGTAACAGGGAAAGAAACCACAGAGAATGGACATCTGCATATTCCAGAGGGAAGTACTCATAATCATGAAGGAATACTTACTACAGATCTTCTGAGGGCAACAAGTCTGATCATCAGGAACAAGCAGAGCCACTTCTGCAAATCGCTGACAGTCTAAACTGTGGGTATCTGAACAGTTGTACTCCACTGGAATAATGGTCTCACTGTCAACACATTTTTGCATACAGCATCCACTCAAAGAAGTTTTCCAGATCTCACCTACTGCATGAGGTGCTCCTGAGCTGTCTGTACAAGCTAAATCAGGAAAACAACAACAAAAAATACATTCCTTTTAACTTTAAATTTTGACCACCACTTTCTTCTGTATTAGGTGTGGATCTATGAAGTATAAAAATCCCAGAGTTTTAAAGTCATCACCTAACCACTTCACCCTACAAAAAAAGTGAAAGAGGAGACAATCTGAGACTGAGTTTGTATGGGAAAGCAAGACACTCAATACCCTCCAGAGGATCAGGGCCTCCACTTTGTTTTGTGTCCCCACTGCAAGGCTAGTAACTTAAAATCCCAAACCATCCTTTGTTTTTGAAGTAGTGATGTGAAGTTACTTTTGTACTTTGCACACATAAAGCTATTATGAATATACAGTGCTTTATGTAATATGATTTAAAATAAATGTATTTCAGGTTTGATAGTGTTAAGTACTGGTCCACAATTTGCTGTGCTCAGGCAGAATTGTAATATAAATAAATATCAATTATGACACAAAAAACACAGGACACGAACATGAATTATTCAAAATGTGTAATTAACTGTTATTACATGTTTGTTGAATGCCATTTAGCATCAATAGAGTGGACCCTTGGCAAAATGCTAGGTGAAAAAGGAGGACAAGTCTAACATCATTAGAATACTAGAATGCGTAAACATAAGCAAACCTTCCATTTTGAAGAGCATCCTCCAGCTGATGGAAGGTAAGCAACATTGTATGTCACAAGGACATTCCCTGCTTGCTCACCTGTACAGCTAATCCTCATCTGAATGACATACACAGAACTCATACCACATCAGAACTTGACTTTTTACTAATGAGTTATCTGACCACCAGTTTGCATATAATAGTAATTATGAAAATCACATCCAAATATACCACATTTTTCTTCAGGAATACAGACAGCAGTATGAGCTCGATGAAGGATGGTCCCTCCAGAACAGATGCAGCCTTCTGTCAATACTGAGCAGGAGTCTGAATCGAGAGCAGCAATCTCCTTATTCTGACAACTCTCTGGAACCTCACAGGCAGCTATACAAGCCTGGTAGGAGAAATTTTCAGAGCAGGAGAAGGCTAGGAAGGAAATCAACAAATTACTCATTCTAAAGTTACAATTGCAATGCACTACCTAAGAGCAGTGTTGTCTTTTTGTCAACTTGTTGTGCTGGCCAATTCAGTAGGGTCTGTCAAACTAAAACATTTATACAAAATTTTCTACAGGAAATTTTCTAGAAAAAGGAAGTTATGAGCACTTCTCTTCTTGTAGTACCACTCTCATCAGGCCTAGGTATGCATTTCAGCAGTACTGATATCAAACCATACAACAGTGTTGAGCACTTTGCAGTGGACAAAAATCACAAAACAAACATAAAACCAACAAAGAAAACAGTGATTACTAAAGGGTGAAGCTTTGCAATTGCAAAAATACTTATGTAAAGGCTAATTCTTCATGGAACTGTAACAAATGGGACCATATTTACTATATCTACCACATTTGCTAGATTACTAGTTATCCACGTTCATTTCTCTTGTGTGTGTGTATTATTTTTAAGTCAAAGAACACTGAAACACTGAACATTCTTTATACTACTAAAGGAAATTCATTGTCATGTTATGAGTGCATGCAGGAACAGACTAAAAAGGTACCTCATATTATTTTAACTTTTGCTCTTGAAAAATTAACATAGTCTTTCATTGGATCAAAACAGCAAAAAACAGCTGCATAAATATGGCAAACATAGAATGACCACAAATGCCAACAGTGTGGATCTGTGAACTACCAAAATCTATAATCCTTATGATGTAATGATACCTAAATCATAGAGCAAAACCATCTGGAATCACAGCAATGAGACAAAGTCCAGTTCACAAAGGGACAGTCTGCTCAAAAACAATGTTCCAGTTTAGACTTTAAAGATTAATTGGAAGAGTAGGTTGATTTCATTCGTCTCCTCACTACTAAAAATGGACATAATTCTCCACAGGGAAAAAAAATTAATCTGTTAAAGCCCTGTAAATAAAGAAACTCGGGCTTTTAAAAATCAGTCTACAGCATATCATCACTTAGTGACCACAAAGCCCGCTGCAAGTGCATTACTCTCCCTGGCCAGGCACACACCACCAGAGGTCACTCTGGTCTAGCGATAGGAGAGGGAAGTGTCTCTTCATGGCAGGTGCAACACCTAACTGTATTTACAGCTAGATTTTATAAGATCGTCTATTATTTACTAGTAAAATACGTAAAAATCGAAGATTTTTTTTTTAAATTGACTATTTTTAAGCTTTAGATTCCATGACTATTAATTCGCCTGTGTGAAACCTGTACACATGAAACCACCTTAAATTACTTATTAAAAGATGACATCACTTAACAATTTCTATGCACAGTTAGTTCTCACATGTTTGAGAATCATACTTAACAAGCCTTCCCCTTTTCAAGCATTAAGCCCACAGCCCTCCCTATATTATCACTGCATAAGAATATTTCCAGGTGATCAATGACAGCATGAAGCAATGCTGTAATCCAAACCTTCTATTATGCAACTCTCACATTAGGCAAATCTTGAACACTAGAAGTACAGTTGCATGCAGAATACTTACGGCAGTAATCAGGGCTCCTCCATTCTATACAAATATTAAATTTGTTGCACATTGCCACATAGGCAGCCAGAGAAATGCATGGATTTCGAATGTACTCAGTGTCTTGAATCCACATATCACAGAATAGCTCAGGTGGAACCTAACAAAGAAAAAAAAATTACACCTTTATAGAGTCCCTGATCTTTCAAAATATCAGCTAAAAAGAGTAAAGCCAAAAGTTCAAGGTCCACAGAAAGCAAGAGACCACCAGCCTTTGTTGGTGTGCAAAGAGAAGCTACTAATATTTTAAAGTAAGACTTCTCTCTTATATTCCTTAGTGTCATCCCTAAAAATGCCAAGGCAAGAGCCAATACAGTTTCTCCAATGGAAGGCATAATTCTCATTGTTCCTTATTCTTCTTTACCTCTATATTTTTGTCTATTTTTAGCCTCCTCTTCATCAAACTCAACAATATACAAAAGGTGAAAACAGTACATGTAGTTCCATGATTACAAATAAAATTTACTTGCACACTGTGAGTTTGTTATTTGCTTTATGTTTGCTTTGAATGGTCTGGTGTAGCCTTTCATCTCTCTAAGCTGGACTTCCCTGTCTCTGGAGCCTTTGAGAATGCAGGTTCTCAGATTACCTATTGCAGTTTGGAACTTGTTAAATTACTGAACACTGAAGGATTAATTAAATCCTAAAACTTTTTTATTTCACTTTGCTCTACATTATATTGATACAATCAAATTAGCTGGGACTGATTAATAACTTTTATTTATCCAAAAGAGCAGAGATGCATTACAAATGCTGGAAGTGTTAGCTGTTTATTGCAACTCTCCTACCCAGCTGCCACACTCTTATTTTTACCTTGAAAATGCAAATTAAAAAAATTAATAATTGTATATATCATACCATAACTTTCATTACATGTAGTTTCAGATTAGTGAAATTACCAAGTATATAATATTATATCACAATTGCATCTCTCTCAAAATGTAAGCTTCCAAAATAGTTAACATACATAAGGATGACAGCTGCTGAAGGTCTGGTTCAACACCATTCTTAAGCACTCCGAGCAGTCCATGACCGAGCAATTAGTTTCCCGATTCCTGTCTTCTCCAACATACTTCAATGTGTCAGGCACTTGCCAGCTATCTATAAAAGTTGATAGAGCACTGCCTTTGCTTAAAACTGTCCTGTTGGGTAGCATCAGGTCATTTTCATAGCTTTGATCACAAAAACCTGTGTATTGCCAGGAAAGAAACAAGAAAAGAAAAAAAGAGGGGGGGGGGGAGGGGGGAAGGCACATTACTGCTGTATGGTTCTTGTCAAAATATGTTTGAAGTGGTGTGTTCTAACAAATAAATAGCTTGTGGAAAAAATAAACAAACAATGACAATATCACAACATGACAGTATCAACCTACAACAAAGGTAGAAAATCTTTGGTGGGATCAAAAGAAACAAAATTCAGTCAAATCATGTAAAACAAAAATGGAGAGGCACCTACAAATGGAAAAGTATTGCATATCAAATCTATTGCACACAAACTTCCCCCCTCAATTGTACAAGCATAAAACAAAAATCTATTTTTAAAAAAGGTTACAAAGTTCATCCATGTCTAGCAATAAATGAAAACTGTGTTATCCAAAAGGGGAACCCACATAAGATGCCAAGATGCTTATCCTTCAGAAATACTGTACCATTCTCATGCTTCTGAGCAGTGCTAAGCTATCAAACTATAATTTCTGAGACTTTTGTATCAGATTTTTTTGAATTGTTTCTTCTGATGTCTCCAGAAACTTTCATGGCAATTCTAAATCTTTATCTGTTCAAAAACTATTTGTGGATTTAACCCTTTTCTAGAGAACTGGACTGTTTAACTTGTTTTCACACTTCTCGACAAGAGCAAGCCACAGACAATCAATGATAAGCAACAGGCATTCTGGGAGTAAAACACCTTTCAAAACAGTAGCCAGTAGTTGATCTATATTGAGGGTGTACAACATAAATAGGAAGCACTTGACAGTTATGAGAGACTTCAAAGGATTGCCGTCATGTCTGGGATATCTTTTTTCACTTCTTCTCTTACACTTTGTCAAGATTTAGCAGAGCAAAACTAAGTCTTCACATGTAGCTTGGTGAGATCTGGTTGCAGCTTGCTTTCACCAGGTTTGCTATAGAGATATCCATGTTCCCTCCTCACAGGCCTCATATCCTACACTAGCTCTTCACCAACTGTCACAATTGCCCAGCCCTTGCACTGTAAAAACACTGTTGTCTCCTGCACAGATCCTTCCAAAGGATGCTTCTGCTCCAAAACTGTAATGCTGTCTTTGGTTTCATAATTTCCATCAGACTGATAAATCAGTTTCCATGAGACTGATAAATCAGTTTCCATAAAACTGAGAAATCAGGACCTCCCAATACTGAGGTTTAGCAAAAAAAAGATAACTGAGAAAGCAGACTAACACAGAAAGCATAGGAAACCAGGGCAGACTAATTTACCCTGAAAAGATGCAGTGCAATGAGCTCATATAAAATAGAGTCCAGTAAGTTGCATCAGACAGCACCATGCAGGCAGACTTATGTAGAAAGTCCCAACCAGAGATGAAAATCAGAAAAATACAGCACATTCGCTGAAAAGGCTGTACTTGGAGCACCATTCACAGGAATGTGCTGTCATCTGATTAAAGTGCCTTACACACAAGGGAAGTAACGTTCCCCGTTCTGCTTACGACAGCAATCAAACAGGCAAAGGCAAGAGACTTACAGGATAACTTGAAATAGAAAACAAAGTCTTTACTTTCTTGTTTCTGCTTGATCTAATTATAATAAACATTAGAAACACAAAAAAAGAATGACACTGAAAACAAAAGTTAAGGCAAATTATAGAAAATAATCCAATTTCAAAACGGCAGTGAGAAGCACATTACTGTCCACAGGACTTGGAACTTGACTGTGCTATCAGTGGTATTTGATACTGAGCCACAGGCATTTGCCCTTTCTGAAACTGGAAAGATATCCACTGTAATTATATGAAGTGTGTAACCCCAGTTTCCAGCTCCAATTTATGGCAGATAAATTTACAGATTCAGGTGTCACAGGACAGATTTACATCAACGAATACAAGCCTGCGAAATCTATAGCACCAACAGCTTATTCAAAGCTGTTTTTGTAAAGAAAGAAGCTAGGTGAAACTACTGAGCAGATCTAACAGAGCAACAAGATGGTTATTTAACCTATTACTATAAAGAAGTTCCTTCTGAACCATTTCCTTCAACAGAGAAACTAAAATTAGTACTTTAAAATAAATACTTCCTGTGAATTCAGACCTTTAGAAACTGAAACCAGCACATACTGCCTCCTATCAGATGAGTATCAAACACAAAATATCTGTGTGCATTATTTGCCATGACAGACTTAAGCCTGTCTTACTTATTGAGGGTTGCCTACAGCAATCATGCCTGCATTTCAAATGGGTTACAGTCAGAAGCAATCCTATGAGTAAAAAGTAATTTCATGGATGGGCATCAAACACTATTTTAACAATTAATAAAACTAATAACAATTTCATTTAAATAGCATTTTAAACTTTGCAATGATCTGCAATAAATATTTTGAGCAATGTCCTGCAAAAGACATAACAAATTTATATAATTTGGAAAATGTGCCTTCCTAGCAAAGCATCTGTGCATTTCAATTTCTTGCACTGCTCTGTACTTACCACATAGTCCCAAAGCTCTTGGTTCTCTGGTACTGTTCAACTCAATAATCATCACTCCTGTGCTGTGAAACCACTGAATTCTGATTTTTGTTGGTGTCTCAACTGCATACTTGAAGCCTGAATCCTCAACTTTGTATCCATATTTTCTAACAGTAGGCCAAGCAGATCTTGAATTTACCATTATCTAAAATATACAAACAGTAAAGAGGTTAAATGTCAGGTACTTGGAGCTCTAGGTAGAAATAAAGCTAGATTCTTGATACTTTAGTAATCTAACTCATAACTTATTTCAGAAGTCATCACCCTTGTCACCACAAATACAGGTACTAAAGAGACATGCTTTATGTGCCTTGCTCTGCACCTTTCCTCATTAATTGGCCTTGTATCAGAGTTTGACTCTGCATTTACTAGAAGTCTACTATATTACAAAATTGGAACAAGGAATTATATAACCTACTGTCTCCTACTCTAAACTCCAGTATCCACATGAGGAAACAATTACAGAAGTAAGATGCTATCTAGAAGGCAAAGAAAAAAATACTTTCAAAATACTTACTTTTCTACTTAAACGATTGATGATAACTTGGTTTGATGCATAGGTTAGATTCAACATTGCCAGACACAAAGATGTTGAGTTTGAATTACTCTGTGGAAAAAGCAAAACTACATCAATCATAGTCACGATATACAAAATCTTTATACAGATTATTTTCAGGTACTAGGAGATTAAGGACTTTTTGGGGTATATTGTCAAAAGAGGAAAACTGATTGCAGTTTCAAGTCTGGACTACAAAATCTGCCTGGACAGCAACCTTATTAAACAAACAAAATATTACGATCTCATTGTGTTCAGCAACTGTGTCTTATCACCTGTTCTTGAAATTACAGCAGAAATAAAGGCTTTCAGGGGAAAAAAATGGGTGACTAGCTGTTTAGACACCAAAAAATATGAACATGTGAAGGTGAGCAAGAACAAGAGTGGGAATGATGAATTCGCATATGTACAGCACAGAAGTAATGGGTCAGAAATAGATGAATACTTACTGAGCTACAAGCTGCTGAACAAAACAGCTTTGAATGCAACAGGAAAAGAAATCTGAATGTCACAAACAGATCTCCTTTTTCATATCATATTTAGGTTTTGGAATTAACTTCCATAAGAACTAAGGATTAAACTTTGGAATGGACATTTTCATGGACACCAAAATTACCTACAAGCTTTCATAGAAAAAAATGGATATTAAAGAGTTTTTTAAAGGCTCAGAAGAAATTAACTCTTTGTGACATAAAACCAACCTTTACTCTGCATTCAGCAGAATAGCCCCATTAGAATTTCTGCCCTCTCTCAAACAAGTATTTGCCCCTGTCAAAGACTTGGAAGGCATAGGGTGGTCTGATTTAGTCAGATCCTACAGTCTTTCATGTTTCTGAAGACTGGTGTTTTCAGTGCAAATTTCTCAATATGAGTGTAGACAAACATAATGAACTGAAATATACTAGTGGTACACTATAGTGGTATTCACTACATGATGGCATACACAGAAGTGACCAATGAATGTGTATGCACATAATCTCTCACTTTGTCTGTTTTACAGATGTAGTAACATGGACCTACCTTTCAACTTACAGCTGTTTCAGAAGGAACTATGCACACAGAGTCAGTGCCATACAATGAATAAGTGTTGTAAAGTGCAATTCATAGGTACTGCAGAGAAGTGTACTGTGTAGCATTACTATGCTCTTTTAAGATACATCTTATTAGCAGTACTGAGCACCATTTGTTATCTGACAAATGTTAGTTACCATTCTACAGTCAAGGACATGGATGGTTATAGTTTCATCTTGAGTTTGACTAACAATATAGGATGCTTCTTTGAACAAAGCCAAATGATTTCCATCATAGGTTACAATGCTCAGATCAGAAAAAATGGTGCAACGACCTAAAACAACAAAAATAAAAACATTCTAACTTACTTCTATAAATATTCTATAAATATTACAAAACACAAAGAGAAACCAATACATTTTATAACATCAACTAGCATACTAAACTTTCATATGTGCAGCACATATTTTCACTAACTGATAATGATAACTGATAATGTTGCCTGTAAATTGACAGCAGAGTTAACAGGTAGTTAGCAGTGTCTAGGTGATCTTCTTACCCTGAAATATATATAAGATGAACCAAAAAATCCATTGACTTTATTGAGTAGGTGTCCTCTGACAAGGTGGATGACAAGATGGGGACCCAGACACATCCACTACAGACACCTAAAGCTAGTAATATCCAAGAAGCATTTTGATTCAATTTCCC
This sequence comes from Melanerpes formicivorus, assembly GCF_026170545.1. NCBI lineage: Eukaryota > Metazoa > Chordata > Aves > Piciformes > Picidae > Melanerpes > Melanerpes formicivorus. The sequence goes on along the minus strand of NW_027142368.1, from coordinate 11,213,110 downwards.
TGGATGTAGAACTAGAATTCTACATTTCATTAGAGAATAACTAGTACAACATGCACCTTCTGTTTGTCTGTCATGGAATAAAAGGGTCAGTCCTTAACCTTCTTACACATGCATTAAATTACTACCTAAAGTCACTTCAAAAGTACTGCATAACTAAAACTTACATGCACATTCCCACTTTGGACAGCATTGGTCATGATTTGTTTGAGTAGCAAATCCTAGAACTCCACAGCTGGGTTGAGTTGTGTTGTATGGGCAGTTCTGTGACTTATTAACTTGTATCAGTTGTCCATCCAAACAAATGTGCTTTATGCACTCAGTCTCTGTGATTGGCTAAGGCATATTTAATAAAAGACATAGGTTACCATTCTTACCAAGCTATCATCACAATACTCCAGAGTATTTGCTCAAAAAATGGGGCTTACACTCCTCAGATATAGAATACTGATATATAGATATATAGAATACTCTGTGACACTGGTAAAAGCTACGAGTGAAGACATCTAGGACAATATAAAACTCCTGTCCATTGCAGAGCTAAGAAAAACATTACTGAATTTTTAATTTTACATTAAAAACAGTTGAGATAAACTAGGAATAACAACATGAAGCATTGTATTTTGCCAAAACCCCATTCTTGTAACAGTCACACTCAGTAGTAAACTGAGACCTGTGACACAGTGTATTACAGCAATTACAAAAACCATTGTGTGCAATGAAATCATCCAAAGTTTCAGACATAACTGAGAAAATAATAGGGCCCCCTGTTTGATACAAATACTTTAAATGCCAAAGATCAACCTATGTCTCATAATTTTTTTTTTCAGAGTGAAATAGTAACCAAGACATTCAAAACCAAGCACGAATAATGATAGTTACTCACTGTACAAGTTTGCAGAGCTGCTGTTTCTCTAGGTAGCATAAAAGCTGATGCTGTGACTCCTGACACAGTTTCACCTGTTGCCAGTCCATCAGAAAATGTTGTCGTCAAGCCATAGAGTGGTTTGGTAGATAAAGAGGAAAATGATGAAACTGATGGAGTGATTGTGTCATTTGGATGGTCAGATACCATTAGCAGTGAACTCAAAGAAGGCATTTGCAGCTTAGATGATATTTCAGGTTTTGAAGTTTGAATAGTACTGACTGATGATGTAGCTATAGAAGAAAAAGGTTTTGGTTCAGAGGATGAATGCATTGTGGACACTACTGATACACTTCTATTAGAAAGAACTGCAGTTGTGTTTGTGAAATATGGAGAGTAAAATGTCTGGGGTGTTTCTAGGGTACCAGTAGCACCCCGAGTATGGACAACTTGGACTTCTGTGGTTAATTCTGGCCCCTCAGATTTTACTGTATCCAGGGACACAGCTCCTTTTGCTTCTGAAGTAACAGAAAAATAGGTGGGCTTCACAGAACTTGTAATAGATTTTGTTACTGCTGCTTCTTTGTCTGATGTTGCTGATACCATGGTAACATTTTGCCCAGTGCTCCTTATCATTGAAGAGGTTGGAACCGCAGCTGATGAATGGGCTGTAGCTGACGACATCTTACTTGTTACAAACATGGAACTGTAGGCAGTGGTTGAAAGTGTGACTTGCTTAGGCAACACCACAGGTTTATCAGTATCACTTTTGCTTGTTGACATGGAATGCCCACTCCCCATCACAGTAGGATTTTCTGTTGTTTCTAGCAACAAAACTGACGATAAGGTTGAGAGAGATCCTGGTGAAGCTGTAGCCCTTTCAAATGTCTGACTTGAATCAAGTGATTTGGTAAATGAGACCTGCTGTGTGAATTTCAGACCAGTACCTGTCTTTTGTGTGGAAAATGAGGGAACTACTTCTTTTTTAATTGTTGCTAAAGAAGAGGAAGGGAGAATTGTAGCACCAGATATCAAGTCAGCTGATGTTCTAGCTGGCAGTGTAGACTGCAAAACAGAAGTTCTTGATATATGTGGCTGTGTGACTGAATCAGTTAAATGCAACTCTTTTTCACTTGGAAAAATGACTTGTGTAGGACCTGTTGAGACAGGTAATATACTTGAATGAATGCCTTCAGGTAGTGACGTGACTAGGGGATGAAAAGAAGTCAATTCCACTGTAGCTTCAGTTGTGCTAAAGACATGTTTTGGCTGTCCAGTGGATTTTGTTAAAGCTTCTGCAGGATATGGGTAAATTGGGGTAATGCTTTGGCTTATCAACAAAGGCTCAGAAGTCTGATGACCAAGTTCCATCACCTTCTGAGTAGAAAAATGTGGTACAGCCACAGTCGTCGTGGTCTGTACTGACAGTTTATCTCCTGAAGAGGTCTGCCAAGAGAAGGGGACTACAGAAGATGGAGGAAAGGATGGCTGACCTGTATCTGCTGTAAATTTGACTGTATCTGTTATACTTTGGACTGTAGATTTCAATGTTGTAGAAGCTATCTTAGTTTCTACTGGGTATTTTGGTGTGATTTCTGTTACAGGTGGTGAAGAAATGGATTTATCTGCTATATGGTGGGAGGTGGAGAAAGTGTAAGACTTTGTTACTGGAAGTACAACTGAAGGGGACAGAGTTGATTTTTCTTTGGCATCATGGGATGTATGCACAGGACTGACAGCTGTCAGCGATGCTTCTTTTCCATATGAAGGCAGTGAAGGAAGAGAAGTGTTTAAAGATATTAGAGAACTTGATGGTGAAAAAGGGAAAGCAGGTGGCTTTCTAGTAGAGATGCTAGTAGTTTTTTCCACTTGTGATTTATCAGGCTGTGTGGTCAACAATGTGTTTTCAGTTGTACTAAGAGTGACTGGAGATCCAGTGACAGGTTTTTTTTGTAGTGACTCTTTTTCTGTGGTTACAAAAGGAACTGTAGTGGTTTCTTTTGATGAGCTAGTGGTTTTCATTGCTGGTGTGGTAACACTATCTGAATATGCTGACATACTTGTCTTCACTGTACTCAAAACCAGAGCTGACTTGTGTTTGGTAGACGTGTTTCCAGAAAACAAAGTTGGCTTTGCTGCTAATTCAAAAGGGGATGTTATTTTGTGTGTTACCTCAACAGACAAAGGGGTCACACTGATAGTCTCAGCCACAACAGGATATTTACTATATGATGTAGTCAGAACCTCTGTTGAGTTTAGAACTGTGTGTGAGGGATATGCTGTAGTTGAAACAGTTTTAAATGTTTTTTTAAATTCACCTGAAGCTGGAGAAGCAGGAGTAGGACCAGACACTGAAGGTCTTTTTGTAGAAAGAGTGATAGGTTTTTCAGCTGTAGAACTAGGATGCAGCGAATACGGAGGGAAATAGGAACTTGGTGCATGCTCCACATGAGATGTTGTTTTGGGAGTTTTCTCTCTCTGAGTTATAAATGATAACAAAGTTGTCTCTGATAATCTCTCTTGAGCTGGCATAGTTGTTGGTTTTGGACCTAGAGTTGTAGTGAAAGGTTCTTCTGGAGTACCAGTCAGGTGTTGGACCATTTCAACAGGAGGTTCTGTAATTGCCTTTGCATGTGGAATAGGTGGTGCAGTTGTTGGTGAAATTGTGGTCTTTATGCTTTGTTCACTTAAAGCAACTGCTGATTTTGTCATCTTTGGAGACACTGTTTTTAACAAAGTAGTGATTGCAGGAGAAAATGATGGTGCTGTAACATTAGCTACTGTAGTAAAAGAATGCCCTTGGCTCGTTATTATCCCTTCTGAAGTTCCTGTTAGGCTTAATGATGATGTGTATGAAGGCATGCTCAGAGGTGTTGATGTGGAAAATTGAGGCAGATAAGCAGTAGTTTTTTCTGTTATTAATTCAGATGAGCTGGTTGTAAACATTGTAAGTCCTTCTGGTTTTACTTGAGCTTCTTTTGTGGGAAACGTTTTTGTGTCTATTTCTGATATTTCCATTATTTTAGTTTTGATTGGTATTTCTGTTGTCCTCACTATAAGTGGTGTCCCAGTAAACATAAAAGTAGCAATTGATTTGGTTTCTGATTCTGTGCTTGTAGTCACTGCATGTGTAGCGGTAACTGTCAGAGGTTCTGTAGCTCTCAATATTTTAGTGGAAGCACCACTCAGCAGTTTCATCTTTGTGGAAGTCTCTGAACTGACAGTAAATGGAAACAATGAAATGCCAACAGGAGAAGACACGCTTACGTTAGATTTTGTTGTCCTCGATGCTGGCATAGTGCTTCTCTCAGATGTCCTTTCTGTTGACTGTGAAGAAATATTTGATGATAAAGTTACAGCTGGAAGTGTTGTGTTAGACGTAACATGTGGAAATTCAGTTTTCCCTACAGTTGCAGTGAGCTGCAATTCTGAAACAAGTGTTGTTTCCATGTCCACTGCTTCAGGTACAGGAGATGAAGTTACTGCTTGGCCAATCACTGCCAAACTTGTACTTGCTGTTATGTGGGAAACTGCTGGTGATTGAATGCTAGGTGACAAAGGTGGACCATCATCTGCAGGTTCAATGCCTGAAATCAGACAGAAGTAAACAGTAGTCTGAAATTTAGGAATAATTATAGTCATGAAGCTAGCAGAATTAGAGATTAACTCTTAACTCTGATCTTTTCAATTACCTGTAGACTTCTAAAATTCAGAGACACATTTAAAAAAATCATTGCATCATTTGCTCCACATCTGATGTTGCTGAAATGTTTTATGAAGAAAGAACAGATTTCTCAGCTTAAAATTTGTCTCAGATTTTGAGAAAATTATTTTAGCTAAAATGCCAGTTTAGTGAGCTCAAGATTCATGTAACTAAGGTCAGGTCACAGCTAAACAAATTCAAGCAACAAGATTATAAAATTTGATTAAAGACCTAAGAAATGAACAGGCTAAGTATCATAGGTAGTAAATACAAGTTTTCAAACGTACAGTCTTCAAAATACACGCATCTTTGAGTGACTTCATCCAGTAACATATTGAGAGGACAGGCAGGGATGCATCCTTCCACTCTAAAAGAAAAACAGTTAGCATTAACTAGCTGAATAATTTCTTCTGGCTTGAGCATTTAGTAATAGGAATATGAAACTTATTTGTGAAGTATTTTGAAGTAGCCTGTCTTGTTTTGTATGAATCTCATCCCCTCAGTGTACTCCTTCAGAATGTCATTGCCATGGCTTCCATTCTAGCTCTGATCTAAGCTAAAGCATGAATTCTGCAATACTCAGTCTTTGAAAGGAGTGGTCACGGGTTCAACAGTGAATGCTATTGCTTAAGAAATGCCAAACACATCAAAATCCAAAAGCCAGTTTTACCAGACTTACCACAAATTCCACCTGAGAGGAGAAAGCAATGTCAGATATGTCTGTTAAAATGCTATTATGAAAAAGCAGGGGCACAACAATTAGAAACAGACTTCTGGTCACTCCAAAATATCTTCAAAGCTTGAAAGTGACAAGTATACTAGTCATTCCAGAATCTGACCCTATTTACCTAGCCACTGAAATGTCATTTTCATGTGGCTACCACAGCAGGTTTTATTGCAGTTCTTTTCTCCTTCACTTAGCTCCTTATACAAGAACATGGTCCTGCTCTACTGAGCCTGCATCAGGTTCCTCAGAATTCTTATCATGATGCATAAGAATTCTATGTGAATTACACATTTTTCCATAAAAATAAAAATACTTACTTAGGTACTCCCTGACAGTTTTTTCCCAAAGGGTCCCTGCATGTCTTGAAGCAGGGGCTGGTACAGGCATCATAATGCCATTCACATGTAGAACGGGACAGAAATTTAAATTTGACATCTGAAAAACAAGATTTGTTATTCTCATATAGCTCTAGAAAGACACAGATACAGATCACTGAGAGGCAAGCTTTATGTTCACTGCAGCTCTAGATCTCTTACACTTTCTACATCCAGTCTCTAGAAATATTTATAATATTATTTTTTTTTTACCTGCTAAGGTCTTTAGAACACAGAAAACCAGCCTATGCTTATGGAGAGAATATTAGACTGTGTGGGCATTGCAGCCTGGTTTTCTCTTTGCAGTATAAAATTTGACATTGAATTAGCCAAAGTTACAATCACTTGAAAACAAAGCCAGGCTAGTTAGACCTGTTGGGTTTCAGTTTTAAAAGCTATATCAACAATGAAATTTCTCTTATAGGCAATTATTTCTCTGCCATTTTTAACCATTAATGTTTCCTTTTTAAATACAAATCTTTTTCTTACATTAAAGGCATAAATCAAACTCATGACAAATGAGTGTGTATGTTGCCACCTAGTGTTGTCCTTTTAACGCGTCACTCTAGCCAAGGACAACTTGTCACTGCTTTTGAAAACATGATTCTTACCACAACAACAAATGCATTTATAAAGTTACAATCCCACAGAAAGCCAAGTACACATCACTTAATTATTCTGTGACCTCTTCTAGTGAAATGAACTTCAGTTGATTAAATCTAATGAAGAAAGGGACTTATTTTCATGTATTTGGACAACTGATGCATGGAGTTTTGTATGTACTGACAGGCCAGAATTTATGGACAGAAGAAAATACACGACAAAAAGACAGAACGTATTAGAGACCTGGCACAGGCAATCACCAACATTAGTAATAACCAGCAATAACAGTATATCCAAGTGGAACCTAGGAAATCTCATTTAGACTATGCTAGATTAAGTATGAAGATAGATCCATAACTTTCAACTCTTGCCATAAACCTCACTATTAATCACAGCAGAAGTTTCAGACACAATAAAAGTCTGAGCTTTGCAGAAGACATAGTGTAGCCTCATGAATAAAGCTATATTTCTCAATTTAGCAGAACAGTAATTGTCAATTAACACTTCCAAACACTAGCATTGACATACCATCTCTCATTTTCCAAATAAGACTTCTATGCAATGATTGCCATATTTTCCTCAAGCTTTCCTATAGATAAAGGTCATAGATTTTATTGGTGTTGCTGCCTGGGTAGGAAATAGGGTGAATTTCTACATAAAGGCATAGTGTTTGTTGAGTGGCCCATAAATATCTCTTTCGGTCAAGAATGAAGTTGTACTTGTCTGTGAATGTTGTCTCCACTTCTGCAAGAAGTATGGACAACAGATTAATCTGGTTATAAAAACTGTTCTCCATGAAAAGGTGTAGAACCAATGAACTACCTGAAGGGAGGTTGTAGACAGGCTGATGATGGTCTCTTCTCCCAGGCACCCAGTACCAGAACAAGAGGACACAGTCTCAGGCTGCGCCAGGGGAGGTTCAGGTTGGATGTTAGGAAGAAGTTCTATACAGAAAGAGTGATTGCCCATTGGAATGGGCTGCCCAGGGAGGTGGTGGAGTCACCGTCATTGAAGGTGTTCAGAAGGAGACTTGATGGGGTGCTTGGTGCCATGGGTTAGCTGTTTGGGTGGGTTGGATTGGTTGATGGGTTGGACACGATGATCTTGAAGGTCTCTTCCAACCTGGTTTGGTTTATTCTAATAAAGGTTATTCTAATAACATTTAATTTTGCAGTCAAGGGATCTTAGACTGGGCCAAGTGGTCCTAGGCTTTTTTAGTGAGTAAACCACATAAAAGAACAGACCAAATAAACACGGTAAGATTTGAATCTATTGCTTGAATCTGTTTCCAGCATGTCTCAGTAAACACTTCAAATATAGTGAAATCTGTGCTTTAGTCTGAATTATGGGGAAAATGCCTTTCCAGCATTAGGAGAATGTCAGTTCAGCCACTCCTCATTTTTAAAGTTTTCACTATTGGCACAGCACTCCTGGAATGCCTAAGCATCCCAAGGACCTAGTCAATTGTGCAAGCCACTGTGAAAAAATTGAACAGCAAGATGTGATTCCTGCTTAAAGTCTTTATACTAGATAGAGATATGAGAGAAACTGAAGGGGAGGAGGAACAGAGGCACAGAGCCATGTTCAGAACTTAGAGTAATTCAATATCAACCCAAGAGAACAATAAGGTATCTCTATACCCACAAAACTTTTCCTATTTTTAGTGCATCTATGTATTAACTATGACTCCAATACCTACAATAATTAGGGTATAAGGAAAAGCAGTAACAAAGTGCTTTAAGGCTCTGTATAAACCAAGGGAATATTCCTTCCACTCTCTGTAATGATTTTAGACAAGAATTTCCACACCAGACCACTCATCTTTATTATTACTACAATACTGCTGTACCCATGACAAAAACTACCACAGCTCAGAAACTCTGGAGTTTGCCAGTGTCATGGCACTAATACTTCATGCTAGCCAGGAAACTAATCAGCCACCCCCACCCACATACCTCCCATTTTTTTAATACTTAAATTCCCCATCCAGCAACCAGTAACACAAGCTTACTGTACTCTGTGCAACAGTACAGTGCACTCACAACAAAAGAATGATACACAGTTTACAGACAATGAGTCAAGCTTCTTGTATCAAGCATGTGTTCCTCAAAAGGATTTGTCATGGCATTTGAAAATAACCATTGCTGGTGAAGTCTACCAACATTTGTCTTCTCTTCAGTGACACAGCAAATCCTTCACAAAATGGTAAATTATGCCCTGGGTGACAGTTGCCCCAGCTGACATCCAAACTGAGCCCACAGTTCTTAGGGACATATTGACACCAGAGGTGCACTTTCTTCCCTGTAACTTCTTATTTTCATTCTTTATGGCTTTCAAATATAATTCTCACCACTGTGAGAATCCACACATTATGAATAATTTCATGTTATGCTCAAAAAATGCCTATATATCTCCAAAAACCCTCTAAAATTTGAACTGTTCTAATATTAACAAAATGTTATACTTAAAGGTTTTAAAAATAATGGGGGGGGGGGGGGGAAGTATTTAGAATTTCATTCTCACACGACACTGTTTTCTGTTTTGCTCTTTTCCCAAATATTTTTTAAAATCTAACAGGAATAAATTTTGCTTTAGAATCTTTTGCTTTGATTCTATTTATAACAGCAGCAAAACTCTGCTTAGTAACGTAGATTGCCTATCACCTCAGTTACAAGTTTAGAAACGTGAAATCCTATCTACTTACTTAGCACACATAAACTACTAACAAACTCTGCCCATGACTTCTAAGTTCCTGCAAAGAGAAGCGTAAATCAGATCACTCAAAAAAGTGATTAAGGTAACAAAGGTATAATTAACTACCTGCCTCTCAAATAGTTTTGTTTTAGTTTACTATTATGATGTTAGAAGACTATGATCTTGTTAGTGTATTATTTAATCTCCTACTTATTCAGTCAGAAAGGAGAGAGCGGATGTTTTTGTTTGCAATAAAAATAGGTGAGCTATTATGATTCTACAGTAACCTCAGTCTGATTCCAAGAGATGTGCTCAGTGATATACCTGGGATTTGCAGGTACAACAGCAGTTGCTCGGCATTAGCCAGTCCTAGATCCCATATCATGATCTTTTGGAATGACAAAGCATACAACCTCAAATTAAACTTGGGAGCAACTCATGAGTAAAACAGGACATCCCAGAAAATTAATGCTACTTATAGAAATGGGTAAGAGTCAATTGAAGTTAAAATAGTCAACAATCTCACATATAAAACTGACTTAAAGTCTAAGATGCTTTTGTCAAATAATTTCATCATTAAAATTAATTCCATGTTCACTTTTACACTGTTTCTGAATGAGTCTGAGTTAAGATAGAAACACTGTCTCAAACTTAACATTGATAAATACCTCTGCGCAGTGTGTATATAACTAGTGCATCTTCAGAATTTAATTCTAGCTGAAAATTTTAAGGGAGGCTCTATACGTATAGCAAGTTAGCTGTTAAAGTACATAGCTAACATTAATAAGAATTTTGTTGCAGAATGTATACAGGACAAGTCACCTCAAATAGCTGTAAAATTAACTCACAGTGATCTTAGAAGGGTAAAGCATATTATGACAATTTGATGAAAGCTAAAAGACAACTAGCTTAGGTACATTATTTTCAGAAAGGGTAAGAAAACTGCAGCTATATCCATAAAAAGATCTATTCCCTACATCCATGAATTTCCCAACAATTTCAAATGTGAACTGATGACTCTTACATGAGACCTCTGTACTTGTGCATTGGGTAGATAAAATGCAAAATGTATTTTCTTGTCAGTAAGCATACTCGAAATATTCAAATGCAGTTACCAACTCAGCCCTCAAATGTCTGTGGGTACAGGATAGCACACAAATCTAAGTGTCATGAAAATAACCCAATTTAAAAGCGGAACTGCCTTCTCATGGAAAATACTTTGCAGCCTTATCCCATCACTTCTGTGCAATTTATAGGCAAAGTATTTCAATGTGACACTATTTATCGCGATGAAACTGGAAAAAGTGACTCGTCAGCTGACTTGAAACGGGGACATATCGATTGCTGTGGTGAGCAGGTCATTTAAAATTCCTCCTTTTGAACATGCGTCACAGGGCACGAAGAAGTCTCATGAGGAACTTTCTGGCCAAGGGGATTTACTGGGCCTATTATTCTGCTCCCGATATTTATCCTCTGATTCCGCAGGAATAGCTGTTCTTGGTTCAAGAGTTTCTGATCTAATATGCAAAGCATTTACAATAGTCAGCAGGAAACTCAATATGCTTTTGCCTGTGCACTCTGGAGCTGGTGTAACTTTTCCATTAACTTAAACAAATGCTGCTGTATTTTTAGACCATGTAATTACCCTACATCAGCAGGCTGGCCCTTGTGAAAGCGCACTGGAGAAAGATTCGAGCCCTATGGTTCTCTGCTTATAAAACTCTGAAACCCAAGCCCTCGGATGTGGTGATTAAAGAAATGCCTCTTGATCATTTGATCTGATCCCACTTGCTGAGGTAAATTGTTTTAGTTTTCCATTGGCATAGATAGGATTTTTTGGTATAATGACTGGAGGGTAAAGACTTCACACTTGAAAAGACATACCACTCCGTGTTAATGGATGACCACTGAGAATTGGGACATGTTTTAACCTTCTTCATTCCTCTCTCAAAGATAAAAGACTATGGAGATATTTTTGTTATGTCCAAAAAAAAAAGTACCTTGCTTGAAATGCTGTACGAACATCCTGGTAATACCATTAGCTCTGTAATTCCGCTGTTCAAAAACCTCAACAGCTCTGTGATTACAAGCATTTGTCAAGAGGCAACAGGCATTTGGCAATGACAAAATCTGTCATGTTTTCTGAAGTTGGAGTGTGCCAGTCAACAGCTGCATTAGGCTGTCAGCACAACGCACTGCAAAACATCGGCAGATTCACAATGCCACCATTAACACTTTAATTCAATGTTTTGATAACGAGAAGCTCCACTAGTCATACAGTTGGCCTCTTCCGTCACAGAAGTCAGTGCCTGCTCTGGATTTGTCTGTGCTAAGATTCAACACAGTCATTGTAAAACATGGCCAGGCCATGCTTCATTTGTTACAATATTTCATTTTCTTACTTTGCTTACAATACAAGATTCAGTCTCAAAGAAAGAAGAACTGGTTTTTTACAATGGAACTGCCCAGAAGACCTATTAATACTCTGCTACATGAATAAACAATGCATTTAAAATTACAGCACATTAAAGGCTTTAAAAAATAAACATTTGCAGTGATGCTGGAATTTTATGCACCACACAAAGGCCAGTCTGGGTTTCAGCAAGCACTAGTTGCTGCTGAAGCTCATAAATAAAGTCATGAAAGCTTTTGATATATCAGATGTACCAAGCAGCCACTAAAGCAAATGGTGGTTTCATGAATAATCTGCTTTGCTTTATTTTATAGGCCAGTATAGCTTCTTTCCTCTCACTTTTGACCTCTAAGGCCATCTTTATTTTAGTGCATGGTTCCCAGATGTTTAAGAATTTGTGAAAACAGTTGTTCCTATTATTTATTTTCTTTACTAATCTAAAAAAGAAAGAGTTTGATTGACTAGTGATTTTTTTTTTAAGGTGTGATTTTTGTCATCAGTTCTTGTGGGAGCAACTTCTGCATCCAGCTCCTGCAAAGGATCCTAAGAATATCTCCTACTTTTCTGATCCTTATGGTTCCAGTGAAATAGGACTATTACAAGAAAGGGAATCTCTCAGGTTGAAACACTCTCACAGTAGTCTACATGGCATATTCAAGAGCTGTAGCTGTCCAAGAAACATTAGAGAAATAGACATCTAGATAGCCAAAAAGAGGGATCTGTCTCTATTTTGATTGAGCCAGAAACACTAGAGTATAACATGCCAAAAGACAGAGCCTCCAAATAGATATGTGGATAAAAGTCAAAGTGTTTTTCCTGGGAAACAGGAGATTTGAGAGGTATAATCTACAGGCAATGTTCTTAGCACCAGATAGCATAACCTCTGAGGAAGCCACAAAGCTTGCAATGAAAATGTACTATACAGAAAACTCTCTCCTGGCAGCAGTTGAAAGGAAAGGAAGAGAAAACGTCCTCCACAGAACCTAGCTTTTTGAGATGCTTTCAGTACTTTTCTATTCCATTTGTGAATCCATTACTCAACACCACAATTTTTCTACTCCTTAAGAATTTCCTCACCTCCTGTGAGGCAAGTATTGCTCAGATGTATACACTACACTAGGCTATGTATTTCCAAAACCAGCTGGCAAATACCAGCTGGCAAAGTTGTGTGTTAGGCAATATAATGTCTTTTGACAACAAAACAAGATCTCATCTTCACTACAAAGCTCAGGGAAGATTTTGAGCCTGCATTTCACAGATTATCCACAGCTCCCAGTGATGTTGGAACAAATAAGCAATCTCATCACTTCTGGAAATGTCAATACCATTTAGCTTGTATTTTCACAGAGAGCAAACTGCTGTTCATAAAATACAAATCTAATTACCTACCCACAAGTTTAAAAAGAGTTGACTGTCTGAACTCCTCTGAATGATGGTACTTCAAAAGCTCAACTGAAGAGGCTGAAATGTGGATGAAGTATCCTGGTTTTGCAAATGACTCAAAGGAACTGTATCCTGAAAGCCATGTATTCTTGTGAATGACAAATGTAGAGCTGTTGTGAAACTCTTCATTTTTTTTCCATTTGGAAAGAACAAGAGTATTATTGGGGACCAATTGAAGAAAATAATTTGGTCTCTCAGCTGTTTCAAATGAAACCAAGCTGGAATCTGAAAACAAACAACACAAATGAACAATACAAACAAAACACAAAGAAAAAACACAGATCTTATTTATTTGCTGATACATGCATAATAAACCAAACACATTCTGATGTACCTCTACTGAGAGGCATGAGCAAAGGAAGCTGCCTTTGCCTTTACCAGTGAAAATAATTTGAATCTTTTAAGGAATATATGGATTTCAGAGTGCTAGATTCTGATGGATATTTAGTTTTCTAAATGCACTACAGATTGCAACAGGAATACAAGTAGATTAAGACATTTGTCCCTAACAGGAGTACAGCCCTCCAAGTCAAGGAGAACTTTAGTTGACAGCTTGCAGTAAGCCATTTACTTAATAAAAATTTAAACTCCATCTAACTATCCTTACAAGTAACATTTGCCATCAGGAATTAATAGCTTAAGAGCTCAGCCTTTCATTAAAAACAAATTACAGAGATGTATTTTGCATTCAGCTTTTCTAAGCAGTCAGCTCTCTAGCCTTTCCCCTAAGAAGGTCATAGCAAAATCTGTTTTCTGGCAAATGTGCCCACATGATACCTTACCCTGAAAATAGTACTACTAATTTCAAGCGAGGCTCTATACAACCAACTGCAGAGTGGTAGATCTTAAGTCTGTTGCAGGCATCTGTTACTCACAGAATTACTTCATTCTGTTTTGCTGTAAACCCTGCTATTCTCTTGGAAACAACCATTAAACTACTGTAAAACCAACTAACCCTCCAGGCCTAGATAGCATTTCTTGAAAAAAAGAATGCATAGAAAACAAATCACATTCTGCTATAACACTTCCAGAATACCAACTTGTCTTCTGAGCATAAACTCTTCAATTAAGCTTAAAAACTTGGAAATACATATTTTATTAATTGTCTGTAGAAATAGCTATTTGGTAAGTGACAATGGACAGTGTGATTTATAATACCTGCCTTACAGCCAATTCAATGTATCCATGACCTAAACTTTCCCTTGTCTACTGTTTGTCTGAGCCTAATAAAACACATTAATTTTTCTGAGGTACCAAAGACCAAGAATGTCTTATAAATGAAGATATGGATATGAGAAATACAGTATTGATTGTACAAACTCCTCCACAGCCTGTAATTTACTCAAATTTGACCAAGAAGCACACATTCCATTTGCAAAGTTAAATCCTTAGCAAGAGATTAAGGCAATAGAACAGTAGAACTGCCCATCCCTTTCCAAATCCAAATTGAATGCAATGTACAAGTGTCTCAAAACTATGACTAATAAAAGAAGTCTGGCCCTGGATATTCTGTTACATCAGTTCTTGTGTCAGTTCTAGAGACAGCAGTATTACTAATCACATGCTTGTCATATTTTCAAGTGACCCATATCCCTTCTTTAATTACACAAAGGCAGCCATCTTCAGCCTGTCCAAAGAGCTGATCAGGGGACTCTGAGCAGTACAATTGTGTAGAGACTCAAGTGCTCTGATGGTATTAAAGTTGTGTCTGCAGACCATTCTAGCATTTCAATGCCACAAAGTGTTGAATATACTCTTGTAAGCTTTCTCCACCTCTCTGAAGGTGTGCAAGGCTGCTTTCATCTGCTGAATAAGCAACACATTCCTTCTGTGGAAATTTAATTCAGGCCATGAAGAAAATAAATGTGCAGTACATATCCTTACACGGTTCAAGTAAGTGTCAATGCCATCTCTCTACAAGTGGCTTGACATTGAGCCATGGTGGCAAGTTGAGTGAATTAGGGAGTAACTTGTATAATTTCTCTCCTATACTTTCCCATGTTCCATTTCTGACAGATTACAGGGGGAGAGAGCAATGCCTATCTAGAGCACTGGGTTACACCACCAGTTTGGTGCTTCTGAAGGTTGGGGGGAGTTTTGCTTTTTAACTGGAAGTATCTATTTATAAAGTTATAATCATCTAATTAAACCAAATGAAAATTTTGGCAGGAAACATTAAGATGCAAAAACAGGTGACAGATAAATATTTTTTTTTTTCCACCCAGGTCTATTCTTAAATGTAGACTTATTTTCAGTGGCAGAATGTGCCTAGGTTACAGTGACTTTACCATGTGCTTTGGGTTTATAAAGTCCTGAAGTGAGCATAAAGCTCACTGCATGTCCAGGAACAATATCTTCTTTTCTCACTGGAAAAACAACACCATCCACCAGTTTCACTGCCATTACAAGTTCTCCATCCAAATAGCTGACCACTTTATATGGACCTTTTCCCAGAGCTGTTGAGAAAACAAAAAAAAATCTGAATTATCTTTCATAGCAAGTTTCACAAATGCTTGAGCTCTAAAGATTATGACACATCACATAATGAAAAACACATCTTTCCACTCTGAAAACAGCTTTAGGTGCCACACACTAACCTATACCAACAACCAAAGCAAAGCCAAACTCTTTGAAAAAATACCTGTTCTAAAAACCGTCCAAGCTACCTAGTTTCAAATTTCAAGATTCCTGATTAGCTTTTTCTTTTCCTCCCTCTCATCCACTTCAGTTTCACAGCAATTTTATTAAAGTTAGTTGACCCCTCAGTTACTTGATTTGGAAATAAATGGTGTTCTGCAGAGCATCCTGAAAGCCCTGTTAATTTGTATGGTTGAACTGATGATATGCCTCCTACTATTCTTTAAAATCCATTTTATTATTGTCCAAAGTGTGAAGCATTTTGCAAGCAATAAAAGTTTATTGTCATGAAGTTTCAAAGAACATTTTGAGCATAGATACAGTGAGACAGTGTCCCACCTGCTCATTTAGTTTCAATTTCAGTGCAGAAAAGTATTTTAAAGTTAATTTTTAAATGTAATTGTAATTATTTCTATAAAACCCTCTCTTAAAACCAGGCATTTCAGAGCCTATCTGGGCAATTCACCTCACTATCATTTTACCCACAAGACAGGACACAGAAAGTATATGTCTAAGATAGAAGCATCCCAGAACTGCTCAGCTTATAGTTGCATCTAATACTATCGAACCTTAAAATCTGTTCCAACAGGTTAAAAGTTTGGACTGCAATCTGCAGCCTGCCTTCATATTCTGGTTCCCTCTAGTCTATTTAACTCAATTTTATTAAGAGTTTTGAAATTCTGAATCTGCACCGCAACGTTTTAGATTCTAATGGCATAAGTAAGTAGCCAGTTAGAACACAAGTCCACACCTAGTTAAACGTGTACAGTGATATCTGGTTACCTTCAGTGCAGGCAGTTGAAAAACATCTTCAGAATTACTTAAAACATCCAGTGTTCTGGAAATGTTATTATATGTTTAAGGCTCCTATTTCAGTCCCATCCAAAGCTTGAGAAACTACAGCTACTAGTTGAGAATTTCCCCTTACCAAAGACAAAAGGCTTCTGCTTCTAGTAGAACTGGAACCATTTCACTCTGGATTCATGACAAAGTTATAGAGGAAACATCTGTCTGATCTAAGACATTTTTTAAACCTTCTCTCTCCAAAACTAAGTAAATCTGGGGAGTGCTACTATATTTAAAGTAGAAAATAAACTTTTTTTCCCCCACTAGCAGTTCCAAAACATACTATGTTGAACATAGATGAACTGAGTTAGCAAAAAGAAGCAAGATACAAATTGAGAAGTATATGATAACTAGATTTGTTACAAAGTGGTCACATGCTCAGCTCTCCACTATTTCAACTAATTTCTGTCAGTGAGAATTCAGTAACAATTAAAACTAATAATACACTTCAGAAGTATATGTTATCATCTAACTTCACTTGGCTACTACCACAGATGTCAATCTGCTACAACTGCAATAAGATCACCTACATCAAACTGTGCTTCATTTATAAAACAAACCAAAAAAGAACCTGGAATCACCTTTTATGTTCCTGGAATCACCTTATATGTTCAGCTGGTCTTTATTTACTTTAATAGTGTAAATAGTGATTCAGACATTTCACTGCATTGGCAGTCAGTATATGAGAAATGCAAATTTCCTGGATGTATTGTTTGGACCTGGCATGTTGCACAAGTCTCTCCCAATTTAAATTCCATCCTTTTCTGAAATCTTTCTGTGGGCAAGTTGCTGCAATATGGAGTCTAACAGAAGACCAAAATATCACAAACTATCTGGATAGACAGGCTTCTAAATGAGCTTGATAAAAAGAGCTATAGAAGAAATAGCAGGAGTCCTGACCACTCCACACATCAGGCTGTCTTGGAGGGCTTGTATGTGTGCCCTGTCTGACTATGCAGACACAACAGAACTTTAAAATAGTCTGAATATGGATTCCAGAGTTAATACAGCCATAGAGCACCCAGTGCAGGCTCAAAGGTTACTTAGCAAAAGTACAAGTTTTGCATCTCTCTGAGAGACATACTAATGTCACAGCAATGCTTGCTGCTCAGGGACTTAAAGCTAGGTAAAATACACCTAAATTGAGAGTTAATCCCCACTTTGGCAGGAAAAGTTGAAATATCTTAATAGCCAGCTCCCTCTGCAGGATTCCCACCAGAGCACCACTGGTTTAACAGACCCACTGGGCATCAAATATGTCTTAAGCAAGTAGTGCCACTAGTACTAGTGAATTGAATAGTTTATTACTTACTGATGTAGCTGTTGAATCATAATCCATAAATGGAAAGATAGTTTTAAAATACTCTTGGGAAAGGCCAAAAAAACCCCCAAACCAAACACACAAAAAAACCAACTATGACATTAAAAGCATTACAAAATGCAAAATAAACCAGCAAAATAGACTCTTGTCTGTTTAAATATTTATCATTTACAACTGTTTTCATGAAGACAATTATTTTTATACAAAGCACTAAGACTTCTTTTTAAAAATAAATAATAAAACCCAAACAAAAATTCTACTGACTTTTTATCAGCTGCTTTAAGACATACCTTTGTTGAAATATTCACAATCATAAGCTGAAAAATAAAAACACAAGAAACACATTTGCAGGCATTCTGCAGATAAACAGGCTTCCTATTACTCTCTACAATTCAGGGGTAAGCCAAATGCTTGGGCAAGTTAGATCATACACAAACATACTCAAAAATTATTCCCAAGTATTTACTTCAGTGCTTTAAATAAAATACTAGTTTAAAGTAGAATGGTTTCAACAAAGCATTGGTTTCTAGCAAGAAACAGTAAGCTTACATACCTACAGCTGTCTTTTTGTGACCTCTAGTGGTTAAGTTTTGCTGGCTTTCCACGCTCACATTAAAACACATGTACCATTTCTACAACAAATTCAGAGTAATCCTCTCCCTGTATGGTATATTTGCTGTGTGACTGAGCAAGCTGCATGCTCTGTGCATGTGCAAAGTTAGAAAAATGCTTGCTTTCCTTCCCTTCTCTATATCTTGCCCTTTTTAATCACACCTTTGGGGAAATGACTGCTGGTAGGCATTTGTACTAGATGCCATAAAAAAAAAATACCTCAGATTTTCTACAGCTTCTAAGAACTGCTGAACAGGAATAATAAAGTAATAATGAAGTCCTGTTTTAAAAAAAAACTACTTTCCTTTTCTTCAGAAGACCTTTACATTTCACACTTGCTTTGGGGGGCAATACAAAGGCAGCTATGTTTCTGTTAGGAAATGAAGCTGTCCTGAAGTTGGAAATTAAGCTGCTGCAACTTTGGTTTGAGGGATGCATTCTGCATCTTAACACAGACTTCCCACAACTTTTCCCTTCGCATCATAGGTCAAAGAATTAAAAATAGAAGACCACCACCCACAAATATGGAAAGAGGTGCGTAACCAAGCTAGACTAAAATGGACATGGAGGGCCACAAGAGGCACTTACCAGTGTGGCTTAGTAATTCAATTCATGGCCACACATGATAATGCAATCAATTTTTCATGTCTGAATCTGATGAATGCAGCCAGTGGCAATGTTAGTTAAGCAAACTTACGACACACTCTAGGGGACCTCCAGTCTACAGCAACTCCATGCTGGCAGCACTGATGGGCATATGCTGATACACTTGTACAGAAACACTCACAGTCACCTCCTTGGTTACAACCACATGTATCTGTCAAGCAATTTGAGTAAAACCAGGTGACGTCAATCTAGAAACATAAATATCACTTATCAAAAATACTCATATAGACACTAGCTACAATTACCTCAATACAAAGCTATGACTCATTAAAAATGTATATATAAGATTTCAAAGTATTAAGGATTTTAAATTAAATGTTTCCTGAAAGACAAGAAAAACAGTTTGTTAGAACATATCATAAAATCATGTACAGTACTTAGTAACACAATTAAATCAGCGATCCATTAGGAACATGCACACTAGGATGTTCATGTGACCATGTGTAATATTTAAACCATACTAATCTACAAAGAAGCTTCTGAAACAAGAGAAATTCTCTCTGAATGGATTAAAAATAAAGCAAAACCAATAAATCTCAGAAGCTTTATAAAAGTTAGATATACATAAAATGTAAGCAATAATAAAGCCAAATAAGGCAACCGGTTATACCAATACAAATAGTGCTTGGGATGCAAATAGATAATATGAATTTGGTATAACTGCCTGCATTAATTACAAAGGGGACTAATAGGACTACTTGTATCACAGAATAGTAAATTAGTGCCCAAGTGGCTTACTGTCTAAGTCAGCTAAGGGCAGACAGGCCTCAGAACAGGCTCAGTTAAACATTCACATGTGAGAATCAGAAGAGGTATGGGTTAGACTTTCTTTACATTCTATTTTGCTCTAGTATTCAAAGTTATTATGTTATGCAAGAAAATATGAAAGTTTAAAGTAATCCCTGTTGAAGAGTAAAGTTTCTCTCTAGTGATATGCTCATTTTCACAGCTTTCTATATTGACCCCAACTCACCACTGGATGGCAAGCTTCAAATGCTTCACTTAACAATATTCCACATTCTTTCTTGGCAAATGGCTCTCTAAGAGGATTCATACTGCATGGATTTCGGATGTCAGAGCTGTCAACACACTTAACCAGAAGGCAAAATCAAGATGAGAAACTTGTTTGATAACAACATTGTATTTAAACTTGCAAAGTTAAAAAAACTTGCTTTGTCTTCTTTAAAAAGACATGTAAAATGAAAAACAAATAAATCATTTCTCAAAGTAAAGCCAGCCTAAGACATGCAAATCAAAGGAGATGGCAATCTGCAGAAAAGGAGAAGCAGACAATCTGAAGAACTATTTCATTCATTTGAGTGCATCACAAAGACACATATATACATGTAGGTCTAAATAGAGCTGCCATGCAGTCCCAACCTGCAGTCCTTACACCTGAATAGCATAGCTTACATAAATAACAAATTTCATTTGGATAACATACATTAGAAGTGTCAGAAATTGCATCTTCATACTCAAACTGATAAGAAGGAACATGTCTATAACACCACTAGACACAATACATTCATTTTCAACAGTACAGCACATGAAAAGATTATTTTTTCCTTCTTTTGCTATGGTTTCATGGTTAAATATTTCTCATCTATCAAAGATCAGCTAAAGAGACAACACAGTCTAAAGTGAACCCACAGTTCTTCCGTCATGTAAAAAATCACAACTGTTCAATCAACAGCCACAAAACCACTTGTAGATTCTGAATATTGTGAAGTATTTTTCTCTACACTGTAGCGCTGTGCAGAAAAAAAAATAATGTCCTACTTCTTCATGGATCATGATATTTGTAAAAAACATTGACATGACCATTTGCATTGCTGCCTGTCTGACACTTCCAGGAAGGAATTTCTGATTTCATTCTAGATAAATTATATGGTATAATAGCAAAAAATCTACAAGCAAATGCATTCTTTCTAGTTTATACCTCTACAGCCGTCCAACTGCTTCCAAACTCTTGTGAGTTTGTTAATTCAAAATTATCTGGTGTCCGGAATTCATTTACCGTCTTCAAATCAAAATTTCCACACAATCCAGTCAATTGACCCTGGGCAAAAACAAATACACACACACACACAAACAAACAAACAATAGAATCTACTTCCACGTGACACAAAACACTACTTGCCATGACTGCTTGCAAAACTTGCTTCTTAAATTCCTGTCTTCAGAGGTTTAATAAATTTGTCAGGACTTGATCCTTTGCATCTAAATATCAGCCAAAACAGTTCAGCTCTTTACAATAATAAAGTTAGGGAAAATATAGTATTTTGACAACATCAATGTCATTTCCTTTCAATTAACTATCTCTAAGCCTTTAAGAATGGAGCTGATCCTTGAAGAAAAGAAGTTCCTGTTTGCTAGATAGGTGCTCTTCTGTGCTTCAGCAAAATAACACTTACTCCACTCTTACAGGGAATGGGTACTGAAGAAGAATGTTGTCTCAGATATTTATTTCTGTTGTTAGAGAAATTAGACAGTAAATACTGACTGGGAAAGAAAAATAAGTAAATGAGAAAGATTTTAATTAACAAGGTAGTCAAATGATTCTTTCCTCAACTCTACCGCTGAGTTCATACACAGTTTCTAAAACATTGTCTATTATCCGAAAGATAACATGTCTCATACCTTTGACATGCCTCAAAGAAATGCACATATGACTGTTGACTTCCACTTACCTGCCACTGATGACCAATCTGTACATGAACTGTTGTTCTCTGATCCCAAAGAATGGTGATGTGCTCACTGGGAAAATGAATAACAGTGAAAAATCCAGCTTTCCAGAACAGTATCTTTTGTAGTTCATCTATGTAACTAGACAAGCTCTGTTGGAAGTAAAACAAGAGCACTATAATGTAAGTAATGACTTCACAAAAAGTTCACTTGACAGGAAGTAACACACCTAAACAAAATTAACAACATCATTCTCAGACAGAGGTCCAAAAACTGACACAGGAGGATACAGAGGGATAAGTGCTTAAACAAAAGTGATCTGGGTTTTGATTGTGAACTGTGGACAATTTTTATGATCTTCCTCTTTAAAAAGTTGGGTTCATATCAGGTTTACAGAATTGGAAACAGCAACTGAGTGAAGAATAAAAAGTTAATGCTTCATTTTGGAGGTTGAAAAAATAATTAATTTTAGATTCCTGGGTATGATTTTCACTTAGTTAAACCTCATTGCATTCAGCAGGTCTTTAGTCCCATGCTCTTTTTTAAGATGGGTGAGTACAGAGATGCATGTAGCATCACTTTAAAATAAGGAATTGTTTAATTGTCGTATTTACATACAGCATTCGTCTCTCCATCTAATAACAATCAGGTTTGAAATTATTTGTATCATTGTACAATAACTTGTGAAAGTGAAGAGACACAATTTTCCTTGCATAGTGAGACTATAAACTGTAAATAGTACTATTTACACTGAAATTATTAAATATTCACAGCAATTTTGCAGTTTGGCCAAAACAAAACTTAAATTCAGGCCATGGACGATATACCAGGGACTGCAATGTATTTTTTTGACTGCAAAGTAATATTCTTCCTATACATTCCAAACCAGATGAGCCTCTTAGTTCTAGCAATATTATTAGCAAAACTCCTGCTGTTTTAAAAATATCTGGATTTCTCCAAAGACATTATAGAGGAATGAAGACTAAACAAAAGAAAAACATTCATCTCTTCTAATATTTTGTGAAATACAGACAAGAGTTTTTTAAGCTTTCCACTGAACAATCCAACTGTGATCTACTACTTGTGTGGCACAGCAATTTATTCTAATGAAAGAAAAAAAACTGAGAGAAGTATATATACTAGCTTTTGATCAGTGCTGAAACTTACTAGATTTCCAGTTTCATCATCAAATATTAAAGAAGATTTTCCAACATTAATGAAAAGGTTTTTTCTGCATATGATTCCAGTATTAAAGCAGTTAATATTCTCTATAACAACAGAAAAACTGATTGAAGTACCCTGAAGAAAAAAAAATAAAAGGACATTTAAAAATATATTAATAAAAATATGTATATCATTATATAGTTAAATTAGTAGAAGACTCAGTGTATAATTATTATGTTACGTATGAACATGAGCCAGCAGTGTGTCCAGGTGGCCAAGAAGGCCAATGGCATCCTGGCTTGCATCAAGAAGAGTGTAGACAGCAGGAGCAGGGAAGTTATTGTGCCCCTGTACTCAGCACTGGTTAGGTCACACCTTGAGTACTGTGTCCAGTTCTGGGGCCCTCAGTTTAAGAAAGACATTGAGACACTTGGACATATCTAGAGAAGGGCAATGAGGCTGGTGAGAGGCCTCAAGCACAAGCCCTACCAGGAGAGGCTGAGGGAGCTGGAATTGTTTAGCCAGGAGAAAAGGAGGCTCAGGGGAGACCTTATTGTAGGTCTACAACTACCTGAAGGGTGGTTGTAGCCAGGAGGGGGTTGGTCTCTTCTCCCAGGTAACCAGCAGCAGAACAAGGGGACACAGTCTCAAGCTGTGCCAGGGCAAGTTTAGGCTCGAGGTGAGGAGAAAGTTCTTCACAGAGAGAATTGTTACCCATTGGAATGGGCTGCCCAGGGAGGTGGTGGAGTCGATGTCCCTGGAGGTGTGCAAGAGGGGACTAGACATGGCACTTAGTGCCATGGTTTAGTAGTCATGAGGTGTTGGGTGACAGGTTGGACCTGATGATCTTTGAGGTCTTTTCCAACCTTGTTAATTCTATGGTTCTATGATTCAAATTCTAAGCAACCTCAAAGCTTAAAAAACAGCATGTAGGCCTCAATAAAATATACAGATTGGCATTAAGTAGAAGGGTAGTTTTTAAAGCCATTAGACAAAGGCTTAAAGAAAAAAAAAACAACAGTCTCACCTTAACCAGGTAAACCTTACAAGTTCCAACAAAGTCAAATGTGAGTCCATCAAACGTTCTGTAATGCCGATCCCCATATGCAGTACACATTGATGGGCAAGGATGGAAGGAGCATTGGAATGTTCCATGCTGGCAAATGCTGAAAAATGTATGACCAATAATGGTAATATCAACTGCAGCCACAGACAAAGATTACAGCTATTTTACTGGGGGGAGGGGAAAGCCATGCCAATATGCTGACTGCAGACAGAAACATTTTCAAACTCTAACTAAAAGCAGCACATATAAATTGATTTGATTGGATAAGGGGGGAAAAGTACATATGGAACTCATACAGCTTGTGTCTATTCCTGTTAAAATTTATAGTTGCTGCAATATCTAGACATCAAGGGGCATTTCTTTTGTTGAAACAAGAAAATAAACAATGCCACTGGAAGCAACATAATTTATTCTCTGGTCACCCACATCAGTTATGTACCACAAAAGCTAAAGCTTTCTTTTTCAACTTGTCACAGAATATTTATTTCAACACAAGCTGAATCCTAGAAGCAACAAGTAATGTGTCCTTTTACTACAGTCTCTACTTAAATGAGAATTTCACTGAAGTGCAAAGGAGAAATTTCAGTATCACTATTTTGGTGCTTAGGATGCTTTAAAGAAAAAAAAAAACACAACACATGGTTTGGGTTCTTGGGCATTTTTGGTTTTGCTCAATTTTTGATTTTTGCTGGGCTTCCAGAATAGTTCAAATTCTGAGTATGGTCTCCTTGAGCATCAAAATGTTTTAATCACACACATACAAAGTGACTATTCAGACTTTTCTGAATTACTTCCACTTCATAACTGCTGGACAGCAAGGCTTTATAGCGCTCACTCTGCATCAGCCTGTTGCAATGGAAATAGCATTTGCAGAAATGATGCAAGGTTTCTTATAGAGAGTAGAATTTAATTTCCTATACCCCAATTTTATTTTATTTTTTTCAAATATTACTTTTTATGTTTCTAAATCACCTGGACAGTTAAAACACTTGCTTCAACAAGGACAGCAGAGCTGACACCCTGATATAGCTTTACCACAGGTATATGTTATAAATATAGCTTCAAATAAAGACAGCATGTGATACAATTTTTGCACAGATCTATGCTTAGTTTCAAAACCACTAAATTTTGGCTTTCCTGGTTAAAAGAATGCTTCATACTTTACTACTAAAATACTAACCTGACTTCATAAATCACTAATGGTTGGCAACACATAACTGAAGGACCAAGAAACAATTTTTCTGTCAGTTTAATGTTTCATACTGCCACCATATGAGACAGAGTCAGAACACTGCAAAAAAGCAGCAATTACCTTACCTTGCACAACACAGCACCAAACTGCTGCTCTGCTACCTTTAGCTAGCAGCACGTAACAATTTCAGGCCATTGCACTCAAAACACAAACTGGGAAACCTAGAACTGCAGTTCACCCAGACCCCAGAACTTAGGCTGAACATTCCTGGCACTCCAATGACAGTTTTGTCAATTTAAGAAATTACATTATTTGTCATTTTACTGTTCAATAGACAAATCAGATTAATAGTTAAGTTGCTAATACTACATCAGATGTGAATACGATGATACTAAATATCAACACAAGCTATTTCCATGCTCTAAACACTGAAACCATTATAACTGTTCTGAGTGCCTAAGTGGGTTTGTTTGCTCAGGAGTATTCTCATGTTTTGCACAAGCAAACACGTGCATTTCCCCTCGTATATCACTACGCCCCAGCACACAGACAACCATCTCAAAGACTTGCTATACTTGGTATCAAGCACAGCTCGTGGCAGACTTCTATCTTTCAGTGAAACTGTCAAAAATCCATTATCACTTAATCTGTCTTTGCTTCTGGACATGGAAGACTAGAATAGTCATGACAGCATTAAGGATTTCTAAATAATTTATGGGCCTGGCCTCAGGGAAAAAAAACAACAACAACAAAAAACCAAAAACGTGAAGGCTAAATATCCAGTGTCTTTTTGCCTGCACTGCTGCTGCCTTTGGTGAAGTCTCATGCAAATTAAAGGGATATAATAGCTATTTCTGATGCAAGCAATCCCACGCCAGGTCCAATTGGAAAGGCCTTTGGAAGCAAGGGGGTGAATAACCCGGGTCGCTTTACCTGCCTGCCCAGTGGAGATGGCTTGTAAGTCGTTTCACCAGTCGACCAAAGGGCTACAAATATCTTCTAGAGCAGATACTGAGGACCTGACGAGAGGCAGAGGTAGGCAGTCAGCCCAAGGCTGGAGGGGGCAATGACATCCAGACAAGGCAGTGATTAGTGCTGACTGGATAAGCCTTCACTGTACTAAGCTATACAGAGCTGTGCAGGCCAGGAGCAGTAGTTTACCAGGTGACATGAGTTAAATGTTCCTGGTGAGCTAAAAGAAGGGCACAAAAGTAAGGAATTGCTCTGCTGAGAAGAAGGAGGCTTTATCACTGTGCTGACGCTTTATAGATGGAGGGGGACTTTTCATGAGGGTGTCTAGCAATAGGACAAGAGGGAATGGTTTTAAGCTGAGGGGAAGTAGATCTAAACTGGATCTGAGGAAGTTCTTTAGTGGCGGGACTCTGGAATAGGTTGCCAGGAGAGCTTGTATATGCCTCCTCCCTGGGGGTGTTTAAGGCCAGGCTGAATGAGGCCTTCAGCAACCTCCCATGGCAGAGAGGTTGGAGTAGATGATCTCTAAGTTCCCTTCCAACTCAAGCCATTGTATGATTCTGCAATAGTACAACTGATTTTTCTGAGGCTCTGGTAAGACAAACGGTGCTGCTTAGTGCCAGCTTCCAACATTCAACAGTCAGAGACAGAAACAGGCAGGGATCATCATGAAAGAAGTTTGTTGCAGGATTGTGCAGACACGGTGTGTTTTCATCTCTTAGCTCTTAGGAAGCTTACTGAAATGGTATAGACATATAGATAGCTACAGGATATGTGCTGCATTTACCCAGGAATAGCATGCTATACTTCCTTTAAAAGTCAATTGATTATCTTATCCACACACACAAAATTAGCAGCTGACTTATCTTGTACTATGCTCAGTATATGATGCTGTTCTGTCCTCTCCTTAATTTGTCATTGTAGTGGGTGTATACTTATGGCCACAGGGCTATGTTTTGGGTCCCTAGACTGCTCAGATGAAATGCTAAATGAAAAAATGAGTAAGTAGAAAGCTTTAACTAATGTCACTCAGATGCAGTATTTGAGGGATATCACCTGCACTTTAGGAACAGTAACCAAGGAATATGAATAGAAATAACCTTGATAATAACAACTCCCATTTTTTAAAATCAAGCTTTTTAAAGAAAAATTCCCAATAGCTCTAATTTTATTATATAAAAGCTCCCTGAATCAATAAAACCTTTAAAAAAGTAATTTTAATAGCTCTTCAAATTAGTGTAAACACAAAGTTAGGCTAAATTATTGATCAGTCTATTGTGAAAGTTATGATTAAGAAACATAAAAGAATAATCAATCCATAATTACACAACTAAAATGAAATAATCACCTAAATAGATCTTTGCTTACCATGTATGACAGGAAGAAATCACTTTGTCACCTGGAAAGTATTCCTTTCCTTTCCATGAACATGGACATTCATCTGCATCTAAGCACACATCCCCATGTTTAACGAGGCTATCAAAAAAAAGAACAAAAACTATACATTCAGCAGAAGTACATTTGCTACCTAGGTACAAAAATATCTTCCTGATTTTTTAAATTATTAGGATTATGATTATTGAAAAACAACAGCTTACACTTTGGGCACTAGCCCTTCAGCCACTAACCCTCTGAAGGCTTAATCATTAGCACACAAATATTGAGGACAGGGAAACTGTATTTCACCACATCTGCTGTAACTCAGCCAATTAACTTTTATTTAACTCCAGCCACGAAATCTTCCAAGAGATGCAGGAGCCATGCTTTATAATCACAACTCCTAGATAAAGATTATGCTTTCTATATAATTCTGAAAAAAGACTCCATTAACAGAGAAACAATAGAGGAGTTCTTGTCTGGCAAGAGTAAATAAAGCAAATAGACTAAATTTTAAAGTAAATATCTGTGGCACATATTATGACTTAAACTCTTCTTCAGTGTGTTATTTATCAGATGGAAATCTACAACACTGCAGCTCTTCTTAATAGCAATGTCTAGACATCATAAACCTCCCTCCTCCATCAAGCAGCAAAACTGTAATTTTCCCCCAGGGTATGTGAAGTGTTCTTTGTAATCCGTACTTACTTCACGTATTGTGTCACTTGAAGGCAATAAAGTGTGAGACTGAAATTCCCAGTGCTTAGAATTCAACAGGGCACATTCAGACACAAAGAGCATCACACTGACAAGGTAACAGAAAATGCAGGTTTTTCCTCACACTATTACCCTGGCTAACCCAAGTGATAACAGCTTTCTCTCTTGTGAAGCCAAGCAAATGGATAGATTTCAATGATCTAAGAATTCACCACAAATACCCTACAGAGAGGCCTTGCACAGCTCCCCTTTGAACTATCATTTTTCTTGATGCCTACATTTACTGTCCAACCGACAATGAACTGCAAAGATACAATAACAGCTATCACACTTCAGCCTACTAAAGTCAGCTTCATTACTATCTCATCACTGTCTATAGCTTTATTCATTCACATACACAAAAATATGTAAATAATCTTGATAAAAGCACTACTGGAAGCAATGTGTCTCCTGTGAGTCAAATGCTTCTGTGCTTTTGCCCACAAACCTGGACCAGAACACTACTCAGTTTTCAACAGGTTGTGTAGCACACAGCTCTTTCCTCTTCCCTGGACAACAACAATGGGAATGAAAATGACTGAAAGAGCACTTCCTCCCTCCTCCCCTGCCAAGATGTTTTGTTTTCAATAAAGGGTTTTAAGCAGAGGCTCCTCCCGTGATGCTCAAGGTCCCATCAGGGCTACAGGGGACAGAAGGCTGAGCCATACCTGTACTTTCCCCCAGCCTGTCTCATAAATAAGAAGTCCCTGAGCTATCTATAGCTATATTGGTGTGATGGTTGATAACTTTCTATGCCACCTCAGCTGTACCTTTTATCAAGCAATGGCACTTCAGGGCTATGACTCAAGTTTTTTTCAAAGTTCAAATATTTTAAACTAAGCACACTGAATTAAAACCAGCCTCTACATGCCCTCAAATTGTACCATTTTCTTCATGAATACTGTGGGTAGGATTCAGTGCTAAAAATCATGTAAGGCATTAAAAAATCAACATAAACCCCAAATGTAGATAAATCTGAGTTCTTGAAGCCCCCAAATACAAGAAGATTGACACAGTCTCTGTGATAGAATTGCACAGCAGAGAGCGTAGCTGTGACAGTATCACCATTGGGGTGCAAATCCTTATTTGTCTGGAAAACAGTGAATCTTTTGGAGACCTCTGCAAAACTCTGTCTAAACAAGAAAATGGAAAACGTGAAGAATATGTAACAGAGCCATACAGAGAGAAACGTTAACAGAACACTACACTTTTATGTTTGTGCTACTAATAGTGAATTCTGAGCTCTGCTTCTTAAACTGAAGAGCTGTAGGTCTTTTGAAGAATGATACTAAACACATGCCAAAAGGACAGCATTTGGGCATCTGAGATGTACTTTTAAACATGATGCAGCTGATGTAATTACTTCTAATAAAAGTTAATTTTCTAAATATAGTTGAAAATTAATTGCATTCTTAACCTATTATTAGATTTGTTTGTCATAGGCACATTTAAGACAACAAAACTCATTGTTTTATTTGTGTAAATTAGAAAGTGATGACTTTAAGAAAATCTTCCAGGAATGTGCTTAATCTCCTTATCTGTTATTTGATATAATGCACCACTTCAGAAATACAGTGATTACTTAGAAATTTTTGAAGGAAAACCTGGCATGATATTCCTTTCTCAGTTACAAAACTTCATTACAATTATAGTATACTACAGCTTTCAGTTTTCTATCTTTTCATAGCTCTTATGAAAGCAGTAAGTAATGAAAAGAGATACACATGCATTTTCAGCATAAAAGCCTGTGATTTGGAGGCAATAATGAAAATCATCCTTAAGTATTAAGAAACAAGCCTCTCAGTGAAATGTTCAGATGAGAGGTTAGATATCAGGGAGAAAAAATCATCTAGGTAAACAATTCTGCTGCAGTACAGGGACTGGATCAAATAATTTCAACACCCTTTCTATATTTCTGTTATCTTGTTTGCATAATTGTGGGATATTAGACCTTTGTCTCCACTTGGCTCTTAGTTTACCATTTCTTACACCATCAGTGGCCCATATCATTGTGTGGTAAGCCTTCACAAGGTGGATGCTCACACCCTGGCACCTCAACATGTGCGAAGCAGAAATGTGGTATGCCCTCAGCAGAATTATTCAATTGCTACTGAAGGTAGTCATGTATGTTTGTACTCCAAAAGATACAAATATGTCTGTACTCACCCAGGTGGGCAGACACAGCCTGAAACACAAGGAAGGTGTCCTGGGAAAGTAAGGTTTAGTAGCTGATTCTCACAAGTTCGCTCTCTGCTGAGTACCGGATCGATTTGGGAATTACTGCAGTTAATATAAATCTGTCCAGCAGGGCAGCTGTGTGCTGGGGAAAAAAAGTCATAAGCACATTGGTCTTGACATCTGAAATTGTGTATTCCATAGAGGTGTACAATAGATCTACTCTGACAACATGCAACATAGAAATGTAACTTCCAGTAACATCCAATTGCCTGTCTCCTGAGCTTCAGAGAACCCCTATCAATCTCGTACAGAATACTGCAATGAATGTATTCCTTCAGTCAGTGACATGACTTTCTAAACAATCAGGAATCATCCCTCCAACACAGAAATGCAAAATGCTACCAACACAGAAACTGAAATCTACACAAATTGAAAAAAAAAAAAAAAAAAAGGGGGGGGGGGGAAGAAGGAAGAAAAAACAAACAAATAAACACCAAACAACACAGACACACACACACCCCAACCACAAATAAACAGACAAACAAAAAAGGGTCTGAGAGCTGGGACTTTCCATGCTGGAGCCACTGGCTACCAAAACAACTCAATTAAAATTGCTTTTGGGTTGTGCTGAGCATACTGCGTACCTGCCACAGAAAGGTCCAAAGTGGTGGCAGTGCTTTAAACGGGTTTGGTTGGTTTCTGTTTGGCTTGTCTGTTTTGTTTGGGGTTTTTTGTTGGTTTGTTTGTTTGGGCTTTTTAATTTATTTATTAGGGTGAGGGTTGCTGAATAACTGTCAAATCAGTACATGGGTAACAGATTTCTGCTAAAGATCAAAGCACTGGCGATTCTAGAACTAAAACCTTAAACAGAAGTCTCTCATTGAAGCAAAGGAAGCAGTTTTTGGATCATAGTACTTATATTTTACTTAAGTATAATATAGCTTTGGTCATACTTAAGCATGACCAAAAAAACCACCACCACAACTATTTCTTCATATTTCAGTTACACTGGGTTTGTGGAGGGAAAGAAAGAAAGAGAGAGAGATAATAATTAAAAAAAATCTGGGAAAAATACTGCCAGTGTTCAGTTCCTACAATCAGTGTTTTATGGAGCAAAGATAACCTTCCCTTGTCCTACTGAAGTTGTGCTGTTTGTCATGCAGCTAAGCTTGCTTACACTAGCAATCTAAAAAACAAACAAACAAAAGTAAAGCATTGGGGAAGAAACCTCACTCAGATTTAACAGTGTATGTTGCTCCTCTGCACCTGCCTTGCTTTCAAATATGTAATTCCTAAACAATGGAGCTCCTCCTGCAAGTTCTTTGTATGTATTACACAATGTTTACTACAGACAAGGGGTTCCATGAAGGTTAGAGTATATTTATTCATTAGAACTCAAGGAACTTCCCTCCCCATTCTTCACTCACCTATGATGTTGTTATCACAATTCATTACTCCATCCCTGCAATGGCTGCAATAAAAATACATAGCAGATGTAATGAGAGTTTGAATGGTCTGAAACACATTTTCTATTTAATGATGTATGAATTGATATAAATTGTATAAATGCCTGCATTGAACATTAAAACTGTGGATAAGGCATGCATTGCCTTCCTACCTAAAGAACATTAACTACACATAACAATTTTGTTTTCTGTATGTAACTATGAGTTTAAATGCCTGGGCTGACATAAAAATACATAAATACACCATTATACTGCTTCCAAAGAAGTCACTGCAGTAAAAATAAACCAAACCCTGTACATAAAAGAATCACCATTATCTGAAACAAAAATGCAAGAAGCAATAGCATCAGCAAAGCAAAACTCTAACCACACATACGAATTACAGCAAGCTCTGGGTATGGACTCTCACACAAGCATTCTTAGCACTGTTACAAATGCTCCCTTTTTCTCACCATCAGCTCAAAGCCCTGCTGGAAGGCAAGCTATGTAGTAGCACTGGCTTCACTTCAGGTTCTGTCCCTCACAAGAGAACCTAAACCTGTGAACTCCATCACTCTTACTGCTAGCCAATAGGTCAGAATCAAAATCCGTGTGTGCTACACTCACTCTGCTGTTATGTCTGGAGATGTTTGTGTACCCCAAACAATTTGTGAATGATCACATGGATTACAGCCAGTCATGCACCTCAGTGCTTTGTGTAATGTCTGGGGTTTTCTGGAGATCTCCACATTAGTATGGACCTACAAAGTGATGGTGGCTTTTCTCTCTACTCTGTACTTCTGTATATTGGATGATAAACAGCAGCCTGAAAACCTAGGTTCCAAAGAAACTCTGTGCAAACATGCACAAAGAAGCTCATGCAGGTTTACTCTCTGTATTTCATTAAAACCCCACCAAAGCAGCAACAAAAGCCCAAGAGGCTAACCAGAATGATTTGACAGAGCTCTAAAAGAGATGTCATTTACTATGGAGAAAAAACAGATTTGTGTCTTACCATTTGCCCAAAGATGTCATAACATTTTCTCCAGGGGGATAGTCAATTCCTTGAAAATAACAGGGGCATTCAGCTCTGGAGTAGAGAAAGGAAGAATGATTATCTCAAACTGAAAGAAGAAAAAAAACCAAAACATTGATGTAATCATTGTTCAAAGTTCAACTGGCTGCTTTGTTCATTTTGGTGAGGTTTATTTTTTTTTTTGGGGGGGGGGATTTTTTGAGGGGGGATATGTGGGGGAGGGCTGGGTTTTTGTGGGCTTGGTTGGTTTTTAAATACAAGAAATTGATCCCAGTATCTGCCAATACATACTGCCACATAACTTGAGCACAATCCAAAACAAATCAGTAACTAAGCAGGAATTCTACACAACAATGGACACCTGTGGCTCTTATATACCAAACACCAGGCAAGATGAAACACCTAGATTTGGCAACACTGGATGAGTACTGGTGTTATAAAGAGCTGTCTTTGATCAACATATAGATTCTGTAAAGTTCCAGGATCCAACCAAGTTTACAGATGTGTAATATCTACATGTTCATAGCTCTCTGATTTGCAAGTGCAGTGGTATAAAATAGTGAGTGTGGCTGCAGCTGCAGCTTTACCCACCTCTGTACACATCGTTCAGTCCTGGAATTCAAATATGTTCCAGAGGGACAAGCACAGCCTTCAACACAATCACCACTGCATGTCTCTGGCACAGACAGTGCTTGGCAGGTTCTGCCACAGGTAGATACACAAGTACTGTACTCCTTTGTGTCTTCACATGAAAGAGCTGTCCAAATGAAACACATTTCTCAAATTACAGTGCAAGAGACTCAAGTAGTATCTCCCAACAGTTTTCTGATAAACATCTCTATTCTTTCATTCCCAATCACATTAAATTCCACTAAAATTGCTCTCTTGGCACTATGCTGTGTAAACTACACAGATGTAAATCCGCAGTAATAAGGCGTACAATGAAGTCTGTGCAGTTAATCCAGATTTACACTGAGGAAAGTGAACAGTTGAAGCTTTTTTTTCCCCTCTAACTGGAAACTCTTGGCTCTTGTGCATGGGCTTTCAGAAATGGACAGCATCTTAAAAAGCAACATTAAAATCAATAAATGAGCGTACTGTGCACATGCTGCACAAAACCATCTTATTTTCTCTTATATACATCTATACTAAAAACCTCTACTTCAAAAAAAAATCTGAAGTTCTTAAGAATACTAAAAAAATGTATATATTTTAAATCAACAAGCATGACTTATTCAATATATTGTAATAAAACACTTCTTGCTTAAAAAAAACCAACCACCAAAAGAAAGTCATAGTAGACACAGACATTCCTGTAGTAATGACTGCAAGCACGACAGGTTTTTTCAGACATACATACTGGTACTCCAGATTGAGATACTTAACCTAGACCAACTTTTCAAAATCCTCTTTATCATGCATTACAACATGGATAAGTATGTGATATGATATGAAATTATATGGAATCATTTCAGTTAGAAAAGACCTCTAAGATCATCAAGTCCAAACCACTGACCACCACCACGGCCCTTAAACCATGGCACCTGAAGTATCATGTGTACATGCACTTTGACCACCTCCAGGGACAGTGACTCCACCACCTCCCTGGGCAGCCAATTCCAAAATCTGGCCACTCTTTAAGTAAGTCATATTTTCTGACATCCAACCTAGCCCTCCCTTGGCACAGATGCTAAATTACTAAATGTTGAAAATGTACAAAAATATTTTCAGCCTTGTTTATGGGGCCAGACCTACTGACACATGAGGGGTGCCAGTTCAGAGTTGTTTCAGGGTTTCAAATTCTAATTTCTTTTTGGTTTTTTTTTCTAAATGTACACATGAGCACCACATGTTCTATCAACATCTTTTAAATCATTAAAAATTCCTATAAACTGAAGAATTTAATACTACTATTCCACTCCTCTACTTGTGAGGCATTATAGAGGAGACTACATAGATGCCACCTTTGGCTATCTCTGTATTCTTCCATTCATTTTAAATGAATTGTCAACAATACCAATTCTCAACACTTATTTTAGCAGTCTACATATTTCAGTGTCATTGACAGCAAGAGAATAAGCTAAAATATTTTCAGCCATCAGAAGGTGTCAACAATCCAGGTATAACTCCTAAATATGTCACCATTTTTCCTCCTAAACATGTCACCATCTTTCCTCTCATTCATTTAAAGAATCAGGTAAACCTAGCATTGAAGGAACACATCTCATGAATACTATCAGCATGGATATGAGATATGCAAAGCCACATATGAGGTAAAGACATATTTTTAATTCTGTATGGATTTGAAAACCTTCAGCTACTTAAAAAATATAGCAATCTTTGCATTGATTCTTAAGTCAAAAGAACTAAAGAAAGCCAACAACAAGGAATAATCCTATAAAAACTTTAATCCTCATTCTGTCTGGAAAAAGAACCTTGCCCTCTATACTAAAGATCATGCTACAGTTAATCCCCTTCTCATTTTAAAGATTATTTTATTTTATTTTCTAATTGTCATTCTGAAGTCCTGGAAAAGTAATTCGTTATTAGAACTGAGAGGCAACTCACCACAGTCTGGAACACTTCCTCTGAAATCTATTACAACTCCAAATCTTCGGCAATGATGAGCATAATGGGCCAGAGCAGAGCAAAAGCAAGTTTGTCCACATTTACAAGTGTCTCTTCTGCACTGCTCAAAATAGGCAACAGGACTCAAATAGGGGTAGCATGGAGCAAAAAGTTCTTTTGTAAGGATGCTACAGGCTTCTGCTGCATAAGAGGCTATAGAAATAATAGATTAAACACTTTCAGTGAGGAAGTTTTGAAGAGATTTGAAATAAAATAATGTTCAATATAATGCAATTAATCATGGTTACATACTATTGCCATGTATTTATTTCTATACAAATGTATGGAAGGACAGAAAACAAGTTAGGTTCTCATTGTTTTCAACTTGTTCTGGGAATAGTTGTAAGGAGACCTTTACAATATGCAGATAGCCTATATATAATCTCCCATCTTGCAACTGATTCATGAATGCAGATTGGGCAACAGATGCTACACACTACTCAGTGCCTTTTGTAAACACACAGGATTACACCTCTCTTTAGTGTAAGTCATTCCTAGTAACTACCTTCAAGAGGTCAGCATTTTAAAGAATAATCTGTTGTTACCCAAAGTTTCAGTTGTACAAAACTGCAACCACACTCAGAGCTGCTAGCTTGGGTAGCTCTATAGCACAGGAGAACAAGAGCACTATCAAATAGTTATATAAGTGTTAAAACACAGCATTCTTCATTCTGAATGCATTAAATAATTGTGCAATAATGGTCAAAAGAAATAATATGCTATATTAGCATACTCAGAGATAAATTTCTATTTCCTACAATGTATGAGAGATTCATTCAACTAGGACTTCAAAATTCCTTTTACATAATTTGACTTCCTGAACAGGCCACTTTTTTTCCTACATTCTTGTCCAAACCCATTACCAAGAATGCAGTTTCTTAGTGCTGCACATCATATAGATACTCAGCAGACAGGACTATGTTTAGCAGCAGACATAATGATTTCCTAGCACTGCTAAAATTCAATCTCTAGTTTACCTCTGTATTGTGCCTAAAAGTGTGTCGAGTCCAAGACAAGAAGTGGTAGGAACTGTGAAATGGGTAACAACTAAGATCTACAAATTACATCCTCTAATAGTGATGAACTAGGGACCATCCGTGCTCCTCATGACATCAGTCACAAGCATCATTCCCCACTGTACCCTTTGAGCTGAATCTAAAGGATGGCAGTGCATTAATATCTTTCTCCTCCACAGCAGACAACTAAATCAAATGTCTCATTTGTTCAGTGTTTTCAAAACTGAACACTGCAATAACTTTTGAGTCTCCATCCTACCTTGCAGCAACAGTAATACCACCAACCTGTAATGGACATCCTGCTTTACACATTGTAACTGCATACCAGAAATAGAAAGGGGATGTATCAAGTGCCTCTGCAAGTATTGGAAAATACTTAAACAATGCTCTCTACATGATTTGTTAGGGGATTGAACTCAATAAATGCTACCTATAACTATTTATGTTTTCTCAGTGGGTATTTGATTACTTTACCTGATCTAACTAGTAAAACTGGAACGAAACCTAGTAAGTAGAAATGCGTTACTTAGCAACAATTGACCTTCACTGCCCACCTGCCTGCAGATGAACATCACATGGATCCATTTGTGAGCTATCATGCACAAGAACGCACGCCGATGAGGTTTTCCATGTGTTTCCAAACAGCTCTGGAGTGCTTTCAGTTACTCCAACTGGAGATCTTTTACAAAACAGAAGTCAGTCACAAAAGATATACCAAATTTACAAAGTGGTCTCAGTTCTACCACCCCCTTCAGCAGAGCTTCCTCTGCTCCATATTCTCAGGCATTCTCCCATGAAGAACTGTCAGCTTGAGTCTCAGGACTCAACTATTTCTTTCCAGCCAAATGACAAGAAAAGAAAGAGAAGATCTGCTCTAGAGCCATTAGATATTCAGTAAGGAAAGACAAATTAAAATAGGTCAAGTTCCATTTTCACAAAAGAGAACAGAACATCACTGTCTCGAAAGTCTGTACTCTCTTACTCAGAATTTTGCCTCCTCGGTGATATCTGATCCATTTTTATCTCTCCTCTGCCTATAGTTTCCTGCCTGTCCCTAGGTATCTGACTTCCCAGGCTCTCTAGTGGCTGCATGAAAGAAGAAGGAACAGAAATCCAAGAGTCCAGAGGTATAATTGCAAAGGACAGATATTCATGAGGCCCAGGTGTACACAGGCAGCAAAATTAGCAAGCTAGAAAGACTTTGATCAAAACAACCAAGATGTATGAATATTCTACAGGTAGAATGATCGAACCCACACATTTAAATATGGGATGTTGCACGCTAGAGTAAAGATTGCACCTGGCATGCAACCAGTGCCATTACTTCTGGTAAAGTAGCTGGAAGTAAAGGTGCTGCAAAAGACACCACTTTCCTTGGCAAGTCCCCCAAATCTGGTGTAGATCAGGTGTTTTGTGTACATGTCAAGATGCTCGCAGGTTATAGTTTGCCATGTCTAAGCACAGGTTAAGTTCCTGTAGTCTAACAGCTTTTTTTTCACAAATACCAACTATTTTTCACTTATTTGAGAACAGGTCCAAAGACTGTCATCAAAAACACACAAAACTTACTTGCTTCAAACAGAAATGAAATAGTTTTACATAAATAATCTCTTCATTGAGATCCTTCCTGTATATTTCCTAGTATAAGCAATATTCTGATAATACTTTTTGATCTTTAAGATAAAAACTGTTCAAAAATCCACCAGAACATTTCTATGTTTTATAATGGGAACTGTTATGAAAAGTGTTCCCATTTTTCTATTTGTTTTGACTTCAAAAATTCCAGCTGCTTTGAGAAAAATACATTCTCCTGATTTTCTAATTCCCTTGGTCTAAATTCACATCCTCCACTTCCCTCAGGCTGTTCGACCCTCCAAAAGGCCATTTTCTTCACAGAATATTTCCTTTAGATAATAAAGAAGCTGGACAAGAATAATGTGGACTGTGGTGTACAAACAGTTCTGACCATCTTTCACCTCAGGCAATAGCCAAATCCTGTTGCAGACACTATTCAATGTAGGTTCTGTCAGAGAGAGAAGATCAGAATTTGCAGCAGAAAACAGGACCAGGAGAGAGATAAAGAGGCTTGAAGGGAAGCAGAGGGTCTCTTAAATTTGCCATTCCAGATTATGGACAATTTTTTTCAGATAAACTAGCACTTATGAGTCATATTTCACTATATTTTCATATTACTATATTTTAAGCAAAGCATGGCTCGATATCCTGTAGTTGAAGATACCTATTTTTTTGTTAGCAAACTGAAAGCTATCTTACTAACACAAAACTTTCAAATACATAATTCTTGGAATCTATTCATTCAGCTTCAGTACACACTTGATCTACCACTCTAACTGTAGATATTCATATACTGGGAAATAGAAATCTTGCAGCTATTCATACAAAAAATCATCTTCCATATTTCCATTGAAGGTTCCACAAAGGCCCACAGTATCATCTTTCCACCGTCCATCAGCTTGAAGATAAAGCCTCAGTCCTTTTCTGTCATAGAGTATCTGTAACCCAATGTGTGTCTTTACTTGAAGAAATACAGAGGAGAGTTTCCGTATTTCAAATAACTCTGGAGAGTAAAAACAGATTGTTGAAAGGCATAGTAAATCTACTTGTAATTGGTATTTTTTTTCTTGTCATCTCACTTTTTTTATCTTATTTATGTTTTTCATGTAAGTTACTTTTTTTTTTCCAATTAAAGCACCAGTTTCCCCCTAATCATTGATTTCTCAGGAAAGATTACAATGAATCAGTTTGACGAAGAAACCTGTGACAGTCACCACACTTTTTAGAAATGCATCCAGAATTTACCCCCCCAAAAAAATCATAAAGTTTAACCAAAAGCAAATCAATGTGAGGTTAGAAACATTACTGGTGTTAGGATTAGGTTGTATAGAATGAATGGTCTGCATTATGCTTCCTGTATCAAGGAATTTTTTTGAGGCAATTCCCAGAGCCAAGACCCAACAAACACCAATCTACTAATGAGTTGCATATAAAACTCTCACTGAATCTTACATGGAATCTCACAGAACAGTTACATACTCATCTGCAGAATACTTTGTAACATCTTCCAGAGGGAGAGATTTTAGAATTTGGGGGGGGGGGGGGGGGGAATGAAAAAAAAATTTCTTTGTTTGTAAATTTGTAGTTTGTATGTAAGAGGCAAGAGGACACCTTCCATATCTATTTACTCAAGCTGCTTGCGGAAAAGGGAAAAGAAATTACTCAGTCAAAAATCAAAGAACATAATTTCCTCCTCAGAAAAGAACTGACCAACACTGCAAATGTGAGGGATGGCATTTGGGCCTCAGTTAGAGACAGAACGTACTCAGGCTTAACATAAACAGCCACTAGCCCAACACAGCCACTGCACAGCTCCTACCATCAGTGTAAAAGGTACATCAGCAGTTAATGTGGTCATTTGTTATGAAATGTTTATGCTGATGTTAACAGGATGCTAGTTAACTTCAGTGTGTCAGCAATATTGACAGTATCACAACAGACAGGCCATTAAAGTAGTGCTTTATAGGAGTTATACGCTTATATATTATTCCTTACCATCTGCATAAGGCAGGTTAATTTTATATTGGTCATACACCAGAACATCTCCCGAATGAGTCAGAGTCACTTGCCTCTTGGGGTCCTGCTTAAGAATAAGGCTGACTGATTGGATACATGATCCATCCTGGTTCTGCAATTATGAGCAAAACAAATGTAAAATAAATAAATAAATAAATATACTGATAAGTTGAATGTTAAATAGCAGTGAGAGTAAAACAGCGATTATTGGGGAATTAAAATTTCAGTTGTATCTTGTTTCTTAGCAGAGTGTACTACACTTTACAGTGAATTTTAAAAGCTTAGTATTTTGAATGATTTTACATTTATGTTTAAATTAAAGCTGCTAATTGACTGAAGTGCTAAACCCCAAAGCAGTCAGACTTGTGTGGAGCTTTACAACACAGAGAAGCTACATAGCCTTCACAAGAAAATTTCACAACAGCATAAATATCAAGAATTTAATTCAAGTTGCCTGCTTTCATCAAAACTGAAGTCAGTTATAGAACCCTTGTTCTACATTACTTAGGCTAGATTTTTTTTTCCACTTCTGACCCTGGTACATAATTTTCAAGTTTCTAAGGAACTCATTAGGGTCTATGTTGACTTATAAACAGAACTGATTAAAAACCATCAGCCATTTGGTTTACTTCGAATTATTTTTGAAGGTGGATGACTCCCATTCAAGACATGGGAATCATGACTTAACATGACACTTCAATGACACTTGCCTGTACAGGACAAACATTGCCTTACACATTGAAAACAGTTACTAGAGCAACAAGGATCTCTGAACACTACCACTTGGTCTTTGACAGATGCTGAACTAGCACAGAGCAGACCCTCTGAAGTCCTTCAAGTACCATGGACATACAAGTATACATAGTGGTGTGTAAAACACTACATTCACAATTTCTCAGTCTCTAAAGAAGAGAGCCACAGTAATCTTTCCCCAAAAGCTGAAATGTTAAAGTGGAACTTTAAAATAGGGAATTATAAAAATAACAAGATATATCATAGCAGCTCAGCCAACTTTCCTGAAATGATAGTGAAGACAGACATCTGTATTGTGAAGCCATGCTCTTCTAGCTTGTCCTATTGTCTTGCCACCTTATTAAGAAATTGAATTTTTGTGCATATCATTTGGCAACTGCAGATATAAATTGACAATTTTGTTGACCTTTTAAGTAGTTGAAACTAAAAGAAAACCAGCCAATAGGCTTAGCAAACCAGAACCAAGAGAAGAACACTCTATTCTATCTTCATTACTACACAAAATTGACAAAAGCTTTATTATTCCTTCATGCTGAAACTAAAGGAGAAATTCTGCCAGACAATTATTCTCTGTTTCTTCCATAGCGCTACCCCTGTCAACTTTCAGCAGTCGTTTTCGCAGGAATGGCCATTTCGCTCACTAGACACTTCAAAAAATGTCTGTGCTGAGAAGACAAACTACAAAGCCAGTGAGGTTGTCACCTGAAACTCAGATAAGGTTAAACTGTGCTAATCACTTGGCTGATTCTCCCTCCAAAAAGTGCTTAAACAAAATTTCACATCATTTTGAAATAACTTGTTGCTTGATGACTGTTTATGTCATCAGCTCTAAGGCCGTAGATGACTGGATTCTTTGTGATTCAGAAAGCTAAAATCTCCCCAGGTATTTTATTTCTACATTTTTTTTTAATCTGCTTGAATGAGATAGGACTGATAAGTTGTTTTGTTTTTTTCTAAAAAAGAAAAGCACAAAAATCTCAAACCATCAAGGAATATGAGATTCTGCAGTACAAATCTTTCAGCTTCCCATTTCAATTCATTAATTTTTATAAATGGGAAAGAGATAATGGCTAGTGCCTAGGGAACTGTAAAGCAGCAATTTTGCCAAGTGGTACCAGCTAGCTGATAGTAAGACAGTTGAATAGCTGCACTGAAGCCTCACATTCTTACACTGTAGTAATACAAACTGTTCTCACTATTGTCTCACCATATCTACATGGATAATTAAATCAACTGCACGTAGCCCTGGAACACACCACGTAAGCCTCTGACCACCTACCTGGCTGCTAATGTCTGGAATTCTTCACTCAAATGTCTGTAAAAAGTCTGTATCTATTATGGACTGATCAAGCTAGTTTTGTTGAAGGCTACATGGAAGGCTAACTTTTGTCTGGTTTGCACAGAGAAAAGCATTCTGTAGCACAAAAGAAAATCAGGCCCATGATACATATCCTGCACATACCATAGCAGTACTTGCTCCAGACCTCTCTTGTCCATTGATGGGCTTTTCAACAGCTCAGGCTGAAAAATATCTCACTGTGGTATTCTCAGGCTGAAAAATATCTCACTGTGGGCTTCTGCACAAAGTCAATCATGCCTCAACTTTCATTGGATAAAAAGCTTCCCTGGGGCATTACTTTCTCATATCACCTATATATGTTTAAGATCTAGTCTAGCTTGTCTTAACTTCCTCAAAATTACACCACCTACCAAGACTATAATGAGGATGAAATACTGTAGTGAAAATCTTACCAACATTCCAAGCCTCACACATAGGGTCAAAAATTCACATAAACGCCAAAGGGAAGAGAATGGGTCTTGGAAATAAAGCAGATGACATATTTTGTGACTTCCATGTACAGTAGCAGAAACTTTCAAATATAAAGTAGGAATATTCTTAGTATGCACATGCATATTTGGCTGAAATAAACTGCACAGGATGCCAACATAATTGATTCGTACATATGCTGAAATCTGAGAGAGATGTCCCAAAGACTATCCAATGTTTTCCAAATCAATGCAAGCAAAACTGAATTTCAAGCTGCAAGGACAAAGCTGAAAGAGAAATCTACATTCATGACACAAAACCAGGTCATTCTTCCTTCAAGCAGTACTAAGCAATGTGCTTATGCTGTCCTGGCTGCAAATTCACAAAGATGTACTCAGCATACGCTGTATGCTGTTGAATGACCTAAGCAAAACCCGAATCATAATGCTACCATTACCTTTCCTATACATCACAAACAAGCATGATAATTTCTGTACAGAGTTCCTTTGCACTGTTGTTGTTCAACTATTTCCTCCTCAAGGAAAACTGTTGCTATTAATTAATACATTTAATGGCAGGTAGCCTGCCTTAATTTATATATATTTTTTTAATTCTTTCTGATTTAAAAAAAGCATATAAACATTACCAGAAAGTTTGAAGCCTTACCTGCCCACAAGGAGCATTTTGCAAGGATACAGTAAATGCTCCAGAAATACGGCTTTTTGCAAGAATATATTGGCAAGTAGCTTGGAAAGTGTATTTGCGTCCATCAAAGGTCATGAAATGAATGTCTCCTGAAACTGAGCATTCAGCTGACAAAGATAACAAACAATGTATTTAAGTTTGCAGAAAAGACAGTGTACTCTCATCAGCTGTACTGCTGTAGAGTTCATGCACTCTGATACATATTATAATTTATTAAATTGCACTCACATTCTACCCAGTTACTGGAAACAGGGTTGGGAGCTGAACCTTATCCTTGTTTTTGTTACGGAGTTCCTACCTAAAATATTCTTGCCCCTAAAGGAGGCAGTAATGTGTAATCCTTACATTCTGAGTATTTGATTTGTGACTCTCAAACCTCATTTGCAGAATCATTAAGGACTCCCATAGTTAACTGGTAACCTTGAGACCAGTGCTTAAATCCATTGTCAGCTATAGGAACCATGAGGCCACAGGTAACTTTAAATGGAAAACCATTTTGACCTTGATCTTTGTAGTTTAGCTGCCTCTATGAGGCGAGACCAACAGTCACCTCATTCCACAGGCATGTTGTGAAAATAATTAACTGATATTTGTATACTATCTCTAGTCAGCAATACTGTGGGGGGAAAATAATCATGCCATATGTCAAGTGAATATTGCAAGGGAAGTTTTATTGAATGACAAGAATGACCAGGTAGTGCCATCTACCAGAGAAATTATTAGTATTAGTATCACTAATGTTGGAAGAGACCTCATGGTGATGTATATGGAGAAACATTACTACACTAAACTGAAAGGCAGATGATCTCCAA
This sequence comes from Melanerpes formicivorus, assembly GCF_026170545.1. Taxonomy (NCBI): domain Eukaryota; kingdom Metazoa; phylum Chordata; class Aves; order Piciformes; family Picidae; genus Melanerpes; species Melanerpes formicivorus. The sequence continues at coordinate 11,169,065 of NW_027142368.1, read as the reverse complement.
TTCAAACCATTCAAATATGTAATCCTCTGTGGGTAGAGATGCAGTTAGATGTAAATAGAATTAAAAATACAAATTATACAGTGAAGTATTGCTGTAAGATCTAACAGCAATATTTTACCCAAGTAAAATGTCTTTATTAAAACTGTTAGCTTAGCCTAGCCTAGCCTAGCACCAACTTGCATTTGCCATCTGATCTAACTTCTGGAGACAGTCAAAATGATCCTTACAATTCTGGCCTGCCTCTTTCCTGTGCTGAGATACAGGGTGGTCCGCACTGCTGCAAAATGCTTGATTTCGAGATTGATCGAAACTAATGAAAACATTGTTGGGGTAAAACCTAAAGGGAAAAGCCTAGCACCAAATTGCATTTGCCATCTGATCTAACATCCATCCATCTAATATTCAAGATTTTCACATACCTGGACATGTAAGATTTGTACAAATCCACTTTCCTCCCATACAAGTGCTGAAATAAAAAAAAAGGTGTGGGTGATTTTTTTTTGTTTGTTTGTTTCGGGGTTGGGTTTTTTTTGTGAAGTATATACACATGGCTGTCCCTCTGTTGCTCTTCCTGGAATCTATCAATCTATCTCTATGAAACAAGCACCAAGGATATAAATCTCACAAAAGGTTGCAGAGTTATCACAGTCATGAGAATGCTTGGAAGCTGTGGCAAGAGCTTGTCATGAGGATATGGTCAGGTGATATTTCATCCATGCATCCAGTAAGACTTTTCTTTCTTTTTATCTCATTGGTAATCATTATAAAAGTTGAGGATGATTAAAACCAATTAAAATTATTTTGAAAACCCAGAACTGTTGTGAAAAAGAAATTGCACATCTGCAAGCTCATCTATTTCCCTCAATTAAATTGATCCAATAAAAGCTATTATCTCTTCCTACAAATCGGGGGATTTATCTTAGAAATTCCCCAAATAGCAGCTTAGTGCCATAATTAAATTAAGGGTCTTTGTGTCAAAGTGAAGCAATACGAAGTGGAGACAAGTTAAAGTCAAAGTAATTCTCCTGTTAAGATGTTGAATTCCAGACTCCTAGAGTTGAAGGCAGAGTGCGCTAAACATTACAGTATTCTCTGCAATATCTGACATTTGTTCTTCTTCCACATTAATAGCTCTATGGTTTACCTTTCCCTTCATTGCAAAATGCATAAAACAACAGGTTTTGTATATAGAACCAATAATGATTTATTACCTTTATGCAATATAGGCCTTAAAGAATTTATCTCATGACCGTGAAAGGATTCATTCAACAGTACAAAACGAAAAATTACTAACCAGTTATTACACTCCTCATACACTACTGAACCCATTTCAAAGGAACTTCCATGGTAGTCACAAGGGCAGTCCATAGGTTTGACACACAATTCATTTTCATAGATTAACCCTAGAAGAAATAAAACAAGATAAAAGTAAAACATCTGCACAAATGGCTGATGGAGCACTAACAATCTGGTATGATAATAAAAATCTAAAGAGATTGGTAGTCATTTTTGCAGAACAAGTGTGCATTTGAATCATACTAAATAAATTTTGTTTGGACCTAGTCCCTAAATTACACTAACAATTGTGTGAATAAGAAGGATTTCATACTGAGGGAGAGTGGGAAGATTCTCTCCCACAACACAAGAATAAAAAAAACTAATTGACTAAACCAATCAAACAAAAATAACACAAAAACCAAATCAAAACAAAAGAGATGAACACCAAACTTTGACACCCTTACAAATATTTGCCTTCATATTTTAAAGGCACAATTTATTCCTTAATTTACTATAATATTGGGTTTTTTTTACAGGTTTGTTGGTTGGTTTAATTACTTATTAAAGAGACAGAAGCTAAAACATTTTACCAACCCATAAAAGGTAAAACATATGACAGAAATGACTACACTTACAAATCATCAGGGTATGTGTAGCATAATGTTCTCTGTCTCTTTTAGACAGAATTATATAGAATCATAGAATCATCCAGGTTGGAAAAGACCCCCCAGGATCACCAAGTCCAACTCATAACCCTACTCTACAAGGTTCATCCCTAAACCATATCCCCAAGCACCACATCCAAATGACCTTTAAACACGTCCAGAGTCGGGCAGCTCATTCCAGTGCCTGACCACTCTTGCTGTGGAAAAAAAAGAACAAGTCTATCTCTTTGTAAGCACAGGCTCATGATTCCAGCAGACCTTAATATATCATCAGGTTTTGGTTTCAGTCATTGGAGTGCTGCACTCATCCATTCCTTCCCAGTGCTCCACTGCTCCTGGACACCAGCATGCACCCTGGTGACACTCCTTGCTATGTAAAGTCAGTACCTCTTGTTCCTGCTTTACCACCCTTTGTTTCTGCTAACCATCCCTTGACATCCTCTGGCAATTCCCTTCTCCCCCAGCAAAAGAGGACAACCTCTAAGGCTCATTGCACCAGCCTTTACCCAGTCTCTATGCACAAAAACACCTGCTCCCTTTGACTGGTTTGCTTCAGGACTTAGCTGACACCTAATTCAGAAACAGGAAAGCAATCGAGCATGGCTTTGTGGTTTTGTGGCAATCTTGGCCCAGAGCTGTTTTAAACAACAACTTGCAAAATAAATGTGCAGAGACAAATACCAAACTGCAGGAATAGGAACTAGAGAAGGGCTCTTTAAGCTCCAGCTTGTAGCTGTGCTGATAAGGCAGTTTCCAAGAAGTTGCCCAGCCCTTAAATTCTAGAAACTGTCTCTTCCCAGGTCAATAACCTTTTATGGACTGAATCCTGGTGTCATCCCACAGCCAAACAAGATTCAGGCAGGACCTTCTGCAAGCAATCTGAGAGAAAGGAGAACCTGTGTCGCTAACAAGGGGCCCAGGAACTTTCTGGCACAGAAAGCCAAAGCACCCCTTGAAAGAGGCCTTCTCCAGCTCACCTTCTGACAGGTGGGATGGAGACTGCTCTGCTGTGCAGCAGCTAACATCAGCCCAAAACCTGGGCCAAGGCACTGATTTTGTTGCTGGAGGAGGAAGAGAGGCAGTAGCCTTGGTTGGGCTGCCAGATCTGCTCTGGCAGGGAAGACTTGAGGCACTACAGATCTCCCTGGGGTTTATTGTGAACCAGCCCCTCCTGACTGTGAAACTTCACAGAATCATAGAATCATATGTCCAAAAGAAGCTAGTAACAAGGGGAAAACCTGACATCAAAGTGTATTTTGATAAGGGTAAAGCTAGGTTATAGGCCACACTGGTAAATACATCACTTGCCAGAATCACATGACAATGTAAATATCTCAGTATTAAAATCTATTTCCGGCCATGTGGATGGAGAGTTCCTTGCTCTTTGTATCTAGCTCAACCACACAAGTGTGTATACTTCAAGGAGAACTATCTGAAAGTTATGTGAAATCAAATAACATGAATTTGAGAAGTAAAACTTACCATCTGGACAGTAGCAACCATCAATGCAGGGAAGCTCACTGTCAATGCACTGTGACTGCTGACGACATGAAACAGGGCAACAGTTGATGCATTCATTGTAGGTCAGTGGTTCAGGACATGTAATCACTAAAAAGCAGAAACAGGTAGAGAAATGAAGAGGCATTGTGCTACTGCTTTGGAGCTTAAATAGTAAACATGTCAGGTACTGACATTTTGATAAGTATCTGTTATCTAGAACAATGAACCAATAGCTTCCATAATACACAACAGAATGTACATACACTCAATACTCTGTCCATTACAGGTGCATTGAGAAGGAATAATCTTAAATTATACCAAGGAGAACTCAGAGACTCTCTCACAGCAGAGTTATTTAGATACTCAGACCAGCATAGGAAGCAGTAGAACATCCATTAACCAACATTTCTGGAAACATAGGGGAAGTCTTCTGCCATAAGTGATAAAGTAGTTTTAGCCCTGTGTTCCAAACGGGTGGACAAATCAGATGATCTTTTTCAAAACTCCTCTCCATGACTTCTAAGATGAAGGCTTAGGCAAGTCTAATTAGCATTTTTTTTTCAACTCTCATGGCATTTCATATATCAGAAAGTCACTAAGGCTTAACAATGTTCAAAAGAGTAGCTCTGTGAAAAAACAAATAATTATTTAAAAGAATCTCTGATGTTTTAGTAAGAAGGTTCTTACAAGCATTCTAGTAAGCTTAGTGCTTTAAATCTATTCAGTACAAATGAGAGGTTAAAAAGAAATTTCATTGCATTTATGTAGCCTTGCAGTGAGCCCATAGTTATTCTTTTATTTGAGTTTCCAAGAAAAGAAAGGACAAAGTCAAAGTATGAAGAGCACTGTTTTCAAAAGACAGATACTAAGCAGTATTTCCAAGTATGAAAGTATCTGCTTACCACACTGCTGGAAGTGCATTCGCCATCCATGAAGTGGTTTTCCTGCTTGGGCACATGCTCTGGCATATTCAGTTAATGCTCGACACCAAGTTGCATTATCAACTGCTGACCTTACACACACACACACACACAAAAAAAAAAAGGCTGACATATTATTTTCTACCTACATTTCAACATAGAGTCATAGCCTCATGAGTGCTCCTGCACTGCATACAACCATATTCTCTGCATTTACTTTAGCAATGCTCAAAATTAGTGTGTTGTTTTCTACATTCAAAGTTTTAAAGGAGTAAGACATTCTGCCACACTTGAAGACAAGTCAATGTATCTGAGAGCTCACACTCATTTGCTTAATAAATTCATGACAGCTAGAGATACAGCAGTACAAATACACTTAAATGATAGTCTTGATTTTTACAAAAGGAGTAACATCCTTCAGAAAATTCACAAGAAGTAAGATTTCTACCAGTGAGTCACCACGGTACTAGAAATTGAAAATACCTTCTCCTGCCTGTTAAATTAACTGGTCAAGAAAACTTCATGAACAAATAAGCATAGCAAGTGGCAATATGATAGCATAAATTCAAATAGTAACCAAATTCCTCTTTTCATTGCACTATGATATGGCTTGTGGATGCCAAACTGATCTGTTCATTATTACTTTTCATTAAGGTTAGAAATACTAATGATGCTGCACACTCTGAATAAAAACAGATGCCACGTTCAAGGGAAGGTACACCAACAAATTGTGAACATATCTAAGTCTGATTTTTGTCATCCTTATAGCAAGGAAAAAACAAACAAACAACAACAACAAAAAAACAGGAACAACACAGAAATTTCTAGCAGTAGGACCAGAACAAATTAAAACCAAGAATAATAATTAAATTATGTTGGTTAAAAACTGCTACACAGGAAGAGACACACATTAGTTAACATTTACAATTCATTCTTGCAATAGAAGGACAATGGTTTTTATAATAACTTTGGAATTACCTAAAAATCTTTCACTTACATGCAAAGATCATTGGTGCAGCTTGCCATAAAAGGAAGAGGACTCACATATTCATGACATTGTTCAAAAGGAGGATGTAACAGGGTTTTACACAGAGCATATGTCCTCTGAAATGAATGAGATAGTTGGTGTGAAGAGAAGGATTTAAATAATAAACCTAAGCAGAACAGAATACTATGGAAAATCAGAATAGACATCTTAGTCTGACTAGGAATCACTTTCTTCTCATCAACTAGAAGCAGTGGCTAGCAACAATTTCTCTCCATACCAGGATAATCCTAACATTTAATCTTTTATCCAAGGTTATATGAATGGTGGCAAAACATATCCTTTCCCCCATGAAAGGGATGTTGCAGCTAATCTCAATCTGACATAGCCATTATTTGAGTTAAATGACAGTGTAAAAGGGAACAGAAATAAAACGTGCCTGGTATCAGCTTTTGTTTCAAAGCATTTCATTTCAGGGTTGCATCTGGAAAACATTACTTAAAAGGAAAACCTACTTCAATGTGATGGACAAAAGTAACAATTCTTTTTTCAAACACTGGCAAATTGTGCTCTCATTCTGGTTTTGTCTACCTGCTTCTTTCTATCCTTCTTAAGGGAAGGAATGGGAACCAGCTCTAGAACATGCTCCTACTTTACAACTTTCCACTCATTTAGCCCCAGATTCAGAAACACTTCTAAGGTCTGCTATGCAGACAACATAACATTTGGGGGGGAAATTAATTCAATAAATACAAGCACATAGAAGAAAAGAGATTGTAGGGGAAAAGGGGTGGGGAAGGATGGGCACAAGGGAAACCCTGTGCAGCAACCAGGAGAATATTTCCAGTCTTCTTCAAAGTGTTATGTCAAACTCTCACTCCAATTGTAAGAATTGTTCAGTCTGGATGCAAACCTGTAGAGATTCATGGCTTTGTGTCAGGCAGGGTGGTTCACTGAGAACAGATTTATCCCAGTCGTGTGTTCCTTGTGGAAGATTTTCCTGCCAACTCTCTACGAACTCTGTTACATCATCTGTCAGTTTTCCTAAACAAGACACACAGAGTCACATCATGACTTGGAAGAACATCAATATTTCTATAGGATTTCCCAGGGCAACCTCTCAGTAATCAAAATCGCACATTAAGCGCAGCACGCAAAAAACTTCCTACAGCTAAATGAATCAGCTGTTAGTGTGAAGACAATCTGGTCTTTTAAAGAAACAAAAGTACTTTTAAAAGGGACTAGGGTAGGAAAGCTTTAAAATGGCAGAAAGAAGATTGGATTGCTTGTGACTTGGCAAGGAAAGGCGTTAGGGGATGGGACTTTGCAGAGTGCTTGGATAGAAAAAGGAAAAGTTGTAAGCACATAGGGCTATGCTGCTACTTTATAGGAAACTACCAAGAGAGTCTAAAACCCAAGAACAATGAGACACTCCTGGGTCACTGCAAGAGTACAAAATAAATGTATACATTAACCAAGGAAAGGTATGACTTTTTCACATAAGTTGAAATGTCTACACTAGCTTTACACTAGCTAAGAAAGTTATCCTCCATCATAAACAAGTGGTGGCACTAACTACTACTTGGATTACCCATTAATACATATCTTGCCATATCTTTATTACTACTGTTCCCCAAGCTAACTGGATAAAGCTAGTATGCAACTTGTCAACTTGTGCTACAATTGCAGCTTTATGTGACTGAGATATCCTGAGAAAGGTGAGAGGGTAGAGAAAAGTCTCTGAAGGCAATGAGGACAATGAGCCATTGATCTTGGTATTATTTTAAGTATTTTGATTTAGTGAGAAAACTATTCAATGGGAGTAAGAGCTGATACTATGGTGAGCTCATACTTTCTAAAACTGAGTGGCATACTTAACACAGAAAACCTACTACACATTGTTCTATGAACATAAAAGTAAATTAGGCTGTTTCTGTACAATACTAAAGAAGAGTAGAAAAGACTCAAATAGCCCAAAGCAGTGATTTCCAGAAGTTTTTATCACCTAACTTGATGGGGTAGGGGGGCTGATTTCCCTCTTTGCATCTTATTTTATAGAGATTTTCACTCAGTGTTTATTGAAAGCCAAGACTCATGGAAGTATCTGAAGCTGGATATCAAGGATCACTGGTCATTTCTGAGAGCATTAGCATAAATGAAGTGACAGGTCAAATCAGATTTGGCAATCTTCATACATTTGATATACTAATTAATATTATCACTTTATTTCCAGGCCTTCCACTGGCTGCTATATGAGATTACTATGAGAGTAGCAAACATTTAGGCATAGATTTTACCCTTGAAGTCCTAGAAAACTGAAATGCAAGTATGATTGTAAGTAATGGAGTAAAACAGCTTTTTGTCATGCTTTTTAAAGATTTTCCTCATCAGAGTTCCATCTATATTGAAACTGTCCCTCTTCACTAGCAGTATCACCCATCAGAAGTACTTCCATACCCTACTTTAAATTTCAAAAATTGCCAATTCTATATTCATTTGGCATTGCAATTAAAACCTAATAAAAATAATGTTTAGTTCACTTGAAAAAAAGTAAATAAAAAGAAGGAAACAAAAATAACAACAACAAAGCCAATAACCAATTAAAAGAACTATTTTAAATACTCACCATAACTAGTTTCAAGATCATCCTGCAGGACAGCATTATTGTTTCCACACAGCCCATGTGTTTTGCCCAGGTACTCGGGTGCCATTTTGATATACACTGCAGACACACCATCCCAAGCCAGAGTAAAGGCATACTGATGCCTGACTAGGAAGTATCCAGCTAGCTTCTGGATGTGTAAGTTTCCAATAATAGAAGGTAACTGTACTCTGGGAGATGAGACAGAATCAAAAATAATTTTACATGAAAAACTATCACGATTAAAAATGAAATTACTTGCTGGTTTCGTGGCATACATCTGAAAAACCCTAATATTGAGTAACTCCACTACAAAAATATGAAATTGCAAATCAGAGCAAAAATCTAAGGATCAGTGTCAATACTGATGCTTCAATACTTAAGCTTCTTCATACTACATACCGTTCATGGAGACATCACCTTCCTCAGACACTACTCTGTAGACAGGGAACAATTATTACAGCTGTAGTCTGGCTAAGTTTTTTTAAGCTACCAACAAATAAATTACCTAGTTTACATCTCTACTGTCAAATCAGCATCATAAGATTTGTTACAGTGTAAATGCATCAGAAGTGCTATTACCTAAAGCCTTTATAGGTGACTTCACTGCTCATCTTTATCTGTTCATCTCCAGAAAAAAATAAACTAATCGATCTTTTGCAGGAGTAAGGAGAAGAATGGCACTCGGGATCATTATTCACCTGCCAAATAAAATTACTAGTGTCAAACCCAAACTCTTCACAATCCACATTACACAGCTAATACTCCAAATTTTAGAATAAACCTTTATTTAGAATAAACCAAACCAGGTTGGAAGAGACCTTCAAGATCATCGCGTCCAACCCATCAACCAATCCAACCCACCTAAACAGCTAACCCATGGCACCAAGCACCCCATCAAGTCTCCTCCTGAACACCTCCAATGACGGCGACTCCACCACCTCCCTGGGCAGCCCATTCCAATGGGCAATCACTCTCTCTGTATAGAACTTCTTCCTAACATCCAACCTGAACCTCCCCTGGTGCAGCCTGAGACTGTGTCCTCTTGTTCTGGTAAATCCTACACTCAGCATGTTTAGTTGATTAGATGGTGTTGGATGGTGGGTTGGACACAATGATCTTGAAGGTCTCTTCCAACCTGGTTTATTCTATTCTATTCTGAACAAGTAGTTTGATCCCACTCCTACCCAACACCCAGGGTACAATTTGCACTAGTTTTAGAGTAGTCTTTTCACAGGAGTGGCAGGTTTTTGAAGTAGACACACCAGTTTCCTTCCAGCTATGTACATTTTGTGCCATAATAACTGGCAGCCCACATTACATGGGAATTATGTGGAGGTTACATTCCAGAGCTCTGTATTATCATCACAAGTTATTTTTAATCTCTAAATATTAATGCATTATGAGCAAGCTAAACAACAGCTAAAAGGATTATAGAAGGGGAGTCCCCTACCTGTATGGAAAAACTCTGCTCATCCAGCTCAGTGTGTCTCACAAGTGCATATGTGGATTTCCCAGAAAAATAATAATAGAGTCCATCAAAAGTTTCAAAATTGTATTGACCCCATGTTCTGCATATATGATCTCTTTCAGCACCTGTATTATACACTAACAAAAGGACAGTCACTTGAGAAGTTCCACTTTTTTTTTTTATTCAGTCAGTAGTTGAGATCTATGTGTGTGGTATGGTATGAAATATAATCACAGAAAAGAGAAGGAGAGACAATAGTGCAAGAAGAAACCTTTAGGGTAGTCATTCTTGTAGCTGTGGGAACCCAAGTACAGTCCCAGAAACCCGGTTAGGTTTCTCTCTTCACACACCTGTCTGGCATCTTGGTCCAGTTGCATTAAACCGACTGCAGCTACACAGCTCTCTGTAGTCACACTCTCCACCATTAAAACAGGGCAACAAATCTGAGAGGAAAAAAACAAGGCATCTTACTATTTTACTATGTCTTGCTATTTACTTTTTCTCCTCTCTTCTAGAAGCTCATTCGATTGATATTTTACCAATAACAGTTACCTATCAGCATCTTTTATGGCACATGTTTTTTTGCCAACAGAAAATATCAATGTAAGTACAATTACAGCAGCTATTAAGTCATACCTGCTTACTAAGAGCTTTAAATATGCTAAAATAATCCAAAAGCAAGCCACATGTGGAGGATATCCTGTGAGTATCGCAGCCAAAAGCAACTCAACCTCTGCCAGCAATAGGAAACATCATTTTAAACAAGATGCTACCAACACTGTCCAGCTTCCTTGTAAGCCTCTATGTTCCCTTGAACAAGACTTCCCATTGCCTCTTGAAAAACTTCACCTGTTTTGCAAAAGCATCTACCACACACAGATTGCTTCCAGACGTACACACTAAGTAACCATATATCCAACATTTAACTTACATGCAAAATTTTGTCAGAATTCATGGCTTGAATTCTGTTAAGACTTTGCCCATTGTCAGACTACCTCAAACATCAGTACCAGCTTTTTTACCAAAGGGAGGTCAATGCAGAAGTTTAACAAAGAAAAAGTTATTCCTGTTTTGTGAGGTCCTAGAAACTTAGAAAAAAAAGAAGCTCTGTGCTCTCAAGTGCCTATAATGCTAGAATGAGTAAGGGCTTCAAGAAACTTACAGTATGCCACAAAACAACTTAGACATTCATCTACTTTAGGATATAACAAAATACTACCCTCAGTTACAAGTCTACAGAATCATTGCTTACTGAATTCTACCAAAATTCATCAGTATGGTTTATTCATGTTTATATGGCCCTTTCCATTTGCAAAAGCATTTTAAATACTAAGTACTTACATGAAGACTTTTTAAATGCCTGAACAATTAATTTTGATTCCTTTGGTTTCAACACACCCTCAATAAAAAAAATTAGAAAAAAAATAGAGACCATGCTGAAAAGAACAAGGCAGGCAGACAAAACACAAGAGCTAGCTAGTCCAAATATCTAGCTCCTTTCCTTTCTTGGCTAGCATGAGTTCAGTTTAAAAACTAATACAAGCACCATGTAGAAAGGTCCCTACCTATTCTGAGTGAGCCATCTCATTTACATACTCACAGTGACCAATCTTGTCACTACTGCAAAAGCCTTATTCCTCGTCAATAGAGGCAGACATTGATCTCTTTCATTGTGAGTGGTGCGAGACCTGTGTAATCAGAGCTCAGGTCTCTGTTCTTTGCTTCTCTAAGATTATGCCCTGTTGCTTGTCCAAGTACAATAATCTGCAATTAGGCTGCAAGTCATGCTCCTCTTAGCTGTAGAGGAAGTTAGCCCCCTTTTGATGTTCTGGGTTGAATGATTCCCCTTTAAGCATGGCTCAGGTAACCTGCTTCAAGGCGTGTATTCAGACTGTGCAAACAGTCAGCTGATCTGGGGACCTTTGCTGTCACTGGAAAGGATCTCCCTTGGTTCTTTTTAGAGAGAGGGAGCTAATCAAATGTGAATGGAAAGTCAAATTATTTGAAGAGCATTTTCCTTGTCATGAAGTTCTTTCCTATTTGTGTATGTTTTAAGAAAACACATGTGGCAAGTTCATGCCGGCTAGACACCAGCTGCCCATCAATGCTGCTCTATCACTCCCCTGTTCAACTGGAGAGGGAAAAGATAATATAAATGAAAGGCTTATGATTTGAGATTAGGACAGGATATGGACAGGAAGTGGTCTCTCACTATTCTCACACCTCTGTCAGGCTGCAGCTTCCCAGTTGCACAGCAGCTTTTCCCCCTTCTTAAAAATGTTATCCTGAGGCATTACCACCACTGATGACAGGCTCAGCCTTGGTCAGCAGTGGGTCTGCTGGTTGGCATTGCCTCTGTGAAACACAGGTGAAGCTTCTAGAAACTTCTACAGAACCCATCCCTGTAGCAACCCCTCTACCAAAACCTTGCCACACAAGCAGATAACAAGGAGTATTGTATTGCTTGAGATAACATTTAATGATCTTGCTACTGCAAACAATGTGGCCTCCTCAGATCATCCAATTCCACTCAATTTACACAGGAATAATTCCACATGTACCCAGAATAAATATCCTGTAACAAAGGGTTCACTCTGATCTGCTAAGATTTCTGAATAAGGTAACCCATAGGTCTCTTCTAGGGGATCTCTTCTAGGGGATATAAGAAATACTGTTACACTTCGAGAAAGGAAGCAAACATCAAGACTAAGCAAAGGTTACGGAAGAGCATTGTGTCCTTCGTTTACCTGAAAGTGACCTCTATTAAGAGTCTTTAGCTCTGATTTTCTCTTTGACATTATGCCAGTTGAGTGCATTGGGTTGGAATCTGAAATTGAAAACTGGTGAGACTTTTCTAGCAGAAAGTGGTGGGCCTAAGTAACATGATTCGACTCACATAAGTAATAATGTGATTTCTGACCAGTGATGCCATTACAACCTGCAGTCACTCTGATAATATGACCATTGTTGCATGAAGCAACTTGTCTCAAATTCCTTCTTTATTGAACAGAGTGAAGACTTGGGATCATCTTATAACACAGGTCTGAATTCTTCTCTGCTCCCCTCATTGCTCAAATACTCTAACCATCTGGTAATTACTGAACAGTCTATAATCCCACTCAACATGTGGATGGGGTTATTCTAGACCTTTGTGCTCCTAGACCTCTGTTTTGTTCATACTCCTTCTTAATTTTCCAGTATCAGGCAGTGAAAGCCTTCAAGCCAGAACTAGCACCCTAGAAGCAGCAGCAGAACATCATGTCTTTTATTTACCATGGCCTTTGAAAAAGTGAGACTGCAATGTAACCTGTTTGCATTTTGTGGAAAATGTTCTTTGAGATCGGTGTCCAGGCTCCACAGAGCAACTACCAGTTGTAGTGACTAAAGAACACAAAGGGATTAACTGCAAAGAAAGCAAGTACCTGTACCCCACATAAAAGCTAAGATACTAAATCAAAATGTTTAAAACTACATAAGTTTTTTTTCAGAGAAGTAAAACCAAGTCAACACTTTCAAGAACATGTCCAACTACTCAAATAACCATCAACTCTGAAGCTTTTTTTTTAACCATCACATGAATCAAGATGCTTAACCTGTGTTTTGACCTGTCTGTGACATATTATCATCGTTCTTGAAGACTTGTGACTGATATGGACCTTCCTACCGACATTTTTCTCTAAAATTTTAAGCATGTTCTAGTGTTGGAATTCTGCATTTTGTCATTAAGACATGGCATTAAAATTTATTTAATGCAAATCACTGAAGAGGTTTCCTTTCAGGGTGTACCTTAATAGAAGTTGAAATATGAAAGATTAATTTAGACATCTGAAAGTGGTCAAATTTTACTTAAGCAATGTAGGTACAAAGTTCAGGCTGTCTCCCCAGTTCTGATGATTCTAATTAGTGACTTTGGTCCCATTTCAGAGCTCCAGAGAGTCATTTGCAGAAATAGACAAAGATCTCTCAATTTTCAGGATTCTTTAAAAGATGACACATTTTAAACTTGCAAGAAACTTCAACCAGCCCTAGAGCTGCATAAGAGAGTAGGAGGAATGCTTAAAGTTGAATTTTACTATCAATATTCTTGAAATTTTATCTTTTGTAACTCTGCATAATTTTTATTGCATGCTTTCAGGTGTCCTTTAATTATGGAGAAATAATGCAAGAAATCTACTTGATTTTATCCTTCACTTTCATAGTCTTTGGAAGCATTTGCCTGTAATGACAAGTTTTCTGTGGCATACAAGCTTCGGCACAATGCAGTACAGCCCTGACATGGGGACGAAGATCCCATTACACCAGGATGTGAAATATTCCTTCCTGAGATTCTGAGGTGAATAAATAGGATGTAATTTTAATCCTTCAATACCAAGAGCCTCCTGTGTAACCTGTAAATTTTCTGCTCTGGTGCATCTCTTGAAATCAGCACTCATGTTGTAAGAGACAAGTATCATCTACAGTAATAGTAATTTCAAACATTAAAAGCTCGTGCCTGCTACAGCATTTCAACACAATGAAATATGAAGTGTTTAAACTGTTAGGAGTTTTCAACAGTAGTTTGAAACTTACTTCCAGAAATCATTTGTTTTGCCTGTCCCACGTTAACTACCAAGCATTAACTCTCAAGTTTGCTTGGGTTTCTTTGTGCTTTTTAACTTCACATGAAAAACAGGTTTGTGTGGAAGAAAGTTCAAGTTTAACAGCTCTGTAAAGTCTATGTTAACTGCTGCCAGTCATTGAGATGAGTATTTCAAAACTCAAATCCTGTGTTGACTGGGTACAAAACCAGAATATCAGAATTTATCTCTTGGCATTATTTCTACTACACCAACTGTTTAGATCTGCTGACATGAAAGACATTACATCACTTTCTAAACTGCTGTCAATTGACTAATGCAACAAAGGTAAAGAACAAGAACTGACTGTAATAAAAGCTTGCCAATTTCATATATTGTCTGATTTGTGCAATGAGCAGAGCTCATGGGCAGAGTGATGTTAGTCTAGACCTCTCTTCAAACAGGAAAGGCTAAAACAAAATTATTGTTCTAAGCACTTAGAGCATGTTATTGAAAATCTTGTACAAGGCATATCAGGTTGTTCTTTTGTTTTGCTTTATTATGTCTTTTGCAAACAGACAACAATGCATTCCATTTCCCACAGAGTTTACTAGGATTTAAAAAGGGAACTCCCATATCTAGGTATTCCACTGTGTAAAAAGTTTGATTTTATTTTATTTGCCTTCAAGTATGAGCAATCATCAATAATTTTTAAACATGTCTCAAACAACATTGTCTTGTCAAAGCAAGTACATCAGAAATGGAAAATGATTTTGAAATATTTTTGTCCCATAGAAATATGAGTTATAAAGAAACCAGGAAATTTATGCTGTTACATATGCAGAGGGCAATGAACCTCAGTACTTGCCATAACAACATCCTTCTTTAAAAGCTTAGACACATAATCTGTTGCCATGAGATACATGCAACTCATTTCATTCTCTCTCTCCTTCTAGATTATTATATATTATAGATACATAGATTTCATATACTGGAGAGGTTCAAAAGTAATGTTTTTTTATCTGGGTAATGTTATGCTTCTCTAAACTCCTCCATTATTCCTCCAAATTCAGCTACACATTTCTCAAAAGTTGTCAAAAGCCGTATGTATTAAAAAAATTAGAAGCTTTTGGAGATGACACAATCTAGATTGCAAATGGCAAGAGCCCAGTCCACACCACTCCTGAATTGTGTGCTATAAAGCTGGGGATGCAAACTCTTTCACTATTTACTCTTAGGTGGGTCCCACATCCAATACAACCAACCAGGCTAACTGAAGAGAAACTAGAGGTTTCACATCACTAACTAGAATTACTATGAATTACTTTCTTCTCATGTTTCTCTTTTTGTACAAGACGAGCAAACAGACTCTACAGAACAGCTAACACAGAAGATTTTTACCCTTGACCAAAGAGACATAAGCCAGTCTACTCTGAAAATAAAATGAACCAAAATAGCCAAGATGAAAATTCCATAAGCAAGGAGGGGCCCCCACTGCAAGCTTGTGGCTGTCTCATCTTGCTAACCCATGGGTCACACACAAAAAGCAGCCATAGACTACCTCAGTAAAAAGGTAACAAACAAAAAGCCTCCAAGCAAAGAATAGATACAGGACAGGTAATTTCATGACATCTAGGCAGCAATCCACATCTTCAGAGCAAATTTGCCTTCTGAAAGCTTTTTGTTAATAAAAAATTAATTTAGAAACAGTCAGACCAGAATCAGGTGTAAACTTAAAGCTTGGATAAACTCTATAACAAATTGTCAAGCTGCTGTAGTTCTTTGAGAACAAAGGTGGAGCTCTCTTACCCTGAAGATGTGTATTAGCTATTTAAAGATTTTTCTTCAGAAAAATTATGCAGAATATAACAGATAATGGAAGTTTTCATATAGAGACATAAATAACTTACTAGATGGTCCACATTTCATACTGTGAAATCTCCTGGTTTGAGATGAGGATATTGTAGTAGATGAAGCATTGGGAACTGCCATTTCAGATGCCTTTCAGAGTGAACAAAAAAATCAGTAGCTATAATCAGGATATCTTTAAAAAAAAAAATTGCCTAATGACTTTGACTTTAGTTTTACCATATTTAATCTTTGTGTCCTAGAAGCTTATAATTCATATTTTCCAGTCCTGTGTATGACTCTGTGAAGGATTTTTAAAGAAATACTTTCCTGTGTTCTAAATATTTACTTAGACATTTGACTGAAAACCGATCTTGGAAGCCATGTCGTTAGCTTCACGGACATAAAATACTGCAGAGGGCTTAACCTCCCATCATTTAGTATTGCTTTACCTCTTTCTTGTAGAAGCTTATTAAAAGCAAGAACATGTAAAACTGCATTGTCAATTTTAGACAGTTCAAGTGACTAGAGCTACTAATCTTCAGTTTATTTGTTTTTAACTAATAATGAGTTTGTTGGGTTTTCCCCCTCCTCCCCCCTTTTCCCCTAGGCTCATTTCTTAATAAACTTTTCTGCTCACTAGCCTAGCACAGAAGGAAACAAAGAGCCTATTACTGTATCCTGAATTCTTGAGAGGGGACCTCAATCCACAAGCATTTGCTCCTATAAGGAGCTGATGTTGTTACCGGTTTGCAGATATGTGGTATGTTTTTCTCTCTGCTGAGCTTTTCCCACAGTGAGAAGAAATCAGAATGAAAGGCAACTCCTCTGCAGAACTATGAATAAGGACTACAAAACAAATTTCCCTTTTCCCACCCTCAAACAAGGGAGAGGGAACCACACAACCTAATTACATTTCAACAACCCACCGTGAATTATATAGCTGTGCTGCCAAGACAAACCACATGGAAAAAAAGAAAACAAACCAAACCCATCAGCAGTTGTAGAGATCTGATACTGCCATCTCGTTTACTTTTGCTGAAAGGGAAAAGACTCCCACAAAGTGGGATGAGCCAGTCCAGACCTCGACATTCCTTGGAGAATGACACATCATATGATATAACTATTCCTGAACGAGCTGAAGCTCTAGTTCCCATCTTCCCTCACTGCTTAAAGACTTTAAATCCCAGGTTTCCTTCCGTTCATGACTGACATATCTCATGGCCAGGATAAAATACACATGAAATGCTGTCTGAAGGGTAGCCCCTCGACCCGTACCTGCATCTCCACGGCATAGCCTCCCGCTCTCCGAGGTCCCGCGGCGCTGCCTCGGCTGAGGGCAGGAAAACACGGAAGGGTTTGCTCGGTCCGGCCAGCCCGCCCAGCCCGCTCTTCCTCAGGGCTATCGCGCGCGGCAGCAGCGAGGAAGAACGCGCCCTGCGCCCCGACTAGCTCTTACCTGGGGAGCGGTAGGTCCCCGCCAGCAGGGAGCTGCGCCCGGGCGCCCCACGGAGACAGGGCTGGAAGGCAAAGGCGACAGGTTAGTGATGCCCAAGACAGCCCTGTCCTCCCGACTCGTCCCCGCACCCTGCCCGGTGGGAGGCTTACCCGGCGAGAGCCAGGCGCACAGCAGCGCCCCAAATAGGAGCCGGGCCTCCATATGGGCTATCGGGCGGCAGCAGTTTTCCACAGCGCTCCGATTTTCAGCACCGACCGCTACCTGCGCCCGAGGCTCATCCCACCCTCCCGGGCGGGGCGGCCGGCGAGTTTATCAGCCACCAGCCCGCTCTCCGCCCCCGGCCCTTCCCCTGAGAGAATCACAGAAAACATCTGGTTGGAACAGACCTCAAGAGACCTCAAGGATCATCCAGTCCAACCCTGGACCTAACACTGAAAAGTCAACTCTCTAAGAGCCAGGTCCACACACTGCTTTAAACACCTCCAGGGATGGTGACTCCTCAACTGCCCTGGTCAGGCCATTCCAATGTTTGAGAACCCTCTCTGTGAAGATATATTTCCTAATATCCAGCCTAAACCTCCCCTAGCACAGCTTGAAACCATTTACTCTAGTTTTGTCCCTTGCCACCAAGGAGAGGAGGCTGGCCCCCTCTTGGCTCCAACCTCCCTTCAGGTCTCCCCTCAGGCTCCGCGTCTCCAGACTGAGCAACCCCAGCTCCCTCAGGCTCTCACGCAGGCCTTGTGCTTCAAGCCCTTCACAAACCATGTTGCCCTTCTCTGTGAATATGTTCCAGCACCTCTTGTAGTGAGGGGCCCAGAACTGAACACAGTACTTGAGATAAGAAGATGATTAGAGGGTTGGAACACCTCTCCTGTGAGGACAGACTGAGGGAGTTGGGGCTGCTCAGTCCAGAGAAGAGAAGACTTTGAGGAGACCTTATTGTGGCTTTCCAGTATCTGAAGGGGGTTACAAGAAGGCTGGGGAGGGACTTCTCAGGATATCAGGTAGTGATAGGACTAGGGGGAATGGAAAAAAAAAAATAGAAATGGGTAGATTCAGATTGAATGTTAGGAAGAAGTTGTTCCCCATGAGGGTGGTGAGACACTGGCACAGGTTGCCCAGGGAGGTGGTAGAAGCCTCATCCCTGGAGGTTTTTAAGGCCAGGCTGGATGTGGTTGTCAGCAACCTGATGTAGTGTGAGGTGTCCCTGCCCAGGGCATGGGGGTTGGAACTGGATGATCCTTGAGGTCCCTTCCAACTGTAACAATTCTATGATTCTATCTGGCCTCACCAGTGCTGAGTACAGGGGGATGAACACCTCCATGTTCCTGCTGGCCACCATGTTTCTGATACAGGATGCCATTGGCCTTCTTGGCCACCTGAGCACACTACTGACTCACATTTAATCGACTGTCAACCAGTACTCCCAGGTCCCTCTCTGAGTTGCAGCTTTCCAACCACACATCCCTAAGTCTGTAGCTTACCATGAGGATGTTGTGACCTATGTGAAGGAGCTCACACTTGGCCTTGTTGAACTTCATACAATTAATTTCTGCCCACCTGTCCAGATCCCATTGTAAAGCTTCCGTACCCTCTAGCAGATCAACACAGCCACCCAGCTTGGTGTTGCCTGCAAATTCACTGAGGGTGCACTCAACCTCCTCATCCAGATCATTGATAAGATATTAAAGAGGACAGGCCCCAGTCCTGAACCCTGGGAGACACCACTAGTGACTACGATACCCACCCCAGACACCACCTCTCACTCTGGAGTGCTCAGCCTTGAGGAGACTTCTCTTTGACTGTGCTCACTTTGTTGGCTACTCATGTTTGTTTCCACTTTCCTGCTCTTTTGGGGTTAAGGAAACAGTGTCACTTCTCTGCAGGAACTGAAACCTCTTGGTGAGGTGCAGTGTAAGTCTCACTGTAACACAAATAAAGCCAGGACTTTGGGAATATTGCACGGCTGAAAACTGTCAGCTTGTGGATAGCTGCCTGCTTGTGCTGAGATGCAGCAAATGGTGGTGATGCCTAACACAGAATATTTGCTCTGACCCACTAAAACAGATGCCAGAACCTAAGTAATGAAAGGTGTGAGTCAGAAATGAACTGAATGCAGCATGCATGCAGTATGCTAATGTATATGGATTATTGCCACAGCTTCTGATAGTTTTTTTTAAAAACTATAAATGCAGTTCCATATTTGGGGCTCTCTGTGCACCCTTCTCTAGGCTTATTGTTTTCTTTCATTTTTTTCCTTTGTGATTAAATTTGCTGTCTGATTACCTTTCTTCCATTATTTTTTCCCCTTTTCACTATTCCTATTGGTGTTGCATTTTTTTCCCTGTTCTTTTCCCTTTCCCATCTGCCGCTGCCTCTCTCCTCATCATTCTTCAGGTTTGCATATCTTATAACAGAAGCTTTAGAAACTGCCCATACCAGGTGAGAAACTCTCTCAGATGAAAAGGGGCCTTTTCTGACTGCTTTGAGAAGTCTGTTAACAGTAAGTCATTAAAAAGATCTCTTTTCTGCCTTTGTAATTCGTCCCTGTGGATTGTGTTTCTTGCTGCAACAAGTGTTTAATGAAATGATGGAAAACTAGTGATGTTTTCACTAAGAATTCTGTTCTCTCCAGTAAATGTTGGAGGCAGAATGTGAATAAAAGTGAGACAGAAAAGTTATTCTTTAACTTCAACACAGCCTTTTTCCAATAAACCAAAGAAGATGTTTGGAATTCTATGCAAGCCTCATCCTGTAGCAAAACTCAGCTACTGAGAATGCCCCATACACTATGTTTGGTACACTTTTCTCTGATCCAGATTACATTCACAGAAGAAGAGAAAGCCAATCAAAAGCAACAGGAACCATTTTACACAACACAACATTTTAATGTATTTAAATGGGATGACCACTATATTAATTTTCATGTCACAAATAACAGACAATAACTGAAATTAGTTGAAAGTAAATTTAGATGCAGTTTGCTTTCTTGCTATGAAAGATTTAATTATCTGAAACTAATAAACAGTCCTAATTGTACCATATCTTGATATTACATACTTGAAGTAATGGAAACTTCAAAACCATCTCATAGATTTTCTGATGACCAAACTTCCAGTTTTGGAGCATGGCATAGGTTTGTGTGTAGGTCTGCATTATGTGTGTGCACAGGAGAGCACAGGAATTCATTTTGCAGAGCAGATTAACAGACCATCAAGTTCATTATTCTATCTGTGGTGCATCCTTTACCTGATGATTCAGTGCAGTTTTCACCTCATCTAATGGACTTAATTCCACAATATTTGACTGTGGAAGTGCTTCTGACTTCAGGAAAATTTGTTTATATGAATTTTTAAAGCTGCTTTCAAACATACATAACTTCCCATTTGAAAATTTCTTTTCCTGTAAAGTCTTCAAGAAATGATTGATAGGTAAATTTAAAGGACTCATTCATGGCATTTCATGTGTCCTTTGCATTTAATTTATCTCTTTTCTCCTCTTTTCAAATATAAGACAAACACCTCGGAAATGTTTTGCCTAGGCAGGGAAGAAATTCTATAGCTGTGTGAATAGGATACCTTTTCAGTATTGTGTGGTACTAGAACTTGGGTAGAAACAAATTATTCGTGTCTTAAAGTTGTACTTCTAAGATAAAAAGTCTTTTTTTTTTCCCTGAAAACATTTTTGTATTTATTTATACACAGGCTTCACGTGTGTTCCTCTCTTGTTCCTGACACTGGAACTGAGAAATGGGCAGTGCACATACTACTGAGAAGTTCCAGTGCAGCAAAGGCATCTCCTGAAGGGGGTAAGTGTGATTTCTAAAGGAGCTGGTGTAGCTTATGTAGGTTATCACACAAGTAATTAAACAGATTCCAGTTTGTATTTAGCATCATGGATTTTTTAATTTTTTTTCCAATCTATCATGCCTTTATGTGTATTCAAGTTTCACTTGTATACAACAAGTGTATATAAGTTTCCACTCTGTTGGAAAGAAGAGCAGGTAAAGTACTTGTGCTTATGGATATCCTTCTGTTTCCAGAGTTACACGGACAAAGCTGGTTGTGTGTGGAGACTAAGGGATATAGCAGGTCTTTCCCACCTGATTTCAGATTTCATTGCTGAAGTCTTTATTATTGTCTACTACATTAGGGAAAGTGGGAGAAGAACCAGCCCAATACAAAATTATCTACAAGAGATCAGTCTGAAATAGGCACCTTTTCAGGTGTTCTGAGCTTGGTTCTTAGGTGGTTCCTTCCAGCAGACATGTCAGAGGCTACACTTGTAAGCAACAATATTCTGTTAGTGGGAAAGGCTGATGGAAATCAGACTTAATGATACATCAGATTCACCCTACTTACCTAAAAATATAGAACTGACATTATTTACAGTGTAGAGCAATTTATCGAAGCAAATTATTCTTTTCTTCTCCATCAAGGTGTTGGCATGCTTTAAATTTCTTATCTTCGTGCTTTTCTTAACTAGTAAGATTACACACGTACAAAGACAAAAGAGGTTTGTGTGCGAGTGCTGCGCCACATGAAAAACACCAGTTGTAAAGATCGGCCCAGGTGGAAGGCACAAGGCCAGGTAACACAGTGCCGCGGTAGGGAAGGATCTTTAACTTTTTCTTTCTCTTTTGCTTTGACCTTAAACAACGAAAGCCTGTGGCGGCTGGGCAGTTACCTATCGTTAAAGCAGAAAGGCTGGCAGAGGACGAGGACTGGAGATACCGTAGGTAGTTGCGGAGCAGAGCGCCGGGCGCGCCTCCCACCGTCCCGGGGCGCGGCCTCGGCGGCGCAGCCGCCTCGCGTAGCGCCCGTACCCCGCGCAGCGCCCGCACCCCGCGCAGCAGCATGGAGCGCCGGGTCGCCCGTGAGTTCCGGCACAAGGTGAGAGAACCGCAGGGAGCACGGACACTAGGATGGGTGCGCGGGCGGTAGGCAGCGCTGCTCCCCGCGGCCTGGAGGGAGGCGAAGCGCCAGACGAGGGTGCGATTTCTGGTCCGTTGGCCCGGCTGGAGAAGGCGACGGGGAAGGGAGAAGCTCAGGGAACTTGGCGCAGAAAAGCAGGTGGCAGCCTCCCCTTAGAGGATGGTTATAACACTTAAAACCCTTTTTAAAAAAGGAGGGAGAGAAGAGGAAGAACGTTCCCCGATGTTTGAGCTTTTTCAGGGCTCGATATAATTTGTTTTATTTGAATATCATATAAAAAAATGTTGCGCCTAGCCCAGTTCAGGGAAGGCAAAAGTGCAGGGGCTGAAGTCCAGGCCCGGGCAGATCACATTTGCAGTCCAGGGCGCTGCTAGCGGGTCCTAGGGAGACTTCAGCTCCACCTTAACATTGGCGTGTGCAATTGTGCCTGTGCAGTCATGTGCGAACGCACTTGATACATGGAGCGACTCTGTTGCCTGGCACGGCCTTTTGTCATTTGCCTAGTTAAGTTCGCAGTGGAACTCAAAACTGTATGAGCCAAGAAAGCTCAAAACACTCTTTTTAAAATGGGTTACGTGTTTAAGAGATGTTTTTGCATAGCCGTTTAGGTCTTTATTCTCAGAATAAAGCTTTCAGTACCACTTTATGATTATTTTGTTTGTTTTTCCTGTGGAAGAGTTTGGTATTTTTTTCTGTGGTTTGTTTGGTTTTTTTCATTAGCTAAGGAATGGAATTTTTTGGAGGTAGTGTAATATTGTGTTTTATAGGTGTCACCTGATGGTAAACAAATTAACTAAAGAGTTGTTAGGGTAAAGTAGAGGGGCTGCAAAAAAAACCAACCCACCTCTGTGTGAAAAATGTAAGTTCAAAATCGTTAAGAATCTGGATACAATGTAGTGATGACTACAGCCATCTAGCAAGTTATTTCTGCCATGCTACCTGTCAGCATATAAGTTAAGCGTAGAATTTACAACATAACTATGTGGTTCCTAGGTGGATGGTTACCATCTTGAACTTTAAACCTTTTCCCTTTCACTGCTGCTGTAATTCATAACTCATTCCAGTCTCACCCCTGATAATAAAAGACTTACTGTCCGCATCTGTTGATGCAAGTAAATAGGATACATATATGAATGAAAACTCATTCTGAGTAAGAGGCTACTGTAACAGGTGTTCTACCTAAATTATATTTAGTATTATCCTGTTTTTAATGGTTTCTGTGGTGATTTTCATGTCTTGGATACTTAATTCTCCTGTTAGACCAGTGAAAATGGTCAGCTACAGAATGAGTTTCCTCAATTATTTGCCACTTCAATTTATTTTTTTTCCTCTTAGTAGTTTCAGTCAGTTCTAACTATGAAAACTAGTGCAATTCATGTAGAAACAGAGCATAAGCAACTCTTGTCTTCTGGGGTTGTGAATTATATGACTCTGAAGACACCTTTAAATAATGACAGAAATGTTGAGCTTGGAAATGACTTTTGGAAATGGCTTCTGGAAGTCACTTACTCCAATCACCCTGCTCAAGCAGGGCCACTTAGAGCATGTTGCCCAGGACTCTGTCTTGATGCTTTCTTAATCTTCTGTGTTTAAAAGCTGTTGCAATCATCTATCCCATACCTCCACAGTTATTTCCTTGAGAAATAAGCAGATATTAAAATACTTCTCTGATCCAAGTTACACAATATCACAGCTGCTATTGATGTAGATAATTTCTTAATGCATGGGAATGCAGTTTTTGTAGGATTAATTAAATTAGTCAGCTCTTAGATGCCATTGATAAGCCTAGGTAAAGTGTATGTCTACACTAAGACTCTGTCCCAAGGAATTAACAAGGAAAATGCTAAGAAATGCAGGTGGCTACAGAAAGTGATAATTGGTGGAACAGAATGGACTAGAATAGAATCAACCAGGTTGGAAAGACCTTTGAGATCATCAAGTCCAACCTATCATCCAACACCATCTAATCAACTAAACCATGGCACCAAATGCCTCATCCAGTCTCTTTCTAAACACCTCCAGTGATGGTGACTCCACCGCCTCCCAGGGCAGCCCATTCCAGTGGCCAATCACTCTTTCTATGAAGAACTTCTTCCTAACATCCAACCTAAACCTCCCCTGGTGCAGCTTGGGACTTTGTCCTCTTGTTAGGGTGCTGGTTGCCTGGGAGAAGAGACCAACCCGCAACTGGCTACAGCCTCCCTTCAGGTAGCTGTAGACAGCAAAAACAGAAGGCAGCAGGAGAAAAATGACCTAATGAGAGAAGTCATTTGGGTGCTTGTTTTTGATGGAGGATGAGGAAGTTGCTGGTGCAGAGTGAGAAGTGCAGGGATCAAACCCAAAGAAAGAATGTGTTGTGAGAAGAAATGGCAGAAAGTAGATACAGCACTCCAGTTCCTGAGAGGGAGTAGGGATGTGTTCATCAGCTAGTATGTGAGGAGAAAAATGTAATCTTCTTACTGGTTGCTTTCCCAGTCAGGAGAAGACATAATGAATATTGTGCTCTATGCTGTGTAGTGTTGATGTACTTAAACATTTCACGCTCTTCCTGAGACCTTAGTGTTACAGACTGAGTTCTGTATACCAGAACCAATCTATTTATGCTATATTTTTCCTGATGGGAAAGGGGAAAATGGATGGTGGACTTAATTTTGCATGTATGACTTTGCCTTGAGTCTGTGCACATTGCTGGTGACCAGATTTGATTGCAACAATTATTTTCTTTTAAGGCAATCATTTTCTTCTGTCTTTTGAAGTTGCCTGTGAATAAATAGGTTTACTCGGTAGTATTACTGTCAAGCAGTCTTGTCCTGCATGTAACTTTTTGGCCTTTAGG
Source organism: Melanerpes formicivorus (assembly GCF_026170545.1). Taxonomy (NCBI): domain Eukaryota; kingdom Metazoa; phylum Chordata; class Aves; order Piciformes; family Picidae; genus Melanerpes; species Melanerpes formicivorus. The sequence continues at coordinate 11,143,972 of NW_027142368.1, read as the reverse complement.
TGTTTTGAAAGTGTCTTTCTCCAAAGGGAACAAGTAACTAAAAACCACACGTATGTGAAGTCTTGCTGGCTTTAGAAATCTAAAAGGGACAAAGGGGCATAAGAAGCATGCATTTAGTTCAGAATACAGTGCAAACCTTTGCAAACCTAGAAAGAAAGAGCTTGTCTTTAAGTATGCAAATTGGTCCTCAGACTTCCTGTCACAGTAATACTAGCCTTTAGGTCAGATGTAAATTGTTTTCTTAAACATTAAGCTTGTCCAAATGTAAAACCAATGTGATGTGACCTTTTACTGGAAGTAAGATCAGTGAGGATCTCACTGCCATTGAATATAAATTGAACTCTTCATATGAGAATTCCTGGAGTTTATTTCTGCTGTATTTTACTGTCATTATCCAAGAGCAGTCATAGTAATATGACACTGGTTTAAGTAAACGTACTATTAGTGGGGGGAGGGGAGGAAGAGTGACTAGCAAGTTCTATCAGTTAAGAGCTGGAGCAAAGAGGAACAGAGGTGTAGCAGTTTGCATAACGTTAGAAGTGAGATCCTGAAATCAGTGGCTTGGATGACAGAACATAGATTATAATCATCTCACTGTGGTGGTTTTATCTGTGACAGCATGTGTTATATAAATGAATGGCCAAAAAGGTTTCTGAAAACATTTATTCAACAGTACAGTGATTATCAGGTAAGGCAAATAAGATATTACTGTAATAATATTACTGCTGAGGGGAAATGAAGCATACAGAATACAGCAGCATTTGCCACCTTGTCCAATTGTTGTAATACTAATTTTCAGAAGTCTTGTATACAAGTTTCAGCTTGTGAGGTAATGCTTGGTTGCAAAAATGGTAACATCTTATCCTGTTGAATTCCTTTATGGCTTAAGAACTAGCAAAAATCTTGCATGTTCGACATTTTGTGGATATTTAGTCAGATGTTTACAATATTATCTTTGGGGTTTCAGGTTAATCTGCTAATTGACAATGAAGCGGAGAAGGATTACCTTTATGATGTGCTGCGAATGTACCACCAGTAAGAGCTAGCTTTATATATGTTTCTGTAAAACTTTACTAATGTTTTTACATGTAAAGAGTGAATATTTAAGATTTTGTGATGTGTGTGCTACTAGAAAAGTAGCTTGAAATGACAATTTTCATCCTGTTTAATGAACTATTCTACTTCGTAGCCTGCCAACAAGGAGAGAACATGTCTGTAATCACTTATAAAGTTACTTGGATTTTTGACTTAGCAGTTTTGTAACAGAATTTGGTGGATTCATATTAGAGGGGAAGCATCTGTATGATAAAGGTGTTCTTGAGAGTATGATAGAATTGTTCTTAGGAAAAGAGTATTCAAATTCATTCATATTTCCAGATAATACTTGTTCATTTGCAACAGAGGTTCTCATTGGGTTAACTTTTAAAAGATTTTTGATAACTGTTCAAAGATTTGTTTGGAACTGTTTTATCTGAGAGCTGAAAAAAATTTAGTCAGGAATCTTATTTGGCATGTTTAACAACTTTAGCTTATTACAACATAATGGGGGGTGGCGGAAATGGTAAGGTGATAGGCCTATTACCAGTCCTTTTGCTGAACTGATTTAAGCCACAGTTGCATAGGACTTGTATTGTTGCAAATGAGCTAAGCCTCTAACCCATTGTTTTTCAAAGAAGATGAAAATGCATTTTCCACTCATCACAGACAAGTGGCTCTGATAAACATTGTTTCCATTCACATCTTAATCAATAGCATCTCTGCTGAGTGAAATGTAGATGTTTCCATCCTGTGTTTGCACTGAGCTATAGTTATGGGTGTATTCAGCTGCATATCTGTTTCATTTTCACTTATGTCTGTCTAATTACTTCTCCATTCATAAACTCTCTTGTTTGGAAAGCTGGTTGATTCAGTAGTTCTTAATTATTTAAAATCTTCCTGAAGTTACAAAATTAATAATGCATATAGTAATTTTTCTTCAGCTGCCAAAGTTGCAATATCTTGAGCAAAATTTCCAAAATCTCTGTGTACATATGTAAATGATTTATCATTTTTTGGAATACATTATGAAATATTCGAGGACAGAAAAATCTGCAATTGCTGATGGAATTAACATTTAATGTCTTCTTAACTGTGCCCAGCAACTTCAAAAGCATTTGACCTCCAATCTCATTTAATATGTATTCCTGGTTTGTATTGTCAATGCACATACCTGAGAAATAGTATATGCCAAGTAATGTAAATTGTAAGAGAGATAATAACAAATAATAGAGACTCAGTTTAACTGGATGTTGTGTAGGAATTGTCCCACTGAGCCTTAGGGAGCTGTTCCTCCTCTCTTGCAGCTGGTCAACAAACTATATTTTTTTAGACCTATAACTATGCCAGTGCTGACAGTATCTGGGAGACTGCTTTGCACAGCTCTCATAAATCAGATGTTCACAGTGGTTTAACTTCTGTAGATGTTTGTTTATGGGTTGATGGCTCTTCCATATAGATTTGAAAAGAAATTTAAAACTTAAAATAAATCTTTGCTCTAGCTACTGAGCCTCCTGACTATTTTTTTCAGTCCCCCAAGCTCAGGAGAGGAATCAGGCTGTAGACTAGATACACTTAGGAGGATTTCTAACTAGTAAGGAAGAAACAATTTAGTAGGCAGGTATATCTGATGTGTTATTTCCAAATGTTTCTGTATGTCTTTTGGGGACTCTGAAAGTAAAGATGTCATCTATAGAAGTGGCATTTAAAATTTAAGCTGTAGATAGGAGATCTCCGTTATTTTGAAGGTTGCTTTCTCAGCATAGTAGGTTTTGGTTAAACTAGTATCTGCATCAGTAACTTCAGTAGATTGAAATGACATGTGAACATTGAAGCCATATGTACAGAAAGGTATTACATGGTGCTGTGTGTTGATTATTGTGCCTGTTTTCTCACTGGTTTGTATTTGTGGGGGTTTTTTGTTTGTTTGAGTTTTCCTGTGGTTTGTTTGGAGGTTTGTTTGGTTGGGTTTGTTCTGATTTTTTTTTTTTGCTGTTGTTGTTTCCTCTGTGGATTTTGTTTTGTTTGCTTGTTTTGTAGGTCTATGAATCTCTCAGTGCTTGTGGGGGACCTAAAACTTGTGATTAATGAGCCAAGCAGATTGCCTCTATTTGATGCTATCCGCCCACTTATCCCATTAAAGCACCAGGTGGAATATGATCAGCTTACTCCCAAAAGATCAAGGTAAGAGTGTGCAGAACAATGCATCTAACTTAAATACTTGAGCAATAATGCTTGAGTTTTCAGATAAATTCTGAGGAAAATATTGTTCACCTGTGCAGAGATGGGCATAATTATTTCACTTCTACTGTGTTTGATAGAAGTGCAGTTTTGAGCTAGCTGAAATAGGTTGCCAAGTAGTTTAATCTAGTAAAAGCAAGGTAAGGGAGTCAAGAGCAGTGCCTTCCAGTTGAAACAATCTTTTTCTCATTTTTCCTGCATTTAATAATAAAAATTCTTACAGCTCTATAGACATCTCCAATATTTGCTGATGGTTTATGAGAAATGCTTGATAACTTTAGCTGACACGTGTCCATCCAGGCTTCTGTTAACTTGCCTTTTTTTATGCCTAAATGTTACAAGAGAAAATTTTGCTGTAACTTTCACATGAAATATTATTGCCACAAATTGTTATGCAGCTGAACAGCCAAGTATCTTTTACTTTCACAGAAAGCTGAAAGAGGTGAGATTGGATCGTTTGCATCCTGAAGGACTTGGAATAAGTGTGAGAGGTGGAGTGGAATTTAGCTGTGGCCTTTTTATCTCCCAGTTAGTTAAAGGAGGCCAGGCAGACAATGTTGGACTTCAGGTAAGGAAAAATATATTCATGGATGTTGTGATGCAAAAAGGCTTTTGCTACCATATTAGGGAAGAGGACAGTAAGGCTTGTTCTTCTGTATTTAGAAACAGCTTTTTGCTAAGATGCTCTTTGTCACTTGTTAAAAAAAAAATCTGAAAGTGTTATGCTTAGTTGTGCTACTCTAAGGATGTCAGGTTTGGTTTAGTTATTTCTCAATATGCAAGACAACTACTGACTTTCTGTGACCGAGCCCATCATACTGCATGATGGCAATAAACAGGATTGTAAAGGATTTTTGGGCTGGCTTGTACAAGTTTTACTGCACCTCCGAAGGTGGTGGGAGTTTGGCAGGCAAAGCAGGGACAGTAAGGGGGAAATATGCTTGAGACTGTACGCATTTGTTAAGGTTAGGTTATATATATTAATATCAGCATCAACAGATGGTGCTTTGCAGCTCATTTACCTGTCTGACTTCCATTTTTCTGGTATGTGGTGCTAAAACTCAGCCTAAATTGCCTTCATAATAGGTAGCACTAGGGCTTTCTGAACCCCACCGAATAACAAGAGCTGACAGGCAGCCCATTGTTCTAAATTGCTGTCTCGAATTAGAGCCAACTGCTTCTGAAATTTCACCCACCTGCTTTATTTAACATTTTCTATCCCAAAAATGCTGTCTGAGGAAGGTATTATGACCTTCTATTATACCACCAATTTTACATCGTCCTGCTTTTTTCATAAATACCAATTAATTTTACATTATTTCTCCTTGAAGTAGTTTCCAAGGTACATTAAAATGACTGAATGATCATGAAGGCCTACTGAGGCATTTGTAGTTTTAGCCCTTTTTTTAACTACAGTTTCTCTAAAAGGCAAGTGTTTTGTCCTTTCATGAAGACATGTGCTTCATTTTTTTCTTTCCTGTGATTCTGATACTTATGTCTTTTGGGATTCTGCTGAATACAAAGAGATAGAGATTGGTGTGAGTGATGAAAGTGCACAAAGTATACAAAATGAGAACTTTGAAACAGTGATGTTATTATGTAAGGACCCTTCAATCTCCTGGAAGCACTAAATATTGTATTTCTTACATTAAGATTTACAAATAATGGGCATTTTCCTTGGGAAAAGTTAGGTTTGCAGCTTTTTGTTTTGGAAGTCTGTCATCTCCCTGTTTAATAGGAAAAGGGGATACTGATATATAATAACAGAATAATTGTTACTGCTCTACTCTGTTCCATCCTGTTGACTTTTATCTCTACTGCTTGTGATTCAGAAGGTTGGTATACAGTGATACCAGTACAAAAGTAACAAAATATATGAAACCAACTATTAACTGAGTATATGGACATTCGAGTGAGTGAAAACTGCCAGCCTGACTTTTTTGTTTCATGCAAAGAGGAGTATTAAAATATCTCTATGAGAAAAACTTGATCCCATACAGAAGGAAAAAATAAAATACGCTCTTAGATGTATTTATAATTTTTGTTAATATGTTCCTCTTAGAGAGATGGTGTAGTACTAACAGATAGGAGTTGCTTTGTGAATGATGACATTCTCAGAACAACACTAGCTTGCTGATAAAGGAGCTGTGTGGAGATTCACAAACATCATTGCCGTTTACAGTCCTGAAACTAGGATGCTTCTTTGCAGTTATTAACAGTGGGTTTGTGCAAATCCAGGCTCCATGGTCTGTTACAGCCTGCGTGATGCAGAAGAGTAAAAGAGAGATCTTGAACTGAGCTAAAACAGAAGAACCAAACAGATAAACAGAAAGGGCTAACTAGATCAAATTATATAACATTCTGTAATGAGATTAATCATGTGCAAATTTCTAGTATTTTTGCAAGAGAGTAATCCAGAGGTGGGAATGCAGCAGAAATGCTTTTTTAAGCATTTTATTGTTGAGGAACTCAACAGTCCTTTGAAAAGCAGAGGTTACTCACTTTCCTACCATTTCCTAAAATAACCATCAGAATCCTAAATAGACTGAAAGTCTTTGTTTTTTTTCAGTAGTGTTTTGTAGAGGATACGGAGTCTTTAGGCATAGGCCACAAGTCTGACTAACCTCTGAAGCATTTCACTTCTTGGTGGTAGAGTTACATTGCCAGTGCTAATCTCAGTCCTAAAAATGCATGTACAGTGGTTTTGCTGGACTGTATGGCTGCCAGACCTATGGAATAGTTGGGTGGATTTTGAATGTTTGGAGCAAGATGAATGCTTTGAATATTTAGAGCAAGTTGGTAGGATGAGTGTTCTTCCATGGCAAGGGCTATCAGGGTGCAATACTAAACTATATCCTGTGTGCCTTTCCTTCTCTGATTCCACATCAGAGTGTACGTTGAAAAGCCTTCATTGCCGACCTATTTCTGCTTCTATGAAAGATGATATTAAAAATCTGACTAGTTTAAATTAAAACAGTCACAGTCTTAGGAGAACTGCGTATCCCAGGCAGGCCATGGCCCTGGGTGAATTTTTGGATGGCCAGCAGGTGGAGCAGCAGTCCCACTGGTTGAGGACGGGACCGACTAATCAGGAGCTGGGAACCACAGTCACCTGTCTCTCCAAATTTGTTCTCGCCTGCAGAGCAGTCATATGATGCATTTTCTTTTATGGTCTTCTGATGCTGTGTTGTGTCAAGTAAAAATCCTTTAAGTTCAGTGGAGAGGAAACTGCATTAGGAGAGCTGTGCTGGTACTGTGGATGTGTTAATGTTTGTGTCCTACCGCAAAGTTTGTGAAAGTGATGAACATCAGCAGGTGGTTTCTTGCTCCATTGTTCTTTGGGTTTGTTTTGTTTTTAGCTGAACAGGTCACAGTAGGAAGATTCAGTAATGTTTAGTACATATGGAAAAAAAACCAGAAGGTGATGGCATGGCCAATGTCCTGCTGCCCAAGTGTAGACTAGTCACAGTGTGTATTTGTGTGACAGTTTTTAGGACACAGGCCATACTGAGGAATTAATGCTTCCAGTTCCCCTCCCTTCTTTCACATAAATGCAGTGATGCAAGTTTAGGCTTTTGGAGTTCAGTTGTGCAGCGCTCCATCTATTACCTAAAACTGTCAGTAAGGTACAAAGAAGTTGGTCTGCAGTGAGCTAGTCTGTGACTTCTTTACATTTTTCCAGGCACATACTGCCATCAGACTTTTGTGATGGAGGAAACAGTGGATACACTGAAATTTGGCAGCTTGAAACTTAAGTGGAATGTGTTAGGCAATCATTAGCTGGTGTTAATACTGCTGTGAAAACCAACATATTTGCAAGGAAGCCACAAAGTTTCATTAAGACAAAATCATGTTCTGCTGATTTTATTAAGAAGAGTCCTGACAATTCTCAAGGTGACATTTTGCTGCATTTTACATAATTATCCACAGTAGCTCTTAAGGAACACTACTAGAGAGAAGTATAGCCAAAGTATGTAGCTTTTTGTTGTTGCAAAGATCGAAGTACAGAGGTGTAAGAGGCTGTGTTTGATAGTTTGTTGGTCATAGAAACTTGGAAATTTCTAGTCATATCAAACCTGGATCTATGTTAAAGGAAAGGAAGCTTTTTCAAATAAAAGCTTTCTAGTGATCTACTGTCATTTTATCACCAAACTTTAATGTTAGTTCAGAACTTAATATTAATTCTCTCTTTCATCTTGAGGTTGGAGATGAGATAGTTCGTATAAATGGATATTCCATTTCATCATGCACACATGAAGAAGTCATAAACCTCATTCGCACAAAGAAAATAGTGTCCATAAAAGTGAGGCGTAAGTAACAAGAAAATTATCTGTATCACTAAAAATTGCTGGTGATCTGTAGAAAGTGTTATTTAACAAAAGTATTTTTCTTTTTCAGACATTGGCATGATACCTGTCAAAAGGTAACGGTAATTAATTTGAAAAGTCATTTTCATAAAGCCTCTTCAATATCCAAAGAACCTCTCTGTTCATCTCTATATTTGAGAATGTGTGAATGAGCATCTCCATAGCTGGATAGACAGGTGTCTTTTTTGATGAATTTGACTTTTTATGCCAGTTGCCTCCTTAGACAAACCAGGTTTCATTTCCTCATTGGTGTGTATTAGCTGGAAATGTCACTATCAATACATGTAGCTTAACAGAAAGCCCCACTGCTTCTCTGTCTGCATAAAACTTGAGGATTGCTTCAAAACTTAGAAAAAAATTCAAATCATTGTCCTCTTCCAATTTTCATTAAAAAGTAAAATTTCAAGTGGAATGTTTGAGAAATGTTAGTGATGGAAGGTGCCTCTTTGCATAGACATTCATGTAATCTGTTCAAGTTGTCCTGGTTATTTTCATAGTCTTTCTTAGAGTTTCTTAAAATTGTTTCACTTGCTGAGTACCACTTTTCTCAGTGTTGTGTTTGACCACCTTTAGTAGCCTAAAGAATGGCATACTTGTTTGATGTTCTGTTCAAACTACTGGAAAATAAGCCAGTTGTTGTGAAGAATATTCAAAGGAACTCGTGGATACAAGGAGATCACATTCCAAAGTAGCTTCTTCAACATATTCATATTGATTTTCTCCCCATTATTTTGAATTACTTTTTCCTTCCAGTTCAGCAGATGAACCCCTTAAATGGCAGTACGTGGACCAGTTTGTATCAGACTCTGGGGTAAGAGATAAATCTCTTATTAACATGTCTTCTGGAAAACCTGCATTAGTTCTGAAGCACTTTCTCCTTTGACCTTATCACAAAAGTTATTGTACGTGTTTCTATGATGCAGTATTTTGTTACAGGGTTTCTGGGAGAAATAGCCTTTGTGGTATGAAATTATTCTAGACTCATTAGATAAGGAAAGGGCAGGATACAAATGAAATATCTTTTCCTCATTAACTGCTACTCTATTTTGCTGGAGCTTATTAACTTACCAGGCTATAGTTCTACTGTACAAATCTTTAACAGATTATTTGGCCTATATTAGCTATATTAGTGGAGGAATGACAGATTATCAGTATAAGGGACTTCTGTGGGTTGCAGCAGTGAAAGGAGAGAACACAATTACTGTTCTTTTGCTTTCAGGAGGAAAAACTCAGTTGAATAGTCATGTATTTTCCCACTCTTTTGTCAGGAAATATCTTAATTATTATTTTATCCTATCACTTTCCTCTAATTTTCCTTCACCCTTTTCTGAAGGCAGAGTTTGACTATTGAAACAATGTTCTTCAACCCAAAAGAGAAGTTTAATCTTTAACCTCAGCCATGCACCTCCACTAAAATGACTGTTCTTCAGGATCAGGGATCTTATCTTGATGTTGGCAGATTTTGATTCCTGACTCCATGAAGTTTCAGAGTAGTCTTGATACAAGGTCAACACAGAGTAACATCTGCAGTGTTTTTTAATCCCCCTACAGGAAGGAAAGGGCAGTGTTGCTGGTCTTGCTTCTTCTGGAGGGAGAGACAGTAAAGAGAAGAAAGTCTTCATTAGCTTGATTGGTACAAAAGGCATGGGATGCAGGTGAGTACATGTTTCTTACTTAATATCACCATTTTAAGTGAGGCATCCAAGGCTGTTATTCCCCTCCTACATTGATATCAGGAAAATGGAGATTCACATTGCATCAGGAAGGCAAACTGGCACACTTACCCTGGCAGCTTGTTGATGGAGGTTTTGGAGGAGAAGGGATATTATAGGATTTCTTACATAATCAGTAATATGTAGCTGATGTTATTGAGATTGAATGTCACAGAATGTTTTCTAAAGCATAAGTTTTTATATTAATTGGGAGATTTAGATATGTGGGTTTTTTTTCCAATTATCTACAAATCTGGAGTGGTGGTATATCCTCTGCTGGATATATTAGCTACAAAAATAATCGCTGTGTTTGGGCCCAGCTTAGGCTGCGGCTTGAAATTTCCAGTCTAGATGTTGGCCCCTAATTAAAACATCCTGCTTCCTTCTAATTAATCATCCTGAGAACTAACATCATATTATACATGTAGTATACTGCAGTTCAGTGAGTAAATGTGCAAGCAATGAGTATTCTTTATTGTGTAATGTGCTTATTTTCAGATGTCATTAGTGTCCCAGTCACTTATTGTGGTTCTTTTAAAATCTACTTGCTGGGGGGGGGAACTTAAACCTAGCACACTTAGCAGTACAGATCTATGGGTATACTATGTTAGTTTCAATGTCAAAGGATGTTTTTCTTAAGTCACAGTTTTGTGGTATAAAGGATAGAAGAGCAGGATGACAAACCATTGGGTGCGTACTGGCAAGTTTCTATGGTTTTTTTCAGAGTAGGTTAATACCAAAAAAATAGTCTTTGATTTGAAACAGATAATGACTAAGCAAATAAGAATTCTTCCTGAATTACACCGTATTAGTCTATAAATATTATCCTATAAAACTTCCCTTTTTTATATTACACCAGTATTTCCAGTGGTCCAACCCAGAAACCAGGCATTTTTATCAGCAATGTTAAGCCGGACTCTCTTTCAGCAGAGGTGGGCTTGGAGGTAAGCATGTCACCCTCCAAGGTAGGTACTTCCTTCTGGAAGTTTTGTTTGGTATTTACTGCTTCAAGGAGTATGGATCACTGTGAAGTCACGAGCCGAGTGGGGTTTTGCAGGGGAAAGGAGGACCTTGCCTTTAGGAAACTCTCTTCATTTGTAATTTAAAACATGAGATGCCCTCCTGGATCAGACCAAGAGTGCATTGAGCTCAGTATACTCTGCCAGTACCAATGCTTAGTGTATTAGGAGTGTTAGAGGTCATATTAATACATGTGCTAATTTAGCATCTGTACTAAAATTTGGATTAACTTCTTTAGGTTGGAGATCAGATTGTTGAGGTAAATGGAGTGGACTTTTCTAATGTGGATCATAAAGAGGTAAGATTATGTCTTTCTAGTTCCCTGAATTCATAATTGTCAGCTCATTAAGCATCTATCTGTTTTTTCTTGCTGCAAAAACAATATATTTTGATACTGGGTTACTTAACCAAGGAGTTTGTATAAGGAAAATGAGATTTTTGAGACCTGAATACCTACCACCCTGTTAGATTCAGGTAGTTGTGGAAAGTCCACCCTTGAGAACCAGCATCTTTTATCCTATAAATACTGACTTTTGTATCGTTTCAATTTGCAGGCTGTCAGAGTGCTCAAAAGTAGTCGTACATTGACTATCTCTGTGGTAGCAGGTGCTGTAAGTACTATATTTATAAAAGCAGAACATTTGTGAAAATTATGTGGGCAAATAAATGGTGAAAATAAATAGATAAGAAGTAAAGCTGCATTTCTTTGTAATGTCTATACCACTAAATTCTCTCAAACCAGAGCAGTATTGAGTGTTTTTTTATTATTTCAATGATAATTATCCACTGTTGCTGCTCAGTTGAGTAGTTGCATGCCTCCTATGAGATGCTGAGCACATCATAACATTAAGGCTGAAACTGAAAGTTGCACTTTGGAATGAAGTGGTCAGATCTTTCAGGGTCTTTCAGAGAACATCCTCAGAGAGATGTGAGGAAATGGCAGGTGTGCTGGTATATAGTTAGGTTTCGATTGTTTCTGATTAGAGCTTCATTCATGAGACTTTTCCACAACTGATTTAGGTGGCGGTTCTGATTACAGGGAAAGGAGCTGTTCATGACTGAAGAAGAAAGGCAGAGAGAAGCACGTCTCCGTGAGCAAGAACGCCAGGAGCTAATGCATCAGAAGCGACTTGCACTGGAAACTAACAAAATCATCAAGGAGCAGCAAGAGAAAGAGAGATTGTAAGGACTATGTATAGGACAGTGAAAATATTTGCCTGCATTTGAAAAGGGCATGGAAGACAGGAGCAATGTCTTTCCCAGCTTAGATTAACTTAATTTTGTTGTTTCAGAAACTCTGTTCATAAATCCTTCTCCTGTGGTACTCTGGATGCTCCAGGTTTTTAAAGCTTATATCATTCAGTGTGGCTTGAGTAGAAGGGTCACTTTATTCCCTGTAATACCCCTGTGATTCAGTGTGATATTAATTATTTTCCTGATACCATTCCCTCATCCGTTATTTTTAGCAGGACAGTTACAAATCTTATGGTCTTAAAATAACACTATGGAGCTGTCTCAGAAGGAGATAGTGACTTACAAAGTAAAATAGATTATATGCCCTGGCTGTCCAGATGGTCCTGAATATCCTCAGGGTTCCTGTGAAAATATATTGAACCCTCAGTATTCTTAAAGATGACTTAAAAGGAACATTTTTCCTCAAAGCATATGTATTTACTGTCTGTATCTCTTACCAACTACATGCTGACACGCTTTGTGCAAATTCTTACTTAGGAAATACTATTTTTAACATGGTGTCCTAATTCCTCTTTATTATAGAAGAAAACTGGAGATTTCCCAGAAGGCTGCAGAGGAAGAAGAGAGATATCGCAGGGAAATAGAGCAGTAAGTAAAAGCCTTACATAGGCATTATTGCAGCTCAAAAAAGGATCCCTGTTTATTAGATCTGATTGAAAACATTTGGCATGTATTAGTGTAGTATTTTTGTAGCTTATAATTTGTATCTTGTGTAGCTTATATTAAATAAAAAGGAAAGAAAAATGGTAAAACACAGGTAGTTTGTTGTGAGAACGTACAGAGTGTGGAAGTTGGGTGCCTTTTCAGTCTATCAGTTCTGAAAACAGAAGCTATGTAGATTTAGACTAGAATAAAGACTATGTGATGCTAATTGTCATGAGTAGAAATTTCAGCTGTAAATTTTCAGTAGGCTTTTGATTTTCTTGGGAGAGAATGAATTAAAGTAGGAAATTCTATAACAAAGATGGATTTTGTTATCAGTTTATTATGGTTTAAAAAAAATCTGTGATTCTAGGAACTAGACACATTCAAAGATTGTATCGTAATGAAGTCAGTACTATAAATGTAACTTAAGCATTGCTTTACATTTGTAACTTTAAAATTAACCAGTATAATAACATGATTGTTATCACAGCAATTAATTTCCCTTCCAAATGATGTAGGGAAGTTGCTTGGAAGATAGTGTGAAATTGCACAATATCTGTTTTGACGTAGCCCTTTAGAGCTAGGATTGAGCCTGAAGTATTCATCTTTACACCTTGACATCATAAACGGTTTTTCATTCATATTCATGCATGTAAGTCCCTTTTTCAGGTACCTATAGTAGCTAAAATTTTCTGATAGAAAAAATGTAGGGATTTATGAGTCTGTGAGGTGCAAAAAAGGAACATATTCTTCAGTTGTCACTAGAGAAAAATCTTCTGACAGTCCTGCTGTGGGCACTGCTGCAGCATGTGGATGAATTCTTGCACATTTTCTAACTCCTGAAGAATAGATAACATCTTGCTCTTTATTGTAGTCTGCTGTAGAAAATCCTTCATCAGCCATGGAAAGCTGCTATAAAAGCAGCTCAGGTGAAGAATTATTCCGTTCTCCAAACCCAGATTGCTTGTCTGTTCTAAGGAACATTTGGTATCTGCAGTGTCAGTCCTCTGGGTGTAGAGGAAGGAGGATGGTAGGTTTTATACTCAGAGTTCCTAGATGCCTTTTTTTTTCCCCTCCAGGATAACAGCAGAAGAAGAGAAATTTAAAAGGCAGTGGGAAGAAGACTGGGGTCCTAAAGAACCTCCTAAATCTCTACAAACTGTAACTGCAGAAGTGCACTCTGCCCCTCGGTCCAAACACAAATGTAAGTGGTTCATTTCAGTCTGCTTCCTAGGAAAAGTAATTTTGAGGCACATTGCTGAGCTTGGTGGAATATACCACGAGCCTGTGTCCAAGCCAAGTTAGCTATGACTTGGTTATGACTTGGTTATTTGGTTGTTTTCAGAAGGCTGGAAGCATATGATAGATCAATAACTTTTATTTAACAGGTATCTAATTCAACAAATCTACATCTACTCAAAAAGCAGCAAGTAGAAGAGTTGTCACTGTTCAGTGTTTGGCCTGTCTCTGTTTTCACAGTTCTTGAATCAATAGGCCTGTCCTGATTTCCACTATATGCTTAAATAGAAGTAATGCTTCTTTGTTTTCAGTATGATATGAAGCTGATATTGCAATACTAGATTATGCACATATCAACACTTTCATCTCAGTGAAGAAAGTATCACTTATAATAAGTAATATTACAGGGTTTATGGGCATTTTGTTAAAGACTTTTAGTTTTCAAATAGAAGGTATGAAGGCAAGTGTTTGGTGTCGTTCCCAATTTTGAATTAGCTTCAGGCTTTCTGCATTCAAGAAGAATTGTAGAATAAACCAGGTTGGAAAAGACCTCAGAGATCATTAAGTCCAACCTAATACCTAACACCTCATGACTAACTAAACCATGGCTTCAAGTGCCACGTCCAATCCTTTTTTGAACATCTCCAGGGACAGTGACTCCACCACCTCCCTGGGCAGTACATTCCAATGGCAAATTACTCTTACTCTTTCTGTGAAGAACTTAATCATATCAGCAAATAATTTAACATAATTTTGTATTTGGGGTGAGATTTTGGGAGGTGGATTGTTTGAAGGTAGAAAACCAGTACTAGATTTGCAATCTCATTGGGAGTGAGTGAATACATTTTGTACTCTTCCTATCATTACCTTTTTTTCTTTTCCCTTACTCTAAAACACTGTATTATGGAGGATGGAGGCTAAGGTTTTGAGTATTTTTTGTCTGCTTGTTTCTAACTAAAAAAGGTATGAAATCTGTGCTTTTGCCTTGGAGTAAATCAATTTAATGCTTTCAGAAAAATCTAATAATCTTTTCCTTCATCTCTTCAGCAGGACTTCTGTCCTCTTACTTCAGCAGTCGGGGGAGGAGGGGGCTGTAGGAATGTCTTGAGGCTCCTTTGCCTCTTCCATGAGTAGTAAACAACTTCATATATTGAATGTCATAAAAAAATGTAACAGAAGTAATTATTGCAAACCACCAAAGAAACACTAAAAAAAAATAGAGGAAAAAATAATTCTTTTCCTAGCTCTTATTACAAATCTGGTTTTTGTCAGCATGTCTTTCACATCTGATTTATTCCTTCTCAGGCTAAAGTATTTACCACATCATTTTTCTGCATATCACTTTCTTCAGTTCATGCTCTTTGGATGACTATGTTGAAAATGTAATGATGATGGTATAATGATGTTTTCAGCTGATGCAATAATGATCTTGCATGCTCACAACTTGGGTATCAAAGCATGTAAGCAGGTACTAATTAAAAATACGCAATCAGAACTTTTAAATCAATTCCTAGTGACCTAATCATGAGAAAGGTAGGCACATTTCTAAGAACTTGGAAAAGTCAGGCTTCTGTCCATGAGTTGCTGTGTGTAGTAGCAGGTCTGTTAATAATTTCAATAGATCATCTATCAGAATAGAAAAAAATCCTACTTTTTCATATGTGGGTTGTATAGATTTGGAAATATATTTTCCTTTTTTATGTTTTGGGGTGTGTTTTCTTTTCTTTCCTTTTTGTGGGTTTGGTTTTTTGTTGTTGGGGTTTTTTGTGCGGTTTTGTGAACTTTTCTATTCCTACTATCACTTTCCTCAGTGAATCGATCTTTTTTCCCTTCCCTTTCACAAAAAGGCTGTATTCAGCACAGCCTCAAAACTGATTTGATATCAGTGGAAAGTCTGCTTCAGAAGTAGTTATGTGACTGAGCAGGTAGAGTTTGTACACTGCTTGCTTTTCCATGAGCTTCCAAATTCTGAAGGAATTTGAGATGCTTGGAGCTTAACTGGCAGTTAAGCACTAAGTTGAAAGCTGAAGATAGAATGTGGAGAGCGTACTAAATTGGTATTGGATGAAGGAAAAAGTGGAAAGTGCTTGTTCCATAACTTGAGAAGCCTGTGTTGGTTCCTAACCTGATTATGTTGGGGGTTTTTTGGTGTGACTTTGTTGAAGTCACAACTTTTCATTGATGAGAAATTGAGATGGAACAATATTTCTTCTGCGACCATCTTTTATCCATTTAGTTTTCTGATTCTTTAGCACAGTGTCTTCCTCTGTATAGTATTTGCTCCAGTGACAGCACAGTAGGCGGCTTTGAAGCCAGATATCCCAGAACTGATGGTGCTTTCATTACAGGAAAAGCCAGCTACCTCTTGCAGCCTTCCCTTCATAACAGACCAGACTAACTGGCCATGAGCAGATCCTAACTGCTCTTTTTACATTGCTGATCTCTTTTCTGCATCATGGGAACCTCCAATTAGACTGTCATTTCTCTCTCCTCAATCCTTTCCTCCTTTGTTTCTCTAGTAGATGTAAAGGGAATTGCACATGACCAACTTGAGACAGATGACATGGATGAAGTGATCATGAAGCAGGACAAACAGGTTTGCCACTCAGCCTTAACTCCCTATCCTGATTCAGATTCTTCCTGTTCTTCACTTCCTCCTGACAGTCAGTGGTGACACAAAACTGGCTTTTCTAGAGTGATATGTATGGTCCTATGGTAGACATTGAAAGGTTATGATACTCTTACTGTCATTGCTTTCTAAAGGTACCTTGATACAAATAAAAATCTCTGCCAATCCTGCAGAATGGTGGAATATATTGAGAAATCTCTGGCTTAGCAGTGTTTCTTATGTAAAATTATGGTAACTGATTCTTTTGTATGTTTTCATTTAGCAATGTGTTTTTTCCTATTTATGCACTTGGCTTGAAATACTTTATGCTAGAAAATGGAGCTTTTCTTGCCTTCACAAATGCCACTGTGTTCTGCCACAAACTCAGATGAGTTTGTATAACTGCTTTAAGAGACTTGTTTAAACTCATGTGAAATAGGACTGTGACCATGTTAATCTTAGCAATGCGTATGGCTATATGGTTCTCTACGATGTTTACTTGTTGCCATTGCTTTGTTTTCTATAAAATATGTATCAGTAAAATAAGAGTAAAGTGACTCAATGTACTTATACAATCAAGCTGTCTAAGAGCATGTCATGTAATATCGAAACTTTGGTGTTGTGTCTTCAAATAAATTTTAAACAGTTAGATTGAGCTGCACCTGAACCAGCCCATGACTTTTCTTCAAAACCCATCTTTACCTTTTGTAGCTTTTGGGTGGTTTTATCGGTATGAAGGAAAGTTTCCCACAATCCGTAAGGTACTAAGTTTGATATGTAAATGTTTGCTGTGTGTTAGAATTTTAATTCATCTTTTTTTCTTCTTCCTCTTCTTTGTAATTACTAGACTTTTTTAAATTTTGGTTTGTTTTAAAAACCAAATTTCACTCTGTACTAAAAAATTCTATATTAGGAAGTAAACTGAATCCATGGGGAAGATGAATGGAAAGGATGACTCATCCTGTTGTATCTGAATGCAGTGCATGCATCTGGGACTATCTGATATGGATTCATACTCTGGAACAGTTTGGCATGTGTACTGCTCAGTGTGCCTTTAAATTCAGTCATTTTTCAAATGTTGATGCTTAGAACCTTGACTTGACATTTAGTAGACAGTACTAAAGTTAGCTTCTGGTTTATTAGAGGATAATATAACAGCAACAATTGTTGTTAAAGTGCAAACTGCTTTCCAAGGCTTTATTATCAATATTACATGTAGCAGGTGGAAGGAAGATAAATAATGCTATTTAAAGTGAAGCATGTTCATGCTTTGAATTCTCAAAACCACCATGAAAAGTCAGTAGATAATGATAGTGAACAAAGAAAAATCGAAGTGTAGCCTCTGTGGCAATAATGGACAAGTGGCCAGCTATCCCTCCTTTTTTGACTTTTGCATAAATAAAAGGAGAACATGGGCTTTCTGATACAAATTAGGCTCTACCAGTTAAAAAGGAAGAGGGAGGCAGAAATGTCATGTCATTAAAGTAGAAATAAGGATCAGGGTGTATTTCAAAGGCCACGGGAACAGAGGCTTCACAAAGACCATGTAGTTTTTCCCTTTTGGTTGCATTCCGCATGTAACATGATAGAGTTGCTTTGTGCTGTATAAGTTTGCTCACCAGGGTAAATGTTACCCTGTGCTTGCAGGAGCTACTTGGTCTTTGTGATAGACTTTGTTCCTGTGAGCAGTTCAATTCCTGCACTAATCTAAGCCTTCCTTTTGTAGCTGCTTATTTCAATTGTATTAAGGCATGCAATGCTGGTTTAGAACATATGCATGAAGGTGTTTTATGCATAGAATATTCATATCTACCTATACATGAGCATCTGTCACCTGAAAGCAGTCTTGTGTGTATATAAAAATGCCAGAAGAGAGATGGCAAAACAAGGTCTAACCAAAACTATTTGAATATTCCAAGTTTTGTAGTGTGCCCTAGTGTTATAGTTTTGCAGAAATGCAAGAGAGTTGATCTGCCTGATCTTGTCCAACTTAAGTTAATGTGCACAGGCCCTTTAAATGCAGTTGAATTTCCTGCAATTTGCTAGGGAAATGGACATTAGATTCTCTTTTAAAAGACCATCTTCACACTTGCCAGAACTGTAAATAAATTTTCAAGGCGGGTGCTCATGTATTGAGCTTGAAGTTTGCAGTGATTTTAGCCTGTTTGCTAAAAACCAAAAAAGCCCAAACCAAACCCACCAAAACTTCCCAGAAAGGGAAGGAGCGAAAGAAGTCAAAAAGTGACAGTCTGTGTGAACAGAAGAAGAATAAAAAGGAAATGGAGTTTGAGCAAAAACTTGCCAAAGAGAAAGAAGGAATGTTGGAGAGAGAAAAACAACTGAAAATAAATCGTCTCGTGCAAGAGGTATGTTGTGTTCTCCTACCAAATGCAATATTATACTGAACGAAAATGATCTGACTCTTTAATGGAATTATCCTTAGCAGGACATTTGTGTAATTATGTCAAAGATAATGAGGTTTTCAAAAATTGCCATTTCACTGCAAAACTGTTCTCGCATTTGCTGGTTTCTATAGCGAATTTTTGCCCAGCTGAGGATACCACTGCAGTTAATGACTATCCATCTCTAGTGCTTAATTTATGAGAGACAGCAAAATATGAAATAACTATCAAAATTTATCATTAGTTTAAAAACCAATTTAAGTGTCATTTCATAGGTTTGAAATGTGTTTGTATTGTAATGGTACCTATAACTTTTTCTCCTGCACTTGTATGATGGTTAAGGTATCTGAGACAGAACGAGAAGACCTGGAAGAATCAGAAAAGGTGCAACACTGGGTGGAAAGACTTTGTCAGACACGGTTAGAACAGATTTCCTCTGTAGAGAATGAGTCTCCTGAGGTAATACTCTGGTTTCTCCACATATTGCACAATCTCAAACTTACTAGTTTTCTCCTAAAAGCAACAGTGTTTTACCAGAGAAAATTCTGTATTGGTCTTTCCCTTTCAGCCTTTATACTGGGAGGAGAAAAAACATCGTTAATTGATGAATTACAGTCTCTATAGCATTTGTTGTTCCTATAATTGATGGAGGGTTTGGGGTTTTTTAATATTTTAATGAACTAGTTATATTTTGTCCTTTTAAAGTATATTATCATCACAAAATTAACGACTTTATTAGCTCATGAGCTCTTTGGTTTAGGTGGGACATGCTACCAGTAATAAAAGTGAGACTAGAATACCCAGCCATATTTCTTAGTATCCTATGAAAATAAGAACATCATTGATGATGAGCTCTTGAGTGGAATAGGGTTTTGTTTTAAATAGTTCCCTCAAACAAAAGGAGCTGCAGATAGTGATTGTGCCTCAGAGTCTAATGGTTCTAGATGTGGAGTGAGGTTTTCCCACCATCCTGCTGCTCTGGCTTTCTTCCGAGCACAGCTGCTTTCAAGAGGAACACTGCAATCTGCTGAACTCCCCCGAGACCCCCAAAAAATTGCAACCACAAAAGGGACCCTTGGGGAGCACGTTCGCCTGAATTTACTTCAGGTCAATGTGGAGCAGCTCTGAAAAAAAGCAGCTGGTCTTCTGCTCTTCCTGGCCTCAGGCTCAGATCTTTGTGGCTTTTCAGTGCAGGTCTGTGGAATTACTATACTGAGTTTTTTCCCTGTCTAATTTTGACTACCTGGATTCTGCTAGACCCTTGTTCCACTTATTTTTTAAAGTAATAGGGGAAATTGCGTGTTAAAATCACTATTGCATTTCCAGAGCTCTACCCTGATTTAAGACAAGCACCCTGTTTTGTTTGCTCAACCAATTCTTCTATTACATTAGATATAAATATTCTATTACAATTCTACAAAACCACCTAAGCAATTAAACTCACGTAAATCACAAAACCAGAGTGCTTTTGAGGGATAAATGCAGCTGAACAATGTTGACGTATTTCATGCTGGAGCTGCTGCTAGTCAAGATCTCTTGATCTCTGCCAATAAACCCCCCTATTTTCCAGTACCAAGAAGTGACTGGCATGTAAGGAGATCCCAAAGAATGCCAACAGAGAGCACTACTTGAGGGAAGTGTTGTCATTAGACTAAGATGCACGTGTCTGTAGGACAGCTCATCTCTCTAATACTTCCTCAGCTGAGTCTACAAAATAGCAAAATGCAAGAGTATCAACTGGGTTTTCTTAAGTACTTCATTTTGATTACTGATCAGCAGCTCTAACAGCACATGCAGAATCCTTCTTTGCACATTCAACCTTACTTTTTTAGGCAAGCCGTTATGTTCAAACTCTGGAGTTTGTTAGCCTCACAGTGCATCTGGTGTTGATTTGACAGAAATTAGAAAGTCCAGAACCTCCTGAGGATCTGAATTTTATAGCATTCTAAACTTTTTGTTTTGATAGCTGCTTAAGCTTATTTATCCCCCTTGTATTAATGTCTGGTTTTGTTTACACTAGACTTTAACTCCTTTCCCTTTTTCAATGGCATGGGATTTCAGGGCTCATCTTCAATTACTTTCCTTTTATACAATAACTTTTCCAAGGGGCAGAGATTTCTAGCTCTTACGAAGAGAAAGCAAGGCAAGAATTATGTTAGCTATGATTTGTCCTGTGATTTTTGCTTCCTGAAGACACCATGCAGTTCAGTGGTGGTTTTGTGTCAACTCCCTGCCCCACAGTGCTACTGTCACAGCACTCCAATTTCCTTTTTAAACTGGGCACCCAAGGAGTGCTTTTGAAAAAGCTTTTAGAGAAGGAGTTTACATGTTTTGTGTGGAGGAAAAGCCAAAAGCTTCCTGTGCAGGAGCAGTTAAGCTGAGTGATGTTCTAGTTTTTACCATTTATCTCTACAGACATAGACATGTTGCAGACAGATCAGCTGTTAAGGCAGATTTTTGTTGTTGCACATAGTTGGCGAGTGGACGTCCTTCCGCTTCTCCTTCTGCCACGTCGATGAGGCATTTTGCCGGTGGCCTGCAGCTTCATACCACAGATCTTGATGATATAAATTTAGATGAAGTTGACAAGCCTAAACAACGTGTGGCACCACCACCACCCCCAATTGTTACTCCAGCACCCTCAACTCATACACTTCCTACATCAAATGTTCCACTTCCAAGGGCTCCTGCCTTGGCAGTAACACCACCTTCCCAGGTGACCTCATGATTTGTTTGGATGCATGCATTTATTTTGAGATAACTTTCTCACTTTCTTAGTCAAAAGGAAAAAAAAAAATCTAATAAAAGAATCTTCTGCCAGATGTTACTTCAGGAGAGAAATAGCACCTGTTTAAATGTAGTGCCCTTTGATAAGCATTATAGTAGGATTCATATACCCCTTTTTGTGGCAAAAGATTCTTATTTGTTTCAAACAGCCAAACATCCCATATGGTCACTTTATTCTCCACATAATTTTCTGCATGGATTGACTGACTGCATTGTGGGTTTTCTTTTTATTTGCATGTTTACTTGCAAGTAATGGCTTTGTGTTTGCATGGTGGGGTGGAGAAAGATATACAAATTAATTACTTCTCAGGAGAAACAGGCAGCTTATGTGAATAATTGCCCTAATGTTCTCTATGAGTCTCTTCTTAAAAATTTAAGTACACCTATTATAGTGCTTGACCTATGTAGTTTCTATCTTTGAAGTGATGAGAATATGCTAGATCAACTGACACAGAAATGTCAAGTCTCCTTATAGATCACAGTGTCCCAAGCTATGTGTGAAACAAAAATGATGTGAAATGACACAAGAGTACAAAGTACTGGTGTTAAGAGGAGAAATACATTCACCTAATGCTAATAGAAAATACTCAGATAAAAGGTATAATACAGAAACTGTTGTACTGGACCTGGCTCCAAACCCCTATGTTCTAATATATTTCTGGCAGTTTTTTACTGCTAGGTATATTGGAGAAAAGAAATTAATAAATCAAAATACACCAGGTAATAACAATGAAATAACCTAGCCATTAAAAATTGTAAGTCAGTTTTCCCTGAATATTGTTAACATACATGAGGAGACAAGTAAGCTCTTAGTAATGTATTAATAGTGAGCCAAAACCTGCGTTGTAGATAACTTGGTATTCCTGATGTGGTTTCAGGATTGGAAGGAAAAGTAGAAGCTGGACAATTGATCTTCAAAACTTGTCAAATATTTTTGACAACTAAGTATTAAGATAGCTGGTATAAATGGGTCTGTTTCTCAAAAGTATTGTCAGCTATATACTTTATATGAATCTAGTACTAAGTCTTTTACTGTTTAGGTTGTAAGAAACACCTCCCACGTTGGCAAAGCATCTTCTGTGTCAAGCAATCCACTGGTATGTCACTTACTGTTACTAATGAGTGTAGTTTTATGATCTCCCATGGAATTATAATGTCAAGGATTCGGCTTTGCATGGCTAATTTATTTAAAATTCAGCCCATGCATTCATGTTTATGAATCCTTTGTTCTGGTCTGAGGACTTCACGTTTCAACACTTCAGCAACATGCAGTTGATGTTTGTGTTTCCCAGATGTCTGTATGTCACACAGCATATGCTTTGTTCGTCTCTGAACACAGACAAAAAGACCTAGGACCAAACTATATTTTAAACATAGTGGGTGCAAAGAAGCAAGTCGTCATCTGAAAAGCAATCACCATTTGTTTGGTAGCTATGCACTGGTTTTCATTCAGGATGGCTGGATCATAGAATCATAGACTCATAGAATGGTCTGGTTTTGAAGGGATCTCCAGAGGTCATCTAGTCCAAACCCCTCTATAGTAAGTAGGGACATCCTCAACTAGATCAGGTTGCCTAGAGCCCTGTTGAACCTTACCTTGAATATCGCCAGGGGTGCGGCCTCAAGTACCTCCCTGCACAACCTGTTCCAGTGTTCCACTACCCTCATGGTAAAGGACTTGTCAAGTTTCCCCATTCTGAGGCACTCTAGAAAAGCCTGTCTCTAAATCATGCAACTCCAGGTGAAATCCAGTTCCAGTGCAGCTTCAACAAGTTGATAGCTGTGAATCTGCTAATTTTTCTAATATAAAAAAGGTTAGTAATATGATATATTTTGTGGAGTGGAACACATTAGTTGAGAGAGATCCACAGGGACTTTCAAAGTTCTGGTTTAAAAAAAGAGGGCAAACAAAAAACAACACACACCCTCAAAAAAAGAAAAAAAGGCAGCTTTAACCAATTTGCTGGAAGCAATTCAAATAATTTCAGAGGATACAGCTTGTACTATAGGAAGATATCTGGAATACATCACATTTCCTATGAGAAACATTGACAAGAGTGTGCTGAGAGTTGCTGGGGTTAAGTCAGTTTTGAACTCTCCTTGGACAAAACTGTGCTTGATGTGAGTAGGAATTTATTGAATGAAGTCTACAGTTGGGTTAATACATGCTGGATGGTCTCATATGCCTTTGGGTATCTGTACTTTTTAGAGTCAAGGGTAGGTAATTAACATAATTAACCCTTGCTCTTAAGCCAGGATAAAGTAATATGAAATTCTTTATGAAAAGCTGATTGTTACAGTCTTGGTGAATTTCATCTTAAAGGCTCTATTTATCCATGGGTAGTTAAGACCTTATTTGAGATTCACAGTGTTGATATGCTCAACTTCAGTATTTTTTTTCCTGTAGTTTCTCATTTATTTAATTGCCTTTATGGGATAAATGCCAAAAGCAGGGATGAAATTTTTCCATCATTTTGAAGTCAGAGTTTAGGGGGGAAAGCTGCTATTTAGATGCAAGAGAAATTATATTTTGTTATGTTGTCTTTGTAAGTCTTAGTTAAAACAATTCTGTAAGCCTTTAGTTGTATTCATGCCATAAAATTCATTATCATAAACTATTTGATTTGAGTCATCTTGGTGAAATGATGGATTTGCACAAATTACATTGTGAATTGTGGTTTTTCTTAAATTAACCCCCTAGCAACTTGCTCCAAGTCCACCTACCCAACGACATCCAGGGGTACCAATAGTCTCTAAACCCGTCATGCTGCATCCTGACCCAAACTATATGGTCAGGCCAACAATCAAATCAGAGGCCCTGGTAAGCCTTTTAATGTCCTTTCTTTTTCCCCTGAATGCTGCAGTATTATGGGATTTGTTGTTGTCTTCAAAGAATCAATGCTTGCCTCATTTTCTGCTAACAAACTCTTGTAGATTTTCAAGTGATCACTAATGGTAAGTGCGAGAGCATTATTCCATGACCTTCAAGTCACTTTTAGTGACAGTTTTGGTACAGGAGTGCATAATTATTCCAGAGCAGTGTGAAGCCTTGTGAGTCTGTAGGTGGTTTCTTTATTATTATTTATTTACCTGTTGTGTTTTATGATTTTTTATTTTCTTTTATTCTGAATTCATGTTTCTAAAAAATAGTGAAAATTACTGACTTTGTGTTTCCCTTTGTAAATAGGACCAGTTAGGAGTATTTATTCCTGGGAGTCATAACTACTTATACTATTGAAAGTAGAGTTATGTCTGTTGCATACATGGTGTAGGGGTGTGTATCTATGCATCTGTATGAGCAGGGCAGTGTATTGCAACATGAGCTAAGTGATGGACAAATGTCACATTTATATTTCAGTTATTTAATTACAAGCTTTTCCTATACCTGACAATAAATTATACCCACAATAATCCCAGCTGTTTTTAATGAAAGTGCAATTGAGGTTTTTACCATTTTCTTCTTTAATTTAGATATTCTTGCTCCTTTATTTTCCCAGCTACAGTTTGGATAAACCTAAGTGCTGCATCATAATTAGTTTTCCCACAGACATAGTCATCTTGAAATTTCTCTATTATAAGTGGATTAATGTGATAAATTAAAGCAGTTTTTGTAAATTGCTCAAGAGAAGGCAGGTACATGAGCTAAAAATAAAAGCAGCTATCTCCATTGTAGATATTCCTTCAGTTGCAGGCACTGAAGCTTTCATTTGATGGTGTTCAGTAATTCAGCATATCTAAACAATATGAAATTCCTTAGGGGAAGAATGAACAGAGTGAAATAATAATCTGCAGTTAATCTAGCTCTTGGCAATAAATACCTGGCATGCAAATATAAACTAGTTTACAGAGTTGCTAATACCCTTATGTGTGATCAGGCAGACATGGTAAAAATTAAAAATATTGTTTGTTGGTGTTTGGGGGTTTTTGTTACTGACTCTGTACAATCAGTTTGATTGGCAATAATATCCACCTCCATAGGGATATTGCTTATGATGTGTTACGCGTGTATGCACACTTTCCAAATCACAAGTCTGCTGAAATGTTTCATATGTCAACCATCTTCATTCCCCAAATGCCTCATGCCACATGGAAGATAACAGTTTCAGTGGGAGCAATATTCTGATAGGACCTTGAGAGAAACATGTCTGTAAATTGTTTTGGTAGACCTGTTACCTCTTGCTTCTGTTTGAGTTAGTGCAGTAAAGAGTACCCATTCTTTCTCAATGAAGTCACAGTAGGATATGAAGGAAGACTTGCAGAGAGATTGCTTTTGAGTGGATGATACTTATTTACAGCAAAAAGTTAATATCTGGTTCGGCAATTCTTTTATCTTTTGCAGCCACAAGAGATGTTTAAAAGGATGGTGGTTTACAATTCATCATTTAGATCTAACAAAAAACAAGTAAAATAACATTTTCCATGTTTTGTGTGGTACTTCTTGTTTTGACTAACCATTGAATTGAACTTTTCCTTTCTAATCCTGTTGCTCAGTTTCTAAAGCAGGGGGTGCCAGGCAGCCCTAGTGCATGCTGCTAGTCTTGTAAACTTTCAGTGTGTGTCTGTGGCTTCTGATGGTCTAGACAGGTGAAGAATGAAGAAATAGTAAGTCCTTCAGCTTGAACCATAGGTAACTACTTAGATGGTCAGTGCAATCTTTAAGACAATTGACACTAACTGATAAGATTTTTAATTTTTTTAATATATCTTCAAGTTTTCCTTGTTTCTTGTAGTGTCCACTTGCAAGGCTTTTGGTAATAAAATATTTTCTTGGTTTAACAAATAGAGCTGTTGTCATAATATAGTTACTGGTAGGAAATTACAGGAACTGGTGGTGGAAAGCACATATTTATAAAGTCTTTCTGTATTGTGTAGGGGGGTTCTGCTGCATTACTATTTTTATTGCTTTTCTCTGACATTTTCATCTCTTCCTCTCTGCGTGGTTGGTGGTTCAATAGATGGTCCCTGAAAGAAAATAACTTCATGCTTAACTTTGCTGCTCTTAAATGTGTCAGTTTCTGTGCAAAACCCCTTTATTAATACAAGTGAAGTTGGATACGTTGCCAAGTTATATGAAAATGTTGGGACACAGTTGTGAGCTCACAGTGTGAACTGTTGAGCGGTAAACCATTAGGAATAATAATGATTATTTTTTCTTTTGATCAGTTGCAGTCTAGATATGGAAGGGAAAACTGAGTTTGAGATAAGTCAAACTTTGAGCTTGTTCATTATATTGAATGCTAATGTGTTCTGTGTATATAAAAGTTGTGGTTTTAGAAAGTTGTAATATCTGGTCATGATTTATCTTTTAACTCTGCTTTCATTTCAGCCAAGCTTCAATTGCTATGGTCTCTTGATGGTAGAGACTTCAGTGAGCAGCACATTTAATTGTGCAGATTCTTCATATGTTCAGCCATATGAATATTATTATAAGTAAAAAAAATTATTGCAAGAGTCTTAACTCAGCTGAGATGCATTTAGTAGTGACAGAGCAGGCTTAGCACTGTGGTTTCCACTTGGTGCTGTTTGGTTTGCTAGTCCTTGTTTGGATACAGAGGGTACTTGGCTCTGAGAGTTTGTGATGCCTGTTTCTGACAAGGTTTATTACAGTTTAGTGGATGTCTTCATTGTATCACCACTGTATTTGTATTTTTTTGCATCCAGATCACATCACTTCTTTGTCTGCAGGTTTTTTTTGTTACGGGGTTTAGTGATTTGGGTTTTTTTTTCCCCATTTAAAAATTATTTTCCCAGGCAAACTATCTTTAAGGCCAACATCTGTTTTTCATGATGGTGACCTGGGACAAAGAGTTCACTGACTTCTTTTAGATTACATAATGAATTAGTGACTTGGTTGAGACTGGAATTCTTTCTTACAAGTTGCTTGCTCCAGGTCTATAGATAACTACTTCAGCCATGATTCCAAAGATCACTACAAATTCAGCTAGTCAAACTATTGGTTGAGGTAACTATCATTGTAAAATATTACTCTTACAGTTTGGTGAAACTGTTCATAATATTAATGTACTTCATAAATGAATGAATCATTTGGTTCCCCACCCACCCACCCCAGGATGAAATTGGAGCTGACAGAGTGGTAAATGTCCTCAAAACTACTCCATAGTACAACTGGCTCAAACTGTTTGAAGTGTCTTCTGACTGTCAGGATGGACTATTTGCTGCCTTTCTGTGCTTTTCTCTTTTACTGTCATCTTTCATAGCTTACAAAGTTCTGTGTTCACTCACTAATCAATAAAATGGAGTTTGCATGTGCGGGGTGTGCATGAATCTGATATTTTTACAATTAAGTACTGTTTTATTCTCAGGGCTTCCAGAAATATTTGGAAGATTTTGATCCATATTCAATGGTAAGGAGAGAATCCAAATATATCCCACTGTTTAATATAAAAGACACTGGAAAAAAATACATCCTTCATTTTGAGGACTGGGAGGGGGTGGGGTCCTTGGTTTGCTGGGACTTCTGTATTTGTCTTTTTTACTCATGTTGAAAAGGAGATTTCTACAGAAAATGTGATGTGGTGTTCAGATCTTCCTCTAAGACTGCTTTGGAGGAGGGAAAGGGAGGTCCTTTTGCACCCATAAACTACATGGATCAGCCTAATTATTTTGTATTTCCAAGATGGAAATGACTAATGCTTATGTCTTCCACAGTTTACCCCAGAGCAGATTGTGGGAAAAGATGTTCGGCTATTACGAATTAAAAAGGTAGATAACTCTATTATTTGATTAACCTGTATGTAAAGTGTTCATGCAAGCATTTATTCTACAATCCCATGTACTGGGAAGAAGGAAAGATTAATCTTCTGCTGATGGTAAAAAAATAACAGCCTTTTATGAACTATAACATGTTTTTAATAGGAGGGATCATTAGACCTTGCAGTTGAAGGAGGAATTGATTCTCCAGTTGGAAAGATAGTGGTGTCTGCCATCTATGAAGGTGGTGCTGCAGACAAACATGGTGAGTAAGAATGGGGAATTTGAATGCTGCTGCAAAATGGCTCCTTACACTGAGAGTTGCTGGCTCATTTCATAACTGTACATAGCACTGAGAGGCACACTTAGATTGTTCAAGGCAGACAAGTTCTGCCCTGGCTCGAAGGGCATCTCAGAGAGAGGCTCATGATTTGAAAGGTGCTGCTCAAATTAACAACTATGTAAAACCTATGAATAGTGTTTAAGAGGAAATGGTCACTGTTGTGGTATTTTTATCATTGCAGAATTTTTAATAACATGTCCTGAAATTGTACAGCTGTTCTCTTAACAAGGTCTTTTTTCCTAATCTCATTTATAGATATATGTATAGATAGATATATAAAACCAACACTTGATTCTGTGGTGCATTCTGTTAAGATAAACAGGATATGTTCTCCATTATTTCCCAATTTCCAAACAGTGACAATTCTGGTCCTTCCACGTGCAAAGCAATTACCTGACCATGGTTGCACTACTCTGCTTAGTTTTGTTCTTAATGTTATTTTCAATGGCAATTTGCTTGGTAATGTACCTGGCTTTACTCCCAAAATCCCACTGTCTCTCTCAATTTTTAGTGTAGGCCTTCACATACAGTAAAGGCAATTTTCATCATAATCAATACTGCATAAATAGGAACAGAAATTACTCTCAGAATTTTTGTTGCTTACATCTATGTATACCATATTGCTCTTTCCCCAGGAGGCATAGTGAAAGGGGATGAAATACTAGCTGTAAATGGCAAGATATTAATTGACAGCACACTGGCAGAAGCACAGGCAACCCTAGCGAAAGCTTGGAACATGGGTGGGGTGAGTAACCTGGCATTACTTCATCAATCTACCCATAACGATCATTTGAGGTAGTCTTTTCTTACATGACATTGTTACATCAATACAAGTGAACTGTCAAAAGTAACAGGTATGCTGCTACCATCATGAGTTGAATATATTGGTATATTGTGAAAACTACGCATGTAATTTACTGTGAAAGTTCATGGCATTTAGCCACTTGTCAAGATGGTATTTAAACACATTACATTGAGTGTTTATAGTATGTTTATCTGTAAAATCTCTCTTTGATGTTGAAAATTGCTTGCAAGCTGATTGGAATGTTATGGTAATAGTTTATTTTATCTTTGGTTTCTTAATGTACAGTAACATTGCAATTCAGCTACAGTGAGTGTTTTCTCAGCAAGAACTGTAACAGCTGAAATTACCAAATACAGGATGAGTCTTAGAATTATCATTTTTACAAGCTTGTTGCATGACCAGCATATTTTTCCTTAATAGATAGAAATCAAACAGCTCAGTCTTGAAATGCTCTTCCTGTAGAGCATCTTTCTGCTGCTCCTTGTAGTTTTCCAGCAATAGATTGCCTTCCTGATTATCTAATATTCCATGGCCTTCTACTAACCACCTCTGAAATCTAAAATGTCTAATCTCTAGAAGCAGTATTTAGTAGCACCTTTGCTTTTGAATTTCTTTTTCAGGATTGGATTGACTTAGTCATTGCAGCATCACCTCCAAAAGAGTACAATGATGAACTGTAAGTGCATGAACTTTCTTTTTTGGAGGATCAAAAGGCTAGTAACAATAGCTTATAAGGCTTACTTTTATCAGATCAACTTCATGTATTTACTTCTTGTGGACTACATAATCTTCTGCATCATGTGGTTGCTAATTTGTTAGTTACAAGTAGCTATCAATGCATTACAGCAGTGGTTCCCAGACTTTTCCAAATGTTGATTCTCAGAACTGGTTGTACGTGATTGCACACTCAGAATCTGTTTGAAGTTTGAGGATTTTGGGGGGTTGTGAGGAGGATTTTTTCAAGATATCCTTTGTACCAAGTAACATGGCAGAGGAAGTTTTGTAGTCAGTTAACTTGGGCTCTTGTTCTGTGCAGAGTGCTAGAGTACTAGTAGCTGTAAATCAGTAGAGTTTTGCTAGCTAGTACCAACTGAAGATTGCTTCAGAATTGCATTTAATACCCGTGCAAAAACTGACAAGCAAGGAAATGACTGTTGCTGTTATTCTTTTCTTTTTCTTTTTTTCTTTTTCCTTTCATATCTTGTATATCTAGCCCTACTATTACCTCATCAACAGTCAGTCCCAGCACACACAGAAAGGTTTTTGAAGGCAGTGCACCTGTGTACAGACAAGGGTATCTTCTGCAGCTGTAGCCACTGCAGTGTTCCCTCATGGTGAATAGCAGACCTGGGTTAACATGACTGTCCATTGTGAGGCTGTGTTATTTTTTCAGCATGTGCCTGCCTGTGCATTGCATACCATGTGTGCTTGTATTTCTGGCATGCTGGAGTGTTCTTTGGGCTTTTGCCATGCCTATCATATTAAAATATAAGCATTTTGTTTCTTCTTCATAATGTCCCCTAGAGGTCCTCTGTAGAATTGGTTTATCTTCTACCAGACTACAAATTAAATAGGCCCTGCCTAAACAAGTAGGCTTAATCCAGTTTACTTTCTGTTTCCCTTATCTGTGGACCACTGCTGTGGCTTTGTGAATTCATAAGTGTATAAGCAACTACAAATTACTTTCTCATTAAGGCTTGTCCAAAGAACAAGTTCTCATTTGTATTATATGACAGTGTGCCTGTAAACAAAGATTCATGAGTGTTTGGTTTCACTGAAGTCTGCCTGTGTTAATTTGTCACCATACAAGGGGTTTGTCCCAGAACTATCCTTGTGTCACAAACTCAGTTTATTGTGGTTTCTGTATGCTATCATCACTGTAAGTACAGTTGTAGATCTCTAGAAGAACCATCTTAAGATTTTTGTTGCATGCGGGTATTTGTGTTCTTCTCAATTATTTACTATACAAAACAAAATGACTCAACTGAGATCCAGTCACATAAAACTGTGCTTACCAGAAAGATTAAAAATTGAACTATTGCTAACAGCAACTGTTTCACTATCTTTATTTTTCTTTTCTTCTGCAGGACATTTTTTTAAATAAGGCTACCTTGGAGAAATGGCATATTGACTGGAGAAATGCAGCAACCTGCTACTCTGTAAAGTAATAGGAAATTCAAACCCTCATGAAATGCATCTTGATTTGAGAGAAATGTGAGCAATCAGACCTATGAATTGAACTAGAGACTTCAGAGTCTTAAGGTAATTGGAGTAATTTCAAGTAATTCTATAGACATAGAGCAATAATTTTTTTGGAAGATCACCAAAAAGGACTTCCAGTGAGCATAGTTGGGTTGTGAGAGCTCAATTTGTTTCATTCTATCTTGGGAGGCCAAATTCTCAACATTATCTTCGGCTTTTCCTGGAAATAGACACCAAAATGACAAACGAAGATGGAACACAGATGTCTGTTCCCACATGCAACACTTGTGATGACACGTTCACAGGCCAGTTTGGGTGTGAAAATGATTATATTTTTACTCCATACATAATGACTTTTCCTGGGAAAATGGGAACGTGTATAGGTAACTTCTGTTCCCACTCGTGTGTCGGAGCTCTCCATGTCTGTTCTTAGTTGTAAGTTGTTCTGAGTATAAATCCCAGTTGTTGGAAGAACCAGTAATACCAGGAGTACTATCATGATAAGGAATAATTTTGGTGATGCTTATGCAGTGTAAAGAATCTTCTTTACCAGAAAAGAAAACAGCTAGCAAACAGTCCAGATAAAATTATTATGGTAGTCAGAGTTATGCTACCAAGTATTTGTGTTGGTAGGAAAAGGACTCCCTCGTATAGCCATGGTGTGGAAAATCTGGGTGTGGTGTACTTTGCTCTCAGTGAGGCTATATACATGACTAAACTGTGCAGGAAGTCACTGTAATATTTTGCTCTTGATCACTCTGTCTTCTGTTGAAGTAAATTCCTCAAGACTATAAAATCTGAGCTAACCTGGCCTTAAATAACCATTATAGCTGTTGTGGACTTCCTAATCTTGTTATATGATCCAGATACCTCCTTAGAAATGCCATTGTCATCCTTCCTTCCTTGTATCTGCCAGTTTATATTATGTTTTTCATGTTGTGTTTTGATTTTTCTTACCTGGATTGATGACATCCAGTTATACTTCTTTGGCATATCAAATCTCAAGTGAAGTCTTGCCTTTTCAAGGTTATGAAGCCCTCCTTTCTGTAACACAGAAAAATAACTATTAGGTTCCTGAGAACTCTGTGCTTACATGGAGATGATTAATTATGTTGACTTTGTTCATTTGCAGTATTGTTCCAGTATGCCAATTAATGTGTCTGGCAGGGTACACATGATAGAATGTTAAAAATTGTAACTCTTGCAACTAATCCAGAAATAAAATTGCATTTGCCACATGGAAGAAGTCTTGTTTCCTCTTTGTCTCTGGGTTTGTAAATTGTTAGGTGTTAATCTGCTAAAGTACACAGATTTCTGACTTGAACTTTAATAACAGACCCATTTGCAACAGAATGCCACCCTTGTGGAACTTCAAAGAAAATTCAGTCTGCACAGTAGGGAACTCCACTTGTCTGAGTTGCAGTAATCTTTTAATGAGTTTTTTCTGGGCAAATCTGATCATCTGATAGTTGGCAAGGTACTGAGTCCAGCTGCTTTGGTTTATTTAGTTTGCTAGGTCTCTGGGTGCATCTAACTAGAGCTGTAGACCCCCTAACCAACAGACCAAATGCATCAAGATTAGCACCAGAGGGAAAATTGCAGCAGGATATATTCCTCCTGCTGCTCTGGCTCCCAGTTTCCTACGTACTGGAACCATCTGGTCTGTATGACAATGCAGATGAGTGATGCTCTCAAATGTTTTCTCTGATGCTATGTACCAGCAATTAGAGAGCCATAGTAATGCACCAATAATGAACTTCAGCCTGCAACCAGTACTTGACTGTGCTCTAATCAATGTCTCAGCACAGTAAGAAACATAACACAGAAAACTTCAAGGTTAGCTATTAGAAATAATTTTACTGGCATTATTTTTTCAGACACAAAAGGAGCACCGAAGACTGAGCTGGGAAATCTGTGGGAGTACCAACAGTGGAGTTGCAGCCTTGCTTCTTAGTCAGAAAACTGCCATCTCCTCATCTCCTCTAACTTAATTTGCTTGGATACACTTAAAATGCATGAGAGGTAGTTCAGGAAATAGTTACTGCTCATTGCTTCATGTATATAAGAGAATGCTACTTACTGCATGTAACTTCTGTTAAGGCAAAGTCGCTTTAGGCTGTTTAAGGAGATGGCGTTAGAGAAGACAAGACTGACACCTCTGAAATCTTAAAATTATCTTAAGCCAATTGTCAGGTAGAGTTGTTCATTTATTGTTTGGGGGGTTTTTGTGGGTGGTTTTTGTTTGTTTGTTTTACTTCATTTCTGGCTTTCAATGCCCTAGGACTAGATCACATCTTTCATTTTCCAGCTAGCTCAAGTTGTTGAAGAATGCTGCAAGAAATAAGTTTTCAAGAAGCTTCACTTTCATTTACTTTGGGGTGTGTGTGACTAAAATGACCCAGAGGTAAATCATCTAAACAGATGCAAACAGGCATGCCCATTGGAGTGCTACTGCACTGTGTTCTGGCGGCTGTAATAGCCCTATGTGTGCCCATGCCTTACCCCTGTTCCATCAGGTCGGATGTGGAAAGAGAAGAGTAAGGGTAAATGGGTCTTTTCGCTTGTTTTTTTTCAGCCAATGCTTAGTTTCCCTTGGGAGTGTGGAAAGTCTGACCTGATGCACGAAGCAAGAAGTCCAAGTACTTCACTGACAGTGTCATGAATGCTTCAAACCACTTTTAACATAAGATGTTTTTTGTTTTTCAGTTGGTGTAATCTCAGAGGGAATATGTCTAGTTTCTCAGAGCTGTTTGTTTGGTTAAGACCGCTAAAACCCACTGTCTCTCTCTGTGGGATAATAGCCCAGAGGAAGAGTTTCTCAGAACTGTTAACAGTCGTTCTTATTCTCTCAGGAATTCTTGGCCATGTTAGTCACTGCGTTGTCTTCAGCATACCCTCACAGTTGCTGAACTGGAGCATGAATTACATTAGAGACTTGTGACTTTCACATCTGCTCTGTGAGCCTGTGCGTGCCGCTGTGCAGGGAAAAAAATGTGAAACCTTACGGATCAGAACCATGACATGCATTACAGGGTAGGAAATATTGTTACTCATAT
Source organism: Melanerpes formicivorus (assembly GCF_026170545.1). NCBI lineage: Eukaryota > Metazoa > Chordata > Aves > Piciformes > Picidae > Melanerpes > Melanerpes formicivorus. The sequence goes on along the minus strand of NW_027142368.1, from coordinate 11,109,545 downwards.
GGATATTAGCATAGAGAAGACTTTGATCTACTTATTACTGCCACTCTACTATTTTAAGAACTTATTATTTAGCCCTTATTTATCATGACATCTTCTAAAATTTGTAAGTACCTTCCAAAGAAATGATGATTTAGTTTTTTTTAATGTTCTCTTCATGAACAAACCTATATACCTAAAGGAGGGATGTATATTAAGACTGTTTAAATCAATTTAGTTTGAGTAGCACATGTAAAAATCTCACTAATATGAGGTATAACCTCTGAATATAAATAAGCCTTTATAAGTCCTCTTACATTAAAAACAGGACTGAAACTCATGGTTTCATATCAGATGATGTTTATCTGTTTGTCAGGAGTTTATCAGATAATAGCTGATAGACATATTTTCTCTATACTTTACATGTATGTTGACTTTGAAACAGGATCACACTCAGGGTAGCTGCTGGAGAATTCTTAGCCACTTTTCACCAGAACAAAATACTAAATGAATTACAGTACTGCCTTTTCTAACCCCATGTATGTGAGTAGTTATATTTACCGTAGTGAATAGATGGAGAAAAGTGACTGGATTTATAAATCACAAAATCACAGAAAACATCCAATTGGAAGAGACCTCAAAGATCATCCAGTCCAACCTTTGACCCAGCATTGTAGGGTCAATACTAAACCATGTCCTTAAGTCCACACACTGCTTAAACACCTACAGGATGGTGACCCCCACTGCCCTGGGCAGACCAGTTCAATGTTTGAGAACATTCTCTGTGAAGAAGTATTTCCTAGTATCCAGCCTGAATCTCCCCTGGTGTAACTTGGAGCCATTTCCTTTAGTCCTGTCACTTGCCACCAAGGAGATGAGGCTGGCCCCCTTCTTGCACCAATTTCCCTTCAGGTAGTTGTAGAGAGCGCTGAGGTCTCCCCTCAGCCTCCTCTTCTGCAGACTGAACAACCCCAGCTCCCTCAAACGCTCCTTGTAGGCCATGTGCTCCAGGCCCCTCATGAGCTTCTTTGCCCTTCTCTGAACATGTGCTAGCACTTCAGTGTCCTTCTGTAGTGAGGGGCCCACAACTAAACGCAATACATGAGGTGTGGCCTCATCACACAGAGAGAAAAATTACTTGCCCTTTACAGTAGGACAAGTGACTTTTATATAAGACATCATTTTGCTCAAAAGCAAATTACACCTGAGGATTATATTTCAGCTCTTCTTTATTATGGGCATAGTCTCTCAAGCTTGGGTCAGTGACCAGTACAGTCAGCTGTTTCCAGCAGTGAAGAGAGCCATCATAGCCCAAAATACAAGTTAATAGGGAAATGTGGGGTAAAGAATAAGCAGGTCAACATGTGCTGAAGAAGCCCTGGCCAGTTTCAGGACTGGGAATACGTAGAAAGCAAGCTTAGTTCTTCTGCCCAGTTACTATGAGCATGTGCAGAGGATATATCCCTGGCACATGAGAAAATCATCACTTGTCAGTACTCTCCAGCTGGATGCAATTGCTATCCATTGCATTGCTGCTACCCTATAGATGAACCAGACAGCAGATGACTGTATGTGAAAAACTTCCATGCCTCGGCTCTTGACATCCCCCTTTTGGGCTGCTAAAATGCAGATGTGCAGAAAGCTTTCACTAGCTTTTATTGCCTTATCACAGGAGACAAATACAGCCTGGGGAAAACATTCTGAGACAGGCTACCTACAACCATGAGAAAAGGAGAAGAATGAGGAGTATCTCCATATAGAAGGGAAGATTTCGAGTCTGGAAATTGTACTAGGTTATTTTGACACATCCACCTTGTGTTATCAAGTGGGTCCACAGAATGTTTGTGCCTGCCCAAGTGACTACTGAGAAGCCATGGACTTAGGCTGAGAAGGAGCTAGCACTGTATTAGGACATCAGTCTCCTACCAAGGAGACTGCAAGGGATTTCCTACAAACTAATGCTTGCTAAGCCATATTTCTTGACTCTTATAAACTGGTCTTACAGGCTATTTATGCTAGAAATTATGGAACCAAACACAATGTTTGTTCATGTTACTTGTCAATTCTTATATGCTTACTATGATTTTTAGCTCTATCAATCACAGTTGTGTGCAGCTTTAGCACAGCACAAATTAATTGTTGTGCATGTGAGTCAGGATTGTTTTCTTAACTAATGCTATGGAGTGAACTGGTGGAACATATGCTGTTATGGAAAGAAAACACTCAGCTTTGAGAAAATAGAAACTTTGTTTTGTTGGTTTTTTTTCTTCTTCTTGTTATTTGTTTTGGATTTGGATTTGGTTTGTTTTCAGAAAATCTACAACAAAGAAATAGGGCTTCTCTTTTAAGAAAATACACACAGTGTATTATCTTTAATCTAAAGCATTTACCATGTGTTACTACCAGTCAGCAAAGTTTTACAGAAGTGCTGAAGGAGATAAGTGCTTTTGAAGGAAAGGGGATGTTTCTCCTTATAGGCATTGTCAAGAGAAGAGAAAAAAAAAAGCCAACTTCTCCAACTTTTTAACCAGAACAGGTTTTTTAGTTTGTTTTTTTGTTCAACTGTAGTAAGAGATTTTGTATTTAGGCACCTAATATTTCTACCAATAGCTTATACTTTCCTGAGAGCAGCTCTTACAAGGGGAGGACCTACAGCTGCTTCATATCCTGCAGTGGCTACCTAGTTGTTTGCTGCCATTTGCATGGTAATAGAGCATATAGGTGCCACTCAACATCAAGCTCCTGATACATCTTAAAAATGGTCCCACCTCTAAATACTTTTTTCAAGAAATCTCACAGACAACAGCATGAGATTTCCTTGGCATTAAGAGGAGACTCTACATCCCTGAGTCTTAACAATAAACCATTTGCTGACTGGGGACTGGTAGCCTGGCCTGTCTCAGTGAAGCCAGTTTTCTGTGGTGTTATATGCTGGGAACTTGTTTTTGTTGCTATTTAGAATTTACTCTCTCTTTTTTGGCCAGAAATAGTCATTTCACATGGCCCAAACTTGCAAATAGTTTGTGTCCTTTGTGATGCATTATTTTGCCCAGCTTAAGGGTTTGGTTGATGGTTCCCCCCCAACTTTTACTAAAGCTGTTTAATTTCTTCTAAATCATGACAGTCTGAGGAATCCCTTTCCAGAGTAGAGGTCTCTGGCTAGTATGAAGGCTTAGACTGTGGAGCATCTGTCATAAATGAGGACATCCATGATTTACTGCTGCTAGGTAACAGTATCACAGGCTAGAGTTACTTCCATGCAAAGTTTCCACACCTATGAACGCACATGCAGTGCTTTATCTATATGAGAACAACACTGTACTGCTAGAAGACACAAGGAGCTTCAGGTAAAAATCCTCAGGGAAAAAAAGGAAAAACAATAGGAGGAAAAAGTTAAATTACCAAGTAGAAAGTTAGTAAATTCATTTTCTTTGTATTTTGTATGGGTATTGATTGTTTTAATTCCCTTGAGCCTCTGAAAATCTCAAATGTCATCTGCACATTGGCTGACCTCAAGAGGAAAGGCTCCTAAAATAGGCCTCTGACAATTAATTAATTATGTGATAAATCACAGTGGGGAATACACAGCCTTGACTTTACAGGATCAAGCTGCTTGTGCATGCTCATAATCTTTTAAATTCATTTTTAACAAATCCACAATGTGATCTTTATTTCTTTTGGTTACCATTTTGTTTTAAGAGTTAGAATAAATGCCATATTGCAGTCTATTCAGAATGAATAGAAGAAACCTCATTTAAATATCCTTTTTGATAAACTTTTTGCATAATTTTGTCAAACAGCAGCAAAAGAAACATATTCCCAATGCAAGTCTGAACTGATAGTTTCAAGTTTCTAATTAGTGTGTCGATTTTACCCGCTGCATAAATTGAAGGTAGTCTGGAAAAGTTTCTGGGTGATGAATAAGCAAATTGAGTAACTACAGCTCTGTAGTGTGCATGGAGAGAAAACTGGGTTTTGTTCTGAAAAGGAAAGATAATAGCTTCATTCTGTTTCTAATAATCTTTAACAAACAATTAAGATCTTGGGTTTGAGTCCAGTTTCTGTTACTTGGAAGAGTTCCTAGAAAGGCCAGTGACTTCTAGCCCTGTTATATTTTAGAAATAAATGCTGGTTATGTGTTTATTTTTTAGTGTATGTGATCTCTTATATACAAAAGTTTATATGAAAGACAAGCATCACAAAGGCACTTAACTGGATCAGTAATTAAAATAACATTTGCTGAAGAATACCACACTGGAGCCAACACATTGGCGTGAGTTAGTCCACAGCGCTCGGCTTATTCTCCTGAGGAAAACACAACACTTGTGCTACAAGTACTACACAGGGATATTAACCATTTAAATGCTGGGAAAATAAACTAAGGTAGAACGTGATCAGTGAGATTGTAAGAGTACATCTATGTAAAAACATAGTCAGGAGTGAATAGAAAGCTGGTTTAGGCCTATTTTTTCCAAAACTGTTGCTGCTTTGGTTGGCTCAGCATTTCTTAGCTCAACTTAAAATATCTTCAAATGCTGAGCACCAACGAAGCACGCTGAAGCTGGGTAATAAATTACCTTCCAGAATATTTACAGGATGAATGAGAGCTATAGGTGGAGTAAGCAAGAGGGCAGGCAAGAGAAAAACCATGGAAATTTTATTTGTTTTGTCCAATGATATCTTCTATGAAATGATGGAATGGGATTCTTTGTTCAACAAGCACAACATAACAAGTTTCTCTCAAGGTCATTTTCTCCAGTGTTCTCCCCTCAACTTTCCCCAATGTGAATTTGAGGTGGATTAATAATTCCCTCCCATTCATGTAAATTACTTTTTTTTTTTCTACCTCCAAGAGCAAAATTGAGTAGGAAGCAAAAGTCATAGATCAGTACAAATTCTAAACCACAATAAGGATTTGCTTTATTGGAGGGGTTTTTCGTTTGGTTTTGGTTTTTTTCCTGATTAAGATTTCATCCTGATACTTGGTCCTATTATCATCTTTGAAATACACAGGAGAATGAAGTTTTCCTGCTTGATGCCTAAGCTTTAAATGTCTACCTGACTAAATTTGAAAATGGGCTGTGGCTGTTCAAAACTTTCAGAAGTTTATTTCTCTTTTGTATCTGTGTCTCTAGATGCAAACCCAAGTGAAAACCTGCAGAGTGATCCATAGTAGCCAAACATCATTTTGAGGGATAGACCACTTCCCCTACATAGCACTGCTGAGAGAGAGGTTAGTGCAAAACAGCTGAATAAGAGGAATGACAAAGGTAGATAAGAAAAAATATAATTTCCACAAAAAGAAAATATTATTGTTTGTTAAAAATAACTGTCAGGTTTCAAAGTTGAAAGCATCAATAATTTACTGCAAATACCAAAGCCTGTCTGCATCCTGCAGACATGTTCAGATTCCAAAGCAAACATAAAAGGTGATTTTTCTTACCTCATCCCCCCACCCCCCTGCTAATTAAAAGTGTTGCACTCACCTGTCTGGAATTAAATTTCAGATAATCATGGTTCTTCCAAAGTATTTCAAGTCACCTGCTGAATATGCTGATGGCTGCCAGGATCTAACCTGTTTTCTCATTACTGATACAGCAGTGGTGAAGCAGAAAACTGATTTCTTGCAATATGGAAATAGTCAGAAAAGAGTGAGGGAAATGAGACTTAGGTGAAAAACAAGGTTGCATTTGCCACATGCTTATAGATAAACGTAGCTGTCTACCTGTTGGTTTTATGATGTCCTTTGCCTTTTCTGGTTTTTGAGAAGTAATTCTGTTCTCACAAAGCTTCACAAAAAGGCAGCTTTGAGAAAAAAATCATTCTATGACCTGCTCCAAAGTCCGCTGGACATAGGGCTAGCAGATTGTCCATTGGCGCCACTGACAATCATGTCTAAGCTTTTCATGCAAGGAGCAAACTCTGCATTACGAGTTGTTTTGTTCAGTCACAGAATAGCTTGCTCAACACTTAATGAGAGAATAAGAAATTGCTGTTTGATGCTTTAGTGAGCATTACCAGTATTAGCCCAAATTCAGCACTCCTGATTTCATTGTTAGAGCAGGGAAAAACTGTGGGATTGTTACTGGAAGTGTGAGTTCTTCACAGAGTTTTAGTCAATGTGTGTGCATTGCTTAGCATTCTCCATACCACTTTCTGTTTATGAAATGTCTTGATTTCTGCCAGTGAGGGCTTTTTTAGTGTTTCCTTAAGTAGTTAATTGCAGTGCAAGACTCTTCTCCATTCAATCAATCATGTTGCTGGTGGGATTGCCAACACATTTCTGACTCAACTTTAGCCCTGTGATGGGTCCATATCTGTCGAGGAACCTGAACTGAGACCATTAATTTGAAACCATGATTTAAACAATGTCATTTTGGCTGCATTTGAAAATTCTGTAAAAGATACATTTTGAATTCCAAACTATGAGATCTCATGATATGCTGTTGTTTGAGAAATACACTTTTCAAAGTATTGTGATTGGCACTTTGTAGTAAGGAAAGGTGGTCTTAGGGGTCAGAGAGCATGCAGAGGCTGGAGATGTGAACTCAGTTTCCAGATTCAAACTTCAGGTTCTGTTTTCAGTCCTCTGGCCCCAGTGAAGGTGATGATCATTCTTCCCCAAATCTTACCCCATTATTTCAGTCTCCAAACTGTCAAGCGTTTTTTGCCACTAGAATAGAATAGAATAAACCAGGTTGGAAGAGACCTTCAAGATCATCGCGTCCAACCTATCATCCAACACCACCTAATCAACTAACCCACGTAACCAAGCACCCTGTCAAGTCTCCTCCTGAACACCTCCAGTGATGGTGATTCCACCACCTCCCCAGGCAGTCCATTCCAGTGGGCAATCACTCTCTCTGTGTAAAACTTCCTCCTGACCTCCAGCCTGAACTTCCCCTGGCGCAGCCTGAGACTGTGTCCTCTTGTTCTGGTGCTGGCTGCCTGGGAGAAGAGACCAACCTCTGCCTGTTTACAACCCCCCTTCAGGTAGTTGTAGAGAGCAAAAATCACCCCTGAGTCTCCTCCTCTCCAGGCTAAGCAACCCCAGCTCCCTCAGCCTCTCCTCATAGGGCTTGTGTTCCAAGCCCCTCACCAACTTGGTTGCCCTTCTCTGGACTTGTTCCAGCAAGTCAACATCCTTCCTAAACTGAGGGGCCCAGAACTGGACACAGTACTCGAGGTGTGGCCTAACCAGTGCAGTGTACAGGGGCAGAATGACCTCCCTGCTCCTGCTGGCCACACTGTTCTTAATGCAGGCCAGGATGCCATTGGCCCTCCTGGCTGCCTGGGCACACTGCAGGCTCATGTTCATCCTACCATCATCCAGCACCCCCAGGTCCCTCTCTGCCTGGCTGCTCTCCAGCCACTCTGACCCCAGCCTGTAGCACTGCATGGGGTTGTTGTGGCCGATGTGCAGAACCCGGCACTTGGATGTGTTAAATCTCATGCCGTTGGACTCTGCCCATCTGTCCAGCCTGTCGAGGTCTCTCTGCAGAGCCTCTCTACCCTCCAGCAGATCAACTCCTGTCCCCAGCTTGGTCATCCGTAACACGTAATCCTGGTGTTACTTGGGGCCTCAGGAAATCCTAAAAATATAAATGATTTTTAAATTATCTTCATGTAAACTGCACATACTGTTTATTAAATAGCTATTAGGATAACAGAGACAAGCCTGACCAGAAGCTCAGACGAATGCTGGGTTTTGTCCAAAACTTAAAATAATTTTAGTCTTTCCAGTGTGGGTGTAACTTTACCACTGGAAAATACATATACACAGGACTTGGCTTGGGGTTTGTCTTTTAATTTTTGTTCCTAATCAAACTGCCAAAAGACCCTATATGGGCTTTGGGAAATCTGGGAAATAACGTTGCAGAGAATTCCTCCTATACAACAGCAAGATCAATAAAAACAACATGACAAAAGTAATTTTCAAATCTAAGAGAGGAGGTGGCTAATCAAGCACCCCCAGTTTGATTGTTAAAAGAGAAACAAGGGAATTTTTCATTTAGTTGGCATTCAGCCAACTTATAGCTTTTGCATTTTGGCGAGTTAAGCCTGGATCCCTGGGCATATTTGTTTGTACTCCTGTTTGTAGGATCTGGCAAGTTTGTATTAAATGTTCAGCTGAGCAGCGAATAAGTGTTATTGAGCCTGCAAGCAGCAGGGAGTTGATCATCCTAATGGGTCCCTTCCAACTTAAGATACTCCATGGTTTTATGACTGGGAAAGGGAGGAGCTTCAAGGTAAGGGATTTGGATAGACATCTTATGGCTGATTGTTTCATGGCTGCAGTCCAGAGACATTGGGACCTCAGGCTTTGACTCAGCCTGTGCTCAGACATGTAAGCCAGGTACTGGCTGCTGCTGAGCGTCACACTTTTCCTTGTAATTTTATCCCCCAGCATAGAGGTATTTGGTTAGAGGTTTTGTTTGGCGTTGGCTCAGCTGAGCCTGATGCTGCTTAAGACAAAACGGGTTGAAAAGTTTGATTTATAGATTACTTGGTATACATAAAACCGCCTAGTGAATGATGTGGATCGCCCTCAAAGTGGCGGTCCGATGTCCGAATACTGCCGACAGTCCCGATGGATAAGGAGTTCTGCTGGAGCTCATCGGGCGGGGTGGGGCGGAGCTGAGCTGAGCTGGAGGCGAGGCGGAGTTTGGGGGCGGGCTCGATGCCGGTGCGCGGCTGCTGCTGGCCGCAGGTGCGGGCAGAGCTGTCTCCGCCACCGCGCAGCCCGCGCCGGCCCCGCCTGGATGTGCGCGGAGGTGGAGGCGGCGCCGGGCTGCGTGCAGGGTCCCGCCATGGCCTTGGCTTTCTGCGGCGACGAGGGCAACTCCACTGCCTACAACGTGGACCACGGCGTGCTCAACAACGGCTGTTTCGTGGACGCGCTCAACGTGGTGCCGCACGTCTTCCTGCTGTTCATCACCTTCCCCATCCTCTTCATCGGTGAGTGCCTGCGGGGCTCCCGTGGCCGCCTGTGCCTCGCCTTCTGCCTTCCCCTGTTGTTCTGCAAGCTCCGCTCTCCGGTCTTGCTTTGTCTTGTCCTCCCCCGGTCCTCCCCCGCCCCTTTATTTCTTGCTCTGGGTTCCCCACGCTTTGCTGTGTCGCTTGTGTCGTGTTATTCCCCCCGCTTGTCTGGCATGGCCTTGCCGTGTTCCCTCCAGCCTGGCCTGACCCGTGTAGCTCGGTCCCCGCCGCGCAGCAGTGCGGGAGCCTGCGGAGGATGCCAGGAGGCGGCGCGGACTCCGGGATGCTTCGGGGAGCGCCTTTCCCAGGGCTGCCCCCGCACCGCCCCCGTAGGCGGCTCTCCGCTTCTGGCCGCGCTTGCCCCTTTCTCGCTGCTGGGGCTTTTGGAGGGGCTCCCTGCAGGCGATATCCCCTGGGAGGGGTGGCTTAGGTGCTGGAGGAGGCTGCAGGTCATGCCTAGCAGTGCGGGAAGCAAAATAACTGTTCTTTAAAGTGTAGCAAACCTGGTGGGTAAGTCTTAAATTATCAGATGATGCTCCCTGCAATTACGGAAGAGTTTCAGGCTCCGGGCAGCCCCCTCATTGCCGGGAGTGACTGGGTGGGCTGCCCGGCTGCTGCAACTCTTGCCATATCCGCAGCAGATATTATTTGATAGCATAAAACTGGGGTTACCAGTAGGTGGCCCGCTGGTTTAATACATGTGACTGTGACTCCTCCGAGTACCTTTCTGCCCAGCCCGGTCTGTCCTCTAGATAGCCGGGGCACAAATGGTGTGACTTAACCACTAGTTTTATTCATCCTAAAAGGTCCAGTGCTGAAATAACGGTACAGCTGTTAACACGTGGTCAGCTGGAGAACTGTTTAGGGTAATCTGGCTTTCTCAATGCTGCTAGTTTTTATCTGCATTAATAGAATGAGTTAGTCTTAAAAAAAAAGGTCAACTCGTGTAAGTTCTTTAATGAAATACACTGGAATAAAGAAATTATTATATGCATATTTGTTCAAATGTTCAGTTGTTCATTTAAACTGTTCATATATTTGAAAGATACGTAATGGATGTAATTACATGACAGTAAGTTGCTAGAAGTATAGGAATTCAAGGCTTTTCCTTGTCTGTGTTGCTGATACAAATATGTATTCAACATTTAAATACATGCATGTTTAACAAATGAGTTGTGTCAACTTCAGTGCACTGGTTTGTTATACATATGCTTTTCTGTATGCAGGAGCTTTGTGTGTCACTCCAGTTGCTACGAAAGCTCTTAACAATAATTTAATTATTTAATAATTAGTAATAACTTAATAATTTTCTTTTCCTGCTTAGGATGGGGAAGTCAGAGTTCCAAAGTACATATACATCATAGCACATGGCTTCATTTTCCTGGCCACAATTTACGCTGGATATTGACTTTTATCCTCTTGTTTGTGCTGGTGTGTGAAATTGCAGAGGGCATAGTGTCTGATGGGTAAGTGGATGTCTACCTTCTGATGCATTGAGCATTTTAAAGGTTTCAGGGTAATTTTTTTTGTCCCTGTCTAAATTCTTATCTAGACCATATTTCTTGTGGTTACAATCTGTGTTCTTGGTGATTAACCTACCGACCTTGTATCAGAAATTCCACAGACCCTGCCAAGTTATGTGCACACGCACACTGACCTTAATCATTTTTTAGTTCAGCTTAATGACACTATCTTTCCAAAGAGTAATCACAGCTAAATCCTAACAACTAAAGCAGATGGTGACATTTTCATGATATGTTTTATGTCCAAGGACCCAGTCCCACAGTCCTTACTGACAGAATTCCCATGTGCAGAGTAGATCATTCCCCTGCAAGCTGAATTGTGCTCATCTTAATAAAAGGAATGGGTCTATTGGACACATGCTCTTTTGCATACCCTATAGAGGCTCTTCTGATGGCTGTGCAGTACACCTCATCTGTTACCTTGTGCAGAGTACCTCACATTGTGTGAGCATGATGCATCAGCTGTTACTCAATTTAGGATTTCTTTAGAAGTAATCTGTGGGGGGAAAACAGTCCAAGTAAAACAAGTGATACAGAAGAGGGATTTATTATATAAAAAAAAAGCATATTCTCTGTAACACTGACTATGATCATCTTCTAAAGGAAGGTCTGATTTTCATAACTGCTATGAATTTTCAGCTCAGTGATTATAAAGTTGAAGCTCCTCATTAAATAGAACAAAGCCCCACTGCTTGTCCATCTGTATGGCAATTCTCCACTAACCAGTGTGAAAGGCACTGCAGTATTCTGCTGTAGAAGCTGATATCATCATTATTGTTGTAACTTCTATACAAAATATATAGGTAGGATGTTTCTTAGTGCTAGTTTTTAAAAAGGAATCTCTTTTCCTTCTTATTCAGTGTTGGGATGCTCAGAGCAAAATCTGCTTTGAATTTTCTGTTTTATTTTACTCTTCAGCAGTTGTCTTTTATTTTACTTTACCCTTCTCATTATGTTTATTTGCTGTTTAACTTGACTCAGAGTGCTACTGTTAAGTACTAAGTGTCACCTGATGAGAATCAAAGCTCCTAGCTGTAACTGGGGGAGTGCCAGCCCACAGTCCTGCCTCCTGAGCACTCAGCAGGCTAGTAAGTGCTCAAGTGAGTAAATGCAGATTTTGAGATTCATCAGCTTTTTAAGACTAAAATGGATCATGTTGGTAAGTCCTTTTGACAGCAGTAGAGTACCATCAGTTTCAGCACCTCAGCAATAGATGCAGCCTATTGCAGATATGGTTGTATCAGAGAATTCCAGCAACTTCTGTCTTAAATGAATAAATTCTAAAATAAAACAAGCAACAACAAAAAAAACGCAAAACCACCAAGCCTCCCACTCTTGCAGTGTAACCTACTGAAGCTTAGGCTGCGTCAAATCTGTTCTTGTTGCTTATTTTTCCTTACTCAGAATTCAGCCTTGGCACACAAAACTCCTGGCATTACTGGGAGATCAGACTGGAGGACCTTATTTGCTGTACACAGGTACAGCTAATTGCCGACAAAAGGAGTTAAGTGTTCGCGACACAGGTTGTCAGCATGCCTCTCCAGCCAGCTCTCTAGAGTACACCACAATGTCCATGTGAGGGAAGGCTTTCCTTTCCTTGTTCTGCTACAAGGTCCTCCTGAGCTCTTACGGATCTGTTAGACATTTGGGATGTTCTTCCCTCAGAAATGTGATGTCCCATGATGACCTTCAGTTCCCTGATAGCATGGCTCTTTTTGTCCCTCCAAACTACGCAAAGCTAGCTCTTGCAGCATCAGGAACAAATCCAGAGATGCTAACTTATTTTCCATGAGATTCAGAGGACGAACTGTGAATTTCCCTGAGAGTTTGTGTCCTGAAGGTCTTCCTTTTGGTGCTCTTTTGGAGTGGATTGGGAGACAAAGGGAATAGTACTTCTTAACAACACAGGACACTTCATTGATTTTGTGGGAGATAGAGAAATGTAAGAGAAGGTGACATGTAGGAAGGAAGGGGGGGGCGGGAGGGGGGGGCGGGAGGGGGGGCTGGGGGAAGGTGATTCTTCCCAACTCTGCACAAACCAACAACATTACCCAACAATTCTCATATCCCAAAGTGCTGCAGCTGGCAGGATCCCCTCTGCTGCTACTTGAAGCAATGTCAAGAGAGTTCTGCTTTATAGGACAAAGCTTAGAGGTCTGTGATTCTGTTGTAGGTTTTGTTTGTTGGCTGAAAACACAGATCACTGTAAGTACTTCCTACGCTGTGGTGCTGTTCCTTCTCCCAGACTGGAAAAAAGAAAATAAAATGTTTCTATAGAAAATCTTCAAGTGTGCTATCGGTTGGTCATATCTGCATATTTTGATGGACAGCTCCCAAACTAGTTTAGCTTAAATTAACTTTTCTCATTTTGGAGCTGAGCTGCTTATCCTAATTTAAACAACATTCCAGATGATTTCAGTAGGAATGAACATATCTGACTTTCAGCACAGGGGAAGAATTTGAAATCCCACTACGTCATTTAAGAGCATAAATCCTATTGAAAATAGGAGAGATCTGCATCCATAACTCATTGTAGGAAATTGGATGTCAGGGCTGGGCACAGAATATAATTAACAAATTAAAAGCCAAGAGGGTTTGATTTTAATAGTTGTTCATTTCTTTCTTTTTAAGGGTATCTGAGTCTCGCCATCTGCACCTGTACATGCCAGCTGGGATGGCCTTCTTGGCAGCCATCACATCAGTTGTCTATTACCATAACATTGAGACATCTAACTTCCCCAAGTTGTTAATTGGTATGTCTCACAACTTACAAGACTGGGAAATCTGACTGTGGTACTGTGTGTCAGCTCATTCTGTGGCAGGTTGTGACAATCTCAGTGCTGCCTTGTGTGGATAAAGCTATATGTGTACTATGGTCTGCTGGCTGCTGTTACTGGACTCAGTTTGGATTTTTCCTGAGCCAGTTCATTGTTCTCAGTGCTTGTCACTTCTAGTAGTGTTCTATATGGACCTATTGGCCCATTGGCTTCTTGGGAAAATGGGATTTGTGAGAGAAGTAGATCAAATTCTTTGTGAAAAGATACCCAAACCTCCCTCTTGTCAGTGTGTTGCATTTAAGCACAGTTTATGGTTTTGTGGGTGTTTGGTTTTTTTCAGAGGTATAATGCCATGTTTAATAATCGAGTATCACTACCACATTCCTACTGTTAAGTCATTGAGAAGGGAGCACAAATGTGCAACTGGTAGTCAAGTACCTTGCTTTGCATAATTCTTTCTCTGTAGCAATCCTGTTATGATAATTTTGTTCAGTATTTAGAGTGCTGATGCTGGGCAAGCTCTGGACACTACTTGAATAGTAAATAGTTATACCAGTGAATGCCAACACTTAAGTGTTATTGGCACATATGTTAATAATCTTGACCTTTTTTTTCAAGAATTTTTGGAGAATAGACTCCTGTAAAATCCACAATTTTAACAGCTAAGTCATAGGCAAGAAAGAAAAGTAGACAACAGGCTTTTCCACTTAGTCTGATTTAAGTTTTAATCCAAAGTCTTTGCAAGCTGATGCCCTTTGATTTATTTTTTTTTAAATTCTTGACCTTTTTTTTTTCTTGTCTCATGTTTGAGAGAGAGCCTAAACCAGATGTTTCTAGAAGTATCCATCCTTTGTTCTTGACTATACGTGTATTATTACACAACTGTGAATGTTATCATCTTCCAGTGTTAATTGCAATACTCTATGTTGACGTCTGGGATTAGGTGATGATAACTTTATGTGAATTAGCTTAGTATGAGATAGTTAAATTATACCTATATTTAGAGATCAACCCACTAGAGTGCAGTGTGGCCATGACTTTTCTCTTAGAGTCTAAGACAAATGAGGTAAATTTGAACCATGAGGAAGAGCTGAAGTTTGGGCTTAACGTTTTGCTGAGTGTATGAGACAGGAAACCAAAAGATGGTTCCTAGTTTATAAAATCTTGTAGATAAGGACTAACGCTACACAAATAGAGTAAAGGAAGTGACTTGATACAGCATGTTCTGCTGTATCTGACTATCAGTGAAGTCCACTCAACTCCAGGGCATCTGCTTCATCCACAGTAACAAGGGCTATGCTTGCAGAGTTGGTAACTGTATAAAGCAAAGGCTAACCAAGTCTTATCCAAAACTTACTAAATGGGCAGTATCCAATGCAGTGGAGAAGACCCTTAAAAACCTGTTAATTAATTCTGAACAGGATAGAATTTTCCAGTCCTGTGGAACTTTGAGATGATGTTGGCTTTTTTAACTTTTTTTTTTCCCTACGTTGTACCTTGAAGAAATCAAGTCCATTTGTAGCTCCTCATAAATAAGCAAGGGGCAGATACCATACCAGACCTGGGGATTAACACGTTCCCTTGGGGTATGCAGGACAAGGACACAAAGTTCCTGCACTGATCCTGCTTCTCAACTTTATACCCAGGCTGTTGGCTGGTTCAGAGTAGTCATTATCTCTTATTAAGAAAAAAAAAAAATGACAGTTTGGAATATTTATTCTTTGAAGCTAAAATAGGTAGTTATAACAAGCATGACTCTTCCTGTGTAGTGCTGCTTATTGGGGTACTCCAGTAGTAAAGCTACTTCTGGTGTTCTTTGCACACTGTTGCAGGATGGGTGCATAATAGCTGTACAGTTTAGCAGGACAAATTTTAGAACAGTTTTCATACTGAATTGGAAACATCTGCTTGCTTTCTCAACCTCCAAAGTACACAACTGAATATGAGAATCTTTATGAGTTCATGAGCTAGTTTACTTGTTTTGTAGCTCAATAAACCTCAGAAATTGGACAGTTGGAGAAAGTAATGAAACAATAGGACTTTGATGCTTTTAATCTGAAAGGGATACTAGTATGGCATTGATATTTATTTATTTTAAGAAAGCTGTCCTGTTTTGAACCAGTTGTAATTGTAGGACTGCTTTACAATTCCTGATAGTAATCAGAGGGAATGAGATATTTTCATTCAAACCTAATTTATAGCAGTCTTGTAGCATTCACCAAATTTGAAGGGCCTCATTCACCGCCTTCACTTGTGGGGCAGTTCCCTGCCTTGAACTCATTATGTGGGTGCATGTTTACAACAGATGAAAATTTCCTTCTGCAGATTTCACTTTGTAAAACTTCCCAAATATCACTAAATCCAATAGGAGAAGCATTTGCAACTAATAATATCTTAATATTTCCATGTTTGTGGAATTGAATTTGGCTTCTGTTTTGACATGAGAAGGTCACTCTCTGGTTTTTATTTTTTCTTGTGCGTTATTTCTGGATATTTATTATGCTATTGTGTATTTTTGCAACTGTGGAGCTGATGTACTTGATTTTCCCCTTACAGCATTACTGTTCTACTGGACTTTGGCTTTCATAACTAAAACCATCAAATTTGTAAAGTTCTGTGATAATGGGGTTGGATTTTCTCAGCTTCGATTTTGCCTCACAGGACTTCTGGTTGTTCTTTATGGAATGCTACTAGCTGTAGAAATTAATGTCATCAGGGTGAGGGTAAGTTACTCTCCTGCACACTATAAAAACATCTAAGTGTCCTATAACCATAAAAGTCTCCTGCTGTGTTTTTTGTTGTTTTAATTTGTTGTTGTTTGGAGGGGTATTCTCATTTCCGGGTACTTAGTGTAAAATGCATTTCTAAAGGAGAGAGAAAATCCAGTTAGAAAGAGAAAAATATTTGCAGATCAAAGGCTAATGTAATTTCATTAGGCTAGATGAATCCATCATTTCAAAAAAATGCCAGACTCCATTGTAGTTAAATTAAGATGAATTTCACCTGTTCAACTTCTATTTTAAAATGTCTATCACAATTCACAGTCCCAGTCATCAGGACCAAGTATTTCTGATGCAAGGAAAGTCTGGGTGAAAGGAATCATCTGCTCTATGGGAGAATATCTCAGGCACACAAATAACATCCCTTATTCTCCAGGAGACAATCACAATAAGTGATTTACTGGAGAAACTGGGACTGCTATCAAACCTCCCTGCTATATATGTATATTTTTTCCCTCTGTGGTTATAATCCAAAATGAGAAATAGATTTGGAGACTGCTGGATATATAAATACTGACGTTCTTCCTTTCACCTGTCCATCACTTGACTGTGTACAAA
Source organism: Melanerpes formicivorus (assembly GCF_026170545.1). Classification (NCBI taxonomy): domain Eukaryota; kingdom Metazoa; phylum Chordata; class Aves; order Piciformes; family Picidae; genus Melanerpes; species Melanerpes formicivorus. Next base: position 11,092,952 of record NW_027142368.1, on the reverse strand, counting down.
TTAAACTTGGTCTCTGGAGGAAAAGAAACTTTTCTATGGAAATTTTCTTGTCACTTCTCTCACATCGGTATGTGACTCTTTCCATTAACTCACTGAGCAGTATGGATTTTTCTTACTGTCTGTTGTGTCTATGGCAGAGTTTGGACAGCCAGGTTTGTTGCTACAGCTGGAGGAGGAAAGGATTGGGGTGCACGGAGAGCTCACCACTGCAGAGGTGGGAGAAAATAAAAATAAGGGTTAAGGCCTCTGTGCCAGCAGAAACAGCAGGCATTAGCCTCACCTGTTTTTTTTTCCTCTTACCTTCCCCCATCTTCTACCAGAAGACAGAAGATTGACTTGTTTGACTTTCACTCCCAGCTGTATTGCCTATCTTCTTTCTGCTGTTCCCATTGTTCTTGTAGATAGCCTTTCCCAAGCCTTCAGCATTTCTTTTAGGATCTGTGCACTGTTTCTCTTTGTATGATTGGAGAAAAGATATCAGTGAAGCATATCCAGAAATCCTATTAAGATTAAAAGGATTTAGGGGCAGTCAGGTATTAAATGACTGAGTACTTTTCAGAAGGAAAAGGTTTATTTTTTAAGAGGCTTGACTTTGCATTTGCAAAAGTGAGCAATGCCTGAAAAAAGTTTTATCTTGACAATAGCAAATCCTTATCAGTCTGCCCTTGCTCTCAGTGGCTTAAATGCCAGAAAAACATTTCCTAGTGCCATATGCAGCCTCCAGTGCAGTGCTTTCCCAGATCTACTCAGGCCAGCATAGGTGGCTGCATGTTCTTAGCTAATTACAGGTGAGGCAGCATGATGGGAGGGTGAATGACTGAAAAACTCAGGGCTGGGCTTAAGCTAGTGTGTTCTATGGGGTACTCTCTGGAACTGAGGGGGCTGTGCTACTTGAAATGTAAGGTGAGAATTATTTTCCTGCATTAATGCAAATGAACTTCCATTTTCCATGCATTTAGTGTGATTCTTTTGGGTTGTTTTGTATTTTTCTGAATTTTAGAGGTATGTTTTCTTCAAAACTCCCAAAGAAGTTAAACCTCCTGAGGACCTCCAGGACCTTGGCGTTCGATTCTTACAGCCGTTTGTGAATCTGTTATCCAAAGGAACATACTGGTGGATGAATACATTCATCAAGACTGCCCATAAAAAACCAATAGACTTGAAAACGATAGGCAAGCTTCCCATTGCTATGAGAGCTCTGACCAATTACATTCGCCTTAATGAAGCCTTCGAAGCACAGAAGGTAGGCAAAGCAGGGATTTATGTCTCTGCTGACTCAATGCTTGTGTTTTTCATTACTTTTTATGCTGTGAACATGATATAAGACTTTACAGACAGGATGCAAATGAAGGATCCCCATTAGCATAGCTTTCCATAAACAGAGAGATCACATCCTCAGTTGTACCTTGTACAAATAATGACATTTCTCTAAGCATGTATGTCAAACAATTACTAGTTACATGTGTGCACAATCCATGTCGTCTCTCTCGTCTGCTGTGGAAAGCAGTTATGGACTGTATTCACACAACACCATTATTCTTCTTAATTAGATGCTGGAATCGTTCATTTACAGAGTCAATCAGATGTCATAGGATAATATTTATTTCCTGTGTTATTTCAGTTACTGTTTGTCTGTAGGAGACTTTAGAGCTGAAGCAACATCAGCTCAGATTCTCTTTGATTCCCTGGTGAGAGCTGAGTGTATTTAGAATTTTAAGAGAAATCTTTTGCATCCTTTCTAAGAAGACAGTAGGTTACTAGTCTCTGTGTCCCCAGGAAAACAAAGCCTCCCTCTTTTCACTTTTCTCCCTCAGCAAGCCACAAATAAAACACTTACTTGGAGAAGAGTGCAAATAATGCTTTGTTCTGATTCTAAAAAGGAAAAAGAAACAGTTGTGGTTCCTGTGCTTTTTTAGCTTTAAGATTGCAACTTCTTGTCACAGAACTGAAGCGGGGATAAAAGTACCAATCATTCATCAGACCTGAGGTTAATGTATAACATCATCCTTACTACTGAGTTGTTTTTTTTCATTCTGAACAGAACAAAAGGTCATCATCGCCACAAGGATCCAGATCGATTTGGCGTGCTCTCTGCTGTGCTTTTGGAAGACCCTTGCTTCTCAGCAGCACGTTCCGTATCCTGGCTGACTTGCTTGGATTTGCTGGTCCGCTCTGCATCTCTGGGATTGTTCATAATGTTGGAAAAGGAAATAACACCATCCGCCCACAGGTACTTCCAAGTGTCATAAAAACAGAGGAGTCAAAAACGTAATGCTATGACTATGGATGGCCTCAGTAAAGAAAGTGACTCTGCAGTGCATTTGTGAATGCTAGAATGACAGTAAATATGTACTGCCTATTACTCACTGTTAGAGTGTGATGGGGAGCAAAGCAGGTAACCCACGCATCTAGTCAGGCTTGAAGTCTGGAAAATTACTTCAGTCAAGATAACAGTCAAAAGTGTCCAAAACTCAGTAATATCAAGGATTTTATGAACAGTCTTGAGAAGAAACTGTATGTGAGTGCTTTTCAGAAGGGAAAAAGTGTGTTTTCAATAGGCTGGCCTTTTCGTCTCCAAAAATTAGTCATATCTGAGAGAATTAAAGCAGGGTTTGGTCATCATAATAAAATGACAAGTTATTTAACTGTGACAAAGAATTTCCACTAGTGTCTTTGGGGAGGTTAGTTCTGGAAGATCAAAAGATATTTATTTTTAAAGGATGCTACTGAAATGCATGTTCTAGAAAATAAAATCAGTCATACTTCTTGATTAATGAAAAATAAAATATATGCACACTCTCAGGAAGCATTTTCTCATTATAAGATGAGGTTGCCCAGGCTGAATTTCTTTGAGAAAGATCAGTTTATTTCTGCAGCTCACTTACTGTTTGATGTAAGACTTCGTTTTCGAAGTCTGTTGACACTAATGGAAATATACCCATTAACTCAAGTACACTTTGGATTAGGTCCACTGTAAATAGTGAAATACATCAGATGCATTGCAGAAAATTTAACAAAGGCCTTAGGCTAAAATTAATTGTTTATCCATTTTGCAATCCTTATCCTAATATTTGGAAACTTTAATATAGCAAGTAGATTCAGGGGAGGCCAGTTCAGGCAGGAAATTAAAAAAATTAAGTTTTCAGGGCTATGTTGCAGCAAAGTACTGCAGAAGCTTTTGAGCTCTGCTTCTTGATGATTTGTTTGGAATGCTGCTTTAGCTGAAATGATACCAAATCACAGTTTATAGCTTATCCTATTTCATTTTCCTATTATGGTGTCAGTGGTGCGTCTCTGTGAAACAGCTCAGGTCTGATCCCTACAGGCCCTAAAGAGGGGCCTTATCCAGCCCTGACATCCTCACTGTGTCTAAGATGTACCCTCATCATCATTGTCATTTACATTGGGGATCACCTAACAGCAATATTCACTGATGATGATAGTCTGAGTGGCACTGAAGGGTGTATTTCACCTTTGCCTGGCTTATGTGAATTGCTTTTATGTAAAGAGGCCAATTATATTGTTTTCCTGGTCAGAGGCTAATTGCAGTGTCGTTCATGTAATTTTGAAAATTGCTTTTGCTGGATTAGATGAAAAATTTTCTGAAATGCATGAAGGCTTTCTGTTCAAACCACCTGTAACCAGACTGGGGTGTTCAGGAAAGCTCCCACATAGCTAGCCAGCTGGGTCTGCTCTGGAAAAAGGTGCACCATCTCTACTGATAGGAGTGTTACATCCTTATTTGTAATCACTCAAAAAAGGAGAACTTCACCCTATTAAGTGTTTGCTTCTGAGAGCCACATGGGTATGAGAGAGGCCTTCTAAAACATTGCCTTAGGAAGGCAAAGATAAGGTGTCAGATGTGCTGCTGAGTTTGAGGACGTTGGAAAGACTTGCCATACAGTGGGATAGAATTGGGCAAACAAAGTAAGGTGCAAGTGGAGTGGGGAGCATCTTCTACTCATCCCTTGTATTGACAAGTCTTAATTTTAAGTAGTTTAGGTTGAGGAGATGTTGAAATGAGTCACCCTTGTCTTCCAAACACAATTTGTTTATGAAATTGAAGGCAAAGAGATAAATCCTAAAACAGAGTATTTGCTCTAATCTTCAGACCCTTTGTGACAGATATAAACTACTATGGAGCTGGAACTCTGAGATCACATGGGTGTCACAAGCAGTATTAACTGCTATAGAGCATGACAGCATCTTAAATTCTGTCACGCTCTTCATTTTTATTTATAACTCCAGCATCAATATTTATGGTCACCCCAGAACATTCTTATGGCATGAATTTCTCTGGGTGTTAATCACTTCACACCTAAGAAGAGATTGACAGAATGATAACCTTTATATTTTGCTGGTAGCATCTTCCATATTGCAATGCTAGATTAAGCAGTTCCAGTATTAGGAGTATCTGCTAACAGCACATTCAAATGTTGCACCAAACCTCATTATTTAAAATAAGTTTAGTCTCTGTACTAACTTGTGTGGGATTTCTAGGAACAGTTAACTGCAAGGTGCAGATCAGATCTAATAGCTTCTACAGACAGTGAGAGTTTGTGAAATACAGTTTATTAAATGCTATAGCAGCCTTGATATCAGCAACAGCAAAGGAACTATGTAGGCCAGAAGAAATGTGTGAAGCAAGGAACACAGCTGGAGTGTAAATGATAAGAAGCCCTGAGAGGGAATGGAAAGAGGTGTCTTCCTGTTGTGTCAGTATAAGCAAAGTTTTGAAGGAGCCAAGGGTAGAAAGATAAGCAGCCAAGGAAGATCAGAGGCATTTTAGTTCCATAAGGCTTCACAAGGAAAGCTAGCCTCACAGCTAGTTGTGGCACCTAAAGTGTCAGCTTGTTAAATGTGATCTAGAATAAGTGCACTGCTTTCCCAGCAAGCTATAGACATGCTTCAAAATGCACTTTGGTGAACTTGCTGGAGGTAATGACCCTAAGTAAAATTGCAAAACAAGATGTTGCAAACCAAAATAACATGTAGTTCCAGGAGTTGGAAGGATGGGGTTTCAGCTGGTTGTGAGGGTCATTTTAGTGTTCACTGACCTGAAGTGATAAAATAAGGAGACTCATATCTCTGAAAGGATGTCTCCTAGTCAGTGGGCAGTGCACATCATTTAGCAATGGCCATATGGAGTTACTCAGTGTCCTAGCATTTTGGAAGGACATCAGAAATCTTATAGGTGTCATTCTGCATTTAAGTAAAACTTACTGAATTGGTACATTATATGACTGTTTCCTTAAACTGATAAACTGTGAGGTTGGCAGCACTTTCAAGGTAATAAACTGTAGCTACCTCTGCTAATTAATTGTGCAAAGCTGATAACTCAACTACCATTACATCTGATTTCTACTTGTTTTTTTTTATAGATTAAAATCCTTGGTGTTTTCTTTATTTCATCTCAAGAGTTCCTCTCCAATGCTTATGTTTTGGCTGTGCTCTTGTTTTTTGCCCTTCTCTTGCAAAGGACATTTCTCCAAGCATCATACTACGTTGCTATTGAAACGGGAATCAACTTGAGAGGTGCAATACAGGTAGCTGATATTGAGTAACTAATTATTATTAATTAATCTATTTTAGTACCATCATGTCTATTTGTAAACACCAATTAGAGGTTTTAAATTCCAAAATGCATCTCTCCTAAAATGTGTTGTGTGTTGCATATAACCATTGCCATTAAAGTCTGTGTTATCTTGGACCTGCATTCTTTTTCCTCTGCAGCTTCTTTGATGATCTGATATAAACATTTATTTATAATATCTTAATGCTGTATTTCTTGTTACCTTTGAACATAAATTTGCTGACAGGAAAGCTGAATGTAACTTTTGAAATAATTTAGGTTGTGAATTATACCTTTTCTATCTCAAAGGTGAATCTTTGTAACACCCTGTGCAAATAATACAGCTTTAAATATTCTTAGAAGTATACCTGGGACAATGTTATGTTGTATTCCTTATACCTGAAGTAGTGTCTTATTCTGTGGGTCGTGCCACAAAATCTACCAGGTGTTGTGGACTCTGTAATTACTGAACAGAAGTAAGATGGTTAAAATGGAGTCCAAAATCGCTGTAGAACTGTGGACAGCAGATCAAAGCTTTACATAGTATACAAAGCTCTGTGCCTGGAAATGAGAGCATTAGGGGTAAGATTACAATGTGATATTGCCAAGTGCACTGGCTGAAATCTACCCTCTGACAGCTTCAAAGCCAGCCTTAAGTTAGGCTATTTATCCACCAAACTACATGTATCCTGTGAGAGTCTGTGTGATGGATGGATGCTTTCAATAGCTCTGTAATTGTTTAATCTTCTTTTGATCTTACACTTGGAGACAATTTTCAGCTGCCAGACTTCTTGAATCCATCCACTGGTTTTCCCTTAATAGTGTGAAGTAGAAAATTCCTGAAGAAACAAAATTTGATTCAAGATATATAGAAAACAATTGCATGTCTTGCATCAAGCAGAAGAGCTGCAACTAACCAAAACACACATGAAGTGTTACACCCCTAAGTGTAAAAGGGGTATTGTCAGAAAATAGGGATACATTAATTTTGTTTAAGAAAAGCTTTGTGTTCTCTGCACTGGGTATTACCCTGAGGCCCAGATAACACAAGCAGTCAGACCATTCAAACTGAACAGTGTAGCCATCACTCTAAGCAGCAGAATTAGTTAGTGTTCATGGCAGTCCCAGTGCCAGGGTTTTTTACTATACTTTTTTCCTATGATTTTTCAATTTTCTTTAAGTCTTCCTATTTCCTCCCCTGTGTAAAACTGCACCTATGCAGCATGCCCTGTATGACTTTATGCTTCACAATGAGTAGTTGGCACTTGGTCCAAAGACACTTACTGAATCAGAGCAGCTCCTGTCAGCTGAGTTTTGTGACTGCAAAGCAGCTCAGTGTAGTCTTTTCCCAAACCATCTGGTAAAAATATACTTTGATTATTGTGTTTTAAGTTATTTTCATACATGGTGCCTGGTTCTGCCCTGAGATAACTACTTAATTCAGTACAGGACCTGTCACATCAGTTCTGTGAAATAAACTTTGTAGTGTTGCTGAGCTCTCCAGCCAAAATGTATCAATGTTCTCAGCCAGGATTGTGGTCTTGTGGCCTGATGAGACCTGAATCAATTGCCAAAGAAAAACAAGAAGAAGGATTATAATATTTTTGAATGTAATGATGTATAGTCCTATTAGCACTAGTTACAGCAATGAGAAGCTGGAGGTACCAGTTTGGGCTTGGGGCCTTTTGGACAGTAAAGGTTTCATTCTCTTGCGGATTTGCAGAGGTGCAAAAAGGGAGTGCTGAGACAACCATTGTGTACCTAACTGCACTGTGCCCTTTCTGGGCAAATACTAAGACAGTAGCTTAAAATTTTCACTGTAACAAAGAAAGCCAAGCCTTATGCTCTTCATTCAAGTTACTGGGAATGTTGTTTTCCCTTAGCATGCTGCACTACACCTGTGTTTTAGATGGAACCAGAAATCCTATTTTATTTCTGAATGTTAACACATCTTGATCTCTCTTCCAGACAAAAATATACAATAAAATTATGCAGCTTTCAACCTCTAACATGTCTATGGGGGAGATGACTGCAGGCCAGATCTGTAACCTGGTTGCCATAGACGCAAATCAGCTGATGTGGTTCTTTTTCCTCTGCCCTAACCTTTGGGCTATGCCAGTACAGGTAAGGCGTTTGAGCGTGCTTTTGTTACTAATGTGCCTCAGTCTGTAGTGATTGATTGCTTATCAATTTTATGAAGGTAGACATATTGAAGAAGTTAAAGAATAACTTTAAATCACATTCAAGCTGTTAATATTATCTAGAAACTCTGTATGTATACTCCACATCTGTGACAGGACTCTAGGTATTTAGGGTTGCATTAGGATCTTGAGGGCTGCCAAACATGCTTTGCATATGTAACAACTTGAAGGATGCAGCAGGTTGTGCTATTTCAGTGCATTTATTCCATCAGGGAAGTTAACTGCAATGTATTGCAGTCATTTGTCTCCTGAATCCCAGCAGAAGAAAAAGAAATAGCAGTTCATTAAAAAATATGATCACTTAGAGATGATCCTTTGGATATCCCTTCAAACTTACTGCTGCCTCATGGATCACAAATTCTAGCACACAAAATTCCACAGATTTATTTATCTGAAATGTTTGCTACTTTATCACTGGTGTCTTTCATCTCCTGTCTTTAAATACCATTCTCTTCAGTCTTCTTTCCCACGTGTGATGTGGCAAATCACTGTTCTAAGTTGTGCTCAATCGCCTGGTGACTTTTGGTTCCATGTCCTGTAGCCTCAGAGCATTTGTAATGCCCAGTGAAATACAGCTGTGTCTTACTGAGTCTTTAAGGCAAAGAAAGCAGTGTCCTAACTCAGGAGGTACTTTTTTTGATTGATTAACATACACCTAAGCCTGTTGCCCTACTGAACAGGAGTTTGTAGCCAATGTCCTACATAGAAACATGGTGTTTTTACCTCCTTCATTGTTCCAGTTCTCTATATTGTGCATTGTGTCATGTGAATTTGTGGAGCTACTGAAAAACTACTCTGATCAAAGCTAGGCTTTTTTCAGTGCAGCATCATTCCTCTGAGACTCTGAAGTGGTCAGTCTCACTCAATGGCCACAGCATTAATGTAGGTTTATGCTAGTAAAAGGGTAGAGAAGACGAGTAGAAGGAGGTCAGAGCAATCTCAGTATAACTGTAGATCATTTTTCAAAGCTTACCCTTACTGAAACAGTACTCAACTGCAAATTGCTTTGGGAGAGCCAGTACTGAAAGCCGTAGAAACCTCCTGCACTTCCATTTAGGAATTTCCTGAGAAAACTGACAATAAATAAAATAGCTTCTGCATTCTTCCACCTGCTGTGTGTGGTGATGTTGTGGATGCTTCGGTGCTAGCAGTAAATACAGACAAAAGAGGCAGCAGAGTTGAAATTCACAGAGTGTTTTTGAACAGTAATTTCAAACCCATTCATTTTTTAAAGAATATTTTTAAAACATGATGAAAATCCCATTGTGTTCATGTCACAAAGGTGGTCTGGTTCCAGCATTATGGAAAGCCTGATTTGGCTGGCATAGAAGTCAGAAAGCTGCAAGTAATCTACCCAGCCGTGAAGGTTCTTGTCAGAGACAGTGAGTTCTTGAATGCATCTTGTGTCCTTTCTCACAGTCTCTGCCTATGGGGAGTATTTGTTCTTTGGAAAACCAATTAGTGTCTACCCGAAATACTCGGAGTCCTCACACTTCTGCTATATGCTTGAAATCTACTGTGGTACCATATGTCTTTTAGTTTCTCTGTGCTAGTGGGGGTACATTGTTTCCAAGACTGCAGTAGGACCTGGAGGTAAAACAAATCTGTCTGAATCTCTGGTAAAACTCTATCTGACTCCTGGGAGAGTTGTATAAAGCTTGAAATCAGGATAGTAAGATGTAAGCAGCCAGCAGCTTACTAACTGATGGCTTCTTTTAACTGTGCTTTGTGCCCAGGGTTTGTCTTTACGCATGAGCTGTGTGTAATTATGACTGTTAAAATATTAAGATTCTTGTGGTCATACAGGTCACAGTGCAGCTGCATTCACACAGTATAAATGCATTTATTTCTCTCTTATGCAAGATTAACAGCAGCAGGATATAAACTAGTGTTCCCAACCTACTCTACAGAGGTTTATATGCCAGTTAAAAACATTTTACTTGTATTTAAAAAAGGCTGCTGGATACAGGAATTATCAGTAGGAATTTTTCAGAAGGAAATGCTCATTTTTTAACCTCAGTATGGCTTTCTTGAAATTATGGAGGGGGAAAAAATGGGAACCAGGTTATTTTAAAATGGGGGGAAAACAATGATATAGGAACATGTGCTAATATTGATGCCTAATTGTAAAAGAGTAGACAACTGTAATGAGAAAAAAAAAATTAAATATTACATTAAATATGGTTACAGGTTGGCAGATTGTTAGCAGTTCAGTTACCAGAGTGTTTTTTGTCCATTGGCTAGAAGTACCCTGCAGTAAGAAGTCAGTAATTGTATACTGCTAAAATGATATAGCTGTGAGGCCTTAAGAAGAGTCTGCCCCTTTAATGATAACTTCAAGGGTATAAATACTGTTAGGCTTAGTCCCATGTAACTCTGTTAGTAAAACAGGCTGTGAGAGGTATCTGTTTCCTGCATGCTTTTGTAAGACCACTCTGGCAGCTCAAGGTGGTGAGGGCTTTAGTGCAAGCAAGAGTTAAGCCAAATTCATTGGGTGTTCTCTTTAACATTTTGCTCTAAAGTGCCAGAAGTCAAGGACTCCAAAGTTTTTTTCTGAATGCATGCTTGCATTTGTATTAGAACTCACCCTGTTCTCTAGCAGGTCAGGACAATCAGTGCCAAAGCATGCTCCTGTTTTGTTGATGGGGCACACTGCAAGGCGCAGATCAGTGAGTTATGGTGGGCACAAACATTTCTCCAAAACATGTTTCCCCATCAATCATTCAATACCTTGTTTTATGAGGCAGTGACAGCAATTACTGGGTGCTTGAGAGGTGGCTAATAAAAAGCTGAACAAGCTTCATTATCAGTTAAAACAAGGTTTTAATTGTTCTGTAGCTTTTGAATGAACAATCAGTGTTTCAGCCTCCACTGTGGATTCTGTAATTATCCCTGACTTCGAAGGCCTAGCCATTCATGAGGAGTTAGGATTTCTCTACAGACCAGATAATTTGAGCTCCATCTTTACTCTGACTGGAATCAATAGGAGCCTTAAGTTACTGTTTGAAGGCCATTGAAATGTATGAAAAGAGGCCTGAGGATGGCCATAAATTGAAAGATGCCCTCAGCAGGCTTGGCTCTAACCCTGGGAGCAAAGTGAGGCCCTATAGAGGCTTCCATTTCATAAACACCCTTTTGGTTTCATTGTGATTATTAAAAAATCCTGTATTGTCATCTCTGGTTCATTGGCAGGGATAGCTTACAGTTGGAATGAAAGGCCATTTGTCTGTTTCAAAACTGACCACAAAGTAGTGTCTGGCTGAAAGTATTTGCCACCTTATGTAAATAATCAAGACAAACTAACCAGAGCTATTAGGGAATATCTTGCTCATGATATATCTCTCTGGCAGGTAGGAGCTTTGGGATTTTGATGAAAGGGTAGGAAAGTGTTTCATTACACAGTTTTCTGAAAATATGATCATTTCCATCTCAGAAATGTTAATGAGAGCCTTCCCATCTGCCAGATGCTGTCCTCCAGCAGTTCAGATATTAGCTATGTACTGTTTATTCTTGTCTGTGTAGTGTGCAGTATGATAAATATAGAACTACTTGCAAGGTTGCTTACAGATTTCAGCACTTTTCAGATGCAAATATTCACATAATTAAACTGACAATAGATTTTCTTGGCCCATACCTGACAAGTTTGCCCCTATTTGCAATATAATGGAAAACAGGATCAAAGACTGACCCTTTCAATAGGCAGGATGGGAAGGGGTTGGAAGCAGCTGCAAGCCAACAGCTCCCTCAGGATCTAACAGCTAGAACACCTTTCCCCTGTATGTGTGAGAAGCTGAGGCTCTGTTTCTAGTCCCAGACAGTCCCATAATGTCCTTGACAATCAACCAGTAGTGGTGGAAAGCAAGGTTCAGTGTTCTGTGTTGACTTTGTAGTTTTGAACATCGCTGTGCACTGTTCTGTGCTTTCCTCTGAGTGTCTAGATTGCCTGCCCATGACCGAGCAGTTGGGAAAGGACTATCTTGATCTGTAAAGAGCAAGACCATTTCGTGTTCTGGAGGAGAGCTCTGCCTAGCTCTACCCAGGGGTATCTGACACAGCCCTTACAGATTTTCTTTGGCTTCATGCATACTCATGGATTTCCTGACTCCAGATAGAAGCAGATTGCTCACTTACTCATCACTGAAAAAATAAATAATTTACAGTTTAGGCTTTCCTCACACTAGATTTGTGGTGTGTGTACAATAGGACCTTACCTTCATGTTACTGCATATTTCTTAAGTAAATACTGTGGCTCATTTTAAGAGTTCCATTTCAGTTAAATTAATCTGCAAAGGGGCATCAAAGGATTGTTAAGGAAAAAAAAAAAATCTGCATTATCTTGGTGTGCCTTAAATTCATGAAAATGTCAAAATGGAAATGTGGAAATGGAGGACTTCATTTTTCTTCATGGAAACATCCAGTTCTCATCAATATGTGTGAGAATGGATGAGCTTGTGACTACTGAGCTTCAAAATGATGGAAGGTAGTGTTTCTACGAAGATTAGGAGAGTATGTAAATATAGCAAGACAGTAGATAATGCTTTAAGGAAATATCCAATTTATCCTTTCTTTAATGAAGGGAAATGATGTATGAAATTAGCTTTCTATCATTATGTCTTCTGATTAATCTATTGGCCTAAATGGATAAGTATGTAGAGTGTGGGTGCTCCAGATTGTGCAGGAGCCAGTCATTAGAGTAGTGGTAATTAACATTTGGTGGCTTCTGTATCTTGTTTGCATTTCTTGAGCTGCTTACAGGAACCCTTTCCATCCAGGCTATGGCTCCAAAGACAAGCCATTCTTTTCTTAAGCTCTTTCACTAACCTTTTTTGAAGTCATGGCCAGCCTGGTACAGTGCCTCCTTAAAATAATTCCTTGTATGTTTGCTAGAGTTTATTTGAAGTGAAGGCTCTTATTGATAGGATTTATGGTGGCCCTTTTTGGTCCTCTGGTAGAATGATCATACCCCACTGTGCTAATGATGCAGAAAGTATGATGTTTGGGGGGCACAGTTAACTGCAGTGGCCATTGCTTTTGAATGTGCCCTCCAGTTACCCTGTGATTGCTTTTTGTATTGCATACACAAAGTGAAGTCATCCCTAACTTTCAGCCTTCCTCTCATTTGTTTTCTTTACCCAAACAGATAATTGTAGGAGTTCTTCTGCTCTACTACCTTCTTGGAATCAGTGCCTTAATTGGAGCAGCAGTAATCATAGTCCTTGCACCTGTTCAGTACTTTGTAGCCACAAAACTCTCACAGGCCCAGAGAAGTACATTGGTAAGTGTCTTCAAAATCATACATGATATAAGTGAGACCTCTGGAAATTATGCATTGGTCTGTTTGGAACTGCAAAGCCAACTCTGGATATTGATCAAGAACCCATTGTCAAACATTTTGTAATGTTCAAGAATGTGAAAATAGGATAAACATAATCAGTAAAGATGGTGGTTTGGGGGGTTATATTTTTCAACAAGTATGCATTTCCCTAAGAGCAAAGCCAAAAATCTTAAAACCTTTAACGTGCAAATGTGCACTGTCGGTGCAGTCAGATGGTGCACAAATAAGTAACTCATGCAAGGCAAGCTGTCCAAGGGGAAAAGAAGTAGAAATGCTACATCCAAACTCAGATGTATCACAGATGTGGAAATCCATCAAATTGATTTATCTAAATTACCAGCAGACAGTCCTAATTCCTGCAGCACGCTCCTCAGCTGAGGAGCTTAGGCATCTGCCAAGTTCTGAGCTGTTGCTGGATCCCTCACTTGTCTAAATTGTCTGCATCACTGCTGAGAAAGTTACCTTGGTTTATAGGAATTACCACACCCAGCTGCTTTGAGCCTTATCCCTATGTTCAGTGACTATTGCACTGCCAAGCAAGCCATTGGAGCCTGGATAAATTGCTGAACTCTCTTCCACCACATTGCAAGTGATCAGAAAGCTGAGTAAAATGTTCAGTACGAGCTGTGTGATTTAAGAGTGCAAAGTGACTGCCTATTCACTTGAGCTCTAGGGAAGCTCACCTTTGTGGAAAATAGTAACAAAGGATCTGAGTGGACAGAACCAGTGCAGTTCACCTCACTGATTACAAGGGGCTGCTTACAGTTTTTGTGTGATAAAATTTCTTTAAATATAGTCTTTAAGTAAACATGTATGGAAATGTTGCAGGAGTACTCCAATGAGAGACTGAAGAAGACAAATGAAATGCTTCGAGGCATTAAGCTCCTTAAACTCTATGCTTGGGAACACATCTTCCACAGCAGCGTAGAGGAAACCAGACAAAAAGAAATGACTAGCCTCAAGTCTTTTGCCCTTTATACCTCCATATCCAGTAAGTTTCTTCCTTCATTCTAATCCACTGTTCAGCTGAAGTGCTACTACATTATTAGCTGCTAATGAATTTACCACTTCTCTGTTAATATTGGTTCAGTTGCTTTAGGCTCTGATCTGTACTCCTCATTTTCCATTTAGTGAGACTTCCCATTTAGCTGAGTAGATCTTTGCCTATATGGGAAATACACCTGAAAGAGAAAATCCTGATTAATGCTTCACAGGACGTAGTTGGAGAGAAGCCTTTAAGGGACAAGTATTTCACTAGCTACCGTCAGCCTGCAATATTCTCCTTGCTAACAGAGCATTCAGGTGGAAACTTCTGTTGATGCTTCTTTTTCTTTCCTCCTGTATTTTGCACAATCCAGTGTGCAACTCGTGTTACATGACTTGTCTTTGCACTGAAGTTCCAGCAGATGGTACTTAAACTTTCTCACTCAAAATTCTGATTCCTTCTAAAACCAAGTGATTCTTAAGAGCCTTTCTAGATCCTAAAAAGGTAAAAAATGAAAATCATGGAAGTGTCATCAGTCCCTGACCAGATTCTTTTGTCTTGTGTAATCTTTCAAGCTGCTTTAAGGCATTTATCATCCTTTCAGGAAGACTAGACCACAGTGAACTTTGTATTTGAAGAGACCATATGCAGCACCTGTATAATCACTTGTGTAATACTTGAAAAGTTAGGAAAGTCATCGTGAAGAACACTTTTTTGTAATCTGCAAGGTATTAAATAATTGAAACTGATAGTGAGAAGTATTTAAATGCCCTGAGGTACCTGTGCAAATATTTTCTAGGCTAATAAAGAAGGCTGCTCCCTAGGAAAATAACTTGCAGACTGGTTGGTATTGTTTGATTTCATTCACCCAAGAGATGTGCAGCTGGCTTTCTTCCCTGCCAAATTGTGACAAAGACAATGTGCTCCAAGGGAAAGATCCTGATCTGAATGAATTTGACTGACATTACATGGAGGTTTTCTTTGACTTCTGAGGCCAGAATTTATCTTGGGAGATGCTGAGCTTTCTGTCTGGAGACTAACTTCCCTTTTGACATAAACCAGGATTTAGCTGGAGTAGACTGTGTGACCAGAAACTTGGTCGTACACCAAGCTCAGCACAGATGGGCTCCCTTTGTTTGCATTTCTTCATGTGACATTAAAATCTATTTATAGTCAGAGCCACAGGTTCAGCTGTAAGATTGAAGGAGCTGTAGAGGCTTATTTGATTTTTAAATCCTCACAGTATCATTTTTAACACCTACAAAAAGGTGTATTCATCCTAAGGGTACTGTCTAGCCTGTAAAGAAATAGTGACATAGTTTGTGTTTATGTTCTTAAAAACAATTCTGAATGTGTACTGATGCTTCTTCAAACGTTTCTTGTGTGCATTTGTGGTCTTGTTTGTATTACCTGTGATATTTATGTGTATGTAAGGCACAGCTGAGGTAAACCAATGCTGCTTTTTCATGTTGTTGTTATGTATCATTCTTGGCTTATAAAGAGTTCCTATAGTGTCAACCTAGGAGTTTCTCATACTCTCTTTAGCAGAAATTACACTGATCTTTACAAACCTGCACTTGAGTGGACTGTATAAGGAGCATAAATCTAGGAGAATTTCCCAGTTTTCTTACCCTACATATAAATAGAATGATAAGCATAACCAGCACACAGTGTCTGCTAATATTATCGTGAACATGGTTTCATTTCTTTCTTTAAAGAAAAAAATATGCAAGAAATGTATTATTGATCAAGAGGAAGGCACACACTTCATAGAACAGTAAGACAGCAAAAATTGGGAGGGTTATATATTTTATTTATTTATTTACAATGTTGAATCAGCTCTGGAATACTTGGCTACTGTCACAAGTAAGAGAATGTCTTCGGAGCTACCTCAATTCATGAGGGATAGATTGCATTGGATTACAGAAAGTATACATACCAGTTTCAGGGCAGTGGTGGATAGACAACAAAAAAATTCCATTTCAGGACCACACGGGAACTGAATCTCATCTGCCTCACCCCTGTGCTTGGGTCTGTTTTGTGCATCTCTGGAATTGATCATGTTAGCTCTTTCTATAATTTTAATGAAAG
Source organism: Melanerpes formicivorus (assembly GCF_026170545.1). Lineage (NCBI taxonomy): Eukaryota > Metazoa > Chordata > Aves > Piciformes > Picidae > Melanerpes > Melanerpes formicivorus. The sequence goes on along the minus strand of NW_027142368.1, from coordinate 11,076,768 downwards.
GCACCACCAGAATCAAAGCTGGGCTGCAAAATTAATAGTGACACCTTTTGAGCTTTGGCAGTAGCAAAGATGACTCGTACATAACAATCCTGTGTTTGGTTTTACAGGAGTCCTATGTTTGATGTTGCAGGATCATATGTTTGATCCTATGCTTGGTTTTAGAGGATTCAGTACATGCATTTTAATAACTCAAGACCTAGCTGAAATCAAACTCTGCCACATATAAGTAGTTAGAACCTGTACCAAACTCCTAAGGACATTCACAGAGTAGCCAAGCCTAATTAAGCAGAAGTAACTGAGTAAATCCTCCATAAATATAAGCTGTCAGTGGTACTGCACAGGGCTGCCAATCTTTCCTTACCCTTTGAGCTGCATTCTGAAACCTGAGGGGGCAACAAAGCCCTGAACTCCAGAAGTGGTACTCCAGAAGTAGGTCACAGCTTGATATATGTGCCATGGCTCTCCTAGGAGGTCCTGCCACAAGACTGGGGGATGGGGCCGAGCCAGATTGTGCAGCCACTGCTGGGTCACCTTTACCCTCACTGTCAGGGATTCAGGTCACCTACCAGACCTTGTACCATCTTGGCCTTTCTGCCTGTCATGAGAAGGAGAACTGCAGCACCCTTCACCTGAGCCACATGTCAGCTGGTGACAGCTCAAACCCAGTCATCTTCTTTAGGGTGCATTGCTGGGTTCTGCCCTGATAATGTGAAGGGAAGTAAACCGTAGGCATTTTAAAGCAATGTGTTGTGTGGAGAATCTTGCACATTTTTCCTATCTTAAGCATAGAAAATACCATTGTAAAGCAGTGCTAGTAGTATTTTAGCATGTCTGAATGGAAATTGTTTCTAAATGTTCCTACGTGTTTTCCTTCACAGTCTTTATGAATGCAGCAATACCAATTGCAGCTGTACTTATAGTAAGTATGGACTTTCCTAAGTAGTGTCAATTACAACTGCATTTTCAAGTATAAGTGATGTGGAAATGAGGAAGGAGGAGGACAGGATGCAAACCTGCTACACATTTGCACTTCCTCTGGGAGAGAACGGAAAATGCCCACTTGTCATCCTGACCAGAAGCAGCCTGGAGTATGCAGCACTCCCCTAAACTGTTATGAGAGTATAAATTAAGATTCTCTAAATTTAAATGCTTATGAAATATGACATGTTTGTGCATTTCCTTCTTTATAACAAAGCACTGATGATGATGCCTGTCTCTTTATAGACATTTGTGGTCCATGCTCATCTGACGACAAAGGCTGACTTCTCCCCATCTGTGGCATTTGCTTCCATCTCCCTATTTCACATTCTTGTGTCTCCGTTGTTCCTGCTCTCCAGTGTGGTCAGATCCACTGTCAAAGCATTAGTAAGGTGAGAAGTGTAAAATTAATGACTTTGCTACCACCTCTCTGACTTCTGAGAATGTGTCTGTGCCTCATTCTACAGTTGTTAAGTTTAGGAATAATGTGGTGATTATTTCTGTGTTGTTGTAATTTGCTTCCCAGCTTTTTACCTTGCACGGACCCCTTGGCTGTATCATGTGGGCCAAGTTCTTTGCTGATACAGCTGTCACAGGCAGTATTTTGTGATCCACAGCTAATACTTCATTGAGTAGAGTGGGCTGAGCTAAAGCCAAACTTGCTTAAGATTTAGTTTTGCAAATCACCCAAAGGTTTCCCTCCATCAAGCATGTACAAGGCAACAAGGTAATCGCAGAAGCACCTGTTTCAGCATGCATCTCCTGGGCGGTGCTCAGCCTTCATCCCTCTGTCTGAGAGGTTGCCTGTTGGTGGGAAGTTGGACTTTGTCAAATTGAAAAATAAAATAAAATATTATTTATGTGTGAAAGTAAGTTCATGACAAAATGTCTACTCCAGACTTGAATTTTTACTTTCTCATGGACGTGTTAGTCTGAGCATTCAAAAGGTGAGAAAAAACTTCCAGTACTGTTTCACTGGGAGTTCTGAATATCAACAGATTTGTATTGAAACCTCTTAGTCCTTTTTGTATGCAATGTAACTCTGCCTGACTGATAGGGGAGGAAGAGACAGTCTGGACTTTATTAGGACTTCTTTGTGACCTCCAATACGGCTGTCTGAAGAGCTTGTCTAAACCATGGAACAGATACTGGACACCAGCCCTTGCTTAATTGCCTTTGTGTCACCTTGGCGATGCAGACTGCAGCAGGAGGCTGAGATTGACCTTGCTGTTTCAAAATTCCCTGACAGTGCAAAGTCACAGCTGTGTCCTCTTCTAACAAGTGTGACATCTGAGAGTGCTGGCAGCTGGCATGAATTTTTTTGCAGCCTCTGTGTTAGACTCTGGAGTCATGGCAAGTTGGCACACTAAGATTGCAAGCCAGCAAAGCACTGGGGGGACTGCACTGGTAATGGGCATGTAGTTTGGCTTGCCTGAAGATTTCTTTGTAAATTTGGGTCTTTGTGTGCCTGTTAATGCTGCTGGAGCAATTGTAAACTATTAGTATCAAGCAAGTATTAATTGTTGCTATCTGGGAGTTCTTCATGTGTTATTCTGTGGTTATCTTCCTATTAACAGGCTATTGCCCTGCCATTTGTAGTGCAGGCAGGAATCCCTGGGTTCAAACTCTGTAACGCAGTTGACAGGATCCTTGTCTTCCTGGCTGGCTGTAGCACAGTAACCCAGCACTGTTCCAGAGTGCAGTGCTCCACAGTGCTTCTGGTGGTACTCTAGATGTGACTTCTCAGTACTTCATCCTTGGGTGCAATGTTTTGGAAGCATGTGCCAGATATTTTCAACACGTGCAAACATGTGAAGCAGACAGCTATTAGAAAGCTGTGTTTCTGCCAACTGAGCACAACTAATGTATGCTTGCTGTGTGTTCTGCTGTTAAACCTTTCTGCTAACAAATAGCTGAGCTGAGCTGAGGTAAAGGTAACCTAACTCTGAAGAACACTGACTTTCTTTAGCCTGATACATACTAATTGGATCTAGCAAACATACAAGACAGTTTCTTCTGTAGTCACAGCAAGGAACTAAGTGAAGCAAATGATCCAGCAGTGAAAACAGCACATAAAGGACACTAAGAGAGTTCTGTTAATATTGGCTACAGTCTTTGATGACAGGTGCTATTAAGGACAGTAATCTCCATAAATAGGCTTGTCAGTATCTTTGATGTGCCCAATTGCAAAGTATCCTCATAGATTGTCATTGACGCTATCAGAACTGTGTGATTGATCCCAATAGTTAAACAGATTTAAAGCTTCTGTTCCGTGTCGGAATCGTGCAGACTTTCATTCCCTGGACCATCTACAGGGCTAGAGTATTTGCATCTGAGTGCGGAGACTGTTGAAAGACTTTAGGAAGGTGAAAAATTCTGTTATCTCTGAAAATTTTGGTTTAGAATGTAGAGTGTTTGTGTCATTGAAAGTTAAAGGTGAGCAGCCAGTTGATGGATTTCTCAAGCTCAAGGCCTTCCAGGACAAAGTGTGTTCAGTTTTCCATCAGCAAAAGTCAAGTTGCAAGAGTGGCATTATGCATCTTAATGGGTTTAATATGAAACTGCTTTTTCAGTCAGCTGTGCAAATAACCATGTTTTAATCAATGTATCTATTCTGTGGCTTGAAAGTATGCTCCCCTTTGGAAATATTGGGATACTAGTGAAATTGTGATGTCACTGAGAGCTCTGCAGAGAACATAATTTTTTTTATACTCTTCATGAGTTTAACAGTGTGTTTCTCTGAAATGGAAGTTGCTACCTCTAGCTGAAGATTTTCTGATAGCTGTACTGTGTTTTTTCAGTGATTCCAGGAGCAGATTATTGGGCAGGGAGAAGTCTTAGAGTACACCTTGATACACAACCAGAGACCAAAAAACAAAATCAAACTATTGAATGGCTTAATAAAGGCATGATCTTGTTTGGGTATGCATGGTTTGCTGTCTTCTCTTTCTGCCCTTCTGGAGCCTGGAGCAGACATGCAGGGGACTTCTCCATCTGCTCTTTATACCTTCAGAGCAATTATTCTAATTTGAGTGTAATTCTCCTATAGAGATGTGGGTGCAGCTGCATACCAACTCTCTGTATAGACAGCATCTAAACCATGATTTGCTGGAGCTTCCAATTTCTTCCTTTGAGATAACAGACCACCTCATTAAGGAATTTTGTTTCAGTGTGAAGACTGAAGTAATTGTTGTGCTTCTTGCCCCACTCCAAGTAGTTTTTCTCCTTCTTTTCAGTTGCTTAGGCTGTAGTACCCGCTCTAGCTAAATCCACTTCACTACGTATATCTCCTAATCCTCAGCTGTCACTAGCAAGCAGGCGTGCTGACAGGAAAGCTGTAGAACCAGTTCTTTCCTAGGGAGTCCTCAGGTGGCTTCCATCTCTACTTGTAGTACAAATGCTGACTGTACAGAGGGCCTGCAGTGCTCTAATGCTTTAGTCTAAGCACTGCTTTTGCACCTGTTGGGTATCTCATGAAGCTCTTAGAAGAGAATAAGTCTCCTCCTGAATAAGAAATACCTTGAGTGGAATGCAAAATAAATGTTTTTATTCAAAAATATTACTGGTTTTAATTTTTAAGATCTCTATCCTGGTAGATAGCCACGTATCACTATGCTACAGAGGCATCATTTGACTCTTTCTGCCCAATTAGCCTAAGGCTAAATATTGAAATCAAATCTTTTTTGGTCATCATCTGTACATTTATTTTTAGGAAATTAAAGACCTTCTGCCACCTTAGCATTTTGGAGAGTGATAGTTAACTTATTTCCAGCTAATTGAGCCCCTTTGATCTTGAGTTCATGATTCAATCCACTTCCTTTACAAATTTCATTTGCTGTCCCTGGGAGTAGATCAGATACACATTTTATAAAGTCAGGTACAGAGATAAAACTGATGCCATGATCTGTTAAATGTCATAATAATGGCACATTATCTCTTACCTAATTAAATCTTCATCAGCTTGTGAAGATTTAATGCCATCTCCTTTGTTGCTGGTTGTCAGGATTCCTTTTATCCCTCATCTGTTGAATGCTGCTCTGTTAGGGTATATTCCTTTTTATTACCTTATACACTTTGTATTTCACCATAGCTGGTTGGATTTGTCTCACTATGTACAGATGTCATCAGACTGCTAGTGTTCATAAGGCTGTTCAGCAGAACTGACTGTGCAACACTTCAGTAACATAGATAACATTAATTCTGATCTAGCACGTGGCTTCGGAATGACCTACTACTGTAACTGGTCTGCATCCCACCCAATGCCTTTCTGGTGGTAGAGAAAAGGCAAGACTTGAGAAGCATCTACACAAACCATTAAAATATTGTAGCTGTTAACAGACAACAGAGTAGGTTGTGTCAGCTCCCTTGCAGTATCTTCTCATTGCAAGTTTTCATATATGTGTAACAAAATGAAAGCAAACAAGCTGCACAGCAGGCAGTGGTTGAAATACTAAAGGGGATGCTCTATAATAAACAGAAGTTTTGCATTCCAGGTTAAGGTGTGATTCTGTCTTTTCCCCTTCAGTGTGCAGAAACTGAGTGAATTCCTATCCAGTGAAGAAATTGGAGAAGAGCATGATAAATCTTCAGAGCTGAGAAGTGCAGATAATCACAGCAAATACCAGGCAGTGGTGAGTAAGGCTGTTTACCTGTAGATGAAGTGCCCAAAGTATTTCTTTTTTAACCTTTCCATCTTCTAACAATTGTTTCTTGCAATTGCAAAAGCTTTTTAACACTCTGAACTATGTATGTCATCATATGGTTGGTTGTGTTTCGGATATTTTGCTGGTGCTGCCACAGATTACAACTTATTTCTGTCTCTTTGATTTTGCACAGCCACTCAAAGTTGTTAACCGCAAGAGGCCTGCCAGAGAGGACTGGAACAATTACAGCTCTCACATAAGACCAATTAACATCGCAGAAGCAGATGATTTCTGTGTAAAGGTGATATGAAGGTCACTTTAATAACACTTACTTCTAGCTCACTAATAGTTAGTTTTGTATTCTGATAGCAGTTTCAAATTCGAGAAACAAGATTTGATGTGAACTGTCAGCCACTTGTGCTCATGTCAGAGATGAACCTCCCCCTATCTTCTCAATGTCTTCCATTTTAAGAACTGATTACTGACCTGTATGTCGTGATTAGCTGTGTATTCCTCTAGATTTCACTCACCACTTTTCTATTTGAAGTGTTTAAGTTATTAGTCACATTCTCATGAAGAAAAAAATGTAAGCTACCCATACCACTTTGAAGACTGAAGCTCTTGATTTGCTATAGGGATGGCCAGAAGTAATAAGAATCTTGATGGCTGTCCTGGTGATTCTGTTTATTTAGGAAGTCTGCTATTATGTTTGCATTTCTGGCACAAGAGAATGAATAATTCAGTTTCATGGGACTAAGTAGGACAAATTACAGTGCTTTCAGAGGTTTTCAGAGGCTGTGATCTGATGTGCTGCTTTGGTGCAGGATCCTTCTTGAGAAGACTTGCCGGGAAATAAGAGGAATGTGTGAGAGAGGTTTTTTGGGAGGATGATGTAGGAGCAGCAGACTGCCTGGAGTGAGAACAAAGGAGAGGCTACAGCAGTAATGTCTGTAAGGACAGTATTTATAAGGTCTTGAACAGAAAGCCAGGGCCAGCTGTAATCTTTAGCGTCATCTGCTGACATCCTTGTCACCAGTGGCACCTAGGTCTGCAGGTCATTGCCAATGAAGAGGCATTTTTTGAGAGAGGGTCCTCTGGCAGCCTTTGGAAATCTAAAGGGATGTACACTGTGCTTTCTTTTCTCTTTTTTCTTGTCCCAAGTATTACCTTTTTGTTGTTGTCTCTCCAGAGTAGGATAAAAGTGCCCCATTCCACTCAGATCAAAAATGTACCTTGAGTTGCTGAAAGGCTTTGAAGGCTTCAGTGCCTGGAAAAGTGTGAGAAGATCATTCTGTATAAATAGAGACCTTCTAAAATTGTCTCAGCTTTCTGATTTTTCACAGTATTCATGGGAATCTCTTCCACTTAAAGTCCTGAGCAGACCTTGCTTTCTTGTTTTTGGTCATTTTCAGTGAACAGATTTCTGTATCTAGTAAAGCCTACATTAGCTGTGTCATATCTGAAATAGAAAGGAAAATACTGTAAAAGGCAGCAACATCTAATTTCTGTGGCAAGTTCTGCAAATCTGCTTGGGATTTGGACTGTGTAATTGCTGTATATGCTGCAGTGTCTAGGGTGACATTCGGTGCTCTGCAGAGAGCAAACTGTGACTGTATAGAATTTAATCATATCATAATAATTCCATTGTTTTGATGTGCCCACCTCACAAATAACAAAACAGAAGAAATCCTAAACAGGAACTATTTTTTTTTTTCTGAAGGAATGTCTCATAATTTCTTATTTGTTGTGCTTGCTTGAGTTCACAGGTTCTTGCACATCAGAATATAGACCTTTACAAAACCTGTCACTTGCCTGTTTCCTGCAAAGGTTAACTGCTTCTGTACCCAATGTAGTGAAAAAAGAAGTGTCTATGATGTTGAAAAAAGAAGTCAGCTCTAAAAGTGGTTCTGTCTTTCTTTTTTTCCTTCCATATTGGTATAGATCACAAATGGTTTTTTCACTTGGACACCTGAAGGTCCTCCAGCATTGTCCAACATTGATATCCGAATCCCTCAAGGTATAAAATGGCATCAGATACACAGAATAAGTTGTTTTTCTGTGAGCATTTGGTAAATCAGAGGTTTATATATGCTTTCTTCTCTCACAGGTCAGCTAACAATGATTGTAGGGCAGGTTGGCTGTGGTAAGTCATCTCTCTTGCTAGCCATACTTGGTGAGATGCAGAAGATCTCTGGGAGCATATTTTGGAGCAGGTAATGCTATTTAAAAATTCAAGATTGAATATTGCAGAAAAGAGGCAAAATCTATCCTGGGAACCGTGAGGTGGAATCAGGGAGTTTGTAGGTGTACATTCAAGATAAAAACCTTATCCTAATGGTAGGGGATCACATCAGAAAGAACTCTGTCAGGGTCAGACAACCTATTTAGTCCCTGAATAGGAACAGATAACCATATGTGGGTGTTCTGCACCCTAGTGATATAATCTGAGTGAAATGGTCACTTACCAGGGATCAGAATTAATTAGCTCAAGTGTTGTGTTGATACAGAATACATTTGCCCTTTCAGGCCTGAACTCAAGTCTTTGAATGGGCTGACCAGCAGTGGTCCTTGGCTATGCTTTTAGATGTGTGCACCATCTCAGCACTGGTCTGGTGCCTGAGAAATTGAAGACTCTTCTTATAAGTGGCAGTGACCTCAGGGTACTCCCCTGATTTGACAAGAGGGAGGTACTCATGTCCTTCCCTCCTTCCCCAGGGGCACTCAAGTAGCTGTGCTCTGACAGCCAGATATAGACTACACTTGTCTCACCTTTGTACTGGCCATGAAGGGAGGGAAAACAAACGCTGCCCAGCTCCAGCAGCTGTACTGTTAGGACCTGGTCTCTTGAGCCTCCATCTGAGTGGCGGATGGTATACAATAGATTGCAATTGCTGTGTGTGGTTTCTGGTAAATTACTGCCATCTCCTGTACGCTGTCTGATCAATGTGTGTGAAAATGTTTTGCCCTGTGTATTTCACAGTTCTACACTTTCTGGCCATACAGTCTGCTCTTTCTCTTTTGAGATACTATTGTTTGTGAGTAAAGTGTTGCAAATTTCAGAAGAACCTAGAGAAAATTCAGTTTATTTCCAGATAAATTGGAATGAAGGAACAACAGTGAACTGTGTGTCAAGTCCCCACACTGTGGTGGACAGAGAGTCATTGTTACTCAGTGCAATGTTATGCACTGATTTGGGAAATAGTTCTCACCAATTCCTTGAGAGTTTGTAGAGAGGTATTGATATCCAGCCTTCATGCATAAGCCAGTCACACCACACAGATTTACACATGCTTTAATAGTAATATGACAAAGAAGGAAGATTCCCTATTTTATAGGTGAGGAAAATGGGACACTGGAAGGTGACCAGCAGGTGAGGGAGACAAGAACAGAAGCCAGATTTCCAGAATGTGGTGATCTATCCCTTAAAACATACTTCCCAAGGAGAAAATCCATGTATGGCGAGGAACCATACAGAATCCCTGCAGCCCTATTAGGTGAACTAATTTCATTTTGGTAAGGCTGTAATTTTTTTACAGATGACATAACATGATTAAGAAGTGTAATTTGAAAGTCTGAAGCTAAACTAAAACAGATGACATGGTGGTTCCAATCAGACTGTGGTTGTAAACAGCACTTGTTTAGAAGTGCGTGCTTCACAACAGTGTAAAGGTCAGAACTGGTTTTCATGTCTTCTATATGTGCCAAAGTATCACAAGGTAAAATTCAGTTGCTCTCTGTCAGATGTGCATAAAGGGGCTGTGACTGAAACAGTCTCAGCACTGTAAATGCTGGCTGCAGTGGGACAGATAATGTTTTATCTCATCTTCCAGGGCTACTGCTATGTGTACCGGTCTATTCAGAGTGGTGGATGCAGTCACTGTGGGTTGCACACCTGTGTTGTAAAGCTATCTGATGAAAGCTCCTTGCATTAGATAAGACTACTAATGCCTGACCAGGTACATGCAACATTATCCCAGGTTCCAGGAGAACAGTCACCACAGCTTGTAGCCTTAGCTCAGGCAGTAAAATGTCACCAAAATCAGGAAGACCTTTGTTACAGTTCTTTCTGTGGCGTGAGATAAATGCTTGGCTTCAGTCATTCACATTACAGAATGGTCCTGAATTATTTTGTTCCAAATTTCCTTCCCCTTCCCTTCCTCCAAGGTCACAGCTACGAAGATGAGGGATGCATCCTGCTGACATGACACTCAGCACTCAGGAAATCTGGATTCTATTCCTGGCCCTTCCCTTGGTCTAATGGATAACCTTGCACAAGTCATTTCCCTCCTCTGTACCTCCATGCTGTATTGATAAAACCGGATTAACTTCATATCATCTTCATTTGCTTCCTATACAAATCATTTGTTTCAAAACCTTAAAAAGACATGTAATTTATTCCTGAGCTAGGAGCTGGCTAATCACAAGTGAGCACAGGCTTGTTTGTGTTTATTTTGTGGTTTATATTACAGTGTGTGCCTGGAAGATCCAGCTCAGATTACTGTCCCTTGTCCAAAGAGACTGAGAGCATCTGAGCATAAATACTTTATAATATGGTTAGAGATTAACAAAAATAGAGACATCGTTATTTATATTCTGAGCAGATGGTAAATAGTATTGATTTGACTAGTTGAGTAAATAATTATAGTACATGTCATGCTAATTTTGTCTGGGCAGTATCTCACTTAATTCACAGGGAGCAATTTATAGTATAAGTCTTTTTGAAGTAAATAATATCAGAAAACTGACCTATATAAGAAATAGTTCGCTCAGGCAATTATGTCATTTGTTTCTAAACAGGACACACATACTCCCATGTCAAGCTAGAGTCCTTATAATATGAAATGCTAGATTTATTAAGGCTGTTCAGATTTTCTTTTACTTGACGTAGAGTTGGCTGTTTTCAAATGGCAATATTTGAAAAGTTACTGTGATGCCTAAAAAGTACATTGATTTTACACAAGGATGTGTTGGCTGGTGCTCACTCTCAGAAACACTTGGGAACTTGATAGTTTCTGTGAAGAATGTGTTGCTACTTAATAATATGCAGAAGGTTCATGGGTTCTTGCCACTGAGTTCACAGTGTCATTATGAAGACCAAGTGTGAGGTGGACTCGATCTTTGGGGTCTCTTCCAACCTTAGGAATACTGAAACACTGAAAATTGATGTAACTGGAAAAACTTTGTTCAGTACACTGTCATAAAGACACTAGTGGCTGGCTGCCCCTCTCAAATTCTACAGTAAAGTGAAGTCAGATATGGTCATTGCTCACTGTGCCGTAACTTTTTGCAAGGACCTCATACCAACCTTTTCACCTGCAGATATTTTCTTTCCTGGATACTTGTAAGCAAATGGTGTTAGCATCCAGTTAATGACTACTCTTTAAGGCATGAACACTTTTGTTCCTCCTTAACTTCATTTATTCTGTTTGACATACAGGTGTTTTTATTCTTTTCAATGGAACTGAATCTAGTAGCAGTCCTAGGCCAGTCTCCTTCTAATCAACTGGCTGTGAGCATTTCAGTACACATACAAAAATGGCAAAACCAAAACCTGTCTGTTCTTCAGGCCTGCTGATGCTTACTTACACAGCCACATCCCCTCCAAGGATAGGGCTGATACAGAACACAGCATGTTGCAAGTCAACTGAAAGTGGGATTTGGGGTTCAAACTAACTTATTGTATCTTTCAAAACAGTATCACAAATTATTGGTTTGTTTTCCCTGAAAATGTCCCTTTTTTACTGGAACAATATTCTTGTCACACTAGGACTTCTCAGTTGGAATGTGTCCAGAGAAGGGCAACAAAGCTGGTGAGGGGTTTGGAGCACAAGCCCTGTGAGGAGAGGTTGAGGGAGCTGGGGTTGCTTAGCCTGGACAAGAGGAGGCTCAGAGGAGACCTTATTGCTGTCTACAACTCCCTGAAGGGAGGTTGTAGCCAAGTGGGGGTTGGTCTCTTCTCCCAGGCAACCAGCACCAGAAGAGGACATAGTCTCAAGCTGTGCCAGGGGAGGTTTAGACTGGATCTTAGGAAGAAGTTCTTCCCAGAAAGAGTGCTTGGCCATTGGAATGGGCTGCCCAGGGAAGTGGTGGAGTTGCCATCACTGGAGGTGTTTAAGAAGAGACTGGATGAGGCACTTGGTGCCATGGTTTAGTTGATTAGATGGTGTTGAGTGATAGGTTGGACTTGATCTTGAAGGTCTTTTCCAGCCTGGTTAATTCCAATAGTTCTAAGTTCTGATAATAGTTCTGTTAGCACCTTCAGGACAGAGTGGGGGTGATTTTATTTGTGGAGTTGAATTAAATGTTCCTAAGGGGAAAAAACCTGTTCCCAAATGATTTTTTTTACTCCTAAAATCAAGTCAGTTTGTGTAGAAGGAACAGACGCTGCACTGCAGCTCTGTGATGATAAATACTGTTTGCAGTCTGTGCAATAAGTGGAATTTAATAGTTTTGCTTTCTGGGGCAGATTGCCTGTGCTTGCTTAAGTAAACAATCTTTGCTTTCTATTTGTGATGCAGCTGTACTTCTGACAGTGAGACGGGGGAAGATGGCAGGTATGGTATTGCATTGGTCTTCCTACTAAATCCACTGTGATAAAAGGAACCAAAGGTTTCTGAAATCTGTGCTTAGGGTTTTCAGTCAGAATTCTGAAAACCAGTGAAGCTCTCACTGTATTAACTAGATCAGGATGCAGTTTTTGAAACCACTTCTGTGACTTATGAAAAGAAACATTTTTATTGAAACATTGCTGCTTTGCAAATCATCTCACAACTTTCCTACATGTCTATGAAAATCCTTTTTAGAGTCTGAACCAGATTAGTGCCTATGCTACACCATAAAGTCCAGGATCAAATATTGTATTAAATGTTTATTTTATTAAAATAAATTCTCCCCATTACCCTTCTCTTTCCCCCCCACCCCCCCGCCCCCCTTCCCCTCATCCAGTCGTAAGTTTTTCTCACCTAGCATTCTTCAGGCACACGCAGACTGAGAGGTGTGGGGAGAAACAGATTAGTCCATCCTTTGGCAAGGGATACTTGCATGGAAATTATTTTTACCTGATTAATCTAGTTCAGCTTGGATTTTGGGAATAGCTACAAAATCAGCTGAGAGCAAAGCTTTCTGACGTGATTCTCCTTATAGTGTGGTGGGCAAACCTTGTCTAAGTGACAATCCTGTCCCTCCTGAAGTCAGCAAGAGCTTTGTTCAGCAGAAGAAAAACACCTTATGATACCCATTTTCCTGACTTATACTACATTACGTGTCTTCTTCTAACCAGAATATTTTCTTGGTTGTGTGTTGCATGAGCTACTGCCTTTACTTAAGATTTATCAAACTCTCTTTCCATTTACCTTATTTCTCACACACATTACCTAGTTGTCAGACTGAGTCCTACAAAACCTCTGCTCCCATCCATGTGTAGCATAAGAAGTACTTTCATGTGCCTAGAAACTAAGGCTCATGTTAAAGGATGCTAGAAATCAGAGATTTTTCTTTTTAGGACTGTGATTTCTGGGCCAGTTTAGAGTGAAATCATTTAGACCTGTTAAGATACAAGAGAAATCTGATCAGAGTTAGACTTTGCATGTCTGAAACTGTTACATGGGGGTGGACAGGAAACAGTAAGAGGTAGTATGCACAACAACATGGTAAGTATATTCAAAAGCAGGAAAAAGCATTAGACTGTGTGAAGCAAATACATTATCCTATGTCCTGGGAATCCTGTTCATGCTGGGTAAGCACTGTAGGAATATATTTGTTCAATACTTTTCTACAAGGTTGTTTAGTGCTTATCAGAACTGAAGCTTTAACTTCTTTTTTATTTTTTAGATCAGTACAGAATTGTAGCATGCTTAAGAGAGTATTTCTGTTAGGCAGTCATCTTGTTATATTTTTCACTCCAACATAGTGGTAGTACTTTAAGGTATTGTTTGCACTCTCTGGAATCACTGAATTGCTTTAAAAAAACCCAAACCAACCCTTGTTTGTTTTCTGCAGCCCGGAGAAGGAGGTTCCTGTTGACACGGAATTCAGGTAAAACACTTTCAAAGCTGATGGGAACCTCCAGAGGTCCCTTCCGTTGTTTTGAGTTGTTTATCCTTAAAAAGCAAATGTGTTTTCTCTGTAAGAAGCTATTGCAAGATTTAGAAGTATAAAACAAGCAAGTGACCCTTGCAGTTTGATAATGGCAAAAAGTATGCTCCTGAGTACTTGGGACTGCCAACAGCAGAATGTTCCATTACCTACCATCAAGCTGAAAATAATAGAAGCATATTATTTTGTTCATGCAGGAATAGTACAGGACAGTACACATTTGTGTCATATCTGGAGAACATCTGATTTTGAGTTGTTCACCTATATTAGAAATTCACAAATTGTGCAAAATAATCAAGATAAAACCAAGTCAGCAGTGTAGAACATACAGAAAGGGCTTTGCAATATGTTCTTTACCATTATAATCATAACTCCATTACTTTATCATAACTTTAAAGGGCCAACATCTCAGGCTGGGTAGGTTTGAGTCATGTATGTTTATATATGAACATCCCTTAATTATCTTTATTTCCAGTAATCTTGAGTCGGTACTGAGCCTGCTGGATATACAAAATGAGATGTGAAGATAGAGTTAGATTAGTAACTTTAAGCAAGCAACCTTCACAACGTTGTTTCTCATTCTAAATTAATGAACAGGCTTGCTCCTATATTAGCCAAAACACATAACCTCCAGGGAGCTGAGGAAAGGTTTGTCTTACTTATTGTAAGGTTGGATTTTGCTGTCAGAGTCTATGCGAAAATTAAGAGGCTACGGTTAGTCTGTCTTGAGTTATTGGAGGACAAAAAATGACACTCCCTTGGTGAAAAGGCATGTTTATGCACTAGAAGAGAGGATGCAATTACTTGAACCTCCAAAGTAAATTCCTCATTAAGTCTTTGTCTAAGGCATTTGCATGCATTCAGTCTTCTAAGTGTGAAACCTTAGACAGGTTCAAGGTAGGCTTCCAGAGCAAGTGTTCTTGCAAATATTCTGTTCCAGAACATTTTGTTCTCTGGGGTTCTGGCCACTTGTTTCTCATAGTTTCAATAGAAGTTCTGTTTGACTGCCCCTTTACTGTAAGGAACAGAGTACAGGTGCACTTGCAAGCTTTTGCTAATGCCAGAGTGTGATCTGCCCTGATATGTCACACTAGTGTCGATTTGCAATTAAAATTAATTTAGAGAGGTTCACTAAATTCTAAGTCTATAATGAAACTTTGGCAAGCTCATTGCTTGTTCCCAAATTACTTGATTTACTTAATTCTCACTGATGACCTAAGAGCAGAAATGCTGGTTCTCTGCAGGGAATGCACCTTACTGGCAGTGCTTATATCTTCTCTGAGCAAAAGAACGCTTTTTACAGATGTTACAAAATCAGCATCCTCAAACCATTAGTACTGTTTCAAAAACTAAATTAGAAGTAACTTTTTTTTGGCATGGAGAATTAAGAGAAGCAACGACACAGTTTAAGGCAAGGAAAGGGCAGGGAAGGGAATACATGGTTGTCTTGCTGTGCTCCGAGCAATTATTTCTCGATCATTGGGATGAGAATTTCATACTAATTAAAAAAATGCTTCCCTCTTGAGGCAGGATTGAATGCTCTTAGAATTACATTTTGGGACTGTGGCCTGAGCTGCCTAGGGGATTTTATTCTGTCTCTTCTCCTCTTTTTGTGTGTGTTTGTTTCCTTTTCCAATAAAGATAATTCATAAAACATAATTAAATGCTAATGAGCCATCAAACATTTGAACTTGGAAGCGTGTTAGCAGGGTAATACAACTCTATTCCTCTGGGTTGTCAAAGAAATTGGATCCTGTAATAATTTCTAAGCAAGTTTGGTGAAAGCCTGAAAAATTGAGCAGGGTGACTGACCTTAACTCCTGATAAAATGATAAAATGCCTGAAGCTTTTTGCCTGCTCATGGTTTGAATTGCATTGAGATCCGACTATAAGGAGGCTGCTGTAAGGGCTGTTTAGCAGACAAAGGCTAGGTTTGGGTGAGAGGTCCTATCTTTTTATTGTATTAGGTGATACAGCTGGAAAGAAAAAGGATATGTTTTTAGGTGTATGATCCCTCTTTTGGCCACTTTCTGGAGACAGTGATATGTCATTGGATTTTCCAACAGTATTGGTTGCTCTGATTAAAAAAGGTTTCCTTTCTCTGAGCTCTGCCTTAGTCCTTAACAGCAAACAAGAGCATCACTACTTCACTCGGAGGCAGATACTTTAGTTTTTAAATAGTAGTGATAATCCCTATGAAATAAAATACACATATCAGCTAAGCCATCTCTTCTGAAGATCCATTATGAGGGCAATTCCACAAGGAGAAATTTAGCATATATATTTTGTCTCTGTTCTCTTTTCTTGTCTTTGTAGACATAGAAAGAAGCTACCCATGGCTACCCTTTTTTTCATGGGCTTGACTTCTCAGAATGGGGAAAAAAAATGTTTGGGGCAGGAGAAATTGCCTTTGTGCATATGTGGAGTTAATTTTAAACACCTTAAAAATATCTTTAGAACATCCTTCCTGATAGGTGTTGCCTAACTAGAAATTTTCTGTAAGTTTTGTTGTTCTTCTTCTTTGTTAATCTATTCAAACAGAGCTGAGATTCTTGGTAATTTTCTTCCTGACAGCTGTGCTGCTCAAGAGGCAGCTTTATTAAGCTAGCCTCTCCAACATACCTCTTGCAGCAGAAAGGGAACAAAATGAAATTCATTTAGGTGAACAGTTTCATTATTCTGCAAGGAATTTAAAATCTGATTTTTTAACTTGATGAGAGACAAGAAATGAAAGTCAGCATTTTTGAAACCTTATCCCCTTATCTTCCTTTATAAGGAACACAGGTTCCAAACACATCTATTGTACTGATAAGCTGGGCACACTGTTTTATGGTTGGTTTTTTCCCCCAGGAAAAGAGGATCAGTAGCATACGCATCACAGAAACCTTGGTTGCTCAATGCCACAGTGGAAGAGAATATCACCTTTGACAGCCCTTTTAACAAACAGAGGTAAGAGGTTTCAGCACTGTCACATGCTTTACTCCCCTTCAGGCAATAATGGAATTGCACTGGCCTCAGTTGACTTTAGGGTCTCCATCTCCTTCTAACAATGTACTGCACCTGCCTGAATAGTGGCAAAAGACCCTGAGTCCTACATGGTCCCCCTTGGACCATGGCTTTCCTGAAGGGCACAAAAGACAGAGTTCTGTCTCACTTGAACTTAAGTGCAGAAGTTGTTTCATTTCCAAGGAGTGTCCTTACTTAGCATAGAGCATTCTTTTCTAATGCCTACTTGACTGGTTTAACTGTCTTAAAAGAGCATTAGCCATTTGTGAGTGGGAATGATGTTTATTATCATTTCAGTGTTTGGGCCATTGTGAAGGATTAATGGCCTGCCTTTTTATCCAGTCTGAATGCCCACCAAACATTCTAAGATCTTTAAAATTAATTGCTGGTATTCCATCCCCCCGCCCTGGCACTTAAAAAATGGTTGACTGTGCATTCATGTCCTACATGCATTCTTCTGTCATCTTTGGATATTCAAACAAGAAACAAAGGTCTTGGGCATGAAAAAAGTTAAATGCTAACCAGTAACAATATACCAGGGAAGAAGCGGCGCTTGTTTTGCCTGGTTTTAACTATTGGATATTTTTAACTGGGAGCTGCTTTTTCTTAGCTGAAATACTATTTACTTCCCTGTGATTGAGAGAGATCCCATTAGAACAATTAGTGGCTAACAAATATGTTTTCCACTGTGTGATTTTTCCAGCTGGTTAATTTTTGTTCCTCTGCAGGTAGGAAATGTGCTTCTTTAGCAGTATCTGTGTGGATTTTGCACTACGTTTTTTGTTTCCGCAGGTACAAAGCAGTAATTGATGCTTGTTCCCTCCAGCCTGATATTGACATTCTGCCTCATGGAGACCAAACTCAGATTGGAGAGAGGGTCAGTAAACAGCTACAGGCTTCTATTTTTGTTTTAAATATATAGAAGGGGTTTTATTATTTTGATGTGTTCTTAAAATCTTACTGGTTATTTGGCAACAAAGGTAATCTTTTAGTGAAGTGTGTTTGGGTCATTAGTCTGAAAGCTTATTGCTCAGTAAACATGGAAACCCTGTCATTTATGTGAGCTGCAGTGGTTCAAACATGCTGCTATCAGAATGTTTGACTATTCTGTGGCCACTGTCTCAGAGATCCTGATTTCACAGTGCATTTTTTGGTTTCTTTAGGAGTAAAATAAATAATTCATTGATTCTTTTAGAACCCCTTCATTTCAAAAGGGCAGGCATTTAATCAACAGCAAACCAAGCTTCAGCACATCAGAGAAGATTAGGGAGTCATAAGAAAGGAAACAAGTTGCAGATTAGTAAACTGTTTCTCAGGCATATACCAGGTCTGTCACAAATAAAATAAACCCCAAATTCTCAAACCATAATAATCCACCCCACATATTTACATTGAAGGATACATTTCCATACCTAATCTCCACACGGGCTACAATATTAATTTTACATGGACTAGGTCCTAACCAAGTTCCTTGTGTAGCCAAATGAATGCTTTTTGACAGGAGGTGGAGTGGAAGGAGGAGGTGGAGTAGTTTTTTTTGGCAGCAGTTCTGGCTTATGAGAGCTACAGGTGTTGGTGAAACTGCAGAGGGACCACAGGGAGGATAAGTAACTTACAGCAGTATACAACTAGAAAAATAAACCCCAGGACACAGCCAGTCTCATAAGGCTGACTTCTGAGTAGAATTCTGTTTTGGACTGCCTGCAGAATATCTATGCCACCTACACCATTATGTCACCACAGCTATTGAACCTTTCCTGCCCCTCTGACGTGTAGAATACAGCTTCAGACATGCCATCTACACAATGATGTCACAAAAAGCATTAAACATTTCCCACCCCTCTAATGTGTATGGAGTACAGCTCCAGATGGAGTGCTCTGGCTGTCCTAACAATTTGTTTACTGTGTTCCCAGATGAATTGCAGGCCCACACTTTCAAAAAAATTCTCTGGGTTTCTTTGTCCAGAAAGACTTCTGTGGATAATTTAATCAGAATCTGAATATTCAGTTGATGTTTTTACAAGTGTCTGATTGTTTTTCTCCTGCTTATCTCCAGGGTATTAATCTGTCTGGAGGGCAGCGCCAACGCATCAGTGTGGCAAGAGCACTTTACCAGCAGACAAATGTTGTGTTCCTGGTGAGTAGATGCCATTATGTTCATGGTCCAAATAGAAGCACAAGATGTCAGCATTTGGAGCAGTACATGGGTAACACACAGAGATCATAGTGCTTCACTGGGCAAAGCCAAATGTGCACTGTTTATTTTGTATCTGCTGTTAGCTAGTCTGCAGGTAAGGAGTACTTTGTAAATGCTGCAGAGCAATAGATAGGTATTAGGATACCAGTTGAAATGCTGATGCTTCCCCTCTGTCCGCTGACATTTGACTCTGATCCTTGTGTTTATCTTTGGTATGTAGAAATTTAATAGTCTCTTCTGTATTAATGGAATTCCTAAGATGTCTCAGAACTAAAATGAGTGTTGTCCTGTGTCTTGGATGTTTCCTTTCTGCAACAAACTAAGCTATCTCCTGTGTATATCCTGTCCCATCTTCAAAAGAAGTGCTATGGAAAAAGGAGTGAGAGCAGGCTATGAAAACCTAGTAGGTGGGAAAACAGATGCATCCTACACATCCTAGTAGTGAGTTTGCTAGCTGTCCAATTTAGGGTTTCCTTCTTACACTTAATTTTTAAGGTGCTTTGAATGCAGCTGCTATGGCTGTGAGACATGAGTCACATGGGATTAGAAAAATTGTAAACATTAGAGGTCATCCCTTAAAGTCTTAGCGGTTACTTAGACCTTTTCCTGTAATCTGGGTGATCAATATGTGCTTCCTTCATGTGTAGAGCATTTCCTGGAAATCACTATGGAGTGGAAGTTGAGCCAGGTGCTGCAAGTCAGCAGATCCAGTATTGGGTTCTAACTTGGCTTTGTCACTTTTGTCGCTTTTGTGCAGGGCACTTAGTAGTCTGACAGAAGGTTTTCTCATCGTCTGATAATGTGGAAAGCACTTCTTTTCCCAGTTAACAGTCTTTTAAAAGTAATCAGGAATAGCATACATTAGTATTTGCTAAGAGTTCTTTAAAAACTGAATTTGTAAACAACTGCTTATGAAAATGTCTTGTATGAAAGTGTCTTACAAGAGACAGGGAACTACTGGAGAGAGTGCAACAGATGCTATGGGGATGATTAAGGGAATAGAACATCTCTCTTAGGAGGAAGGGCTGGAAGACCTGAGGCTGTTCAGCCTGGAGAAGACTAAAAGCAGATCTTATTAATGTTTACAAATATTTGAAGGGTGGATTTGAAGAAGAGGCCAGGCTCTTTTCAGTGATGCCCTGTGATAGGATGAGGGACAATGGATTCAAACTGGAACACAGGAAATTCCACCTCCTCAGGAGGAGAAACTTCTTTGCTGTGAGGGTGCTGGAGCCCTGGAGCAGGCTGGTTAGGGAGCCTTCTTCTCTGGAGGCTTGCAAAACCCACCTGGACCACATTTCCGTGCAGCCTGATCTAGGTGAACCTGCATTGTCAGGGGGGTTGGACTAGACGATCTCCAGAGGTCCCTTCCAACCCCCAGCATTCTGTGATTCTGTGACAAGAACACACCTCATAGTCAATAATCTTCTGTATTCTCTGAACTTGTGATCACTGCAGATACAAAAAAGGGGTCATGTGATAATTCATTACCTATTTTATTCTTAATAACATTAAGTCAGCATGTTTTATTTGT
Organism: Melanerpes formicivorus; assembly: GCF_026170545.1. NCBI lineage: Eukaryota > Metazoa > Chordata > Aves > Piciformes > Picidae > Melanerpes > Melanerpes formicivorus. Next base: position 11,056,316 of record NW_027142368.1, on the reverse strand, counting down.
TGCATGTTGGACTAGTCCTGTTGAATGAACAGATTTGGTTTTTAGGTACCTTGTAGTCAGTGCATCATCATGTGGTGAATGCCACCTTAATGAAAAGCCTTGCCTGATACCACAGTGTAATATCCTGTTCTCTCAGCTGGCATTTACAGCTCACAGAGCTGCACCGTTGCATACGAGGTGGCTGTGCGCAGACTCGGGGCTCAGGATGATGTTAGATCTGTGCCAGGTCAGAAGAATGCAGCAGTGAAGCTGACACCAGACACACAGCCTTGCTCAGTGAGCAAAGGGCACACACAACTTAAGAATAAATTCCCTATTGCAGTCAGAAGTTGCTGTGTTTCAAAAGCACTTTTCAGGTGTTCTGCTATAACGCTGTGCTTGATTAGAATTTCAGCGGTGGTAGATCTTCTTGCTGATGGCAGATCTTTTTGATTTTGCATGTGCATTAAAGAAGCAATACTAAAGTAACACAGTTACAAGAGAAATTGTTGCAAAACCAAAAGGAAGGAAATTTGCAGGGTATTTTCTAGAGCATTCACCTGTTTTCTTACACCTCATCATATCTAACTGGTGGCAATGTTGTCACTCAGTGAGCAGAACCGATTCAAATTCAGTCCGACTTTATCAGCACACTTCTGAAGAAAACAAAACTATTTCTAAGGCATCCTGGGTTTAGTAAAACCAAGTAAATTACCAGTAAATACCAAGTAAATTATACTACCAGTATAACTAGTGCAAGCAAAATGATGAGATTTATTATTCCATATAACTAGGATTAGGTAAACAAGTCCCCCAAAAGATGGTACAAATTAGTTTATGCCTAAATTGATTGCATATAATTCATTGATTCAGTAAATTAATCTTGGTTGTAAATGAAGCATCTAAGCAGAGTCATCATATTAATCAGTATTTCTCCTTTTGTGTTTCATTGTTAGAGTTTTGATTTATGGATTTAAAAAAAACACAAACAACCCACCCTAAACCAGAAGGCAATTCTGTACAAGGGAAATAAAACAGTGCTCTGTGTCACCATTCCTGGAGCACTTACGTAACATATGCCACAGGCTTACATTGCTGTCTTGAGTCTGACAGCCACGATGTGCTGCAGTTATGCAGGCTGTGAAACACATCTGGGGAGAGCAGCAGCTCCCAGAACCCTTATGAAATCAGCATTTACACACAGCTGACATTGCCCTATGTCTGAGTACTCACTGCAGAAAGACAGTTTGAGGTTTGTTGGGGTGTTTCTGAAAACCATTCCTCAGAACAAATCTGATCTTCTGATGGTCTCTTTTGCTTGTTTATAGTTATCGACCTGGTTTTACTAGTATTGAACTCTATCTGCTTGAATCCTGTAAGTGCTGGCTGCAGTCTGACCTCTTTTCCTTGTGGCAGGATGATCCATTTTCTGCACTGGATATCCACTTAAGTGACCATCTCATGCAAGAAGGGATCCTGAAAATGCTACGGGAAGACAAGCGGACCATTGTGCTAGTAACTCACAAGCTGCAGTACTTGCCCCATGCTGACTGGGTAAGAAAGCTCTCCCCAGTTTTTCAGGTGGCACACACAAGGCTGTTGCTTCACCTGTCCAACCAAGTGGTATTTTTAGTGAGGAGAAACATAACAAAGATATTTTGGAAATGAGCCAGTGAGTTTTAGGTGCCATAATTGTGGGATTCCCATCCCAGAATATGTAAATCAGCTGGATTTTCCTAGAGCTGAAAGCAGACTGCATTTAAAATATATGGAGTACCCAGAAACTTTATATGGGAAAATTTTGCTCACTTTTTTGATCTCAAAACCCAGTGAAATGTTTGAATAACATATTTGCCTCTTCTGGGATGTTACTGTTGTCTGTGCTGCCACAAAAAAAGTTGTTTATGGATGTTGAGGTGAATGGAAATATAAGAAGAGTATTTCCTTGTGCTTAGTACATCATGTATCAACAACAGCTTAACCCTCTGTAAATTGGTAAAATATTAAGAAATGTAGTGTTGTTTGGTTCGATTTCTTTGTTACATCTTGTAGTTTACAGAAAATTGAAAGTATGCTGTCTGTAACAGTTTGCAATTGCAAGTGTCAAAGGTGAAGCAAATCAAGTAGGATACGGAGATTTGGGGGGTTTGATTTTTTTGTTGGTTTGTTTTTTTTGCATGTTTTGGTTTAGTTCATTGATTCATACTGGCCTTGCACTTAGTTCTCCTGCAGTTATCCAGCTACAGGATAACTTGCACTTGAGGATTGATGACTGCAGTTATGCCTCCTAGCAGGACTCCTCTCATTTGCAGCTTGCACAGACTATGTATCATCAGTTACTCCCTCTCAAGAAACAATCATATGTCAGCTGCTTACTCTTCTTCATATTGTCCTCCTATAAAGTTGCAGACAGACATTAATCTTGTTCTGATCATGTTGTTGTGGGCAGCATTTATCCTTTATGGTGTCTGCTGGGACTTGAAGAACTGTTGCTCTTTTCAACACAGTTCTGGTTTTCTGGTTAGTGGCTCTCAGGATACAGGAATTTTCTGCCTTTTCCCCTCCCTGTGATGGAGAGTTCATCTTAACTTCCTCTTTTCCAATTGTTTTATACTTGCAATTTTTAATATGCACAGCCTTGCATCAGTGTAAACTTTTATCATTTTCTTCATGAATAACAGACCCATTTGTAAGCATTCATGTTTTATGAGATAGTCTATGAGAATTATCTTATTCCTGTTATCTTCTGAGTGTCAGTAATGCTTTCTGAAATACACTGTTTCAAAGAGCCTGCAGGACATGAAGAACTTATATTAATTAGATTTATAATTTAAAAGTACCAAGAAATAGTTCAGGAGGGTTTCCAAAGCACAGGAATCATTAAGCCTTAGCAAGTCTTACACAATGGAGTGCAGCAGGGATTGTTATTTTATTAAGGAATTTTAAATAAAACTTTGACTTGAAGGATAGGTGATGTTCTTCCGAATTCTTTATAGCTAAACTCTCAGAAGAATTCAAGGTCCAGCCCAATTACAGGTTTCCTAATTAAACTGACCACAAGCAGATTCCTGCTTGCTTTATTCTTCCCTTTCCTCTGGTGTCAATTCTTAGCAATAAGTGGAACAGATTATTTCTCCACTCCTTCCATCTCCTGCCCATGGAACTGTCTGAGTTTCCACGGAGAAATGAAAAAAAATTCTATATGCAAGGCAGTCCAAAGGGTGTGGTTCCCAGTTTGTATCAGTGTAACTCTATTTTACACCCAGTGGAACTACCTTCACCTCAGATCTGATGAGGAGAATTGGAGAATGAGGCACGTGGATTGTGAACTCACGTGACATCATTAGAAAATACTTAATGAAGTACTTATTTTTCTAACTGTCCACTCTTTATGCTTTTAAAAGCTTTAGAGTTTCAAGTTCCCTAGCTTTTCCTTATCAGATCCATGATACCAAACAGACAGTGAAGCCAGCATGCTCCTATCTAATTGCCTGACTGAGGGCAAAACATGCTGCGCACAGTGTGGTGCTAAAAGCCTTTTCCTTTTAGTAGGTAAGAGAACTTGAATATCTTATCTTGCTAATGACTTGTAGTTAGGAAGAGTAATGTGTTTTTCTGTCTGCTGACAAGGACCCTTCCTTCTTCTTAGTTAAAAGAGCCTTCCTTTCTGAAAACCTGAAGTGCAGGAAATTTCTGGGACTTGCAGCATCTTGTGCAAAAGGGGTAGAGTCAAGAGAAAAATCCACAGTCTTTTTAGAAGACAGATTTGTTCTCAGAAATGTGATTTATTTAAGAAAAGAGAAAATACTGTCCAGGCTCAGCCATGTAGCTTTAAAATAGAGATGCATGGCTATTTATCTCACCACTTGTGTTTCCAACTTTATAGATAATCGCGATGAAAGATGGCAACATCCAGAGAGAAGGAACACTCAAGGACATTCAGAAATCAGAGACTGAGCTCTTTGAACACTGGAAGACATTAATGAATCGACAAGACCAAGAGCTGGAGAAGGTTTTTAATTGGCAGGGCAATTAACATTTGCAAAAACTGACTTTTTTTCCCTTAGGTTGAAACAGTAGCAAGGATTGGAGAGCTGTGTGTGATTTCTGACTTAATACTACATTAATACTAATACTACCTTTATTATTTATCTATTAAGATAAATTTGTCTGGACATCTCACATTTCCCTGATACTGTTGCCTCTGATCCATTTTTGATAGGAAACTCTATCAAAATATTCTGAAGTCTATGAATGGGGCTATTTTAGGGAAAGCATTGGCAATGTGCAATTCTGACAGCTGCTTCTATAAAGATGCCTCCATTTTCTCAGCTTTTTAGATGTGCCTATATCAAGCTCTCTTCATTGCCAACACATTTTGTAACACAGTATGATGAGATATTGATCTTAGTTCTTATTGATTCAAAGATATCTGTCCAAGCTAAGACTCCAAGAGGCTTGGGATTGGCAACATGAAATTAATGTCAGATATCTAATTTACATCCATTGGTTCTACACACAGGTAGTAAATCAAACACTTCTGACTACCTCCTGTAAGATTCACACTTTTTTTTTTCTTTTTTACTGATATTCTGACTGGAAACAAATTTTGCCATTAATATAGTAATTTTGCTAGTGTTATAGTAATTATTTAGTTAAACATTTGAACTGTCTCTTTTTTAGGAGACTACTATTGAAAGTAAAACTGTTTTGGAAAGAACGAATCTCCGAAGGACTATGTATTCCCGTGAAGCTCTGCTGAAAGACGATGAAGAGGATGAAGGTAAAAGGGCGCCCTTTGAACCCAGCACCACTACATTACTCTTCACAGCTAAATTATATTAGAATGGGTTAACATAGTTCAAACTGGCAAGAGAAGCAGTTAATAATTTTTCCAGTGTGTTGAGTGCTATTTCCATTGTTTTTTTCTCTGGACCACAGTGATTTCAAGCATTCAGCAGTCAGCTTCCTCTCAACTTTGAGGTTTTTCCCTTATAATTGAACATGATTTGATAATGGCAGAGGACTAGTAGTGAACAATTTACCCTGGGTGAGCTTCAGGCACACTTGTTTATGGATTTGTGTAGGTAAAAATTGCAATCAGTGTTTGTCAATCAAGTACTTCCAAATTGCAAAAACATGATTGAAGACATTAATCACCAAGTGCTAAGGTTTTTTGCATCTTTTTAGCATGCATTACTACTACAATTTAGCAGGTGATTATGTGCACGACTATGTGCAGTTAATTTCACCTCGAAGACATTCTGTGTGTGGTACAGTTGATTTAGCTGCTGCTCACCAGTCCCTGTGGAAGGTGTGTACAAGTAAGTCAGTGTGACTGTACTTTGTTTTTCTTGCATGTTGCAGAAGAAGTAACAGAAAGCGATGATGAAGACAACCTGTCTTCAGTGCTGCATCAGAGAGCAAAGATGCCCTGGAGAGCCTGTGGCAAGTACCTCAGTGCAGCAGGAATCCTCCTTCTGCCGCTGCTGGTGCTGTCCCAGCTCCTGAAGCACACAGTAATGGTGGCCATTGACTATTGCCTGGCGTGCTGGACCTCAGAAGCCATTTCTTGGAAAGCAGAGCTAGAGCTGAAAAACTGCTCTCACTGTGAGGAGGTATGCAAGACTTCTTCACCACCTTCTTCTGATTTAACTGGTGGTAAACCTCTGTCAAGATTTGCATGCACTGCACTGTATTTATAGTAACAGAAACTCCATAGTATTGAAGGTTAATCCATTGTGGGGTAAGAGTGCAATAAAACTAATGGATAAGTTTAGTGTGTTGTTCATCTCTTTTTGCTAGATGTGCTGTACTTCCATCATCTAGCTGATATGCCTAATCCTTGGCCTGCAAAGGGATTTTGATATTGTAGTTCACTATTGCTTTCTCACTGCAAGCAGGGCTTACAGCTTTTGTCACATATGGGAAGGACAGGCTGGTTTTTCTTTTTGTGAGAGGCGTGCTTTTTTTCAGTTGATTTTTGTGTTAATTCCACATGGAACTGACCACAGCATTATTTAGCAGAGTATTCTGTATGTATAAAGCAGTAGTGGAGGGATTTTGTTAGAGATGGGATTGTTTTCTTTATCAGGATTTAGTGCCTACAAATAATCCACATCAATGTTGGGAAGGGCATGTATGATTTCACTGGAGTCATGCTTTCACCTCTAAAAGATGCTCTATGGATGGTAGGATTTACCATTAAATGAATATTTTGAAGTAAAAACTATTATTTTGTTTTTATTAAAAAACAAAGCCATAATCAATGCTTTGAGGATGTTTTTACTTTCAAATGAAATTATCCAATGCATCTTTCCAGAGATTTTTGAATTGTTTTAAATTTCTGATTGATCTCCTCATTTCACCCACTCTTCTCTCTAAAGGATAATAAATTGTGGTTTAAGATGGCTGAGAATCACTGGCAGTTTAATTTAGGGAGGAGAAAGGATTTGTTCCTTTTATTTGGTTTTTTCAGTTCTGTATTCATGTTTTTACAATAAATTTTAAATGTTTACAGTGAATAACTTTTGTTATTCTTTCTTAGGATTTCAACCATTCTTCATATTCAAAAATTTTCAGCATTCTCTGCTGCCTTGGGATTGTATTGTGTCTTGTCACATCAATAGCAGTGGAGTGGACTGGTTTGAAAGTCACCAAGAAGCTACATTCTTCTTTACTAAATAAAATTATTTTGGCTCCAATGAGGTACTCCTCCGATTCTAATACAAATAGTGTTGTACTCATTTTGTGTTCCTTACTCCAAAGCAGCCTTCTAAGCACAGCTTTCATTAAGAAATGACTGTGAATTACTTTGTTTTTCATGTGTCATTGAAAGTCACCAGATGTCAAACCACTGAGCAGTTTCTGAAAATGCCAGCCAGGCTGCTTCAGTTCCTGGACACTGGTCAAATACATGACTGCAACATGAGAGATTTACTTTTCTTGCCTGTTTAATTTCTCTTTGCTGTTTTTAATTAGGGAGAAACCACAATTATTGATCAATATGTTGTAGAGTTCCTTCATAGCATGCATCATAATCTTAATCACTGTAAAGATTTGCTATCAGGCAGCATATGATAATGACCTTAGACAAATGTCATCAGTGGCATCATTACACTGGGATGTACATTACTGGTAAAGTTGTCGTGCATATGTTTTCTTTTCTAATGCATAAAAGAAAAGCTGTAGCTTGATTCAAACCTACAGGTGTTCCTGAACATTAGGAAAAAATGCCTTGTTGATTTTAAACTATCCATACATTGTCTACTGGGGTGCACTAAGAAGTGTGGCCAGCAGGTCGAGGGAGGTTCTCCTCAACCTTTACTCTGCCCTGCTGAAGCCACACCAAGAGATTATATCCAGTTCTGGGTCCCTATTTTGAGAGACTAGGAACTGCTGGAGAAGGGACCAAAGAGGGCCATGAAGACAATTGAGGGTACTGGAGCATCTGTCTTGTGAGGGGAGGCTGAGACCTGGAGCTGTTTAGTCTGGGAAAGAGCAGATGGAGAAGGGATCTTATCAATGCATATGAATATCTAAAGCAGCAGAGGTCAAGAGGATGGGCCTTAGCTCTTTTCAGTGGTGCCCCATGATAGGACAAGGAGTGACAAGGACAAACCACAACATAGAAGAAGGTTTCATTTAAATCTAAGGAAAAAGTGTGAGGGTGCCAGAGCACTGGACTAAGCTGCCCAGAGAGGTTGTGGAATCTCCTGTGGAGACTTGCAAAACCCACCTGGGTTCATATGCAATCAACCTGGTCTAGGTGAACCTGTTTTAGCAGGGGAGTTGGACTAGATGATCTCCAGAGGTCCCTTCCAACCTCCACCATTCTGTGAGCTCAAGGTTCAACATGACTTAGGTAACAATTACAGAGTAATGAAGTTTGCATTTCGCACATGCAAATGGAAGGATGTTTTGCTGTATTATTCCAACAGCCTTTCTTAGTTATACATGTCTATTGCCAGAAAAATGCATTCACTTTGTTTGCAGTTTTAATGAAGGGTCCTCAAGCTGCAAAGCTGAATTGTTTTTTTTAATGTAATCATGTGATTTATGTAGCTTAGGCAGCAGAGGGAGCTGAGGCCACACTTGCAATTGTTGCCTTATGTTCCAGATGCAAGATGGCCATTTTATTGGAAAGTCATAGCTATGGGGAAAATGAGAGAGTATACTGTGGATGCCAATTTATTTCTGTTTGTGGCTGAGTACCTAGCTTAAGGAAGACGAGAGAAAAAGAAATGTCAACCCATTCTGGCATCAGTATTGTAATCTTTCCCATTCCCTGTCTCACTTCAGGTTTTTTGAAACAACACCTCTGGGAAGTATATTAAACAGATTTTCAGCTGACTGCAATACCATCGACCAGGTACTCAATAAATATCATCGACCTCCCAGGTTATCCTGTCTTTCTCAATCTGAAAGACTGGATTTTCATTTATTGCAGACTCAGTTGGATGAAGTTTACTGATAATGCATATATTTGACTACTGTATCAGGTTGTATTGTGGTTTTTCTAGGTTTGGAATTAATTCCGCATCTTAAATGCACAGTTGAAAAAACAAACAAAAAACACCACCAAAAGCAACCAACACAACCACCACCAAACAAACAAAAAAACCAACAACCCACTTTTATTTGACTAAGATGCCCCACACAGAAAGGGAAAGTGAAATTAGGCCAACAGTGATATCCCCAAATTAAGAGGATCTTCTTTTTCTTTTTTCAAAAGTGGGTAAACATATTAACTCAACACATGAGCAAATGAAATGAGAGAAGGGTAAATGCTGTTGCCCAGAACAAATGACTGAAATTCAAATTATCAGTGTTTACCCCAGAGTACAATGCCAGTTCATAGGATCAATTCAGATGCCAAAATCCACTACTGCATGCTATCTGTGATCCTTGGACATGAGGATTGTTGTCCACAGTGCAAACATCTAAGCATCCCCACAGAAATACCTTCAGACTTTTCCAAAACCCAGCAGCCAACTCAAAAGCAGATCTGTATGTTTAGTACTTCAAATCTTTAACATTTTTTGTGTAAGTGGGAGAACAGAAAATAAAATAATAGTGTTTCAAACTTGATAAGTTATGAAAGATTGTGTGGGCTTATTCTTTATGCAGCACATTCCAGCTACCCTGGAGTGCTTGAGTCGCTCCACATTGCTGTGTGTATCTGCTCTTGCTGTCATCTCGTACGTCACTCCGATGTTTCTCATTGCCCTGGTTCCCCTCGCAATCATGTGTTACTTCATCCAGAAGTACTTCCGAGTTGCATCACGGTAAGAGCACAAACCAGTATCATTCTGGCAGGAGAAATGTCTGCAGTGCATGATTGCATTGCAGAATCACAGTGCTGGGGAACTGCATGTTTAAATTTGGTCCTATCAAAACCCCTCTGAAAGTGACCCAAATTCACTGTAGTGAAAATGTGTCATTTTACAAGTGCATTCCTCTGTAGCTTTTAAGCAGAAATTCTGGGAAGCATGAGCAGGGTCTTTGTCCCTGGTCAAAGTTTCTTAGAGTTCACATTACACACAAAAAAACCCCAACTGAATTCTGTCCTCTTCAAAGGCTGCATGATGGGCACGTCCAAGAAAATGTGGTGACAGAAAAGGGAAACTGAGGAAGAAATCTGTAAAGGCAGGGAGAGGCTGGAGAACGCAGTATAACTGTGGTGATACTGATGTCCATTTTGGATCTCTTGTTCTGGTCATCTGTTAGGTTTTGTTACAAGTTGAAAAAATTTAGCCACATCTGTGATTTTTCTCTTAAGTCACACAGCTTCCCTCCCCATGGAGCTCAAGAAGCATTTGCAGCAATGCTGCATTTATCCCTTCATGTATGCATGGATCAAGAGGGATTCTGCAACCAATTGGCTTCCTGCTGGAAGGAACTGAGACTAAATAGAATTGCACCCCACATGTGCTTCAGCTATTTGATGACTAAATGTGAAAGTGGGAAGCACAATCTAATGATGACTGTCGGCTCCCATTTACCAAGCGTATGAGCTCAGTGAGAAGTCATGCATCAGATGGGGATGAAGAGCAGAGAGAAGTTGTTGCTTTTTGCCTTCTGCTCAGCTCATGCTCTTGTTTGCTGTATCCCATTAAATTTATATTCAGTATAGGGCCAGAATAGTGTTTAAATAAACAAACAATTGAGCATGAGAAATAAGAACATAGGAGAATCAAGGGAAAGCGGTGAAAGAAAAGACCCAGAGAACTCCAGCACTGTTTGTATTCACATTTCAAAAGAATAATCCTTCTGGGTTCTTAGTTACCTGTCTCACACTCTGCTGATTATATATGTATAATTATTGTGATGATATTCTCTTTCATTTCTTAGGCTTCTTCCAAGCAAATAACTGCACAACAAAACTGGTTTTTTACAAAATTCTTTTCATAACCCCCTCCAGGGACCTGCAGCAGCTGGATGACAGCACTCAGCTACCATTACTCTCCCACTTTTCAGAGACCGTTGAAGGTCTTACCACCATCCGAGCCTTCAGGTACAGTTTTTTAAGAAACATACCTTACCTCACTTTTGAATATTGATCTCTGATTCTGTTCTGCAATTGTGCAGTTACAAGTAATGGTTATTTGGTTCACCTGGAAAACCCATAATCTCCAAAGCATTGGTAAGGGGGAACTCCAAAACACTGGAGAACTGCAAGAGTTTTGCATGTGAAGGAGTTGCTGTAGAACGATAAGCTAATGCGTGTCATCTGCACTGACTCTCCATACGCTTGCACACAGTCTGAAAAATACTTGTGGGGAAAATGTGATTTAAGAAGCTAAATTAGCTTGCAATTGCTGCAGCATGCAGTGTGGCAGACTACGTGTTTGGAAAGTTTCCATGTAACTAATATACACGAACTTGTTATGCCAGAGCAATCTGTGCATGACTCGAAGTCCGGGTAAGGTAAACCATGCATATGCTAGTGGCTTCAGAGGCTACAGTAGCACCCAAAATTATTTTTCAGGTTGCTAGCAAAAACTGTGGTTGTTGATACAGATTTTGGAAATGCACAAGCTGGAGACCAAGTCTTTCATCACCTGTTTTGATCCATTTTTTCAACTACATATGCTCACAGGAGTATCCCAGGAATACCCTATAGTGCGCCTGGGCTGTGTGTCTCCGTTACAGAAATGGCAGTCATGCTGATACTACCAGAGGTACCAGTAAAAGCACTGCTGAGCTTACCACTGCTTTCCCTACTCTAGTGCTATTCTTGTCACTCTAATGTGGTCAACTGGCTTCCACACCTATCTCATCTGGACAGTGTCATGTTTTGTCAGTTAATTATTACTGTTACAGTAATAATGGCATTTATTCCTCCTAACCTATACTTTATATTTTATAACAGAAGTAATGTGCAAAGTTAACTGTTCTTAAACTATTCTATATAGGATATAAATAGCTCAGTAAAAACAGTCTGAGAGTTTTTAGAGTTTTCTTTTTTTGACTGGAGAGAGCCTCCTGAAGAGTGGTGGAACAGCATAGTATTTTCCATTAATAATTACTGCTATTGAATATTTAAGTGCCAACAGTATTCTCTAGTTTGTAGCTATGTCTGTGGTCAGTTTTAAGGAAATTCAATTTCTCTTTTAATTGTTGCTTTTACATTTATCAACATATTCTTCTACTTTATCAAAAGGATCTGCAGTTCTATATTGTGTCAAGTATTGATACAATAAATAATATTCAATGACATGTAGCTAATGTTTTCAGCTTTTTGGAGCATTCTCTTTTGGATCTTCCTGTCCCCTTGAAATGAACACCACTGTAAAGAAACATTCTAAAATTTTGCAGTCATTGCTCTGTGTCTGACCCAAAGAGCTATGTGTGCTCAGTAAGTTCTGTATTCCATCAGCCTCCCACATCAGCTGGTAACCTGCTATTTTTAGGACTATGTAGCTTTTCAGCTGCCTAACATATTAGTAGCAGTGGAGTTCAGACTCGCTAGCTTGAGTATCCCTAAAAATAACACTAATTCAGGAATCCAGTCATTAAGTTAGGAGGTGCTAGTTATTTCTGGAGTGTCCCTTCCTATGGTAACTCTCCATCCTGCACTTACTCAGAATGCATAAGGAAAGAAATGTGCGAAAAAATGCAGAGGGAGATCAGAAAGACAGCTACTGCAGCAGATATAAATAAACCAGCAAATGCCTTGGATTGATTTGTAGTTTGCTGTCCAGCACCTCAGATAATATTGGTTCTAAATAATCAATAAAATGTGTATGTGAAGGCTTCTCCAAAGATTGGTCTATATTGAGAGGCCTGCTCATCTGGGGACTCTTCTGAAGAGAAATTCTGATATGCTGACTTTCAGGAACAACCACTCCAGGCTACACAAACACCAACACACTTGGAACTAGCACAGGCCGTTCTCTGTTGCTTGCAGCAGTCATGTCTTGGCATATTGGCCAAGCTGTGAGCAGCCAAACTACTTCCACAACGTGGCTCTTAACTTCTTCCCCTAAAATCGTACAGGATCTATGTGAAAGTTGTAACTTGATTATACTGTACTCAGAAGAAGGATTCACTCTACAGTGAACAAATTTGAAAGCTTCTCAAAGCTATGTACTTCATAGTTAAAACACTGTCCTCTCTTTCTTTCATATCAGTATAAGGAGGGCTGAGTTTTATAACTAAGTGGTGCTTGTTGCAGCCATAGTAGCTAAGGCTATAAATAGGGCCAAGTTTGTTAAGCTTGCTAATGTAATAAAGGAGAGAAAAGGGCAAGCTTTGGGTGCTTAAACTAGAACTTCAGGCCTTCAAGCTTCCATTACTACCCTGGAAAAAACTTCTGTGCCAAACTTCTTATTATTAGACGTTATTGATACGTTTTATTATTAACATCACACCTATGCAAATAAATATGCCTGTGGTGACTTGCATGCTTTCCAAGCCCCTGGTCTAGATAAAAGGTAGCGGGGAATCATCTTCCTTATTTGCTGAATTCAAGGCAGAATTAATTCACTGATGCAGCTGTTCTGATGAGTGGGTGCAGATCATCTGTAATAAACTGTAAACAGACCTGCTTGCCATTAATCTTATTTTGTATTCTGTGGCTAATTCATTTGGGAGGGAATGACACTTTTTTCAGTCTGTTACTTATTGTTGCACCATGTGCTTGGATTTCTGTTTCCCAAAGTGTTCCTGTTGGTTAGTGGTTAGGACAAACACCTTTGAGCAAGGTTGGCATTATCATGAATGGAGGTACTTTCAATCGATGCTTTATAAATTGTTAAATTTCTAGGCACTGCAGTGATACAAAGTTTAAAACTTGAGATTATAAGATCGAGAAGAGGAACTTCATCCTGCTGTTTCTGCTTCTTTTCCTAGGTATGAAGCCAAATTTCGACAAAAGCTTCTTGAATACACAGATTCCAACAACATTGCTTCCCTTTTCCTTACAGCTGCCAATCGCTGGCTGGAAGTCCGCATGGCAAGTACATTCATTTCTTATATACACAATGAATTTCTTTGACTTCAATCAATCTGATGAGGCATCCAACAGCTACCCAGCCGCCTCTGGATTTTGAAACTATATCTTTACCTCTATATCTCTGTATCTGTAATTGAACATGTGTCCAGCCCACCCTGGAAAAACTGAACAGAGTATGAATTTTCACCATAGCCTGCAGCTGTTTCTCCAAGACAAGAACAGCATTCATAGGTCACATTGACTCCTCTGTGTGTGAACAGTGATCAGAGCTGGTTGAGCTGTGTCACCAGCCAGGCTGCCTTTATTGGGACTGTGTTAGTGTTAGCAGGCCTTTGCCTTGTGGGTTCCCCAGGAACATTTCAACATCTTGGAACCTCTCTTGCTAAGCATGGACAGGTTTACATCTGTTTTGGTTCATCTGAAGAATGCCAAAAGTATTCGGGTGCTTGTTTCCTTAGTGTGCTCACTAAGTGGACTGGCATGAGAACTATTTATTAAAATAATTCCTTGAAAAGCAAATTGAGGAATGGTGTCTTGGGCATGGTGATATTTGTATCAGACTTTGTCTGATACAGGTGTAGTATTGCTGCTGTGGTAGCATGGGCTCCTTTTATATGCACTAAATGTATGCTAGCTCTCCTCATGCTCTCCATTATGGATTCCATTTTAGCTGGTTGTAGTGAAGGTACTTTTTGCTACTTAGGTTCAGGCATCTTATGTTATTACCTTTTACACGTAGAGTCCTAGAGACCACCATACGTTCCTAATTCTGATCTATGCCAAGATCACTCAGTAATACAAACATAAGACAAGTGACAGTTTCCCTCCTATGCCATTTGTTTTCCAGTCTGTCACATAATTTTATACAAAGATTGTCTGTGGGAAGTCAAATCACTAATGATTTAAAGTAGCAAAAGCCCATTATGCATGGACACAATCCAACTAATAGATACATGCTGTGCAAGGACAGCTTGTGTGAACAAATATGATGGTAGCCACCCAGGAGCAACCACAGTGCCTCCAAGCAGTTCATTGTCAGCCAGAGGGGGTCACATGAGCACTCCCCTCCTACCTTATGTACAGCACCTGCATAGTTTCAGCTACCTCTACTACATGCTAAGATAGTTGTGTTGGCTTCTCCAGAAGATTAGCAGTATTGGCACAACTCTTCCTGTATGCAACAGCATCTCCAAACAGCACAACCTTAGGCAGGGTCTGTGTTTATGTTGGTGTTTTATGCCTGCATTTCAAACTGCAAAGAATTTGTTGTTTGGTATGCAAAGTTATGAGAATGTTTTAGTCATCTGTAGCCTTGTAATGATGGAGCCTATTCATATTCTTTCAGGAGTACATTGGAGCATGTGTGGTACTCATAGCAGCTGTCACTTCTATTACCAGTTGCTTGTATAGTAACCTCTCTTCAGGACTTGTAGGCTTGGGACTAACATATGCTCTTATGGTAAGAATCTCGGGACCCTTTTTGTTCCCATTTCTTTGTAATTCTTCAGGGCACAGAGATGAACAGGAAGATTGAAGGTGTCTGTACATCTATAGCGGGTACTCTGTAACATCACTGAAACCATGTCTTAACTTCAGTTCACATTCAGTGGTTGATATATTTGAGTGTGTGATTTCTTCAGACAAAATACTCATTGAAGTGTTAGTTCAAATATGTCAACAAAACTTGCCAAGTTGCATCATATTTTTTTATCTTGTCTTCCATTATTAAGAGTATTTTTTCCAGTGCATCAGTTGTAATTATACCCCACTACATTGTTCTAGACTGTCAAACCTTGTTACCAAGATGTCTTTTGGCCTGCCTTTATTGCTCCCATTCCTTTTTCCTGTTGGTGTATATCAGATCTACCTGTTCACTGCAATCAGGAAATTCAAGCTTTAAACATTGCTGTCACTCTGTTGATGTGTATTGTACAGCTCACTCACAACTTCAGCTCATTAAGGCTGGACGAGTGTAACTGTGGAAGAATATAAGCTGCATGCTGGTCAAAGGTTGCAAATTACTAAAAATCTGGAATTTAGTAGTGTATTTGCTTTACATCAGGTGTCTAACTACCTGAATTGGATGGTTCGTAACCTGGCTGACATGGAGATCCAGCTGGGTGCAGTGAAAAGAATCAATGGCCTTCTCAAAACAGAAGCTGAAAATTACGAAGGGCTCCTTTGTAAGTGCAGTTTTGTGCAGCATGCAGAAAGAGCTTGCTGAAATTTTAATGATTTTGCAGTGTATTAACATGAAAAATATAATAAATCACTTAATGACCTAATTAATTTATTATGAGAGGGTTAATGTATTTTTTTCCTATTCTCCTGGTACAGCTTCCTCACAGATTCCTCAGAACTGGCCAGACAGAGGCGAAATCCAAATCCAGAACCTCAGTGTCCGATATGATAGCAACTTAAAGCCAGTGCTAAAACATGTCAATGCCCACATCTCCCCAGGACAAAAGGTAAAGAACTGCAAGGATTCTGAGAAGCTCTTTAGACTAGCACATCATAGAAATCACACAGTTGAAAAAACATACTGCAGTGCATTTTGGTTTGCAGAATTTTTACTCTAAAAGTGTAATGCACTGGATTTAGGAGCCTGTGGGTTTCTTAGTTTGTTGTGTTCAGGCACATGTTAGAGTGAGACGTTAAAATTACACACTATTTCTCAGTATCCCAGTGCCCTGCTGCCAGCACATAGTGCCAAAAGAAGTGAGTGGCCCTTCACTGTGTTAGATGTATTTTCCATCAATCCCATGTGGCTCTGTTGCCTTTATTGCCATCACTTCTGCTTCAATGTCTTTTTTCTCTATTGTTTTTCTCTTTACTCCTATATGTCTGTCCTAGGTAAACTGGGCCACGTCTGGATCTTAAGTTTTGCCTGCAGCACTGGTTAGACCTCCTTCCACTTCTCTATGTCATTCTCTTGTTGTTCCTGTATATATTGGACTGGCCTTGATTTTTCTCTACATTGCTTAGACCCCTGAAGACAAAGTGAACTTAGGGACTCTGTTATGGCCAGTTGAGTTCCTCTATCCATTCACCTTAAGTGTCAAATACAAACATTATCCATTTATGTTCACTTGATGTTCATCTGCTTTCTGTGTCACAGATAGGAATCTGCGGACGAACAGGCAGTGGAAAATCCTCCTTCTCTCTTGCATTTTTCAGAATGGTTGACACTTTTGAAGGTAAGGTTAATGCTTTTTCATGTTGGTCAAGCTTAGCTCTTAGAATGTGCTTTGGTAGTCCTTAGCAGCAGCTTTGAAGTGCAGTTTTAAAATCTTGTATAAACATGCTATCATCTGTCACCTAACAGCTGTGTGCCATTGATATGCTGGATCAATATAAATTCTACTTAACAGAAGCAGAAGTTCTTGTGCTGTTAAATCATAGCCATAGAAGCAAACCACGAAAGGGGAAGGTGTTAAAAAGTGTGGTGAAAGATACTCATATAAGGCATGGATAGGACCCACTTGGCCCAGAAAACTCAGGAAGTGGGGACTGCAGTTTGGCCTGCTGCCCTGGAATTTCCTGCCATATTTCCTGCTACGTGTGCCATATCATGGAGTATCTTCCTCTGCATCTCAAAAAAATTTAGCCTCAGTTTCCAGCCACGTTGCCCACAGGACCCCTATGCAGAGCCAGACAGTGGTACTTGGAGACAAAATTTCCAAGTGCTCAGTAGCAATTTGACTTTCTGAAATGCCTGTTTTCCCTGCTAACTAGTCCCTGATTGTAGTAATCTTTTATTTTGTTGCTTGATAGATGTTTATAATGGTGAGGCAGATAAGTTGTGTGTCTAATTATTTATAAAATATTAGAGATACACTTTGCATTTTTTCCATTTAAGGCTTAGTCTCAAGATGGTTCTGCTTGCTGCTTAACCAAAACTTTTTTCATTAGTGAATAAGGGGATATGCAATTCAAGGTCTGTTCCTACTGTACTGTATTGCAAGCTGAAAGTGAGCCATATCTTTGCAGCAGTGGTGTGTCACAATAAAGAGGCTAGCAGATTGTCCCTTTTCTTTTGAATAGGAAGGATTATCATTGATGGTATAGATATTGCTAAGCTCCCTTTACAGACATTGAGATCCAGGCTGTCAATCATTCTCCAAGATCCTATTTTATTCAGTGGAACGATCCGGTAAGCATTAAGCACCAGCAATAAAAGCCATACAGTGACTTATATGCCATTAGATACAATAATGATACCATAGCATGACTTCTTCAGAACTGCTGATTCACACCACTTCCTGTTTCCTCAGTAGGAGTGGACAGGATCACTGCCTCTGTTTAAAAAATGTGTTCATTTGAACTGATGATATTCACAGATTGGTTTTTGACTTTTTTTCTTCAGAGCTTTATCTAGTAAAACATGAGCATTTCTTTAGTTGTAACAAGATTACTTCTAAAACCACAAAGATATTTGCAAAACAGAAAACTTTTCCCATCTTGCTCAACTGAAGGAGTCTAGTTTTGTTCTTAATCACATTGGTGTAAATGTTGACTAAGCCTAAAAATTCAGTGGCTTTATACCAATGATCAGAATGGTGTCTCTAGTATGTGATTCTGATTATTTGCAACTTTGTTTCTAAGCACACTAAAAGAAGAAATGCATTGCAGAAGTTCATATTGACTGATATTCTTGAATTACACATAACTAGGTTTAACTTGGACCCTGAGAAGAAGTGCACTGACAGCATGCTGTGGGAAGCACTGGAAATAGCACAGCTCAAGCATGTGGTGAAAGCACTCCCTGGGGGCCTAGGTAATAAGACTTCCTTCTTGAGAAGATAACTACCAGTGTTCACAGTGCTCCTTTTTCATGTTTACTTGTCCTGGTTTGAGGCCAGGCAGATCCTCTCTTGCCCCTGAGAGGGGCGAAAGAATGACACTCACACAAATGGATTGCAGAAGTGATGGAAAGTTTAAATGGAAAAGCAGTAAGTGTTTTACAGAAACTTCAAGAACAGTGACAAAAGAATCCCCTATAGCACACCCAAAACCTCCCAACACTTCCCTGTTCCCCACCTGAGGGTATGCCCAAAACCCCCCAGGGCACTTTCTTCCCCCCACCCTGCTAGGCCAGTCTCAGGTCTGACACTGCCCCTCCCCCTTCTCCTTCTGGCATTAGACCTGAACCGGCCTAAGAAGCCTTGAGATACTCCCCCACCATTACCTGATAGGGAGCATCTCCCACGAGAACAGAGAGAGGAGGAAGAGAAAGACTATGCAGATGGATTTACAGGGCACAGGACATTATGGGTATGAAATATGCTATTTCCTGTGTCCACCTACTGGGTTGGACCCTCTGGACACAGGAGGTATAATTTATGTGGCAGGAACAGGAGGCACCCAGCCTAAACTGCCACATTACTATTTATTAAAAACATAGTTGCTGAAAAATAAGGACTTTTTAGGTTTATGGAGAGTGACAACAAGTGCTTGCTGCAGGCAAAGGTTCTACATCCATCTAATTGCCTTACCATCTGCCCTTGTGGGGCAGAATCCTGCTCCTATTAAATCAGTAGTGAAATTCTTAATTTTATTGCAGAATGTCTTCATTGTGAAGCATTGAGGTTTACAGGCCTTAAAAGTGTCAACAAATCAGTGTTACCTAGAGTATGTTCTTCTGTATTTTCCAATATTCATGGCCACACACACCAAAAAAAACAAACCGTAAGTTACACACTGCCTTAGGGTAAAGAAATGGTAGATGTCACTGTGATGGAGAGATGCAGTACCCTAGATGGCACATCTTCCAGAGGAACCCATTCTTAAAACATCCTTAGTTACTTCAATGTCTAATAGATATAAAGAGTATCAAGAAACAGGAGTACCGGTTGTGTTGAACAATGGAAATGAACAGGCAACATTGGGTCACCAGCCACTGTAAACCTAGGAAACATTACTTTGAAAATCTTTATGCTGAAATTGAGATGTTTTCCAAGCATATGCTCTACACTGACCTGACCCTCTCAGACACACAGACTTACACCCATAGACACATTTTGTTCTGTATCATTTCTAGATGCTATAGTCACAGAAGGAGGTGAAAACTTTAGCCAGGGACAAAGACAGCTGTTCTGCTTAGCACGGGCTTTTGTGCGGAAGACAAGCATCTTCATCATGGATGAAGCCACAGCATCTATTGATATGGCAACAGTGAGTTTGGAGTATTTCTGATTTCTTGGGGGTTTGGGTTTTGGTTTTTTGGGGGGCAGCAAGGTGGGGCAGACACAACACCCAACTGTTAATATACAAAGCAAAAGGTGGAAAGCAATTCTATCTTCTCTGTAATACATTTACATCATATTTAGTGCAGGTGTGTTTACAAGTCCAGGTAGTTCTGAGTCACTGCTCACTAATCTAAAGAGCTTCTTACCAGGGGGTTAATAGATATTCTAGCACTGCTTGCATTAGGAAAACAAAGCATGTTATTTTCATCTGCAGTTTGATTTCCTAAAGTAAACAAAGCTTTGAAAGGTTAGCTGGGTTGGTCAGTGAAAGGTAAATTGGCAAGCAGACAGATTTCCCCAGCATAGCAGACAGGACAAGTCTAGAAGTTAGAAGGGTTGAAACCAAGCCTGAAATTGCTAGACAGAGGTTAAACTACACAATAAAAGTGTAAAAGGATTTTTTTTTTCCTCTAGTAAGTTGTGAGAAATGTTTTAGTCTTCTTCATGATTTTTCTATGAATAAAGAATAGAATCAGATAAGTTTATTGTAACAGCTAACAGTTTTTAGTTCTGTAAAACGTTAGTGCGTTGGGTGTCAGAAAGGTTGGAAATTTGGACTGTAATTAGCCCAGTTAAAATGTATTCTGAGTTTTGACACATCGAGGGTATAGTTCCTCCCTTGAGATACATCTCTAAAGAACAGATAAGAATAAATAAAGGTATCTGTGCTAGTGACATTTCTAGGCTGATTTTAGTACACATCATGCTGCCTAAATAGTAAAGGATGAGTACTTGTTGAGTGAGAACTATGTATGTTAAGACCATCTTAAATATCATCTCCACTGTTAAATATGCCAGGTACACCACACTCCTTTAGTTATCTCTGCCACCCCTTGGTGTTAGAAGTCCCCAGTGTGCTGGGACATTCCTGGGCTTCCAGCAGGGTGAAGAACATGCTGCAGAGGTGCCAGCATGCGGGCAGCCTGGCAGGATACTGAATTCACTTCTGATTCACACTGTACAGCTGAGGTTAGGACAGCTGAGGCCTGGGGGCCAAGGCACACAGATCTTGTGTGTGCTGAAGCCCAAAGGCAGTGGGGGATGGCGGGAGCAAGCAGGGCTAACATGATCAAGCTCTAATTTGTAGTTAATTTTTCATTTCTGCAATGAAGAATCAATAAAAGCATGGAGTAATCAGTGGTTACTTAATCCTTCTTACTTTCTGTGTGTTTATCATGTAACTTCTGTTGTCTAAAAAGCAACAAATGTTTTTCTATATAGGAGAACATACTGCAGAAGGTAGTCATGACTGCATTTGCTGACCGTACTGTGGTTACAATAGCAGTAAGTACAGTTTCTGCTGCCATTGGAACGGGAACAAGAATCAAAAATGCCACATTTATTAATACTGACAAGATCTGACTATGCTAATTTTATCACTAATTTTTTTTTCTTTAAAGCAGTGTTTAAATGTGAGCTTTCTTTTCCATTTTAAACTACTTATTTAAATACATAACAACAGTTTATTAAATGTGCTGTGTGATGATGCTAGGTCTGTTTGCCTGTAAAGGCATGTAATCTAAGTACAGGTCTACTTTTTGTTACTCATTTTATGCTCGTTTAAAGTACAGTATGATTCAGACTACCATGAAATCTAAGTTTCATCAAACTACAATAATTGCTGAACTAAGGACAAATCAAGTTATAGAATAGTTGTGCCACTGTATAAAGAGGCAGATAAAATTACGTTTCAGAATTTAAATAAACAAGTTTCTTACTAACTTAAAAATAAACATTCCATCCCTGTTGACAGTGATTGAATTTAAGTTTGCATATTCTTGAAGTCATTATATAAAGATCTTGAGTATCTATTATAAAAATTGTTTATGGAAGAGATTTGGCCTGAATCAAAGCAGTTGGCTCAACAACAGATATGCCAGAAGAAATATACACCTTTCAGTGCTCTACTTTCTAAAAATACATATTTCAGAGAGGTGAAATAATGTCATTATGCTTTTAAGATTCAAACATTAAATACAACTCAAGAAATATATGCTTAGGAATCTTACACCATCTTTTTATTTTCACCTAGCAGATGTACAATAGAAAACCTGATTTATCTTAAAATACCTGTTCAGCAAAGGAATCACAAACATGAAATTTCCTGACTTCTCTGCCTAAAATTTCAGACTTTGCATTCAGACTTGCTAAAAGTGCATCTTGCATTTATGTATCTTTTCTAGTCTGTTTGGGGATATGACAGGAAAATTCATTAGTCTTTAATAGTTTTAAACTGCACAGTTCAAAGAAATAGCGTTTTTGGAATAAACTTACTTTGGTTTTACTTACAGAATGCTATTTGGTTTACAAGCAGATGGGTTTGCATTCAAAATGCTACACAGCGGAAACACTATGCAGAGATTTTGGGTAGTGGTTTGGGTTTTGGCTTAGTTGGTCGATTTGGTTTGCAGAGTAGTTGTTTTTTTCCAGAGAGAGACATATATTCCTAATTTGTGCCTAGAAAGAATAAGAAAAGGAAAATTAGGCCTATGTTATCACTGATGTTACTTTACCAGGATGGCAGCACTTATTGTGTTAGCCTGAAAGATACCAGACACTAAGGGCAGCAAGTACAACTGGAATGTGGTATTTCAGTCCCCTCCCCCTGCCTGAGGACAGGATGAATGTCACAGGAGGACTGCAGCAGAGATGAGATTTGTAGATGCCATCAGCAATTATTTTATGGAATATCTGGCTAGGAAGCCACAGAAGGCAATACAAGAGCTGTTTTGGTACTGAGGGTGCCCAAGATATCACAAGGAACCTTATGGTGACTGTATAACAGGGACCACCGTATTCTGAGGTGAAATATCCCTGCTGGAGTAAAGGAAAGGAAAAAAGTCCAATGCAGTTACGCTCAACTTTTGAATGTGGGACCCTGTAAAAAGGAGGCAGCTTGTTAAAAGCAGAACCCAAAAATAGATGGAGGGGGGGAAATAGCTGAAAGAGGAAGTGAGGAAAATGGGATGATTGTGGAAACTACAGAAGGACTGTATTCAAAAATCACAGAGCTAATGTGTGCTATATATTAGGAAAGGTTTGAGTAAGTGTAGAAAGGCAGCTGGTGTACCTTAACAAGAGAAAATACTATTAGAAACATAAAGGCATTCTTGTAAAAGCTGAACTCTTATCCAGAAAAAGCAGAAATTATGCTAAGAAGTCATTACATGTGAAAGTGCAGTAAGGCAGCCACCCCCACCCCACAAAAAATGAATCCCTGAGATCGGTGTATATGAAAGAAATGCTCAGGAAAAATAATGGCATTGCAGAAAAGCCAAGTTAGTTATTTTCAGTATTCATTGTGGAAAAAAATGGGGAGGTTTCTTTCTAATAAAATAATCAAATCTTAGGGCTTACTAGGAAAAGGGTCAAGAACAAAAAAGAAAACATTGTGTGAGCCAAACACACCTTGAATACTGAGTGTAGTTCACCACAATGACGTGTTACACTGAAAAACGGCAGAGAGGCACAAGGATGATCGGAGGTGTGAAACTGCCCCACAAGGGGAGCAGCTGTATAGGTTAGGCTTCTTCTGCCTGGAAAAAGGACAATGTAAGGACATGTGAGAGTAGTCTGCAAAATCGTTAGGCGAGGAGGAAGAGGCATCAGATGAAGGTCTGAGCAGCAAGGCACAGAGCATACAAAAGGGGAGATTTTTTTCACACAGTGGGGAGCAGAACTGGAAAACTCCTTTCCAAAAGATGTGGATGCAAAATGTCAGTGAAAGCTCAAGAGAAGAGACAGAAAAGGTCTTAGAAAAAAGGTCTTAGATCTATTCAGTTTCACAATCAGACAAAACTGCACCAGGCTCAGGAACTCCCCCTGATGCTAGAAGTGGTCCAGAACTGGGAGAGTACTTGCATAGAGTACCACACGCACATGGCCTGTTCCTGCTCTTCTTGGCTATCTTGTGGCAGCACATGGTGGCAGGACAACAGGTTAGAGACATTGTACTGTGAACTAACATAACTATTCTTACTCAAGTGCCTAATTCAGGTACTTGAATATCTATGTGGCTCTGTCTGGATGTTTATCAGCAGCACTGAAACAGTAAAATAGGCTAAGTAGCCTTGAACTTGTCAGAAAAATCCATTTCTGGAAGTCTGTCTTATCCTGCAACGTATTTGCCGGATACACTGAACTGGCATTTTGTTTGTTTTTCAGCACCGTGTGCACACGATCCTCAATTCGGATTTGGTTATTGTAATGAAGAGAGGGGTTATTTTGGAATATGACAAGCCTGAGGTTCTGCTAGAACAAGAAGACAGTGTCTTTGCATCTTTTGTACAAGCAGATAAGTAAAAAAACCGAATAAAGCATTTTAAAATACAATTGTACTATTTTCTAAAAATGTAAAATATCTGTAAATAAATGCTATTTCATAAGAAAATGAGATTTTCCTTTTTTAATAAAATGAGCCATTTTTCTCCATCTGAAGCATTAATAAATTATCCTTGTACTTTCCTTTTTTGTATACTACTAACCTTCCTTTTCTTTGCTACCAAAGAATGATGAATTATGGTTAAACTACATGGTTGAACTATGACAGGAAACACATCAAAGCAACATAGCCAGCATGGAGTTTTGATGTAACTCTTCAACTTCTCCTGTCATTTTACTAACATGCTATTTTTTAAGTAGCAGAGCCCTACTGTAGATAATGCTCATGATTTCATAAATACAGAAGGAATAGCAATATACCAAAGGTATTTCTCAAAAGCTTGTATATCTTTTACTCATATGACTCTGTAAAGCTTTAATACCTAAATATAAAACCTGTAAAAATTATATTGTGGTTTATTGATGGTGCCCGTGTCTCTTGCTCTCTCCTTTAAAACCTTTTAGAAATTAATTACAAGTGGGTTCCTTCAGTCTTTCTTAGGCTGCCTCAGCTCTACAACCACTGAATCATATCATGCTTATTCCAAAAGGAATTGAGCCAGCCTTCCTCCCAAACTGAGAGGAAGTGAAGAAGCAGGTTGTGATATGGTATCAGTGGTTAATGTGCAGTTCCCAGATCGGTACACATGTACCAATTCATCTGGAAATTATCCCTCCAAATCTAGTAAATAAACAGTATGTAACCTTTTCCTGAGAGCTTGACTCGTTGCCTCCCAGTTTCATGTATTTTACCCATTGCCACACTGTTTCTAGATTCACTGTGATTTTCCCAAGAAATTACATATTAAGTGTTTTCCACCATTATTCTGCTTTTAGCAACTTTGGCTTTACATGTGGTTTTGTCCCCTTGCCCTTTTTGAAGAATGTGTAAACCTGGGAAAACTCCTTTTCTTTTGCTTTAACCTGATCAATTAATTTGGAATCTGTTTTTTAAAGGCTTTATTTTCTAGAAAGAAATATCTTGGTGTTCTCATGGGATATATGGTATTTTTAATTCCTTGCTTCTAGCACAGCAGCAGAGAGCAAGAAAAACTGAAGAACTGCTGTTGCTGCACCAGTCCCACAGTAGTGTGTTTGCAGCATCTGCCTGCTACTGTTTATGTGACACAAGGGCATTAGACTGGTGCCACAGAACACATAACCAAACACCAGAGTGTAGGATGAACAATGGTAAAAGGAGATAGGATACAGCCATGCAGATGAGATACTTCCACCCTGTCATTGCCTAGGACAGAAAAAAGAGAAAATAGGCATTAGGAAGTATCTCCTCCTCCAGAGAAATCAGTTGCTGGGCAGCATCAAAGGAAAAACATCTGCAAGGGCTACAGGTGCATTTCCACTCTGGGATACCAGGCTTCCATTAGGGCTAGAAGAGAAGGTGACCATCCTTCCAGGGCAGGACACAGCGCAGAGCAGGTTTCTACCACAGCTGCTGTGCGTGCTGTCTCCTAGCTGCCCAGCACTGGTCCTGTACAAGCTTAGGAAAACACCACTCTGCACGCCATCTCCAACTCAGGCCGCAGTGAGTGAGCTGTGGAAGCTTTTCAAGAGTGGAAGATCCTAAATCCTAAGGGCAAGAGGAGAGATCTAGACAAGTGATGTTTGATAGGCTTTTAATACAGTACCTGAGATTTGATGCTAAAGTTTGAATTAGGTCCTATTCCACAAGCTTCTGCCAACCCTACCTGGAAAGGAATGTAAGGGAGTGAAGGACACAGCATATGACTAACAAGACTGTATTATACCTTGCAGTATTAGGAAATAGAGCTCAAAGTACATGTGGCATACACCTCCATTATAAATGAGGCTTGTATTTCACAAAGCAGCATTGCAGGGGAGGAGACTGGGTTGGTTCATATCCAACAATTATGTATCTTCTTAATGGTGCCACGCTCCTGGATAAATATGTGTGAACAGGGAGGCCTCTTAGCTGCCACTTGGGGAGAACATGCTTCACATTTCCTCAACACATTTTGTCTATTCTTGTTGATACAGGGCCAAGTCCCAGGGAGTTTCTGCCCCTTAAATCCAAAGGGTTAGCGTCTCAACAGTGACTAGGAACAGTATCCAAGAAAATTATTCTGTGGTGGGTGGCTCTTTGCCATTACCTGAGTCATTAAACCTTGAGATAGGCAGTCCTGAAGTCAATGTTAAATCAGGCTCACAAATGTATTTTGCATGGCAATGATGCATTACTAAGGAAAGTGCTGCGCTAATATGGGTGGAAGGCAGCCCTAAAGCAGCCATTTGAAGGTATTGAGGGAGCTGCCGTGTCCAGACTTTGATTCTTCTGGGATGAGACTTGTCTCAGTCCCAAAGGTGTCAGTGGGGTCAGCTGCCCATGGAGACACAACTAAGGATTGTTTTATTTAGTTTGTTTTCTGCAAATGCTTCCATTATATAACTCATTTATAAGATTTATGCCCTTGTCTTAGTGTGGCAATTTCATCCTGTTCTAAGGGAATGCCTGGGAGGCCAGCATGCCTGATAAGTTAGTCCTCTTCCCAGCTCTACTCATCCCTTCCCCTGTGATTTTGCACAGCCAGCTCCCACATCTTTCTCCTGTCTACCCACTTGTACAACAAGGTGATTTATAAGGTTTAATTCATGTTAGGCTGTGTGTAGCCTCTGAAGGAAAGGTCTGCTTCTGAAAAGCAGAATAATAGCATGGTGTCAAGGAAATTTTAATGTCGTAGTTGCATCTTCTTCAATAGTCATTAAAGCTAGGATAAATCAGGGTGAGGGGGAGTTTTGAAATGTAAAACCTACTTTGTGGGTGGAAGAACTACAGTACTACAGAGTGGGATTCTTCATTCCTGTGAGCCAAATTTGATCAGCAGCTCTTAACACAAATATGTTGGCTCACTCAGAAGATCTGTCACTTTTTTAAGTATCTGTCACTTGATCCACAAAGACAGGGCTCCCTCACTCTGCTCTAGAAATTCTTTAGCAGAAGCCTCTTGCTTTGCTGTCCCACTCAGCCAGTAAGTGCTCAGAAGCGAAGGAAAAGAAGTGGCAAATGACAGTCCAAATAAAGAGTAGAAGTTGAGTCAAAGAGACATCCTTTTAGCTCTACAGAGTTCAAGAATCCCAAACCCCACATGGTGAGTGTGTTCATGCAGTATGCTCCATTGGTCATTCCCAGGACCAGACCAATTTCTTTTTAGAACACTCATCCCAGACACGGGTATATTCTTTCTACACTCATGTAGTTATCGCCCTCTGGAGGAAACGTACAGAATAAGGCAAGAACCAGAAAACACTTAAGGAAAGATGGCATGAAGGACGCGACAGCCTCCTTGAAAGCCTATGCCCACCTCTGCAAAAAAAGTGTGATGTTACAGAGCTTCTTCATGCTCACTTCACAGTGATAGATGTAACTATGAGTTGCCATCAGCTGGATAATCACACCTTTGACAAGCAAATCTTCAAATTACTTCATTTATATTGGGGTTTTGGTTTGGGTTTCTTTTGGCAGGGTGCTGTTTTGTAGTTTTTTGGTGTGTGGGTTTTTTTGGGGGGCTTTTGTTTGTTTTTAATGTTGCCAAAGAGAAGCATAAAAAAATCCAATATTTTAAAAAGTTAAATTGTACATATAATCATGTACTTAAAGTGTAGGTGCAGAAGACATTCACAGCAAGCACAAAAGCGCATCTAGCAGACCAAGTGATACAGAGAAAGGGGAAGTATCTTTGGCTAAGCTCAGTGGCCAGGTGCCAGGGCACTTTGTTATTATTTTAGTTTTATTTATCAAAACAGCCACAAAGACAACCCAGAACAAGAGAAAGCACAGACTACTGGAAACCAACACCTCCAGAAGGAATGGATTATCCAAGGACATGCAACTATCCATACATAAAAAGCAAAAATAATAATAGGAATCATTTAATTGCAACACCTATAATGACTGCTCAGAGAGCTCTGAGTAATAACTCAACAACACTATTCTGAAATCCCAAGGTGGGCCACTAAATAGCTGTAGGTGGCGAAAGTTAATTTCAACCTCAACTGGCTGGCTCCCAGCCATCAAGTGGGCAATTGCCTTGCCCAGGCAATCAATGCCAATAATTGCTTACACTTAGTGCCACAACTGCAGGGAAAGTCCATAGCCACACACGATTAGAAAAATAAAATCATAAATCCACTGGCACTAAAGAAACCTCTTACCCAGAATATACTAGGATGCTTTAGCAACTCTGCAATGTTGGTGGCTAAACTGAAATGGAAACAAAATATATAGAGCAAAGTAAGTAAACACATTGGAGTGTTTCCAAACAAGGCATCTCGTTACAAAACCACATCCTCACACACATGCACATGTATGCACTTGCGCACACACAGGCATCGTACTGCCACATGCAAGGTCTAGGCTCCTGTCTGCTGCTGCTTGTCACTGTTGCGGTCCCTCTGGAAGTTCATGTCACCGCAGGTTAACCATTTGTGGAGGGATCATTTGTTTGGAATTTTCAGTGCTACTTGGGCAGCAGGCATTTTCCCGAAGTCACATCTCACATCGGCTCACAAGCTCGTTATTTCAGAAAAATCCTTCCTTAGGCTAAATCACTCTAGCAAATTTTATACATGGGATTGAGCCCCTTTAGTCCTGGGTGTCTCTTTAATCACTGTATCCTTAGACTTGGCCTCTGCAAGCCAATTTGCTAGCACTGCCTGCCCGTTTCTGCAGATGCATGCTTTCCTCCTGCTTACGGAAAGACATGCAGGTGAATTTCAAGATTTTTAGTACATTTCTTTCGTTAATTTTTTCTTTTAAAAAAATCCCCAGCACCATTTTGTTTCCTATTTCATGAACTAACTGTCCAACCTAAAACCACACCGACTCCAAGTAGGTGCCGTTAATAGAAGCCAGGTACCAACAGCAAATCCATCCTCGAACAAATACTGACAGAAAGCAGCCCTTGGGGACAGGGGATCGCTCGCACCGCCGCGGCCTAAAATCCGACCTCCCCCCTTCCTCAGCGGAAAAATAGAGGTTAAAAGCAAAGACGCACCCAGGGCTCACCGGGGAGGTATCCAGTACCGGGTCCCGGGTCCCCGCTCCCCTTCCCACACAGCGACGCTGAGAAACGGCGGCCAACGCTTTTTAACCGCCGGCCATTGCCCAACGACCGTTAGGCGGAGGGTGCGCGCGGCTCCTCCACAGCCTTGCGCGGGAACGCCTCAGCGCCTCGTTCCGCCGTTTTGGGCTCGCCGAGGGGTCGGTATCGGCTCGGGATTTGCAACATGGAGGCCGTGAGCGGTCCAGCCCGGCCCCGCGCGCCGCTCGCGGCCTCGGCTGCGCCGCCTGGTGACAGCGCGGCCCCTGTTGCCGTCTCCGTCGCGCTGCCCGGACCGGTTACAGCGGGGGCTGCGGCGGCGCCGTTGAACCCGCTCGGCCCCCGCGACGCGGCCGTCACCGTGCCGCCCCCCCACACACCTCATTCCCACCCTCGGCGGAGCGGCGGCTGCATGGGGTGGCGCTGAGCGGCGGAGCGGCGGCGGGGAGCCATGCTGTCGAGGAAGGGGATCATCCCCGAGGAGTACGTGCTGACCCGGCTGGCAGAAGATGTGCCGGATCATGCCCGGTACCGCGCCCGGGAGCGGAGGGCGCGTTTCGTGGGCAAGAACGGGGCATGCAATGTGGCCCACAAAAACATCCGGGAGCAGGGACGCTTCCTCCAGGACGTCTTCACCACCCTGGTGGACCTCAAGTGGCCCCACACGCTGCTTATTTTCACGATGTCCTTCCTGTGCAGCTGGCTGCTCTTTGGCATGGTCTGGTGGCTGATAGCCTTTGCCCATGGAGACCTGGACCACAGCACCCGTCTGCAGCGTGACCCCGGAGGGGGTGCGACAGGGTCCCTGGACAGCTTCGTGCCCTGTGTGACCAGCATCCACTCCTTCACCTCCGCCTTCCTCTTCTCCATCGAGGTGCAGGTGACAATCGGCTTTGGTGGACGCATGGTGACAGAGGAGTGCCCAGCTGCCATCCTTGTACTGATTGTGCAGAACATTGTGGGGCTGGTGATCAACGCCATCATGCTGGGCTGCATCTTCATGAAGACTTCACAGGCCCACCGCCGGGCTGAGACTCTCATCTTCAGCAAGCACGCGGTCATCGCCCTGCGGGAAGGCAAGCTGTGCTTCATGCTGCGAGTGGGTGACCTCCGGAAGAGCATGATCATCAGCGCCACCATTCGCATGCAGGTCGTGAAGAAGACCGCCAGCCTGGAGGGAGAGGTGGTGCCCCTCAACCAGATCGACATCCAGATGGAGAACCCCGTAGGGGGCAACAGCATCTTCCTCGTCTCCCCACTCATCATCTACCATGTGATAGACAAGAACAGTCCCCTCTACGACATCTCTCCCGTGAACCTTCACCACCACGAGGACCTGGAGATTATTGTCATCTTGGAAGGGGTAGTGGAGACCACCGGCATCACTACTCAAGCCAGAACCTCCTACTTGGCAGACGAAATCCTCTGGGGCCAAAGGTTTGTGCCCATTGTGGCAGAGGAAGATGGGCGATACTCTGTGGACTACTCTAAATTTGGCAACACGGTGAAAGTACCCACCCCTTCATGCACTGCTAGGCAGCTGGAGGAGGACAAGAGCATAATGGACACCATGCCACTGTCCCCTAAAGGCCCAGTAAGGAAGAGGTCTGTCAAGCTAAAGCCCAAGTTTACCCTAAGTGATGAGCCTTCCTGATGCCTTTTGACTGGAAAACTCTCTTAGGGCTTTGTGTCGGAAAGATCTCATAAACTTGAAACACTGAGGTGGCCTCTTTTTTCTTTCTTTTTTTTTGTTTTTTTATTTAATTCAGGTTGGTAGCACAAGGTATGTTCTGGTGTTATTTATTATGGGATAAATCTAAAGCTAATTATATTTTTTTAAAGACATGAGAGATTTCAAGCAGCACTGGGAGTAGGAAAAGCATGGTCTGCAGCTTTAAATACCAGTTCAGACTGTCCTATTTAATTACACAATCATTTTGCATTGATTCATCTGCAGGTGATGACATCTTTTCATGACAAAAAAAAAAGTATGTCCTCAGAGGTTGCAGTATTTAGGGTCTTGCAGTGTCCTCAAGTCAGTAGTTTTTAACTGATTCCTCGAACAATCAATATAGCAAAAT
Source organism: Melanerpes formicivorus (assembly GCF_026170545.1). Lineage (NCBI taxonomy): Eukaryota > Metazoa > Chordata > Aves > Piciformes > Picidae > Melanerpes > Melanerpes formicivorus. The sequence goes on along the minus strand of NW_027142368.1, from coordinate 11,025,094 downwards.
AGAATATTAATAATTAATAAAGTAGGCTGAATGTGAATGATAACAAAAGGGTCTGGCAATGTTATGTATGACACCAGAGCAGATCTGGAAGCATCGATGTATTAAACTCTGTGCCTCAAAGAAATTAATGGCCATATTGTATCATACGGAGCCACTCCTACCACATGCAATATAAAATGTATTGGAATATTTACTTTTGTTTCTTTTAAAGCCCTTTACACTTCCAAAATAAAACATTCAGTAATACAGTTTGGGGCTGTACATTTCTCGTAGTAAGCAATGATTTGCTATTACAAAGAGCAGTGGATAGTATACAACTGAAATTATTTATAAATGGGAAAAATTCTGTTTTCAGATTTCCAGATGAAAAGAAGCAAAAAACGTACACAGAGAGCCACGTGGCAATAGGATACCCAGTGAAAAATTAATCTCTCCCTTAGGTCAGAGTGAATTCTGTTAGATAATCAGGGAATATAAATAGATATTTTATTAAAGGAGTGGATAATGCTGAATGCTGAATTATGAATTATGCATGCAGTAGGCACAACCTTTCACTCCTTTCCCTTTTGTAAAGAAGCTGAGATTTTTGTTCTTGGGGTAAGGAGGGATGTGAACAGCGTGGTTGCTTCTGCGATGCTGTCACAAAACATTCCTGCTGACAAAGCAATTCTCAGCTACATTTTGAGCTCTCCACACAGCCAGTACCTGTTTAGATTTTAGCTGAATTCAAGGTCTGGCATTTACTGTCAAACGTGAAGGAGCCATGCTCAGCCACTCAGTTCCAGTGACAATCCTCTGCCTAGGGATCTTAGTAACAGCAACAATTTTATGTACGCAGGGTTGTCAGGAGATAGCATTAGTATTAGCTACGGTGCCCTAGAACAGTTACTCAAGTGAAAAAGGACAACATTGTCCAAACAAAACCTAAATAAGCTTTACGGAACTGATCCACTACCTGATTACAAAAGCTGTGCAGAGGCACCGAGTTACTTGCAACTTAATTATTCAAGGAGCTTCTAGTATCAAGTTCTTGTGTATTAGGTAGTTCACAACAGACATCTAAAACTATTACTGTTTTAGAAATAATATGGCTAATTGCCTTGCCAGTGTAATGCTGTGAAAAAAACTCATTCAAGACTGCAACAAAGCTTTCACATTGACTATGGAATATTTTCAGGCATCTATATTAAAATAATGTTTGGGTGAAATCAAAGGTTGTTTTAAAATGATAAAATAATGGTTGTATTTTCAGTGTTTATATATTTCAGCTTTATGAAGGACGTTATCAGACTTCCAGTTAAGAGAATAAATGCCTGTTCAGTCTCCAAATTCCCATGAAAAGATGGTCAAACTAACATTAATGAGTAGTAAGCAAGGAAAAATTGGAAAGGCATGTTTTACATTTGTGATCATGAAACATCCTAGTTTTTAAAATAAGGAATCATTAAATGCCTTTGGTGATTAAATTTCTTCTTTAAGACTGAGCCTAATTGTCACATTATTTTCTAGCTTTCCCCTTTTACTCCTCCTGTTCCATCTATCATTGCCCATTAGAGGGGCACTTAGAGTAGAGCAGTTCACATTTCCTGGACACCTTTGTTCCTTTGTAAGTTCATTGTTTATCATTTTCCACACCACCTGTTCTTACAAGAGTCAGTTCTCTTTCCATTGACTAGAAATGGTAGGTTTCTCCCCGGTCTCCTTAGTTGCTTATTTCAATGTGTGAGATGCACCTTATGGTTCTTGCATAAAGCCTCTTCAGCTCTGGTAGCATTTTAAAGCTCTTTTCAAGATTTGACCTGAATGTGAAGCAGCTTCCGTGGCACTACTACTGTGCAACTATTTCCAGGAGCTGCTGCAAGGATCTTTTTAGCTCGGGGAAATCTGAGGCAGAAAATTCTTTGTTCACTGTGAAGTGGGAAGGAAGGACAGGAGGAAACAGCTTGCATTTACTGTCCTGCATTTCAGGACCCCTTTTTGTGTCACGTAACAAGAGTCTGTCTAATTTTTTTGAAGTCTTGCAGTAAATATCATGAGGAAGGCAGGATTTCTACTATTAAAATCAACAGAATGAATTATTCAAATGATTGGTTAATTTTGAATCTCAGGATTCTTGTAATTTTTAATCCTTTCTATTAAAATATTCAGAAGCATTTCAGGAGTAGAGCAAGGAAGAATATATTGATTTTTTAATTAGGGATGCTGCTTCTTTGTGAGGATCCTTTCATTCTGTCATTTATGAAGTATTTGGGAACACAAACATCTGAAATTGTTCTTAAAGTTCTGCTGCCTGCCCCCATTCTCGGTAGGAAGACTCTGAGGAAAGCGCCAGTGCCACCATCTGACATAGGAAAGTCCTCATTCTTAGCAGTGAGAAACTGCCACATTTTCCATAGTTGAAGTTCAAAAAGTGAGGGCTCTGGTGAGAGATATGAGGTATGAGAAGCTGGTATAAAAGTCTTTAACAGGGCCAAGGTTTACATGCTATCATATATTAGCAACGGTGCCAGTGACAAAATTCAGTCTTTCCCTGTAAGGCCAGACTGCAGGCTGGGCATGACCAGCATTGCTCAATCCAGAGGGTAAATATTGCTGCGTATTGAGCAAGGTACAAGTCACCACAGAGACTGATTGGAAACAGTGCTAGAAGGGCTTTGGGGCAGCTGGTCCTTGTGGTCATTTGTTAGTCGTTCATAATATCGATCTGATTAATATTTAATAGTGCCTTGAAAATGGAATTTGTTTCTTCATGTTTTCCTTCCTCTTCCATTCTTTCTTTGTACACTGGTCACCATAGGTCTACTAGCATAGATTTTGATTTTGGGTAAAGCACAAGAGTTGCCCTTTGTAGTGCATGTTCCTTTGTGGCCCTGAAGTCATCCAGGGCCAGCTGCTCCACTCCAAGATGAACATCTCAAACCCAACAGCCCTTACCCAAGGTTCAGTTCCTGGAAGGTAGTAATAAAATTGTCACTCATTTTAGTGATTTTTTTGATCAAAGGATGTAATCTGGCTGAAAGCATCTGCTGCAGTAGAAAGTGAGATTTCATCGGTGCTGCAGACCTCACTCTAGCAAAGCTGCAGTTTGAGGTGAGAAGACCCTTGTGTGAAGGAGGCCTTGGATAAGTTGAATCAGAGCAGACAGTGAGACCTGTGCTGTACATGGCTGGTGACTGTGTAAGTGCCTGTAACAAATGACTCAGTGTACTATTTTTGATCCAGCAACAGGAGAAAGATATGTGATACAAACCTCCACACACCCCACCCCAAGGAGAACTATTAAAAGAGCAGAAGACATTCTTGAGAGGCTGCAGATATTGCTGCCTCCATCCTGCTCTTAGCACTGCTGGGTGCCTACAGAGGATGGTACACTGCATGTTTTGCTGGCTTACATCCCTATTTTAATACAGTGTGACTTTAAATAATCATCACAGGGGAATGACTCAGTTTAAAAGTAATCTTCAAAAATCAAAACCTGCAGCTCCTCTTCACCACTTGCTCCTGTCAGCCTTTGTGCCTGAATACTTACAGAGTTTAAATGCAGATGGCAACTCAAGGACAGGTTTCCTAACCAGCTTCCTTACTGCAAAACTGAGGGGCCTTAAATCCCATTGGAACTGGAGGGGGCCCAGAGACCTTGTAATGGTGGCTCCACAGAAGAACACGTCTCCTCTTTCCTCCCTTAACATGAGCTAGGGTCTGCCCTGCCAGGACGCACTGAGCACCCCATCTCTTTGCCACTACTGCCATGAGGGTGGTGAGGAGCTGAGCTGGGAGTATGGCTGTCATGTGCTATGGCAGAAGGTAGGAGTGTTTCTAGCATTACATGCAGATCTGTCTCCACTGAAGAGAGTCCATTGCTTTAAGTGGTGTTCAATAAATTTTTTAAATGCAGGTTTCCTCAAAACTTTTATCTTCAGTAGAAACCTCATACTTGATCCTACATTTTTTGCTGTGTTTCTGTTTTGCAAGCTATACAAGAGGATCCATCCTCATAGTCCTTATTTCCTACTTCTTCCTCAATATGGAGTAGTCCCTTAAACCAGATAACTAAACTCACCCTATCTCTGTACATTTCAGATACACAGCACTGAAGTGTCACATCTACCCCAGATTTTGGAGGTGCATTAATTCACTTTATCTTCAAGGTGGCAAATCCTTCCTGGCTAGATGGACCACAATCAGAGAGATGATGATAAAGGTCTTGACACCTAAAGCCACTCCATAAATGTGTCATGTTGCCTGAGTGGCTTCTGTTCTTTTATTAATACTGTAGTTTTCACATTTCAGTGATGTCTCATAACATTGAACAACTACCTGAGGAGACTAGTACAAATATAAAAATCCTTCTTTGGACATGGTCTGGAGCCTGCCCAGTGTGAAACTGTCATCTGTTCAAAAACGTTGTCTGTGAACTGCTGTTTGGACTGCCAGATATCCCTTACTGCCTCCTTCAGGTGACTTGCATATCAAAAGCCGGTCTTTGTTTAATAACTACTCATATTGAGGACAGCTTCTTTGATGGTGGTGGACATACACAGCCTGCTTGTTTTTTTCTTTTCTACACACATTGCTGATCCCAAACCTAGAGTACTGTAGAAGATACGAGTGTGCAGCTGCTGCAGAAGCCAGCCTGTCACTTATAGCTTCCAGTTATGTTTTACTGGTCAGGTGAGGACCATGCTCAGGAATTATACTGTCAGAATGGCCTTGTTCTGTTTTAAAACTCATACTTTAAAGGTTCTGTGTGGCTCTGATTCTCAGTCAGAGACTGTTTATTAGCAGCCCTGATATTCCTATGATTGTTTACAATAGTAATAATCTTATAGTGACCTATCATAAAGGGAGCTAATGTATGCAAAGAAAAAGCTACCATCTTGTATTAGAAAGTATTGCCAAATTTACACTAGTCCTTGCAATTTTTAGTTGTATGTTCTCATTATTCAGTGTTCAGTCATCCCTGGCTTTCACATTGACTCTCAGAGAAAGTATTCCAAAGTGTGGTAAACTGAACAGATGTCTTAAAAAACCTGGATACAGTTCAGAAGATGCCTGACTAAAATGATGTGCTGGCACTCCTATTTCATTCATTTTTCTGAAACCGTTTAAATGAAAAACATTACTGATCAGCGATAGTTGAGGGGTTTGATTTGATCCTTAGTGGCTTGCAGGGGGAAAGTTCTACTAGTTCCATTTTGAAGTTTACAGTTTTGCTATAACTTATTCATGTGGGATGGAAAATTTAATTCTTTCCACATTATTCTGGCATACAGAAATACTTCCTTAAGGATTTAATCTCTTTTAGGTAAGACACCCAATACCTCTAATACTACACTAAATACCACTCTAATACCACACTAAAAGAAGCTGGAGTATTTGCAAACCAGCATCTAAATTGAAAGAAACTTCTAAGACATAAAGTAACAAACCAGTACGGTTTACCTGCAGCCTCCAGTTTAAAGGCTTGTTCTACACCGTGTTGAGTTGCTGGATGAAAACCCTCACGTCTTACTCTTTTCATATTGTTAGATGTCTTTGGAAAGAACGGTAGTTCACTCATACAAAAAAATATAATTCACTTTCTCCCATATTAGATTTTATGACTTGGTTGGCTTTGGGTAACTGTCCTGTCTTTGTAGCTGGACTCAGTAAGACACTACACTTGCATACATACACAGTGTGTCATACCAAATATACTAAAAAAGAAAATTCTTGCTCTGTATTAAAGGGTGTGGGTTTTTTTCTGGAGGCAGCAATAATACCAACATATGATCCCTGTCAATAAGATAGCAATTAAGCATTTGTCTTGATCAGGCTGTTTGTAGCTCATTCACCATCAGTTCAACCCACTGAAATATTGGCTTACTTTACTACTAGACCAACTAATTGTCTGAAATAAACTCCAGACAAGGGCTTGATGCTAATACTTCTCAAATATTAAATCTAAAATCTATATTGCTTTCTCACCACTGGAATTTTGCAGCAGGGTGTGGCAAAGTCCTGAGGAGCTGATAAAGATCAGCTTCTCCTTGTCTAGGCTTCTTTTGTTTGCTTGTAGAAATTGGCCCTACAACTAATTAGGCAATTGACCACAGCCAAGCTGACAGGGGTATAAATGAAGTTCTGCTAGAAAGGGGAGTTCTCTTGGTCTTGCTCCACAGAAACAGCTTTTGCATCTTGGAACTTCTTTCTTTTAGAATGGAACCTAAGGAACCTCACACACAGACTTCATCCTACCACCCCCTGTGGTGAGTATAGACAGATATCTTGGGTATTGGTGGGAGAGTTTCCTTTTCTGAGTAAATTGTGTGCGTGCTTTGGTTCGTCTCTCCAAATACTTTAATAGTTAATTAGTTGTGCAACAGTATTTTCCCAACTGACATCTAAACATGTCATTTTATTGTGTTAGAAGGAGAGCAGATTTAATTGTAATAAATCAGTGGCTGTTAGCTGCCTGGTTTGTGTGTTTCTTTCACAGCACAGAAATAGCAAATTACATCTTGTGGTTGAAAGAGGAGAGGGATAGTGAAATTGTTCTGGTCAGGTGTGATACCTCCTGAAAAGCAAGATGGTGGTGGAATGGCTGAATTAAAGATAATAGAACCTCAATTTCTGGCTTTTCTTTTTATAACCAACCAATTTACTTTTAGCAGATTTCATAGTGGGGAATATAAGATTCTTTATTCATTTGAAATAAGTAAAGGAAAGCAAAAATCCAAGTTAATTTCAACCTTTGCTTATACCAGCTTGTTGGAACTATTGTGGAGGTTCTCAGTAGCAAAAAAAACATAGAACATGCCAGGTAAATATATCTCCTGGATCCCTGTGTAGACTAATTCAATAGAAGGGTACAGCCACGGTCTCTTGGGGCTAAATCATGTTTGCAGTGACTCATAACATATACTTTCCTGTCCCAAATGGCTTTGTACACCTGAAACAAAATTGTTTTCCCCTCAAGTAACATCAAATAGTGTTCTGTACTGCCCTGAGAGTGAAAGGACCTACAGATGTATTATACATACCTGGAAACCTTAGAAATATCCCTTTTGTGATGGGTTTCTCCAGGCTTTGTACATAACTTTGAAAGCAATCTTTTTATGGCAGACATAAAAGCTGTAGGTGTTATCTGAAGCACAGATTGTAGGTAGAAGCAGTTGCAGCAGCTCTTGTCTGATGTTATCCTTAGTTAGATCCTCCTCTAGTAACTGGATTTTAATCTCTTGAGGGCAGAAATCCCTTAATCTATATGCACAGACACAGAGAGATGGTATAGTATTTACTAATGCTAGATAAGAAGATAAAGGTGTGAAAAAGTTTAAGAAACTTGATTATTTAGCTCTTTATAGCCTTGTATTTATAGATTTGGTTATTTTTAGAGGAAATAAGATGTATCAAGTCTCAGTAAAGGAATACAACAATCATGTTATTTTGACAGCTTAAACACAATAAACTTCTATTCCTCTGGATATGGAAGTACATTTATAATAATGCTTGTCCAACTACAGAGCTTCTACAACAAATGTAACATGTAATTACATATCTTGTTATGTTTTTCCCTATCTTTTGGAGTTGCCAGCTTCTCCTTGCTAATCTTTCCTGTGGTCCCCAAAACAGCTATGTCAGAGTAATTTAAAAGATGGCAAATTATGAGATACAAGAAGTTTCTCTGCTGCAGGAGGACCAGTCTATTTCCTTTCTTGTAAAGCATCAATGTCATCTCATTAAAAAACCACTTACTCAGGAAAATATTTCACAAACTCCAGAGCTATTGTTTTCCTTCTGCTCAGTGGATTAGGCTCCCCGAGGGGTAGGCAGGAATATAGATGCTATGGACACTTTGAAAGGGTTATTTAGATGCATGTTTTTCACTGCTTCTTTTTAATAACAGTTGGGAGTTATCCCTTTGAAGTTCTACAGATGACACGTGCATATCAAGCAGGATAATGTGCATTAGCTACTTTAAGTCAAACTGTAGCTCTTCAGTTAGTTGGAATGCACTGCATCTAATCCCAGCACTAATTTCTCCCTGTTTCATAACCACTATGTTGCAGTTTGAGTTTGTGTGTTGGTTGTTTTTCTTTCCTCTTTTTGTGTGTGTGTGTTTTGTTTTGTTTTTTTAATACATTTTTTTATATGCTCTGGGCATACTTGGTGCAACACTGGCACAACCCAGGCTTTGTCCTGGCCAGCCCAAGAGACATCTGAAACATTCAGGACATGTCTAGACTGAAAAATGAGCCATGACGTGTGTATAAGCTGGCAGAGCCCAAATGGATGTGATGCAAACTGGTGATCTCTGGCCCTTTAAGGCTGGCACCATGCAGGCAATCAGACAGCTGCAGGGTCCAACCTGAATCTAGCCAGCACAGCTCTGCAGTGCCATGTAACAGCACAGATGGCTTAGCAATCTCCAGCCTGCCTGCAGCCACCCAAGTACTAAATGAAAACCCCTTTTTTTAAAGCAAATAGGAACAAAAGCATGTGAGCATTGCTTTTGGAAGCAGGGCCTACAGATGACAATAGCAGTAAGGAGTGTTCCAGTGCTGACTGTAATTCCTCATCCCTTCTGTTAGCCTTAGACTAAAATAATTTGCAAAACTGTCTTCAGTGTAGAAATTGTAATATAATCAAAATAGAAATTTAGACACTTGAAATCACTTTATGTGGCTTGTAGTGCTTAATGTACAGGAATGCAACCAGTCCAACCAAAAGACAGCTCTTAATCCAAATACTGAGCCACCTAAAATGCAACTTGGGAGCTGTAAATAATTAATAGATAAATTAATAAAGACTACTCTGATACTGTAATTACCTGTAGATTGAACTAAATCTACCCAGCAGAACAGATGACTGGCTGGTTATTTTTCTTGACTGAATGCACTGGCATCCCTAAGCTGGCTTTGATATCTGCCACTTTTACCTTTACAATTTCTGGGGTAAAAAAAGCCAGTATGAAACAACTTACGGACTACCTCCAAAAAAGCTGTTCCTTGAGCAGCATCAGGAGTGACAGCGAGTTTGCATCTGTGTATTCCATTAGCTCCAGCTGTATTTTTGGCAGAAATAATGCAGCATTGCCTTTGTTATTTTAATGTCTAAAACATAGGATCCTACTCATAGGAGGACTGTGGTTTCAAGCTGTAAATGTTAATGATGTCTTCTTCTGGTCTGTATCTTGGGCTTTTATATACCAAGTGATTCTGTGGGGGTGTTATCCATTGCCGGTGTATTTTACTTGGGGATCAAGCATAGTACAGAGGTGTGTGTATTCATGAAGAGCATTGTTAGCTTAGTACTCATTTGCACTTTCAGGGCACATCCCAAAAGGAAAGTGTAGTATAGGAAATGCTTGCTTGTAAAAGACAAAGGCTCTTTGAAACAGGGCAGCTGTTGGACTTTTGAGAGATCATTCAGTTTTGAACATGCTATTATGTCATCACTCTGCTGCTTAAAGTGCTTGGTACTGCTTGTCTTGGACTCCCTCTAGTGAAGAAACAGCTTGCAACTGTTCAGCCTATCAAATGCTAACCAGTGTGTGTGTTATAATAGATGTTTCATCATTGCTCTGTGATGCTGAATGCACTGCCAAGGTCTGCACAGCTATACTGGGTTCAACTGGCTGGTCTCGTGTGTGGTGGGGGAATGTGTCAAACCCTAACAACAGCCTGTAAAATAGGCATGGGCTCAGGAGCTTCACTCATTGCTGCTGAAGTAACTAGTGTCTTTCTGTGACTGTGGAAATTTCTGTATGTTTAAGTTTGCTTAGGACTCCATGGCTGAGTAACTCCTCTTGTAGATAGGCTCTGACTTAACACAGCAGGGTAGCTTCGTATGAGGCAAGGTGGAGGGCTGTCTGCACCTCCATCCTTTCTCCACTGTCACTGGTAATACGGAGCACAAAAATTGAAGTCTTCTCAATGTAGTATTAACAGCAATGACAAGCTAGTAGGAGAGGGTGTGAAATGAGAGATTAGAGGGAAAACCACCTTTTGTAACACAGAGAAGGCTATTTGGGCAGTTCATTGGAAGATACCAGCTGTGAACTATTATTTATTAAGAAAATCCATCTCTGAGTAAACACAAGTTGCTACAGAGACAGAGCAGCAGTCACTGTGCAGTCATTCAGACTAACAGTTGCTTCAGTTGACAGTAAAGCTGCACAGAATGGAGAGATCAACTTTAGTGCTGCTCTATCCCTGCACTCATCACTGGCTTTTTTTTCAGGTTTAGAAACTTGTGTACCTGAAAAAAATTGCTTTCACTGATACTGTACTTTAGCACTATTTAGCATAGTATTGAATACCATAATTATAAAATGTGTTACTTTTGGACACAAAGTGATTCTATTCCGGCAAGTGAACCTCTGGAGACACTAGAAAACATTATGGTAACTGTAAATAGTTTTGATGTTTGCTGTCTGCAGATGCATAAATAATAGGAATTGCGCTAGTTCCCTATTCCCCACTAGGTAAAAAAAAGTTTCTTTTTCAGAAATGTAACTAAACTACAGGGAGTGTTGCTGTGTTTTCAGATAGGACTCTCATTTTACTGTCGCAGTACATCTCTCAATTTCAGTACATAACAGATATTTGAGGATGTAAGCCAGAAAGTACCTCTGGAACCGACCTTAGGCTCCTGGTATCTGCTGCTTACTTCTGGACAAATTACAAAAGGACGATCCATAGCTCAGAGCTTCACTTCTTTGCACAGTGCCACTATACATTCATTTTTTGCTTCATCAAGAAACACAAATGGCAGTCTCTAATGTGTCTGGATATGGCCTGCAGATCTCCCCAAAAGACACATTGCCACAGCCATTCTGACAGCCTGGAATGGCTGACAGTGATTTGAAGGCAAAATCTGTAAGCAAAGAGAAAGCAACCTATAGGGGGGGGAAAAAAAAATCTTGTTACTAAACCTGTAGGTGTTTCACCTTCTCTGGGATTTCTGGTTTGAACAAGTCAGGGAAGTGTCTGCAGTGTTCTTAAGAGTCAGTAGTGCTGTTGCAGTAGTTGGTTTTGTATTTTTATGAATATTGGTAGTTGAGCATTCAAGTACCTAATTGGTGAAAAGCTACTCAGTGAGGCAGCTGGTGCCAGGGAAAAACACAAGACAATTGCATCTCTTGATAAATTCCTTTGCACATCTTTCCAGAAAACAAAAGTAGAGGGCAAACAGGAAGGGCCTCCACACTACTGTACACACAGACAACATCTAAACCCACCTCTTTCCCACCCACTTCCAATAAAGCACTGGACAACTGTCACTGCGATGTTTCAGTTTAATCCAGTTTAAAACTAATCCATACAAATTACAGAGTGGGGCTTCTTTATCTATGTATATTGCACCAGAGGATATGAATTTGTACAACACTGACCAAATCTTACCCCATCATATTCCTACTGAAATCCCATCCAACTACAAACCCAAATATCTGCATCTTTGTCTTGGAATGGGTGTCCATATGAAGTTAATTTGGTTTTCTTGTAATCATCTCCTAAATGAAAAGCAAAGTACAGGTGAAAGTACTGGTGCCCACGATATTCCATTGCCTTGCTTTCTGTTCCTCACTTAGCTGTAAGCTCAGTAATTTTTTCCCCACTTAAAAAAGCTCCTGAGAAATCAGTACCATGGCAGATGCATGCTTTTAGTGGCTAAGGATTTTAGTCTCTCTTATGAAAGAAAGAGCCCAATTAAAAGAAGACATCAGCATTGCAAACAACACACACATTAAAAAGCAACAAATCTGCTAAACATTTCATGTGCAAGCATGACTTCAGCACATTGCATAACCTCTAAGGCAGATGTTCCTCACAGTGAGAGAACTTACTTAAACCACACTTCAGAACTGAATCCACAAAAATGGATTGGTGACCTTCTCTACAGAGAAGAGTGACAGAGGATGACAGTATTGGGTGAACACTGTCCACAGACCAAAACTGACAGACAATCTTTTGAAAGAACATCCATTCAGTCCCTGCTGTCTTTGTGGACATGTGATACAGGTACCCATGCATATAAGACTCTTGAATTGGGGGAACAAGCATGAAACTCTATTTTGGGCTCTCATTTGAAAAACCTTTATGCAATAAATGTAAGATGTGTCCAGCAGGAGTTTGATAACTTTTAAGAGTTATTGAGAACTGAGGCTCTGACTTCCATGTAACTTAGAACAAATAATTGCCAGTTGGACTAAATCCTGACTATTGTTAAATCTGATCACCACTTCTAAGGTTTAAAAAAACTGCCTGCTTCCACTTCTTAAAAATGAACAAGGGGGCTGTATATATTGCTAAACTGCAAGCCTACTAATTGAATAAACACTGACAAGAACAACTCCTAGGTAGCAGATAGCAATGAAGGAAAGATGCAGTTTTACACTGAACACAACTCAGTAGCTAGCTGAAATGCAAAATAAGGAACTTTGCTAATGCTAGCTCATGATGAGACAAGTGAAAACTCTGGCTTCTCACAAGCAGCTTCCTCAGTCACCACTGATACTCACTAGACTGCAGTGAGCAGAAGCTGAGTTTAGTACCCAAGATGCAACAATTCTTTACAAAACTCTGGATGTTTCAGAGTAAAAGGGATAAGAGGAATATAATGCTTATCTCCAACAGTTGGGAGAGGCAGGATCTTGCAACCAAAATGTAAAAGGTTGCACTGAAATTGAAGCTTGAGCATTACATTACAAAGCACATAATTACATTTAGTGACACTTGTTAGGAGGCAAACTTAGCCTGAAGGAATTATTTGTATTGTAGAAACACATTTACAAAGATTTCAGTTCTTGATTCTCCACAAGTATCTGTGGCTGTATCACTTGTCCTCTGTAAACTTTCATGTAGGATGGGGAGAACACAACAAAATTTCCCAAGTCTTCCACATTTGGATAATTCCCTCCTTTCTTTGTTACCCACTATCAGGCTACAACTTCAAAGCCCGTGCTGTGCATTGTGAAACCTTTAGATTGGATGTTAGCTGTAACTATGTCTGGGCCTCTTAGCAAACAGATGAAGTTGTTGAAAGGTATTTTAGTCTATTGACAAAGACATAATCAACCTGGTGTTAGAACTGCATGGAAATGACAAACAGTGGAGAGAGTGTTTGGGAACTAAATCAAATTGTTAATCAGTTTAGTTTGAAGAACAACAACAATGAAAAAGGTAAAAAAATCAATAGTTTGAATGGTATAAATGAAGGAAATGTGACACAACTACTAACAAGATCAGATGGCTAAGGAAACCTAATCTGTTCTGACACTGAGTTTTATTTTACTGTGTGGAGAACAAGAATGTGCTCAAGCCGAATGAAAGAAGCTTTAAATATGGAAGGACTATGCCTAGCTTCTATCCATCAAAGTCTTCAGAGTGAGACATTCACAAATGTCAATACTAAATGTTATTGTCTCCTTTTTGGAGTTTGCTTAAAATACATGACTTACTCTGAAAAGAACACCTTTCTACAACAGAAGCTTGACCCTGTTTCTTTGCTCAAAAGCCCAATGATCTCCTTTAATGACGCTGTCAGCAGAACAGGAAGGAAATGCAAAGAATGCTTGCCAATGTGTATGTGCATCACTTCAAAGCCAGCATTAAACAATCAGAAAAATAAAAAACAAACAAAAAAAACCCCCAAACCCGACCAACAACAACAACAAAATAAAAAACCCAACACCCCAAACCTAAAAAACCTAATCAAACAGAAGTCAGAGTTCATACTTTAGGATACTTTCAGTCTGAAATGCATGACAAGCAAGAACAATGACATAACTTTCCAATGTTCTAGTAAAACCCACAGGAAAATCATTATGTAATCTTGGCTTACAATATTAGGGACCCATCCTGGTTCAAGACCAAGACAATACAATCAAGTAGCACCCTTCTTTAGGACACTTCATAAACTTACACCAACTGCTGAAAGACTAAGAGTTAATAGTGAGACTCTTAAGTCAAAGATTCATGTCTGAGAAGAGCTTTCTGAAGCACATGGTGCATTTTGAAAAGTCTGGTATTATCGTAGGAGGTAGGATAATCAGTACAGAAGAAGACCGAGTCTTGTTCTGTTTTGCACAATATTTCCATCAACATAAAAAGCTTATTTAATAACATGCAAAATTTTGAGATCAGCTGGTACATGATGAAAGAAAGGGGGACAAAAGTACTGTCCCAAGACCCAGTTGAGTATTCAACTGCTGCACAGAACTAGTCTCAACAAGGACGGTTCAGACCAATACACCAGAAGTACAGTATTCCTGTTGAAGGCCTACAGTGAATTTCTTAGGTTTCGGTAAACATGAAAAATATTCACTGATCCACGTAACTCTTTGCTGTGTCTAGGTTTTAGAAAGTGCAAATTTTCTGTGATTAAGGGTTAGATGTTTGATCTATATTTGGTCTCAAAGAAGAAAGGGTTTGTTAGTGCTGGAAATGGTAGGCCTTTATCTATGCTTTTTTATTTTCCTGTATTTTGCTTCTTGGTATTTCTGCAAAGAGTTTCTACATAAAACTAGACCTAACAACATTCAGGCCAGTTCCCTGCTTCCTCTCTGGGAAGATTCCAATTCATGCCTAAACACAGAATGGCAGACATCTTCTCCCTTTTTTTGAAAGAGAAGATCTTGTTCAACAGCTCAGTCCTCTGGCTATAAAAATCTTTCTTAACAGTTTCTTTAATTCTCTCCATTATAGCCTCTAAATGATTGCCTTGTTGTATATCTTACTGATGCACTGGAGAGAAAACTTAGTTTCATTTATAGTTCAAATCTGATTGATACTTCACCTCTAACATTCCCAATGATTTTATGATCTAGGGAAGAAATTGGAGAGTTTGTATTTCACTGATTTCCTGCCACCTCCCTATCCTTCCCCCCCTCCCCACCCTCCCCCAAATAGTAAAGATGCTATAAAGTTGAGGCACAAGTGGTTAAGGGTGAACTTGATCAGTTCTAGCAACCGGTTCTTGGACATGTCCTGGTGGTAAAGGCTGATCACCTCCCGCAGGATGTTTTGGTGCATCTTCAGCTTTGTGTTCCCCAGCTGTAAAACAAAAATAAAACCATTTCCATCTTCTCAATTAAATTGGTCCCAAATGTATAAAGTCTCTACAGCAGTTTCTAGTGGAGGGACAATCAAACAAAACCTTCAATTTTTTATTTTTTTTAGTAAGTGGAATCAAGAATTCTGTAGGTGACTAACAATGAAATCAGATTACCCAATAGACTGCATTATCATATTATTCAGTGTTTCTTCTTAGATTACTAATCATTTCTGTTTTCAGTGAAATACTTTTAAGTAAAACACTGAATCTTTGGAGATTATTCTTTCTGAACTATATTACATATTTATGAAACCTTTAATCCTAATATGGGGAGCCTGAAAAAAACATTAATAACTTGCTCCTATATTTTACTTCTCACTGTGTCAACAATACATACAATATTTCTTCTTTGCCTGCCTTTGAATAATATGAAATTTCCTAGTTTGCTGTTGCAGCTGCCTTTTTTTTTTCCCTCATCCTCAAACTGCCCTTAGTAGCTCCAGTGGCCTACAGATTAAGAGTATTGTCTGCTTGGGTTTCCTTAACTCGGTGCATGAGCAGTGACTAGTTCTGGCTAATGTAACGAATTCTTATGATATCCAATTACATGATTTTGCAGAAAGTTTTCACATAAAGTATGTCTTAGGAGCAGTATCTGCTACAATATTGCCAGTATCAAAAGATGTATCGTTAGTCAAACTCCCTGGACTGATAAGTGCAGTCCTTTTTTGCTGCCCATTTGATGACTTGAGTTAGAACATCTTAAAAGCCAAACCAAACAAAACCCAAAAAACCACAAACAAAACCAATTCAGACTTAAAAGGACTAAGACTTCAGGAATACTTTAGAAGTGTTTTGTAATTCCCTCTTTGGATTACTGAACTCATTGTATGAACAGTTTTAACAGAAAATAATACTTTTAATGACTTTTACATTAGAGATCTTATTTCCAAGTTTGCGGATCTACACAAAAAGTCACGTACGGGGTTGGAATTTCAGTTCTCCACCTGGTCCTGCAGGAGGATTTCCTTGCTGTAGTTTCTTCTGTTCCATCTGTTTTACAACCTGGTGAAAAATGACAGTTGAAAAACTTGGATGTGTCAGTAGTCTCTGATGTGACATAATGCTTGTATTTTGCAGCCACTATGTAAAGTCTTTGTCAATGGGTATACTACTGAGTTGAGATGTCTGCAGTCTTTGTTACTCTAAATACTAGATTATATTTTGCTGTGGTGCCCTTAGCTTAGATTTCATCTGGGACTCATATAAGAAATCAAGGTAAAGAATACTCCAGAGCTGAAGATTGTCATGAGCCATTACACATATAAAGATACAGAAAAAGAAAACAAATTCTGTTCTCATAATTGTACCTGCTGAAGCTCTTGTTTCTGAGCCTGAAGCTGGTCATGCTGTCTCTGTAGCTCTTCTTTCTGCTTCTGAAGATCTTCTGCTTTCTTTCTAAGTTCATCTTCCTGCTGAGAAATATGATTTTCAAATTCCTTCAGCTCATCCTCAGTGAAGAGTTGCTGTTGATCCAGTGTCTGCAAGAAAATACATATAAACATGAATACTTAGACAGGAATGAATATGTATTTTTATTCCTATTGAAATTATTATGAGCTGAATTGTGCAGTTCACTAAACAACCTTCAGAATTCTCAACAAAATACTCAGATGTGAGACTGCAAAGAGCTAAGAAACAGCAAAATAGCCATTCCTCAGCTACTTCCTCAGCAAAATTCAAAGCTAGGCAAAAAATTTCCTCTTAACTTCCCTTTAAAGTGATCTATAAAAATATGTCTATTATCCACTTGAAAAACATGTGGCAAAAGCTCTCCTGGAATCCACAGGGTGGCGCAAGATCTCCTCTGGTTGCATGTGGACCATGAAGATTCCAGCTGCAGTACTTTATGGTTCATACTGTACTTAGCTGTGTACTTAACCATGCACATACCAAAACAGAACTGGAAAAAAGCAAAGGTCAGAGGCATGCCATTTGGTTTGCTGGTTAGAGTGATGGCAACAGTACTGTGTGTTGCACTTGGAACGTATTTTCATTACCTCCCAGCTATCTGGCTCCAAAAACTCTTTCTTCTCTGTAGCTCTCAGGAACTCTTCTAATGTCACTAGTCGGTCCTTGTTGATGTCAACCTATTTGAAGGGGAAAAAAAGGAAATTAAAGGACAGGTTTTGGACCTAATATTTCATTTCATTATGCAAATACCTTGAAAGATAACAATTTTATTTTAAAACTGTTCCATTTACAAGGGAGGGCCTGCAGTATCTTCTAAAAACTTCTCCCACAAGCTTACATAGCTTCACAGAAAGCGAATTCTCACATTTTACTTAAAAATGCATTGGCTTTACAGGAAACACTTATTGTGGTCAGGGCCCCAGCACTAATAGTGGAATGGATTTGTTGTTTTGGAGAAGAAAGTTTTGTAGATTTCTGGTAATAATTTTTTAACTGTGAGTCACTGGAGGTTAGCCTGTTGAATAAGAAGGCTTTAAGACACAAACAAAACCCAAAAGAATTGTGTTGGAGTCCCTTAAGGGGAAGGGAGGAAATGCTTCTCTTTATGACTAATAGATGACCAGGCTTGCTCTGTTCTTCAAACTTAAGGAATACAGGAATATGAGTGAAAAACAGTAGTTTAAAACATCCTCTTCCCTCTCTGTTTCCTGAGCTGAAAGCATGTGAGAACTAGTACAGGTATTCACTGTCATAGGTGATTCCTTGAGCTCTGAGCCCTCTTTTGAAGGGACAATGGTGAGCTTCACGAAAGAAGATGTTGCTCTTCTCACACCTAAATCTTACCCATTTCCCAAGTGCAAAAGCACATTCAGAGTCTTCCCTGTTTGACACAAAATTCACAGAGAGTTTCAACTGAATCACAGTATCTGCAAAAGATGGAGGCTGCTACGTAAATCTCTCTCTGGAACTTGTAAAATAAAAACTAGACAGCAAACGTACTTCAGAATACAGGCAGAGGGCTTGAGAATTGTAACTTCATTGTGAATCCTTGCACAAACATTCAGTGTGACAGGTTGTCCCTTTCTGCTGTACTTGGACAACCTCCTTGCTTAGGAGACTGTATTTCTTGAACATAGAAGGAAATCAACAGCTCTACTGAGCATTAGTCCCCACCTCATTCATTACGTGTTCTCTCATTCTCAGTCTTTCCTCTTCCATTTCAACCATGTCATCCTCTTCATTTTTGGGATCATAAACTTTTTCTAGCTGAAATTCAAAATTGGCAAATGTTAGTTTAGAGAAAGATCTGATCATCTAAAGGACAGAGCATATTTGAAACAGCAGCACAAGATGTTGCTACAAACATGAGTTCACCACTTTTCCAACAGTGAGAGCATGTGTAATTCTGTTCTAGCATTGCACAAGTGAGCCTTTCATTGCCAAGAATGAAATTTTCAGTCAATTCATGTGGTGTGCTGTAATTCAGTGCTGTGGGCATTACAATAAAATGGACAGTCTGAACCTACAATTTACTCAAAGCAGGCAGAGTTTCCATGTGGTTTCTGGAACAACAGAGTATTTTTTCTTTAATCAGAGCACACAGCTGACCCTGTAAGCATTCAGGGTATCACAACACAAATCGAGTGCTTAATTTAATGGTCCGCTTCTCTTCTTGCACAAGGTCTTTCTGGTGAGTTCATGTTTATTTACTTCCACTTAGCTTTCTTAGTCATAGGTAATTTTGAGCCCCAGACTATTTGTTTGTAAACTACAAAACTGCAAACTAGTGGGGTGTGTTTATCAAAAAGACTGCTGTATATCTTCACTGTATTAGAGAGGATTACAGCAAAGTATTGTTAGAGATCTGTATTTGCAAATTTAATTTCTCGAAACCCTACAGTTGTTTGAATGTATAAGCTTCTAGATATACTGTACAATACATTTCTTCCCTGACTCATTAAATCTAAAAAAAAAATAATAATAAAACAGTAAGACTAAATATTGGCAGCCATAGTGCTAGACCTTTCAGTGGGAAATTTAGGGTTTTTTTCCTGCTATACCAAAGCAGAACCTCCAGGGGAAATGCAGACTAAGGCCTGACATTTACTCATTGATTTGGCAATTCCCATCACTGTAGAATTTAAGTATGTTGCTATCACTACCCCTCTGGGAGGCAAAAAAGTGCTAATGTTTGAGTTTTCAGACAACAAATACAACCGTAGAGCAACTAAGTACCTGTCTGCTTTATCAGATGGGCATGTGCTCCAAAGGAGCTAGATAAAACAATGTGTGACTTCCACAAGGGCAGACTTGGAGCCAATTCAGATGAGCGTGACCCTTTTTCTATTAGCAAGTCTTGGGACTTGTTGATAAGCACTGAATGAGCACAGCCACCCAGCTCAGAACCTCTGACAGGATGCAGAAGTACAGCTCTCTGCACTGCAATTTATACAGGTATAGCTATTCTGTGGGTTAATTACAAAACGCTCAAGCCTGCGGAAGTGAAATACAAGAGCACTAGATCTCTGGTGTTTCAGAAGCCCTATGCTTCAACAGTTTTATGCTCCCTGCTGATAGGTTTTTATACTTCTGTAGAAACATTAAAGATGCACAAAATTTGGCATGAATACTCTACTTTGTAGTCAAAGCCTGTAAATGTTTTCAAAAAATACAGACATCCCTGTAACCATTCACCAAAGTAAGTTAAGTTTTTACCTCTTTAGTAAATAAGGCTTCTAATTCTTGCTCATCCAGAAAACCATCATTGTTGACATCTACAAAAGGAAGTATTGAAAATACACATTCAGTATGTATACCAAGTAATACATGTAATAGTCCTCCATGAGTTATCAGCATAGGTACCTTGTGTGGATTAAAAAACTCATTTAACAAGATGATACTTATATAGGTTATGGGGGTTTTAAAAGTTTTTATCAGGTATTGGCTGAACTATATAGTCATTGTTGGTTGGACAAGTCTGGAGCAATCTCCCTACTTCTTAGATTAGCAAACCAAAATAGGTCACAACAAGACCGCACACAGTGCAACTGCCAAAAAATATTGCTGAGAACAAATTGTCCCAATTTCACTAAATCTGTAAACAGATTCGGGAGTGTATTGGTCTGTAGGAAAACTTTGCTAATCAACAGTGTGACTCTGAAAAAACTTACACAATTTTGTTAAAATCTATATAAATATGTAGTGCTTCAGAAGAGATCACTGAAAAATATTATGCTATCTCTGAAACTGAAAGACAGCAACATTCATTTGAAGTAGACACTATGCAATAATTTAATTGTTTCTAAGTTTTTAATATGCTAAGCTCTGAGGCAAATGGTTATTTAAACTATATCTGATTTGGTAAGATTTGCACAAAAAATTACCACAAGTTTTCAGAAAATTAATCTTTCAAGGACTTTTTCTACAGAGAAGATAAAAGGTTTAATAGCCCTGATACGTATGTATGTGTGTTATAAACTAAAATACTAGTTCAGACTGAGCTAGAACACTTTGGGATTAGTTGAATTCTACGTACTGTTCAACTTTTCACAGCCCAGTGCCAGGCAGCATCTGCTTAAGGGTACTTTATTACGAAGCATTTAACACTATCAGAATACAAGGTTAAACATTTATATAATCACATTTAAAGCAAAATACCCATTGAGGTGCATCCTCATCTCTGCTATTGTTTTATTGTTTCTAGTTGCATACTGCTCAGAAACAGAGAAGCATGATTTAGGGGTGCATTTTGGGGTTTGTTTTATTAAGGGAATCTTGCAGCTGTTGAAGAAACTTGGCACTTCTGTGACTATTCCAAAGATAAAGAGTGCCTGGAACTTTTATCTGCAGAGATGATGAGAAAGCAAGTTTTCCCCACAAACACCTCCAAGAATTTAATCCTAATATGTAGCACATAAGCAAAACTATAGATATGGACAGCCCTCTAAGTACACATTCTCCCCTGAGGAATCACTACTAGTTATTTGCTCTATGACAAAACAAAACTCAGTATTCAACTTTTAACCTCCATTTCAAACTTTGAAGAAAGATTACAAACAATAACAAATTATTTTCACCTCTATATTCTTCAGATTGCTTGACAGGTAAGATTTCATCTTAGCATTAAGACAAACTTGCCCTCAGCAGAAGGTAACAAAGTCACTTCACTTGTACATTAAATTAAACTAAACCTCTTACCATGTAATTTGAAAAACGTTTTGGGATCAAATTCATTAGGATCTAGTCCATCTGCTTCTTCCCACACTTCTTTCAGTTGATCTTTGCTTCCCTACAGATTGGTTACAAAGCAAAACTATTCAATAGATGATTAAGTGTAATTTTCCTGCATTAACTTTACAGATTCTCTGAAAGGCTTTATTTTCTGATTATTCATGTAGCAAATAGAATCAATAGAATTTCCTTTAATTCCATTTTGGATCAGTCTAGTACTCTGATTAGACAGGCACAGGGAATGAGGGAGTGTCAAGGAAATGCATATACTGTAGGAAGGAACACATCTAAGAATCACTCATGGCCACACAGACTGATGTGAAAAAAAACAGCTGAAGGAAGTTAAATTAGTTTTCCTTTCTAGAGCAAATGGTACTGTGATGTGGTTCCTTGCAGACCGGGTATACCATGAGGGCATTCCCACAGGTCTGAATACCATTCTGGCTTCTCTCTCATGAGTTTTAGCCTATCTGTAAATAATAATAATTCTGCCCACAAAAAATATTAAGAACATACAGTGGGTTTTGTAGTGCTTTGAGCATTGTTCCCACATACTGCTCCCATGCCAGCGAGAAGAAAACAAGATACCCTCTTTTCTTTATTAGTTGTTTCTCCCTGGAAAGTGAAGTTTCCACCCAATCACACCACAACAAACTGTGGCCTTACAGGATGGTGAACTTTAGGGTGATCTCCATGTTTTTTCTTCATCTCCTCAAATTTGGATTCTTCTCGCTGCCTCTTTTCTTCATCCAGTGTTTTTAAATACTCCCTCCTCTCATGTTCTTTCATCATCTCATATTTCTTAAATTCTTCATGGCGGGTCTTATCATAGTTTTCCAGGTCATTTGTAGCCTAAAAATACAGACATATGTACTATATAATTATGTTAACATGTCTGACATAAAAAGCAGGGTACTGTTCAGGTCTGTGGGCAAGGCTGGACACGTTGCTGTGCTTTTACATGAGATGGCCTAGTTGAGAGTTTCTTTTCATGTGACAGTGATGCACAAACATCTCTCCTCACTTCCTTACTTTCAAAGAAATTAATTTGCAAAGGTGGTTGAGCTGATAGACAGTTTTTGCAACTTTGTACTGTAAGAAGGCATCAAGGTGTCCTTTCTCATCAGTTAATAATTCTAGTTAAGTCAGTCCCATACTAATTAAGTGCAGCTTTAAATAGTACTATTAACTCCATGGTTAGTTCAGAATAAGAACACTTGCAGCTTATCCTACAGTTTAATGAAAAAAGTGCTTTCATTAATAATGGGAATTAGTTTGCAGGAGCTTAAAACTCCAATTACTTGGTAAATGCGTGAGGGGAGAATTTCTGGTAAGTACTTGCATAGAGTTTAAAGATGTATCCTTTTCAGACAGGTCAAGATCTTAAAGGATATTTTGTAGTGCTTTTCAAAGTACCATAGTATCAGTCAGGGTTGGAAGGGACCACAAGGATCATCTAGTTCCAACCCCCCTACCATGGGCAGGGACACCCCACATTAGATCAGGCTGGCCAGAGCCTCATCCAGCCTGGTCTTAAACATCTCCAGGGACAGGGCCTCACACTCTATTGTTTATATCTGAGTTTTCAGATTAACTGTACCTTCTCAAAAACAATTCCAAAGCAAAGACCCACTACTACTCTGTCAATATCTCAGCAGAGAAATAGTAATACAAAATATAATAAGAGAAAGAACTGCCCTCTTGAGGATATACTTCCAGCCAACCAGAATTTTCCAAGAAGTGATGCTCAGAAATGGCAAGAAACTTTGTAACACCCATATAAAAAAAGTTTTACAGAGAACTGAGCTTTCAAGTGTGAAATGGAGACAATTTTTTTTCTGAAAATGAAAACTGCATGCCATTTAATAATGTGGTATATATATCAAAGTATTTGGATTCACCAAAGTAAAAATGCATAATAAATACCAAAACCCCACACACCCCATAGTAGTTTGTAACTAGCACTCACTGCTTTGATCAACATGTCTAAATCTTTAGGTTCAAAAGTGTCAGGATTCTGATGGTTCAGGTGCTCGAACTGTTTAAGGAGAGCCTGATGGTCTATGCCAGTGTCTGAAAGAAAAAGGTACAAATGTAAAACACCGAAATAAGTTTGGATCTAGTGAAAACAGGAAGAAAATGGGAGTGGGAGGAGGCTGTGTCATCTTTTTTTAGATCAGATAGAAGACTAAGATTAAGTGGTGTTACAGGGGGAAAAAAACAACAGAATAAAAAGGAAATCAAACAGATCTCTCTCCTGTTACTGCACAATGCTCTCTTGTATGTGTTCCAGGACATTACCTAGGTGAACTGATGCAGCTGTATTTTATGCATAACCTGGCTGTGTGCTGTCAAGTACTCACTGGCAGGGCTGATTATAAACTTCACAAAACGTTTTCCCACTTCCAGTGTTTTTGCATTTTAGCAGTCAGTCATCTGAATATTCCGAACTGGGATACTCTGTTCTTGTTTTTTCCCAAATGTAAGATCTCATGCTTACACTGTGACAGATCTGATCTCTTATGGCAGCCGAGAGAGCTAGAAGTCATCAGCCCATTAAACTACTAAAAAAATTTAAAATACACAGAATTACTATGTACACAACCAGGTATCATTAGCTGCTGTCAGCTCACTGTCACCATGATGTCACTGGGCCAGTTGCCACATTAGGAGCACAAGACCAGGCTCTTGGCAGATAGAACAGTGCCCAAAGAAGATGAGAACAGAGTCTGGCAGCTGTGTGAGGCAATGCACTGACTCCTGTGGAGTGCTGGTCTGCACTGTCTAGCTACCCAGGAATGGTACTCTTTGGAGTAGAACTTCCATTAAAACAAAAAAGGACAGAAAGGTCATCTGATGCCCTCAGCAAACTCTGGAGTCTGAAAAATTTAATGCCAGAATCAAGTTTGGTTATTTACAAAATACAGATGGCTTTTGTCTTCTTCCCACTTCTGGCTTGTTGGCAACAAAGCAAAATGGATCTACTTTGGGCACCTCTCCAGCACAATCCCATTTGTTAACTCACCTAGTTAAACTTTATAATCTTACCTTGAACAGAATCCATTTTAGCTTTAATTAACATTCTTAATCTTGCCACCTCTTGTCTTTTTAGCTCATCCAGTCGTGTTCTCACATGGTGGCTTACTAAATCAAGCTCTCTGCTTAGTTTTCCACTCTGTCAAAAAAATAGTATGAAAAGAGAAGTATGTATGAAAACTAGAACTATGTAGCCTTTAGGATCCCCATTAGAGATTATCTGCAAGGCAGCAGACTAGTGGCAGTCCACAGTAGCCCACACTATAAGAATCCCACTACTTTTTCAAGCCTGTGGTTACAGAAACAGGGAGGAATCCTAAAAGCTTTCTGAAATGAGTCTCTGCGTATCTCGCTCCTCCAAATGACCAAAAGCATGACCTTGAAGAAGCAATACCTCGCTGTTTAGAAAGTGACAAATTTCTTGATCAAATATTTTTTAATTAGCTCAAAAAAATGAGATGCACACAAAGTGCTGTTTTCTTCATTCACTTAATTACAGCTCTAAGACTTTAGAGGAGGTACGAGAAGAGCAACAGCCACCAATGTGTATTGCAAGAGTATTAATCGAGATCTGGAAACGGATAGCAACCTTCAAGGGTTACAATAGAGAGAGAACAGAAGAAAAACTAGACAAAAGCTGCCAGTGGCAGGGTTAAAGGAAATGCAAAAAGCAGGATCTTCTCTTTAAGTCTGCCACTTTAGACTGTTTCCTACCTGTCCCTTGCTGAATTTCTAGCTCATAAAAGGGAATGCAGAGCAGCCACCACCTAGAGCCAGGAACTAAAGTAGAAAAGACAAGATAGGTGGTGAGGGCGTGCTATGTGGGTTGGCACAAATAAACGATAGCAGCAGAGAAAGCCAGAGGTCTACTTCATCCTAAACTCATCAATTTCACCAGATTTCAAATTCTGAGTGTCTTGTAATTCTCTTCCATGTCATAGTTATTTATTTGTGACACACTATCTTAATCTCAGAAGGCAGCTATACCTCTTTATTCAAATCAATGTTCCAAATTACTCAGCAGGCAACAGTAAGCAAGGACTACAGTTGCAGATGATTTGATGTACATGAAGGGTCACCTACCTGTATGGAGTCTGAGACTCACTTTTTAGTAGACAGGCAGACAGCAAAAACTAGACATTCAAGTACACGTTGTCGGGGGAAGGCTATACTATGGGATGTTCTTTAATGAACAGAAGTTCTGCTCTGCTGTTGTTTGACTACAGACAAAGATCTAGTAAGACTTACATACTTAAAAATTAGAGGAAATCTAAGCTTGAAAAAGCTGAGAAGTAGGAAAAAAGAAAAATAAGAAAATACAACATGCATGGCCCATGATTATGGATTTAATACAACTTAACTTTTATTTTTAATACCCACCTTTATTTCTTCTATGTCAGCAGTCTGGAGTTTCTCCCTGAAGTGCTTATCTGTTTCCAAGACATCTATTACTTGTCTGAGATATTCATCATAATAAAGTCCTGTATCCTTCAAAAAGAGGTGAAACTGAGAAAAACATATACTACCAAACCTTTCATTTTATTTAAATACTATGATTAAAGTGAAACTCAAATATTAGTAACACAGGCACTATACTCATATCTGTTTCCTTTTTGATTTGTGTCATTGCCCTGTAACAACTTATGATTCATTTGTCTCACCAACTGGCAAAGAGGAGAAAAGTGTTTATGACTACATGTCATACACAAGCATCTACCATGTTAATATAGGGGGGTCTAAAACGGTGCAATTCATTACTGTTTGAAACACTGAACTGCAATCACTGAGTGGAATTTCCTAAGCCACCATTCAATCACTAGAGGAGTCTCTGTGGAACAATAAGTAGCTCCTCATATTGCAAGCTTGAGAATTCCTTCCATGGGCTACCTTGCCTTTAGCAGCTCATGGGGCGGGGGGAAAGATGGAAAAACAAATTTAAATGGAACCTCACTGTAGCAGATGGCAGACTGTATAGCAATAATAATACTAGTTTCTATCCTGCAA
This sequence comes from Melanerpes formicivorus, assembly GCF_026170545.1. Taxonomy (NCBI): domain Eukaryota; kingdom Metazoa; phylum Chordata; class Aves; order Piciformes; family Picidae; genus Melanerpes; species Melanerpes formicivorus. Next base: position 10,998,811 of record NW_027142368.1, on the reverse strand, counting down.
GTAACTCCAGTAAAAATCATCAAATTTCAGGAAGGGAATTTGCTATAGCCAGATATCTAACAATTAAAACAAACAAAACCCTTTGTTAGGTAAATTTCATTATACTTACTGGATTTTCCACCTTCTCTCCTTCTACGTGGCCTTCTCCACCTTTGACTTTTGTCTTATCTATATCTATAGGTACAGCTTTCAAGGCCACTAGGAGACATGTCACCAGAAACATACATTGTTGGGGCAGGACAGACAGCCACTTCATCTGAAATGAGAACAAAGTCACAAAAATTAACATAAACACATTGAACTCCACTGATTTAAATTTTTTTTACATAGGTACCTGTAATAACCCACTTTCTGCATGTTCTACTGCTCTGAAGGAACACTAAAACTCTTGAGAAAGTTGTTCCTGGATGCCCACCCCTTCCCAGGCAATGTAGGGGCAATCTGTGTGTCTGATCAAGGGTTGTGATTTCTGCTGTAAGGGCTAGGAGCCATCAAGTCAACAGATAATCACAATGCTGCAGAAGAGGATCAATGCCAATCTGATTGCTGTCATCAGTGGTACATAATGCACAGTGTGTATAATACATCCTTGTGCCCTGCCATGGGTATGCTGATTGATCCTATTATTTGTAACTATTCTTCCTGATGCTACACATGTTAAATACAAAAATTGACATGAATCTGCCCAGCTGACTGGTTAATTGCTTAAAGACAGAAGATAGATGCAGTTAATGTTACAACTGTCATCTGAAAATTAAGTGATTTTAGTCAAAGATGTGATCTACCTGAAAGAAAAGTTAGCACAACTCTAATCTGCTTGTATGAAAAATTTAATCTCATTTTTCTTAGGGGGGTAAACAAACATTTCTACTTGTGATACATAACGAGAACTAATCATAAGAGTGCTCTATAACTAACAAATACTCTACTATATAAATGAAGTCAATACCCTAAGCTTACAGGGAAAAACTAAAACCAAAAACCTCTCCTGAGTGTGAAGTATTAAAAAAAAAAAAAGACAACACTAGCAGCATGAGAGCTAAAAGAATGGGATAGTCAGCAGAAAATAGAGCCACCAATGTACTTGCATGAACAGAAAAACACAATTAGAAAAAAAGCAGGCTGTCTGCCAGCAACCTTGATCTTGATCCCACTAAAGTTAATCACAAATTTCTATCAACTTCCATGGAACAGGATTGGACATTTCAATTAAAGAGCTGTGGGCTGTGAAAGATAAGTACAAAATGCAGTTTCTAAAGTTTGTTCTAGCAACACTAACATAAGCAGCTAAGCGTGGCATTAGCACACCTATTTTACACAACTGCCAGATGTTTATATCAAGCTGAAAGTTTTACTTTTCATTAACTCCTATTGCCCCAAGAACAGCATAGTTCTGGCCTTCAGTAGCACCTTCCTAGCAAAGAACAAATATTTTTACAGCAATACCACACAGCAACAAATATTCTAAAACTGAGGTAGGCAAAATTGTACTGTGATTGTAGTGTTGGCACCTGTAGAAGCTCAGTGGATGATTATGAAGCAAGAGCATGCAACACTGTAAATGATATACTACATGTTTAAAATATCAGTTTTAGTTCCTCCCTGTTACTTCAGGAGGACTTCCTGCACAGACATTCTGTCATATCTTAATTAAAGTAAATAAATCTATAGTTAATGTATCTTCTTCACAACGTTAGTCCGTGAGTAAAACCAGCATTAGCATGGCTAAAACATGGTAATAATTTTGACAAGCAAGTGCAAAGTCCTATTTCAGCTAAAGAAGATAAACCTCTGGCTGTGGCAAAGCTGTCACTAGGTCCCCTGTCCTGTAGATATAGATTTCTCACTGAAGACACAAGCAGAAAATGTGTAAAGTGGAATAGCTATAATCTGCAAGTTATCTTTCAAAATACAGAAACACCTGCATGCTTTTCTTCCCAAATGGGAATTAATCCTTTTAGCAGTTAATACGTAATCATTGTTTTTCCCTCTCTCCTCTTTCAATAAATGTTCCACCCACAGCAGCAGCAATGGTTGATAGAACAGCTTTTTTCCAAAGTCTCAGAAAACACAGCATGCCTCATGTAATTTAAATGGCTTAAGTACCTGGCTAGGTTTTTAGCTACACACAAGCACATCCCTATCCAGAAGGCTTATGTCCCACTATGTATTCAACAGAAATTCCAGAGACATCTCTTCTGCTTACTGAGCAATCAAATGAATGAAAACACAAAACCTTACTAGATAAACACCTTTGTTGCACAGGAATTCAAATTAGGTTAAAAGACAGTATCAGTGTTGCCTTAACAGTAAAGGATTTTATCTTTCTTTTGTAAAGCACATTTGTTTAGTCAGGATATCACTAGAAGTACAGGTCAATATTTTCACACCTCTGACATTTGAGTCAATATAATGCTATTCTATGTATTTTTTTATTATCCCAGAGAACTACTGCTCTCTCCTTTCATGGCTACCATTTCACTTACACACATATAACTTGAGGACAGCTTTTGATAGAAAACCTTTAAGTTGGGTTATATAAACTGAAAGCAGCACTACCAATACAACACAGCCAAGCTATGAAAACTTCTTATTAAAAAATAATTTCTGTTGTTGTTGCTTAGTTTTTATTTGATTGATGGCATTTTCTGAATACAGTTTCAGATACCAAATAATGCTATCTCAAGCTGTGTATCAGATGCCTACATAAGATGCCCTTGCATCCATAAGCATTATTAATTTCTTTTCCCCTTTCTTATGTTTACCTTATTTATCATGGTTAGTGAATGAGATTCATGTTGTTCTACTACTGCAGCACAATTTGTTTAGGGATAAACTTACCTTCTTACTCTTTTATATAAAATTACCTTATTCTAAGATAAACCACTGCAATGGTTCAAAAGATTACAGTAGTGAGTAAAATACATGATCACAGTTAGGAAGTACTATGTGTAAGCATGTTAATAATTTGCATTTTACAGTAGGTGTTGTACTGTAACTATGCAAGATCGTTGGGTAGCAGATGACAGTAAGAGGTGTAAACTGACTGTAAGTGCTCACAGAAATGCAGGCTTCTCCTGTAAACCTTTTCTGAATCTTAAGCAGGGGCCCATGAAGATTACAACACAGCCACGTTTCAAACTGTAGAGAGGGTCTTCGTCTCCTAACTAGTGTTTAGAGTAGGAATCTTTCTGTGCTGTTCTGCTTAGCTGAGAGGGGCATTCACTTGAGAATGCACCAACACAGAGTGAACTTGACAACTTTTCTTCACAGCGAGAAAAAACACGATGACAAAAACCGAAAGCAAAGGTCTACCGTGAACTTGACACCATGATGTACTGGCGATTCACTTTTGTTACCGTGATGGTCTAATTTTGAAAACGCTGAATGTTACTTCTCCAAAGCGATTACTTACAACTCAACAGAGACTTTTCTCCTACGGGCTAACTGCCTGTCCTGCTCCAGCTCCACCAAGGAAAGTGGCAGCAAAAGTAAATAAGCTCTTTGGAAAACCTTAGCCAGGTTGATTTCAGGAAAAAAGCTACCTCTCTATAACCATGCCTCAATCTTTTCCTCTTCTGGAATGTTTTCTGAGTATGGTGGCTAGCCTAACACTGTTTTACTTGCCTCCTCCAGTAGTACTACATCAACCACAATGCTGAACAGCTCTATCCTTTCTAGTGACACCAGCCCAGGGAAAAGCTGCACCCTCTCTACTGAAACCAGCCTAGTAAAAAGCTGTACCTTCTCGCCGGAACCAGCCCAGTGAAAAGGTGTACTCTCTCTGTGCGGTTGTGAAATTACTAGCTAGTCAAGATTTTGCCGCCGCTGCCAGGTACGCATGACTCTCTCCCAGTGCTTCAAAGCCAACCGCTTACGCGTCGGCCGGAGAGGCTGCTAACGCGTTACTTCCTGGCCCGCCGTGGGTCCCCCGGACAGCACGGCAAACACAGGCCCCAGGGAAGGGGAGAACGAGCCTCACTGAGCCTCCCTCCTTGACGAGCGGCGGGGCACCACCGGCAAAACTTCAATCGCTCCTACCTCCCGCCACCGCTCCCCCACAGCCACAGCGCCTCCGGCCCGCCCGCCTCCTGGCACCAACACAGTACCATTTCCCTCGTTATTACTCCCTACGACCGTTATTTCGTGGTTTCAAACCTGACAGAGAGCGGGTGGTAATCACCTCACCCACCCCACTCCGCCGCGGCCCCCAACAGCTCTCCCTGACGCTGCCCCACCGCCAGGCCTCTGTCCCGCTCTGCTCCGGCGGGCCGCCTCCCATCAACCCCATCCGCCACCGGCGCGAGGAACGGCGGCCCCGGAGGCGGCCTGGGATGGGTTACAGTACCTTTCGGTGCTCTTGAGGCGGGAAAGGAGCCGCTGTTTTCTACGGGTGAGATGTCCCCTGCGCGGGGGGCTGAAGAGGGCCTCCCCCAGACGTCCTCCTGGGGATCTGCGCGGCTCGGTCTGGTCAGGCACACCTCGGCACAGGACAGCTCGGTGTGGTACAGTGCGGTACGATGCAGAGCGACAGCCCTACAGCACCCTGGCGGTCCCGGCTCCCGTTGCCGTAGGAACAAATCCCGCCTCTCAAAGCGTGGGGATTGGCCGGGCCTGACCCCCGCGCGGGTCTCGCGGAGGACTCCGATTGGACAGCGCCAGACACCGAGGAGAGGTGACGCGAGAGGCCGGGCCGCCTGCGCCGAGCGGGTACGTGGCGGCTGTCGCGGGGGCGGGCTCGGCTACGCGCCGATGGCGTCACAGGGCAAGGGGTGGCGTACCTGTGCCGGGCTGAGGCCCGGGCAGCTGCAGGGGGATCCTGATTGTGGTGGCGGTGCTCTGAGTCCCGGTGTCTGCCATGACCTCTGTGCTAGCCCTTCCTCACCCCTGCGTGGCCACTGGCCCTGGATCGTTTCATAAAGCACGTCTCTGTTAGCGGTGGGTGGGCTATAGGGAAGCCCTGGTCTGTTGTGAGGTGCGTCGGGCCCGGTACGGGGTCACAGTGCCGTCCTCTGAGCACTCTCACTTCGCTTCCCGCCTGTAAGTGTCCTGACCCCACGCCGCTGCGCTGCTTCGGTGCTGGGCTACAAGGGGAAGGGAGCTTGGTCTGCGGCTCGAGCTGCCGGTGTGTCAGAAATCTGCTGCGCCCAGTGACAGCAGCTGTTCTTGCCAGCCCGTTTCCCTCCGCTGTGGGAAGTGTCGCCTTCATGGGTGGAGGACCCCTTTTCATCACGTACCTATGTGCTGGCTTCAGTTGCCCTATTGGCCTAATTGAATCTTGGGCAAGATATATATACAGGTCGAATTCTAGTTGCCTTTGCCTTGCCTTGCCTGAACCTGCTTTGCCTTGGACCTGCCTTACTTGAAGTTGCCTCGAGTTGTCTCTCCTCGAGTTGCCTGGTCTAGATCCTGGGATAAAAGCCACAAACCTACACACTGCAACCTAGAGAAGCCACGAATCTTGGAGCCGGAGCCAAGCCTTGCTTCCCCTTGCAACTAGAATTTTGCTGTGCCTCAGTTTACCCAGGAAAGCCAAGAGCCCTTCGCGATAGCATCGTACAGCCTGCCGTCCTGCTGAAGCCAGACCAGCCCCCAGACTACATGGCATTTCTTGCCTGCAACCAGCCGTGCCAGCACCACTTGAGAGGACCCCAGAGGCCTCAACAGGTAATACACAGCAGCAACACTCCCTGCTTAGGTGGAACCAGCAGTGAGTAATTAATTCATTGCCTCTTTGGCTTAACGGTTCTTGTCAAGGTTTCCTCCTCCCCCACCCTCCCATGGTCAAGCACCATTTTGCTCCCAGGGATTCTCTCTTCCTGTTATTTCCTTCTGGTTTAGATAAAATTGTTATATTTACCTAAACACTGTACATTCCCACTGCAGATATATATTCTAACCATACACTGAACCTATTTGATATGTTTTGGCATTTTTTTTTCATATTAATAAAAAGTAATATTTTTATTACTATTTGCCATATCGTTTATAAATTAAACAAATTCCATAGCAGACATCCCATGTTGTTTTCCCTAGTCAGGTACAATGTCAAGCTCTTCAGTGGCTGATTTAGAATGTACAATGGTAAAAATGTCCTTGGGCAGTTTATGCAAGCACCCTGTAAACCAACAAGACAAAAGGGTGCAATTGCTCTGCTAATGCTTGTCACTACATAAAAAGCCCTGGCATGTGTGAATGCAAGAAAATTCATCTTGGTATCTACCACTGAACTAAAATACACTTACTTTAATGCAATTGCAAGGTTTTGTTTTGATACACTTTCCTGCTTTGCTTTAGAATTGGTTTCTAGATTTCTCTCCATAAAGCATTATTTTCTTCTGTGTTACAAGATGTTACACTTACTGGGACTCTTGCCATTTTCTTTCTTTCACTTAATTCATTTGGGTTTGTATCTTGGGATTTCTTTGGTCTGTCTAGCTCAGATCTCCTATGGCTTTAGCCACACACCTTCTAAAGCTGTTGGCTTGCTAGTTGATATTAGAAGATGCTTTCTGGATTCTTGAAACGTTACTGCAGTTTCAACATGCAGGAAGCTGCAAGGTTTGAAAACGGCTAAGGATTTGCATATTGCCACACAAGCAGTTACACTGATCTGAATTTGAGGAACGCTGTTCAAAATTCTGAACGTGGCATGGCAGAGGGGAAGAGTGGACTGTCTGGCTATCATTTGCTACACTGTTCCACCTACCGTAGTAGAATGGGTAGGATTTCAAGAGGGCTCCAATATATCAGAGTGTCCTTCATGCTTTTTGCTGTTGTTTTGTAGAAAGATACTGATACTAAAACTCCCATCAGCAGAATGGAGAGTAAAGTAGTCAAATGTCTCCGAAGCAGTAGTCCTAAACTCTGGTTCCTAAATGTCTCTCTTCTGTCTCTCTAGTCTGGGTAACACAGTTACAGATGCTGCTTTTGCCATTGTCAGCAGCAAACATAATTTTCTCAGGGTAAGTAGAAAGGCTAATTGATAAGCATTAGTTTGTGTTTTATCCACAAAGTAAGCTGATAACTTCAAGGCTGGTACTAAAGTCTTTTGGTCATGTCACCCCCAAGTTCTGTCCATTGGAAGTAGTAGTGACAGAAGCTGTATTATGGCTTGTTTCACTTGAGTTAGGGGAAAAAAAGCACACCTAGAAATGAGAACAAAGTTTATTCTTCATGCCTCTATGGCCCTGGCAACCCTTGTATTGAAAAACTCATGCTTAACTAGCACAAGGTGTGGTTTCCTACACCAGTACTTGCAGACCACAGAGCTGTGGCTGCTAAAGTTATTTGTTGTATTTCCCAACTGCAAAGAGTTAAATGACATAACCACAGACCCCAAATGGAAATAAAACAGTGATTGTAAAGTTAAGAGTGGAATGGTTAGGTGCCTAATTTATCCAGTGTGGGAGTGCTGTTGACTCTTTATGAAAGTGGCAGGGAAGAATGCTGTTAATTCGTTGGTGTGACTCTGCTGTCACTATGTCTCCTGAGGAGGCCTTGGTTTCTTAGAAGTTACGTTAGTTTCTGCTTAGCTTAGTGTATGGCCTATAAGTTTTCTTTCTCTGGCAGACCTTTGCCTGGAATCTTTCCCCAGTTTGAACAAGTACAGCTTATGGCCTCCTTGATTAATATTACTGTTTAAAAATTATTTATTTTTGTATGCAAGCAGTTGGAAAGCCTTTATCCAAATGTAGTTATTGTTCCCATGGGCTTATCAGTTAGGGCCACATCCTGCCTTTCAGAAGACACTTATGTACCAGAGTTACGTATTCTGTGGGTGTCGTAACAGTATTAGGTTTTCTCTCAAACAAAATTACATCCTTACATTGAAGCCCTGGTACAAGTATCTGACTAGAAAGGGAGTAGAAGAATTATAGCATAATTGTAGCAATTTTTAAAATAGCATAGTGTGTTTTATGCAGGGAAGAATGCTTGCCTTAAAATTTGTCATGTCTCCTGTTGTTAACTCGCACATAGACAGTCTTCATTGGCTAGCTGATATATGGGACTGATGAATTATTCCTTGTACAACTGAGATGAATTTACTGAGGCAAGATACAGCTTTCTGTTGTAGAAACATCCTTCTATTGTAGAATGGCAGTAGCATTATGTATTACTTTTAGATAATACAAGCCTTTCTAGGAAGTGAAATTTAGAACAAAAGGCTTTGTATAGAATTAGTCCAAATGTTGCAATTCAGAACGGAAAATTGCAGTCACTTTTAAGAACCCCTTCCAGGCTGGGAGGAGGTAATACTTCTGACTGTTATGTTGTAATCCAAGAGTATGAATTAATACGTTGCTCTTACAGTGTGGCAGTTATTCTATGATGAACTTAAAATATTTCACCCTTTAGCAGAAAAACAAGCATCAAGATCTTGTCATTTTAGAAACAAATAACCAACAGCTGAAAGACAGTAATACTATGTTCTTGTTCTTGCAGGTCCCATGGTGTTGTAAGGCCTGCAACCTGTAATGGAGAAGATTTCTACCATTGATTTGACTGTTTCACGGTTGTTTTCATCCTCTCTGAATCACATGCTGATAAGTACCATAGCCTAGTTAGTTACGCTACTTATTTTTCTCCCTCCAAATACTATGTGGCTATCTCATGTTAGGCTGAAACCAGCTTTAACTGAAGGGTGGAGAACCTCTGGATAGGGAGGATCCCCAACTTTCTGGGGCTATGCCAGTGCCTCCTCCCATGATCTGGGTTACATCTGGCAGCGTGACCACAGCTATGGGGTGGGATGTGTGTCAATTTGCCACTGGGAGTGCCTGTAGTTTGGTCCCTTGGTGGATACGCTTTTGGTCATGTCATGTGATTAACTGGAGCAAAAAGCTAGATGGGTTGTTCTGGTTAGCTACTGAAGACTTCCTACTCCTGCTTTAGTGTTGGTTATCTATTCCATAACAGGAACCTATTTATCACAACTCTTGAGGAGAATTCCATTGCGCTGGTTAATTTGGAAAGGTAGAGAAAAAAAAATCCATTGTCCTCTAATGTTGAGCAAAACTCAAATTCCAGAATAAAGATGAGTTACCAGTGTAACTGCAACTATTCATGTTGCAGTGGTAGATACTCCAGCTCCCTTTTCTGTTAGGTACTGCACAGTTCTGACACAGAACAAGAGAGCTCTTTGTCTGTGAAAGTTTGTAAGTCTAAGACTATCCTGTACTATCTCTTACATTCTGCCTATCCTTTCTTTGGGAATGTATCTAGCTGGCTTTCTGCTGCAGATATCAGAGTAAGGTATTGATTGTTAAAATTATTTTTAAAATATTTTTTTCTCTCTCTGTATGCAGTAAGTGAAAGAAAAATAACATGCACTGTGAATTTAGAGTTGGAAAAGAGAAGGGAAAATATGTTGTCATAATACAGAATTTTATTTACCCCACCTGTCTGGAGTTTAGTTGTTTTTCCTTGCTACTTTTCCATGGCATTTTCCATGGGCCATGTGCTGAAGACCAAATCTTCCAGTGAAAATGTAGCAAGAGCATTTATGGTCTGGAAGCCATTTCTCCATCCTTTCTAGACTCCACAGCATGAAGCACACTTTTGTCCACTGTTTCATCTAGTTATGCTGTCAGGAAATAGGCATGTTTGTGGACAGCTATAGAACAGTGCTGAAAATATTTATAGTTATGGAAGTTGAAAATAAAACACACAAAAAATACTGTACCTATGTGCTTGCTGGAGCAATGATTATATTGGATGTTTGTCTGTTTCCTCACACTGAAAAAAGGATCAGTATTTATCAAAAAGTATTGTTGGTGTCCTTGCTGGACCCTGACATTATCTTGTTCCTGAAAAACTTGCTGAGGAAATTTAAATGTTACAAGAATGGGAGGATATGGTTTCAAGTTCTGCTCCATCCTGGGTTGTTTTGGATCCTGGCCATCAGGAAACATTTTGTCTACTTCAGAGATGAAACACTTTCTCTTCAGTAGTAGTGTTACGAGCAAGATGCGTAAATAATCTGTGGCAAGGGGTGACTTTATTACAGAAAGGGAAATCTTCCCAACTTTTCCTTTTTTGGATGAAATTTTTAAAAGAGATTTCTACAAAAGATGTGCTGGAGGGAATTTGCATGTTTGTATTGATCTATGTAAACTCTAGTTAAATATAAGAGTAGCTTAGATGTTGTTTTACTGTGTCACCCTTTGTACCGCTCTGTGTCAGTTCATACGCGTTTAATACTGCATTGCAAATATTTTTTCTCACTTCCAAAAATATTCATAAAAATAAGGCTGGGTGAGAATATTTGAAAGAGCTTTGTTTATAGTTTTCCTGCCTTTGCTGAGCTGTGTCTAGAAAATGGAAATACAGGCTCTTACCTACTACAGATGAATGCAAGCTCTTTCAAAAGAAATTACATATCCTGGAGTAGGAGAACTCACAGATCAATATAGCATTTTGTCACATAGCTTATGCTTCTGGACTCACTCCCACATCCTCCATATTCTATACCCTCCACCACTAAAAATGTAATGTATGTAAAGTAAAAGCTTTCATCAGTCTATCTGAAAGCAGTCTGCAATTGTTCCTTGTTTCACAAAACCACAGTTAGGTAATGTCCATTTTGCAGACTGGTGAAATGAAGCCAAGACAAATTGGTTTCCCTAAACAAACTGTCTGTTGTAAAAGTGTTATCAAACTCTTTCCATGACAAAGAATTTAATCTAAGAAATGATGCAGGTTCAGTTACCAGATGGCTGAAAGGCCTGTCTTGCAACAAAACCTTTTCATCCATCCTTCTCCAGCATGTCAGAGCCTCTCCCAAAAACTTCTTGTGCGAAGGGACATGTAGAGCCTCTGGGAATCCTCCCAAAGGGTCATCCTTCCCCAGCCCACCCAACAAAGTCTTCATGTGGAGTGGAAGTGCTACACTTGCAGAGATGCAACTAAATGCTGCTTGCCATGTTATTATCTTTATACAATTTTCTGAGGTTTTAAGGAACTTTACCAACTGAAATGACTGCACAAAACTATTTTTAGATACTCAAACACAGTATTAAGGCTTTATTATCTAGTCAAGGCAAAAGCTTTGCAGACATAGGGTCCCTCACGGTCCCTCAAATCTGGGGCAAGAACTGATGCATCAAAATAAGCTGACTTCTGTACCACTGAGGGTTAGTAGTAGAATGTAATCAAGTTATTTAATCATTTAAGGGTTTTCAAAGCTGTAAGAATATCAGCATTAGATTTTTTTTCAAATCCTTGTTTGCAACAACAGACCAAAATATTAATTTCCAGTGTTTAATGATCATAGAGGGACATACAAGTTCAGCATGGGTTTAAAAACAAACAAAAAGCAGCTTTCAATACAAGCTCTACTTCTGTCATCTCTCTGTCTGCCTTTTGCCATTAGGCAAGCCATGTATTTACCTTTTGAAGTCCTTTATTTGCAAAGGTGCTAGTCATGCTTTGTTGGTACTTTCTAATCTCCACTTAGTTGAGAGCATAATAGAACATTTGTTCTTCAGTGATGAACTCATGGTTTCTAAAGAGTTGCAGGGTCTTCAGTGTTGCTAAAGTCTGCTTTGACCCAAAATGATTAGGTGACTAAAGTGCTAGGTGGTGAAAGAAACACCTTACATGCTTATTTGAGCTTCCTTAACTGGACTGGGGGGAAAGAAACAGTAAATACAGCAGTGGAAGAACGTTACTGGTGATTACACTCCAAAAAGTTAGTGGATTCTCAGAATTGCATTATCTGAAAGAAAATTTAAAAAGTGTTAAATATTTTTAAAGTACTTTAGAGTTACAAGGAACTTTCTGGAAAAAAATATAATAGTTATGGAAGAGCCTCTGGGAAGTTGGATACCCAAATTCTGGTCTTAAGCATGTCCTGCCATGTGGCCTGGCTTTCAGAGACACAATGTACACCAGGGTTTTCTGCAAATCCCCTTTGTTGAGGGGTCAGATGGAATATTAACAAATTACATGATGATACATTCATCTAGGGAATGCTTTAGTTGTCTGTGAGATCAACCCTGTTAATTTGGGTGCAAATAGAAAAAGAGTAAAGCTTAATTTCCACTAAAATCAGATTAAAGAGGGATTCTTTAAATGCTTTCAATGTAAGCCCTCTGCAGCTGTCAAGCTGTCTGTCCATTTCCTTAGAAACCTATGGTGACTGCAAAGCTCATGAAACTGTGATGTAAGAAAAACTAGTCTTGTAGAAGTGGGGTAATTGAGAATAGGATTTTTAGCCTGACTATTCCAGACGGTGGGATTTAGAATAGCAATAATTAAAGAAGAAAACATCCCCCCACACACACTATCATGTTTCAAATCCCTCTCTCCTCCCTCCAGTGAGAGCTGTATTCATACAGGAATTCTCTAAAAGGCTGGGAATGTTTCTTATATTTGCAAGGCTGGAAAAAGTCCACTTCTGTCTTCAGAACAAGCTGTTTAAGTCTCAAGGAGAGATCAGAGATGATTGCTATGGTGCATCCTCTGCTGCTTTAGGAAAATGTAGTAGCCAGAAACTACATTTATAATACTTCTCTGCATCATAGGGACATTCTATAAGACTTTATAGCCTTTATTTAAGTTTTAGATCTCATAAAGACTGCTTGGTGTTAGAAAAATTCTGGCTTTTCTGACTGAAATCTTGTGGATTTTTCAAGTTTTTTAATATTAGGAGATGGGCATTTGACTTCATAATCTAATGAGCAGGTTAGAGTTGGACTTTTTTAATGAAGTGAAATTAAGGACAGGATTGCCTTGCTAGCAGAGTATGAACAACTAGCTCTTCACTAGGTTAGTTATTTTAATACATAGTCTTTCACAGGTGAAGGATCCAGCTAGGTACCTGTAGGGGATGCCAAAACATTGCAGGTGGATTCATCCATTGATTCATCCATTGATTTTGAAGTTCTGAGAGTCACTAAACCACTCTATACTTTCACCACACACATGCATAAATGTAAATAACTTGCTGCACTGTGGCAAATTAGGTATGGTATCACAGACAGAATTAGCTGATGACATCATACTGAAGTGCCATGCCCTCATCTGTGTCCTCTTCCATATCCTTCAGCTGCTGAAGTCTTTTTCTTAAGCAAAGAACCATTGCCATTTAAAATGTAGTAACATGTTTACATTTGGAAAATAAATACTTTTCTTAACATGAATACTCTGTTTGCAAATGCTTCAATACTGCCTAATTAGGCTTCTAACTAGGATGAGTGCTGTATTTTTCTATAGCTTGCTGTGTCACTCCTTCATGGCAGAAGGATGACTGTGAATCCAAAGGTTTGCTGACAGGTGATTTCTCAGACACCTTGGAAGATGAGAAGTGACATTCCCAATGTGTTCTGCACACCAACACTTGGGTCCATAAACCAAATCCTGATGGAGTTCTTGATACATTTGGTAGAATTATACTGATGAATGAGGAGTACCCACAAAGACAGAATTCATAATGTGGCTAAAACTCTACAGAATGCTGTTCGCTGTCCTCCTCCTTGGAGTTTCTCAGTGAGCAGTGCATTCAGGAACACACACTGCTCTTTTTCTCCCATGCATACAAGCTGTGCACCAAGTTGTTTAAGTGAGTTGTGACCCATATTAATGCTGTTGGCTTCTTTCCAGTGGGGGCTGGCTGGAGAGTATTTCCATTGGTTTGCAATTCTTAAAGAACTGTGAAATTGATAAACATAAGAGTCATTACAAGAAGCTTTATGCAATTGCCTAGTGTCTCAAAGGAAGTATCAGATTTTGTTGGTGAGGACTTACATCTTCCTTGGAGCTGCAGGAATTTGAGCATCTGGGTGAAGACCCTGTAGCCTCCTTGCTAGCAGCCTGCCAGCAAGAGATCACAGTGGAATTCTCTTCTTCTAGGATCTGTACTGGTAGTCCTGGTTTTATTTTGCTTGTTTTATTTTAATTCTTTGATACAGGATAATTCAAGTGAGTAGTCAATATGAGGTTTTATCATCCTCTCCCTTTGGATGTCTGATTAAGCGTGACTCGCTGTGATTGGGCTTTTAAATACCAGAAGTCTTCCCAATTATCTCAATTACCTTTAGCCAAGGAATGATTGCTATTTCCACGTACACATCCTGTTGCCCGCAGTTTCTCCCTCAGGTTTTTCTGGCATCACTCTGCCATTAATAGCCTGTACCAAAGCATACTGTAAAACTCTCCCACAGTACCTCCTGAGTATGCTGCAGCACTGCCAAGAATTTCTATGTGCGTTTTCTAACTCTTTGATTTCCATTCAATTTTAGGAATGTTCAGAAGCTTCATTTAAAGCCTTCAAATGATGGAAACCATGCATATCACAGAGAAAACATACTGTCAAAAAGGATTTCTTACATTTTTTTTTCCCTCTGATTAAATAAAATATCTGAAAAAGGAAGTTACATGAGAAAGTAAATTAAAAGTTATAACAGAGTTCTTCAGTTCCCTGTTCTAATAGCTTTGCTGGACATAATTTATTTGGAAAAAAATAGAAGTAAATATGAAGAATTTTCAACGACTTTAATGTATGCCCTGTCATGACACTTTGTAGAGAATGTTGTCTAAATTGTGTGAGACATATCTAAGTTTGGTACCAAGATCTGTAGCAGTATTTTGGCTTCTAGTGCCTAAAATCCCTTTAACTGAAACAGGACCTGGGGCCTAAGAGTTAACCCAAAAGAAGATTTCACTTGCACTTGGAACTATCAGCAGTGTTTTTTTTATTGCAGAGGACAATTTTCTTCTTATGTTGGAGCCTTAAATAAGTAACTCATATATAGTCAGCCTAAACTAATGTACAGATTTTGAGAGCCCTATGCAGACGTTACACATGCCAAAAACATGCAAGCTGCTGCATAAGTGAAATAAAAGCACAACTGTGCTGTTTTTCTCCTTCATTCATTAATAACATAGATATTCCCTTTTTCCCTGAAAGAAACCCATAATGAAGTATTAATATCATCCAACTCTGGAATAAACATCTGCAGATGTTCCAATAGCCACTTGAGCTTGAATAAACACTCAGAACTAGAAAAATGAGTGATAAAGTTCAACATTTCCAAGAAAATGCATTATGAGAGTAACCTAGGAAATTAAAATGAGTTTTCCAAAGGTGTATTTTTGAAGAAGTGATACAATCCTTTGCTTTCTTTAGGAGCAAAAAAAGAACCTGTCTCCCTCTGCTGGTTTTCAGAAGAAAACAAAAAAAAAGTTTAGAGAGACTGAAAAATCCTAGCTGCAATGTTGATGCATATGACTAGATATTTAAGACACAGGCTTTAAAACAGGTTGCCTTTAAATACATAGGAGTCACTTTGAGGGCACCTGAACAACTTGGCTGAGGACTGGTAGATTTTTGCAGTATTTATTCTGTTTAAGCTAATAGTGTCTCAGTATATTTAACATGATTTCTTCATATGTACATTTTTAAAGGAAGTACAGCCTAAGATAAATTTAAACCATTGAGTCTTTAATTCATACCTCACTGAATCTTGTAGCTATCTTCAAGAGCACCTAATACTGAAGCTGTAAATGTGGATGCATAATTTTCTTTTTTCCTAACAATTTCTCATTCCTT
Organism: Melanerpes formicivorus; assembly: GCF_026170545.1. NCBI lineage: Eukaryota > Metazoa > Chordata > Aves > Piciformes > Picidae > Melanerpes > Melanerpes formicivorus. Next base: position 10,983,258 of record NW_027142368.1, on the reverse strand, counting down.
CCAAATAGTTTAAAGGCAAATAACAATTCCAGTAGTTAAATTAAGGCATTCATGTGTTAAATTTGGAGGTCTTACGTAAATGTGTTTCAGGCTGAGAAGAAAATCAAGGCAATTTTATTTTTAAAATGATTTTTTTGGTTCTTGTTTTGGTTTTTTGTTTGTTTTGGGTGTTTTTCTTTTTACTTCCCATGTCTTATCTTTACCAAAACACTTTTGTTATGCTTTGTTACATGTAGCTGTGCTTTTGATGTGGGTATAAATCAAGCTTCCTTGTACCCCGAGTACGATTTTAAAAGGCATCTGCCAGCTGCAGTTTGTCATACTGCCAGTTAATACCAGCATCAGTACAATTAGTTACACAAGTTGATTAGAATTTTTGCATATGGTGTGTTGGAATCCTTTGGTGAAGTTTGAGTGTTGGAGTAGTGAGCAGTGTGCACTTTCTCCAAATATTTGACGAAATTCTCTGATGCCTGTAGTCTGCAATGCCAATTTTTAATAAACATGTTATTTAGTCAAATTGTATAGGTTTATACTGCTTGTCTATCTGCAACACACTTGCTGGTTTTTTCCTGCAAGACACAGCTCCCAAGTGTCTGCTGAAAACTCTCAGAGTGTATCACAAGACAAAAGACATAGTAGCAGGGTAGTGAGACTGCTGAGACACACACCTTGTGCATTGTGTTCTCATGGCCATATGAATAACTTCCTGTATAAGAAATGCTTTAAAGCTGACGTCATGTTTTCATGAAGGAATGTGTAACTGGTAATTATCTATTCATGAGCACGTCTGCAGGCTATGTCATTGTTCCCTTCACTGACTCAACTGTCTAGGGGATGGTATCATTTTGCCTAGAAGCTGGACTTCCAATGCCAAGCAGTTTCTCTTGAAGCAGGATTGTTTGGGTTGCCCAGCTATGGAAAATGCTACATGGCATCTGCTATACAAATGTTGTTCCTAAAACTGGCTGGTACTGCTTCTGGAGTGCACCTGATAATTCATATATACATTATGTGAATGTAGCTGAGATAAAATGAAAGCAGAGGCAAAAGTACTGGTGTTGAAGCTGCTCTTCAGTGTAAGAGGTGAAAGCAAAGGAAGGAACAGCCTATTCAGTGTGATGAAAGGAAATCAGTACCTATTTAACATATACCTTTAGAATGTTTTGCAAAAATTAGTGCTAAAAAAGATGAGCTTAAATTATTAAAATAATTGCAGAATAGCAGGATGATTTTCTAAGAAGAAGGAAATCTTTTCTGAGGAAAGGCACAGAAGGTTCTTACAGTTATCGTGGTACTAGTACACAGGCTTGATAATAGTTTAAAATTTTGCACTCATCTGTAGATTCCTTTCCTATCTCAACTTTTATGACTCGTATTTGACCTGATGATGTGATGGAGGTTGGTCAGTCATAAACAGTCATAAACAGTCATGATCTTGTTGAAATTACTGGATGTGGTAGCTGCCTTTTATTTAGGCTAAGAAAATTAGTGCTCCTTTAATTTGTGATGGTTGAAACATAGACAAATGGTTGTCCCAGGACTATACCCTGTGGCTGGTGACATGGAGGTATAATCCAGAGCAGTTTAATGTGACCCACGTGTAAAGGGGAAAGCAGCACAAACAACATAGGAACTATTTTACACCAGGAGATCTATTAGGATCCCTCAAAGAAAGGCACTCAGCTTCTGTAAAGTATTACTTAAACTGCTGTTCATTAGATCCAGCACTATAAGCAAGAAAGGATAGCAGAGATAATCCTATACCCCTCTGGATGCTGGGACCCCTCAGCTGTGCCAGCATCAAACCAGAACAGCATGCTCTGCAGACCCCATCCATAGAAAAGGGTTTCCCATGTCAGTCATTATAGAGGTTTCTTAAAAGAGAACAATTGTGTCTGTGATTTCTGCTGCCAAGTAGAAAGTGTTCATGTGGGAACCTATTGCTGCATTTGTAGATAAAGGCAAGGCCATGGAGGTGGTTTAATCACTGGTACTGAGTGGGAGCTGCCTGAAGGCTCCTGGTACAAGGAGTCACAAAGCTTGTATTGTGGCCAAGGGATATGCACAGGACAACAAAGGTCTGAAGGCTAGGCTGGCAGACAGCATAGCACACACCTCCCTGTAACTGTTATTCCATCACTAAGTCCTCCATGCATAGGGGGCTTCTGGCCAGAGTCACTACAGGAGCCCAACAGATGAAGTGGCTGTGAGGCGTGACTGCCAGGAGAAAAAATACAAGGTTTGTTTGGACAGGAGGTATGGAGAGAAACCTGGGCCCTGAGAACAAAGGAGATGTTTCCTACTGATGCTCCATTCTGTGTTGAAACTTAGAGCAGAATTGTCTTCTTGATTGTCAGTACTGGAATGGTGTTAGAAAGGATTGATTTCTTAATAACTGACAGCCTGATGAATTCTTGATTGCTTAGATCACCAGAGTAGTAAGGACTTGGCTAATTGATTTAACTTGTGTAATGAAGTCATGCCTATGCTCTACATCCCATGATGCTTACAGGAATAGAGTTTGTGTCAGCCTTCCAAGTCTCCATTTGACTCTTGTTGAAGTCATCTATAAGGGCTCTAATTGACCTTAATGGTGCTAAACCAAGATTTACCCAACTGAAAATGTTTAGATGCTAAAATGGTGGGGGTTGCATAGAACCACACAGAAAAGGTCACTGCCAGCCATGCATTTATGACCTTTTTATTAATTCATTTATACTGCAACTTCTGTAATTTCTTCATGTGTCAGACTTACTGTTTTGTTTTTAACTTTGGTGTGCTAAAAGTGCCTAATAAAATACTGATAGGTATTAAACTGCATTGTTTCATAATTTGAAGTAGCAGCCTTTGAATGGACAGCATATATCCTCTCTGGAATTCTTTTGTGTCAGTGTTAAAACTGGCATTGTTACTTTTCAATAGCCATTACAACTTTTAATTTGATCTTATTAAAGGCCCATTGTCTAAACTTTGTCTAAAACCCCATATGCAATAGTTTTGAGCATAGTCAAGGCATTATATTCTTTTGGAGCAATTGTGAAGGTCAAACCAAAATATTGTTTTGAAACGTGTTGGTATGTCAGGAAGGTGGGAGCGGACAACAGGGATCAGCCGGGGCCAGCCAAGCCATTTCTGAAGTTAAATTAAGCAAAGTTCTGTTCAGTAGAACGTGTTGTTCCAAACTCCTGGAATCACCAGCTGCCAAATGACGTATTTCTTTCTACAACTAAACCCCAAGTGCCACGGAGCACCCTCGCTCCACAAGGGTCACTTTCTCGGCCTCGTCTCTCTGGTGTCCCTGTCCCGTCCGGGCACAGTAGTGCCCGACCCCCTGCCCCGCGACGGAGGAAGTTCGTGGTGTCCGGACTCAGCCGCGGCCTCCTGGCCAGACACTGTTGGTGCGTCGTGCGAATCTGCAGCCGTACCGAGCATTCCTCGGCAGATCGGGCGATAAGGGCAGGAAGTGACGGAGAGTCACCTCAGAGCCACCCAGCCCCCAGCAGCCTGGCAGAAGGGGGCTCCTCCAGCAGGCACCGCTGCTGCAGTTACAGTCGGACCTCACCGGCCGCGCGGCCCATTTCCCCGCCGCTGGCCGGGCTCCGTAGCGTGCGGTCAGCACCACGCAAGCGACACGGGAAACACGTGATGTGGAGACCAGGCGGGCACCGCGGACCAGGGTTCAAGCGCAGCGCAGCGGCCGGGCCGGGCCGTGCCCTGCCCCGCCCCTCCACTCCGCCCCGCCCCGCCCCTCTCCTGAGGGCCGCGCCCCGCCCCCTGCCCCGCGGAGCGCTGCGGGTCGGGGCCGGAAGTGAGCGCACGGCGGTGGCTGGGCGGCGCGGGGCAGCTTACAGCCTGGCGCGCTCGCGGCGGCTGGAGGGACGTGAAGGGAAATGGCCGTTGCCGCGGGGTGGCGGCGCTCTGAGGTAGGCGCAGGGAGCCTCGGGGACCCCTGCCGCTGGATGTCGGGACGAGGCTGGGGCTCTGCTCCCTGTTCCGGTCCCGTTCCTCCCCGTCGGTGTCAGCTTGCTCCTCGCCTCCCTTGTCCCGCTTCACCTTTTCTTTCCTCGAGGGTCGCTGCGATGCGACCCTGGGCCTCCGGGCGCTCCCCGCTGCCGCTTCTGCCTCGGCGCGGCTCCGGACTCGGGCACGGCCGATGTCCCCAGCGCTGCCGGGGTGGCACCTGCGATTGGTGGGGCCCGGGGCTCGGGCCGCGGTGGCGGGTGAGCAGCGGGGCCGGGGCCAGTGCTGTCCTCAGAGCTCGTCCCCGCCGCTTCGTGCCTGTTCAGGCTCCTGCAAGCCAGGAGCGGCGGCGAAGGCGCTGTCTGCTGAAAGTCCTCGGTCGCCAGCTGCTCCGTGTGAAGCGCTGGAGTGGTGCCGTTTCGCACACAGAGCGGTAACGCCGAGGCGTCCTCAGGAGCCGCCTGCGCATCACGGCATTCTGGGCTTCCGAGGGGCTTGTTGTACCCGGGGTGGTAGGGACCTGCCACCGGGAGCTGAGCAGGAAGCGCCTGAGAAGGGTCCGGCTGTCTGATAACTCGTCCTGTGAAGGGGGGCCTTGGCTGTCGCTGCAAGGGTTACTTTTCCTGTTGGCAGACTGATCCGTAAACGGCTCTGCTGTTTCCTCGGGGACCTCTTCAGATATTAGCAGTGATACGTGAAAGTGTGGAACTGTCTTGCAGTTCACAACTTGATCAAGATGATTATTCAGCATCAAAACAATAAAAATGTGAACATGCATCTTTGCTTAGAACAAGTTAATCTCCCACTAACAGCTCTGCTGTTGCTGGAGAAAGGGACTGTGGTGGTGAGCTGCAGTCCCAGAAAGAACTTGGAAGAAAAGAAATATCTGAAGCTTTTCCTCCTCACCATGTTACTTATTACAAAAGTGATCCTAGAGTGTAGCACAGTAAAGTTGATTTGGGGAAGGGGAAAGGTACAGAGTTTTTAAATAACAACTTTGTGTGTTCAGTTTGAGTCCCTTTCCAAAGGGAACTGAAAAGACAAAATGTGTAAGTTTGTGAAAGATGTTGTGCAATACCTACTTAGAATACAGTTTTCAAGAATAATAGTAACGGATGATTTATGAAGAATCCAAAAGGGAAGCAGAAATGGGGGAGGGGGAATAAAATCTGGCAGGCAAAAGCATTTTGTTAATTGGTTTTATCAGTTTTTCAGGCAGTTGTGTCCTTCATTCCCCCAACCCTGAGACTGGGCCTGGAAAAAACTTCCTTTATGCATCTGGGAGGAGGAGGAGTTGCTTAAGTTGTGCTTGTTTACTGCATTTTGTGGGAGGGGAAGGAAGGGACTCTAATGCCCACCTATTTTGTTGTTGTTTTTTTAAACCAAAAGCAAGATAAAGCAAAACAAATGGCCAGTGAAAGAAAACTGCATAAAAGATAAAAGCAGTGACAGAAAGCACAGGGAGATGTAGCAAATACTTGTAGTTAAATGTCCTTTTGCTGAGAAAATAAACAACCCACAAACCAAACAAGCTATAAATCATTTAGCATCCTGTCTTTGTAAATGTTGTGCTTTATTTGAATAGTCTTTTGCATAAAGATGTTTTTTCTTTAAAAAAATACATGGGAAGTCTCAGAGGTTTAGAGTTTTGATTGATTTAATAAAATATAATTATCCTATTTAATCCAATGTAATAGTAATTGTGGTTTAAACACTTGAGGTGCCTCTTTCCTTTTGAGGTATTATTGTCATAATTAAGAACTCACATAATGGTTCCTCAGTACAGATAAATATATAATAATATATAATATATATATATAAGTATATAAATTGAAGATTAATATTTTTTTAGTAGTTCTCTGTGCAGCAACAAAGAAAGGTGAATGCCTTAAATGGAAAATGGAAAAAAAAAACCCTTTTCTGAATTTGTATTCATCAGTTTCTTACTTGTTAAACTAAGTTAACTTGAAACTGCCAATATTTCTTACTCAGTGCTGCTATTAAATCTGCTATCTCTATTCTAAGTAGAAGAAGTGGATGTGTAATTACTTACCAGAATCAGAGGTCGTTTTTTATCAGTAGTGGTCACTAACATCAGTCATCTAATACAGCATTCATCCAGCCCCTTTGTGCTTGTAAAGGTTGCTGTGATGTCAGTTGTTGCAGAAGAATACAGAAGTTGTTTCCAGACCGCACAAGTGAAGGAGGAAATGTTTCAGAGCATGCTGGTAATGCTGAACCTCACTTAATCTGTAAAAGATTTAGAATAAAATATTTTCCTCGAAGCTCATATTAAAAATTATATGAGAAATATTACTTTGATCTATACTGTTGTAGAAATACAGCCTGAAATTATTTACCTGGAGTATGTTTAGTTTGGTCCAAGTGGGATAACTTTAGAGTGCTTTCATTGAAGAAGTACAGAGAGAAGCTATGTCTGCATATTTCACGTAACTAGTAATTTTCCCCTGTGTGTGGCATTAAATCTACACGCAAACCATCACTTAAACCCAACCATAACTGGAAGCTTTCAGTGTGTAGTGTGTGAGGATCTCATGGTTTTGTGTTAAGAGTATGTCACTAGTGCAGATCTGCTGGTTGGTTACTGCATGATGACCTAGGTGAAATAATTTTTAAGTGTTTGTAGCTTGTAGTTTCAGTATTGTAGTTGATGTTAGTTGCTAGAGGAGATACATGGAGAACAGGTCATTGATAACTGATACAATCTGCTACTTGGATTGTAGTCAAAGCAGAAAAGCGGAGTGGTGACAACGTTGAGTTAGAGGGTGAGTGCTGAAGTGAGTTCAGCATGCAGTTGGATAAATTCCTTGGGGGACCAAATGCTTTGGGGTCTTAACATTAGAGAAGTTACCTCAGGATTGAGGAAGTACTTGAGTGGCAAATTAGTGGAGGCCAGAAGAGTATTTTGAGGAAGTGTCATTATGAGCTATCCTTGGGTTAGTTTTGTTCCATTTGCATTTCTGAAGGCGCCCTTAAAGACAAGAATGAGATGAACCTTTGATCTGATTGAATAGAGCCATGCTGCTCAGTTATCTACCAGTGCTGTGTTCAAGTGAAGTAATCATGGAATCATTGATACATCTAATCAGCATTTAATAGTCTAATGCATAAAGCAAAAAGGTAATCACTGAATTATTAATACATCTAATCAGCATTGAGTTTTGTCTAATGTATAAAGCAAAAAGGTATGTGAGCAGCGCATTTGTTCTTTCAATTAGTAATCAACAGTTCATAAGTACTAGCTTTGTGACTAAGAAGCATCTGCTGGTTATAACTGAAACTGTGCAAGTTTCCTGCCTGAGGGGAAACTCATCTGCCGAAGCAAGTGGTAGAAATAATTTGGCTACTGCATCAGAATTGAGTTTGGTTAGGCTGGTAGGTTGATACTGATACAGTGATACAGAGTTAAACCTCTGACAGAGTGGGGTGACCTGCCTGTTTCTCCCTATGCTGCTAAGGGTTGTGATTATGTTTTGTTGAAGGTGTATACTAGCACTGCTGCACAGGACTGAGAATAGCATCTCTGTGGGGGAGACTTGTTTTCATCTCCCTATGTTAATAGCCCCTGTCCATTGCATCATGAACTTCCTGTATTTTGCTGTGTTTTGAATGCTCTGTAACATTAGGAGGGTATTTGCAGGGGTTATTTCAGGTATATAAGCAAACTTGGGGTTTTACTATTGTCCTCTGTTTATACTGAATGATATAAAACTATATGGGAAATGTTCAGGCATTGCTGGGTGATTAAGACAGATAGCACAAAAGTTTCTTTTCTCTGTCCTCTCCACAATTTATTCACTTTCTATGTTTTTGATCAAATTGGATATGCAGTTGAAAATGTTGTCCATCTTCTGCTTAATAATAGTGTTTGAGTTAGTGGAAGTACTAGTACTAGACAGGTAATTTGTGACTGTGGTCAGGCCTGCACTGTATGATATCACTTTGTGATATTGCCGCCTGGGTGAAGCCCTGAGCACCCTCGTCACCTTTTCACAGGTGCTTTGAGGAGGTAAAGGAACTAGATATCTCCTGAAGCTCCTTCCAGTCTTAATTCTTCCAGTAGAGTAATATTCCAGAACAATATTATTTTGCAGATCATGGGTTACTGTGCAGATTATTCAGATGGGCACAATGACATGGCCTCAAACCCTACAACGGTAGCTGATGTTGATTCTGGGTGGAATATTTTGTTTTGCGTGAGTTGGTTTCAAGCTGCTTTTGAATTAAAGGGTTGGTGGAAAAGAGTGTGAATCATGAGGTGACATGGAGAAAAGCACAACTTTAGAGGTGGCTGGAAAGCAAGAGAACCAGTTAAAATTTTCAGAAGCAAACTTCTGAAACCCAAGGGGTGGATATGAAAGCATTATTCTGCAAGGAGAAACATTGCAACAGAGCTAAAATTCTTAGCCTTTGTCAAACAATGCTAGTAAAAGGCTTGGCTGTAAGGCACGGAAAATAAAAATCTTGGCCAAGTGCATCAGAATGAAACAGCCTGGGATGCCATCAGTTTCATTATTGTTGTTTTTCATTCTGGTATCTGCATCCAGAAAACACTGGGCAGGAATAGATAACAGGTATGCTATTAGAGAACAACACAGGGAGGAACAGAGATGCAAAAGTAGGTGAGTAGTTCTCCAACTGGTGAGATCAGTGTCAAGCTTGCTTTTGATTTGTGTTTTCAGCTGACTGTGCTTTAAGGACTCCTTGCTATGATTCAGGCATTTGTAAAGATTATCCTGGTAATAAATCCACGGTGCTCAATAATATGAGCTCATGCTACTGTTTTCATCTATCTGTGACGCTCAGAGGTCTTGGTGGTGCTGGCTTTTTTTATGGAATTTAACAAAGACCCCTGTCTTAGACTTAAATGAAAGCATGATTTGAGGGGAGGAGTATTACAACAAAGATATGCTGAAGAAGCTTGCGAACATATTGTACCAAGTCTGCACATAGCCACATACACTGGCAGAGCGGCTTGCAGTGACTAATGTGCGAACCACTGGTTCAAGGACGGGAAGAGTACTTTATGGCAATAGAAAACATACGATCTGTAGGTAGCTGTAGCTGCCTCCACTGAAGATTTGACTGGAACATCATGATGGATGATGATGCTTCCACCCTTTGTCTATCTTGGAACACAGATTAAAAAAGAACCAAAAAACCAAGATTCTACAGTTACAAAGTAAGCCGTATCTGCACAGTGTCCTGAATGAAAATTGATTTAAGAAGAGTCATCTTGATAAGCACTGAAACAGCCAAGGCTGGATTTTTTTGGAAGAGATTTGTTGCCAGTATTGAAGGACCGGAAAATAAGATTTCAACATCAGAGGTTTGGTGATAAAATTTCACTTTTTAGATGTAAATGAAATTTCAAAATCAAAGTTAAAGAGATTTAGTTACTGGGCTCAGTACAGTCGCTTAGGTATCTATGAGCTGAATGATTTGAGCAAAACAGAAATGGTTCACAGTTTGTGTCCAGTTAAAAATTGCACCTGTTTTTAAGCTACTGAAATTGTCTTTATAGATTTTGCAGATACAACCAAAAGGAAAATGGAATCAATCTTCCTGTTAGCTCCATTAATTCTGCCTGTTAAGGGGCACTTTCTGATTTTGCTGAAATGACCGGATTAAAGAAGCTACTAATTTTCTAGTGGAAAGATAGCATGGTAAAACTATATGTCTGAAACACCATCCTTTCAGGACTATGTACACATTGTTGTAAAACTTCCAGTTTAGACCTAGCAGTATTTCAAAAAACTAAGGAACGTAATCATGATGTGACATCTTGAAGTACCTGTTCAGTTGTTCCTTCGTAGCAATCTGAATACATCTGGCAGAGAGGGCTTTTGAACATCAAACTTCTTGTATTTCTTCTTACTAAGCAGTTTTCCTGCTGTGGGCAAACGTCTTGCTATAAATTCCTTTCCAGATGATTGGTACTTTCCATAGTATATTACTGCTGCTTTATTTTGCTAAGTTTTCCCGTAAATCTACAACCATCTCTGGTATGCAGGCAAGATTTTTTTTTGTTTCTTAAAGTATCATTCAGTGTTAGGCAAATGCATCCAAACAATCTTTTGATTAATGGGAAAATAACCATGGAGTTATTGTGAAAAATTACACTTGTTTTGAGGAAGCTCTGGGCTGTACTTTATAAGGAATGCAGGAAATGATCTGACTTGTTATCATTGCTTCTGTATTTAGTGCTTGGACTCTGGGGGATTTATGTGTGCTGATTTGTGATAACTAAAAAGTATTCCTTAAAAATGAATTACCAAATAGTATGTCCTGTTCTTGTTCAGAACAATTATAAATAGACTGTTAAAAGCCTTGAGTTTTTGAAAAGAAATTGTTGTGCAACTCAAGTAGAGAAGAATTTTAACATGCACATGAGCAGATGGAGTGATTACCTCTTCTTAAGGCAATAGGATTTATTTCCAATAGTCATCCCATGCTTAATAAGACAGGAAACTAATGTGGATTTTGAGTCTTTGTCCTGGTAGAGATGTAATATCTCGTATTGATTATTTTGAAGTTTCTTGCCCAAAACCTATAAATTCCTTATTTGAAAAAGTAGTTTGTGGTTCAGTTTTATGTATGTGCTAGATTTGTGCATAGGTAAATTTATTTATTTGTTTATTAATTATATAAGCCTCTGTAAGTGAAAATCTGGTTTGACATGAATTTCCATTCCATGCAGATGCTTTGATCTGAAGAAGATGGTCAGACAGCTCTTTATTTCTTGGGTTTTCTATTACTAAGTTTTGCTGCTGCATTTTCCTTTTCTGGAAAAGCATTTTGCACCTTTGAAATAATAAATAATGAGCAATACTCAAAATTACATAGCAATAACGCAGGTACCTGAGTGAGCAAATGAACTTTAGTGTTCTAAACACATGAATTCAAAAATTGCCTCCAAGGGAAGAGCTCTGTTAGACTGGAGTCAGGAGGATCTGCAGAATCGTGTCTGATTGCATTTGGTCAAATACTTAAAGAAAATATTACTTAAAGTTGACTAAGTCTCGCTGCAAGAGACAAATTGCCTTTCATCAAGATTGTAGGTGAATCTGGTGATTGAGATTTAGTGCTGCTTTTGAAGGAATCAAGGCAGTGTTGGGGAGTTCCTGCCAGAGCAGTGTGGATATGGTGACTTTGTATACAAAGTATGAATGTGTCTGTCTGATTTCAGGTTTGGGGGAGTAGTAAGTGGGGTAGGAAATCTGTTTTATCACTTGAAAATTTCTGTTATAATACCTTCAGTTGCTTCTGGTTTTCCTTTGTAAGAGAAAAAGGGAAAAAAAAAAGGCAGTATTTGACCCAGTCTTTAAGTGCTTGGAAGAAAGTTGGGCTCTTGAAGATGGACAGATTGACAGTTGAAGACGGGTTATTACTGTTACTTAAAATAGTGTGGAGCAGTTGGGGTGAGAACAATCCTGACTTTAAGGATTACTTCTAGGTCTTCCAGTGACTTCCAGTTGTTGCAGACTTCTCCTAATTCCTATGGTAGTGTTTCAGGCATCTGGTTTTCCTGTTTCTGGTATTTGAATTGAAATCATATATTTCTGAGTGTTTGAGAGAAGTTCCTTGCTGATACACGTTCCAAATGAATTTGCCCTCATCTTTGTGGATATTGGAGAAGTTTAAATTCTACTCTCTCTGCCTTTGAACTTAGATGGCTGAAAAGTCACAAGTTCAAAGTGAGGCTAAACTTCTGTGAAGATGCTAACTGATGGCCTGTAGTTAGCATTTAAAAGAAGGTTTTAGGCCTAGGGAGCTGTTCTGGTGTTTAATCATGTGAAATCACCATTTAGAACTGACATGCGGGATAAAGGTTTGCTAAAACTGTTGCAGTTTAATCAGATTGCTTAAGTTAGATTTTAACTTCAGCCTGTTTGAACACTCCAGTCTGCTTATAAAATGACAGAACTTTATATACTGGTATGATTTTAGAAGTTTCCTAAAGGCAGGGCTTAAATACAGCAATCGGATGGAGTGTGTGTATGCTGATGAGATTGTTTTGCAAAAATAAAAGTGAAAAAATGGAACTCTTCAGATAACCACTGATACTAATATTCTTTCTTGAACAGTAGAAGTCACTGGATTTGTTAGTGCAAGCATGCAGTCATAACCCTGACAAAAATGCAGCACTGTAATGCGAAATGCTATAATAAGCAGTTATCGAGTGATTGAGATTCCCTAGATGTTCCGAATGAATGTGCGGCAGTAGCTGTGCCCCCTGTTTCTGAGTGCTAAGGAATGTATGATTATCTGCAGTCATGGCTGTGGGACAGTGACTTCTTGTGAGCAGGAGACTGCTTGGGGAGTATGGAGATCAAAGCTGTCCATTTCAGCAGGAAGATAAGGCTGCCTCGGTTTTCAGGAGCTGGCGTTGTTATATACAGCTACTGTGAAGACCACGTAAATCTTGATATTTTTTCCTAAGAAAAATAACTTTGTACTGTAATTATCAAGCAGAACCAGAATGCGTTGATAATCCTCTTCAAAGCTGTAGTCCAAACAGTTCTGAATAGTCACAGAGAGTGTGATCCTGTGCTACTTTTTTTTTTTTTTTCCCTAAGTAAAATTCAGCAAAAAAAATTAAAATCAAATTCTGCTGCTATGTAGAATCCTTGGACAACAGCAAGACTGTGAAAACTGCAGTTACCCCATGCTGCTGATTCTTGGAAAAGCCAAGCAGGAATTACTGAGAGAACTCCGTAGGTCGCTGTTTTCTTACATCTGAAAATCTGACATAGCATTTTTAACCATCTGTAAGTTAATAAAGAGATTAAAGCCTGTTTGGCTATCCAGGCAGTCTGAGCAGCTGACGTAAAGGATATTAGATTCCTCACTGGGATGTTATTTGTGGCTAGTAGGCTTAGACAATCTACAAAATAATCAGTACATCTTTAGGAGAAGGTTTGGAAGTCTTGGTAACAGGAGACTAAATAACCAAATGGCATTGAAGCCCACAGCTGTGCTGTGAATGGGCACAGCGACCTGCACTGTCTGTAAAGGAACTCGGAAAAAAGTTTGGCATTTGTGTTTGTGTTGCCTTTTTAATCAGTTCCCTGACCTGGTTCACGACTCAGCTGTGCAAATAGGTAGTATGCATTAGGACTTCTTCCTAATGGCAACAGTTGTGACTAATGAATGTCAAACTCTGCAGCTTAATATATTGTATGGAAAAGGTGTCTGCTTTTATTCTATAGACTTCACCTGTGTTGAATATAATTACCATGTGGAATAGATACATACCAGTAACCTCCAAAGCTGCTCCTTGAGACTATTCCCCAGGAACTTAGTTATGTTTTTTAGGGGTTTGTAACTTTATTAGTCCATCACTGTTTCAGGCTTTCTGAATACACCCTCTTGTCTTGGTACCTGTAACATCAGTTCTGGTTTAATCTTGCTTTGTGAAGGGTTTCACCTGAATTCATGTTTTCAGACTTAGCTGAAACATATAGAACCACTTACACTGTGAAGGAGAGACATCTTTATAAGCCAGTGGATTTAAAAAAACAACAAACCCAAACTTGGCTAGAGTCTTAAAAGAATTTAAAGAATCTGTTAGAAATCTGTTAGGAATCTTTCTGTGTGGTGAGTCTACAGAAGTACAGCCAGTTTGTTTAAAGCACATCTCATGAGTGTGAATAGCCAGGGAACATAAAGATAGATTTTGAGTTATCTATGTTGTTTGCTGCAGAGAACTCTTAATTTGTAGATGGTGGCATGATTTAAACACATGATGATTTACATCTGAAAGGTTCATCTAGTTCAGTGAAACTGTGTGTTAAGGAGGATTGGGGTTTATGTAATCCTTCTGGCAGAAACTCATTATTCATGATTTTTATCTTGCTACTTGATATGCATACTAGCTTTTGCTGGAAGACATCTTATCTTCTGGACTCAATTCAAATGTGGCTGTGTGTAAAAGCTGTGGAATAAAGTAGAAATTATAGTGAAAAATAACATAGTTCTTGTGGTAACCCCTTGTAAAGTTATTTCAATGAAGAGTCATAGATACTGTGAGTACAGGCAGTTGTATAATAGTACTGATTGTAATTGGAGAAATGCAAGTGATTTTATTGGTGCTGGCCTTAAGGAAAAGTGACCTTTCAGAGTGTCTTTGCTTATCTAGTGGGGAATGGCACTTCCTTTCAGGGCCTGTTCAAGGGATTACTTAATGAGTAGCTGAACTTAAATTGCTTATTTTGCTTGTCCAATAAATAGCATTTAATAAGCATTCTTTCTCTTGTTAAGAGGGTAATGTACATTGATATTTTCCAAAGGAAGGGAGATCCTTCAGCATCATTATGACCATCACAACCAGGGTACAGCAGCTAGGTAGGCCTGTCATTTTTGTAATACACAAAGGAAAACTGGAAGTCTTCCCAATAAAAGGCACTTTATCAATGCTAGTCTTTACAACAATTTCTGCTTCAAAGGCTGAAGGTGGCTAAGTGACGAGAGGTGCACAACTCTGAAAACAGGTATAGGAACGTAGCCTTTCTGTATCTTTTGTGGCCTGGGTTTCTGAAGGACTTGTGCAACCTTGTCAGTTGGTGACATATGACAGTTCTCATGCATGTCTTTTGTGCATATCTAATGTTTTAATTTCCTTTTCAGGCCTGCTAAATCAATTCTGAAGCCAAGGGCAGACAACTAGTCCAAGGGGAGTGTTGCTTCATTAGATGGACATCTGCTCGTGCGGTATGGCCCAGGTGTCCAGCAGCAATGGATTTAAACAGCGCTCATCACCTTCTTTGGCAGCCACGAGGTCAAAAGATGTGGACAAAGAGGAGGCGTTGCAGATGGAAGCTGAGGCATTAGCTAAGATGCAGAAAGAAAGAGGTGTAGCTGGTAACAAACAAACTTCTTACTCTTTAAGCAGCACCAGACAAAAAGCACAGACTCAGAGCAAACAGGACCATGATCTCATGGTGTTTCCAGAGTCTGATGCCAAGAGCGTGGATGATAAGCTAAGTACCATTGACATAGAGAAGCTTACTCATGCTGAACTAGAGAAACTGCTGCTGGATGACAGTTTTGAATCTAATAAAGTACCTACGCTGCCAGCAAGTCCTATTTTGAGCCCATCGTTGTCTTCACAATTTTATCTTGGGCCTGCAGGTCAGAGAAGACAGTGGATGCCTGGGATACCACCACCTGTGACATGCACTTTACCTCCTGTTTACCCCTCAGCTTCTTTCACAAAACAGATTGGTGTATTTCAGAATGGATTCCACCCAAGTATGTCCTCCTATCACTCTAGAGAACCTCTTTATCTTGGTCTTCCAAGACAGTCGCAATACATTTCGTACCCATTGGCAGCTACTACACCTTTCCGTTCACAAGGAAGCCTACCTATATATCCTCCAGTACTTACACCAGAAATGGCAAAAGTGTTTGACAAAATTGCAAGCACCTCAGAATTTCTGAAAAATGGCAAGTCAGGCACGGACCTAGAGATGACTTCTATAAAGTCTGCAGTTGCTAACCTACCAGCCTCGGAGACCTGCAGGGATGTTAGTAAATTTGACTGGTTAGATTTAGATCCCCTAAGTAAACCAAAAGTGGATAGTACAGAGACTTTAAATAAGGCAGAGAATGATGGAGAGAGGGCTTCAAGCATGACTGCAGAAGATCCGTGGGATGCAGTGCTGCTGGAAGAAAAGCTGTTAGTAACTTGTCACCTGGAAAGAAAAGTTAATGGGAAATCTTCTGGAGCAACAGTTACAAGGAGCCAGTCCTTAAACATGAGAACAACCCCACTCGCGAAGTTGCAGGGCCAAACATCACAGGTATGTAAATCAGTATGTTTAAATTGCAGTATAATAGTGAAGATTAATTGCAGTATTTAAAGACACTTTAAGGTCTGGATTTGTTTATTAAACCTCGCTTGGCTTGATGGTTGGGTGGAAGGAGCAAAATATTTCCCTCCCTTGTAGACTTTGGATTGCAGCTGTTTTAAATCTTATGTATTCTTTCTAGGTGTTTTTAGTAGGCTAAGCACATGCCATAAAAAACAACTGTTATCAGTCAAGGATATTTTCCTAGTTGTTCCTTAATTCTTCCCTTCCTCCCTCCCCAACTGGGGGAGATTTTTCTCAGAAAAATGAATATTTACTAGACTTTGGCTTAGCAGGCTGTCTAAATTTCCATTGAAGTGAAATTTTTGGCACCTCATTTGAAGGATTTCCTGTTTTTTCTGGGCCAGTTGTCAGTACTCTGGCAAAAGTTTAATAGAAGGCCAATGGAGAAGAAGAAAAAAACCCCAAACCCTAAACACCAAAAAATTCTTTACCTCTGTTTTTGAGGGATCACATGTGTGAAGATCTTGGGTCTCGCTTTATTTTTTTACGCTCTTAAGCTGTGTGTGATATATGAGCTCAGTTATTTCCTAGTATGTGGAAAGACATGTAAATTTGGGCTCTACAGCAGTTTGCACCTTCAATTTGTTATGCTACCCTAATGTGTTTGTCAGTTTTCCAGTGATAGTTGGTTGTAATGTAACTATTGACAGGACCTGGACTATGCTGGATCCATGCTTCTGTGCTGTTGCCTGTGAAAAGTAGTATTTGACTACTGCTGAGTGAAACTTGTTTTTATGAATTCCAGAGGTTTTTCAAGAATGCAGGGTTTAAAAGGGTCTTTCCTGTTCTGCAGGTCCAATCCCATGCTATTTGCAGGTCCTGTGTTAACTGATTCATAGAATGCTCAAGTTCTGCTTTTACATGTGGTCTTTTCCTCCTGCTACTGAGGGGCTGTTCCATATCCTCACCATTCTCATCAGTCATCTGATCTGCAGCAGAAAAAAATTGTTCTTAACAGGATGGAACAGCATTTATTTAAAATAAGGAGCCATTTTGATCTTTACCTCAACATGTTACAAAAGGCAGTGACTTCCTGTTAGCTTTCATGGCAAGCTCTGTGAGACAGCTTCTCTTTTCTGTCACTTTTTTTTTAACATGGTTATGAGAGGAATGGTTCTCTGTGATAGCACAGTGTACCAGGTGCCTTGTACAGTGGCATGAGTAAACCCTCATTACAGGCAGGGGCACTTTTATTGTGTTCACTTTATTGGTGGCATGAAAACAGCATCTATTAATCCTTTTACTGTAAATAATTCAGACATAGTCTGTTTATATATCTGATCATCTTAGCCAACATCTTTCTCAAACAAGTTCTTAGTTTGTAACAGACTCTTGTAGTAACTACCCAACCAAAACTTCAAGATTTACTTTCTGCTTGTGTTCCTCCAGTCTGGGGTTAACTAGTTTTAGCATTATACTCTACTGCTAGTCTGCATTAGAAAGGTAGCTGATGCTACAAAAGTAAATTATCACAAGAGTTGTTTCTGTTGATTGTGCTGAGTTATTGAAGATGATAATAAATAGATTTATAGACAGATCTCTCAAATGAATATCCCTTCAACATAACCTGTGTCTTTTGCTTTATCTTTTGCCCATCCTGTGCTAGTTTAAATAATTTTCCATCTGATACAGCAAGCTGAGTTATTTTACCACTATTTTTGGCAGTTCTCATGCATTCTTTCCCATTTACCTCAAGGTATATGTTTCCTTCAAAGTATATTCTGAGGTCTTGCATCCTAAGTGGTCTGGATTCTCTCTTCCCCCCCCCCCCCCAACCTGCTCATTGTCTCACTGCCCCTTTAAACAAAATTATTTGTAAAACTTTCTAGTCATGCATTTTGATTCTATTTAACCCATTAAATAAATAGATTGCTTTGAGTTTTGTTTCATATTTCATGACTATGTCTATATTCATGAATATATATTCAATATTTCCCTTTAAATACTTCAGTATTTGTCACTTTGCTTTCTGAAAGCAGAGGGAAAATCATCATTTTGTCCTGTTTTAGGTATTGTCTTTTCTACTTTTCCTCTGCACAGAGGAAGAGTCTTGAGGCTTTATGTACTCATGGGATTTAAGTCATAACCTCACGTTTGGAAATTTGCTGTGGTTTGGGTTTATTTTTTACTGCTCAGAGTGATTATATTTGCAGATGACTTCTATTTTTGCAGGCTGTCTAGATAATGAACTACTTATCTAGCTTGGACTGCAGTCTTTTCTTACAAGTTGTTTCCTGTTTGACTGATAGCTTTTGCACCTCTTAGATTTACTTGTCTGGAAGTTAAATCCAATTCAAATCCTATTTATTGCTCCAAACCCTAATTGTCTGAGTCCAGATTTCTACTATATCAGAATTTGTCCCCCCGAAATGATCTTCCCCAAAGCAATCAAAAGTTAGTGTTGAAATTAACTAAAAAGCAGCTAGGAGGTATTTAATCTTCTTGTTTGTCCACCAGGAGGTAATTTCCAGCGATGCTTTGGGTTTCTCTCCTTTAGTCAGCTGTGACCCTCAGGTCAGGTATGGGTAATAAAAAAATATTTTTTTCCTCCTTGCTCATTACATTAGAATTTATTGCCTACCCTGGCCAAGCTTGTGTGCATACAGAAGCCTTGCACTTCCCTAAATGGATTTGAATTTAACAGCAGAATAACCTACGAAATTTGCTCTACTTAATTCAGAAGGGTCACATAGTGGCGTAAAGTGGCAACATTGCATCCTTGGTGTGACTTTAAGTAATCCCCTTGTGCGCTGCTTTTACACTGTGGTTAGAGTTGCAAAGTGCTTGGAGTACTTATTTGTTGTCTTACTTAACCTCTTAAAAAAGAGCTCCTACATAGAAAAAAATTAATTGTATAGCCAACTTCTTGATTTGAAATGGTTGAGTTTTGTGTTGAGTCCTGACCAGCAGTTAGTTGAATGTTTATCAAGGGTGTTTACCTTTCACTTGGTCTGTTGACTTCCTGTTTCCCTGCATGATTTCTTTGTTATTGTGTAATTGCGTAAAGAACGCATGTGCAATTGTATCTAGTACCAGTCTGTCAGCAGGTCTTGTGCAGCTGCCCAGTGTTTTCATGTGATAGAACTTGTCTGAGACGCTGGAATAGAAGAATCCTTTTAACTTTAAGGTGTTACTTGTGCTCCTGAATTTCATTCCAGGTTTTGTGGCTTTACAGCTTCCTGCTGTAATTGCTTCCCGTGGTATGGCTAATCCCTAATTATATGGAATTTATCCTTTTGAACTCATCAGTGTTCATGAAATCAGTATTTTAGCTGAAATAACTAGGTTGAGGTTGAATGCAATTCGAGTGGCGTATATTATCTCTTCTAAGTTTATGCTGAATGACTTAAACAACTTAATTTGAGCAAAAAGTACAAAAAGATAAATACCTGACAAGTCCTGAGTCTGTGTTACAGATTTGACTTCTTTTCTGAGATGGTCTAATTTGCTATCTTGTCTGATATGCTTTGATGATACTAAATGCTCAGCTATTTTTTTCAGCTAGTAATAAATAACCCACATTCTAGTTCAGCAGTTGAGAAATGTGAATAAATTGTGATGATTTTCAGAAACAAAAATACAGTGTACTCTGATTTTGTGTGGACTCCTGGGTGGATTAAAGGTTTCTGTGAGCATTGTAAAAGCTCTGGTTGTAAAATGTAACTGGTCAGAAGTCTTTGTCTTCTGTGTGCAGTGATCCTGGGTTGGGCATGAGCAAACTCTTCAAGATCAGTTTATTCCAGGGATTATCTGGTTGGAGTTTCATGAGTGCTTCAGGTTGATGGTGGCTCTTAGACTACAGATGATTGAGTTCCACCTCAGCATCACTGGTGGTTCTAGCTGCTCTCTGCTCTTTGCTTACACTAGCATTTGGATCAGAAACAGATCTAGATTAAAAACTGCTGCAGTTTTGTGTTTATGGGGAGTTTTTGAAAGCTTATTAGATATTGTTGTTCTCTTAGCAATTGTCTTTTAGGTTAGAAACTTGAGAGATTGTGGTTTACATTTTTGGGAGCTGGTGAATGCCTATGGCATAAGGGATTAAACCAGCAGTAATTTGATACTATGAGATTAGTTCTGAGTTTAGTGTTTTGGGTGCTGCTTCCTTCCAGTGTACTGTTTATCTTTTCCTGCTTTGTAGGAAGAGGTAATCACAGGCAGTACTGATGTGTAATGGTTTGTTCTGGGACTATGCTAGGGTTGAATTGCAGAAATAGAGGGGAAAAAAAAACATTTCTTTGTCTTTCTTCTATGATTCAGCAAAATCTAGCCAGATTCTAATGAAGTAGGTTACTGCTGAGAACTCAGGAACTTGTTATGCTTGCAATTTATGATTAACTGATAATGATGCTGTCAAATAAATTACTTTCTGTAAAGGAGTCACTGTTCCAGTGAATCTTTACTTTTCATTTTGGTAATGTCAGACATTTTTCTCATAAAAGTAGATTAGATAAAGCTAATAGTAAGTCTCAGACTTCTGAAAATCTATCCTCTATACATGTCTTTGCTGGCTGTAGGAATATGTTTGCAGCTATTTAAATCCTGTATTATCTTTGAGTTGCAGAAAGACAATGGGACCACTGGCATGCTGACAGAAAACGTGCTTCTCCAAGAAATTGAAGGGCAGAATCAAGAACTGTCAGCTTTTTCTCAAGCAGTTACGAAGTAAGAAATTATTGAACACAAATTAGCTTTCAGAAGGAAAAAAACAAAGTAACTGATTTCCAGTTAGGTTGGCAGAGCCAATCCTAGATTTTTTTGCTTCATTTGGCAGATACCAATACGTGTCCTTTTCCCTTTTCTCATCCCAGTTTTTCCTTTTTACCAAAAATGCAACAGAATTGTTAAGGTGTTCAGTACTAAGGTTTTTAGATTATCATATCTTCTCTTTATTCTTTTGTTCCTGTGACTTTCACTTTTTTCCCCTTGATTTTTCTAATACTTTATTCTCAAAGCTATTTTTTCTATATACTTGAATCTCCTTCTATCTTTTTTTTAGTACAATTTCTTTTTGAAAGAATTTGAAGCCTTCTTTTTTCCTTAGTTCATGCACCTCACTAAATCCTGTCACTTAATGCTTTTCTAGCCCTTAAATTCTCTTATGACTTCTGCAACTGAAATTCCATCACAAATAAAACCTTGAAACATGTTCCTGCTTTGATAAGGTGGTGAGTTTCTTAAAGGTCATAAAGATGATGACACTTGATAACCCCAAATGCTCCTTCTATGTCTTTGCTTACTGACACAATTTAATAAAACATTTATTTTGTCTTTCTTTTTTGCTTATTCGTAGAGAAGGCAAATTCAGAGTCTTGCCTTTTTTCCTCTCTCAAGATCAAAACCCAGTAAATAACAGGGGAAGCAGAAATCTTTGAATCTGAAGCATAACAGCTGCTCTGTATGAAAACAAACAAACTTCATAAAACCAATGAGAAGTCATGTACACCTGTGAAACTTACTGATGAACAATATTAAAACAAAGCTTTCCTAATAGGCTTGTTGCATCTAGTTAGATCTAATTGTTACCCTTTCTTTCAAGACCCAGTGCTTAAAATGCTGATGGACTTGAGAGTAGACAACTTCCCCCCCACCCTTCATGCTATTGTCAGGAATGTGGCTAGTGAAGCAGATGACCATTATAGAATAGAATAGAATAAACCAGGTTGGAAGAGACCTTCAAGATCAGCACATCCAACCTATCATCCAACACCACCTAATCAACTAACCCATGTAACCAAACACCCTGTCAAGTCTCCTCCTGAACACTTCCAGTGATGGTGACTCCACCACCTCCCCAGGCAGCCCATTCCAATGGGCAGTCACTCTCTCTGTGTAAAACTTCCTCCTGACCTCCAGCCTGAGCTTCCCCTGATGCAGCCTGAGACTGTGTCCTCTTGTTCTGGTGCTGGCTGCCTGGGATGAGTTTGGTTTAGAATCTGTAATACTAGTTTAATGATGGTAGAAGGTTAAATTATTTTATCTGTGTTAAATGGCAGAAAACAAAAAGCAGCTATCAAAGTACTGTCTAGTTATTGTTACTAAGTCAATGTTTTATACTGTTTGTGTCCTAAAAGCTTTTCCCTTAATTTAAGCCTCTTTCTCAACCTCCACAACTTGGAATAACTACCTTCTGCATACTGTCTTAAGTTCAGGTTATGCTTCCAAGAATGGAATTGCAAACAATTTTGTGGTGTTTTGTACATAAAAGAAAGTAGGCTTTTAAGAAAAATCCCTCATTTTAAGCAAAGGCTATAGATTAGCTTTTTAAAACCTGGTTTAGAGCTTAATTTTTACAGAAGCTGGATATGTCCTGTAAGTGTTGACCTTAAATATTTTAAGATGTATGGAAAACTTGCCTAATTATAAGGTGGGGTTTTTCCCCTAACTACTACTTGTATAGTTGTTGTGGGCAGTGTTTTGTTGAGAGTAGAAAAATAAAATGGTGTTTGGTACATACAATTTAGGTGAAGAGTAAAAGGTAGTCGTTGCTGTTCTGGCTTGTGATTATTACCATGTTATTTTGCTTTAGCCTTAGACTTATCCACTGCAATGTTTCATAAACCTTCTCTGCTTTCAGATTGAGGACCAAGTTTCCTTATACTAATCAGCAAACAAATCCAGGCTTTGTGCTGAGTCCAATCATGCTGCAAAGAAATATAAATGGGGAGAGTGCCAGTATCAAGGTTTCTATAGAAATTGAAGAATTCCAGCAACCAGTAACTTTTACATGTGATGGTATGTTTCTGCTTTTTAAATTGGACTTTGCCTGTAAGATTTAGAATGGTGGGTTAAGACTGTACACTCAGCCTAGGCATTGGCTTTTATTTTTTGTAGTCTCTGGGTCTCAGGTATGTGGATTGCTTGTAGTGAATGTGGAGAAGGTAAATAAAGAAAGAACCTAATTCTGGGTAAGTGCCTTTATCAGGAAATGTTTAGAACCTGTCAAAGATAAACTTTGGATTTAAAAAGTAAAGCCCAGCAAACCAGAAGCACTGTTCTATCCACAGCTGGGAAGGTTAAATCAGTCTTTCAAGAGTTTGACCTACTTTATCGTAATTGAGGGGATGACAACACCAGAACTGAGATGATTGACCTTTAATTTTTAATTTCAACCCTGTAATGTATGTTTAAATAAACTCTTGCAAGCTAACTGAAAATTCAGACAAAATTGCTGTTAGGAAATAAGAATGGACATTGAAATTATTTATTATTTGTTTCTTTTCATAAACATATACTGAAATGACTCAAGTAACACAGTTGCAGTGTGCCTGAGATAGCTGGCCCAGTTTTGTGAACATCTAAGGGTATTAAGTTAGGATTGGAACTTTTAGGCTTGCCTTATTCTTGTGCATAAATTAATTTTTCTCTCTGCAGTTAAGACTGCACAGTGTGTTTGTATTAGAGGTTATAACTCTGAGGGCTCTCAACGATTGACAGTTCTTGGTGATAAAATACTGCTGGAACAATGTACTGCTTAGTCTCTGTACTCCTCTAGTGCCTGTTCCCATTCCCAAACAGTGTCACCTGGTAATACTATCACCTGTGCCATGCTGGGGTTTTTATCATTTGGGTCTCTAATGCTTTAGAGTTGGCTGTTCTCACAAGGTTCAGAACTACTCTTTTACACACTTAACTTAGCTCTCGGTGGCTTCATTCTGTGTTCATTTGCTGGGCCTTACAGTTACCCTGCTGTGTTTTAATGCTCTTCTGTTAAGAAATAAGGTGGACTGTAAGCATAATCTAGGGAGGGTTTTTCTGCTCTTCATCCTTCAGATTACACTCTCCTAATACTACAGGCTTAATCCTTTCCTACAAAAGGCTTTGGTAGGGTAACTAGAATATTACATCTTCAGCCCTTTACTTCTAGAATTTTAGTGAACACCTTGAAATGTTTCGCATTCTAGCCTTGCATATCTTGTGCTTTGCACTTTCTGCTATCTTCCTTTTCTGATACTCAAACTAATCACAGTTAAACTATTTATCTTCTGTAGCTAGTAAAAGATCAGTGTCTTTAGCTCATATGTGACTAGTAATAGGTGTATTGAAAGTTCTTTTCTTTAATTATTTTCAATTCTTCATTTAATTCCTTCAGTTCTTGGTCATTTAATTGCATACCTTAGCATCTTAATACTAGAATTACTTTAGCATGGCTTTCTGTCCTGCTTAGAAGGATCTGCAGTCTGTCAGTGTTCTGACAACTCAGTATGTAGAAAGGACCCAGAAAGAAGAAAGATTTATTTTAGACCTTATATATATATAGTTCTATATATTTCCTTAGTATACTTACTCATTTTTGCATTAATTTATTAGTCTTTACATGGAAGTACAAACTGAACAATCATTGTGTAGCAGCAAGATGGACTCTGCAGTCCTGTTAGTCCTCCACCAGTGCAGCCTGTGACTGTTGCCCATACACTGTTATTGCATCTCTTTTCCCCATCAACCACCATATTGTTTGCTGAAGGTACTACAGCAGTTTCACTCTGGATTAAAACAAGTTAAATAGTCTTAATAATTAGTTAATTAGTGTTTCTGAATTCATGCTTCTTAGCATTCCTTGCTCTTGAATTCCACATACTCATTCTTCACATGCTATCAAATACCTCTGTGCTTGTAAAAATTAGTCATGTGTTAATGAGATGAAGCTGTGTTGTGGAAGATATTGTTGTGTTATTACCTCTCTGTATAAAGCATAGCAATATCATTTCTTTTTTACAAAAAGGTGATGCAGAAAAATTAGGAAGATCTCTGAAGGGCACAATAAAAATTCTAGGCATCCTGGTGAAAAATTCAAATGCTTTTATACTGTGATTTTTATCCCTTCCCCCAGACTTTTGAGGTACTTAGTGACATTATTTGCAGATGATTTAAAGATGAGAAGCTAAGCAGAAAAGAGTAGAGAGCATTTTGTACTTAAACAGTTTGTGGTGTTATAGCATATCTATGTGGCTGTGAGCGAATGGATTTTGGGTTTGGGATTTTTTCTTTTGCTCAGTAGTTGCTGGATAGAAGAGAAATGCATTTGGAGCCTGATGTGAAAGTATTGGCAGTTAGGAGTCACTTGTTGCCAAAAGCTTGGTTGTGCTTGCTGAGATGTGATCTACACAATGTGGAAACTTCCCTAGGCAAATGGAAAGGAAAAAGAAAAAAGGAGTTTCAGCAGGATTTGCCTCTACTACAGCCGATACTAACTTCCTCAAGCAGAGCAAATAGAGAAGTTCCATTTCTACCTCACCAGCTAATGATTTTTAAATTTTGAGCACCTCTGGGATTGTGTACCTATATGAAGTCCTGGCTAAGTAAGGCAAATTTATAATTTAAAAAAGGAAAAACAGAGCTATCATATAACAACTCCTGTAAAAAAGATTGCAGACTGGTTTTGTACTTTTGATCAAATACCCACACTGTACTCGATTTTAAATAGGATTTATTAATTTCTTCAACCACAGGCAGATTTTAGAAGATGCCTGCCTTTGTGAGAAAAAAGTGAAGATCTCAAACTGTGAAGTTTAGGAGGTTATAGAAGTAGAACAGCTTTCCCTACAAGCATAAAAATAAACTTGTTAACTCCATTTTGTGAGTGAACAATGGTTACTATCATTTGCTATAGATATATATTTAACTTCTAGATGTAATTTCTTTAAACAGTGAGTTCCCCTGTTGAGCTTATAATAATGCAGGCACTTTGCTGGGTGCATGATGACTTGAGTGAAGTGGACATTGGCAGCTATATCCTGAAAGTCTGTGGCCAAGAAGAAGTTTTACAGAAGTAAGCAAACTCTTTTTCATTAATATTTAACTTCATGCTTTTTCATGGCGCAGTTGCTGGGAAGTATAGCTTTAAGAATTTAATGTGTTAAAGCAGAAGTCTTAAAAATGGGAGAGTCATGCTTTGCACAAGATCAGAAATCTTTAGAGTTGCTCTAGGATACAGCAGAGTAGGTTCTCAACACCTTCCTAGAAACCTGTTCAAGTCTGTCATCTGTTGTGTTGGACACAAACAGGTTTTTCAGATGCGTATTTCTAGAGCATTTCTGCAGATGGATATTGTAGTTTTCAGCTGCTCTTCCAATCCCACCAGCCATTAATTTATAATCTGAAATAACATGTGGCATTGTTGGTTGCTGGGGGGTTTGTTGGTTTGTTTGTTTTTTATGGTTTTCTTTTTTGTGTGTGTGTGTTTTTACTTGTTTTCCAAACTACTAATGGTTTACAAATACCCATTAGTTTTCTGGGTTAGAAAACTACTGTGGCTGACCTGAAACCATGTAAAGAGCTCTAGGAAAAGTATAAGTATCTGTCATAGTATGCTGACATTTCTGCAAAAGTAAAAATGAGATCTACATGTATGGTGTGAAGGCTGATTCACCATTTCCTTATTTTGAGCCAACAGGATTCCATGTGAGTTCTCTGAAAAGCTGTGTGTGGTTGGTGTAACTACAGCTCTCTTTTGTTTTAACAGTAAGCACTGTGTAGGAAGTCATGAGTACATTCAGAACTGTCGAAAGTGGGATACAGAAATCAAACTGCAGCTCCTGACCCATGGTGTAATATGCAGAGATCTGGCCCGAACAGTAAGTACCTCCTGAACTGCAGCAAGTCATTGAGAGATTGAGAATCTGCTTGAGAGTTAATGGATCTGCACTGTAACCTTTTTGTTGTTAACAAATTCCTATGTCTGCTAGATGTTGGGAATTGTATCCTGTTAGGCTAAGAGGAAGTGAAATACATACTGAATTTTCACAAGGCAAATATTATAAATATCAATAATCTCTCCTATTAGACCAAATACTATAGCTGGAAAAAGTATGCAAGCATTTGGACTAAACTTGAGGCCTAAAAGAGAGGGAACCAAACTTTAGAGTTAAATAAAAGTTGAAAACAGATTTGAGGTTTAATTAGATCTACATCGGACCATCCAAGTGGAAGACAGGAATATTTGGTATCTGTGTGGTTAGGCACTTGATTGCTGTTTCTTCACCCTTCTCCCTGTCGTGGTGTGCAGGCATTTCATAGGCAAGTTGTTATTTTATTTCTCTTTCCCTTTGAAAAGATCACCTTATGTTTTTGCCTTTCAACTCCATGGATATTAGTAAAGAAATTTCTAAAACAGTGTTACAAATTATAGAAAGGTGAGATTTGGACTTAATATCTAACATTTTCTTGCAGGAAGATGATGACAGAACCCCCATACATCTAACCAAACACCTTTACAAAGTAGAAAAGCCTTGCAGAGAACCTATTATAAGGTAGTGTTGTGTTATTTTTAGTAATTAAGCTACAGCTCGATTCCAGACCGAGACTGTTATGCTTTTGCATTCATCTTCAATAACTACCATTTCTTGCAGATCCTCTATTGAAGAGCTGCTTGATGTGTATCACAAGCAAGTTAATATAGCTCTTAAAAATGAGGTAAGTTCATAAATAATTGCTGAAACAAAAGTACCATGAGGAAAATTTACTGATGAGACAGTTGGCAAAGAGACTTGCAGATATTCTTGGGGAAACTGAGATCAGAGCAAGCTGCCAAATGTGGAATTTTTAGATTGCCCTTCTTCTTTTTCTTCCTAGCTTGTCTTGTGAACTGATTTTTACCTAATCATCACAATTAGAAATATGTCTTCTAAGTCCTGGGGTGCAAGATAACCTTTTCCTCAAAAACACTCAGAGATTAATTTAGGGGAATAGGGAAAAGGTCTGAATCCTGACTGTCAGTTATTGTCAGCCATGAATGATACATTGGTAACAGATACAAATCTACCCAAAAGTGAGCAGTAATTGTGCACAATGGGAGCTACAGCTGAAGTGTGTTTGTGTAAAACCTACTTGTATGTTCCAAAATGTAAAAATGTCTTATTCTGCACTACCAGGTTAATTGGAAACATGCTGTCAAAATAATTGGTTGCTTCAGTGTATGTTAGGTAGCTAAAACCCACTTGCATGCAGAGTGGTTTAGAGTGATTTCCTAAATGCAAAACCTAGCTGAAGGTATCTTGCTTTACTGATTGCCAAAAGGAGAAGCTTAGTTTAGTTCCTCACAGAAATATAACTTGGAGACCTAAACTCTTAAACAGGCAACAGTATTTCTTAAACAGTTTCTAAAAGAGTCTTGAAATTAATGACTTAATCACAATACTTTTCTACTTCGTCTGCCTCTCTGGAAATGCAGGCCTGAACAAGCTGATGTCCACTATTTACATATTCCCTTAATGTTATTAATTCCCTTGCTGATGATTCACCTTGTTCTCAAGGGTAGTTTTTAACATGTATTTTTGTAGAAGAGTGAGATCTTACTGCTTCTTGATATGGTGGTGGTTGTTGCTTTGCTCTTGCAGCTGCTTCAGCTTGCTTAACTGATTTCACAGGCTGAGGTGAGGAATGCAAAACATCTCAATTCAGACTTATGTTCTATTCTTTTAAAAGCCTTATTAAGGATGGGAGATGTAGGATGTAATTGATATTGATTAGGTCCAAATATTAGCATTTGTTGCATTTGAAATTTTTTTTATTCCTGAAGTGAATTCCTTGTACATGTACGGTAGCTGAAGCTTGCTAATCAAATTGAAACAGGCTTCATAGCCTTCAATTTCATGTTGTTGTCCACTTCAAAAGTTATCTATTGTCTTTTTATTAAGATTGAGAGCCTGGGAGGAAAATGGCAGCGGAAATTTTGCTTTTCATGTGTCAAAACAGCTCTTATCTTCAAAGCATTAGCTTTGAAAGTGTGGCTTAAATATTTACAAAGTCTTCTGGCTTGTGGTTGTTTTCTTACCAAGACAAAGTTAATTGTTGCCAGGTAACTCCCAACTCAAAAAGATATTTTGTTTTTAATTCAGATGGCTTCTTTGCTGGCTGTTGGTAGGAAGCTCATGAGAATGTCTGGTGGGACGGGGAGGGTGGGGGTTGGGAATCAGTGCACATTTTACCAAGAAGGTATTACACTAATCCCTTTTATTTAGTTGTAACTGCTCATAAGTGATTGTGAAAGAAACCTGTATGTTAAACCTTTACAAAGTAAAGAGTACTTTTGAAGCAAATACATAATTTTGTATTCTATAAAAATATAAATGTATTCTTTAGAATTGGGTTACAACTTAATTTACATTAAAAAGAAAGCCCAAGAATACTGTGATAATTTAGATTTAAGTGGCTTTTCTTCCTTTGGGAGTGAAGAAGGAAGGGAATACTAGGAACATCTTGACTTTGTCTTAAGCAGCCTACTAGCATTTCATTCCCTGATAAGAAGCTGATCTAATCCTTTCAGAGAAAAAGACTCTTGTAAAGGTGGTAGTTGACAGTTTGCAATTGCTTCATCTGGAAGAACCATTTAAATTAAAGAATATGTAAAACAAAAAGTTGCAACAAACAAGAGTGTACTAAAGTGAAGCAAAAAAAGATAAAGTTGCATTATGTAAGCTATAGTGTAGTCTAAGAGTAATTTGAACCTATGTTTGTGTTAAGAGGGCTGAAATTCAAACACTGCTTCTTTTAGCAGTCCTTTCTCATGCTAGCTGAATAACCTTTTTTAAACTGTTTTTGGGGTTTTTTTTATGCCATGAGGGAATTTGAGCTTAATATCTCATTAGAAAATACTTGTCTGCCAACAGTTTAATAGAAAAATGGGTGGAAACCTTCTAATGTTTCCTGGGATCTCATTCTAGAATATGTGCTATTAGAGTTTTGACACTGGGAATTGAGCTATAAGGAACTTCTCAATACTGGAGGTTTTGTTTAATGAAGTTGTTACAGCACTGTTTAATGTAACTGAGATATTAATCTCATAATGAACCTTTTATGGCAATTAATTCCAAAAGACATAATACAAATGAAAGTAATACTGGGTTTCACAATTGTGATGAGATCAGTCTGTTCTCTCATACATTCCTTATTAGAATCAGCATAAAGCAGTGGATCACATAATTAAGACTGTCAGGAAAATCTGTTCTACGTTGGATTGTGTAGAGACTCCTGCTATAACAGAAGCAGTAAAGAAGCTCAGGAGGGCTGTTAATCTTCCAAGGACTAAAAATTCTGAGGTAAACTTTCACACTTTAAATTGCATTCAGAGGTATGCTTTTGAACATTGATAAGTGCCATTGTATAATCTTTGGTGGTTGCAAATACCAGCAACAGTTCAGTCAGGGTTATGTCTGTGGGGTTTTATTTTACCCAGTATTTTCCATTTATTTTAACATCTTTTTGCTGTTAATGCATTAATCACTTGCTCTTGGAATCCTTTACTGTTCCAAATAGTGACCTTTTCTAAACCTAGTTTCAAAATACTATTTTCTGGTTCTGTGACTACAGCCTTGTGTCACAGCAGATGTTATTAAATCTAACTGAGGGAAACTGACAGCTAGCTTGTGCCCTCTAAAATCAGTGCAGTTATGCTTAAAGGAGGAATTCACATCATGTATTTCTGTGCAGGAGTTAAGCAAATAGCAATCACATCTTTAAACTCTTAACAGTTCATGCTTCTGCATTACTGAATATATGGATGAAAAGAAAATCTCTCAGCATGGATTTTGATGATATAACTGCCTTAAAATGAGCAGTTGACTTGAGCAGAATTTGTCTCAAGTCACATTGTCAAAAAATGCCATCAGATGGAGAAGTGTGTAAGTGAAAAAGCTAAGTAATCTTTGTAATGCTATTTCTGTTGTCCTGGTGCTTTATTAGGGTAGTGATTCATGCACTGTTCTATTCACTTTTGGCTTTATCAGTTCAGCGATGTATTTGTAATACTGAGCAGAAGTCTTGCCAAATGGAAGTCAGACCAAATCAGTGTAACTGTCTGTCACAAGAACTAAGGTTATTTCAGGGAAGTGCAGAAGACACATTGAGAAAACTTAGTGAAATACAGCACATCAGAGATTTCCTCAGTGTTTGCTTTTTGATAAGAGAAAGCTATAGAAATAGATTACAGTGTGAAAATAACTTAAAAACCACCTCATACTATCCTAGTAGAATTCTGTAGCGGGAAATCTCTAAGTCCCACGATGATGTAAGCTTCAACAGTAATGTGTATGAAGGCATACAGGATCACTTTCAGAAATGAAATTGCTGTAGGTTGGAGCCAGTTGTGTCTAAACATTACATAACATAATGCTTGATCTTTATTTTTTTAGAAGTTTTTCTAAAGTAATTGTTTTGAGGCCAAAACAGTAAAAGAACACAGCAGTCTGTCAAGTAGAAAATGGCAGGCGTAGTGCAAGTTTGGCATCCTGTTGTCCAAAAGCACTTGGACTACTTGAGAAGTATGGTGGAAACCTACAGCAGTTTTTCTGAAATGATGTGGTCTTTACTTTGCCCCCTCTCCCCATGCTTCTGAATTCTTTTTAATGAGCATGTGAAGATATTTTTGTAGTTAAAACTTAATGTTGATAAAGATGCTCAAGTAATAATACAGTGAAAGCTTAAGCAGAGCTTTCATTCTTCTGCAGCACTTGTGGCAAACGACTTTCTCTAAAGTATTAAGAACTAACTGCATTGTGTTTCTGAAATCACAAACCTAGTTTTCATAAAAATTTTATCAGAAGTTGAATTTTGCATTAAATTCCTCCCGATTAGAAGGGGGTAAGTGGTTTCTTTATCATATTTTGGCTTCAACAGTGTCCTTGCTGAGGCTAGACATTGCTGTAGCACTGTGTCATGTTTAGACTTTCAGTTTAGCAGGCCAGGAAGCAAACACAGCATCTAGTACAAAGTGACAGTACTTAGTGTTCAGTTCTCAGCTGTTTAACATTGGTTTATTCAGTAAATTTATCATAGTTCTGTCTACAATAGATACCTTAACAAATGTCAGAAACAAAAGAGCTGTTCAGACTGAAATTACTGAGTGCCATTGCTGACAGCTTCTGCTTTTATCCATAACAACCCTGACCACGTTTTATCTTACAGAAGTTAGAGTATCCTGAGGAATATTCCAATGTACTGTGTCTTTTAAGAGTTCATAAAGGTTGTTAGAATAGATAAGACTTGACAAAATCTGATCTGTTGAACTTTGTGAATAGCTGGGGCATGATACAGAAATTGTAATGCAGTTAACTCCTAAAGAACTTTGAGTAAAATGATGTGTTACATAAACCCAAATATGGGCCTATTTCACCATTTTTTAAGTACAAGGTACTTCAGAGCAATGGAAACTTCATATAGATTTCTTGGTACTGAAATTTGCTCTAACTTTACTGTGCAGGTATCCCTAAAATCCGGTGATGACACCAGCAAGAGCTCGTCTGGTGAGTAAGGTTCTTGTAGTTTATTTAAAAACTGCTTTCAGGTCGCTGTTTTAGGAAGGTGTGCATTAAAGATAAATTATAATTTAGGTTCACTTCAGCCTGAAAGCCCTCTGAAAGTGAACATAGACCAGTTAACAAAAGCAGTTGAGGCCCTTCTGCGACTCCACACGAATGTATGTAGCAGCTCTGCAGCCATTTCTCCAGAAGACAGTAAGAGTACCAAGGAAGCATGGACTGCCACAGAACATCTCCAGTTCACAATATTTGCTGCACATGGAATTTCACCTGGCTGGGTATCAAAGTGAGTAACTTACTAGGTATTAGTGTTCATCCTTTTACAGATTTTTCGTGTTTGTTTAATTTCCTTTCTTTTCCTTGTGCAGTTATGAAAAATACTACCTGATTTGTTCTCTGACCCATAATGGAAAAGATCTGTTTAAACCTGTTCAGTCCAAGAAGGTTGGCACATACAAGAGCTTCTTCTACTTGATAAAATGGGATGAACTGTAAGTGACTTCAGCATGTTAAAATTCCATAAATATTTTCATTTAGCTAGTACCTGTTTAGCTAGCTGATGAATACAGTCATTCAAGCAACTCTTGTTTCCAATTGCATTTGAAGTGTTGCAAGTCTTTGCAACACACAACAGTGTGTGAGACTTGCTGACCAAAATCATAAATATTTTCCCAAGTGGCATTTCACTACGTGTTTTAAAAGTGGGAATGGAAGTGCTGGACAAGAGTTCTGTGCTCATGTGTTTGTGGTGTATGACTGTAAGGAGTCAGGAAGGTCATAGCATTCCTTGTAAAGGAAGCTTGTGCTGCTTAAAGAAGGATGAATGAAGCTTACTTATAAGCATTATTACACCCTAACATCTTTGTGTCTGAATTTAAACATCTCATTCTATAAAAACAGCAGATGCATCAGTGCTTGAGTATCTGTCTATACTCTGAGACTGTCTGTTTTGAGCTACTACACATTCTCTTTGTGGGGCAGGGGAAGAGTGTAGAAAGGAAGAAGGAGGGGCATATAGAGAAGAGGGGGAGATGGTGAGTGTTATCTGATAACCAACAGGGGAAAAGATTTTCTGATATTTATGCACAGCTTACTCTTTTCTACCTAATAGTTATCAGGTAGCCTGTCATAACTGGAGCATCAGGTCAGATCCACGTTGCGCTGTATCTGTTTTCCTGACTTGTTAAAGGTCAGAGATAGACCCTTAGGAATACCCTGAAAGTCTTCAGTGTCAAAGTATTTCAGACCAGGAATGAGTTTCAGGTTCTAGAATACCTGCCTTCAGAGAGCATTCTAGCTAGTTTTTTTTTCCACTTTTATTTGGGTGGGAAACTATTTTCATCTGACTATAAATCTCAGAGATGGGAATTCAGCTAACATGGACTCGTGTATGTCCTCATAGGGAGCAGAGTAGGAAGACTGGTTATGCGGGACAGTGCGGTTTTGTGTAAGGATTGTGATTTTAATACACGAAGGTTTTATGTATGGAATGTGATTGTAATACATGAAGGTTTGTTCCAAAGTGGCTGTTGTACAGAAATGTAATTTATCAGGTTTTTCAAATGATTGGTACAGGAGATAAAGTGGAAATGCAGCTCTTGTTCGTCAGTGTTAACTAACTTTTTGAAAGCAAGAGGCTTTAGTGGATTGTCTGGGTAACCCTGTGACTTACTGGCAACTGCACTTTACCGGACTGACTTATTTTCTAATACTTCTATTTTCCAGAATAATCTTCCCCATCCAGATTTCACAGCTGCCTTTGGAATCTATCTTATGTCTGACATTGTTTGGAATACTAAATCAAAGTAGTGGGAGTTCTCCTGACTCAAACAAGCAGAGAAAGGGCCCAGAAATTTTGGGTCAGGTTTCCCTACCTCTTTTTGACTTCAGGCGGTAAGTATCCAAAATATGGGTAAGATCATTAATGTGATTTAGTCTATTTGAAGCTTACTCCACTCCCATAGCTGTAGAAACTGCTTGTCTGCCACTGAACATAGTAGTAGGGCATGAGAAAGGTAAGAATCATAAGCTATATTGTTATTCTGAACATCAGTGGGGAAATACTTACCGTAGCTATTTACTTATTTCTGCAGAATAAATCCATACTCAGTTTTAATTATCCTCCTGTACCATACTAATGCTTTAGAACTGCTTCCTTGTAGTGACCTCTGGTCTTTTCCAGATAGTATTTTCATAACTGATTTCTTGTTGAAGTAAAGAAACTGTGTCACTTACACCTGTACATGCTTTTTTCCTCAGGTTGTTAACTCGTGGGACTAAACTTTTGTACCTCTGGACCTCATCCCATCCACAGCATGCATCAGGGATGACCAGTAAGAAAGGAAACATGGAAAGGATAGTATTGCAGGTTGTGTATAATACTGACTTTATCTGACTGTGTTTTGTTTGAATATTGTGACTTCAAATCTTGCATGAGTGGTGATAGATAAATGAATGGTTTGGGGAGAGTGTAAATATTGCCAAGTCATATTTGAAAGCAAGCGTGTAAGTAATTACAAGCTTTAAGGGCAAAGAGTAACAAGCTGTCTTGAGTGTTTATAGGTCAGTTATTGAATCCCTATCTTGGGGAAAGAACTGGGAGGTGCCTTGGTAGTACAGACTATCAGAACTGGGAGAGAACTTCTTAGAAAAGCAATCTATAAAAATGTATGCCAAGATGGGAGTTCAGACCCAAACAATAGCAATTCTAGTTTCTTTACAGAACATAAGCACCTCTCATTCTAAATGCAGTGTCCAAATTTCACTTGGAAGAGAAGGGAGCTTTTTCAGCATGGCTTTGCATGGTCAGTGACTGTTCTTAACTTAAGGACTTGCATCATCTGTTTTTTTCTTGTTTCTTTAGATTGACTTCCCATCCCATGCTTTTGATATTGAATATAAAATTCCTCAAGCTTCAAAGACTACTGTGCATCATTCCATGGAAACATTAGAGAAACCAGTGAGAGAACGTCTCCTTGCCATTCTCTCCAAGGATAGCACTCTTGGGTATGTTCACCTTTTTCTAGCCATAGTCTCTCTGTACAGGACAATTTGTGGCTAAGGTATGGAACGCTTATTTATTCTGAATTGTCTTGAACGTGGCTTTAGTATATTTTGAAGACATGTGGAGAGCTAAACAAGAGATTGAGTTAAACTTGCAAAGTAACGGTGCTGACATAATGACTTTACATGTGCTTTCCATGGCTATGTCTTCTCTGTTCCTGCTTGGCAGTTCTTCAGTTACAGGGAACAAGGACAATTTCAACAGTGGTTGTTCACATGTTCTAGAAGGTTTTCTGCACCAAACTAACAATAATATTTAGGTTTATTTCAGATTATACTAAAAGTTACTTTTGTCCTGTCCAAATTATAACTTTGAACAACTGTTCTCATAATGCTGAAGGCTTTTTCTTTTTTTTCTTCTCATTTTGTCTTTGTGGCAGAAATAGCTGTTTTAATTTAATTCTATTTTGTCTGTCATATTATCTGTATGTATATAATGACCAGCAATATTTGGGTTAATCAGGTGATGGTGTGTAATATGCATTATAAACACAACTGCTTTTGTCTGCAGGCTATCCAAAGAAGATAAAGAATTTTTGTGGGAGAAGAGACATTATTGTCATAGCCATACAAGTAGCCTACTAAAAATATTGGTTAGTGCTCCTCACTGGGACTGGGCAAGTCTTCCAGAAATATATTCATTACTTCAGCAGTGGCCTCCTTTATCACCATTAGCTGCACTGGAACTACTTGATTCAAAGTAAGAAAAACAATACAAACAAGTTCTTTTTGTGTGTTGTGCATTAAATGGCTACTCTTCAGTTGAAGATTCTGAATGGAATTCTTGAGGAAAACATTGCTGAATTTCTTGTAGCAGAAAGGTACTTTATTCAAGTAGGCTCAGCCTATTCCAGTAGGCTCAGCCAAGTTATGTAGTGAATGAATAGCAAGAGTGGTTAGGATTCTGACATCTGATCAGTGACAGGAGAGCCAGCTATAGCCAAGCTGTCAAGACTGACATTTGGAGGGATGAGTATGCTTGTCATAAACACACACATTTGCACCTTAGGTAACGAAGGGCCTCAAATTTGTAGGTCCATTATTGAGCTATTAAGAATTTCATACTGGTTCTTTTGTATCTAGCTGATGGAAAACAAAAACAATAGAAAACAAAACCAAATGAAACCCCCCAAACCAAACAAACCCCAACAACTACAACAGCAACATACTCCCCACATGAACAGAATAAGCTTCATGTGGATTTGTGGTGACTTTCTAGGTTTGCTGATCAGGAAGTACGAAATACAGCTGTGAACTGGATAGAGACGTTAAGTGATGATGAGTTAACAGATTTCCTCCCTCAGTTTGTGCAGGTAAGACCTTCTGCCTACACTGAGTTTATTTGATCTTGGAAACCCAAAGGAATTGCTGATAGCAGAAGTGCAATGGCATGTCTCCATGCTTAATAACCTTAATGCATGGTATGGAAAACAATTGAATAAATAATCACCCTGTGCCTGTTCTGTGGATATGTGGTGATTCTGTTTGTGCATTAGTCATAAGAACTTCATCTTTGTGCATAATTACATCCAGGCATGAGCATGATTTTTTTTCTTTTGTATTTAGGCATTGAAATATGAAACCTACCTTGACAGTGCTCTTGTCAAATTTCTTTTGGCTCGGGCACTGGGAAGCATTCGAGTAGCACACTACCTATATTGGTAAGATGTTTTTTGTTCCATTGTTGGTGTAACGTTTACTCTAAGATTAGTATTTCCAGAACAGATAGTCTTTCTTAATATCATAATCAATTGCCATAAATGTTACAAATGAAGAATACACAAAATGTAGGTCTTGGTTTTAATGCAAAAGTAGGTAGTGCCTCTAGGAGGCACAAATGTCTTTCATTTTCGGTTTTCTGTGTCAGTAACTTCACACATGTATAGTACTGATTCAACTAAAATATTTTCATGTCTTAGCATTGCATTGTTTGCCATATTTTCCTTAGGAAAATTTAACTTGAATCCTCTCTTTCAGGCTTCTTAAGGATACACTGTATGATACAAAGTTTGGTGTAAGGTATGAGCACATTCTTGGAGCTTTTCTTTCAGTCTGTGGAAAAAGGCTGAGGGAAGAGCTTGAGAAACAGACCAGACTGGTGCAGC
The DNA here is from genome assembly GCF_026170545.1 of Melanerpes formicivorus. NCBI lineage: Eukaryota > Metazoa > Chordata > Aves > Piciformes > Picidae > Melanerpes > Melanerpes formicivorus. Next base: position 10,945,977 of record NW_027142368.1, on the reverse strand, counting down.
TTTTTGGAATGGTAGCAGAAAAAGTAAAGCAAACAAGTGGATCTGCTCGGCAGGTGTGTATAAATTATTAATATTCTTTAGGAAGATTAGGCTGAGTGTACCCTAAAAAAATCCACTCAAATGCATTTTCAGTCCTGTTATGCAGGAATGTCTATGAATCTGTTACTCTGCATTTTAACAAGATGATGGCTTAATTAAGTTTTGTCAAATCTGTTATCATCTGACACATAAAATAGTGTGAGGTGACAGGGTAAGAAAATAGGAAGGTTTCTCTGTACACTAAACTGGAAATGGATTTAAACCTATTGCTGCTGAAGAAGATTCCATTATACAAGAGAATGAGATATCTCTTTATATGCTAATAATAGGAATTTACAGTGTGATAGAGTGGGATGCTGTCATCTGATTCTGTCAAAAAACCTCACAGGCTTGTCTGATATTAATGTTTTCTGCTAAGCTTATGTGTTTTTAATAGTTAAACCAGCAGTTTTAATTTCTAGCATTCTGTTGACACCAAGGAGTTAAAACACTGGCTTCAGGGTAACTTTGTCCAGAAGTTTTCAGCAGTTGCTGCAGATAAGAAATTGTCAGCTGAATTTTTTTGTTTGCTTGCAGGCTGCCTTGCAAAATGGTATGGAACGCGTGCAGTTATTTTTCTTGAAGAACAAATGTCGTTTGCCTCTCAATCCCAGTCTTGTGGCAAAAGAGCTAAATATTAAGGTACTGCACACCCAGAGTTTCAAAACTTTTTTTGTAAAGAGATATATATATAGGCAAAGCTTTTATAAATATAACCCAAAAAAATTGCGACACTCAAAAGCTCTTTACGTGGAGAAGGTTTTACTTAAAAATTCAGATGGGACAAGGCAGTGAAACTAGCTGAGCAAAGACAAAATTTACACATATGTTTTTGTAAAACCAATGAAACTACTTGTATTAAAATGCATATTTCTAATAACTTGTTTCTTCAGGCCCTGCCTATTTTGAGATAACAATTCCTGGTTATAGTAAAAGCAGAGGACTATTCAACATGCATGAAAAAGTTCTGTTTGTAGTAGTAATGAAAAATAGAGCACATCTATAAAGCTCAAGCAATGAGTACAGAGGTGAAATACCTCTTATTATTTGTGTCCAGGAGATGCAGTGCATTCAGAGGCAGACAGTAGCTTTATTTGATTGTGAAGGTTCAGCAAGAGAAGCAGGTAAATTAGTTTTCCAGAACTCTGCAAGATTTGACAATATCTGCTCAACACATTCTTGAGTATATCATCATGCATGACTGAAAATCTAAAGGTCTGTGAACAATGAATACAATCCCATGTGGGAAGTGGTGGTTCATCTTGCTTTCCTTGTCTGCTCTATTAAGTCATGAGTATGTATTTGAAAGCAGATAGGAGAACAATACTGTGAAACATTCAAGTAGTCTTTTATAATATATTCTAAGTTTCAAAGAAAGCTGCTGATAAAATATTTATCTACTTTATTACTCTTATTTTCAGAATGTATCAAACATCACTGTGCAGCACTATTGGCTTTTGTACAAGAATTCAGCAAATAACAGCCAAAGGGCCCTTTATTCAAAGGAAGCTCGTATTTGCCATAGTTACAGTGTTGGGAAATCTGAATAGGCACATTGTGTGTCAAACCTGCTCGTTGTCAGAACGTCTTGTTTTCTGGTTTAGCAGGAATAGTCCTTTTTGAGTATTAACCCTGGATCTACTTGCAGGCATGTTCGTTCTTCAGCTCCAACGCAGTACCACTGAAAGTTGCACTGATAAACGCAGACCCTCTAGGTGAAGAAATTAATGTGATGTTTAAGGTAGGCCTTACCTGTGTGTATGAATTAAAAAAGCTGAATGATACTCACTATTTCATTAGTATCAGTTAACTTTAGACCAATAAGCATGTTTATTTTTTGAGTTTGCTTCTCTGTATCTAGAAACCAACATCTGAACAGATTTTAAAACAAAGTGTATACTACATTTGAGTGCTTAAATGTAGCCTCTCTTTTTAAGTGCATAGCTATGAGGAATTAAGTAGCACAGTGTATCACTTCCTAGAAATGTAAAACAATTACCATCTCTGAAGTTTAGTTTTGCTGAAAGCATGTTGTGTTTCTATTTAACTTGATTTTTTGCTTTGGAAGGTTGGAGAAGATCTGCGACAAGACATGCTGGCTTTACAAATGATCAAGATTATGGATAAGATCTGGCTGCAGGAGGGCCTGGATCTTCGGATGGTTATCTTCAAATGTCTCTCAACTGGAAAAGACCGAGGTACAAGAGCAGATGATCTTTGCTCCCCCACTTCAATTCCTCATCATACTGATAGTGAAAAAATTCTGTGCAGAGGCAAGTCCAAGAAACAGTTGAAGGCCAGAAGCCTTCTATACAAGGAATTTCAGTACTCAGGAGTATGGGAAGTTAAATTACTCTGAATTTCCTGGTGGCTGAGTTGCATTTACATGTGTTTCTTCTCTTGAGTACTGAGTGTCCTAACTGTTCTGATGTCAGGCAACAGTGGTACAAAGAAGTAGATGTAATGATAAAATCTAAGGTGCAACTGCTGTCCTGATTCTGAATGTTTAGTTATAGTGGAAGAAAGTATTCGAGTTACAACTGCATTTTTAAGGTATTGGGAATCTGCTGTGCTTGAGCCAAGGAGTATAATTCATGTACTGACATGTGTGAAAAGAAGAAAAATGTGATGCCACACACGCTATCCCCCAGAAGATGTGTCATATGCTGGTAAAAGTCCTTGGGAATATGAGGCTGTCTTTGAAACTATATCACTGAACTCTTAAGTTTGAGTGTAAATACTTCCCTGCACCTTGAATGTGCTTTTCACTAGTTTTTACTGATTTTCTAGAGCTAGCCAGTAGCAGCTACGGGATCTTTAAGAGAATAAATGATGACTAACTTATTTCTTTAGTCAGATGATAGAACAGTGTGATTAAAACTATTAAATACATGGAAACACAGGAAATTTAGATTGGGAAAATGAAGGAAAAAGCTTCTATTTATGTGAGACTTGCTTTTTAGAGAAACAGATGGCTTATCTTCTACTTTGAACGATGATTGCACAGCATGTTAAACTTTATTTTTTCCTTACTGCTGCTGATAGTATTCCTAAATTACTTCAAGGATTAAAGTGAAAAAGAAAATATTAAAAATTTGCCTTGAATAGCTCTTGCCAAGACAGAAGTGAAATCTCATCAAATAAATGTTTTTCTTTTACAATTTGGCTATAAAATTGTTTTCAGTAAATGATATCTCCAAAATAAGGCCACATGTAAAGCCCACAGCCTTATTTCTCGAGTAACAGTCTGGTCTGTTTCAACACTGAGCAGCAGTTGAAGTTAAGCAAGTGTCAGGGTATGGCAAATGTCAGCATCAAAATATTTTGCAGTTGTTGCTGATAGACCAAGACCAGTTTAGGTATTAGAAAGTAATTATTCCAAGTATGATTTATATGTGCATTCTAGCAACCACAACTAATTGTAGTAAAGTAAGCCTAACTTCTTTCATTATATTTTATACAAAGGCATGGTAGAGCTTGTTCCTGCTTCAGAAACACTTAGGAAAATTCAAGTGGAATATGGAGTGACAGGTTCTTTTAAAGACAAGCCTCTGGCAGAATGGTTGAGAAAGTATAATCCTACAGAGGAGGAATATGAAAAGGTAATTTCTTTTAGTGGTGTTCTTTTTTGAAGATTTTTTTTTTTTTAAAAGAGGATAAATAATATCTTATGAAAGAACTAAATCCTTATGGCAGATCTTCCTTTGACATTTTTGTTATGTATCTTTAGGAAATTGATATTTTATTGTTTTTGATAACTGAAAAAGTGAAAATCGCTTGTGTAACTAACAAGGAGCCAGGTGTATTCTCAAGATTCACATGAAGGGTATTTATTGGATATAGACAATATGCTCTTCAAACTTAAGATAGAGTGGAATAGTAAATGGTCTTAATTGTACTGCAGGAGCACTGGATTCTTCTCATGCAAGCACACGGGATTCCAAAAATCAAATGTTTTCCTTTGGCTTCAAATCTGTTCCAGGACATTGGAAAAATAAGTCTTGTAGCCTTTTCCCTGCTAAAATGTTTGTTTGTTTTGCAGTTTGACTTCAATCCCTCTTTTTCATTTACTTATAGAACAAACCAACATTTTTTGGTGGATATTGGGATCTCTAAAGATATTTGTTAAAGCTACCTGTTTGAAGAACGTTAGTTTGGAAAAAGAGGCAAATTTTAGGAGATGTCCCATCTGGCTTGGATTTTACCTATGTTAAAGTTGGTTGTTGAATGCAGGAATGCCGTTTTCCCACTGAACCTTGATCTCAATTCACTTTTTTTCTGTCCCTCCCAGGCTTCAGAAAACTTCATTTACTCTTGTGCAGGATGCTGTGTAGCTACTTACGTCCTGGGAATTTGTGACCGCCACAACGATAACATAATGCTCCGAAACACAGGGCACATGTTTCACATTGACTTCGGGAAGTTTTTGGGTCATGCACAAATGTTTGGTAGCTTTAAAAGGTATTTTATGTAGCTGAGCAATATAGGCCATGAAGTGATTTTTAGTATATTTGTATAAGCATTATAATTCTATGCACTAACTTCTACATTCCTGTTATCTGCTGTTCTCATGAAGTCAGTATCTTCCAATTTAACCACAGTGCTTCCAGAATGCATACAGATTTACTTGTATGCAATTAATTCTGAAAAGGCTTCAGCTTCCTATTACCATATTATCTCTGGAACTGTTTTAAGTCAAAACACACTGGCATAGCTTTCAAATAAAATTGCTGTTCTAGCTACTGGTGAGGAGAAAAAAGGAGTCTGGTCTCCTAAACATAATTTAACTTCAGTGCTTCCGAACTGCATTCATTCATTCCTAAAGAGCTTTGTGCCTTACACACTTGGCAAATCTCAATGGGAATTTCTTTACAGTAGTTATGAAAGGCAAGTATTTTGGTACAGGAAAAGATTAATGTAATTTTGTATTGACATTTGAGAGCCTTCCATCTAACACAAATCTATCTGTCATACCTTTCTGTAGCAGCATGTGTGGAAAAAGTTTCAGCTTCTTAGCAGTTAAGTATTGTATGCTTGTTAGTTAAAGTTTATAACCAAATGAGAAATAGAGTGCCAGAACCTTTACTTCCTTTGGACATCTGAGTGAGAAACAAAGGAGAAACAAAGTGAGAAACAAAGGCTTTGGCTCATAAAAACAGTAATGAATGTCAACACTACAGAAGAGTGAACAACAAGTTTGTATTTACTACTCTTCTGTGTAGGGGAAGATAATTTATATCCAGGGCAGAGGAGTTATGCTATAGTTGAGTGATAACATAGTTACTACATTTATTTTGGTGTGTTATGGATTCCAGAAATGAGGGATGGAAGGCATTTTAAGGTACCTGCCCTCTTAAGTGTTGCTGAAGGAGATCTGCTGTAGGTCCAGTACCAGGTGAACGTGCAGGGAATCTGAGATAGCACTAAGATCCCAACCCCAAAAAAGTAAAATGTCATTAATGGATTGTAAAATGGATTAGTGGGTGAGGATGGCGGGGGGGGGGGGGAGGAAGCACAAGACAAATTAACAAACCTTGTAATGAAGTTATAAATCCTGTGTTCTTTGTCCAGGGATCGAGCTCCTTTTGTGCTAACATCAGATATGGCTTACGTCATTAATGGTGGTGAAAAGCCCACAATTCGCTTTCAGTTGTTTGTGGATCTCTGTTGTCAAGCTTACAATTTGATAAGAAAACATGCAAACCTCTTCCTTAACCTGCTGTCTTTGGTAATCATTTTATTAAATTCCCTTAAATCTCAATAGATCTCTCATGTTGGATTGTATTAAAAGCTGTGCTTTTTATGCTACCAAAATGCTTAATGCATGCACTGAAAAGCCAGAACTACTTTTTAGGCAGGCTGCATTTGGATTTCTTTTAAGTGGTTGGTTTTTACTATTTACCTGTTTCCTGAGAATTTAAAATGATACCCTAGATTGTGCTGCAGAATGTTTTAGCTGCTTTTAACTCAGCAGAAATGGTGAAGGGAGTAATTACTAATGGTTGGCTATTGCAGTTGCATTTAGCAAGCTAGTACAGTGTCAAATTAATTTGGTCTAAGGCTTTTTAATTATTTCAGTGTGAAATTATACTGTTTTTATTGCATGAAATCTGTAAAATCCTGCAGATGCTTTCTTCTGGATTACCAGAACTAAGTGGGGTTCAAGACTTGAAGTATGTCCAGGATGCTCTTCAGCCCCAAACGACAGATGCAGAAGCGACAATTTTCTTTACAAGGTACTGGATAAGTGCAAATTAAAATACCTGCCAGCACCATCCTCTTCATGGGAGCTTTCTGCTATGAGAAAATACATTTGTAAACATGTCTGTATAAGTTGAGTAGTTACACTGTAGAATCATAAAATATTGGATAACCAGTGAACTACATAAATAAGATCAGTTTCCTGTAAGCTTAAAGCTTGTGCTGAAATGCTTTGCCTTTAAGAGTAACTGTGCAAGAATTTTGTTTGATATAGTGAGAGCAGATCATTGTTTGCCTGTTTGACCCTTGCACTTTGAATACATCCTGAATTGTTTAATAGGGGTGTAAGATTCCATGATTCCATATGATGGGAACCTTGTAATGTGTGTGAAGAAGTTCTCTCTTCCAAGAAGTGCTTTTGCACACTGGGAAGGGAGGGATGACACTCCAGTAGGAAGTGGGAGTGCATATACAGCATAACTGAGTTGTTGCTCCAGGTTACAAAATATGCTGTGGTGCATACTTTTAAAAATGTGAAACTTTTTTACAAACTCTGGAAAGACTTCACTTCTTGGAGAGCAACCTTGCTTTTAAACTTTCAGTTTAAAACCTGTTTGTCAGTAAGAAATTGAGGTTTATTTTTTCTTAGACTTCCCTAGTTCTGCCAACGAAGCAGCCTGTTGTGCACCATGACGTGCTCTAGTATTTCATGTTATTTTTTCTTTTATAGGTTGATTGAATCAAGTCTGGGAAGTGTTGCCACGAAGTTTAATTTCTTCATTCACAATTTGGCTCAGCTGCGTTTCTCAGGTCTTCCTTCGAACGATGAACCCATCCTCTCATTTTCTGCTAAAACATACTCTCTTAAGCAGGATGGACGAATTAAACAAGTGTCTGTGTTTACATATCAGAAGAGATATAACCCAGATAAACATTATGTAAGTATGTGGAGTCTGTTTCCATTCACTGAACTTACTGTGCATTTTGTTGCAAGAGGATACATTCTCCTTCTTGCCATAAGTTCAGTACTTAATCACACAAAATTAATCCAAGGAAAGCTTCTCTTTTTTAGCCTTAAGTAGCTAGCTTTGGGGTAGACAACTAGGTCCCCTGCACAGACAGGGATTTAGTAAATACAGCTATAGTTATGTGTTCAGTTGGGCACTAATTTCAGATTTAGGGTGAGGTGTAGAGTTTTCTGAAGTCTGACTGCACTGGCTATAATGGGACCCTAGGAACACTTTAACAGTGTTGACACCCAAAACTAAGCTCTGCTCTGGATGCCTGCAAAGTAAAAACAAAACCTATAACTGAAAACTAGATAGGACTGGGTCTGCTTTCTTATTTCCTGGGAAAGAACAAGGCTGGTTTGGCTCTGGGTGGGCTGGAGTTATCTTTCTTCATAGCAGCTGGTGCTTTGGCTGCTGCTGAGCAGTGCTTGTGCAGTGTCAAGCCTTTCTCTTTTTCTTCTACTTTCTCCTGTACCCCCTTCACTAAGTGGGCTGTGGGTGGCCAAGGAGCAGGGACAGCTGACCCACACTGGCCAAATCGATTCTGCATTGCATACAGTGTCATGCTCAAAAATAAAAACTGTCACTGTGGGGACAGGGAAAGCAGATGTTGTCTTTCAAGGTGGCTGCTGCTTGGGAACTCGCTGGGCATGAGTCTGCTTGTGGGAGGTGGAGAGTGATTGTCTTTGCGTCACCTCCGCTCCCAAGGACTGTCTTTATCTCAACCCACACGTCTTCTCGCTTTTGCTCTTATTCTCTGTCCCATTGGCGAGGGGGTGGTAGTGAGCAAGCAGCTGCGTGGGTGCTTAGCTGCTGGCCAAGGGAAACCAACCACAGGAGTGCTACAGGACAGACTGGTATTTTTAGCATCCAATAGTAGTCTTCAAAATGAAGGCACTTCAAAAAAATCGAGAAGGAAGCAGAGAAGGCAGAAGTAGTATTGGAGGAGATGGGTTTTAAATATGGGGATTTGAGTCATGTTTGTGTGCTTATGTAGCTGCCTTCTGAAAAACTGCTTCTTCCTGAACAGGAGTCATTAAATTGAACACTTTCTGGTTTTGTTCTGACCTTCCATTAGAGGTCAGTTTGCTCCTCCTAAGAGCCTTATTTACTGTATTAATGCACCCACACTTATAGTCAGACTACAGTTTACTTTCAGCATTTTGATCTGGGTTACACTTCAGGACTTGCATTAATATTTTTATTTCTATGATGATGTGCAACTATCTTCAGGGGTTTATTTTATTTTTCTACTGCTATTTGTTGGCCTAGAATGGTCAACTCCAGTTATATCTAAGTTCTTTAAGAAGTGTTCTGTATTCAAATGCACATCTCTTTCCACAATGTATTTGCTGTAAATGTCTTAATCTGTTAAGACACCAGCTAAGAAAGGTGGAACAAAGCTGCATAATGCTAAAAGAGCTTTGTGATGAATCACTGTATTGTAAGTGTTTAAGCACTCCTGTTCTAAGTCAAAACAGCCTCTTTAACAAAACTCTTAAGGTTATGTAGTCTCCTTAGGTCTAGACTTTTTAAATCTCTTCCCAGTTACACACTTACAGAGTATGCATTTAACTCATCTGCCCATAAAATGTGTCCACTGAATAAACATTTCCCTTTCACAATAATGTCAATAACTGCCTCCTAGGAGTGTACTCCCAGTAGTTTTAAAAATTCCTTGTATATAATACAGGATGCTTGTATCTGCCCACCAAATGATCACTTAAGTGGAATCCTTTAGAATCTTGATTTAGATTGGGGGAAAAAAATAATTTGGCATTAGTTTCCTCCACTTGAAAAGTTTTGTGGTAGTGCTGACTCCAGAGGTACATGTCTGGATGTGATCCTGTACTGATGTAGGCAACATTTTGTACACATGCTATACAGTTTGAATTTAAAGTGAAGCTTAAAAGGGAAAATGTGGACAGTTTAGCCTTAACTACCTTTATTCCCCTGTCAGAAGCAGATCTGTGTTATGGGAAGATCGTGGGATGCTACTTTACATTACAGTAGGGCTACTTATAATTCTACTATAAAATGCAAATAGTGTTGCTGAGATATGTCTACAGGAGGATTATTGTAGTAGGAAGAGTTAATTGTTGACAAAATTATATTGTTGCATCAATTCTCAAATACTCTTACTACTTTTATCTTTGTGGTTTTGTGTTTTGGGCAGATCTATGTAGTGAGAGTTTTGAGGGAAGGGCAAGTTGAACCAACTTTTGTCTTCCGAACATTTGATGAGTTCCAGGAGCTCCACAACAAGCTTGGCATTCTCTTTCCTCTTTGGAAGTTACCAGGGTATGTTCCTAACTCACTCATCACTATTGTAACAGAAGCAACAATGCTACTCCCAGCTGGCTGGAGGCAAAAAGTAGCTTGAAATGGAGACAAAACTGGCAGGGGCCAACTAGACCTCAAAGTTGGCAATTAAGAGAGAAGACTGTTGTCTCGAACGTTCAAGGAGAGCCAGAGGAGCAACTCAGTGTCTAATCTGTGTCATATCACATACAACAATGACCTATAAATGTTTCTTTGCCTGTCTGTAATGCCATTACTTATTAGCATGCTGTGTTTCTACTCGTGGCTGACATAAAAAATTGGATGCCAGCACTTAGGATGGAAATGACAGTGAAATCTAACTGTACTTTAAACTGTGGAGAAGTTAACTGAAAAGTACCTTGTTCTTCCCTTGCAGCTTTCCTAATAAGATGGTTCTGGGGAGAACACACATAAAAGATGTAGCAGCTAAAAGAAAAGTGGAGCTCAACAGCTACATACAGAGTCTGATGAACAGTTCTTCAGAGGTGGCAGAAGTGAGTTGAAATAAGCAAATCCAATGCAAGTTGTCAGGTTTTAGTGCTTGTTAACACTTAAACTAACATGTAACCTTTCTTCCAAATTTAGTGTGATCTTGTTTATACCTTTTTCCATCCATTACTTCGTGATGACAAAGTGGAAGGAATAGATGGAATAGCCAGACCTACAGGTAGGTAATGGTTTGGGGGGATGTTTATAAATTGGATGACTGCAGTGTGACATCTTTGCAGTGTGGGTGGTTTATTTTTTTTAAAGTCCTTTTTAGTTAACTGTAGTTTTCCTTCATTGAAAATTTTGCTTCACTGTCTTTCCAGACGTGCCTGCACAGTTTCAAGGAAATTAAAAAGATAATACCAAAAGTTGCAACAATATATGTGATTATTTGGGCTTGCTTATGGCTTAATTAAATTATTTAAGTTTTAACTTAAAACTCCAAGCACACAGGAGAGTGCAAAAATCTTGAAAACCCATGAGCTTGCCCCTCTTATTAGGGATCTAAAAATAAAATCAGAAACTGAACTTGGTCTAAGGCTTGTATTTTTTTTCCCCATACAGAATTCAGTGTAGCACTGCTGAAAATGTACAAATATTACACAGGAAATAATTGTGTTTTTTTTCAGATGCAAGTCCATCAAGTCCTACCTCAGGCAAAGTGGGAGGAGAAGTGAAGCTATCCATATCATATAGAAACAGCACTCTATTTATCATGGTGATGCACATTAAGGACCTGGTAAGTAGAGGTGCTGAGCTCACTGCCAAATACTGTTTCTGTTTTGTCAATTACCTTTTTGTCTTAGATTGATGCAGGAATGGTGGAACTGTTTCTCTTCATCCAGTTTTTCCAACTGTCAATGGAATTAACTGCAGTTCTTGGTTAGGTTGATTTCAAAGTCTAGATCCTTGACAAAAAAATACTCAAATAGCTATGCACTAACAAGTTGTCTGATTTGTCTTGGTTTTGGCTTGTAGGTTACAGAGGATGGTGCAGATCCAAATCCCTATGTGAAAACATACTTACTCCCAGATGCACACAAAACTTCCAAACGCAAAACCAAAATCTCCCGCAAGACAAGAAATCCAACCTTCAATGAAATGGCAAGTAAAAATTCATGCAGTAACTCCCTAGGGTGTGCTATTGTCTCTTTTTCTAAGCAGTAATTAAAATGTTGCCTAAATGACAAAAAAAAAAAAGCCTGCAAAACTATATAAATGGAAAAGGAACTTAGTTTCAAAAACATTGTGCCTTATTTAAAAAACAAATCTAAAAAGTAAGCAATGAACCAGACAGAACTCCCCTCAAAACATCTCAAAGCAACTGAGGAGTAGCTAAGTGTACTATTGCAAGTAAGCAGAAATTTCTCAGACTGATTCTGAGGAGTGATGGAGAGAAAGTCTGGTCCTTCTAAACACTGGCCTTTGGGAGCACAAAATAAAATCAATGTACTTCAGACAAACTGAATGGTCATAGTGTGTAGTTAAGACATATGTCAGTGGCTAAGTCAGAAGAACGGGCAACTGCTGTGATTTCATCTGGGTAACAAAAAAAATCTTGCCTTTTACCTTCTAGCTTGTGTACAGTGGATATAGCATGGAGATGCTGAAACAGAGAGAACTTCAGCTGAGTGTGCTCAGTGCAGAATCGTTACGTGAGAACTTTTTCTTGGGTGGAATTACACTCTCACTAAAGGACTTCAATTTGAGCAAGGAGACTGTTAACTGGTATCGACTAACTGCAGTTCCCTATCTGTGAACTTATTTCTACACCTGAGTAAGACCAGAAAAATTGTATTCACTCATGCTTTGTGCATCTTCCTACTTGAAGATAACTTGTACATCTTAAAATAAGAGAGAACCTGCATTTCAACAGATACATTGGACCAACAGTCATGTAGCCTAATTTGAAGGATTTCTGGAAAATCTGGTTTATGCTTACGTGATGTTACCAAGGCATCACTGTAGATGTTTCAGAGTTGTGGGTAAAGGAAGGGGTTTTTAAACCATCCATGAAAATGAGATGACCAGTTTGACCATGCTGGTTGGCTAAACCATAACTTACCTGTTAGGCCTGTGGATATAGTGCATTTTTGCTTTTAATTTTTGTTGCCGATGCGGTGTCATCCATGGCATGATGCTGGAGAACATCAAACAAATTACCTGGTTTAGGATTACATGCCCACTACTAACTAGACACTACAGAAGCAGTGATAGATAAAATTTTGGTGGCTTCACACACAGCTGTAGAAATGAAGGCTGAAGGGCTGGAAAAAATCCTTAGTGTTGCATTTAATCCCAGATTCACGCTTCCCTAAGATTTATTGGAGTGAGTGCCAATAATGGAAGTTGTAAATAACGGTGCCTTACAATTCAATGCTTCTCTTTTACCTCATTTCTGGTATTTAAATATGTATACATGTTAACTTTCAGCCCCTTAAAAAGGGGAAATGTTCTCATATTTGATACCTTGCAGGTCCTACTGGAAGTCTTTTCCTGAGATGCGTTACTTAGAAGTAACATCACTTTTACTTATCATTGTACCTAGTGCAACTTAAGTGTTTTCTACCCCATCTTCTATCCATGATCTCCAAGAACTGAACGAAGACTGGCTGAACGTGGTGCTGTAGGAAATGTGCCCAGCTTCTCAGTGTTGTGAAATGTCTGAACTTCTAAATACTGCAGTGATTACTTGTGGAACAGATTCAGACACTAAATCCAAAGTGACATTTGTAGCTGTACCCTCAGGTAAAGGCACAACTGCTGAATGAATTGCTAGTCAAAAGTGAGTTGCATTAACAGAGCCTTGAGGGAGGAACTTGGTGTCTTTTTGGCTTTTAACAGTTCATAGCAATACTGTTTCTCACTCCACTAAGCATTAATTCCACTAAAAATACTTCACTCCAAGGGACATGAGATTTGAACTATATTGTGACAGTGGAGTACAAATGTCCCTTACTATCTCCTATTAACACAACTGGTTACTTCATTGGGTGTTTTTGCACTGCAGGTGTAGCCTTTTTATTTACCTTACTCTGTGCTTAGGATGATTATGTTCTGTCTAAACAAAGATGTGAAGCTGTGCACTTTTCTTTAGTACTAAATCTTGAAGCAAGACAAACTATCACCACTGATTATGCCTAGAGTGACATTTTAAGTAAAATATGCAACTATGAACAAAGATGCAGTGTGGGGAAAGCCTTCTATATAGCCAGCACTAAAAACCTATTTCATAATCTGATTTTCCTTCCCTGGCTACTGACCGGTCTCCCTTCAATACAGAAGAGAGAAGTAAACTTGAATCTCTTGGTGCCTAAAATATTCATGGTCCAATTTTGTAGGAATTACAATGAAAAAGCTAAGAATATCTTGAATGTTAGAAACTGGGTTGATACTAACGGGCGCTAACAAATCCCAGTTTTATTAGGCATCTTCTCCATATTTTTCATTTAGTATATAGCCTGTAAATAATGAACTATATAACTAACTAGATATATTTCCTGCTCACTTGATGCTTTTGAGACTTACTTCATTCCATCATTAGAATCACAAGTCACTTAAACACAGGAAAGTTGACTACTGTTTTTGTGAAACGTTCCATTGTGAAATAAAATGAAAGCAATATGTACTGCCTTTTTTGCAGTTGGCTATTAAAGCACAGTGTCTTACAGCACAAAATACAAATAAACTAAAATCATTTAAGAAATGATTTGCAGTTTTAACAGTTGTCTGGACTCTGGAAGAAAAAATGTATATGTAAAGTACTGTATTAGTGTTAGCACATGTCCTGACTTCTGATTTTATCTTCTTCATAGCTTAACTCATTTTGTGCCTTTCCCTTTCTTTTCAAGCTAGTCACTGGCTGAAGCTTTTTATGGTCATGGATTTTGTCTAGGGGATCTGACCTTGTCCTCTCCTCACAAACAGAGGAACAGCACCAAGCTTGCACCTCTTTGCACTATTCTGAACTAAGAAAAAGGTGATTGTTGCAATAAGACTTCAACGTGCTCTACATATTAATAAAAGTTAGATCTAAGAGGAAAATATTCAGATGGGATGGAATTTACCAGTACACTCAGTAGCTTGAAAAGATAGTTTTAATAGCATTTTGTATTTTGTTCAAGGAAAATAAATCAATCTTTTATGCAATGTATGACCTGCAGCCAGAAGCAGAATTGTCTGTAGAGCCCTTACTGGGTATTTCAGAATAACAGCTTGCGCTAAAGCCTCTTCCGTTTCTCTATTAACCTAGAACTTTGCACTGATGTTTTTATTACTGCCTTTTTATGCTCTACAGCTCCCTGTCTCTGAAAGAAGCATGTGCGATCTTTGCTAAAGTTCTTGCCTCAATTTTTACAGTAGGGCTGTGTAGAAGGAAATCCTTGTTGCCTGCCTTAACCTAAGGGCCCTACCCTGGGCAGGGCCGGGCCTTCCCCCCACTCCCGTGCACCTCACTCGGACACTGTGACTGAGATAGTGCTGGAAGTGCTGATGTCAGCGAGAGCGAGTTTGCCTCCTTTTGTCTATATATCTGTAAGAACCAAATACTTTAATTGACCGAGTTCGTTAATAAAGATGTACAATATTGCCCCCGGCCGTGCCCGTACTGAGCGGGTGAAATGTGACTCCGTAACTGTCCTTTAAGTACATTAAACACTATTCTGGGAAAAACCCAACAAGTGTGCTGGTCTTCACTGTCGGCGGGGCAGGTGAGGGCGGGCCTCCCGGCGGGGGAACAGGCCCACACTCCGGCTTGCCGCTTGCTTCCTGTAAGGGCGGGAACGCTGGGCCGGCCAGGCTCTGGCGTGGCGCTGTGAGCAGCGCGCACACAGATTGGCTGGCGGCCGGGCGCGGCCCTGCCCCTTCCTGTGGAAGCGGGACAGGAAGGCCCTGCCGCGCCGCGCTCGCTCTTTTCTGCTGCCGCCATCATGGGTCGCATGCACGCTCCCGGGTAAGCGTCCGCTGCGGAATTTGGTACTGGGTTGTGGGGCCGGCTCGGGGCAGCTGCAGGTGCTGGAAAACAACCGCGGGCGGCTGTGGGAGTAAAAAGGCTGCTGTGGAAGCAGTGCGGGGTTGGCGGGGAGGATGGCGGCCGTGCAGATATGGCGGTAGGGTGGGGAAAGGCTGAGGCCGGCGCCGCGTTGCGATTCCTTTGGCTGGCCCTGGGCACGGTTATGCTTGTGTTGCCTGGGCGCCTGTTTACGGTGCTGTGCGATGTAGTGCGTACTGGTGGTAGCCGTCTCTTCAGTCGAAGAGGAAGGCGGCAGGCCTTGACCATGTGGACTGCTTACGGCCCTGTTGGAAGCCCATGTAGCAGGCCGGCTTGCAGTGGTGTCAGAGCAGCAGTCTAGCTTGCCTTGCCCCGCTTAGCGTCTGATTTGCTTCTTCCCCGCAGAAAGGGCTTGTCCCAGTCAGCCTTGCCCTACAGACGCAGCGTGCCAACGGTGAGTACCATTCCCATCCCGTGCGCCCCTCGGCGGGCAGGGGCGGCTGTTTTATAGAGCTCTAATCTGTAGAGCGCTTCAAACTGTATTCTTGCTTTGCTTTAGTTTTTTTCATACTGTGGAAAAAAAACAACTTAGGAGTTTTCGTAGTTCGTTTAGAGGGAGGATTACTTAGCTTGTTGCTGTTTTCCCCTCAACCACTAAAGCAGTATTTCTGTCAGCACAGTGTAACAGAATGGAAACAGCACTATCCTGTCTGGGTGGATCCATTAGCTTAATTACCTACTTATTTTGTGTACACAGAGTCTGATTTTCGCTGTTTTTTGTAGGTGCTTTGCTAAGAGAGCCTCTCAGTTTTATGTTTCTAAGACTCAGTTATTCCAGTGGCAGTGTTGTTTTGGGGGGTTTTTTAATCTGTAAATTTGTATTTGTGCTTTTGGTGTGGCTGTTAAGGAAGCTGATGGTAAAGTAGCTGGTGGGAGGCTCTGTCTTCCCCCACATTTCAGTAGCACTATAGATTCATAATATATAAAAATCGTATGTATCGTTAGAAAGGACATTTTGGGGCTTGATTGTGTTTTTCAAGCAGTTCAAAGCATCTTTCTACCGTTTACAAAGCTCATGTGTTTAGCCTCTTACTTTATATTAAGCAGTAGTCATCACTTGTTTTTATCTAATTGTTTTTTTTAGTGGCTGAAACTTACTTCTGATGATGTAAAGGAACAGATCTACAAGCTGGCTAAAAAAGGCCTGACTCCCTCTCAAATTGGTAAGGTTTACAAATCACTCCTAAACAGAAACAAAATGCAGTTTTCTGATGTTAATAATGTAATTGCTCTTCCAACATAACATGCTAGGAAAATGCAGGTTTCCTGGTGTACCTGCATCTTTACGGAGGGGATACCATGGAAAATGTCATGTGTCTCATTCTTGCAGGAAGCATGTTCGAGGTGTTGGGTTATTTTCCAAGCAGGAAATACGAAGCATCTGTTTAGTCTTATAACCTGTCCTTAGGAATGGCCACTAACAGATGTTACAGGAAAGTTTAGTTTGGCCGAGTTCTTGGAGAAAAGCTTGATGTGTCTGAAATAACCTGTAGCCCTGTGTTAGGGGCTTACTGAGCCAGGCACTGCAGCTGCATAGCAGACAAGTTCTTGGTAGCTTGTACCCTTCTACCATTCTGCTTTAGTATATGCATGCTACAGCTTTAGTGGTCATGAGTAGTATGTAGTGTAATGATGTGCTCTGTAAAAAAATATTTGTTTTTATTGCAATCCTGAAAGTATTGATGATCCTAATGGTGCAGTACACTTTGTTTTTTGAAAGATGTCTGTGACATTTTTAACCATAGATGAAAGGGTGGTTGCCTACTTAGCTTTAGTGAGTTTCTTTGAAAATTTGCCAATAATATTGTAGCACTTAATGTAGCTGTAACCTTGGTTTTACAAGATTTGTTTGCTTGAGTTTGCTCCTTTGAGTGTGACATGCAAATGTTTGTTCCAGGTGTGATCCTGAGGGATTCCCATGGTGTTGCTCAGGTTCGCTTTGTTACTGGCAACAAAATTCTGAGAATCCTTAAATCAAAGGGACTGGCCCCAGACCTTCCGGAGGATCTCTATCACTTGATCAAGAAAGCTGTTGCTGTTCGCAAGCATCTTGAGAGAAACAGAAAGGTAAGTGTTAAATTAAGTGGAGAACTTTGTGTTTGAATTTTTTTCAAATAAAGCAGTGGTTTATTTGCAACCTGACAAAGCAGAGAGTCTTGGTATGCTTCGTGTCAGTCACTCTGTATGAGTAACAGGCTTTCAGATAAGGAGAATGGTCTTTGTGAAAAGGATCTTGAAAGCATTGGTTAAACCATGTCCTCTTCTGATTTTACTTTGTTAATGGGAATGAGGAGTTTGTAGCAGTGGTTGTGGATTACTAAAGCTTATCTGAGTTGTGTGTTATTGAAAAGTCCAAGTAGTGCTTGGTTGTAATGTGACTTTCTTTTCAAGGATAAAGATGCCAAGTTCCGCCTGATTCTGATTGAAAGCAGAATCCATCGGCTGGCTCGCTACTACAAAACCAAGAGAGTGCTGCCACCTAACTGGAAGTAGTAAGTCTTCTCTTAATGTTTCTGGTTTCACTGAAGTTCTGGAAGTTTTGTAAACAGTATGCTGGGGCTCCTACTCAGAGGGTGAAGAGTGCATTATGGCATGTAGGTAAACGAGGTAGCAAAGAATAGGCGTCTTTATAAATACTAACTGATAATGAAACTGATTGCCAGGTACAATGACTGTCACAACACTCAGAGAAAGTCATTGTCTCAACCAATAAAGTCACTGTTTCCTAGATAACTTTTGTCACACTTCAAGTGCAATATTTGCTCTTGAAACTCTCTGTCTTGTGTTTTGCATTGCTCTGAAAGTTCTAAAAGTTTGTTCTGAGAAATGGCTTAGTAGCTGTGTCAAAACTCCAGTAATTTGTAGTTTTTCTCTAGGAAAGTTTAGCCACTGTAGAACAATTCTTGTGAATATCAGGGTTAGCTGCTTTTGCTGAGAAGACTCAAGTACAGCTAGCCAGTGTTTTGAATGCTACGCTACTCCAAGGAAGAGTGAAATTTTATGCCATAAGGAATTTGAAACAGGTGGTGAATAAGCTCAGGTCTGGTAGTTAGAGCTTTGAACTGAAGCAGTATTTTTAGAACTGGTTGAAAAACTGCCTCTGCAATTAATATTTCTCTCTTTTTCTCTCTCTTCTCTCTCTTTAGTGAATCATCAACGGCTTCTGCCCTGGTCGCATAAGAGCTGGCTATTACTTACTGAAAGAATAAATTGTCATTAACTAAGTTTGTGTTGTCTAAATGGTTGGTATCTTAGAAACTCCTGCTCGCTTCAGG
This sequence comes from Melanerpes formicivorus, assembly GCF_026170545.1. NCBI lineage: Eukaryota > Metazoa > Chordata > Aves > Piciformes > Picidae > Melanerpes > Melanerpes formicivorus. The sequence goes on along the minus strand of NW_027142368.1, from coordinate 10,927,552 downwards.
ATGGAGCAGGCACACCTGGTTTTCATATTGCTGTCCTACAGTGTGAGATTTGGGTGATGGGTTTTGCTGTTCTAGACCAGCTGTAGGTTTTTTTGTCTGTGCTTAAATTGGGTGTTTTTGATTCCATAGCTTCAAGTTAGTGAAGTTGACCTAGTTCTTCACAACAAATGTATTTTATTCACATGGGACTGGTGCCTGTCTGTGAGTCCTGTGGGAAGAACTGGAGAAGAAAACCATGACAGCATGAAGAATTGAACATGTAAAGAGAAACAAATTGGAGAGATTGATTAATTTGTTGCAGGTATTGTGGATCTGTTGGTAGGGTAGGAAGTTTAAGCAGACATCGACCAGTTCCTGGTGGTAACTGTTGCTGTCCTTTTAAGAATAGTCTTTGAGACTTGGGTACAGACGGACAACAGTTTATCTCTCTCTTCAGATGAAGTAGTTTTCCCTGTATCCAAAGGCCAGTAGTTCTGTAGTCACTATTGCTGAGATTGTGCCTGCAGGTTCTAAATAACTTCAACCTTAAAGTCATATTCCTGCAGGAGAACTGTGAAGAACAGACTGACAGCTTTTCCCTTTTTTAGAAGAAACTGAGTTATTCTGAGCTGTTGTGACTGTTGCTTCTAGGCCTTTGTGTGTTACATCACTTTTATGAAAACATGAGGGCAAGTTGGCAAAGAGCAGTAGCTGCCTCCTACAACATCACCAGTGGAAACTGGTAACTTCAGGATTTAGTTTTGCAGAAAGAAAAGATTCTTCTGCCCTAGTTACAAAGCTAAATATGGAGTTGTGATTAAGAATTGTAAAACAGAAGCACTGCATTGCAGTTGAACTCTAAAGTGCTACTGTCTGGGCCATCTTAAAAGTTACATTACTAGCCTCAATGTGTTGTCAAAATACTTGCTTTTGTTTCTGAAAGTGCTGGTGATGACTTGCCAGCCTCTCTAATGATAATTAGGTTTCTGTAGTGTAGATGCAATACACAACTTCCATGGTATAAAAAAAGTTGCTGTGGGTGGGGGGTTGGAGGTGTTGCCAACTGAAATGCACATGGACACTGGGGCTTCTCATTGTTCTGACTTAGCTGTGTGTAAATAATGGAGATGCCAGCAGGTGGCGCTTCGAAACGTTCTGGTTTGAAGCAGTTGAGTGTTGCACATAGTGCCGCCTAGTGACCAAGTGTCAAGGCCGAGTCTAGGCTGGTGAGCAGATGATGTATTTAGAACTACACTGTAGGACTCCTGTTTATGTAATAAATCGGGCAACTGATGCAGTGGTATGAGTACAGGTATGTTCAAGCTTACAGTTCTTTGTGTGGCTGGGGTGTTGCAGCCTGAGCATGTTCTGCTCTGTGTTCTTCCCAGCAGTGGTTTGCTGGAGGGGCTGATAGCAGGCTGTGTTGCGCTTGATGTATTGCCCGTCCAGTGCTGCTAAAAGCTACTGACTTGGCCAGAAATGGGAAGGGCAGGGGTCTGTCTCACAGCAATAGAGAGTGAGTACTATGTAAGTAATTGCCTTGTGGTGTACTGTCAGGAATGAAAACTGCCCAGGGACAGATGATGTGCCTGCAGGAAGATCAAGGTGTCAAAAGGTATTTCTGAGGGTAGAGAAATTTCCTGCCTGTAGAATTTGGCAATCTCTTGTTGAAGGGCAGTGGTGGTATAGTGATTGCACCTACTTACATTGCTAAACAGTGCAATACATATGCTTAAGATTCTGTGGTTCCTGTGAATCATAATGGGCCAGCTGAAGTTGTCCATTCTCAGTAGGATTGTCAGTCCTTAACCCTTTGGTTACCAGAAGAGGTACACAGTCAGTCAAATCATTTGCTTCTGAGTACACAAGCTGTCTGCTCAGCACCTGCTGCACTACAGGGCAGCAGGTTTGTGGCCAGGTGAGGGAACAGTGGAGCCAGGGCACTAGCCGAGGTAAATCCTTGGGGAGTGCACCCCTATGAAGTGATACTGAGTAATGTGTTTGGGCATGTGGTCCTACAGTGTGTGTCTGAAGAGAGAAGTGTGGGACTAGAAGGAATGTGGTCCTGTAGAAGCATCAGGTAAGTGTACCATTTGGGGCTGTAGTAGAGGACCGTGCCTGGGTGACAGTGAAGCTTCTTCAGGTGGTCCCTTAAATCTCCTACTGTGTTAGCTGAGCACTAGGACTGCCCTAGGCAGCTCAGGACTTGTAATCCAGCTGCCCAGGTAGTCGTGTAGTGTGTCTCCAGCCCAGGGAAGTTCATTGGAATAAATCCAGATCTGCAAATAGTTGCCCTAAATTCTTTCTATGAACAAGCACAAACTGCCCTGTTGTTATCTCCAGAAACCATTCTGGTTTCTCTCTCCTCAGCAGTCTGGGTTCTGCAAGCTTTAAGTCCTGCTGCGCTCTTGCTTTCTCACATCATAATATCTTGTCTCTATGGTTTTTTTTTGTCGTGAGCTAACCTTCAGAAACTCTTCCTGTTTTCTGCTTCCTTCCCAGCAGCCTTTTCTGAATCTCTAGTGTTGACTTTTCCTCCTACAGTACTTTTGCTTTCCTGGCAGGTACAAATGTAAATGATTTTTTTTTCCCCCCCTGTATCTCAGTGTGAGCTGTTTTTCTGCATTGTGCCAGGTCACGCTAAAGAAAGGAGCTCATGGTCTCCCTGACTTGCAGCTAGCTCCTTTGGCACCTCTGGTGCTCTGAAACCTTCATTCTTCAGTGAGGTGCAGCCACAGGACCTTTGTCACCAAATCCAGCCGTGGTATATGTAGGCCCATCAGCAGCCCTATGGCTACGCTGCTTTGCTGCTCCATAGCAGGCTCATTGTGTGGCCAGTTTAGTTCACAAAAGTCTCTCACTAAAGTCCTTGCTAGCTCTTCATCACTTTCAGGGTTGTGGGGTGCATGGGAGAAGCTGCTTTACTTGGGCTGAAAACCAACTGTTTTTGAAGGCTGGCTGCTGAGGCACCTTTTCTTACAGAGCCCCTGGTAGCCAGGGTTGTCTGCCATACCCTGGGAAGGTTTGTTACAGAGCTTTAGGAAGAATGCTGGTGATTCTTGCAGTTGCTGCTAGGTTGCCAAGTGTGGCAAGGACAGAGCTAGTATCCTTCAGGTGTGAAGATCAAGTTCTCCATTGGACATGGCACAGGGAAATGGGATAAGACCATTCTTTGGGTTACAGATTATTTTTTTCCACACTGATTCTCTGTCCTTTCTAATCTGTTGAGGGGTTTTTGGTGTTTTGTTTTTTTTCCTGTTTGGGTTTTATTTGTTGGTGGTGGGTTTTTTTCTGACACAGGAGCATGAAGGTCTTCCCTATCTCTTGGCTTGCACCTTCTCCCTGCTCCCCTCTTTCCTGTGTCCTCTTTGCTCTGACACTCCTGACTGGCTGCATTCCTGTTACAGAAACTTCTCCATTTTGTTTTTCCTTTATGCAAATCACTCAGACCAATTTTCATCTGTTTACATGAGTTCAGTTCACCCTGATTTGAATCATCTAGGGCAGAATTCTAATATATGAGTGCTTCTTGGTTTCTTCACTTCTGCAATTTGTCTTGGAATGGTGAACTCAAAAATGAGAGCTTTTTGTTCCTATGGTTAAATGAAATAGGTAACAGGTACCACATGCAGTTTGTACCTTTGATTTTACAAAGGGAGTTTTAAGAGGTGACTGTTAAGTATAGAAAAGATTAACCCTGACAGGGATTTAAGGGAAAGCTTTGATTCAGTCATGTCTAGAGGACACTTAATGCTAGGTATCTCTTCATTCTAAAAGGTTTTGTGGTGTGTGAGTGGCTCCTTTGTGGAGGCAAATAAACATTTATTTACCTCTGAATTTTCTGTTTTCCAGTTGCTGTTTACAAGTACCTCAGTGAAATAAATGACAAGTTTCTTATTCTTCAAGAAAGGAAATTTAAACACCAGTTGTTCTGCTAAGTCATTACCACTGCTGGAATCAGTGAATTTATCTGAAAAGGGGAAAAGAAGTATCTGTTAAGCAACAGTAATAAGGTTCAGAAAAGGCAAGAAAATATCTGGATGTACAGATGTACAGCTGCAAGTATATGCTGTTCTGTTTTTTTCTGGAAAACTGCTTCCAGTGAGTGTTTTCCATTTGTGCTTTCTGCCAGTGAGCTTTTTACAGTTTTCAACTCAAAATCATTGCTTGCAAGTTAATCCCAAGCAGCAAAATGTGAATGCACTGTTTTTTCTGAGCTAAGGTTTGTGTGTTGCTGTCCTCCACTGTTTGCAGTGTCACAAATCATGGAAAACAATGTTGTGAAAAAACACTGCAGGTGTTTCTCAGGGCTCGGGATGGTGTCTTTGCCTGCTTCCACTTAAATAAAGAGCAGTTTGGCCTGAATTCACCAGAGGCAGGTTTGGTGCTCCATGGCCCTGGGAGAGCTGCACTTTCTGGCTTCAACCAGTACTGCTTCTCCTTCACGCAGTTGTTTTGTTTCCTTTTCAATGCTGGGATCACGCTAGTGAAAAAATGCGCGCTGTTGCTGGGAAGCCCCTTCAATAATTCTGCTCATTTGCATGACAATAGGTGGTGGTGCCCTGGTAACCTCCCTCTGCCAGCGCATACCTTCGCAACAGGAAATGGTTCAGTAATGTTCGCTGCACAAGTGGGATGCCTGTGAGTGTCCTGTCCTCTGCTTCCCAAGGGTTTCTAGACATACCTGCAAGTGGATAAAGATTTCCTTCTCTCCACCCTCTCCTGCTTTTGGGGTCAATTTTCTGGTTAGAAATCCGTAAGCCTTGCAGTGAAGTGTTGCTTGCTGGTGTCAGTTCTTTCCTGTCACCCCAGGGTTTATGAGAAGACATTAACCATCACAGATACAGCACCTTGAGCTGAGTCAATGTAGAACGCTAATGCTGTAGCAATACATAGGGAATATGATGATAAATAGCATTGTCATACGGGGCTCGTTCACTAGAGAAAAAGAGCTGGCCATTGATTCTTGGTACTTAGGGCAAAAGGTAGTGAAGTAGAGCCTGTTACATCAACCCGGGAGCTTGAGATGCTGTGTGGCAAGTAATTATTTTGGCTGTGCCTGAGGCAGGAGGTGTACCTACATTAAAAGATCACCTGAGTTTTCTAGTGAGTGCTGGTTTTACAGGCTAATATTTTATTCCCTTTGAGGCTACTCACTCAAGACCCCTTTTCAGGTCAGAATTCTCCTTCAGAGCCAAGAAGGGGCTTTCAAGTTTAGTGCAGCTGTCAGGGATCAATCTCTTTTACAGCTCCTTCAAGTTCTTTATGATGGAGATGAAAAGTTTCTGTAGATCCTGAGTTCTGTGTTACACCAGAGTGGGAAGTGGGTGGCTAGCATTTTGAACTGTAGAAGCTGTTGACTGACTGGGTGAAATAAGCAGTGACAGCCATTAAAAATGAAACAGGTTAAATGAACTTGGGAAGGATCCAGATCTCAGAGGATCAGTTCTGATGGTGAAAGCATTTGAGATTTGCAAGATGGGGTGGAAGCATCTCACAGTGTAATATACTTCAGTGGACATGGGGAACACCGAAAGCTATTGTGAAATAGAAGCTTATAAAGAACTCACTTCCTTGTGAGGTGTTTTGTCAGTTGGTTGGGATTGTTTGTTTTTAACAACAGAAAGAGCATAACATCTTTTGCTTAAAATTAAGTCCACCCCATCTTGCTTGGCTCTGATGGTTTTGGCAAGACTAGGACTATAAATTGATACATTTTCAGTAACTGCTGCTATATTAATACCTATCTTTTGTATTTTTTCAGTAACTGCTGCTATATTAATACCTATCTTTTGTATTGGGTAGTTCATTTACAGATCAAGCTCATGCTACAGATAGCCTTGTTAAACTTTGCTTTAGTAGTTATTCTTGTAACTTTCTTCAGTGGATGCTCTTTTGTTTTAATATTCTGTGATTAAGCCACACTGTGTCTTGAAAGCAACACAAAACTGATCTTTAAAAGTAGTATTCAACTCTAGTTCAAATCAAGCTAGGATCTCAAACATGTAATTAACAAATAAAAAAACCTTTACCAACCAAGAATGCTCAGTGCTTGAGGGTCCAGGTACTGTTAATACACTTGTGAGTGTTGTCTGAAGACAAGGAGTAGACAGTCACTGGTTTAGTGTTTAAACAAGTGTGTAGTTTTCTGGAGTTCACCACATGTGGGTGTGCTGGTTTTGACGCTGAAGGAACACCATTCACTGATGCCTAGCTCTTGATCCATAAGTCTCAGTGGTTTCTGTGAGAACAGAATAGACTATCCCCTGACCCTTTCCAGGGAGACTGGCATAAGCAGAGAAACAGCTTGCTCCTGCCAGGGCAGTAGTGTTACCAAGTGGAGCAAGAAAGATTCCTGAAGACTAATGAGGTGTTAGGAAGCAGGCATTTCTTCATTTCATCTGGAAACATAGGGATCGCTCCACCAAAGTGTACAGAAGCCAGTTGGATTCAAAGAATACCTGCTGGTGTCTCATACATAATCATAATTTTTCTAAGAACTAATAAGAATATTCATATTAGTTCATGGAATTTGTTACATATATAAATCTCATGCATACATGCCTGTTATATACTGCTGGGATCTCCTGGTGGTCATTTGGGGCATCTATCCTCTTCCTCTCTATGGCCTTTAGCTGAACTTCTTTGTGTGTGCTCTCTAGGCTGTCTGATATGGTTGAGACAAGTTGACCACAGAGTTAGTCTAATGCAGTTTGCTTTTCTTAACTTCTTTCTCAAGCCCACAGTTGAAATTTCTTACTGTTCACGCAGTTAATGATTCTAAGTTTACACAATAAAGACATTCTATGAGGATTACATGTTCCTAGTATCAGTAGGAGAGAGAGGCATGGAGGTCTGAGGTCCTAAATCCCAGTCTTGTGTCCTACTTCTAAGCCTGCAGTACTGTTATGCTTCAAACAACCATGGATATTTTATGTAAAATGGTGTGTGTAGGCAGTGATTTAGAGCTGAGGAGCGGGGCAGTTTGGGGAGATGTTTGGGGACAGAGACCATGGCACTTGCTCCTGGCACAGGGTACCATAGCGTGACAATGGACAGCAGTATTCCTGCTTTGCACCAATGTATGTGCAAGGTGGAGTGAACAATTCTCCAACCTCTTCTTGTCCAGAGTGGTAAGGAGGTTGGGCCATTCTTCCTTCCTCAACAGAGCATCAGGAAAATGGAGCCAGGCTTTGTTTTGGACCTTTGTCTACCTGACAGGGGCACGTAACTCTACTCCTACCAGCTCAGAGCAGGTCACGATGTGATCTGTCATCTTTTTGTGCATGACAACTTTGGATATAGTAAAGGATAAAAAAGCAGGAAAAGTTAGGAACTTGGCCTTGTTTTACAGCTGAAACACTCACTTCTCAGTTTTGAAACTTGATTTAAAAGTTCTATGGTAAAATAGTGCACAATAATCCTCTTGCTTTAGCTGCTTGATATACAGGATTCCCCTTAAAGCACAGGTAAAATGTGTGTTTCACACATCTCTGGAAACTCTGGCTTCCCCTCTCAGCAATCATCTGTACTTGCTGCAGCTGTGTTATAAAATTCCAAGGGTCACGGATTGGTGTAGCCAGAAATTACATTTCTGATACGGATTCGTGTCAGCATTGCTTCTGATATGAAAAGATCAAACTAATAGGGTCGAACCTGAGCAGTTTAATGAAACAATGTTATTTAAGCAAAGCAATCACGTCCTGCTGCAGTGTTGTTTGGTATTAAACAGCAATTAGGTTTGTCTACCCAACAAAATTGAAGAGCTCATCTGAAAGCAGCTGTAATCGGAAATGTCACGCTGCAGATAACCGGTGATAGATGCAGCTAACAAAACACAGGCTGTGGCTTCAGTTCATCACAATGATGGATAATCCCATGGCCTACAGCAGTTTAGCACTGTTTATGTAGCTTGCAGTTGAGGTTGAGAGTATTCCTTTCACTGTCATAGACATACTTGTATTTTCTTTTTCACTCTAATGTGTTACATAATCAACAGCCATGTTAGATGGGGATATTTTGGACTATTCCTCAGGCAAGAGAATGAACTGCCTTCCAGCACTCTGCATGCAAGCTGGCTCCTGATGGGAACCTTCCCTAGCTCCATGGTGTGAGAAGAAGCCTACAACATGTATGAGGTTTGGCTCAACTTGCTCTAGGGGTGAAAATTATATGAAGAATGTCTTTGTATCCTTGCACTTTGCATACACTCCCTGCTCATCAGGTGCAAGGTTGTTTTCTCTTGACTGATCCTCTTCCCCCCTACTGCCACTGCTGTCTTTGACCCCACATTTGCGATCATGAGTAGGATGCAGTTTACAGAGTAGCGTGGTGCATTAGTCTGCTGCTGCAAGGGAAGCTAGTCTATAGGAACTGCTGCAGTGCAGGGTGCAGGCACTAGTCTGACATAAGGAAAGGAGTAGGAGGCAGAAGAGGATCCCTTTCAGTGCACAGCTATCTGTTAAATGCTCTTTACTGTCATGCCAACTGCAGAGTTCAGCTTTGCTTGACAGCTGGCTTGAAGCAGCACAGAAGTGAGTGGGTGCATGGGTCACGTAGCTCGCTCTGTGCTGGAGGAGGCTTGACACGTTACCAGGCTTTTGGCCCATGTTTGTTGGCATCATCAACCCAATAAATGTGGGAAACTGTGAGATGAGTTTTCATGGTCTCAGTAGGAAGAGGCTTCTACCACCAATGCCCTTACTGCAAGACTCTCTTCCCCTTCCTTTATATATATGTGACCCACATAGGTCTGTGATAAATGGGGAAAAGCCATGAGAAAGGAGATTTGTGAACTGACCAGTAAGGCAGGTGGTTTTAGGTTTAAATTCCCTCAAAAAGTGTAGTCCATGATTTGTTGTTGGGCTGTGGTGTGGTCTCAGTAACTCTGGAACACAAGTGTGGCTATATCGTGCTGCCTGAGGAAATCCATGAGACGACAGTGCTGTGTGTCAAGTGCCAGGCCTTTGAGCAGTTTGTCTCAACTTTTTACACTGATTTATCCAATCCCCTGGAAAAGCCTTTTACTACTGCAGTGTGTATTATATTGCTTGCTTTTCCCATCAAGTAAAGAATACATAGGCAAGGCATGAGGAGCAGTATTGCACAATAATTACTTGGTGCTTCAATACCAAGGACCTTTTGACCTAGCTGCCACTCAGGCCAAATCTGTCACATTTAATTCTTCATGCCCCAACCATCCCTGGGAGACTGCAGAGGTGTCTTGTTCTTTGGCCTTAGTCAAAGAACTTCTGGATACTTGCACGTAAACAAGGTCTAAAAGGTAGCATTCACGTGGTTCTTTATCTTGAGTTATTCATTGAACCAGTTCAGGAATTACTTTCACACTTCGAGGAAAGTGTCAGATTTGTTGGGAGGTTGCGATGGCTAGTGGAAAAAGCAAAGGGCTGAGGTTAGGTATTGTTTCTGCTCTACCTCTGCTCATGCCTTGCAGATTTGTCTGAAGCTGGTTGTTAATTGCTCAGCCTTTGAAAACTATTTTACCTTCTGGCTACATGTTTTCTGCCAAAACAGCCCCATTTAATCATTGTTTAATTTTTAGATGAATGATCCATCCAGGTTTGGGTAGCCAGCAGCTTAGTTGCTGGTTGTTAAAATCAAGCTGTTTGGAAAATCAAGATTTTTTTATTTCTTCACCCCTTCTGGGTGTAGAAATACAGGCACAAAAATGCAGTGTTAATTAAGAGTCTTTTGGCCCTGTTACTTCATTTGTCCTTGGATTGGCCCACTCCTAATTACTGCCTGGTTACTATTGCTATTATTCTTGTTTAATGAGATAATCCAAATAATCTCATTTCAGTTTCACAGATCATTAGATCCAACACACTTATTAATAAGGCATTTGTGAGCTCTGTATGTCCATTCAGCTGTTTTCAGTCCTCCTCTTACTTACCCTTTGCGGCAGAGGGAAGGGATGTGCTGAACTTTTTGTAGTTGGATGTGTTTCTTCAAAGGATTGGCACTTGCCACTATATAATGTTTAAACAGCTGCTTCTTTTTGTCAAGTGCTGTAATAAAAACGTTGTACATCTTGGACAGAGGTGTGGACTGTGCTAGTGAAGAGGGAACTGCTGCCAGGAGAGTCTCTCTCCTGCCAAAAAGGGTCACCTTTCCACGCAGGCAGTAATGCACAGCAGATGCAGGGCTATTGCGCTCCACTGACAGGAGAATGAGGGCAAGCAGGGACCTTCTCCTGCCCACTTCCCAATGACAGTCAAAGGCAAGGAAGCACGAGGGGGACCATCTAGTTCATTGCTCCCCCGTCTTTTAGCCAGTGTGTTTACCTGTGCAGCCAATTACTTGCTCTTCACAGGTCTCCCCAGAGTGTCTCTGTCACAGACGCATGCCCCATGCCTCATTGGCTTTTTTAAAGATCCTTACTGATGAGATGTGCTTCTGAAGCAGGGAGTGTGGATCAGGTACGTCTGGTGGGATGGCAGGGGCATGGGTGTGCCCTTGCTTGAAGTATTTGCAGTGGCCTGTTACCCCACACATCTCCTATTGATACCAATGCCTACACATGCTCTCTAATGTTGTGACTTGGATTCTGCTTTTCTTTAGAGGTAGTAGAGGGATGGTTAAATATCTGTATGTTTGCTAGGGCCATGTTACTTACAACAATGAAAATTCTCCTAGAAATTGAATTAAACAGGTGCATGTGACTGTGCTTTTGTGCCAACAATGAACAAGCTCCATTTTTTGTGTAGAATAAAGTGCAAGGAGTGGTGGATGCTTCACTGCTTTCAATAATGTGAAGCTATAAATGTGGAGGATGTACACTTTTATAGTCCTGTTGGTTGGCTGCTAAGTGTGACAGTCCTGGTGCTGAAACTGTCACACTTTATCACTGGTTTGAAGTCAGGCACACATTACAGACTGAACAGTGATCAAATGGTGAAATGACAGAAGGAAAAGGGTTAGGAAAACCAACCCAGTTTCATTATTAGACAAACTGTCATGAGCTGTCTGAACAGCTGAGGTTGCCCTCTATTTTCTGAGACTTCTCCCTGCTGTGTCATCCACATCTGTCTGAGATATAAATGGAAAGAGAGCTGCTAGAAACAGCTGTGCGCTGGAAGCTTTGGCTCTGGCAAACTATGCATGTCACACAGGCCATGGCCCATAGTTTTATTAAAGCTGAAACTTGCTATAAAGGCAAGCTCCAAACCACGCTGTACTGAACAGCTGATGAATTGCCAGTGTCCAGTGAAGCTGTTCTTCACTGGGGCAAAAACTCCATCTGCTCCACTCAGGCTCACTGTGGCCTGTCTTCACCACTACAACCCTTTGAAATGCAGCTCAAGGCCTGGCCTCTGATGTAGCCTGCATTGACATGCAGAAGTCTTTAGCCTGATTAAGTGTTAGCTCTCTGTAAGGAAATATGCCTTGAGGCTTGCTTAATGCTGCAGTGAGGACAGCACAGGCTGTGGATTTCTCATTTGATACCAGCCCTGCTTAAGCAGGATTTAGCTGTCTCCTCTGGCCGCTCTTCCTACTGTTCCACTCCCTTTTCTGTTGTGTTGGCAAGGCTACTGATGCAGCAAAGTAGTAAACTGGATCGAGAGTCAGTAGAGTTTGAGAAGAAATAAATAATTATAAAACAAGTTGGGGGGTAATAATAACAACTTTTTTTTTCTGATTTGGGTTTACTGTGCTACTGCACAGCCAGCTCTGTCACCATGGAGCAAAGGTAAGAACAAATCTCTGCCCAAAAAGGGGTCAGGATTGCATAAAGCTTGTTTTTCTGTTTGATGGCAGGACCAGCATCAACAGTGAGCTAATGCCATCTGCATGTACATTCCAGTGCTGTCACCCTAGTTATGCCAATGCACCTGGCAGCAGGGTTGCACTTGAGTAACTGCAGTAGCTTCCCAGCACAACAGTCATGTATGCCAGTGCTCCTAAAACCTCCATGCCAAATGTCTGCTCTGTGATACAGCCTGAACAGGGTTTCTGACTCTCCTTATGCACGCATTTGAAGAGCAGGGAATGAGCTTAAGGGTGGATAATCAAAGCTAACACTGCAGTGAAAACAAGTCTCCTGACCTCAAGTATCATTGAAGACTCTTCTGCCCTTCCAAACCTCTGACTTCACTGTCCTCTAACAGCAGCCCATGTTCTCCTGGCACAGACTACAGCAGGGGAAATTAATTGCTTTGTAATGACAAGCCTCCTTTCTGAAACTGGCCTTCTGTTCTGTGTAAATGGACAGCAATCTGTAGCCTATCAACAGACCATTTCCTTTGGGGAAACAGCCTCACAGTTCTCAGATTCTTCTTTACTCTACTGACTATTGGCATCTCTTCCTACCTCAAGATCTGTTACATTGCTGCACGTTTTTTCTCTTTAATTAACTTATTTCAGCTCTGTCAGGATACAGGGTAATTAAATGCTTCAGTATCTTGTCATAAAAATGCCACTTTTCAGAGGAATTGTCTTAATGAGCCTGTTTTTCAGTATAGCAGAGGCTCATCTATTAGTCCAGTGTATATTTTTAGCACATGGCATTAGTCAGAAAAGCCCATTAGATCCTTATACAAGTGGCTGAATCAGCAAACTGTATCTGCTGCTATCCTGTCAAAGCAATAACATTAACATTATCAAAGTGATTAAAAGCCGTTCATTCATTTTGCATCTGAGTTGACAAGTTCATTCCTGTAGAGGCATACAGTATGAAGCTGTAAAAAAGGAAATCTAAAAGCTCATCATATTGCTCAACCTAAAGATCTACCAGTGTCTGACATGCAATCAAAACATGGGGATGAGTGAAATACAGGCTGCCTGTGTTCTGCTGTGTGGCAGGTCGTCACAGGCAAAGCAAAATCAGTCTTAGCCTGAGACCCTTCACAATGGATGTGCATCTTTATCCAGTGAGTGTAAAAACCTGTGTGCTTGGACAGGGCAGGGTTGAGAGATGTATTCAGAAAACTTTTAGACATGGCACTTTGGGACATAATAAGGGCCATGTGGGTGTTAGGTCAGTGCTTAGATTCAATGATAGTGGTCTTTTCCAGCTGAAACAATTCTATGATTCTACTCTAGACTACCCTTCAGGAGCTTGAGAACCACAACAGTGCTGTTAGTCTTTCCCTGTGGTGTGTTACTAGCTATGTTTGGCCAGAGGGTTCCCCACCTCTTCAGTCCCCTACTCTAGAGGGCTGAGTACATTGGTTGGAGTTTTGGGGCTTGGCATGGGCATGTTGTTTGTTCAGTGTTATACACAGAGCAGAAGTTACAGGAAGGATAAAGAGGTGTTGACATCACTGTCATGACCTTCCTGGAAAAGCTGAGCAGACAGAAAGGTTCAATTCCTAGGGGCTACCCTGGGGAAACTGCTCAATTAACTTGCTTGCCAAAGGTGCAGTGTATGCAAATCTCTATGGACAGAGCAGGACTATAAAATGTGTGAAAGCTGGAAGAGCAGTCCTGTGTCTGAGTCTGCATTGACAGAGTACCAGTTGGCCAGAGCAGAGATGCACGTGAAGAACTCTGTTCTCCATTCTCAAATGTAAAGCATCTTTGAGTTCTGCAAGTCAAATGGTGCATCAAGGAGAAAGACAAGGCAGAGGATGGGAAGGGTGAACCTTTACTTAGTAAAATTCCAACACCTGCCTTCACTAGTGATCCCACCTACTCAGTTCTGGTTGGTACATGAATACACTGAATTGCATGTTAAAAAAGCCAATACAGCCAAATAGTGATCCAATGAGTTAATCACACTGGAGTATGCACATTTAGCTGACTTTTTTCCCTTGTTGTGTATTGTCTACATTCTGCTGATGTCAGTGTGGCCCTTGATTACTGATTCACTTTAATTCCATGAGTCTGTTGTGAAATGTCACTAACACTACATGTCTGTTTTAAATGTATCTCATGTGATTACATTATGCTATGTTTGTCCATGCCTGTTCGTGGGATATTTGCCCTTTTAATGATTGATGTGTGTGCTGTGCACAATTTATTCTTTTCCTGCCATGATGAAGAAAATCTACATAGTGGGGGGAGACATTTTTAATGTGAAAAGAACAAAAGTAACAAGCCTGCTGGTTAATATTTACCCAGGGAAGAATAGCTCCATGTCAAGGTATCAGTGGTACTCTGAGAGCCCATCAAAATATAAACCCATAGAAAGTGATGGCAATTTAGACACTTCATCTATAGCTATGAACTGCAACCTTGGAATCTTTCCCATGTGTAGGTCTGTACTTTCTAGTTACTTGGCTGCAGAGTCCTGCTCACTGAATGTATGGCCTTGGTACTCTTCAAATCAAGGAAATTAATGCTTGAAGCTGTTTACTTAATTATCTTCACTAGCTTACTAACATGAATCATGTCTGGAAACAGTAGTTTTTGCTGATTTTGAGGAAAATAATGAGGAAGTGGCTGACTTGCAAATGAACAGTGAACCCAAATCATCAGATAAGTGTGAGGGTTAAAAGATAGAAACGATGATATTTCATTTTGAGGAGTAAGAGTTGAATTTCTGAAAGGCATTTGGAAATGCACAGCGTGGTTGTTAGGATTGGTCTGATAGCTGCACCTCAGCAGAACGAGCTGGAGAAGAGAATTGCGATAGCAGTGCTTTCTGTGCAAAATCTTGGCATTGATACAGGCATGGGGATGAACACCTGAATATTTTATATCTTGAGGAGGCAAATCTAGTGAGCTGTTGTTGCTTTTTCCCTCTTATCTATCAAAAATCTGGGCATCCATTTTTTACTGGTGATTTGCTTTGCCAGCTGGATTGTATTGTAGTGAAGTTGGGGTACACAGAGCACAGGAGATCAATATTTCACTTTAAGTATCTGCCACAAGAGAGCAGTGTTGGTGTAATAAGCTAGGAGACTCTGCCTCTGGTAGCTTAACTCTTCCGTCAAAATGTACACAGAAGTACTGCAAGAGAAATTCAAACACAGTACAACAAATTTTCTGGGAGCTTGACAGGATAAAGGGATAAAAATAATGATGCCTAATTTCAGCTATTGAGTTTTAAGTTTGTTAGAGACATAATTGATGTGACTGTGGAATCTTTGTGCAATTTCAAGGAGTTTATGCACATTTCATCGTGCTACTGATATCTTAAGATGTTTGTTCCCAGATATGTTGGTGTAACTCCATTGAAATCAGTGCAGTTTCACTGGCATACCTGAGGGTATAGTAATGTGTGTGTATTTTATTATGGTGCAGCCAGTTCTTCAGATCTGCAGGCAAAAGCTTCCACCGAGTGCACTAGGAGGTGAGGTTGCTCCAAACTTTCCAGACCTGTGTCTAAACTCTGTCGAGTTACAGATTGGGATTTCCTTGTGGATAAAACGTATGCTGGATTGGGCCCATGAGCTCCCAGAGGTTGCTTTGCTTTCAAACACATAATCTGCTTGTCTGCATGCTGTTGAAGAAGCTTAAAACTGCTCTTCTGCTGCAGATGCCCAAACCTCCATTGCACTAAACAATTAGAACTGTGCCCATAGATTTACTGCTCCCTACACTTTCCTGGCTGGAGACCAGAGCTACAGTGGTACTTGAAACCACTTCTCACCAATTTCTCCTTAAAAAACCCCAAACAAACCAACTTTTCTTTGGAGAAATTTGTATAGATCAGTTTGGAAATAATTAGCTCTAATTTGTGTGCTGTTTCTTAATGAAAACCTGTCTTGGTATTACCAAAACCACAAGTGCATTCAGATCTTGGTCAAAAAGACTTATTTTCACTGAAATGTATTAAAAATCTATCTATCCACAAAACTTCACACTAAATTCTTTAAGCCATGGGTCTGATAGTTCCTGACTGGAAAACTCAGAGTCTGATTTTAAAACTGCCACTTCATTTGGGGCTGTCAGTGATCTGTTTCTGGGTGATAGAAGACTTGCTATCTAAAAATGACAGGGCAAGTATGTGCCAAAATGAGATGCAACAGAAGCCAGGCTTAGGCCTAAGAAAGTGAGATGGATTAGTTTGAAGACAAGATGTGTTTGGAGAAGGAAAGGATGTAAATGGAGGGAAGTGGCTAGGACAGAAAAAAAAAGACAAATGATCCAGTCATGGAGCAAGGTTTTAAGCTTGAAATAAGTGGAAGAGATATACTAGGTTGCATGAACTCTTGATACGATAAAATGCTGAACTTAACAGAAATAGATCAGTAGATAATTTGATCATTTGGTGGAGACCAACAAAAGCAGTTGGGTGAGAGAAAATTATGGGAGAGCATGGCTGTACTATGTCAGGGTGTAGGGGACTAGACAGCCTGCTGGCCAATCTCCAAGTTTCTGCTACTGGATGCTCGGTGGTGGGCAGCAGAAATGCTGTGTGATAGGTTTATGATTATTTTTCTCCTGCTTTAGCTGTTTATTTTCAGAACACAAATAGGGAGAAGGGGTCATAGTATGCAGTATTCTTGTAGGTGAGAAGGAGAGCTGGAATAAAGTGTACCTGAACTGATTGGCCAAATTAGTGATCTTGCTAAAGTAGCCAAAACCAAGCTTCACTTTGACTAAAAATAGTTGTCTTATCTAAATTTGTCATGTATCTACTATGCCTTCCACTTCCGAAATGTTATCACAGCTGCAGTGTCCTGCATCCTAAATTTAGAGCCATTCATCCTACTGAATTTCCCAGTACAGTGGATGGATGCAGCAGCCTTTTTAGAAACTGAGAAATAGGGAAGGTTAAGAATAACATCATGCAGAGCTGCCATACTGAAATACCTGTGCTCAGTCTTTGGTAGCTATTCCTGTCTTTTGTGCAGTTCTTAAGTAATGACAACATTAAATGTGTAGGGATTTTACCATGTATCAATTACCAGTGATGGTTCTGCTTTCTTCTAGCATACTGCCAAGTGTCCTTGGCACCCCCTTTGTAAAACAGTGTGGTGGACTGTAGTCTGTGAGCCACACAAAACATGGACTATACTGGCTGCTTATTGCTGTAAGTAAAATCTGAATGTGAAATGCATGCCTAATATGTGGCAAGATGAGACCAAGGATTTCCAAAGCTTTATAGATCAATGGCTTTTTATGAGGCCTCACAAGCAGAGATCATTTGGATTTGGTTGTTGGTTTTGTTTTGGTTTGGTTTTGGTTTTCCCCACAGGTACACACAGAAACAAGGTCACAAAATCTTTTTGCTTCTACTCATACAGTTGTCAGGACAGCTGCCCCTGTAATATCTAGTAGACAATATATTTTCATACTTTAGGACTTCCCAGAATACCTCTGGCTAAGTCCAGATTTAAATTAAAACTGCCTGCTCTTTATTTCTGTTATAAAATGGTTGCAAACTCCTCCTTAGTATTCTGTCTAATCAAAATGTAAGAGATTAAATAAGACTGTTGACAGAATAGGTGGGTAAGCCTTTATGTTTAGATTAAGCCTTTATGTTCAGATTAGTTAGATGGTTGCTCATCAGCTGATAAACTGAGCAGAGTTCTTGATACATTCTGAATTGCTGTTAGAGTTAGTAAAAATGCATATGAAATGGTGAGTTTAAACTATGAGTTTATAGAAGAAAGTTGCTTTTTCCTGTTTGACCAAGGATGGAGAAATCTTGAGGATAGAAAGTATAGAAAGATAGAAAGTAAGGCTACCAATTTCCCCTAATCTTTATAACTGTTTCCTAACATCCTGTGATCCTTTTATAATCTCTGTCAATAATAAGAATCAAGTTCTTAATATGGATTCCTAAAGTGTCTTAGAACATAAAAATCCTGTGAATGGTACAGGGCTTTAAAAAAATAATAAAAAAGAAGAAAAAAGTTATTTTCTGACAGTTTGAACATCAAAATGCAGCTCCTCATGGTGGCCTAGCCAAGCAGTCTTTAGACTCAGCTCTGTGGAGTGAACAGTGCTCAAAGTGGATTTCATGCTCACACGTCCTCCTTTGTGTTGGTGAAAAGAGAGGCTCCTGCCCAATGCAGGGCGGCGGGACGCAGATGCCATTCCCAAAGTGGGTTGGCTGCGAGACTCTCGCCCTCCCTGCACTGCCTGCTCTCAGAGAGAGAGAGAGAATTTTGTTGTCATCTGCAATTTCGGTGCTTTTCAGAGCACTACAAATCCCCTGTAGAAAAGTCGTCATGAAAGTCAATTTTACAGGCAACATCCACAAGAGCTCGCAGGCAGGTTGCTATTTTCATCAGCTGGCATTGTGTGGTTTATTTGTGGACTCTCTTTAGAATTCAGGCTTTGTTATTTATTTTTAAAATGTTTTTTTCTTATTTTGCAGTTACCATAAAAGAAATAAAGGGAGAGCTGGACTGAGCATCTTTCCTAGGAAGCAATGCATTTTGCATCTTAGGCCAAGTTGTTCTCAGGAAAACTGGATTTAATGATGATTTGTTTTCTGAGGGACCAGATGGCTTTGATACCTATTTGAAGTTTGGCATTATCTTCTAAGTCTCCAGGTGTAACCTCTGACCCTTCTCCTAGGCATCTCTTTGCTGACAAACCTGAAATCCCAGTTGTTAGCTCCTCACTCAGGTTGTTTTCAATTCTGATTCCTTAGTTTTGGGGTGAGACAGTGAAACCTAGGTCCATTTTGCTGGTTTTTGTTGAGAAGGGCACGCTGCCATTTCCCAACGATTTGGCATTCTCCGTGAGTTCTGTTTTGTAATCACCCAGGCTAGCACTCTGGAAAACAGATTTGGTCATTTGTTTCTTAAAAAGCAACTCAATTTCTTACCACAATTACTTCAAGCAGTTCTGTGGCAGTTTCACAGCTATGGCAATCATTAGGAATGTTCATTATTTCGTTCTTTATCGTACTTGCATTTAGTCAGACATTAAATACACATTGCTCTGAAACTCTGCAGCTCTCTTTTTGCATTGTGTGACCCCATACCTGGACCTTTAATCAGGCTGTGGGAGTGCTCTTGTATCGCACTTCCTGAGATGAAGAATAGGGCTCTGTAGGAGAAAGTGACTCAGGATCAAAGATTAATAATCACCCTTTCGTCGCTGCTTTTGTCATTTGTCCATTTCAGAATAAAAGGCATAGGATTTGAGAGGAGGGAAGGTAGAATTTCAGGCAGCGTGATTTAGTCCTTACTGTATTTTTAGATTGCTTTAAGTATTTTAGTCAAAAAGCCAGAGGTGTTTAGAATAAGAACCATGGGATGTCTGCTCACGATGGTCTTGGAGGTAGAAGTCCATTTACAGCAGAAATGTTCCTGCTCCTAAAGGAACTTTTGCAAAGGTTTTGAGTGGGCTTTGGTTCAGATTTCTCACCAGTTATTATTTGCTATTACAGCAGCTACAGGTACCAGCTGAGATCAGAGCTTCCTTTTGCTAAGCAGTTCACATAAATTAAGAGACTGATCCCCAGTATGAAGAAGGACAGAGCGAGAGTGCAAGAAAGGAAACATGAGCTTCCTTTGTATATTTGTAAGATGACAACAGAGTCGGCAAGTTTATGAAATATTTGGGAACTGAACTCAAATGTCCCCAGGCCAGTGTTCAAGCACAAGATATCCTTCCTCTGGTTTTTGTATTTACTGCATGGCTGGGATGAAAGTAGAGTGAAATCAACTCTGAAGCTGCTTTGGATGTGTTTGGCTGCTCTTTCACGAGCTTCCTTCTGTACGTGCTTCTCTTTGCCCTTGGTTCCTGTTCCCATACGTTGAAATTTCACTGCTGCAAAACTGAGCTGCAGTAACAAACAAAGATGTTCTGAACAATGACAAGGGAGAGAAAAAGCTCTCTGTCTGGCCTTTCACCCTGCCAGAAGTCTTCATTTTTGACTGCAAGTCAAATGTAAACCTGAGGGAGTTTATTAAACTTCAGTTTCTCCTGTGTTAGAATAGTTCTTAGAATAATTTTGGCTGTTTGCTTTGTGGGACGTATGCCCGGATTGGATACTGCTGGTTTTCATGTTTTATTAAGTATTTCATACTTTTCTTGCCCCCTCCACCTTTTTTCCTTGGTGGTCCTGAGTCATGTGATTAGGCCAGGCTGACAGATTGTTGTCTGAAGATGAAATGCTTCTAGTTCTCACCAGAGTGGTTAGGCTCTTGAGAGTGCAAAACTAGGGCTTGGAAAACAAAGCTCAGAAAACAAAGAATCCCAGATCTATGTTTGTTGATTAAAATAAAAATATTTCTAAACTGTTATTGTTTGGTTTAGGGACTGCTCCAAGTTTGAATGTGCAGGTTGGCAGTACTGTGTTGTATATCCTGTTTCAAAGCAATGCCTGAAAGTACAGTGATGGGTGCTGGGTTGTGATCCCTTTGTATTGTGATAGCACTGGGGTCAGAAAGCAGGCTTTGGGTTCAGTGGTAAATGCCCTTGACACAGTGCTCCACCACAGGGCACTCAGCCCCTTTCAGCAGCTCATCCTCAGTGCAGCAAGCCCAGGCAGAGTGGGAGGAGTAGGAGAGATGTTAGGAGCAAGCAGCAGCCTAGCTGTGGGATCTTTACATTGCTATGCACAACTGATAATGCCAAACTGCAAATTACATCAGCCCTAGGGGGTGAAACTTTGGCTAGAGCAGACCATGGTGTTTATATGAAAGTGAGGGAAAGCTGTGAATGGAGTGTGTTTAGGCTGTGCGCCTTGCCAAGGCAGTGGAATCATCTCTCTATTACTTTTTTTTCTTTATAGATGTCTTTTTAGTTGAGTAAAACAGGCAACCTCAGGCAAATGGTTTCTGTTTCCATTCATCTAACAGATGTATTTTAAGACTTACTCCTGTGGGAAGTTTTACCTGCCTTAATAATGTCTCTTTTATTGTTGTCTTTGTCCCATGTGTCCCCTGTCACTGAGAGCAGTGTGCCAGGATAATGGGAATTGGGGCACAGATCACCTCAAAGACATCAGTGGGAATTATGTTCATGCATCAGAGGGAAAACTTCAAAATGTTAGAAACAATTCTTGATCTGTAGTGCATAAAAGGTGCATTGGATTTAATTTATGTGGTCATCTAGCATTGTCCTCATGGTATCTGTGAGGGACAAACCCTTTGTCCTAACTTGCCAGACTAAACCCATGGTAGCTGTGCTGAAAGTGTACAAAGCTTGGCTTGCTGCATCTCCATTAGCAGAGTTTATAATCTACTCCTGTGTATGACAGGAGCTATAGGGTAACAACCTTGCAACAGAGACACTCTGCTTAGAAAAACTTTAGAAAGTAGTAATCTTTTCTCCCGGGGGCTGGTATCATGGAGAGTTAGAGAGTACACTGACTGCATGTCATGTAGGCCAGCAGGTAAACTGACTTGATTTCACTAAGTTGGCTTGGATAAGCAAGAGCAGCAGGCAGGATCCTTTGCTAACCCTGGAGCTGATTGGTATGGAAACTATGCATTCATCTCAGAAAGCGTCCAAGAACCCAAAATGAATTCACACCATTTAGCAGAAAGATCATGGAGACACATTTTGGTGTAGCCACAGGTAGGTTTATCAGATATACCATTGCTCATCTTTCTAGTTTGATGTATATACACCAAACTCAGGCTTCATGTTACCTCCTCCTCTGGCTTGGTGACAGTCTCTTCAGTTAGAGAACATGACAATGACATAAACAGGACACCTTGGCAGGCCCCATTCCCTTTGCTAAGGGGTTGAAGGAGAAGCAGTCTACCTGCCTGACATTCCACAGCATTTACTGATCTGTACTGGTAGTGTCTCTTTCAGTGTGACGCACTAAGCTTTGCAAGGGGTGCTCATGCTGGTAGAAAACTGTGCTGCACAGGGAGAAGAATACAGCAGAGTGAGAGCTGGGGACTTCATACATGGTGTGGCATCAGGGTAGCTGCCCCAGAGTAGTCTCCTTCCAAACACAGTGGCCACGACTCTTTGGCTTGTTGTAGATGCATGTAAGTTTTTGATAGTGTTCGTCTTGTGTTTTGAAGAGGGATGAACTTCAGTGGGCTCCTAAAGGTCCATGTGCAAAACACTGGCAACTCCAGCAGTTACCTAGACAGCTTGTTTCATTGAGAGGGGGTTGTTTTTTCTGGTGACGACATGAGCTGTTTTGCCAGGAGATCTGCATGTACACTAGAAGTGTTTTGCTGTGAGAGTCTCCTGGATGAGTGGAATGGTTCTGTTCTACAGAAAGCCTTGAACCTTGCCATTTTCCAGGAACTTGTAAATGAGTATTTCTGCAGATCAGCTCTCAGCTGCCTGACTCTGATCTCACCTCTCCCTTTCTCAGTCAGAGAAGGTGCTAGGAGTCTCATGGCTCTATCAAACCTGCTTCATGAAGGCAGAATTACTGTTGGTCATGCCAAAGTTTGCAAACTGTGGCTGCAAACAGTCTTGTGACTTTAACTAGGGCACTAGCACGTGGGTAGCTGTGTAAAGCCCATGATAAAAAGCTGTTGGCCAGTATTGATACATACTGGTGAGGCTGGACCATAGGCCTTAGCTCCATTGCATACTGCTACTTCATATTCTCTCTCCACAAGGCCCAGCCGTGCAACGAAGCCACATTCTTTAATCAGATTTGTATGCCACATAAAGACCATTTTCCTTTGGCTTGCTGGCACTTCAAAACCCACTTGTTATGGGGAAAAAGGATGTGAAAATTAAAACTAGGAGGGAATTGGGCTTTCTAGTCTCGTCTCTATGAGGGTCAGTGTGTTCCTTTAAAAACAGATATTGTGAACTTTGGGCGTAGGAAACTGGGACAAATGCCAGTACAGGATAGAATGAAGATTAATGTAGGCAGCTCCTAGGCAAGTGTTCCACATTTCCGCTACAGGATGTCAATATGCTAAGATTATTTATGAATTTATATAGGATATTATTATAAAGGCTGCCAGTAAAGACTCTCCTTTCTAAGCTGAACTGTAGTAGTTCTTCTCTTTCAGCATGAGGCTTCTCCTGCACAGAGCTGCTACTGTGCTCAGCACTGTTCATGTGAAGAGAATACATTTCTGAAGGGATTACGCTGAAATTGCCCAACTTGTTTCCCTTTAGGCTTAAGCTAGATTTAAATTTTGGCTTGTGGATGTGAAAAACAAACACACTGATTTGCTGAATTGCTTCCTGTTCCCAGGAAACGCTTTTAAATAACGATGAAATTCTTCTAATGCTCTTGATTGCACCCCTAAATATAGGGGTGAGCTCCTACAAACAGAAGCAAACCTGCCACCTTAGGACAAATATTAGCACCTCACATATACCTTGCCCCAGTTTTCTATGGATGCTCCAGTTTCTCCACTGTAGCCAATTATGTTTGAAAGTAGCGATTTGTCCCAGTTTCACTAAAATAACACATGACATTTATGCAGTGCCTATTATCTCAAGTTCTCCCAGCTTTTTACAAATGACAAAAATACCTGTACAAGCTGGTGGGAGATGAAGATAGCAATTGGAAATGGAATGGCAAGGACAATAAAACCAATAAGGAAAAATAAAGTACAGTAGTTTGAATTGTTAGCATTAATGAGTAAGTTTGAATCTACTTGTGTTTTACAGTGTCTGAGATCAAATACTGAAAGGCTACAAGAGCAGAAAATGTTAAGATGCTTTCTTTATGTTTCTGTCAGAAATACCTTTGATTTCAGGACAAAAAACTTGATGAGTGTTGCCAGGATTCCCTGTGGATTTCTATTACATCTCCTAGTACAAATCCATTGTACTAATGCTTTTTAACTGTGGCATTTCTTCACTTTTGGTCGATTTTATCAGCTTAATAAGAAAGCCACTGTTCTGTCTTTATTTGGCAGACTCTGTCCTGCCAAATGGAAGTTCTTCACACATTAATTAAAGATTATTTCCTGCTTTGCCTGGAATTCCATGGTAATAATGCCATTTTCTTCAGAATTCATGCATGACCTTCTCAGTGAGGCTCTGCTGAGCAAAAGACCCCAAAAGCTTGTGATAACTGTATCTTTGATTCAGTGCTACTCACCGCAACGCAGTTCCATTTCTTATTTTCTGTATTCATTGCTGAGAAAGGATTGTACTTAATCCTCTCAACAGCCTCATATTTGTGATGTGCTGGCATCTTTTCCATGTACTGTGCTCTGTCAATTATTACACAGGCTGTTAGAGAGATGTGTGCAGGACATTTCAAATTATTGAGCTGGCAAATGTTTACTCCAAGTGGCTTTTGATTCCTCAAAAAAATTCCATGGGGATCTGAATTGATCCTTTGCTGTTTGACTTGCATGCTAATTTTCTGTCATGTTGGGGTTTTGTTTGTTTGTTTTCAGGGACATATAAAATATTTATGTCAATTAAACTGTTAGATGAAAAATGCCACCACATGTAAATTAAAGTGTTTTGCAAAGCAATTTAGTAAAGCACAAACAAACTTCACAAATAATCCACAGTGTAACCATTCTTCTACAGCTAAATTTCTCTCCTACCCACACAGGAATAGTGTTATCCCACTTCAGAGACACTAGCAACTGTAGGTGGCCTTATTGCAGCTATAAAAGCTGCATCTCATTTTTTTCAACTCGAGGTTTGAAATACTGTTCAGCAGAAAGGAACGTTAAGTTCATTTACGTCAACTTGCAGAAGCCAGCAAGGAAGTGGGTTCCCTTCCCGGTGGAGACAGCAGAAATATGGCTTGTTTCACAGCAGGAAACTTCACCCCACTTTGCAGTTTCCCAAATCTCCAAGCACATTTTCAGTATGTGGGAAATCATTGCTTCTCAGAATTAATCCATTATTTTCTTCCCTCTTTTACCTCCAGGCCTGTGGAATGCAGTGAGAGCTCAGCAGATACTGTGCAGCCCTTTGCTAGCAATCTGTCAGATGCCTCTTCCTAACAAGGCTGGATTGGTGTTGTACTCTCTGCAGAACAATCCACCTATTGCATCTTGTTCAGAAGTTCTGTGTTGTGCTGTTTGGGTCCTGATACCCACCCAAATCTGCTTGAAGTGGACCCCCACTGAATGGATTTTGAAGAACTGGAATTAGAGGGGAAGGGAGAGAAGTGTTAGCTGTCTGGTGTAGTAGACAGGGCACTGGCCTCACTCAGGAGGCTGCTTTTGTCTCTGAAGGGTAGCTGACCCCTTAGATAAGCTACTTTCTGTTTCTTTTTTTTCCTTTTTTTTTCATTTTGTTTATCTTGTCTTTTTAAAAGAATACACTTTTCACAACAGGAATGATGCCTCAGCATGTTCTCATGGCACCTTGTCAGTAGCACCCTGATTGCATTTAAGGCCCGTAGTCAATGCAGAAACACAAGTAGTAGCCTGCTCAGTCTCCAGGGTGCTAGGAACTGAAGATGCATTGCCAGCCCTGTAACTATTATTTCCATTCTCCCTCTTTACCCAAGATTCCTTTGTGTCTGGGAAATGGAGTAGGGATGGAGGAGGATTGAAGGGTTTTCTTTTTTTATCTTCCTCATGTTTTTGTTCTTACTTTGTGATATTTTCTTACTCTCTGTGGCACGGGAGATATTCTGTGGCAGTGACTGCCCCGGGCTTTGCTGGAACATGCACCGCTCTGTGAGCTTCAGCAGTCCAGCCACGAAGGACCATGTGAGTTGGCTAATGTGTAACTAGCTTCTTTCTGCTGTTGTTCTTTTTGAAGCTTGGATTGTTGTTTTTTTTTTTTTCAGGACTTCAGTGCTTTCATTTTCTTTCTTACTTTTAATTGGATCATTGCATCCAGCCTACTGCTATCACAGGTACAAGATCATTCAGTCTCTTTGCTAAACCTGCCAAGATCTATCTTAAATCCAATTGCAGTTACTCCCACTGGAATGCTACTCTAAAACCTGCATGTCTCACCCATGTAAGTATTATTTGTCTACCCTGGTGCTGCCAGAATAGCAGAGGGCCAAACTGTAGATGGACCATGTGAAAGAGCCAAATTTTTCTTCTGGGCTTATTTCCCTGAAAGCCATTAACCAAGTCAACAAACCATTCTCTAATTTTGCCAGTGTATCAATAAAAGATAAGGTGTGGGGTTTTTCCACATCTTTAGCTGATGCACTGTATCATCAAAGCTCTGTAAAAGAGACTGAGCCTTATTTGCAGGTAGCAATTGTACCATTTTGCAACTGTGTTGTTTTTGGAAGCTGTGTCAAGGTATGGGTCAAGTGTGAAGGCAGGATTTACTTCAGGTCAGCTGGGGGAAGGAAAGGGATAAGAGAGGTGAGAGTTTAGGTCACTAGCAGGTGGAATGAGAGAGGAATGTCTGAGTGCCTCAGGTTGCCTGCAAAGACTGAGAAATGTCACTCAAGAGGCCTGGGGAAAGAACAGCAGGGTGGGTGTTCACTTTCAGGTAAAACAGAGATGCTGTTTAGCCCCCCCCAGATCTTTTTCCCCATTCTTATGTGGCAGACATGGGCACATTGACCAAATGTGACTGGTGACAAGCTGTAACTGTGCCCTTAGCTTGTCTCAGCTATAGATTGCATTGCTGCCATAACAGGATCCTCCTCAGTCATGTGTCTTTGCTCTTGGAAACAACATTACATCTGGGTTTTTAGACTGATAAAATGATCTGACGTGCCCACAGAAGGATGATAGCACTTTACCAAATAAGTTACTAAATGAATTTAGTGACATTGATATTTCTGTATGTGAACAAAGCCTTAGTAAATGCTTAAGCTTAAAATTTTCTGGAAAACATTGACTATGACCTTTGGTTTGCATCCAATTTTTCTGTTCTTTGAAGAAGCCTTTCAAAGCTCATTGCTGTAGGGAATGGGAAAGCAGGAAGTTGATCAACAGTTTTCTTACATTGATTTGCTGCCTCTTTCAATGACAGCTACTCTCTCTGACTTTCCTGCAGGAGCTCTAAAGCAGGTACTAGGAATGACATTCCTGCTTAGGCAAATGTCAAAACAAAAGGATTTTCAAACTGTAGAACAAATTCAGGACTCGTAAAACTAGCAACATTCAAAGAATGTTGAAAATCTGCCTAAATCCCCCATGTGTTAGGAAGTAGCTGCATTTCTCATTCTGTTCTCCCTTATCTGTCTGAAAGCATTTTTCTCACTTTTCCTTATGTTCTGGCTCTTTGCACTAATCACGAGGCCTCCCCTTGTGAGACATGACTGCAGACTTTTGCATGTGTTATTAAAAAAAACCAAAAACCTTTGAGAAACATAGAATCCCACTAGGGCATCAGAGAAACATCAGGGACTGACACTTGCGTTGGCAAGAATCAGAGTAACTTCACAAGTATCAAAATTTGTAGTGGTCCAGCTGCAAAAAACCAGTAATTCCAAGAGGAAATCATTAGACATGACCTTCTTGCAAACAGGAATTAATAACATGTAATCTTAAACTAAAGCACATTGTAATTAACTTAAGTCCTCTTTCTGATAGATGCTGGTTTCTATAATGTGATCTGCTTGCACAGTACTGCTAAGGAAACTGGTATCTCCCCCAATTCCAGTCTTTTTGTTTTCCCTTGTCAATTTTTTTGCCTGTTTTGTTTTGTTTTGTTTTTTGTTTCCTTCCCAACAGAATGCAGTCTCCACACTGACCCTTGGTAATTAGATTAGATTTTAGCCAAACTAGTTAGTAAGCTTGGCTAATGTGAAAAAATTACATGTAACTGCAAAGTTGGCTAACAAAAAGACTTTGCACCCTTCTCTGTCCATGAGGCTGCCATAAACCAGTGACAGTTGTTTGGTTTTTTTTCTTTTTGGTACTTTGGCATTGGTGTATAAAATAGAAGCTGCACCCTTTCACATGTCCCAAGATGCAGTCGAAGTCATGCATGAAGAAAGGGTCACTGTAAAAGTGGCCACCATTTGCAGGGTGGGAGAGATGAACACGTGGACAGAAAGGTGTGAGAAATTAAAAGCCAAGGTTTTGCCTTCCCTGATTTCTCATGTATTGTGCACAGCAAGATGTGGAAATAGAGTGTTTGGGCAACAGTTAGTTAGCATAGGAAAAAGGACTATTTAATTTCACAGTGTTTATTGTGCTTGATGTTTCTCTTTTCACTCTAAAACTTGGTCTTAAAAAGTCTTGGATTTCCTCTAGAATTAGTGTAACTATTCTTCACCATCACTAATGTTATATCAGCTTTTGTGATTAGTGATAATGCAATTATCCTAGTGTACAAAGAATGAAAACAAGTGTAGAGTTTAGGAAAATTCTCATTTTGGAAATGTCATTTTTTCAGACAGACATGGAACTGGTTAAAAAGGCACTACAGCATCTCTAACAGATGTGATGGTGTTGCAACAATGGGTAAGAGAATCACATCATCAAGCAGAGAACACAGAAATAGGGGATCATCTTGTTTGCCATTTCTGCTTACAGAAGCCCTTTGTATGTCATGGACTTTCAGAAATCCGTATTTCAGAGAGCTGATCTTCCAAAGAGAAACATGGCTATGCAAGGAATAACAGTTGACTCCAACAGGGTGCCAAGGTGGTAGAGGCAAGTTGGAAGAACTCAACTCTCCTGGTGTTCCAGCACTCTCTTCTTGATGTTAGTGATAGTGATTTAAGTGCTAGAACTCAAAGGACATAGAGATTTGAGGCCATGTCAGTAAGAGGTGAAGAAGAGATGTTTAGAGATGAAGAAAAGCTCTCTCCAAAGGGAATGCTATAGCTATTTAGTCTTGTTTATTTCTTCTCTGAGAAGTTCTTAGAGATATGGTACAGGATTTCCCCATGTGGGGAGAATAAGAGTGAAATGGGGTGAAAACAAGGGAAGAGACAGTTAAACAACTTCCCTTCTCTCTGCACTTTGGAGTGGATTCAGTGGGAAGGAAGCACACATAGCCTCTCAACTGGACAGGATATTAACAGGGGGCTTTCCTAGCTGGTGAAGTAATACGCCCTTCAAATGCACATGTTGATGAGCTTTAGTGGCTTTTTTGAACCAGTAATCTACACTACTTCATTCTTTGTAAATGGTATAGTGTTTTGCATTTAGAGAGTGCATTTCAGCCAGAGCTTTACAAATACTCATTAAGCCCTGAAACACTGCTCTGGAATAGATGAATAAATTATATGGGGAAAGTGATCATTAGGATCCCTGTTGTTTTGTCGAATGGTGTACAGTTTTCATGTAACCAAGGACTTAAGTGCAGCAAGTCCTTGACACCTATTTTCACTTTCCTATATAAATATTCATTTGGCTTAAGTTAACATTTCATCCCCACATCTTATCAGAATTAAAATTCATCCTCCTCTAATGGAAACCGTGCTGTTTCACTGCTACAGACAATGCTTGGCACCAAATAAAAATGTTCCAAAGCCATGGTGAAAATTCAGTGGTTAATCAGACGCTGATAGTAAACACTCATGGTTTCCTTTACATCCATGAGGCAATACATAAGACAACTGATCTATGGCTAACTTAAGATTCCTTCTCAATATTCCAGGCACGCTGGGCTTTGTCTATATACCAATATACAGCTTGTCAATGTATGTTTTACTTTGAGTTGTGTTTCTGTCCCCTAATGCAAAGTGGCTTGTGCAGCGAATTCTACTGTAGACATAAACACATAGATCTTGCACTTGGCTAATGTTATATTTTGTTTTTTAAATCCCTCTAGAATGTTAAAACCAAAAGAAAAGATGCTTCTAAGGGCATATGGTGAGTTAATGATTTCTTCTAAAAATCCTCTTTGCTAATCTCCAGTCTGAGTGCTCATATTAAAAAAAATATAGCCATAATGGTGTAACTTTTGCTGATTTTTCTCAGTGAAGCTACTATTTGAATGGCTGGAGTTGTTGGTGCTGCCATCAAGTTTTATTACGTCAGAACTTAGACATTCAGAGAGCTGAGGGTATAGGCCTGCAGTATCCTCACTCATCCTGTAACTGCTTAATGAGCTGTATGTACAATACCTGTTCATTGTAGTCTTGCTTAATGAGCAACAAAATTATCTTAGAAAAGTAAATATTCTCAAAACAGCTACAACTGAAAATCACAAAGTTGTTTTCCCATGTACCAAATGATTTTTTTTTCTCAGAAATTTATACTATCAGCTGGTTTTTTAACACTCTGGGATGTAATACAGATTAAAAGTGGAATTTTTAGCATGACTTTGATCTGCCTTAGCAGCCACAACCCAAAAAGCAGGGTTAAGTGGGATAATGACTTTCGGTTGAGGCATTTCTTGTGAAATTTACCAGAAAGTGAGGAGAATGGCCCGAAGTCAAAATGCTTGTTATCAGTTTCTGGAAGTGCCTGAGGCCACCACCGCTACTGCTACAGCAAAGCTCCACCCTCCCCCGGGATTAGCACATTCCCTACAGATTTGCATATAATGGAAGCAGCTGTGATAGTTTCTCAAAAAATTCTTTGTTTTCGCCGTGCCTCTGCCAAACCTGAGCCAGAAATGTGTCATCTAAAGAGTCATTTATGTATTTAAAAAATGAGTACTGCAGTTCACTGTTGCCATGGGACAGCTATAGCAGGAAATGAGCAAAGCACCCCCATGATTACTGTTGACAGAATACAGTTCCAATTTTATCAAGTGTGACCCCTGTGTGCTGTGTTGTTAAGGCAGTCATCAGCATCATGCTGAACGAACTGCTGATTTGAGAAGAATGCAGTGCCCAAAAGAAACACTTGTTATGTGTGAAAAATAGAACATGTGAAAGCCATCTCCTTGACTGATATGGGAGTAATTATTGCCAAGTCTCCAAAGAACAATTAGAGTTGTGTTTTATTGAATTTTCACGTTATGACTGACATTGATTAATTCAGTTTCAATATGTAAATCCATATTAGCGTGATCTAGTAAGATTTTGAGAAACATGATACTTTACCAAACAGTCTGTGGAAAAAACCTCTGCAGTGCTGAGGAGCCATGAGTGTATCATTTTGCAAACTGCTTTGCTTTTGGTTTGTATTTGGTTTTTAAATTTTAAGCTGCTTAAGTCAATTAGATTTTAGAGGACTCTGTAACTAAGAAGAGGGATATAATTCATATTTGTAGAGATCACACCCATTAGGTATCTAAATAATGAAAGTTATATATAACAGTGTTTTATAATAGCTTGAGAGAGTTTTAACCATTGATCAATAAATGGAGAGGTATCAATGTCTGAAACTGAGTGAGGTGTAACAATACTGCAGTTTGATTAATATTGGGATACAACTTGCTGAAATACATAACTCTCCTTAAATGCATGGTTATTTACTTCACTGATTAAAAGGAGACCTATTTCAGGTGGCTTTTAGTGTGAGTAGCAGCAAAGGTGTATATATGTAAAAGAGATATGGAATTGTCCTACTCCTCCAAGGGAGGAAGTCTTAAACGAGAGTAATTTTATGTAGGTTAATGTTGCAGTAAATGAAGGCATTTAAGCTTACTTTATATAAAATCATGAAGTTTAACAGCTGTAATGTTTGCATTATCAATTTCAACATGCCTGTTTTAAAGAGTGGGAATGAAAAGGTGTGACACATATACATGCATTTAATTACTGAACAATGTTTTGCACCCTGCTGACTTTTTTTAGTGCTTATGCAAGCTGAGAGATTGAGTCTATTTTGGCCTTCTCTGTGGAAGTCCACCTCACAGGCTCTAGAGGAATAAAGAATATATAAGAGTTAAAAAAGGCATATTTTCTTTAATACCTTGACTCAGTCCAGTCAGGTTCAAGAGCTTGCCTCAAGAACTTTCACAAGGCTCTGTGAATCCCCCTGCACCCCCAGGCTCTGGGGACTGGAGGTGGAGGATGGCGCTGCTGGCAACAATGCCAGCTCCAGTCCTAGGTGAAGCCTTTGGGCATCCCCTTCCTGAAAAGCAATCTGTAATCCAAAAGTAATAGCCACACATTTTATTCCATCTGTCTTTGAGGAATAAGAGTAACTATTCAGCCTCATTTCATCTGAGATAGGAATTACTTGCAAACTGAGAGGCACTGGTCATGCTGATGGCTTATTACAGGAAGGGAAGATTACTGAGAGACAACAAAAAGGTAACAATGGAAATTAATTTCACAACCCGCAAAGTTCCTATGGCTAAACCTGAATCACCAGGAGAGTGATAATTTTGCCTGTCTTGGATTTGTAATTTAAGTGGAAGATTGGCAAAAGGGCACACTTGCTGGGGTTGTAACAGAAAGCAGGAAGAAACAGGAAATAAGTAGGATGTTGGAAAACCTGTGATGAGGTACACTTCCTGTTAGCAGAAAAATCAAGACGTCTGGTTAATCCTCAGTTGCCTCCTTCTGGAGACAAGCAGATATCCAAAATCTTAGGTTCTCAGGCAAAGAATACTTTGAAAGAGGAACTGGGGGACCACAGTGGGAAGAGATTTCTCTGCCTAGCAAGAACTTACACAGGGAGAGGGATGAAACCTTAGTTATAGTCTCAGCTCTCTTAAGCCTGCTGAGAAAATAACATCTCTGCAAAAACAGTGCAGAAAATGCTAAAATGAATCTTTTCTAGAGTTTTTTTAAGGGGACACCGGAGTGAAATTTTGGGTCTTGCAAAGCAAATGAGGGACAAACTTCAGGAGGAGCCTGGATCTTTAACTTCTTCACAAGAAAATGTCTCAGTCAATATTACTGGGAGTATATGACATTCTGCCTGCTCTGAGTGCAGTATATAGTAGAAAAAAACAAGCAGGCAAATATGGTAAGGACAGTTGTCAGAGATGCTGGAATAGGGTGATCCCAGTCATGGGCCTTCCAGTATCTTCCAGGCATGTGGCCTTCCAGTATCTGAAGGGGGCCTACAGGAAGGCTGGGGAAGGACTTCTCAGGATCTCAGGTAGTGATAGGACTAAGGGGAATGGAATGAAGCTGGAGGTGGGGAGATTCAGGCTAGATGTGAGGAGGAGGTTCTTCACCATGAGAGTGGTGAAGCCCTGGAATGGGTTGTCCAGGGAGGTGGTTGAGGCCCCGTCCCTAGGGGTGTTTAAGAGCAGGCTGGATGAGGCTCTGGCCAGCCTGATCTAGTGTGGGGTGTCCCTGCCCATGGCAGGGGGGTTGGAACTAGATGATCCTTGTGGTCCCTTCCAACCCTGAATGATACTATGATACACAGGATAGCAGACTCAAAGCTGGGGAAAAAAGTCTTTGATAGGAATCTATTTGTGAGGTGTCTCATTGAGGAAAGGAGTGAAGTGTGTAAGCTGTGAGGAAACCTCAGAGAATTCAACACTGTGGTTTAAAATGTTAAAGCTTTTAGTCAGAAATGTCAGAAATGTCCATCTTCCCATTTGTTCCATTTCTTTAAACAGGATCTTCATTCTAAGGTGCCCTTGGCTATGAGATGACAGTGAGCATGTTTGTGTTCACTAACATGGAACCGTCTTCAAGTGTCTGGCTTAAAACAACCCAAAAGGTTGATAGTCCTGGGTACATAAATGTTGAAGAACAGAGGGTTTCTCAGTGCTGCCGACCTACAGTGTCCTTTGTCAAAAACTTAAGAAAAATCCCCCCCAACTGTTCATTATAAAAATCTTAGTTACATCTCTGGAAATGATCTTGTAAGTGACTTTGGCACACAATTGTTCTTTTGTATTTCGTCTTTCCACAAATAACTTGAACACTGTGCAGCCATTTAACTATTGCCACTTTTCCTGTAGAAAGATGTTTCATGACAAAGTATGACTGTTTGCTTAGATTAATTATTGATTACCAAATACATCTTAGTACAAGTATTCTAGGTGTTGGGTATGTAAATTATTGGGATGCTTTGTGAAATGCAAAAGAGAAAATGAAGAGAAGGAGGACTGTGTTAAATATAGTAATCACAAATGCTTGTGTGACAGAAAATTGCAAATTGACATAGTCATTAGGAAATGTATTCATTCATTTTTGCCTCTGCATGCATTTTTGTGCATTTCAGGGGACAAGCTTAACAATTCCTGGAACGTAAGTCTTTTGGGCAATAGGATATTCAGGTGAGAGAGGTAATTGGATATATTCAGATATTAGCATCTAAAAGGCAAATCAGTAGGATATCTAAAACTGTAGGAGATTTATACAGAAAATAGAATGGTTTTGAAGATACCTTCTGGATTCCCCTAAAGGTACTTTCAGCATGAACACAATTCTAAATACTGACAGTGGTTTGGAAAAGAAAACCTTGTAACTAAAGATAATTACCATGTTTCCTACGTTTCCTACTCCTTGGAGAGTTCAGCATGTTTTGGAAGAAGTTTGGATTTGTTATGCAGCATGAGTGTTGTCTTTTCAATGTCACTTCCCCATCTGTCTTGCTCAGCAGTGTTACAGTCTCTGCTGATCCATGTGTGCAGCCACCAGTCAGATCATACTGCACTGTGATAGAGTGACCCTGAAAACTATCCTTGTACACTGTCTGATGTGCTCTGTGTCTTCCTCAAAGGAACTGTGGATACAATTTGAACTTGTTCATAATCTTTCCAGTGGCCAGGAAAATGAGTAACTCCTTTTTCCATATTTGGAATCCCCTCAACAATAGATTTACCATTATTTAATCCTTCATAATTTATCAGCTATATTTATCTTCTGGTACTCACAGAATTCTATTGTCTGATATTAGTTCCATGGACATTTAGGGTCTCAATCTACTGCAAAGGAAACAGGCTCTAAAAAGCTTATTTTGCCTGAAATTTGCTGTCACTTTCCTCATAGCATAAATTTCCTTTGCACAAAATGCAAAAGGTATTTCATTTAACATCAGTGTTTACAAAAGGATAAAACTGTGACAATACCTGTCCTGTTCTGTTCAGGATCTATTTGGCATTGCAAGATATAAGTATTAATCCTGTCCTGGAAAGTATTTAGGCAAACCATCTGCGAGGTATCACCCATCTTCCAGCCTAACTTTTGTATGCATCTTGTGACTCTTGCCACTCTTCCTTGTGTCTGGCTCTTCTGTGGATGGTGTGGTTCAACTGAAAACATTCCAGATCAGGAACAAGCATGTGCTCTATATTTAGTCATGTCATCAGTAGTACTATTGTGCAAGCTGCTTATCTTTTGTCACTACCTCAGGGATTGTCCTTCCTCTTACTGTAAATAACAAAGATCTTTAAATTCAAGTATTATGAATTAAATTTTCATGTATTCTCAATAATGCTGTTCTTTAGCAGGTATCAGGTGATAACTTTTCATGTGCACCTATTACTAAAAATCTTACCATATTACAATGGCTTCTGTTTTCACAGAAATCTAGGCTAACAGACCATCTGTTCATAGCTGCTGGTCTAAGACAAAATACGTATACATAGAGTTTCCCTGACAGAAGTTCTTACTAGACACATCTTTAGAAATTGCTAATGAAGGGAATTTTGTGACATTCTTATATAGCCTGTTTTACTGCTAATTACATCTGGTGGTATTTTTATGTAGTGTCTATCTTCAAATTTATCTTGCATAAATCAAATCAATTTTTACTCACCCTGGAGCGAACACAGAATAGAATTGATTGGTATGTGTTAAACCCCATCAGCTAGGGGGAATGGAATGAAGCTGGAGGTGGGGAGATTCAGGCTGGAGGTGAGGAGGAGGTTCTTCACCATGAGAGTGGTGAAACCCTGGAATAGGTTGTCCAGGGAGGTGGTCGAGGCCCCGTCCCCGGAGGTGTTTAAGAGCAGGCTGGATGAGGCTCTGGCCAGCCTGATCTAGTGTGGGGTGTCCCTGCCCATGGCAGGGGGGTTGGAACTAGATGATCTTTGTGGTCCCTTCCAACCCTGAATGATACTATGATACTAACTACATTTTGATTTGGAAAGAATACAAGAATCTTTTGGTTATCTTGTTTCCTTTCCTTACCTCTTTCTTTGATATGTGTATTTTTAATCTGTCATTCTCTTGTTGTAAACACTTTTTGGACCTCAGACTTAAAAAAAAAAACCAGACCAAACCTTTCTGCAGGCTTGAGATCTCTTTATAGTGTTCCTTTACCTTACAGCATGACACTGGCTCTAGCTGTGCATGGCCAGTTTTTGTTTTTCACATTGTGGAAGAGTCCTGTTGATGTCATTAATAACTTTATTCTGCACTGGGATTCTGACAGCAATTACATATATAGTCCTTTATTCTTTATAACTCCTTTTGAAGAGAAGCTACCCAGATGTATCTCAAGTGTCTGAAGTCTACCATTTTTGTGGCTTCAGACTTGCAGCACTTGAGATCTCAGTGTATCTTCTTGAGATACCCAGGGAAAAGGAATAGACTATTTTTACTGTGCTATTTTTGGATCATTAATAGTGTTCTTGAGATGACTTTTTTCCCATGCTGTTTGGGAGTTTAACAGTGAAAGTTGTTTTCCCTAATTTGAAGGAATACATCATAGCTATTCCCTAGTGAAGTTCCTCCATCGTCTGAAAAAAGTGTTGCCGTTTTGGAGAAGCGGCATCAGAGACTTTCCTGGACTCTGGATTTGCCTAATTTCTCCCAGTTCTCTTTCATACTTGCCCCACTGTCTGATTCATATATTATTTTACCTATAAGAGTCATTGGTTTGATTTCTGGTCTTTTGAGCACTTCCTATCACTAGAGGGGAATTCAACTGCACAGTCTTGGAAGAAAAATTCAGTTCACAACCTATATTTGAGTGTAATCAGAAAAAGAATTGGGAAAACTGCTCTGAAATTGTCTTGCAAATTAATCTGTCTCACTGTGAAACCTTCTGCGGTTTTAATTCTCAGCTGTTCTGAGGAGAGCTGGTAAGTCATGCTAACCAGCTCTCCTCAGAACAGCTTTTAAGTCATGCCGAAAGGCACGTTGCACCTTTTGCTTTATGGCTTATGAGCAATAAAACTGTGATTCTGTAACCTCCTAGCTATTGGATCTAATTGTGACTGATGGAAGTTATACATTTTTTTTCTTCTTTTGCTCTCAATAGAGGTTCCCCAATAGTGTGTCCAGTGTTTCTTTTCTAGATTTCTACTCCCCTGTTTTGTTGAAAGTTATAGCATATGAAGGGTTGAAAAAGTTCAGGGAAACACGCAGACCTGAATGGGACTGAGGTGGTGTGTGTAATAGAAGTGGGGGGAGAAAAGGAAAAGATTTGGATGTTGGCACTGACAGGGTGAAGGTGGGTTGTAAGGATAAGGGCTGAAAAGAAAGGAATGAGGTAGAAAAGAAAATGTTCATGTTTGGTTGTTTGTTTTTACTCTGGAAGTAGCAGATTTTGGTATGCTTTAGAATATATTACTGTTCTCCCAACACAGAAGAAATGTAAAGTTACCCAAAAATGTACTCTGCAGAGGATGCAGACAGAGAAGTAAGACTAATAATAACACAATCATATAGAACTGCCAAGTATGATTTCTAACTTGCAATATTCAGGGACCTTGGCATATCTCCTTGAATTATCCAGTTATCAACAAAGAGACCCTTGACTCTCCTAACTTTTATTAGACCCTTAATCTTGTTTAACAGCATATTTCACTTCCTTTAGCTGAGTTTGCAATATTGTGGACTTAAACTCCTAATTTAACCCCAAATAGCTTCTTCCAGACAGTGCCTCTAGATCAATGAATGGTATGTCATAGAACAAAGTGGCTGAGCTCAGACAGGGAGGCTGAAACCAGAGCTTAAGAGCCAGCTGCATGCAGAAAAGAAGAAAATACCATAATGAGTGAGGCCTGGAGGCATTCTTCCTCCAGGGCTCTAAATCACAAACCTACCTCCTGATGATCCAGACACAAGTGAACTTGCGAACTTTAAAACATCTAGAGTAAGTTTTCATCTTGATCTTAATTTTTAGAAGAAAAAATGTACTAATGTTACAGGCATGGTGATGCACCAGCTCAAGATTTGGTCATATGACTAAAGTGGTAAATTGAAACAGGGAGCTTCTAACCTGATCTAATAAAAATATTTTCACCACAAGACCATGGAAATGACATGCCAAGAGAAGCTGTGGAATGTCCATCCTTTGAAGTTTTTAGATGCTTACCTGGACAAGCCAAGCCTGAACTACCTGGTCTAAATTTAATGCTGACCCTGCAGTAGGCTGCACTAGATGACTGCTGTCTCCTTTCATTGCAAAATCTGAGGATAATCAATGAAAGAGGAACTGGATTCAAAACAGACCAAAGGAGGTGATTCTTCATATAGAGTTCAGGTAAGAGGAGCATCAGGCACACTAAATACTATCTGTTTTAATAAGAGAAGGTACATGGACTCCAGCCTGGACAGGTTCACAGAAGAGATTGATTAGAAGTTACATATGGCAAAAACACCTTGATCAAGAGCCTTCTGAACTCAGCTTCTAAAGGCAGGCACTAAGTGGGGATACTACATTTAAGGGAAGAAGCTTGGGAGTTGCATATGATTGTATGGCTCTTGTACTCTTTCCTGGCACCTTTTTTTGTTAAGGTCTGAAATAGAACACTAGGCTAAAAAGACATTTCATTTGACCCAGTACAGATGCTTTTAGGACTTGAAATCCACAACACAATGTTTATTCAATTAAGTTACTATTCACTACAAGTAGAGAAACATCTCCTGTCATGGTGGTCTAGTGGTCATAGCATGGTAAAGTGACAAGCCTGCTTCAATGAGTTCATGCAGCTGACATAGCAGGAAGGACTTGCTTTGTAGGATAAAGGCAAATCAATCTCCCCAGAGTGAGAGTTTGTCTTATGTCTTCTGTACAGATCTAAACATACAATGACAGTAAGCAACTTGTATTTGATTTACTTTGTAATTGGAGGAGAACTGACTTTATTGCAGGCTCTGTGATAACTCACATCTGACCACACCGCCAGGATGACTCAGATTTGTTAGGGTTCCAAAGAAAAGCAGCATGGAAGTTTTTGTTCCATAAATTCTAATCAAAATTCTGACTTAGGATAAGGGAGCAGATGACATTCTCTCCTGCTTTTTAGTTGTAGATAAGCTAAAAATCCATGAATTGCTGGAATATGATATTATTGAGGAAGAATTTTTTGTTATCATGGAAATTAGTCTGTAAAGTTAGCAATGGCTTTGCAGGTGTAAGACTCTGCTAGACTTTCACAACCCTTGCCCCAAAACTCTTGATTTCAAGCCCATGCTTTCTCATGTGCAACTGAAAGCACACTGCTTTCCAACATTTAAGCTGTAATGTGTCCCACAGTAATGGTCGTTCTTGGTCTAGCCTAGTGTCATCTTCTGCAACAGTGGCCAAAACAGCATCTCCATACAATGTCATCTTGGTGCACCATACCTACGTGTTGTCTGAACAGTGCAAAGTCCTCTTTTTTCCCATTGCTGCTGCTGCTTTTCTTACCTTTCTTCTGATTAAGTCCTTCAGTTATTTAGAAGAAAGTATTATGTATTATATTCCCTGTGAAGCAGCACTCTCCCCTATACATATATCTTCCCTACTGCATCAATTTGCACTCTGTCCTATGGTCATGCCCTCAGCTCTTCTCTTTCCTCTTCTTATCGACCTCCAGTCAAGTTCAGCTACCCTTTTCCTCCTCTCATGCAGCCTGTCTTTCCTATTTAACACTCTCCTTCAATCCTGAGCTAGCAAACTTCCCATTTTCTGGCTTTTTGATCTTTCTCTCTCCACAGGGGACCAGAGCCTTGCCTGTCACACCTACTCTTTCCCTAAATCACATTCTCCAGTGACTGCAGTGTGTCCTGGAGCACCTAACTCTGCCAGTTGTAGCTTCCCCGTGCACTAGCAGTAGCCGAGACCTTAAAGTCACGGGTGAGGTGAGAAGAGACCACCGCGTAACTCGTATTAATCGTGCAGGCTCTCTCCTTACCGCTCCCTCCTTTTCTAGGTCATTGATGACTATAGGATTGACACAGGTCCCTGCGGTACCGGTGACAGCTCGACTTTGTCAACTAACTGTTACTGACATCCTGCTGTCTTTCAACCCTAGGTTTAAAGTTCCCGCCGCCTTTCCTCACCTTCCACGGCCGGTGTGAGTGTATCCCGGTACACGATGAGAGTCAGGTGCGATGACACCTGTACCCACCCGCCTTTGTGACGCGTTCTGGGCGTCAGCCAGGACACCGAGACGGGAGCAAGACGCTCATCCTGCCTCTTCTCTGAGGATGCGCTCCCTTCCTGCCAGACCCTGGGGGCTGCTCTTGCCCCCGCGGTACGCTGCTTGTTTCCGGGGCGACACTGCAGCAGCCGTCGCGCTGTCCTGAGATTCGGGGTGACGGCGGGCGGCTCCGCCGGGCCGTGAAGGGACGCGGTAGCAGCCCGCGCAGGGCAGCGGCGGACAAAGGCTGCCGACGCCACCTCTGGCTCCTCCGGCCTCTCCGCCGCTGCGTCCTGAGGGCGGGAGGTGTCGCCCCGCGCCCGGGCGCCGCGCCACTGGCGGCCGCGGTGGCGCTGCCGAGCAGAGCCGGGCAGAGCCGGGCGCCGAGCGCCGGCCGATCGCCCGCCCGCCAGCACCCCCTCCCCGGCCGGCTGGCTGGCTACGCGCACGGCGAACATGGCGGCGGCGGTGGGGCGGGACACTCTACCTGAGCACTGGTCCTACGGTGTCTGCAGGGATGGGCGAGTCTTCTTCATCGAGTAAGGGGGCGCCGGCGGGCGGGAGCGCCGGGGGAAGGGGTGCAGGGGTGGAGGGTGGCCCCGCTCCCGCCGCTGCTCGCCTTCCTCCCTCCGTCTCTCCCGGCCGACCGCACGCAGTCACTAACAGGTGCATGTTTCCGCTTCTTCCTCCCAGCGACCTGACCCGCACCACCACTTGGCTGCATCCTCGCACCGGGGAGCCCGTCAACTCCGGCCACATGATCCGCTCAGGTGGGTGCCCGGGGCCGGCCCCCGCCCTGCGCGCGCCCCGCGCACTGTTCACGGCAGCTCCGCGCCCCCTCCTCACCCCCTTCTCACCCCCCAACCCCTCCCCCAGCGGCCACTGAGGCATCTCGGAGGAGCGGGCGAAGTTCTTATTCTTTTTTCCCCGTTTTCTTTCTCTCCCTTTGCCCCTGCCCTACAGACTTGCCCCGCGGCTGGGAGGAGGGATTCTCGGAGGAGGGCGCCAGCTACTTCATCGAGTGAGTAAAGCCCTTGGCGCGGCCCCGGCCCGCCCGGCCGCCTCAGGCGGGAGCGGTGAGCGGGGCGCCGGGCCGTATCTACCTCCTTTCCTCCCCCCTTACCAACCCGGCACGTGCGCCCATTTAATTAACGATCAACGCGGGGTAAAGTGACAAGGAGGAGTGCGGTTTCGGCGGCGGATGGGGAAAGTTGGCGGCGGGGCGGGACACAGGTCTCCCGCCCGCCGCGCTCTCGGCGGCTAGCAACAGGTTGCCCTAAGGCAGCTCTTCAGCGCTCGTTGAGGTTCCCTCCCCGCTTCCTGGTATTTAAAGTGCGGTTTGTGGCAGGTGGAGCGTTGCATGGCCAACGCAGGTCAGGGTTGTTGAAGGTGAATGGGTGTTTTTTTCGTTTTGTATGAGTCGCGGCCGTGAATGCAGTTCTGGGGAGCGTGCAAGCGAAGGCTCTCGGTGTGGCTTCCTGTGGACGGGCCGAACGGACGAGTTCGCCTTGCCTGGGTCGGTGGTTGCTGCTGGATCTTTCATGCATCCCACTCGGAGAACAGCAAAAAACTTGAGCTGTGCGGCCTGTTAAGGCACTTTAGTTCTGTAAGATGTGAACATGTTGCAGTTAAATAGGCAAATTGAAAGATCTTCTTTCAAACATTATGTACATAAGGGTTTTGCAAATGTAAACGTTATAAAAATAGAGCTTTAACCAAATCAGGAAAACTCTGGTATATCCTGAATACAGAGTTGTGAGTCACATGTGATATTGTGTTTTCCTTTAGAAATCTGAATGCATCACAAATTTAGTGAAACTAACAGAAGAAAATTGGAAAATGCTGGGTTGGGATGGTTAACCCAGGTCTTTTGGTACAGTCTTCTGTAATTGCTGACAACTCTGTTACAGTGTCTAGTTTTGAAATGCCTGTAGAGCATACCCCAAAACCTTTGACAAACTTGAGGCATTTGGTAAAGATCAAACTTGAGAATGATATTGGGCTGGGAGGAGGAGTTGACTGAAGGGATAAATGTCTTGCATGGTAGGGTGTTTGTTAAATAAAATTCCAGATGATCCTAGAATATCCCTTTTTTATCCCTACAAAGGAGGAAAAAGCCCATCAGTCCCTATGTGGCCAAACAGAATTACTTACAGTGTTGGACAGGATAGTTTAGCCCTCAACAGACTGTAGCAGCAAGGCATTGGAGAACAGCTGAATTCTGCCACCCTTGACCTGTTACCAGTTCATTGAAAGAAAGTTCTTCTGGTTACATATGTGACTGATGGAACTGATTATAACTTTGCAGTTTAATGTAAACAGGTCCTTTATACAACAACTAAATAGATACGTTCCTACAGAGAAGAACAGCACAAATGTTGTTGTTCTTTGTAAGAGCACATCTATTGGGTTTTCTGTCTTTACCAAAGCTTGCTGGTACAATTTTAGAACAGCTTAGATTCCTTTTCCTGACTGTTCTGTTTGGAAGAGAATTCTTGTGTCTTGTTTGTCAGGCAATTACAAAGCTTTTAATTTCTGATCCATTAAATTACAGAAATTACAGTTGTGTGCAGTGCATTGCCATAATTGGTGCTAATAGCGTTCTTTACCTTGAACTGAAAATGCTTCAGGAAATGATATCTGCAATAGAGTGTGTGTTTTACAGAGCAGATGGATAAACTCAACCATCTTTAGTCAGGCAAAGTTGTGCAAGGAGTGGCAGCAATTTTTGGAAATACATCTGTTCAGCTGTACTGCTTCACACCAAAGATCCACCTGATATTGTGTCCTCTTCAGCAGTGATACTTTCCCCAGCACTGCTCTACCCTCTCTGTTTTCAGCTTTCTGAGCCAAGTGGAATTTCTTCCATGAACACATTGAGCTCCCCTTCTGCTCATGTAAACACTAGAATCCTTGGATGAAGATTTCCATACCTCACTGCTCTGTTCATTCCACCTATGCTGCTTCCACGTGATGAGTTCTCAGCTTACAGAAAAGGTTACTGGTCCCTAAACGCATGATTTCACATGTTGTACTATGGAATTCCATTTCCTGGCATTCCAGCTCACAAAACCCATGAGCTCCCCTGTGTAACTGCCCAATCCTCTTTTACTAGTGATAGTTTGTAATCTGGTGTCATCCACAGAAATTTCATGAGCAAGTTGTCTTTTAGTTTGTATTTTCCCCCTTTGGTTATTTACTCAAGATGTTTATCTGAAATCACATCCCTTCTTAGTCTTGTTTTGCTCAGCTACATAAGGTGGATTCTTTACCCAGCCCCTTAGAAAGGACTCTCCATCTGTTTGATTATGCTGGAGTTGTTCTCTGCGCCTCTTGCAGTATGGAATTGTCTTTGTTGTAAGTGAGGGAACAGAATGGTATGCTGGAACGAGCTTTTGTGAGACTCTCAAACAATGAAAATGCCTTCTTGGCTCTCAACACTTCTCAGCTTTCTGCTGAGAGGTTGTTTACCTGTCTGAGGAAGACACCTGCACTTACAGCACATATGAACGCTGCCTGTTGACTCCTACATCCAGGTCTTTACTGCTTTAACTTTTAAGACTAATTTGTATTAGAAAGCCATGTGTGAAGCTACATTCTAGTTCTTCCCATTTATGCACATCCAAGTCTTCCTGAATGATTTTATCTATTCTGATTATTCTTTAGGTTTTCTTGATAGTGGCAAACCCTATTAGCACAGCCTTTTATACTAAAGCTTCAAGTAAGTCATGTATGTATACTGATTCTCCCACATCTCCAGGTAGTAGTTTTGGTAGTAATTTTGTGGCTTGTTTGCAACTTAAATGGCTTGTCCTAAGGAGAAAATGGGAAAACTTTTCTGACAGTTTTGTCTTTGCATAGGTGTAGCCTCAGCATCTTTTGTTACTCTTACTCAAATAAAGACATGACATAGTCAGCCCTACTCCATATAAATACTAGTTACAGAAAGTTGCAACTTGGGTCACCATTGCTTGCGAACCGTTAGACTTTTGTCTTCAATGCTGTTCTTTGAGTGACAAAAATATGTAAACCCAACAATTTACCATTATTTTTTTTTCCAAACAAAACCCCATTCGGTTCTCTTGATATGCCAAACTTTAATCTGTTTGAAGAGGAATATCAATTTAGGTATGATCGTAGGACTGGATGTTTCTAAAGTGTCATGGATGTTGCATTGCCTGGTTTTGAGTGCTTTCTCTACTTTTCCCCCATCCCTTTTCTTATTTGTTTTCTCTGCCAATCATTTTGAAATATGTTTGGGCAACTTTTTTATGTTAGACTCACTGCAGAAAGGGTGTTGTTAGTGAGCGTGTATGGAACTGAATGAAGACTTGACAGCACTAGCTCTGGTTTGTGTCTGGTGGTTGAGTTGCTGCTTTGCAGTGCAAAGTGTGGTTGATGTCTTCTTGTTTTGGGGACGGACATGCAGGGAAATAAAAACTGGTAGAAAACCAGCTTGTGCGTGCATTGTAGTTCAGGCTTTTGTTTCTGCTTGTTTATGGTCCTCTTCTGATAATCCAAGAGACATAGGGAAGTTTGAAGTCTTTGATAGTCTGGAACACTTGCTTTTTTTGTTACTTCTTACAGCTTTGAAAGAGTGAGCATTTATGTGAAAGTATCCATCCTTTCAGTATTAGATACCTAACTGGCTTGTACTGAAGTATGGTGAAAAAAGGCTACTGCTGCTAGAGAGGTTGTTCTAGAATGCTGCAATAATATTGCACATCTCAAAGGTAATACTGCATTCAAACTGCATCCAGGTTGGTCTCTTCTTTGGATAACAGTGGATGTACAAAAACCTGAAACTTTTAATGAAATCTCCATCATTTATAGCAGTAGTCTGTAACTGCATTTGTTATTCTTTAATTCTTATATTTGCCTTTTACTGTGTCTAGAAAGCACACACGGTGTGTGTTTCAAGTATTTGGAAATAGTAAAAGAGCAAAGAACACCAAACTGAGGTCTGCCTTTTTAACTTTGATTCCGCTGTGCCAAATGTG
Source organism: Melanerpes formicivorus (assembly GCF_026170545.1). Lineage (NCBI taxonomy): Eukaryota > Metazoa > Chordata > Aves > Piciformes > Picidae > Melanerpes > Melanerpes formicivorus. The sequence continues at coordinate 10,882,793 of NW_027142368.1, read as the reverse complement.
TACGTCCAGATACCGTGTCACTGAAAACCACACAAGAGCTCAGATGCACCTGATGTGGGCTGTAGATGATACCCAGTTAATGATTATTTAATCACTGAAGCCCAAGGGGATGAGACCATCTGGGTTATTGAGTTCAGTCCTTATGATTATCAGAGAAAATGTTTTATGATCTCATTAATAAATTTAATCAACAGTTTCTTCTGCTCTGCTGAATGCCTATCATCCCTACTCCTAGTAGGATGTTGAAGACTATCTTTTTTTTGTGGCTGTTGAGGTGAAGCTAAACTGCTATTTACTGGAGGTGTGTCATGGCCTGCTGCAAATACAAATGTTTTTTCTTCTTGCTCCATTTTTCTCTGATGATCATTGCTGTGTAATCAAAGCTATTGGAGCACTTAACTACTGTAAGGAGTAGTGATGTCCCTCATTGTGAGATCTTCAATATACATGATTTTCTTTGTGGTTCTTGAACATGTGCTTAGATAAAAGGTCTTCATTAGTGCCTAAGTATGAACATAGGAAATCCTCCTGTGAGGAGCAAGCCTGTGAAGTACTCCACTGTGTTATTTCTGTGTGTAACCACTTTGAGTTGTGTGGAGTTCCTGAAGTAGAATAAAAATTAGGTAGCTGGAACCTCATGGGAACGTCAACTAACAGCAAAGACGTTTGTACCATCACCAGCAAATGTGAGGGTGGTCTCTGGAAAAATGAAATGCTCTTGTGTGCTATAAAATGTCATGGAGAAACTTTTAAGGAAAGAAATCTGAACTGGTTCCACAGCGATGGGTAAGGCTCTAGTTTGGATAAATCTTGAGGAGCAGCAATCTGTTGGTCATGACTAGAATTAGGTTACTAGCATTCAAAGAGCAGTTGCCTCTGAGTTGACAAGACTTCACTAAGGTAATTTGTGCAAGTAGAAAAGCAGATATGAAGTGGACAAATGGAAGAAAAATCCTGGAACTGGCTTTGGTGTTGAAACGAGAGTAGGGAAGCTGTCTCACGCTGCAGTTCTGTAGAAGCGATAGACGGTCTTGAGCGGCCTCTACTGGTTCACTAGTAGGACATTAGGCAGCGAGAGAAGAGCTGCCAGGATGGCGGTCAGTCTGTGCTGGTGCCTTTTGTGGTTGTTGTTCCTGTAAAAAAGTGTTCCATTAGGACAATGGACGAAAAGGACTATGTACAGTAGAAGTAAACAATGTTGCTTGTACAAGTTTCTCTGTCTCTTGTCCTTTGTTCTCCAGCTCTGGGCTTCATCAGACAGCCTGTTCCATAAATTTTATTCTCTTGGGCTGTGAATAGGTCTGAGCTGGGAATATTTGATGTCTTAGGTAGATATTGTAGATATGGTTCATTCAAGTCAGGGTAACAATTAACTGTCCTTTTAGTGGTAGTTAAAATGAATTATTGCTCATTAAACAGTGAAAAAGATGCAGATATACTTATCCTCAGGCAGAGACTCCTGAGGATTGCAGACAGCAAAAGAAGTATTTTAGTTTAGCCCCAGAAAGCAGCAGGAGGGCACGTTCCTGCTGCCTGAATTGCAGAGTGCCCTCTGGAAGAGCAAGCCAGGAATGGTGCATGAGGAACATGCCACGTGCGGTTTGATTCAGCAGTGTGTATGAATGAACGCTGTGTGCATTCCTTGGGGGAGGGAGGAGCGTATCAGGGGAGGTGCTGGATTTTGATTATTTTTAAAGGCTGAAACAAAAAGTACTTGTTCTTTGATTGCTTTTCTTCCAATATACACAGGTTGGAAAACTGAATTTTGACTACCTAAGGAGGTCAAAAAGGATAACACACACTTAAAGCATAGTTCCCATTAATGCAAGACATTGTTTTGGGTGTTGAACACTTCTGAAAATCAGAGTTGTCTGGGAAACAGAGGAGCATTCTTTTGTTCTGGTTGGGGTTATATGGCTTCCTTGTGTTGCAGCTCAGAAACAAGAGTAGGAGCTGGTTTTCCAGAGCTGCCAGTGCCTGCATTTTGTTCTGTACTCATTCTAGCTTCCTGAACATGAACCTGTCAGGAAATTTCATTCATTCAACCTCTTTCCTGCAGCAGCATCCACTTCTGTATTCAGTGAATTTCTGTGCAGGTGAATGTTTTATGAAGCTGCCTGTTGCAGTGAGGGCTTCAGTATTACTGAAGGTCTGTCTCAATGTAAAGTTTAACCATAAATGCAGTTGTACTGGCTAGGTATTGCTATAATATGAAAAACAGTTTTTGTATTCTTGTGTTACATTTCGGGCTGCTTTTAGAAGTGTGTGATGTCTGCCATGTCAGATAATCTAGTCAACACTTTTCATTTTGTTTTATTTGTTGCTCATTATCTACCAGAAAAGAATGAATCTCAAACAGCAGAATCTTGATATTAATTATACAGATATTTTTGAAAAGGGGTGCTTCTTCAGTCTATCAGTAACTGTTAAACTCTCTAGCAACTGTAACCTAGGGTTACTTGTCTGCAGGCAAATCTATAATGCAAGATATTTTGGTAATTTATAATGGACGAAACAAAAGAAGTAGCATTTCCAGGTGAATCTGGCAATACTAAACAATCTAAGCAAGAGCTTTTGTGATGAGAAGGGTGTGTGAAGTACATGGGTTCAGGTTTTTCTCCCAGGTTCTGTGCCTTGTTTTCCCACCATTCTCTTTGCTGCAGGTGGATTACACTAAAATGAGTTTTCACCTCGCTACTGATCAAGTTTGCCGTCAACTCAAATATTTACATTTCCTTGGTGCAGATTAAGTGTACTTCTTCAGTACTGTAGTGCTGCATCCCTGCAAAGACCAGCTTAAATAATGTGCTGTCACATTTACTTAGTATCACATCTGATTCTGTCTGGTATGACTGTACATTCTAATTTACTGTTAAATCGAATTTGTTTTGTCTGTGCCTCCTACATGTGCCTTTTTCAGAATGGGGGGGGTTTATGACCTTGGCTTGGATAACAGTAAAGGATGGGGCTAAAACCTCATATTATTTGTAGTTTGTCTTTTCCTGCAGCATTATAAGAGAGTTTACAAGGTCTGCTCTGAGATACTGTCCTTAGAAGCAGAACTTTGAATGTAAAAGCAGATTTGTAATTAAAGATGTTAAAATCCAAGAAGAATCTGGTTAAGCACCCAACCCTTTTCTTTTTGATTGTTTGCCATGTAGTACTTGGCAAGAACATCACTGACCTGTCTAGACAGATCCAAAAGCTTGTTACCAATACATAGTAGGCATGTGCATTTCTGCCTGAAGTTTTTTGTTTAAACCCTTGTTGTCCTTATTGCTTATCTGTATCTCTAAAGGTTTTATATTTAGTTGAATAAAAAGTACAACCAAAGCCTCCAAAACTTTAAAAATAAGATTTCAGTATAATGCTGAAATGAAGTATTTGAGAAAAACTGGATGTTATTTACTATTATTTGTCAAGTGAGGACTTCCATTATATTTTATTTATGTCCTAAAGGCCAAATATCTTGAACTCAGCATAGTGAGCATTTTGAAAATATGTTGATCCTGCAACATGCAGGTGATTTTCATTTTTTTCTCCGGAACTCTGCATAGACACTGGCTGTCAAATATGGCAAAGCAGAAAAGCTGCTGTTGATTTTCTACTTTACTTAATCCGGAAAAACGTAATGTTGACTTTTTGTAGGCTGCATATTTGTTTCCAAATCATCACAGTCATCTTCAAACTAGCTTGAATATCAACTTTATCTTAACTTTTATGTTTACTCAGCTCTTTGCTTTTTGCTGTTATTTCTCTGTCCCTTTTGTAGGCAGAAGAAAGACTCATTTTGATTAAGGTATAGGTATTAATATAATGGAGAGCAGTGAAAATATAGAGGCACTGTTTATCAAGCAGTGTAAATCAGAGGGCAAAAGGTTTGCTTTCTGTTCCTTTTTTTTTAATAGGTGTCTTTTAAAGCCTTTTTGGGGTGTTTTAAATGTATGGTCTGCAAGTTAACCTCTTGATACTTGAATTCAATGCTTACTTTGGATCAAAGGAAAAGAAATAGGACTTATCCTAATACCTGGACTAATCTGTTAGATTTGTTTCAGCAGAATGTTTAAACATCTGCAGGCAGAACTATGCTAATGGGTGTGATGCATTTTATGTAATTTTCACTACTTGGTAAATCCTTTTTCTGAAGATCAGGAGTGCGTTACATGTTTGCATGGTGAGAGAATTCTCTAGGGAGAATAAATTCTTGAGAAAGTGGTGGACAGTTACAAATAAACTGTTAAATAGTATTGATAAATGAGATGGGTTGAAGAGGGAAAACCAGGAAGATGTCCCATGTGAAGAATTGGGGTGGAGCAGTAGAGATAGGAAAGCCCCTCTGTTTTCAGCTAATTTGAAGGTTGTGTGCTTGTTCCTCAGCTGCATTGCGGTTTTCTTCAGGTTGAGCTCTACTGAGAGGTTGGCACTTGCGTTTTCATAAGACCGTGTTATAAATACGCTACTTACTGAGACAAATTGCTTTGAGGAAATATTTCTGTATGGACATTGCTGTTAGGAAAAAAAGAAGACAAGTTGTACCTTTTCAAAAGCTCTGGAACAATTTGTTGTCCTTCCTGGAAGTTAACCATTTCAGCTGTTAAGAGGGCAGTCAGAGACTTCCAGTAAACCTTTAGCTCATACTTGTTACTCTGTTAATTTTCCTTAGTTTTGAAGTGTGGATCTTGACCGTTGATTAGGGTAAAGACTCTTCACTAACTGGATATTCAGATAGACTAGAGTAACTCTCACAATGAAGCTTTTAATTTTATTTTATTGGTTTTTTTTTTTTACTTTTTAAGCTGCTTAATTTCAAGGATGTCCACTCTCTTGTCAACAGGACTAACAATTAGAGGAAGGATTTTGTACTTAATCTGAAATATGTCAGGAGAAGAATGTCCTTTAAAGCTTTCTGGCTCTTAGGTTAATACCTCTTCCCACCCCCACTGTTGAAAAGAGTTTCTACAGGGCATGAAGACCAAGTTTATAGTTCAGTAATGCTTCTCTGGAAATACACTTTTAAAAGACTGTAATAAAACCAATTTTTAGAGATGTTCTATTTTGGATACCAACAGCTTAATTGATTGGAAGAAAGACAGACCAACCCACTCAGATGGACTAATTTGTATGTACTTAATGTGGATTTTTTAAATGAGTAGAGGCTTCTCTTTAGATTACCTGTTTAAATGTCACAGACGCCTTTTAAAAATGGACTTATATAGGGATATCTTCTATAGTATGTTGTCTTAACTGCCAAGAGCAGCTGGAAACACCTAAGGGACCTACAACAAACAGCTGGACACTTGCCACCTTCACACAATTGGTACTAGTGATCTCGTGGATATTCTAAGAGATGGGGAAGTGCTCCTAGTTTGAAGAAAACTGACATATTTGTGACCATCAGTCTGATTAAATGTGCATACACTGAAGTGAAATTGCAAATGACAGACCTTCTTAGCATTCAACTGCTAAAGGACTACAAGGAGTTACTTCCTGTAGGGGTTGGGAAATGGTGTTCTCTGCCCGAGTAGGTAGGCTAGTGCTCTGAAGAGGAGACTTGCTGAGTCAAGATGGGTGGGTACAGAGATTGAGAATTTCCTCCCGGAATCAGAAGACAGAGAGGCAGAGAGAGCTGCAGACATCCTGGGACAGCACAGGTTAGTGGTCTAGGCTGAATTACAGGGGAGGAATTTTTATTATGATACACCAGAGGAAGGCTGGTTAAAAAGGAAGCCTCTCAAGGCTGCATACTACTGATTGAAGTCTTCTCTCTACCAGCCTTAGGTGTGGCTTCATCACTATTCTCAGGTAATAAGGAAGTGTGTTGACTTCTTTTTCTTTTCTTCCCCAACCCATGCTTCTCCTTTTATATGGGCATGCATACACAGTCTTGTTTTTCTTATGTTCTGCAGGCAGTGGAGAACAACATACAACTGTATGAAAGGCTGCAGCTTTGGTGGGTTGGGATCTTGACCAGTTAACTGGTTTTGTAGATCTTCTAATGACTTGGTTTTACTCAGTTTCTGATAATTAAGTTCTAAGTAGCAAGACCAGGATGTAGAAAATGGACAGAAGCTAGGATAATTCTGAAAAGATTTATTGATTTATTGGTTTCAAAAGGGATGAAAAACTTGGGTTTATTTAGAAAGAAAAGGGCTGTTAGACCTGTAAGAATGCAGCTTTGTGACTCCTGATTCTCTTTGAGAATCTTCAGTGGAAATAGTGCATGAAGAAAATGATCAAAATATCTCAAATCAAGGCTTTGTCCCAGGGAATATGCTTGTATGTTCAGTGCCAGCCATGTGTGCCTTTCTGTGACCACTGCATTAAATGGTGTCAACTGGGGGCCCCAAACTGCTACAGAAATACAGGGATACAGGTAGGCCCACAGAGTGTGCATCTGACCCTGCAGGGAGGCTTGCAGCTCAGCTGCCTGCAAACCAGGGCTTGAGAAAGAGCTCAATGACACTTGTGCAAAGTATTTCTTTTGTTTTATTTGTTTTATGTTGGTTTGTTTGTGGTTTTTTTTTAAAGCTTACATCTGTGCTCTTGCAGGTGAAATGACAGCAATATCACTAAGGCATAAATTATTATTTTGAAAGGTACCGTTTTTATAACAAGTATTTAAAATGTGTTCTCAGAGCCTGAATTGAAAACTTTGAAAATACCAAACATGGATGGTTTCTGGCTGAAAAAAAAGTTTCAGATACTCGAATAATGAAGATGTTATTTTTTAAGGCTTGTTGGAGGGTTTTCAATGGGTTGTGAAAGTACCGTGTGAGTTTTCATCGTGTTTTTGATTATTGCACTGAGGTGAAAATACTGGTTGAGTACTTTCCTGTTTGACCAAAATGTGGTTAGTTTTTTTTGTGTTTTTTTCTTCTTCTCTCAGCCTTGACACTTCAAAACTCACCTGCTCGCTCGCCAGTTTGGATGCTCAGTGCTGTGTGCCATGGCCAGATCGCTCCCACTGCTTGTCATGAGCACCCATTAGTGAAATACGATCATGCTCTGGGCTGTTGCAGATGAACTGGCAGCTGAAATATGACATTCCCGTGCTTACAAACAATTGCTTCCGACTCGAGCTGTGTTTTGAAAAAACAGAGTAACACCTTTCACAGCAGACTGTTTACACGGGGGCAGGACCAGGAAAGCAAGCTGTTAGTGGCTGTCCTCATGAATAATCTGGCAGGCTGCCGAGCAGCCCTGATCGCCATCGGCTGGGAGATGATCTGTTAAGGAATGTGCTCTTAACTGGGGATAGTGTAGATGCAAGATGAGAGACTGCTCCAGTGGTCGGGCATCAGCCTTTCGGTGGGTGTTGAGATCTGGCTTCAGTTAAAAGGTTTTCTTAGTGCTTTATTAGTTTGCTCGTGAATGAGCTGCTATGTTAATGTAATTTTGGTAGACTATGAGTTAAAAAGCAGCAAAAATAAAACCTATGTGAAAGGTGCCTCTTTCTAAAAAGGGCATCAAAGCCATCATAATCACTTTTCTAGGAACAGAAACGTGTAGTGTGCTACCTTTGCACACTACGAGGGAGAACCAATGTGCTGGGTGTCTGTGTGTTGATTGTAGCTGTCTGTTGATTGTTCCTCTGCTGCTCAGTGGTACACCTCGGAGAATTAGTTGTCTGTGGGGATGAGAGGGAGGCAGCCTTGCAAGTCGTTGCCTATTGTTGGAGATGTTGAAGTGCATGGATACTTTTCCAGTGAAATTGTTAGACATATTCTTTAATAAAAGATATCAAATGGCACAAAGATACACACCTCTCAGGAATCCGCCGAAGTGACAGTGCTCTGATCCCAGAACAGCTTTCTTCAGGAATTTGATTATGCTTAGATTCACAGGAGGGGCCAGATATTCTCACTACTTAAAATAATCAGGAAACTGAAAGAACCACACACAAGCATTCACTAAAACTCTGAACATTGTCTCTTGTTTTAGTTTACCTTATTATATGCTTTCCTGTCTCAGTTTAAAAATAATCCCTAATGCATTCTTGTTTTAAACTTGAGAGAACTGTGGGCAGGCTCTGCCGCAAGAGGGCATTTTTGGTGCCAACTCTGCAACTATTAAGGAATAAATATACTTTAAAATGTCTCTATTTAGATGAATGAATGTTGAAAACCAATCGAAACGCTACATCTGTTCTACAAGTTCCTTAGTTTTGGAACTAAGAAAGAACAATTTGAGATCTTTGTTTGGCTAGTTAACATGGAATTGTTGAATGATTTTTTTTGTACCTGCATAAAGCCTGAGAATTCAAAGTGGAATTGTGTTATATTCAGAATTTTGTGCTGGTGAAGAACATTCTGCCTAGTATTGATTACTAGGAATTCAGATGGGCATTGAATATGCTGGAACTGTTTTCCTTTTAGGACCAGTAATTTCAAATATTGTGGTTCAATGTGGAGGACTGATCATGAGAACAGCATATACTTTTGTTCTACTTATGTAGAACAAAAGATGAGTAAAGTAACGCAAGCTACTGTAATGCTAACATTTATAGAGCTTGCATTTTATCACTGAAGATCAGTGAGAGAAAAAAAGTGCATGGTAGTTTTGCCTTGCCATTCAATTTGGAGATACCCACCCTTTGGAGTGGGACGAGCCACAGTTTTCCGTCTCTATGCCCTGGAAGATCTATGGCTGTTGCTTCCTCCATGTGCAGGAGGATGTCAGCAGGAGATTGCTTCATCTTGTGCCGGGACATGCATGTGCCTGTTCCCTGTGAGTGTATATCCTCCTAACAACACAGAGGCGTCCTCCAGCCTGTGCTTTGCTCAGGTGAGGTGATGCTTCATGCGCTTCTGTTGTTTGTATTGATTCCTAAGCTGTCATGTGCTAAGGGGGCTCTGTACTCATAAAGAGAGTGGAGTGCCAGAAGAGTTTGTCCAAGTTGAAATACATCTGTTTTTGAGAATTCCTCATATGGCCGCAAGGAACAGCATATAAGCCAAGTGAATTGTTCTGGCAGGTTCAGTTTGTTATGCCAGTTTAACTAATCTTCAGGGGCTTTCCGATCTCACTGAACACAACAGAACTGTGGTAGGATTTAGCTAGTTTGTTTAGCATGTGGCAGTTTAAGCCTTGCAAATGGTTGCTCATGCTCTCAGGTTAGTGGGACAATTTTAGGATTAAGCCATCAGCAAATACTAGAAAAATAACATTGAGAATTGGGAATTTCTCATACAAATTCTGTTTGCATCAGAATTTGGCTACATTGTTTTAATGTGATCTCTTTTTTTTTTTCTCCACCAAATTAACATTTACAATTATAATTTATTTCTGTAATAATCAACCTGTGTATCAGGTCTCTGTCCGTAATTCAGGTTACAGAAATGCCTTTGGTTTTATTTATCTCACTTTTCACTTATGTTAACATGCTAAAATATTCTAATTCATAAATCAAAATTGTACTGAAATTGTGTGTTTAGAAGTTGGTAATATGCTCTACATCAGGAAAACATACAACTGTCTGTCAGTCATTTGGTTCTGCAGCATGTCTGCATGATTATTTAAAGAATGGTTAAAGCCATCTGAATACTCATCTGAAGGGGTGTGGTGACACCCATAATTTTTGTACATCAGTTAAGTGATGGGGATAGTTATTTTTAATAATACTGTTCTGTTTGATTTGGCATGGTTCATTATGAAAAGCGTTAATTATGTGCTGATGTAGTTTTCTGTGGGGTACTTTTTGTGTGCTTTTCATTACACCTATGTGCTTTTGTATATGGTGGGCCTGTTTTTGTCACTTGCTTGCCAGTGCTCGTATTACTTCATTGCTTGATTTGTAGTGGTTTTTCTTTTCTTTAGAAGAAAAATCTAGGTTATTTGCTTTTAAAAAATAACAAGTTTGTGGAAGCACTTGTAATGCACATGCTTTGAAAGTGGAACAAGCAAACAGAGTACATGCTGACAGAAAGGATACCCTTAACGTACCGTGTTCTAAACTGGATTCTGCAGTGCTCTTGTGTCTTCTAACAACTTTGTTTTGAGGCTCTTACAGAATTTTAATCTTTTTGCAATGAGAAAGTGCATGTGCTGGTAACTGCTGCGTTTACCTTTAAGGAATAGTGGTTTAGAAAGAATTTAACACTAGGGTGGCAATTAAAAACATTTAACCTGTTTCTAATTCTTAAACCTTTTTAGGTTGTTCTTGCATAGAAATGCAAAAATAACTAGGTCCAAACTAAAGCTCCTTTCTGTTCAGTGTTAGGGGCGACAAACAGAAATGTAAAAAGCTGTTGGAGGTTGGGGTTTAGGCCTACTTGTCAAGAGACTCTGTTGAATGAATAAAGGCCAAGTATTTGCAGTCTTTGGCCAGACCTTCTTGGATTCTTAAAGTGTGTTCATATAAGAAGTACTGTCATAATTGGCACCAAGTAATTATTGTTTTGAAAGTCTTAATTGAGGCTTGGCTTGGATTACTTATGGAATCTCTGTTGTTTTCCTCTATAAATTCTCCTGTAAATTGGTCTTAAACTGCTGGTAGAATTCCAAATATATACACCTATGCAACAGATGTTCTTGCCCGCAGATACATACATGACTTGGAATTCATGCCGCCAATAAAACACTTTTCAAACCCCCTTCTGTTCTAAATCTAGATTCTGGGAAGTATGACAAGCTGTGCTAGCTGTATTTAAAAACAAACATACCCTCCCTCTTCCCACACATGCACATGTAGAAATGACAGAACTTAACATTTGCATTAGTGTAAAGCTCAAGAACCTGTATCCATACATGTGAGGAAGGAACCATGCTGGATTTGTGGAAAATAAGACATTAAATGTCTTGGCAGAAGTTGTGTTTCAGATGGTAAGGTTTTACAAAGATGCAGTTAGCACAGTAACTATTTCCAGTGGAGACCTATCCAATAAATCAAGCAGTAGATTCCAGGAAAATTTGATTAAAACTTCTTTATTACTTCAAATTGGTAAAGCTCTTGGATAGCACAATGAAGGGCCTGTTACAGCGTACAGTATTCATAGTCAGCCTTATCCCCATAAGACAGTGATTGCTGTTGTTCACTTGTAATGGAAATGCACTTTGCAAGTGATGATTTTTAACTTCAGGTGCCTCCAGAATGGCTTTGGAAATGAGTATCTTCAGTTAAGATGATTGATTATTGAACAGATTGTATTTACAATCTGGATATTTTTCACAATAAAACTTTGTTAGAAAATCAAGTTTGAAATGTGTTTGAATTATACCTGCTTTTTATGTTTTTGAACTATTAGAACAGTGACTGGTGTGTTTGTCCTGCCCTTAGAAATTTCTACGTTTTGCATTTCATAACAGGAGCAGAAAGGAATTAATGGAAAGACGTGTATGGAATGTGGATGACTGTCCCTAAACATACAATGTTTGGAGACAAGCTGTTCAAGAAATTGTCTGCACTTATGTGATTACTAGATCACTACCACACCAAGGAATACAGCAGAGTTAGATAATGGTTGGAATTGATGATCTTAGAGGTCTTCTCCAACCATTGTGATTTTATGATAGTGTGTTATTCTGTGAAACACTGTAGCATTACAGGACACAACTAGAGCATGTCTGCTTTGTGGTTTAAAGCCAGGGCCAAATCCTGGGAATGTTAATTTGGCCACGATGCACACGTTCTTACTTGTAGTGCTTTTGAATGTGTCATGTGCTGTCATTCTGCTGCAGACAAAATTATCTGGGGTGGAGAGTAAAGTACCTCACCGTAGGCACTGCGCTTTTGGAAGGTCCTCTATGTGGAACATTCCAGGAGTTCAAAAAGGAGGAAGAAATGGAGGATGGTTTTATTTAACCTCTAGAAAATATCCACTTGACTGCCACTAAATACCTTTGCATGCATTCCTTGAATATATGAATGGTTTGCAATTTCCACACTTAAGGTAACAAAACCAGAACAATTAAGAACACGGTATACATCAAAGCTGTGCTTATTTATAAAGTCTCTACTACAAATATTTTATAAATAAGGCAACAAAGCAATTGTTTAAACCAATGAAAGTTGTTTTCCCTATTATTTACCACATGTATTTATATTCATTTTTTTCTACTTTCTCTCCATATTACTTATTATATTTGGCACAAAATAAGGTTTCTGTACTGTCTATATGCTATCTATATCCACTGTTCAGAGAGGGGGGCAGTTGCATTTATTTAGTGGCCTGGTTGCCTTATGCTTATCACAGGAGGGGGAATATTGAAATGTAACGGATGATGTCCAGATTGGTTAATGAATATAAATGTTATTTGATGATGAGAGTACCTTTTTAGAAAATGAAAGTTCTTTAGGAATTAGTGTTCAGACTTGTGTCATCCATTTTTGAGGCATTTGTTTAGGCTGTTTTTAAGCTAAATAATGAAATGAGATGGTAGATTCTGTGTTCATAATTTTCAATCTTATGGGAGTTGGGCTTCTCTCTATACTCAAAAAGATCAAATGGAAATAGCTAAACTACTCTTAAAGAGCACTAAATATTTTCTTATTTCTGAAGAAAATAATAACCATGTATATTTCTTAGGTAATCAGATCCATGTCTAAAACTTTTTGGAAAGACTGTATGTTGGCTGTGTGCATTTAGTTTTATGTAGAGGATTTGGGTAAGTCATCTTGACGTGGTATAGATCAGTTTATCTTAGAGTAGTCCTCATGTGCACCTCTTTTAATGTCATTGCAGTGTACTTAGTGCTTTGTGTGCAGGGATTTGCTACGTCTGTATAATTGTTACAGTAGGTGGGATTTTGTGTGACCATAAATTCAGTTGCATCATGTGAATATAATTAACTCTCATTATGTGTGCCTCATAAATTCCATTCAGTTATCTGAGTTGTAATCAGCTGAAAAAAGTAGCAGAGAGTCTGTGTTCAGCAGCCAGGCGGAAAAAAATGTAGGAATGTGTAAACAGTGGTCTGATTTGTTGGACCTCACTGGCCAACATGAAGGAGCCCTCCAGGATAAGCAAGCTGAGAATCTAGCATAGATGGGAAAGGCATCAGTAAGTCAGTATTGACTGAGACTTGGCATAGAAGGAAACACAGGGAAGTGGTGCAGTGTAAAGTAGTAGGGAGTTTTGTAGCTTTTCTTCCTGTTACTTCTGTAGCTATGGATGTGCCTGTTGCTCTCCTAAAATCATTGTTGGACTGCTCATCTCTTCAGATAAAAGTCAAAGGTGACAGTTTGAGAACCTCATACCTTGCCTGCAACCAAGGTACTGAATTTCAGATTGCAGTCTTGAGATCCCGCCACCTTCCCTCCAGTGGGTCCTTCTTGTTTCTGTTGTGTTGCCAGAATGTGCATCGTCCATGTGAAGGGTTTCTGTCCAAATTACATGTAAAGAGTGGGTGTTAGCAAATACATGTAAAGGTAGGAGGCAAACATTGAATGGGAAATAGAGAAAAATATTGAAGAGCCAAATGTTTACTTGCATGCTAAGAAATTAGCATACTTAGATGATCTGCTGAATGATAATAAAGGCTTTATTATGTCATCTTGCCTTGAAATCTCATGCTTTGACTTTTTTTTTCATTTTCTGAGCTAAACCCAAAATATCTGTTGCTGCCTTTTCCTTTTGTATGAGCTTTTAACAACAGCCTTTCAAGTAAACTGAATGTGCTGATGGTTGTGAGACGTATTCAAAAGTGAAATTTTAATGGATGGAAAATGAGGAATGCTAATTAATGGGTCACTCAAATGAGTCTACCAAAAAAAACTAAATGTCTTGAAAATTAATGTAGTTACACTCTCATAAAACCCAGGCTTGCTACAGATTTAATTTTGTATCTACTTACATTCTTGACATGCATTTCTCCTGCAGTTCAGCTTTTTCTCAAGCATGCCAGAGAATATATTAAGAGTGGGAAATCTTGGCTGTCAGAGTGCTGCATTTTAAACCAGGTTATTTTTATAAAGGAAACAACTTCTCTCTGTATAGAAAATACCCTGCTTGAACACAGCCAAACTTTCAGACTATGTGGAAATCGTAGCAAAGCTTGTGGTTACCAGTAGGTTTCTGGATTTTTGTCAAGGTCTACAGGCAGTGGAATAAAGGACAGAAAGGTATTTAGGAAACTATCTTGAAAGCAAAATTTTTCTACGTCTGCTAAGCTTTGGACAGTTTATAGTCATGCTTGTTACATGTTTGTATCCAACCTTCTGTTGGAAAAATGAACGGAAAGTGGGAGGTATGTAGGGTAGGGTGCATTTATCAGGCAGAGGATTTGGTAATCTCTATTTCTTGGCTGGTTGGTTGTTGTGGTGGTGGGTGTTTCTAGGGGTGTGTGTGTGGGTTTTTTTATTATTTTATTATTTTCTCTTCTTTCACTACCTTCAGATCTCTCTTTTCCCTCTCACTCCCAGATTTTTTAATTAATAATGTATTAAACAGTGTCATTCCAAACTAGTTTAGTTGTCTTTTCCTTTAGTGTGGTAACTGATTTTATTTATTTCTTTTATTTTTTTTTTCTCCTTTCAAACTTTGAGGCTTGATCCAACTCCTTTAAATATTCTAGGTGACTTTGTTAAAGAAACAATCAAATAGTCAAATTATAATTTACTGTACTCCCTCCATGTGTATTTGTAACTTACACAGTGTGTAAAGCCTTCCTTTCAAAAATCTTTTCCAAGCTGGAGTCCTGCTATACATGACTGATACACAGCCTGCTGATCTAGCACAAGCTGCAGTCCTGCCTTGGAAAATGAGTGAATGCTTCTTGGGTAGGCTTTGTTGTGACACCAATGCAACCATTTAAATGAGTCTTCAGATTTGGTATAGATTAGTTCTAATGGTGTCCACTTCTTTTATATTCTTGGATGTTTCTACTAACATCTATCATGAAAGCTCTGACCTAAATTTATTCTCTTCACTATCTTTGTATTCCTACTTCTATAAACCTCTTCTCCAGCACAGTTTACGTTGCAAAATATGCAGCCATAGCACTTCCCAAACAGCATTTGATATATATGTGTGTGTATGTACATACATGTTTAATTTTTTTGTTACTATATATGCACATTTTATGAGGCTGCTTCCAAGTATTCAGTGAATGTTGTGTAGCTCTATGTGTATTGGAATAAATACTTTGTGATTTGAGGGTATTCAACAGTATGCTGCTCTTGGCTGAAGAACAGTAGCTATTGATTTAATAAATTACTTAATTAGAATTTTAGCTTATAAGTCTTTTCAGTACAGTCAGAATAAATAGAAGAAAATTATATAAAATGTCTGTAACTACAAGGATGCATATGTACATATTTATAAAGCCAGATAATAGTTATATTAAAAGAATCCCAGTTGAGATGATTAGTCCCAAATTAAATTTTTTCTCTGTCCATTCCCAAGTTTTGCATTTAGAGACATCTTTTTACACTAAAGTTCATAAATACAGGTGTCTTAAGTAATTTAAATGCCTTAAATGCTTTGAGAAGCAGTGTTCATGAATAATCAAGCAGGATCAGTTTTAACTGTGCTTCCTATGTTGCTTTAGTAGAAATACAATTTTGGGTTTGCCTTTTAGCATCTTGTGTTCCTTATGCAATTTTCTTCACTAAGGTTGTGTTTTAGGCAAGCTCTGCAGTTTTACTGTGGGTAGTTTCTAGAGATGTCTTTACCAAGAATGCTAAAAACATGTTCTTAGTATTACTAGCTCAGCTATTGATGTTTAAAGATACTGCAAGTAAAGCAGCTGCTTTCTACCAACTTACTATGCAGCCAGTACCTGGTTGATGGTACATCTTTTGGTGCAGGACTAGAAAAATCCCTTGCCTGTATAGCTGTTTCAGGTAAGGAGTTTTGATTCTAAATAGTATGAACAGATTCAGGTATCTTGCTGTTTTTCCATGTCCCTAGTTTTGCTTCTCATTTGTGACAATGGCTGTTGTGAGGTTTCAAATTCCAAACAGCTAACAAAATACTGTCAGCAGGAGTAACTATGGGAAAGAAAAAGAACTAGTGTGAGTCAAGTCAGAAAATCCATGAATAAAGCATTAAGACTATGGCAGTACCTGCAGTGGAAGTTACATTATTAAAAACAGCTTCTTAATTTTCCCCTTTACTTCCATAGATATTTTTGTATACCTTTTTAAGGCTATAAAATATGAGAAGAACCAAGACTTTTGAAAGCAGCTGACCTTGTTTGTGCTTTTGTGCTTCTGTTTGTTACCATTTCCCAAGTTCACTCCCCTCACCCCATCATAGGCATATGTCATGTATTGTGAGAAGTTTTAAATGGTGCCCTGAAATGTTTATTGCTTCTTAAACCATAGAAGGAATTTTCTTCTGAGGTTACTGTTTTTACTAGTGGGTATTATGTTCTTGGTTGAAGTAATTGTTGCCAATGGACAGTGGGCTACTTATGACCAGGGTGTGGGAGTGGAGGAGTCAAAGGAATTACCATGTGCCAGTTTGAGTGTTTCTGCATAAACAAAGGACAAGAAAAGCAAATTATGTGCTTTCTAGGTCGTTAAAGGTGCAATCTGAAGCTTGATGATTTTTGCGAATTTTGGATTACTGCATAATTGAATTAGAGGAGAATTGATCCAATTTCTTCAATTTCATTAGAAGAAAAAGGTGTGAAGTTCTATCCTGATTGCTGTGGATGAGAAGAACACAAGTTGGCTAGCTAATAGCTTTCCAGAGTGGCTTAAATTAATCTAAAAATGAGCTGTCAGTGAAAGAGATGCTAACATTACCCCTCTATTTTTCCCTTACAGGCCTTTCCTGACCAGTCCTGGAATACTTATTTAGTAGTGTACTGCTCCTCCTCACTTCTTTAGTCTATCTGAAAAACACTCCCTATAGGAGACTGGTTTCAGCTGAGTAATTTGCCCTTTGCTTTGCTGCATGGCTGCACAAGCACTGGTGCTGGTGTGGAGGATGCATTGGGAAAGCAGGAGGTGGAACTGTTCTTTCAGTAGCTGTGGGATCTTAGAAAATTACAGATTCAGTGGAACTGCATGGCAGTGAGACTGAAGTGTAGCACATCTTAGAGATTTAGACTGCTCAAGGGTCTAAGCATTCCTTGAGATTTGGCAATTGTCCTTTAAAGACTTTGATTTGTACACTTCCCATCTGAAGTAATTAATTTTATTTTACCTTTATTTATTTTTTTTTTTTAAATTCATTTTCTTAAATAGCTTTACCTAACCTTTACTTTTCATGTGACACAGGACAGACCAGAGCTAAAATAGCTCCAGTTAAATAAAAGCAATGTATAATTAAAATTGAACAGTTTTACCTGTGAAAGTTTACCTTGGATTTCATTTGAACTTTGAAATGCAGTTGCTATGCCGAAACATCTTTGACTGACAAAGGAAAACTTAACAGTTTTCTAAGTTATGTCAGTGTTTAAGTTATATTGGTTAAGAACATGAAGCTTTTGTTTTAAAAGTTGGGCAGATTACAGATGTCTTCTGGAGCCTGAATATTATATAAGGATACGCAGACATGCAGGCTAGACCACTGATGTGTTCTGATATGTATTTAAACTACTTGGACTTTCCGGGGGAGCGCTTTGCACTTGCGTTGTTTTTCTACCCTTTGAGATTGGGAAACTGAGTAAATTTTCTTTTCAAGAACTTTCCAAAATACCAAGCCATTGTTCTGGTGCATGGAGAGTTACTTTTGTACAAAAATGGGTATTTTTATCCCCTTTTCCAAACAAGAAGTACAAAGGGACATTCAAATCCAGAGCTGTGGTGGGAGGATGTGGTTTCTGTAGGGACACCACGTACATTCCATCTCATGGAATGCACTTGGTATGACATTTAACAAAATGTGTTGCTTTACAACTTTGAGAAAGACCAGCGTCATTGTAAGGCCATGTGCAATGGGAGTCCTTCCTGCTGGATGGCATGCCTCTCCTACAGTTCAGCAGAGGACGTTTATTGTCAAGGTAGAGAATGGCATTGTGCTTCTGGAGAGCGTTCTGCAAGTGTTTGTGGTTTAAACCAAATTACAGGAGGCAAGCTTCCATGTATCCCAGGAAGCAGAAGGATTGCCTTACCATATAGAGTTCCTAGTGAGCAAATTGAAGTGATTTATTTGAATAAGTAAGATAAATTGTTTATTGTTCTCATTTTTATGTTGAAAGCTGCAGCTAATCTGCAGTCTTCTGCTGTCTGCTTTTTATGCTAATCTGGGGTTATTTGCAAGGGTTTAGGAAGGAAGCCTGTTACTGGATTTATTGATCTTTGTGCTATTGACTAGCTGAAAAATAGTTTCCATAGATGGCAAGCCACACTCATATTTTTCACTTGAGGTTGTGAATTTGAATGTTGTCTTACTTTTATTTCTTAATGAAATCCAGCAAAGGGCATAGAAATTGTGAGTTGTTTTGGTTGATTTGGTGTTGGTGGTGGGTTTTTTTGTTGTTTTTGTTTGGGTTGTGGGTTTTTTGTTGTTGCTGTTGTTTTATAACAAAGGTTACCAAAATATTTGTTAGCCTTGAGGGTTGTATTTGATAAGTTGTGTCTATATATGTGGGTTTAGGAGGGGCAGAGTTTGTAACAGTAACTGTTTGTCTTCAGATGTTCCTAAACATCTGTCTGTCCCACCCTTTATTCTCTGTATTTCTCTCTCACTGGAAACATCAGATTGTAATTAATGCAAGATGGCAATTACTGTGTCTCTGTTTTGATGAGGGGCTAGGATTTTCAGTATTGCAAAAAAAAAAAAAAGTTCAGAAAGAGTGTAATAAAATAACAGAGGCAAATGAGATAATGAAATTGAAAATCTCCAGAAATGGCAGTCAGTGACAGTATAAAAAAATATGTTTAAAATTGTCTTAAAGAATACCGGTTTAAGGCGATAAAAGTAGAAGTAACAATGCAAATCTTCATACATCAAAGAGACCAATATTGGCACATCTCTCAGGCAATGAGCATCGGCAGTGTAATTTTACTTATACATTTCTATCTTTGTTAAACCTTCATCTTTATTCTGAAAAGGAACACTCAGTTTCTTGACAAAAATGGAAGTGTGGCCAAAGTACCAGACAAACTCTGTATGAGGAGCGTCTCTCTGGAAATCACAGAAGCTGAACCTTGTTTGAAACTGTTTTTTTGTCAAATCTCTTTCCAGGTGATAGGCATAAGGAACTTCTAGTCAGCAAAGTGTGTTTTGGCTTTTGTAATTGTTTGTCAGCCTGTGCTTTTCTGCAAGAGCATGTCAATCTTTATTAGTGAACCAATTAATTTTGATGCATTAGTCCATGGTTCTGAGACAAGGGCTATCTGGTCCTTTCTTCTGCTTTGCTGATGCTCCATGTTCTAGAAAACTTGAAGTTGTGTAATAATCTCTTGGTGTGGATTCAGTCTTTGCTGTTTGCCTGTTGTAGAGGAAAGGTTGAGATCTATGTGAAAAATGTGTAATAAAGAAATTGTGCTCAGCTTCTTCACCTGGAGCCATAGGTATTCCCTTTTTACAAGGCTGTTTTCTAGCCAGTTGGCTTCCAGCCTTTATTGCTGTATGGGCTTATTCCATCCCAAGCACATGAGCTCGCATCTGTCTTTGCTGTATGTCATGAGATTTCTGTCAGCATATTTCTCCAGCCTGTCAAGAACCCTCCAGACAGCAGCTTTGCCCTCCAGTCTAGTGTTGTTTAAAACTGTCTTGTAGTAAATTTAGAAGGTTTTAACATGGCTTTTGGTTGTCTTTTGCTCTGGTTGGTTCTGTGTTCTGAAGAATAGAAAGTATGGTAAATTCAGCAGCCTTAAAGGCAACTGAGTTTAACTGCAGTAGAGCATGAAGTGCTCCTATATTATCTCTGTGTCCTTATATAATATGGGACAGGTATGGAACTTATAATTTGAGAAATAAAGAAGATGAATGCTTGGCTTAGATAGTTTTTGGTGTGTGTATGCAGTCAAAGGATGGTAGAGAGAAATGCTGATGCAGGCATCTGTGATTGTCTTGCTCTAATTGTTCTTAAAAACTTTACTGTGTTTGACTCAACTGATTGGTTTGGCATGTGTGTTTTGATCTTCATTGTGAAGGACTGCAACAGATTTGTGAGAAAATCACTAGATAGCCTTTGCTTGTTTAATGAAACTGCCTGAATGGAAGCTTTTTACACTGCTGATGTCTACATTTCAGATGGCTTGCTTATTTTAGGGAATTACATAGTAAATTAGAGAAATGGAAATGGGTGGTAGATGGGGCAGCTGAGAAACAGTGAAGCCGAAAAATGGCACTTTTTCTAACTTTATTTAAATTACTTTTGATTTACAGTGTCTATGAGGTCAAAATTTGAAAGTTTGTTTGAAGGAAGTTAAAAGAAGAAAGGAAATGATTTGGGTTTAAGAGTTATGAAATTTCAGTGAAATGTCAAGAAAGAGGATTTTAAAAACAGTGTTTGTGGGCCACATTATAGTTTATCTCTGGACTACAGTGCAGTGCCCTTTTTCTATACTTGTAGTGTAGAATTGCTTTAATGATTTCTAGATTTACTAGACTCTTCCTCTTTATTTTTAGCCACCTATTTATATCTGTTTCCTGAGCCTCTTCAGCAGTTATTTTTTCTCTCTTAAACTAGGAATATTAGGAACATCTTTATAAAATGAAAGCAGGCATTCTTAAGTCATTGCATGACTGCAGGAGCTGGAGTCTTAAAAATATGCAAAATATCACCTCTGTTTGCAAATGGCAGGTCTTAACTGCCTGCCAAAACCTTTTAGTTGAATTAAAGGCAAGGCTGCCCCAATGTGTGTCTCCCTGACTAATGCCACTTTATGTTACTCTGGAAGTACTAGTGAGAGACTGCCTCTCAGCCAAATATATTCAAGTGTGATTATTCTTGTCAGTTGTTCTAAGGGCAAGGCTGGTACTTATCTTGGATTGATTAAGAATGTATTAATGTTTCATTTAACATAGTATTTGTTTCTTAGCACAGGTATTAGTTAATCTATCCTCTTTTCCTCACACTTTCAACAAATGCACAGGGAAAACCTGTGCATGTCCTGGATTGCGCACAGGTGCTTTGGGGCTTGGAGGGGCTTGTACGAGCACTACTTCATCATCCATGTATAGTGTTCACAAGCCTTCACCATCATCTCTGATCAGCCAGGAAAGATGATTCTTCATTGTGAGAACAATTAAACATTGGAGAAGGTTTCCTTGATGAGGGGTGTAATCTCCCTTGATGGAATATTCAGAGCTCAGTTTGAATGACTGTTGTCTAATCTAAGGCTCTGCTTTAAGTAGAAGATTGGACCAGATGATTGCCTGAAGACCCTTCCAGTCTAGGCTTTTCTGTGTCTTTCTGATCCTTCACTGGGAAAGGGCGAAGTTTGTATACCAAGGCCTTCCTCAGATGAGGTTGTGACAAGTTTTGGGTGTTGCTAATTGTCCTTTTATGGATAAACCAGGAATTTCTTCCTTTCTGTGAAATGGAGTTTGATCATTTGAATCTTTTAACATCCTTCTTTAAGCAGGTCAGTTATCCTGGCTTTATGGGTTGAACTGCAACAAAACAGGATTTATATTTTGGGATAATCTAACAATTCCAGAGAAAGCTGAGATTCTGATACTATGAGTTTAGGATTGTATCATAAGAATTGATGAAATTATGTGTGATAGTTGAGGACCTACTTTGCCAGCAAGAAGAAAATACCCAGCTTCTGATGCTCTTATTATTCATCAGTTTGGTCAGGAGAAAGGAGGCGTTTCCAAAACTGTTGCTAGAACCAGATTGATGGAGGCAGGAATTCAGGTCAGATTCCTTTGCTGGATTGACGAGACCACAGATGGAAGATGATTAGTACTTGGTCAGTTTTCACTAGATAACCCCATGTATGTTAATTAAAAGAAGAAAAAAAGGTTATATCCTAGCTGAGGAAGACATCAGTGCTTGTCTCAGACATCCAGCTGGACAGATGTTGAACTCCCTTGAGCCAAGAAACATGCATTACCCAATTAGAGCTTTGTGTGTAAGTCACCTATTGTAGATTTAAAGTAATTGTTTTCATAATCTAAGCAGTTTTCAGGTATTACAGAATGTAATGCTTTTGTGACATAGGAAAACTAATGGTTTTTTTCAGAGTAATAAAATGTAACTGGAACTTGTAAGAATTTGCTGACCTGCTTTGCAGTAATATTTGTAAGCTCCTGCTGTCTGCTTATTTAAAAGGCAGTTTAAGAGACAAGTGAAAAAGAAACAAAAAGGAGAATTAAATCTTAGTTTGTGTAGTAGCTTGGCATGGTAAACCGGTAACAGTATCTTCTAGTGTGCTGTAAGTCAAAGAAGTTTTGTGAATATTCTTGATTCTAAAGTTTTGAAGTTCACAAGTAGGTGTTTATACAATTGGAGAAGTTTCATAACTTCAGACACACAGTAGAATCCAAAATATTTGTTGGTATTTACAAGCAGCCATGAATTCTTTGCACGAATGGTGTTATGAAATGCTAGTAAATAGATGAATTGCTGTTTCCAGGTTTTGCAGACAATAGGCTGGTGTCTGCAAGCACAATCATACTGACTCAATCATGTCTTCTAATCATTTCACATCATTTAAATTATCATATGGATGTGGTGTTTTATGTTTGTTTTGGTTTTCTTTCTTTCTTGCCTTTTTTTCCCCCCTCCTCTTCTGTTTTCCTGTACCTACTAGGTTGTGTAAGAAATTAATAAATTTTGGGAACTCTCTTTTAAAGTTCTGACTTGTATTAACTAGTGGCAATTGGGTATCTGTTGGTCTCCTGCCATTCCTGTTGTTTGATGAAGGTAGCTTTCTCTGATATGTGTATTACTGGTTGATTTGTTTGTTTTTAAACAAAGCAGTCTTCCACCCTACAAAATAAAGGGTTGAGTAAGGTTCATGTTAATGCATGTCTACACTGTGTGGTGGGTTGAGCACAAGGCAAGTCAAAGTTTCAGACAAAAGCAGTATAGTCCTGTCTGTGTTATGTGCCAGAGCTCTCGGCTGTCTTGTGGTGTTCAGTCAGTCTGGTTCAGATGCTAGCTTGACTTGCTTTAGCTCAACTTTCTCTGCTTTGTGCTAGGAACTTTACAAAGGAGATGTGCCCTAGATTGTGTGGATGACGGAGTACTTGATATGTCTTGATCTCTTCCCCAGATGCAGAAAGTCCTTTTAACATGCACCCATTTGATGTTTTCTACATCTGGATTGTCTAGAATGGCACATGATATTCTTGATAGAGTCTTGCTGAAACACAGTTGAAGTCTGCTTAAAGCGTTTCCTTGTCTCTCCTGGAGATACCTGTCATGATGTATCCAGGCATTGAATTTTTTCTCTTCACTGCCATGTTACAATGGTGGCTCATACCAGGGTACCTCCTGCTTACTGATCAGTTTTCACTTGGGCATACATTATGCATTGTTTCTGTATTTCTAGACTTCCAGTTGTGAAGCCATGCTTTGCATCTGATTTGAATATTCTCTTGCTTTTTAAAACATCAATTACTTTTTTTTTAACCTAAATTTGTGTTTGAGTAATTATATCCTATATATTAAACCTTTTGTCTCCTGATTGGGGGGGGAAAAAAAAGTCTTCATGCTATTTATTGCATGCTATTTAGTTGCGTCTCTATAAAAATCAGTACTTTCCTCTAGTCTCTAAAAATGAGAGACAAGACTAGAGGAAAATGTAATGTGGGAGTGAAAATTTGTCTTGCCAAATACACCTTTTTATCGGATTTCATTTTTTTCTTATTTAATTGACAGGCTGTCATGCAACTCCTCTTGCCGCTTTTAAGTTGTTTGTAGGCTCTTCTGCCACAATATGGCCATGAATATTTCATTATATGTTTGAAGAAGTGCCTTGCTGAAAGCAGTAGAAGGCATGGTTTCTAATTGCATCTGGGTAGTTCTTTCACATAACTCAGCTGACCTCATCATGTTTCTTGAATTAAAGTAACATTACTTAAAGGAGCAAAAAGCTGTACATTCATATAGGACTCTTATTATTACACTCTTGTTCTATAGTAATAAACAGCAGAGTCTTGATCTTAGGCTGTGATGTTTAGATCTAGTAACTCTTCTTTTAGATGGAGACATTGTTTTTTTCCTGTGCTTGATCGGTTTATTGCTGCTAGAAATGAGGCAATCCTCTTCTGAAGCTCCAGCTGTTCCCAGTCTTTGTTGCTCTTTTGAAAAATCCTGTTAGCAGAGGAAATGTGTTGAAGTTCTGCTTCTGTCGTGGTGAAAGTAGGTGTTCTGTAAGGGTGTATGGAGAACAAAATGGGAGGTTTCTGGAGGAATAATAATTCTGTTAGAAACCACAAATGTTCAGGAGATGGGCTTTCATTGTAGAGCTACTCTTTCTTTGATGTGGTAAATGTCTGTTTGGTATGCAGTGAGTATATTGCTTAAAAAAAATAGATGCTGCTGGTTTGTTTTAATCCTCTTACTGTAAACCCTCAAATTAAGATATGGTCCACATTTTCACTCTGTGTAATCTGAGTCTGATTTGAGAAAATTGGTGTTAACCAACCCCCTCACCATACTGGAAATAAAAGTGCCAAGACATGAGAAAAGATAGTTGAGGACAAACTTAAGTACAGCCAAAAAACCTTCACTGCTGCTTTTGGCTGTTAGGTCTGTATGCAAGCATTTTTGTTTGCTCTGTCCAGGAATACCAAGTCCTGAGACCTGCCAAGTCGTATGGGCTGGAGTATTGCAACATGTGCTATGAGTTACACTTCTAGGGCAAATACATCCCTTCCGCATCTTGTAGGTTAGAAGTACATTTAATTTGTGTTTCTTCTAGCTTCTATTTTAGGTGTAACAGGTGCATTTTTATTTTTTGTCTTTTTCCTTCTGAATACTTGATCTTTCAGTCTTCAGTGCATTTTTAAAAGGCTGTAGGCGAACAAAACTTGCAACTGAGTGGGAGACTGAAGTAGTCACTTATTCTTATTTCTCTGTCTTTTCTTCTCTAGGACTGTACTGTCTCCTTGGAGCAGCCAGCATAACTGTGTATATTTTCTTTCTAACATGGTGTCTCAGTGATCTGGTTTACTTCATACTGCACTGGATGGATTTAAAACACTAAGATTATTCTGGTAGCTCTGATGCAAGCTGGAACACAGGAAGTTCCATCTCAACATGAAGAAAAACTTCTTTACTGTAAGGGTGACAGCACACTGCAGCAGGCTGCCCAGAGATTGTGGAGTGTCCTCTTCTGGAGACTTTCAAAACCCACTTGGATATGTCCTTGTGCAACCTGCCCTAGGTCAATGTACTTTGGCAGGGGGGTTGGACTAGATGATCTCTAGAAGTCCTGTCCAACCCCCACCGTTTTGTGATTCTCTGATAGTTACGGCCACTGATCTGAGAACATTGACCTTTCAGCATGCAGCAATGAGCTTCTGGAAGTAGTAGCTGCAGCAATGCCTCACTTGCAGCATAGTCTGAGAGGAGTGAATTACAGCAATAATAGTCTTTAAAAAAAGCCTTTCCAAGCATGTTTATCTGTTGAATCTCAAACCTATTCTGAATTGACAGAGGCTTAATACATAACATTTTTTTACAAGCTGAAATCGATGCAGATTTTTAACTTAATGAATTTCATACCTTATAAAAGTATACGACTGCCTGTAAACCTTTGTCGTTTCTATACTGTGGAAGTTCAGTAAGATAAAAGGCAAGATTTTTGTACAGCTTGAAATTTCTATTGTAAGAAAATAAGAGTCTCTGAAGTCGTGTTATTGTCCTCTTTGTAATGCAGAAACCTCAAAAGCGAACAGAACTTGATGAAAGATCATTCTTCAGAAGAACTTCATATATGGATCTTGATTGAAGCCTTCACTTAGTGTTACATGCATGTACAGTGTGTGATGTCATAGATGTTTCAAAATAGAATTTACAAACTATGAAAAGTATATGGGGTAGATGAGTAAAATTACACATCACTTATCAAAATACTCCTTAGGCTGGTACGTCTTCTTAATGAATTATGTGTGTGAAGTAGAATACTTCTATAGCATTCTGTGAACTAAGTAAGAGCACTGTAAAGTATTGTAAAAATGGCAGTGTGGAGAAAGAGAAAATTAAAAGCAGTGAACACTATTCCTAGAAGAGTGGAGAGCTCACTGTTTTGTGTGAGTAGGATTGTGCATTGTCATTCCACAGTTCAGCACAATGGTTTATGCTGCCATCATGAGGAAATTTTATTGTGAGTAGCTACTTTGACGCTGTGGTAATTGTTCAGCATTTATACAACTCTAAATTAAGACTGTTAAAGCTCCTTCAAAATTCCTTGAGTATGCTTACAGAATTAATAGCATATTTTTCATAATTAGATTTTTTAATTTTTTTTTTTTTTTAATAAAATGTCTTCCAAGCACAAGCATTTGGAAACAAAAGTCAAGTGTAAAAGGTGTCCAGATTTCAGTGCTTTTGATGATCTTTTTTTTAGGAACAGATTAAAGCCTTGTTTTCTGACATTTTGAGTTAAACACAAGATATCTTCTCTAGTCTTGTAGATCTTTATTATGCTCGTTTTAGCATGCAATGCAGAAGAAAAACTCTTCTAGACTAACACATCATTTATGATGGGAAGTTTAGAACATATGCTTAGGCTCAACAAACACTTGGAAGCTTCTGTAATGGAATTGCAGTGCTTTTCTCTACGGTAGCTGGCAGAATTAATCTGTTGGAGCACAAGTAAACTGGGAATGGCTTTGACATTTTAGGTTGTTAATTCAGGAATAAATCAGAATTCGAAATATCTTGTATGGTCTTAAAGGGTAGTGGTTTCACACAGTCTCTGGTATTTCAGCTGTAATCTTTATAGTACCAAACGGGTCATACATAAGGGGAAATGTTTTCTTGGTCTAGAGGAATGCATCAAAGGTTTTTGTGTCTTTAAATAATTCTGGCGCTATTATGATTGTAATTTGAACTTCTTACAGAATCACGTTTTCTGCTCCAAAAGCTGTTCACGCAGCTTCGCAGAGCTCTGAAGTATTTCTCTGTGCCAAAAAGACCTTCAGTATATTGATACTTACTTTGTTCCTTTCCATTTTATATGACGTACCTAAACTGGAAAACAGGTCTGAGAATTGTCACAGGCATTGTTTCCTACTCTTTAAAGGACATCAGTAACACAGGTCCCGTAGTTTAAAATTCCAATATATTAATTTATTACAGTAGCCCTTCAGAGGTTTGAAAATTATATTTCATTTTTATGCTTAGTATTTCCTTTTTGGTCATTAGTGTAAAGATTCACCAGTCTCCCCTTCCCTTTTTTCAGGAGAGAAAACTGTTTAGGTGGAACAGATGGAACTAAGTTTGAGGTATTTAGCTTAGTGATACAAGTCCTGTGGGAAAAGAGGTGGTCCTGTTTTATGGGATTTCATGTAGTATATTTATCAAGGAGTTCACACAACTTAAAATTAGCCTCTATAAAGAATTGTGTACTTGGTAATGAGACAGTTCTGATTTTTGAAAAGTGCTAAAAATATGAAACATTGTTTTTCACAAAGCCAAAAGAGAACTTGAGACAGATTGAGAAGAAACACTTCCATAAAGAGTGGTCAGGATTTCTCTGTCTTGTACAAAAAAATTCTGGTTTACGAATGCCTGAGTATGATATGGATTGTTCCTAGAAAGTCTCGGGGACAGAAGCAGCAGCTGAAGTGTTGGGAAAGTCATGAGGAGTATTTGGAAATAGGAGTAGGGAGGGGGAAGAAAAAAAAAGTCACCAGGATGGTGAAGTTGTGATAGGGAGAATGTGGGAAGAGAAATTGTTGCTTAAATAGCCAAAATAATTCAGTAGTTTAAAAAACATTGCTTAGCATCTGTGTTGAGTAAAAATTTTTATAGGCAAAAAAACCCTCCTTGCAACCAGGGGCTGTGCTGTAAGAACTGATTTTACTGTTAGCTCAGTGTGGGGAAGGCATTTGTTGTCAATTCTGAAAATCTGTTGGAAGGATGGGATTTTGGTAATTCCATGTTACACTGCAGGAAGAAATTTATCCCCTTCTGCACCACAGAGTTTGTGGGAAAGAACAATGTGGGAACTGGTGTCAGGTTATGAAAGTAATTACTATTTGTGTAAAGCAGAAGAGTGAAAGTTCGTCAGCACTGTGCAGTTGAACTGCACCAGCTTCTTTCTGATGTTGCTCTGAACCTTGTATGTGCTTGTTTCTGGTTTTAATGTACCCTTAGGAAGTACTGTCTGGGACATATTTGCTGGTGTAACATTATGTAAATATTGTCTAAAGGCAAAAAGAAGGTACTGGTGACTAATTAATAGTTTGATTTCAGGTTAGTATTTTTTTAGTAAGTAGAGATCATTGTTACTTTTAAAATTTAATGAGCACCTGCACTGAAACATCAAGTAAGCAAAAAAACAAACCAAAACAACAAGGATGGATTGTCACTTACTTGCTAGATCTCATGTCCTGTTAGGTTTTTATGGAGGTACTTGCACAGCATTTACTCCCAGAACCACTTTTTTGCATGTATTTTCATATCTCATTTATAAGGTAAATAAGGAGTAATGGGAATATTTCCAAACTTTGAAGTTTTTGATCCTGTGGTGATACGTAAAGCACAAGCTAGGAAAAAGTGTAATTTCTCACATGTATTTTTGGTGAACTGGAAAGGAAACAGGCAGCTTGCAAGTTTGCAGATTTTTATTTTGTTTTTTTAAAAGTCCTATCCCATCATGAAAAGCAAATGGTACTTCTGCCTTTTATTGTTGGCATTGCAGTTTCAGTCGAGCATTTTTAGTTTTGAATGAATGCTATATGTAAACCTAGCTAATATACAGCTACAAAGATGATGAACTCCTTCAGGTTTTGTGTCTTATGTTCTGCATTGCTTTTGTGAGCACAGCCATAATAGAAATAGAGGTAACAGTGAGTATCACAGGAGCTGCTTCAATGGTGAGAGTAAAGTCATAGCAGCTTCATGATAAATAACACCCTCCTTCAGTCCCCTTCTCCCAAATATGGAAGGAATTTCAGTTGTGTAGTTGCCCATGATGGTACTTTCACAAAGCCTTCTCAATGTCTGTACTGTAGTAAAAATTAATATAATATATGTTGAAGTACAGAAGATGTAACTGGCAGAGAATGTGTTGAGTCTCCCAAAGACTGTGGGTTGCCCAATATATAATTTTAAATGAACCAATTTGTAGAGAAAATATGGCAAACACTTACCTTGCAACTAGATTTATTGGAAGAGCTTTTAGGCAAAGCTAGTGGAAACAGTGTGACCTACTTAAATTAGCATAACATGTTAGATAATTGTTTTAACACAGTATATTGTTGGGACAAAGTCTAGTTACCAAGAGCACTTACAGTGAGTATCCCAGTTAGTTTGCTTGGGACTTTCTAATTGAGACAATTCAAGCTTATTGAAGTGATCTGACGAGAAGCTGTTTTGTGATGGGCAGTATTTTGAAGGCAGCTTTGAAATAAAGTACCTATCAAAGGTCTTTGAATAAAATTAATATCTCACAAAAAATCTGAAGAGTTTTAAAATTCATATCTCTGAGAAGAAATTGACAGATTTAATCCACCTGTCCTCAAAGTGGTCCAACTTGATAAGAACTTCCATTCAAGTCACACTTACAATAACTGTTTCTGAGGAGGGATATTTTATTGAAAGATAATATTTAATTTGGCCTCATGTAACAGGATGATTAACTTGTTCTGGACTGGAGGAAACCCAGAAGGTGATTGTCTGTAAACATAATTATGCAAAGCTGCTGTCATCTCAGCCACAGAAGTTATGTGGCCAAGGACTAATGTTGAGAGCTCATTAAAACAATGCAGCTTCATTAGCATCTAATTTTCCCGCTTTTAGGAATTATCAGGGGTACAATAGAATTGCTTGGTATTTGGTATTTAGATTTATTATCTTTACCTTGAAATGTTAAAGAATGATGACAATGGATGTGGTCATATTAGGGCATCTTGAGTGCTTTTAACATCAGTGTAACATCAGCTATCTCTAAAGGTTCAAAGTAACATCAGTTTCATAAAAACAGTTAATTACAGCTTGTTTCTCCCAAGCCAGTCTGAAGCACTGAAACTGATTTGGAGAGATTTTAGTCCTTTTTCTACGTGCGGGTGACCTGATGGGAGGAAATGATGGCAATGAGGTAGGCGGTATTCCGCTCTAAGCTTCTTCCCACCCCTTTCTTTCTTTCCCTAGGCAGAATGAGAGGAGTGAAGGCGTTAATGATTTTTTCAGCAAGTGAAGAGAGGGCAAGCCTGGTCCTTTTTAATGGCTGTGCTTCATTTTTGAATGCTTATGAATGCTTCAGGCATAATCATGAGAATGGTTAATGACTGACTGAAGCTGATGGTCTGTAAACAGTACAGTGAAAAAGTATTATCGTAGGTATGTATCAGTGTTCGGTCCTTGCAAAGATTGTAATGTTTCATTTCTTGCTGTGGTTCATGTACAAAATGCCTGAGCTAATTCCAGGATTTTGTACTGGTCTCTTGTACTAACCCTTTTGAACTTTCCATCCTGTAACATTAAATATATAGTGTTTATTTAGCACTGTGTTTTTGAGCGCTTGGTTTTGATTAGAATATCTGTCTGAAAGTTGAGTACTGTTATCTTAAATGATTAGGGCAGTCAACGTTGGATAATACTGGCACAAACTCTTAACACTGACTTTCAGTACATGAAAGATCATGAGAAGAGTAGGATTGTTTCTTGGTCATTGTGGATTTTGCCTTCACATTGATGATTAATTCTTAGCAAAGAGGATAAATATTTGCATTATTTCAAAAGTGATTAAACAGATTTTATTAACAAAAAATGAAGAATGGAAATATTTGTAATGCCTTTTAAAGCAATGAAATTGCTCCAGCAATTAAAAGCCCAGTTGCAAATGAAATCATGCCATAACTTGGAAAATATATCGCTCTCATAATGGTAAGTCATAACTATTTTTGTCCAGCTTTGTCTCTGTATAATTTGCATTTATATCCTTGTTATTTTTAGAAGGGGGGGGGAGCTCTTGTAAAGCACCTGAGGTTAGTCAGGTGTTGTAAACATAAATTGTTTCATAGGCTTCAGAAGATTAATCAAAATATAATTAGCAACTTTTATTTGGGGGTGTAAGTCAGAGTATATTTCAAGGAATGTCCTGTGTGTCTGCTCTGTTCTGCATAGAAATTCATCCCATACCTCTGAAGAGCATGTGGCTCCTGCTGCCTTGCACACTGCCATTCCTAGTGCTTTTAGGTATTTCATTTTCTTGTGTTCCCAGTAAATCTCATTGTTCTTTTAGAATTCTGCTCAGTCTGTTCAGTTCTTAATAGTGTGACTGACAATATCTGTAGTGTATGGTATCTTTTCATGGTTGAGTTTAATTTCTTCCATTTCAAAATAGTGTATGATAATGGAAGTTACAGGAACGTAATAGAATGTAAAGGATTCCTTAGCTTTTTTTTTTTCCTGAGGTAAAAGTACCACAGAATATGCCAAAATTGACTAAAATTCTTACACCAATTCAGAATGAAGAGTTTAAAGAGCTGACTGTTTCAAAAAACTAGGGTGGAGTGCTTGCATTTCAGAGAGGTACTGCAGTTGTTAGTGCCAAATTGTCATTTAGTGGCACGTGAATTGACCTAGCAAATGAAAAAATTTTATTATGCAAATTAAATTTCCTAAGTGCAGCAAACAAATACAGGCATAATAAAAAGTGCCATCTGCCTCATTAAGTAAATTAAATATTTCTTCAGGGAGGCTGCAATGACATAAACTTGATTAAAAGTGTGCATACAAAGTTTCTGTCTTTTAACTAAAAACCGCTCACCCTGCTTTTAGTAGGCCAAATGTGCCTGTGGGGACAAAGTGGCAGGATGCAGTAGATGTAACCCAAGCACTGATGCACGTGGCTTTTTCTTTTGTTTAATGCTGAGGTTATGATGCATTAAGACAATAGTTGTAAACAAACAATTAGTCTTGAACTGATCTAAGTACAGAGGTCTCAAAATATTTTGTGTAGTTTGAGGAACTGATTTGTTAACTTTCCTGTGTCTGAACATAATTTTTTGTCACCCTTGTCGTGACCTTCAGCTGGTTTTAATATGCTGGAGTTGATACTAAAAATATTTTATCAAAAATATTTCAGATTACTTGTAACAGTGGTACTAACTGAATGCAAGCCAGCTCTGCTTTAGGAGCCTTAATTAGGAAAGCTTATTTTGGAAGTGATTTCATTTATCACCCTGACCTCAGGAGTTTGTAAACCCTACAGTTTCTTTTTACTCTTGTGCTTTAGAAGCGTGTCAAATTATTCCAATTGCCAAGTTTAAAGTGAAATGACAATGTTTCGTTTACCTCTAGTTGTAATACCTGATAAGTGATTTGTAGGCATCATAGTTAGTTTATTTGCCAGTAACAATTTTGAATAGGTTAGTCTTATCTGTAAGTATTTTTCAGAGCTGTTAACTTAAAATGTCTGAGTTAAAAAGGATGCCATATGACAGCCCTCTGATGTAGTATACTTTGTCTGACTTCTCCTGAAGATCAAAAATAGACTCAGCCTTCCTTGTTTGCAGTCCTGCGAGATGTACATTATATACTCTGGAGCTTCTTCAAGGACCATCAAGCTGAAGATTGGATGTCATTAAATAGGCATCTATGTAGTTTGTGTTAATGAGTTGTGTGTGTTGAAGAGAGAAACTTGCTATGTACTGGTACCTTGAGTAAATGAAGATTTATTTGAGTAACACTAGGGAGGAACCTGCCTTATAAATTCAAAGTAATTTCTAAAATTTCTCAAAATATCAGCATTCTGGCTTCTACATAATGACTGTTCTTATTAAATCACTTCAGTCCAATTTACATGCATCCACACTCTGTGAAATAATGGATTTCCTATTTGAGTTCAGCAAAAGTTTGTGTCTTTAAAGATTATTTGGCTGACAACATTTCTTCTTATTCAATCATTTTGGTTGGGTTCAGTTCAATATTTTTGTGTCACTTGGCAGTAATACTTATCTCTAGCCAGTATAATTAATTTAAAGTAACTTAATCCCATTTCAGACTCTATTTTTATTTTTTTATGTAAGAAGATTGTGACTTCATGAAGAATTTAGTGGTTTAGAAGAGTTATGTCAGATTTAAGAATATGGAATTACTTCATGCAGCGAGAGAATGTAATCTGATTCTCTGGTTTTCTTGGAACTGAAGTGTGGAATACCTGTTAATTCCACAGCATGCAAGATTTATACTTTTGTGTTTATAAATGCTGCAAGCAGAAAATGGAACAATTGCTCCCAGATGCTCTTTGAAGATGGTACCTGGTACAGGCCTCAAAAATCTGTGCTCTGTAGAAACATTTTGAAAAATCATGTATAAATAGGTCAGGTTGGTGAATTTCTCTTCATGTCGAAGTAGGTGGGATTGCGGTTTGGTTTGGGTTTGTTTGGGATTTTGGGGGTTTGATTTTATTTCTTTTGGAATTCTCCTGGCCAGTGATGTTGCTGTTGTGGGGTCACAGCCTTGCAGCTCTGATCGTGCTGGATTTCAGCTGTTCTCCACCAGAGGGTTAGGCTTGACCTGCGCTGTTTTAGCATGTTGCAGGTGGCAGGCCTGATGATTTGTGCAGGCTGTAAAACTGGGAGGAATTGGTGTTTACTCCTTTAGTCACCTACTTTGAAAGCCAGTGAGGCCATCACCAGGCCAGACGGATTCCAGTCCCGAAATGCTGTGTCACTGCTGCAGCCTGTGCTGTGGCCTGTGCAACCTCTTGCCTTCCAGCAGCCGTCGCCCTCTTCCAGGCTATTGGCAGATGACATTGCTGGCAATGCCCGTGTGACCTGGTGATATCATTACTTTGTTTCCTGGGTAAAGGTCATGGGGATAAGGCAGAGTAAACCTGGCTGCAGAAGGTAACATTGCCTCTGCAAGTGTACCTGGGTTAGACTCCAGAGTGGTGCAGTACAGAGTGTTTCTGTGCACAGGGGCAGCATAACTCCTGCTTCTGTACCACTGACTGCCCGTAGTGATCAAGTCATCTTGTAAGTTAGTTTCTAGTTGCTTGTGGCTAATTGTTTCAGCTGGACCTATAGTTAAAGGGGAAGGCAAAGTTGTGAGTAGGGTACTTTCCCCCTCCTGTCGGTGTCATTTTCATTAGCTTTGTGCCTGTGAGGTTTCATGACTTGCAGTAGGCCAATTTACAGTCTAGGTGTTCCTCTTCTGCCCCCAAAGACATCCTGACATTTTATTGTTGACAATTTATTCTTGCCCATTCTGCAAATTGTCATAAACTAATTTAGGCAGCTCTAGGGCAGAATGACCTGGTTGAGAATATGGTACCTGGTTACATAGCAACTTCACAGTGACTGTGAGTTTGTAGGCAGGCAGATTTACTGCACTAGTTCAGCAGGACAGGGCTACTTCAGTGACAAGATGCCAACTGTGCTCAAATGCTCATGAATAATTTGAGAACCTTTGGCCACAATAAAGAGTTGTTGAGCTTTTGCTTTAACGCTTACAGGAAAGAAACATGCATTGGTTATCTGGTGTCTAGATCAGGATTGCAGTTTATTAATCTCAAGGCTGGTACATGCTTTATTCCCATGTTTGCTATTGTGCAATATTGGTGAGAGCCATTGAGAATTTGTGGCTGACTGTTGAAACATCTGGTGGTGAAAGTTGCCTGAGATACAAAGTGAAATAGCCATGTCAAGTACAATCTGGCCATTTTGGCTCCATGCTCCCTAAGCAGCTATTTCTGGTCTGTAAGCTTCAGGTTTTTGCTCTCAGTTGATTAGCTGCCTATCCTGCCCTCTATGTTAAGAATAAAACCTTGAAAATGAGTTCTGTGTCTTATGTGAAAATCTCTGAAGGTGCTATGTGTGAGGAGTGGCAAAGCTGTGGTGTAGAACAGTTTTGCAGAGGTGGTGGTCATGTCACTGCTGCTGACGTCTCTGTGTTAACTTCTCTGTCTCTGAAGAGAAGCATGGAATGAAACAGAATTGCTTGCTTTCATATGTGGCATCTTGAGATTAAACCTGTGGATGCAGAAATGTGTCTGTGCCTAAAATAATATCTGCTGCTATATGTTGCAGTCGCTTTCCTTCTCCACTTCTTGAAGGACAAATCCTTAATGGGACTAAATTCCTCAAATGTCAGGTGTTTCATACTCCAAGGCCCTCATTATTCCTACTTTATCGGCTTTCATCAGTCCTCCCAGCCTGCATGGTCACAGTGAAGAGTGCATCAGTGTTTTCTTTTACCTTTCTGAAGAATTTCACATAATATGCAGTTTGCTTCAAAGGAACCTTTTCGCAGCTTGAGTATTGCAGTGGCAGCTAGAAGCCAGGTTCTGTGTAACTGTTACTTGTTTTCATAGCTGGAAAATGAGTTCTGGGAATTCTTTTTTCACTCATTGAAGTGTATGCAAGTAAAAAAATAAGCATTGTGCCACCGAGAGGCTTCCCTAAAGTGACAGAAAGATTGACCTAGTATAGCTAGGGCTTATATTTCTGTGCGCTTATTTGCATCCCAAAGAGGACAGGATAGCTGTGTTCAGTGGTGACTGCTAGGCTCCACCTCTGTTCAAAACCAGATTGGATGAAGCCTTGAGTAACATGATCTAGTTGAGAGGCATCCCTGCCCATGACCGGTTGGTTGCAGTAGGTGGTCTTTGAGGTTCCTCCCAACTTGGGCCATTCTGTCACTGTGTCAGAACTGAGAATGCAGCCATCTTCATGTGCTACCTATTTTCTTTCAGAAGCTGCTTATTTTATTTTTCATTAGATAGCCTATCTGAAAACAGCAACTCACCTGCTTATTCTGTACCTGCTTATGTGACAAAGATTGCTTCAGTTTTCTTCAGAAACTAGGCTGAAAAATACTCCAACATCATTCAGTTGTTTGACCAGCAAGTCTAGGAGTGCAGGAGAGATGATTTGTTACTGTTGAACCTCCTAATGTGCCTCAGAAAAGAGCAAAAGTCATCCTATGGCAGCTGGGTCTTGTCATATTCTTACACAGATACTTTCTTACAAGTTCTGGTGGTGGTTTCAAGTTTTCTTTCCTTCCTGTACTTTTCTGTTATCACTTCTGGGTTTGTTTTTGGTTTTCCCTATGTAATTATCCAATTAGACTTTAATTCTGGATGAGTTTTAATTTTTCAGTTATAATGTTCTTCTTCAGTTTTAAATTTGCCATTATCCTTCAATTTTGTTGAGTATTTCCCTATTACTGAGTTTTGTACAGAAAGGAAAAAACCCTCTTCATGATGTCCTCTAAGCATTGCTCATTATGTTGAATATCTTTGTAATATTTTCATTGTAAGTTGCACTGTTATCTTCAAACCCCATGTAATGGGTTTTCCTACACTTTCTGTAATGTTTTTTCCCCCCTTCTATTTTAGTATCTAATATATTTCTTAACAGGCAGGGAAAAGATCAAATACTTCATATGGGAGTAAATTACTGATTTATGGTATTGATGTTACAATAATTTCTGCATGACACATTGTTCTAGTTTTATGAATATGGAACATTTATATGCATTTTGAGATATGCCTCCTTTCAATTCTAGATCTGATGAAGTTTTTTTTGGATTCCAGTAATAAGGGTAGTTTCTATATCTTATTCAGTCTGCCTTTTTAGTTTGAATTAATCTTCCATTCGTTTACTGAGGATGGTTTGAAATACCTGAAAGTGTTGGTGAGTTTGCACTTCTCCAGCCTTCCAGCCTGTCCTTGCATTCTGAAGTGCAGTCACACCTCGGTTAAGTATCATATGCTTTTCAAGGAGTGGCATTAAATGCTGTAGCAGTAGCAGGTCAGTTACTTCAGTAGTAAGGTCACTGTAAATCCTGGAACACGCAGTATCTGTACTTCAAACTTACTTTCTTTGTTTAGTTTTGTTCCAGCAAAGTGGCTATGCCAAACAATACCAATGTGGTAATTTTAAAGTAAGTTTGTTGACACTAAACCAGGGAAGTAAAATTCAAACAAACATGACTACAATTGGAATTAAACCCACTTGTCTGTTGCAGGAGGTGGTGTTTGGCAAGTAGGTCTGGGTCCCAGAAGTAGTGCTGTATTGTAATCAAGCCCTACCTGTGGAAGGAAATAAAAAGGGCACTTGGTAAATGTTTGGTATCATTGTGTGGAGGCTTTTTCTTTAGTCTTTACCAGACTTTTCCTTCCCCTTTCTCTCTGTTATGTCACACTTTCCCTTCCTGTTTCCAAATCATTGAACCGGTATGGTGCCTGCCAGTGAAGGGTTCTGCTTCTGCCAAGATCACCTACCATTCAGTTATTGCCTGCCTGGTGTCATCTTGCTTAGCTGCAGCATCTTTAAATGCTTTGTAATGCTATCCACCTGTTTTAAAACTGTGTAGTTTCCACCATGTTTTAAAATTTAAATAGCTTTTCTGTTTAAATTGGCATTTTGGAGCAATAAGGCTTCTGTTGTGTTTGAGCTAGGAGCAGGACACAAAAGGAAAGCTCTATTCTGAATATTCCCATACAGCTTTCCCTTCCAATGCTACAATTGTTCTATCACTTCATAAATCTTTAATCAGAGGATTTCAATACTTAATTACAAACCACCAAAAAAACCAAGCCAAAACCAAAAAAAAAAACAACCCCCCCCCAACTAAAACCAATAATAATTAAAAAAACCACAAAGAAAAACCCCCAAACAACTTCATCTCGCATCATTCCTTTGCTGTCAGCCAGTGTTTTCCTTATGTGGATAAGCTGGGCATTAAGGGACTAAGTGATTTTTTGCAGAATGGCATGGTGAGCCACTGGCAGCCTCTGAGACTCCTGGTTTATAAGCCTCTAATCTGCTGATTTAACATTAACGTTCTTTTCAGCTGGCAAATCAAATGGAAACACCCTAAATCCTGGTTGGGACTAAGAAGAATTACTCCAAGATGAGAATTGCCGCATAATTGTGTTAATGCTGTGATTGTCAGTGTCAAGGAGGCACCAAATGAAAACTGAGTAAATACAGGGGTAGAAATGAAGTGCCTTAGGGATGAGCACACAAGATGACTCATGAGGTACAACCACAGCTGTGTAGTACAATGACTTACATGGTCTTCAGCTGTGGCAGAAGGGGTGAAACCCGGCCATACTTATCCTAACTTCCCTGGTTAAGCAGCAGGGAAAGGTGGCCTGGTTGAGTTGCCTCTGGCTCTCACATGCACACAACATTTTTTGCTGTCATCTGTATGGTTTCTGAGAGTTGTGGGATTTGGAATTAACGCTCCGTACTAGACATGAGAGAACTTATGCTTCTGAAAGGTGCTATTTTCAAGCTGTTTGTAAAAATTCAGCTGATATCACAAGATAATTTGTACTGGAATTGCATTTTGAAGCTTTTTCTTTATAGCTAGGAGAGGTATAAAAATTGCTGCAAAATGATGCGCCCAGAAGCTTATTTGGTTTTCAGGCACAACAGTTGGATGAGTAACTAAAAAAACACTTCTCTGAGCAAACTATGCTCTCTTTACATTATCTTGGCATTTTTGTAGGACCTCAGAAATTGGTGCTGGATGCAGTGACCTATGGTACCTGCATGTTACCCTGTGTGCAAACGTACATTGCATTTATTGTGTAAAATGACCTGTGATTGTAGCTGGTGTAGCAGTCAGGTATTTGGCTGAGATCTGTATATGACAGTGTGCAGAGCTCATTAATAATTATTCCCAATCTTTGGAGGACCAAACCCTTATTCTGTAGCCTGTGATTGTTTAGGGGTTTCATCTTCAGTTAAAATGTTGTTGTGTTTCACAAATAAACCACTCTTAAAAAATAGGCAGTGTAAACCTAAATGTTTCACTGAGTTCAGGTTTAGTTTTCAATTTAAGGTAGAAGAACAAGCTCCCATTCTTTCAAGTCAGACTGTAAAAGGTTTTATACCATTTTTCTCATGACTGAGATGTTGGTTATAAACTTGTGATAAACCAAGTGACACTTACTCAGTCTTTAACAAAACTGTGAAACAAAATAAAATAGTAAGAGTAAATGATGTATGATGGGGTAGAGCTATTCAACATTTTAATATCTATGCTAGCTGTGCTGGGAAATAATGAAATAATATTTGAATGTGGTTTAGTTACTATTTTGCTTAAACTAAGCAGGTCTTCATGTAAGGGCACTGTAGATCTTCTGTACTCTTAAGAGCAGTGTAGGTAGGTAATCATTTAAGTCTATTTGACATTAGTCATGCCACTGGTTTATATTGTGGCTACGTAATACTTCCTGCTTTCCAGTTGAGGAAGGCATGCCCAAATGAACTTTCACTTAACTTATCCTTGTACTGTATATCAAAAGAAACCTCTTGCTTTTGATATTTCTTTGATTAAAGCTATAGTAAAGTACTGCAAGAATGCACACACATAATTTTATTTCTGTATTCAGTGGCTTAAATAATGTGGTTTAAGATTCCATCTCCTCTCCCTCCCTCTTGCTTTCCCATAGTTGAGAGTGTAGAGCGACAGGATTCTTTTGTAGCAGGGGAAAACTCCATGTGATTTTTCATACTACTATATGCAGTGCAATCTGCTGTTGCTTATAAAACAATAGTATGCACTGTATGTTTAGCTGAAAATTGTTAAAGATTTCTTTATCACTAAGTTCAAGGTCAGGGCTCTCGTCATTTTGAAGGAAATGGTGTTTCACCTGCAGTCTGGATCTTCATTAGCTGATAGGAGGGATTTGCAGCATTGGCAATAAGTTGTGCTGCTGGCTGGCTGGCTGCCAAAGCAGGCTGCTGTCTAAGGCAGCAGGTCTCTGCCTTTCACCAGCTGAAAGGCACCGTGCTAGCAAGAAGAATGCGCTGCAGGATTTTGTGTCGAGTCAAAACCCATGGGCTGCCCTTGCTTTTCTGAAACAGTTGCATGTTTATGATTCTCTACTACGTGATGTCATGAGGGTGTTGTCTTTTAGGAATTTCACTACTGAGGAAGCAGTTTGAAATGCAGGCAGAATCTTCAAGACCTTCAAATATGCACTTGGTTTCTTTTTAGTTAGCTTTGAACCGACCTACAGATGGATGCAGACATAGCTGTTGTTTTGGTAAGGAATTAACATATGGAACATAGAGGTGATTTAAGTGGATACAATACCTGAAGGCAATGTCGAGTCAGTCTGGATTTCCAAACTCTGTTTCTCTGCCGGGATATCCATTCTACCAGGTGTCATGCAGGTATAGCGTGTTTTAAGTTCTATCTTTTAATGCACTTGCTTATAGAGCTGTGGCATGATGCTTCTATGAACAGATCATTTTTTGTTGTTTCCATTTCTTTGTTCTCTGAAAAAAATCTGAAATTGAAGAATTAGCTGAAAGACATAAAATCCAGTTTGAGAATGCTTACTGCCTGACTTTATGATTAGATTTGTGTTTATTTAAAGCAATTAGGTTTTATTTCTAAATTTACTAAATATTTTGAGTTTTTCTAAGTGGCAAAATGAAGTTGTAACCTTGGAGATTTATTTCTTCAGTGAATTATGTATTGAGATATACCAGTCATTTATTAGGAACCAAATATCTACAGTGTTGAGAAATGTACAGATTTCTAGAAACATGAATAATTTCAGATCTTTCCATGCAGAATTGCATAAGGTAAACAACAAGAAGTACTTACTCTCATTGTACTTTTAAGACAATTCTCAGACAAAATGTGCACGTGTGGAAAGGTGATAAATGCTAGTGCTGTGGTAAAGCTTCTTGTTGTTTTCTGTCTTTGACTCAACAGTCCTGTTTCACTAAAAATCCTTCCTTCTGAGAGTGCTGTATAACATTTTTCTAGTGAATGGGCTGGATTCTAACCACGAAATTACTGTTCCTGCTGTGGCAGACTGTAATATTGCATAATAATTAGAGGGAATGTGTTACAATACTTCTTTGGCTGAAAGATCTCAGGTTTCTGGCACACCTTAATAAAGGAATGTAATCTCTGTTTATTCTGTCTAAATCTGAAGTCCTTGCCTTTCCTGCTGCAACAACAGCAGAGGGAGGGGAAAGTCAGAGTTGGAGCAGGAGTTTCGTGCTATTACTCATCTGTCTGTAACACATTTGAAGAGAAGAATAAGAGGATAAATTCATTACTAACATGTTCATCTCCAGAGAAGGAACATGACAAATAATCTTCATCAACTGCATCAATACACAGCTGTATTGGGTTAGTTTTGTAAGGCTGCAGTGATAGTTGTTGTGAATAGAAACAGAACTGGTTCTGCATAGTGTTCAATTTCTGTGTGTTTCTTGAAATAAATTCTTGGCATGTTTGGCAAAGGTATCAGTGAAGTTTTACTGAAACCAGAATTAGCCATGTAGAGGTCAATCACAATGATTGCTCGTGTTTGTTGTCCTTTGGCCTAACTTGGAAGATGCTGAAATCTAGTAGCTTTTCTCCTTTTTTTTTTCCCTCCTACTCCTTGAGATCAAGATGACCAGAGCCTGTCACTCAAGTCCTTGGTTTTCACAGTGACCTTCTGAAGAGAATGAAGGTCTTGTGAGTGAGTTCTAAGTCATAGAAACCTAGAGTGGGTTGGAAGGGACCTTAAAAGGTCATTAAGTCCAACCCTCCTCCTGTGAGCAGGGACAAGTTGTCATCTTTGTGTTGTGAAGTGACTGACATTCCTGAAGTTTTGGATTCCTGTTGTTTAACTGCATTTATTTGTTATAAAATTCTTTCCTCTCTGTTTCCTATATGTTTTAAAATAGTTATTCTGCATGTCAGTGGAGTCCATGTTTAATAATTTTCAGATATGATAATTAGTTTCTGTGATATGCAACTGTGATTGTTAAATTCTGTGTTGTGCATGTAGAATGGGGTGGACTGACTTCCATCCCTTGCTGTCATTTTGACTTTGCTACTCTGGTTTTGTTCTGATACTTACAAAGTGAAATCCTTTATGTTGTGTACAACCACTGATAACTTGGCAGCCCCAACTGTGCCAAATCAGTATTTCTGCAGTCACTGTAGAGCTCATCCTCAAGTGCAGAGTTTTCTTCTGGAATGGTAACATAGGTCTGTTTCTGTCTGGGGAGTAATCCAGTTTACAGAAACAGAACTGAATTAGGACTTTCATTCCACTCTAGTTGTCATATTCTGGTTGGTGAACACTTTCCAGTGGAATAAATAGGCAGTGAAACTGCTGTTGAGCATAATTGATTTATGATCTCTATGGAGAGGGGAGGGCACATATACATTATGCTAAGTTGGTATGTTGGCAGAGACATAATCTAATATTGCTTGCAACTGGGATGGCATGGAAGCCTTGAACAGACTTCTGGAAAAGCTCTGTCTTCAGGAAACTTTGCCTTCTGTGTAAATACATTTTCTAGAGATTAGAATGATCCTTGGAATTGGTGTTTGCAATGGATTGTGTTTTGTGTTATGCATAAGGAGTAATAGTTTTGGTATGATATTTCTGTGGAAATGTGGTCTGAAGTATTGATGATGGCCTGTTCTGGAGGAGGGTGCAACCAGCATTTTGTTCATTTATGGTTTTCTGAAGATTGTTGGAGTCATTGTATTTTGGCCATCCCCAAGGTAAATAATCTGCAAAACTAGGTCACTCAGGGTGGTATGGTCTTTCAGTTGGCTGTGAATTATGGAATTGCAAAATCAAGAGTTCACCTTGATGACTGTTTTGCACCATATTGTAACTCATTTTGGTATCTATGCAATGCATAATTGGAATTTCTTGGGAGTGTTTCCATATTTGGACAAAATTTACAGATTAGTAGAGCTTGTTGAAATTAATAACAACTTTCTTGTTCCTTTTATGGCACAACATATGAAATCTGATGTAGATATTAGTTGTAGGAAATACTCCATGTGATTTATCATGTTGAGTTTTTTGCAGATTGGTCATTTCATATAGAACTTAAAAGAAAATATTACCATCTGTGACTCCTGTATTTTTTAGTTAAGTAGCAGCAAATGCAGAATTAGTATTGATAGTTGAGCTTTGAATGGTAACCAAAGGATGCAAGTAAGATCTGCCATCTTACAGCAGGAATGAACCAGGTAAGTTGCATTTTTTCACCTGCTTAATGTTGTAATGTTAGTTTTATGTCTCATAGTGTACAAGGAAGTCTGTTCAAAAGTCTTTGAAAATATGCTTCTAGTGTTTTGATTTTCATAAGCTTAATCAGTAGAGATTAAGAACAAAGCTTTATCTGGCAGAGCTTGCAAAGGCTGTGTTCATGTCTTTTTCCCAGTTACACCAGTACGGCAAGAGACCTTTTCTGTAAGAATATTTGTTACTTCTCACTGCTTTAGGCTCCTAGAGGAGAAGATGGTAGCCTTTATGAGTTTTTCTGTGTCACTGAGGAGAGGAAGGGATATCTAGTATCCCAGCCATGTTTGACAAGAGGAGCCAGAGCTTTCAGCTCCACTGGGATTGGGGTCAAGACATGGATGTTCTGCCTAGTTAAGTGATCTTGCAATTTTCAGTAGTTACATTCAAAGTAGCAGAGCAACTTTTAGGGTTTACCAGGGCCATCATAATTCTTTGGTGTAACCTTCTGCAGCCCCTTGTAATACTGGAATATCATCTTCTAGAGAGATTGATGGAAACCACATTCACAACAAAAGACTGTGCTGCAGTTTGGATCAAGATTTCCTTGGAACTGCATTTTCTGTTATGTTTTTTTTGTTTGCTAAAAAAGAAAATGAAGAAGAAAAAAGGTATCTGGTGAGAGAGAGGGAAAACTTGTAATTCTGTATTTGAGATGAGTTAATTGCATCTGCAACTGATTCCAAATGCAGTAATGCAGATCCCATCCAGTCATAGCAATATCCTAACTAAGCTGTTTGAAACTAAGCAACAAACTGCCAGTGCTTAATTATGGAAAGGGAGATCTTGTGGTATTAAACTGCTTCTCTTCTTTAGAGCAGGGAACCACTGCCCTCTTCAAATGTTGGGCTTTCATTAGCATCCATTTTTTAAATTAAAAACAAACAAACAAGCCAAAAAATCACCCCACCCAAACAACTAGCAACCCTCTGTATTTTAGATAGAGGAATAAACCTTTATCACTTCTTTGTCGTAGAGTGTTAGGAGCCAGTGGGTGCTTTTAAACAAAACTGCTGGGTTTTCTTTGTGGCATAATCTGACAAGTTTAGTTAAATTAAGATCACTGAGAAATAATTAAGTGAGGCAAATAGCAATCAAGAATAACAAAAAATATGTGAAAATATTTACTTGTTTGGTAGCAATAACCAAAGTTCTGGGTAACTGTTGAGTATTTCTGTTGTGATTGCTCAGCTGCATGGGTATACTTAAAAAGGATTTATAGTTGAGCAAAATTTCCTGTATTTTATGTCCGTTGTTGGTTCAGACCCATTCCTTTTCCCATGCAGGGACAAGAGGAGGAGAAAGGGAGGACAGAATATTTGGTAAAATGAACAAAATCTATGCAAGAACATGGTGTGCTAAATTTTAGGTGGCCTAAGAAGCTGTTTCCTCATAGAACTAGATTTTTATATATGCCTACAATAAAATGTATCTTTCATACTAGGAGAGAGAGGTCAGTCTCTGATTTTTGGATGGATAAAC
This sequence comes from Melanerpes formicivorus, assembly GCF_026170545.1. Taxonomy (NCBI): domain Eukaryota; kingdom Metazoa; phylum Chordata; class Aves; order Piciformes; family Picidae; genus Melanerpes; species Melanerpes formicivorus. The sequence continues at coordinate 10,838,305 of NW_027142368.1, read as the reverse complement.
TAGGAAGAACTAGTGAAGAAAGCTGATGCTGCAGTCGCTAGGTGCATCATTCATGTCTAAAAAGGAATACATGAAATTTGGATTTAAGTAGGAGAGGGGAACAATCAAAATCTAAGGGCAGTTTTATATTCTTTATCCTCTGCAGTATTTAAACTGTGGGCAGGCTATTTTTATATTGAAATGTTTTAAACATTATATAATTGCTTTACAGGCAAATGTTAAGACAGCTTTTAAGCAAAAAAAAAAAACCAGCCACCACCTTTTTTTTTTCCAAGAGGCCTCATTATTAGAATGTCAGCAGTTATTTGGGCTTGACGGAACAAACAACGCATTAAAAAGCTTCACATAATAAAAAGTAACTCATTAAGCAAGATCAAACTTGAGAAAAGAGTTTTGCTTGCAGGGAATAAATCTTAAGTACAGGCTGCTCTCTGACAAGACAAAATGGTAGGAAAACTGTTAAAAGATGAGGTAGGTTGCAAGGTCACCATCTCCAAATTTTGTCCAGAAGATGCCAGGACAAAATCATGAGTGGGAGATGTTGATTTAGGGGTGGGCTAGTGTTGCATTTCCTTTCTGACTTTCCCCAGTTACTTCCTTGGAAAAGTGGAGCTGGTTACGAAGACTTCTCATAAAATGCCCTTGATGTGGGAAGTCTCTTCTCCCTAACATCCTCTCACTTCCTCTCCTTTTTCCTCTCTATTTGATTCACTTTTCCTGTTTTCAAAATCTCCCCTCTTTTGTCATATCCAAACTAGAACTGAAAAGCTTCAGCTTTCTGCCAGTGACTAGCTGACCAACGGAATCCCCCTGTGGCTCCATGGGATCCAATGACCAACTGTTAAAACAGTGTGCTGGTGCTGTGCAGGTGTTGAAGTGAGCTCCTGTGAAACCATTGGCATTGATACAGTCCAGGTTTGGCCTGTGTTGAGTTGTATGGACTATTGCCTTCTTTAGACATACGTGCCACTTCTGGCTTGCCTAACCCACCTTGCCTTCTGGCTCCTCATGTCTCTTTGCACATTTCCAGTGTGGCTTTGGTTACACTTGCCGGTGCGGGTGTAATCAAATCAGTGCAGGGCAGATTGCAGCAATTCATTATAAATCATTCTGTCAGAAAAGAGAAAATGGGGGGAAAAGTGAGTATTATGATAATATTATCTCTTAAGCGTCCTTAAAAGGAGACAGAAGTATAAACTGTTTATGATGCAAAGCAGTAGCTCTGATGTAGATTGCTTACATTTCTAATTAATTCTGCCTGAAACTTTGAATATTCCTTCTTATTCAGTTTGTGATACCTGGTAGTCAGCTCTTATGCAGAGAAACGTAATTGTAGTTCTTCTAATGACATTGATATTTGGCCAGAAGAACCAGAACGACAAGTTCTGTGTTACTTTTTTCTTAACAGCTATTTTCTAACATATTCTTCATTATAAAGAAAGGAAAATGTCTCTAGTACAGCTAGAGCTTCAGATGTACAGTTCTTTGTACTTTCATTATTCTGAGGATTTCAGCATGAGAGGGCAGTTTGGGTTTGTTTTTTTTAGAACACTGTGCATGTTTTTTGTTTTAGAGGCATTTGTTGATGTATGTGTTCTGAAACAGAGTTGCTCTGTATGCTATCAGTGTACGCTAACTTCCTTTTCTGAATGGTTGGGGTTGTTCAGAATTCTCTAAAGTTCTTCTCCCTACCATTTCTGCCTCAGCAGTTGACTAATCTACTTACGGAATTAAGTTCATGAATTATCATAGTTCTTAGTTCAGTAGTGTGCTCCCCAAGATTTACACTGGGATTGCCTCTCTTAGAGCTGGAGCTGCCTGGATACCTCTTGAATCCTTTTAAAACCCTTATAGGGATGTGTCTGGAGGTTTTCTGAGATTTACTTGGTGTGGTTGGGGGTTCAGGTTATGCAACAAAATGTACTTCAAAGAATCATACATAAAGTTGAGAGTGTTTGCTCTTAATACATTGGCTTTGAAATTAAACATGGAAACTAACTTCATGTCTTAGAAATTGAGCCTAGAGAGAAATATTTTACTTTCTTGTATGCATAAACAAAACATCAACTTGTAACAAGTCTTGCATTTTAAAGGATGCATGAAAGGATAAAGGAAATGGTTCTGGTTTGTGCCACTATTTAGTTGATAATTTGAGAAATACAAACTAAGAATTTGGTACAGTATGAATCGGAGGGAAAAGAAAAGTTGAAGCACTGGCAGAAGGGTTTGCAAGACATTTGCAAGTTTCTTTATGCAAATTCAAAACTTATTAAAATAAATCAGAAATGAGGACATTGCAGAAGCTTAGAGGTTATTTTTAAAACAATTAACTATAGGAAAATTATAACCAGTGTAGTGATTTATGTTAAAGTTTGAATAAGTGTTAGCTAATATTTGAATTAAAACAAATTGTTAAATATAGATAGTATCTATTCAAGTAAGTTGTAGGTTATATTTAGTCTCCCTTTTTGATGCTGTTATTTTGGCAGCTGTATGATTTATGACATTGTTAATCCAGTTTCATGAGTCCTGCAATTCATTTGAAGGACATCTTCCTGCAGAAAATGAGCATAAATTTGAGCACTTAATAAATGGATATTTCTGTATTCCAGTTTTAGATTTTTGCAAAAAATAAACTACTTCTTTCTCGCCTGCTGAGGACAGACATCTTAAATTAAAGACACTTCTTTGGAACAGAGGGTCAGTGCTGTTGACTTGTAAATGCCTGTGCACACTGCGGAGATGACTGCAATGCAGAGAATGCTGATGGTGCCAGCCTTTTCACAATTTACATCAGCATTTCAGCTCCTCTATGAGGTTTCATTTACTCACAATTTTAGGTGAGGAATAATCATCTGCTGAAGACAAACAGTTGCAGTGGAGAAGGTTGTAATGGCTAAGATTATGATCTCATATAGGGAAGGTGCCAGTGCGCTACATCACCATGTTGTTTTCTCAGGACATCTGGCTCAGATGGGTCTTGCCCCAGTGGCACTTCTGATAGCACCAAGCACTTGCTCAAGAGCTAAGACCCCTGTTGTTTTCAGACATCATTGTGTGTTTTTCTCTTTCCTTGGAAACTTGGATGTTGTACTATTAAGTATTCCTTACTTGACATTACTGATGTTAGGTCTGTCTGCCTTCTCCTGTTTTTTTTACTCTTCAAATTCCAACTGTGCCTGCAATAAGCTGCCTCTTGCCCTAAAATGAATACCTGTCCTTTCCACATAGGATTTACAGAGACTCTTGATAGAGACCTTGTCCCTCTGCAATGTTATGAAAACAACTTAGAGCTTTATAGTGCTTTCCTTCCTCTTCCTTATTCCCATGTAAGTAATCCACATTTTACCTACTGCTTTAACTACATTATCCGTTTAAAAAATCCGTTTCTTGGCACTCCTGTTAAACTGCCTCAAGTTCAAGCTTGCCTTTCTTGCTTTAAGATGTGTCATTAGCTCTGTCCCCACTCTGGTTTATTACCAGGTTACTCCCTCTGTTTAAGTCTATTCAAATGTGGCTGCAATAAAAGTGATATGATTTACGTTTGCCTGCTGTTGACTAGGTAAGATTACTAGATTTGAAATAGGTCTTGGTTTACAGAATTTCTAACTCTTGGTGTCTAAGAGTAATTATTTACTTATTACTGTTCTGAAAATTTCATTGTCTTGTCTTTCTCAGCCTTATTTTAGCTTTTATGGCTTCCCCTTCCCTTCTGTTTCCTTTCAGCTAAGAGCTAGTATGTTTCCCTTCCTTTTTTTTTGCAACCATTCTGTCTTTTCCATTGCTTTAGAAGTTGACTAAAGCGAAGTAAAAGACAAAGCATTACCCATAATTGTGGAGTCTTATTATTGTGCTTTCATATTCTGTTAGTGTTACGTGAGAGAAAGTGGGTTCCCGGTGGTGTCAGAGGTCCAGAAACATTGTTCAGAAGAGTTTCTCTGTTGTCAACTTTTGTATATTGATTAGAGAAACGTATGTATTGTAAGGAAGGTTAATTGGATTTTAATTAAAATTGTTTTCAAATATGTCCACAAGGTACTCCTGTAGTTTGCACTCCAGCTTTTGTGAGCTGTTCTGTGATGTCTGAAGAACAGTAGCAAGTGTTAGAGGGTTTGGATGGGTAAAGATGCAGTCAAGTTTTTCCAATTCTGGTTATTCATGTGGAAGGTTTTCTTCCTCCGTTGTCCATTGTGTTACCAGGGGTAGATAAAAAGCGGCATATTTAGTTTGCGGCCTGTGTCAACTTGCAATGCTAACGTTTCAGTTCACAATTCAGAATTGTTCCAGTGGAGGAAAATCAGCACTGATATATTAATGCCTACTATGAGTCTTTTATGTTCCTTCACCGGCAGAATGTTTTTCTTTTGTGGATTTATTGCTGCTGTCTGCCAGATCTGCCTTATTTCCATGTGCTGAAAACATTAGGCAAATCTGCAGTGGATTTGCTAATGTAGACTTTTCAATTGCTATGCACCATGGGCCTTGATTTCACTCCATTGTGCTTTCTCTATATACTCTTTTCTGCCCACTCTCACCCTGCTGGGTCATAATTTGCTGTATTTCAGATGCTAACAGCTCCTAAAGATAAGCCCCTTATTTTAAGCACAAGCTGTTCGGAAAATCTCAGTTGCTTAGATGTCATAATCTTACATGTTTTAAAACCTAATTTTGCCTAATAAGTAAGCTGTTGCATGTTTGTACTTAGTGAGTTTGCACAGTCTGCTTACTGTGGTTATTTGGAAAAAAACCTTCCTATGTATTTTGTTAATATTAATGTATATTAAAAGATTCTGAAATATTCTCTACTCTTTCTAGATTCATCTTAAACTTGGGTAGAGTTTGATTTATCAAGATTTGCAAGCATACTCCAATTTTCTCTGGCTTTTGTACTATGACTGAGCTTTTAGAAGTTGGAAACATTACAGATATGTAGTAAGTTGCAGCATTTACTCTCTCCTCCTTTAGCAGTGAATGAGTCAAGAACTGCAGTAAGCATTTGGGCTTAGTTTCCTTGAAGCAATGATGTTGTCTAGTTTGTTCTGTTAGTCTCAGCAGTCCCCTAGTTAGCCCCAGTACTTGAATCCATTCTTTAATCTGTTATTTTAAGCTATTGGCTCTTCATCGGTTGTTTTTCCAGTTGTGAATATCCTCATGCCATTTGTTTTTCTTGACAGTTTATTCAGCTGCTTGTTGCATCACTTGTAGCATATTTAGCCCAGCTTTAATACTAGCTAGAACTTTTCTTGGTGGAGTGATCATTGTTAATCTGCTGTAAGTGCACTGATTTGGAAGTGGAGATCTGTAAGTGTTAGGACATGCGTCTTGGCTCCCAGCCACAAATGTTTATATATTTCGTAGAAGTCTGATGAAATACTGGCAGTGTTCACAAGCCCAGCTGGAGATAGCATGTATTGTGCAAGATCTTGTGGTTCAACTGCAGAAATGTAACTCAGACTGCTGAATTAGTTTTTTCAAAGATAGATGCCTTTTCTGAGCAATAGAAGGAAAAACTGCTTTAGAGCAAATTCATGAACTCAAGTGGCATGAACCTGCAGAAACTGAATGTAAGAGTTCTTTTACTGTGCCATTAAACTACTGTCAACCTTTCAGATACCCAACAATATCTGTCTTTCAAATGTGGAGGTCAGAGCTTTGCAGACTATGGGTACTTGGTACTAAGGCCATCCTTTTCAGCTTAAAACATTGTCATTGGTTTCCTTTTGGCATCTGTTGCTTCCCTTCAGCTGTTAATTTCTTCTGGATTCAGAGTTGTGGTGATAGGGCTCAGGCCGTGATGCTGCTTTGTGCATATTGCTCTGTTCTAGGGTGGAGAATTCTCACTACCATCATCATTCTCATCTGACTTGCTCTTCTGTTGTTGTTCTTGCATTTAATTTGGGTTGGTTTAGTGGTTTGGATTTTTTTTATTAAAAATGAAAATTGAAGTAATTTAGTGTTATTTTTGTTACATGTAATATGCTTTTATTTTGCCAAGTATCAATGACCTGAAGGTATGTTTCAAAAAATGTGTGATGTGTTTACTGCCTGTTTAAATTACTGGGTTTTGGTGTCAGTATATGAAACTACATGGCAATCTAATCTGACAGGGAAAGTATGTGCAGTCACTGAGCAATCACTAGGAACTCTCTTAGTGAGAGGATCTTCAGATTAATTCCTTGTGGATTTTTTCTGTTGTTCCATTAGTGAAGAGCAAAAGGTTTTTAACTATGATTTATTGTGAATGCAGAGGCAAAAGGACTTTTCTATGAAAAGCAATAGATTAATGTCTGAATGCACTTTCGAGGCAAATAACTTTGTGCTGTAAACAAAGGAAGAACTTTTTCCTCTAAGTACTAGAAGTGCCAAGTGTACAACACAATTAAAAATGTATTATTTTTCTGTTTGCTACCTTGAAAGATGTGGTCCTGATTTTAGTTGGGAGCTTGCTTTCCCTAAAATTATAACACATCCTGAAATGTTATACCATTCAAAGTCTGACACTTGTAGTTTGCTCTCAGTGTGCAGCTTGCCTGGTGTAACATCTGTCCTGATGTTTGTCAGTTGCGAAATTCTTTGCATACAAAGTCTTTCAGGAAAACAAGATGATGATTGAAATAATTTCAGAAGCCCTTAGGCTAGAAGTAAATAAGTTGATTAATATGATTAATATTACTGATATCTGGAAGCTATTGTTTCTGAGTCATTGCTCCTTTCTACTAGTAGAACTAATGTTCTGTGCACAGTACAAAAGTGGAGTGTTTATAGGACTTGGTGCATTGCCAGATATAAGGGCCTTACAATTCACCAAATAAAATTGGAATTACTTTCTGGCCTTTTTTGAAGTTTAATATTATGAGTGCATGTTGAGAGCTGATACTGGCTTCCATGACTTAATAAATTTATCAATAGACTTAAAAATATAAGGAATCCCACATAAAAGTGTTGTAGAGCACAAATGTAATTAGATACTGCTAACAGAAGTGTTCTGTTTCCCAGAACAGAGGAAAGCCAAAGATTGCAGTAACAGAATCATTCTTCTTATCCCTTTTATATATTGTGTAGGAGGAATATGATTAAAGTGCAAGTCAAAGTGCTAAATATAGCCAGCAAAATGTTTAGAATTATTTAAGCTAAGAATTAGGAAGTTGGCAGAATGGAAGTTTATTCCTTTATTTTAGGCCTGATTTTCAGCAATGCTTCATTTTCAGTTAATTAAAAACATAGTCAATCTCAGTGGGTCTAACATCGCTTCATTCTCTCCTGACTTGGGATACTGGTTAAGCGTTAAGTAATGCAGGAACAAATTTTAGTCCCAGAAGGAAAATACAGCTGTGAGATTGTGTGCACAGGTGTAATACCTGTTATTTTTATTACCATTTTAATGGCTGTATCTAAAGACATAACTCTAAGTCCACTATCACAGTGTGGATTGGTCATCTTGAATTTTGATTCTATTTTGTTTTCTATTTTATTCTGCAGCACTAGAAAACCATAGTCATTGCTGAAATGAAATCCACTGCGTTTTAGCAGATACACAGTAACACAAGTAACTTGCACATCTCCCTAGATCTTCCTAATAAGCACAGCTATGAATGATTAACTCTAAGACAAATAGCTACTTCTGACACTTCTTAAAGAGGCTTGGATTTCTCAAGTGATACTGGCAATTGATATCACTTGAGATTTTGTGATAAGGATTGATTACATTAATATTTCATAAAAACCTCTGTTCAGGCACTATATGTTACTTAATGTCTTTATCAACCCAGTCTGGATTGAAGATATTTATGTAAATAATTCTCTTAGCCTTCCTGAGTCATTGGTCCCTGTAGGAAATTTGCATCAGTGCTAGTGATAAAAGCATCTACAGTTTTTGATCACTAACTTCCATAATATAAAGATTTAAACAAAGTAAATACAAATAGTTAATATTATAGATTTAATTGATTTTTCTAATCAATATGCATGCCAGATTCTTTTTTTTTGGTGCTGATTTAGAACATTCTGCCTTTAAAACTTGCTAAGCTGTGTGAACAAGCCTGTTGCTGTCAAATGGTGCATTTTAGAAAGACAGTCAGCACTCAGCCTTCCTTGGCCATGGTGGGGAAAACAGTAACCAGACATAAAGGGCTTTAACTCCTTACCACTTCTTGCTCTTGCAGTAATGAGTAATTCAACACTTTTCATAGAAGGATCCTTTTTTTGGTAGAAAAATATGTCCATGTTTTCTGAGAATAGTCGACTCTGCTTTTTTGTCGCTTGCTCTACTTGATTGAGTGCCTTAATGAGTTCTGAGTGACAATAGAAATGATGCCCTTGATTTAGAAAAGATAGCAGACTAAACATTCAGCTACATAGGAAATCACTGAGATGAGAGATTTTTTTTTAACATGCTGCCTCTAACAGCAGTGGACTATTTAACAAGTGCTCTTCTCTTTTTACCATCTGCGTTCTTTTAATGGCTTAGTAGTGGTTTAGGTTGCTTCCCGCAAAATGTTCTTGGAATGTTGTCCCTACATGGATTTGAGGCTCCTGCAATACTTGTGAAGTACTTTGCTTCAACACTGCACTTCTGGTACTTCTGATCAAGCTTACTTAGTATTGATGGTGTTAATGAAACTGGTTTAGGCTTTAATTCCTCAAACACTCGAATTTTTTGCTTCTTCCCCCCCCAAGCAGTTTCCTGTTTACTTTGAGGAGATCAATAATTAATTCACATTTCTCCATGTTGCAGTACTGCCTCACTGATACAAAGATCTTCCTAATCAATACAAACCTGTACATTCTCACTTCATTGAATATGGTTTCGTTCTTCCCATTGAACTTTAAACTTCTCAGTATTGATACTTCCCAAGTATCCTTCGTATTTGTTCTAGAAGTCTTTCACCAGAACAGCTTTTCTAGATTGAATCCATATTTCCCATCCAGGATATCCTGTAATACAAAAATAAGTGACTTATGTTTGTTCCTTTGTATTTGTTTGTTTGTTTTCTTATGTCCATAATGTTGGTTGTAGTCTGTGCTTTCATCTAGGCTTCACGTCCTGGAGAATTTGAATTAATTCACGTTCATTATGTGTTGCTCTTAATCATCTTTCTTCTTGTTAGGGTTTGTTGTTTGTTTTGGTCTTTCTTGTTGTTTTGTTTCTTTCTAACAACTGTTGTTGTTTTGTTCAAGCAAAGGATTGAAAATGTCATCTCCTCACATATTCTTTGAAGATGACATACATGTCCATCCCTGTGAGGGTACATATCATGTACAAAAGAATGGCTTTTTGGCATTCCCATGTACTTAATCTATATGAATGCAACTGCTCGCTTCAGATAGATGTGTGATTGAAGTCCTTACACTTTATTGCATATATTTTGTATGAATTTATTTCCATAACTGATATTTACATGCTTAGTAATCCAGTTTTTGGGTTATTTTCTTGTGGTATAAACATATGTCCTTAATATCAAAATAAAAAGTTATCTTTTTCACCTGGGCAATGCAACTCTGTTTCCAAGGGGTTCATACCCCTCCTTTGCATATTATAAAATTTCTAAGCAAAGTGATTACTCTGAAACCTGCAGAAATACTATAGGCTGTGTTATAGGAACAGCTGCAAATAATGGCAAATACTGACATTAATAAGCCATTTGCCAGCTTGTCAGGAAAAAACCCCAACATTGCTATGTGGCTATACAAAATAGTTTCTGTAGTTTGCTTTATGGTAGCATAGAGAAAAATGACCACCAAGTGTTCTTCTTTTTTATTCCCTTGTGTGGTTTATCAGTTCTTGCTTTACAGTAGCATGGAGAAAAATGACCACCAAGTGTTCTTCTTTTTTATTCCTTTGTGTTTTTTATCAGAGAACTGAAAGTATTTTCTAGTCTCCAGGATTGTTTGCACAGACTGAACGAATAGCCCTGTCAAGTTAGGGATTTATGTTTAAGAACCTACACATCCAAAATTATGTTTTATAATTCCATTTCCCCCCCCAAAACCAGTATCTGGAATATTGTCTTTTAAAAACTCAGAACAGTACTTTGAGTTATCTTTGATTTTTTTGAGAGACTAAAATCTTTCATGCTGTTGGCAACCACTGGAGAAGACATGAAATGCTTTGCCTCCAGTTGTTTGCAGTTAACCAGTCTGTGGGGACACTGACTTCGATAAGTCAGTCACTGATAAACATTTGAGATTTCCCACTGAGGTGACATACAAAACTTGCTCTGCACTGACAATGGAAGAGCTCTGTCAGCCATTCTGAAATTCATATTTACTGAAGTATTTGGTAAATAGCAAACGTGAAATCTAAACATGGGGGGGGGGGGAAATTATAAAGAGCAAGATGTTTGAAGGGAAGAAATCACATTATTCTTGAAATCTTAAACTGGTATTTGTATTTTTTTAGAGTAGAATTTTGTTTCCATCAAACTGTCAGCAGGATGAATGTCAGTGATTAAAATTCCTATTGTCTTCTCCAGGCGTGAAAAGGTTTTTGTTGTTGTCATGGTGACAGTTGAGTGACAACCTCAAAGTGAGTAATTGCTACCGAGAGCTCCATTATGAGCATCTACAATGTTTCAGAAAGGATTTCTGGCCTTCTTTACTGGGCTTTCAAAACATCTTTTTGTAACCTAATGTTTTTATATAAAGAAATAGTGTCTAGGTGACTTTGTGCCAGCAAGTTCTTTTTAAGAGCCATGTGAAATATCTCTGCTAATTACTTTCTCTTGCCCTGCTCTGATGACAAGGGCCAAATTCATAGTAACCATTAGCTGGTGAAGTTGGTTAGAAACAGTGCCCTGCAGTTCCTGGATAGCGAATTGCTCTCTAATGCTCCTATGATATGTACTCCTGCCATCCCAGAAGATGCATGTTGTGTGCATGCATGTTTTATAAATTCATCTTAGGAAGGCTGTGTTGGAAAAGTCACTGTGGAGTTAAACTTGCTTTTCAGAGTCTGGAAGGTTGCTATGAATTCTGATTCTGAACACTGGAAGTTGACCCATGCAGTAGGGGAAGCTCTGTATTTTTGATTTTACAGTCTCCATAATGCTTTTATCTCTATCAATTCCATGAGGTTAAGATTTATGAGAGAAGTGAGATTTACAAGGCACGAGGGTGTTTGTAAATTGTGTTTTTTTCATTAGGTAGTGCTGCACTAAAGTTTGTGTTTGTCTGAAAACACTGTGTGCAAAATTAATCCTGTTATCTGCATCCTTGTTACCACATACCTGCTTTTGTTCAAATCTGAGATACTTTATTTAGAATAAACCAAACCAGGTTGGAAGAGACCTTCAAGATCATTGCGTCCAACCCATCAACCAATCCAACCCACCCAAACAGCTAACCCATGGCACCAAGTACCCCATCAAGTCTCCTCCTGAACACCTCCAATGACGGCGACTCCACCACCTCCTTGGGCAGCCCATTCCAATGGGCAATCACTCTTTCTGTATAGAACTTCTTCCTAACATCCAACTTCTTAAGTTCTGAGAGTTGTTTCAGGAAGGAAATTTTAATTCCTGAAGATGATTATGTGTTCTCCTGAGTTCATGTTAGTTTATAGTAGCTTGCTGATATATCAGCTTTCTCATAATAAACTGAATTTAAGGTTTCTGTTGGATTTTTATCTGCTTCATTTCATCCTTTATAGTGCCTGTTCGATTTGTGTGTATTGATACTTTTATTTAAACTCTGTTGATACTATGGAATGAAATTTTCTTCATAACTGACTTGGAGCAAATTGGTCAGATTTTTCTCGGAGGTGATGAAGTATCTTAGATCTAAAGTGTCATTCTGTGCTTGGTCAACCCTGACATTCACCGATGAATAAGTGAGCTAAGGGTTTTCAAAGTATTTTTTGTTTGCTTCTGAATTGTAACTTCAAGGTCAGTGGCTTAGAACAAATTCTTATGTGAAAGGCAGTGTTTAAGAGAGAGGCTGTTAGAATTAAGAGCACTGAAGTATATTTTTACTGCATTGTAAGCTTTAAATATCCTTGTTTTCTATATGTTCTGTAAGTAGACTTACACTTTCTAAGGTTCTCTCTCTGTTTTAACTTGTCCTTTGAGTATTGATTGTTAAGAGCTTCATAAAAATCCTTTACAGCTTAGAAAAGGCTATGGTGTCTGTCATTGATGTTCATTTTGCAGACACTGAGAAATGCAAGTTGTCCTATTTGAAGTGTTTGTAAATTAAGCATGTCTTTAATCAGCTTTAATTCCCTAGAAGGTAAATGACATCTCAGGTTTTTCAGGTTTCGTTTTTAGTGACCTGTTTGTCTATTAAGTAATTTAAATAGTATCAGCTGTAATTTAGACTTTCAAGTGAAACCATTGATAAGTCCCAGTTATGTAAAGGGTATTATTGCATTGTTGTAAGAGTCCTGCTGTCCTTTGGAAGGCAGTTTCTGAAAGCAACACACTTTCTGCTTAATCATTTAAACATTACTTGTTTTGTTTAAAACTATATTTTGCACATGTTCAGTTTATTTTCTTACTAGCAAAATAGCCTCTGGTGCAGTAGTCATGGTGCTCATGATCAAGATGGGTATCTTGAACTGCAGCTGTTGTTTTGGAAGATGGAATATGTCTCTGCAGTCTTTCTTCCTGCTTCTGATCCAAGATTTCTCTTATGACCACAGTGGCATGACATGCTGGTTAGACTAAAAGCAAGAATACTGCATAGTTTAGAGAGCTGAAAAGTTTTCTAAGGGTCTATTGTATTGCAGAGATTGTGGTGGAAGTACTGTTGCAAAGACTGAATTGAGAATCCCATTTTAATTATCTCCTGAGAAATCTGCTAATTGATACCACTGAGATTTCATTTGTAGAAACAACTGCTGCTGCTAATGCCCCATTTTGAATATCTGCATTTTAAGTCTGCTCCATTTGGAATCTCATAAGTCAGTTAATGCTTAGGTTTTTTTATTCTTGAATTTATTAATATATAGTGATCTTGATTGTAAAAGTGTATAATTAATATGAATATCATATATGTAATTATACATTAGTTATTGTGTGAAGAAGAGGACCGGCTCTTTCTTTGGAGAGCTGGGATTACCTGTGCTCCCAGCCCCAGGAAACAGTTGGAAGTTCAAGAGAACATTTCAGTGGTAGAGGATTAGGAGACAAGGGAAATCCTGGTAGTGCTGATATGACTTCCTTTAGTTGCTGGCTTGCTTAAGGGAAGGTCCTGTGACAACCCAGTACACTTAGGCTGTGTATTACAATGCCACGTGCCTATTGAAGGACATAGAATTTCTTGCTAGTCCAGTGCCTCATATGTGCTCCTCATATGGTGCTTTTACATAGTTATTGGTTTCTAAGCTCTAATAATAATTTTCCTGTAGTAGCACCAGAATTCTCATGAATCTTTTTATTTTTATATAAACCTCCTCAGTGGCAACTGCAGAGAATTTATTTTTGTCATGAGCATTTGGCATTTTGGAGCCCTGTACACCTCTTTCCCTTGTCTCCTTGCAGATACTGTTACTTACTGCTCCTATATCCTCATTGTTGCTTCTTTCATCACCTGTTCCCACTGCAAGATAGCATAACACCAAGAACAGATAAAATCTTCAGCTGCTTTGAAAATGTTGTGAGAAGCGTTTGTGGAGCACTTAGTTTATGAACTACGTGATGCTTGGATCAAGTGTAGGAATTCTTGAGCCACCTGGAATGCAGTTGCCATTGTTAAAAATATGTGCAGGCAATCCTTGTTAAGTGAACACTGGTCAAAATACATTGTAAATTAATGAAATTTCAGGGGGCAAATTGTGGTTAGCAGGCTGGAGGAGGCAAAGATTCCACTTCTACTGTACTTTCATGAAATCCTGCTTGGAGTACTGCGTTCAGCTGTGGGGCCCTCAGAATAAGAATGACATGGCCCTGTTGGAGCAGGTCCAAAGTAGTTCAGCCTGGAGAAGTCTCTAGGGAACTTCCAGTACTTAAAGTGGGCCTGCTGGAAAGCTGGGGCATAGACCCCTTGTCAGGGACCATAGTGATAGGACAAGGGGTAACAGTTTCAAACTGGAGGAGGGTAGATTTGGATTTCAGTATAAAATGCAGGGAGGTGCTCTCACAATTCCTTGCAGAGTACCTGACTGATGTCCTTCGCCATAGGGCATGGTGACTAGTCAGAAATGTTAGTGCTGGAACTTCCATCGTTTACAGTGTTTATTTTCTTTAGATCGTGTTATTTACAACAGAAATGTAACTGACCATTTCCTAGTCAAACTCTAGTGGGGCTTTTTCTTCCCACAGTAGCTCTCATTTTCTACTGTATCAACAGAATATCTTTCATTTCTATTTTCTAGTTCTCATGCAGATTGCATTTGCATTCATGTCAATAGAGATATTTGAGAGTGAAGATAAGTATGTAGGTATGTAAGGTATGTGGGATCATATATCTCAAGGTGCCAAAAAGTTCAAGCTGCTTTTTCTTAGTGTTTTAAGAATACAATGTTGTAGTCTGGACCCTCCTCACATCAGACGAGTGTAGAATATGTACATGATATTTGCAGAATTTGTGAGCTGTTGGGGAATAGTTAATTTTGGTGGTATTAAAGTTGTGGAGTGTAACATGGGAGTCCCAGAATGCTGCTTTGATTTGTAAACAAGTCTGCATCATAGAAGAATGATGAATGTATTTTTCCTTGGGAGAATCTTGCAGAGGAACAGGGCATTGTCTCTCCCTTTTACTGCAACAATCATCGGCATTACAATGCAGTTATGTCATTCTAGTGCTGTGCTGTGAGAGGAACGAATATTGCCACTCATCACTCCTGGAATTTAATCTATTTTACTAGCATCACTAATGTAGATTTATATTCTTAGATTGTTTTCAAAGAACAGTAAGATGGCATCCTGTGATACTATAGAAGCAAACGCATTCTGGAGCATGTTAGGCTGAAACTTGATGTTTCAGTGCAGTTATTTCTAAGTTGTACCTGAGTGAATTAGGTTGATAGTAGCTAGGAAGTAATGAGCAGAAAGATTTTGATTAACTGATATAGCAGAGTTCATCTCAGGGAGAATTTAATTTTGGAGGCTTACATTTGAAGATACGAGTTTTCAACTGGTGTTGATTGGTTCAGTTTTGAAGATCTGCACTGGCAATTTTATCTCACCAAATAATTTTGCTCAACTTGCTTTCTGCATATCAAGGTGCATTAATTTTCATGGTGTTAGTACTGAGTTGTATCCTGTTTTTAAAATGTGTTACCTCACAACTGTGAAAAAGTACAGTAGTGTAAAAGGCAACCTCCTCCATCCCACAACCATGCACTTAGTACTTGAAGTGAAAAGAGTTGGTGTAGCCAAAATGTTCCCTTCAGAATACAGGTGGGTTTTATGTTGGATACAAATAAAGAGCAAACTTCTATGCATTGGAAGAGATTTTCTGTGAATTAGTAAGCAACTAAACCTGTAAGGCAGCAATGTGACTTGTTTAGCTAGGTTCAGAAATTCCAGCCTGCTCTTGCTTCCAAAGATTTGTTGGATTTCTTTGGGAAGGTTGAGGTAGTCCTTTCTGCTATTGAAAAAATTAGGAATGTTTTTGTTTTATGTAACACAACAGCACCCCAAAAACTGCAGTGTGGTTAAGACTCTAAATTGGTACACACCTTTTCTGTCTCTTGAAAGTCTTCATAACATGATGATTTGACAAAAATGGGATTATTTGACAAGGCCATACAAGAAATCTGCTTCAGAACTGAGTCCTGATCTCCCAAATCCCAGTGCAGTAGAGTCAAAGTCATTAACTTTTTGTCTGTTAATGATGCAGAAAACCTTACTGCATTTCAGGTTTTGCAAATTTAGCTGCCACTTTCTCTTTGTGGGAGAGATCAGTTTCTCTGTAAAGATGCATTTTGAAGTCCTGATCTAGTCTCTGAGACAGCTGAAATGTCACCATTCAATAAATTCAATTTGTTTCAACTTTAGAATGCAAAACTGATGAATATAACCTTGAAGTAGAATCATTCTGTGAGTCAGTGATGACTGGCAAAAATCTCAGAAGTCTTACTGTTTTCTGTGCTTCTTAAAGATTTAAGGGGTTTTGGTTTGTTTGTTTTTTTAAAGCAGCACAACTGCAGCATCTATTAAGTTAAATTTTTAGGAATGTGTTATTAGAATTAAGTAAGTATAGGCAGCGAGTATTCAGAATAACAGTTTGTGACTGGTTAGTTCTGATAGTTGATTGTGAGAAATGAATACAGAAAATAGTCTAAGTTTCTTATGGAGAATGTAAGTCCTGATGAGGACAGGGTTTGTCCAGTTGCTTACTCTCCTCTGAGGAGATGTTTCCTATTTGGAAGTTCTGACTTTTGTAATCAGGTAAAGTCCCAGAGAGGTCAAATTTGGCAGTTACAGCTAACCAGCTTCCAAACAACAGGTTCAGAGCCTTTTGCCCTCTTGTTGGAGGTAATTGCTGTAAGTTCCAGCATTTTCAGGAGTACACAGAATTCACATGGAAGAATGAGAGACCAAGTCAGTAGGTGTGCAGACAAGTTATTCTACTCCTTTTAAGTACTTAGGACAGCAGATAGGATGATTGAAAAAGAGTAGTTAACATATTTTACAGTTATACAGAGTGAAGAGCAAATAAATGTTAAGTACATTTTGAGAAGTCCAAGCTAAAAATTAAAATGTAGTGTGTCATAGGTAGAAATAAATCCTAGCTTTGGTTTGGATTGCTGTAATGTCAAATGTAGTTTTGGAGAGGAGGGGAAGATGGCAAGAGTTTTGGAGAAAATCCATGCAATGTTGGTGTGTGGTGGTGGTTTAATTGTACAGAGTAGTTGCCAGGATAAAAACAAAACAAACACCACCACCCCCCTTCCTCCCCAGACAGCTAAATTTTTCTTTTGCAGATAATTAAATTGCTAGATTATACATTTATCTGAGTGTCTTTTAAAACATTGTGCATTTTCTGTAATTAGTAAATGAAGATGCAGCTGAAGCACTGAAACCGTGAAAGGGTATTGTGCTCTTAGTCTAGCCCTGCTCACTCATAGCTTTGGAGTAGTTTTGTTTTAATCTTGCTACATCTGAAGTGGAAAACACCTTTTAACTGTCTGAATAGTGAAGAGCTGTTTAATACCTATATTTTCAAGAGATTACAAACTTTTCTCTAAGTGGCAAATGTACATTTTTGGAAGGCATTCTGTCACTGTATGTATTGTTAAATAATTACCTGAAGAACAAATATTTCATGTCAGTTACTTCAGCTTCACAGCTGCCAAGTTTCAGTCACATGCTTGATAGAGGCTTGCTTGGCATTGAAAGGACTTAATGCAGGATCCTATGAAGTTTTTGGAATTTCTTTCAATCTCTAATCCTGCCAACGCTCCCCGTTCTCACCCCAGGCCTCATCAGCAACGTGAGATCTCGCCTGCTGCCAGGTTCTCTCACTTCAGTGTTGCCCTTGCCTGTGCGTGGGCTGACTGGAGGAGAGCCAGCTCCCCCCGTAGTGCTTGTGCTCTGCTCTAGTCCTGGTATTTGACAGAGGCAAACAGTGGTGGTGTTTTGAAGTCAAAAAGTGAACCAGCACACTACTGTCCTCGCAGCTCACTGACTGGCTTGGGGAGGTGACAGAGAGCTAGTCCTTGCATTACAGAGCTGAGAGGTGGGTGAATATTTGAGATTCTCTGGCGGAGTTCTTATTCAAGGGCATATTTTTCTCTTAGCTCTGCAAGCCCTGTTGTGGAGCCACATAGGCTGTGAAAACCCTGGCAATAAAGCAGCAGCAGCAGAAGCAAGGTCGTTGTACTCTTGGAGGTGTTATCTGCACCAGCTTCACTTCTGTGAGAATGGAGTGCTCTGGTGGGGGCCTCGGTTTGGTGGAGTTACTGGACAAGAACCAGACAAAATGTCTGTAACGTGCTGCTGAAGTGGAGCAGGAGGAATGTAGCTGATAGCTCCACTATCTATAGTGATGTACTGAGAGCTAGCTTTTGGCTGGGTTTTGCTTCAGCCTGCCTCCCTGGACCAGACTTAAGGAGCTCGATTTCATTTGTTTGGCTGTCGACTTCCAGGCTTATTGTGAAAGGTGGTAGTTTCTTCATCCTTCCAGTTACTTTGAAAAATAAAAACACTTTTCATTTCTTTATGGAAGTTTTTCATCTTCCCCAATGGGATAATGTGGTTTCACACAGAGTCTAATTCAGAGCTGATTTTGAAGTTGCATGCTGACTGCATGCTATCCAGTAATGCATATTGGTGTTTGGTAATAGAAATGAAACCACCAAACCACTTCATAGAAAGCAAACAAAGTAGTTAAAAAAACCTTGTTTGCTAGCTGAAGCTTTTTATGAGATGGGAAGAGGGGAAAATGTGTTTCTTTGTGTTTCTTGGCTGTTTTCCTTAGCCACTGCATCTCCATATTGTCATCAGCTGTCTACCATGGGCTTTCTCCAAGTTAGCTGTTTGGGCACCGCTGATGTGTCTGCTCAGTGACATTAAGAAAATGCAAATGCTTCTTCCCTGGGTGGATTGTTTTCAGGGCCACTCTTCTCACAGCTAATTGTATTGCATTTTAATATTTCAGTCTCAAATTTTCACCTGCTGATAGTGCATTGTGTTGATTAAAGAAACGAAACACAATGTAATTATATGAGAGTTTTCTTAAAGGTTTATGCTTGTTTCACGTACTTAGACATTCATGACATTAAACTCATCACAATTTATGCCAATAATGTAAATTGTTATTAACCCTTTACTATAGGTTATATTGTGACTTGACATGCTTTGATTACACTGTGGTAGGCTTGTAGGTTGGGGAGAATATACTAGATAATAATGGTCTATGCAGGATTAGTTCATTTGCCTATGTTTATCAAAGTAAGTTCTGGTATTACATACACCAAAACTGTTCATTTTCAAGCCATTTGCTTGGATTTTTGCTTGCATGAGTAAAATGAGTATTAAAAGTAGATTGGAATTGGCCTTGGCACATGTGGTGTGTGCAGGTGTGCCATGGCTAGGCTTTGTGCCCATGGGTTGTGCAGGAGGCAAGAAAGCCTCTGAAAAGAGGAGGGGAATGATGAAGGTCTGCTGGGAATGGCTCCTGTTGCTCTTGGTTGATGTGCTTTCTGTTACTTTTAACTGTAGTGTCTTTAAGTTTGGTTTTGGGTTAGCATGGATTTGTGACCTACAGTAACATTCTGTGGGCTGATGCTAAAGTCGTAGGTTTCAGGTGTGTCAGTATTTCAGTGCTGTAGGTTCTGGGGTGCTTTGGAAAGGAAAGAAACCAGCAGATGTGTAACTCAGAGTCCTAAAGAGGTCTCATAAACACCGTGAATTTATACTTGTTGCTCTAGGTAGGATGATTATGTATTAATAGTCTTCTCTCAGGCAAAAGCAGTACTGTTGTCCATTTTACACCTAAGATTTGAGAGGAAAAAGTCTTTTACAAATGCATTTGAATTTGAAGGAGACTCATTGTATTTTATCCAACATGGTGAATTAAATGAGATTGGGAAAAGAGAAAATCAGGATTCACACAAACCAAAAGAAATAACTGTTGTTGTATATGGATAAAATTTGGAGTGTTTCAGACTTAACCACAAGATAGGCCTGAATAGTTTGTTGCTAGTGAAGGAACTTTTATTAACATATATGTCAGGAAACATGAACAGCCAACCCACAAGAATAGGTGTGCACTGTGGGAATTGTGGTTTCTCCATACTAAATGATACTTCAGTGAATGTGATGCTAATATCCTGGTTTATTCCTTAGCCTGATGTCTGAAGGGGCTGAGCTTAGTAGGATTACAGTCAGTACCTCAGCAGCACTGTGGAGAAGTGGAGGACCAGAGAGGGACATGTTTTGCATGTCCTTCAGTACAAGGAAGGCTGTGGCTGGAATGTATGTTGTGCTAGATAAAACACAACCCAAGGAACCCAGGCTCTGTAAAGTTACAACTTTTATAGAATATTTATTAAAAGAATGTAAATGGACTTTGGAGTTAGTTAATTGGTGAAGCAGTTAATAAATGGTGTTAATAAAGGTTAAGGAAAAGACCTGTGTTAATGCTATTTTGAGTTTATCTTCCTGAATTATGTGGAGTCTTTACATTAGTTAGCAAGATCTGTTCTTTGAAACCTTTTTTGATTATTTTGGGTTTTGGTTGTGGGGTGGGGTTTTTGTGGTTTTTTTTTTTTGGCTTTCTGGTAGAAACAGAAACTGTACCCAGCCTACCAGGACAGCTTGGTTTGGGTGGGACCTCAGAACATCTCTAGTGCAACCCCTTGCTGAAAGCAGGGTTAGTGATGAGCTCAGACTGGCTTGCCTAGGTCTTTCTCCACTCTAGTCTTGAAAACCTCCAAGGATGGACACTGCACAACCTCTCTGGGCAGCGTATTCCATTGCTTTACCACCTTCACAATACATTTTTGTATCCTCAAGGAGAAAAAGTTTCTCCTATGTGCAGTCTGAAGTTCTCTTGTTTCAATTTATGGCTGCTCTCTCTTGTATTCCTGTCATACATCACTGTGAAGAGCCTTTTTGATTAACTCTCTGCAGGAGTCATCTTTTACCTATCTAATTTTATTTCATTATGATCAGAGATTAAGAAAAAATACTTAATTTTCAATTTTGGGGACAGGGACTCTAATGTTATTGAAAACTGTAAAAGCAAGCAAATAGGATCAAATTTCAGTTTCAGGAATGTCCTGTTTTCTAAAGATTGCCTGTTCTTCAAAATGTTAACACTCTCCCCCCAGTTTCAAGTTACATGAATGTGATTTTGTTTTTAATATAATCTTGATGTGTCTCATGATGCGCATCAAGAGGGTTTGCGAATCAGAAGGTGACTTCAGCCTGTTACTCACAGAAACCTGTGGTGATCCTGTGATGACTGTGTTTGTCCTTTTATCTGCTCTTTTAATGACTGAAAATATCTGTAGTGATCCTGTGGCATTTTCTGTATTAGCTTGCTATTGATTTATTAGATCTGTTCATTAACCACAAAATCTTTCCTGCTGATATTACTATTAGAGAGTATAAATTACCTTGGGTAGTTCATTAAGACATTAAAAAAAATTATTGAGTCAGTTTCAAAGAAACTTGCAGTTCTTTTTAACTGCATCATTAGTGAGCTAGCTAGAGGAAAGGACACCATGTGAGAGCATGGCTGTCCGTTTACTGTTAGTTTCAATCTTTCCTTTCCGACAACTTTTATGAGGAACAGAAAACATTGTATTATTTGGTGTCCTGCCAGCTGTCCCCTTAGGTGTCTTTATGAGCAAAGGCTCTTGTGCTGACTGATTGTAGTCACAAACCTCTCAGGGTTGTTCCAGGACTGGATTCTGTTTAACTAAATGTGTGAATTCTTAGTGTGATAGTTGGAGGAGGAGGTGGGATCTGAGGAGCATATGTACGCTGTAATTCTCATGTGATAGTTCATAGGCTAAGATAAGATGCTAATTAAACTGGGGAGTGAAATTCTGATCTCATGAAAGTCTCCCAGACATTGATTACATGGAAGGAAGGATCTTACCACTACTCTGAGGAGACACTCTACTGTCAACTGTGGGTAGTGTTGAAAAGATGGGGTTTGGTGTGTGTCCAGCTTGTAGTGGGTACTTTTATTTGTGTAATACAATTAGTTGGTAATGCTCCTGATTTTTCTAAATTCTGTCTGTATGACACTGCCTTCCCCTCCCCCCAATGATATATTATTTACAGACCTTTGACATTGATTTTCTTGAATTATTGATTTATTTTTTTTTCTTCTAGCCAATTCTAAAGGCTAATATCTAAAAAATACTCAGAAGGCAGTGCTGAAACTATTTTAGAAGCTATTGCTGTATTTCAGAAAGAGGTTATGAAATAAAACAAACTATGGCTGGCTGTTTTCCCGGTTAGGTCCAGGCACTTCCTCCTGTTTGGAATCTTCTGTCAGCTGCACCCACACCAGTAACTCCCACAGAAGTGTGCGCGCTCACCCTTAACTATGATCACCATTTGGGATATTCAGCATAAAGGTGTTCATGCTCATCTAGTCTTGCAGGTGAGCATGAAGGAGTCAGCACTGAAAAAACATACTGTAAATGTGACTCATAATAATTTATAGAGCAGGTTGTCCAATGACAACATGAATTATTCTTGCAACTTTTACATTGATTGTTAATGTGATGTAAACGTGATGAATGGTTGGTTCACACATTTAAGGTTCATCTGCCTGGGCATTGAAATTACACTAGAAGCAATCTATAAACTTGCCTGGCTTCAAACAAAAGGTCATCAACATCAGTCATGTCCAAAAGTTAACTATTAAAACTTGCCTTTCACTCAGATACAAAATGAACAGAAAAGGGGGGGAAAAAAAGATTAAATCATGTTAATGGTGAGTTCTGCAAAAAGATTCACGCAGGCAAAAGCACCTACGTGTGTCAATTATAGTGTGGGGGGGAGACTGGATGGTAATCATGTGGTTTTCTTGTGCTTAAATCAATTTGATTTCTGCCGATAAATGATAGGCAACGTTCAGTTTGCAGAGTTGCTTAATCAATATATGAGAAATGTTCTAGATCACTTCTAGATTGCGAGCAGTAAGGTGTCTGCATTCCCAGCCACCCTGTAGGATCACAAACAACTGGTTTGTAAGGTTACCTGTTTCTGTCTCCCCACCCCAACCCAGGGCCAACTTGAAAGTCACATCAGGTGCTCTTGAAGCACGCTTCCACGTGTGGCTAATGTTAGCCAGATGTGTTAATGCTGTTTAGATCTTGAAGGTCTTGGGGTTTTCTCAGCTGCTCTAGTTCATGGGTGTTAAGGTACTTTAGACCAAAAATGCCATTATTTATCACACAGGAAATTTGTAATGCTATGACAAAAGTTAGCTTGGCCTTTCAAAAGTGTAAGTGCTGTACTGCTGCAAGTTCCACAGCATTCAGAATCCACATGGTTGGACATTGTAAACCTTTCCCAGTTTTGATGGGGGTTTGAAGCATTTCTCTATTGAAAAAAGAGTAAAAGGGGCATGAAGAATGGAGCAGCACATCGAGTCCTTTCAGTAAGGCTCTGTCATTGCACCAGTTAGGCATGGCAGATACCTGGACAATAGAAACACAGTGAGCAGTTGCTATTTGGAGGATATAAGGTGATTCACAACAGGGAGGCTTGGTTACCTGGTGTGTCTGAAGAGCAACTGTCTGTCCTTAGTGAGTGCATGGAAAGGAAGAACTTCCATTGCAACAAGTTTTCTAGATCCATCTCAGTGCAGATGTTACTGTTACTGTTGAGTAAACAGACAGTACTGGTGAGGAAATGTTTAAATTGTAATCTCAATCTACAACCCCCCTAATGTTACCATTTCTCATGCTGTGATCAAAACAAGGAACAGCTAATATTCCCTGAATACATTATTTCAATAGTGGGAAAGCTTCAAAGGTATTGTAAGAATTAAATTATATTTGCAGGGAAAGATGGAGGGACCAGGAGAGAATGACAACACAGAATAATTAGGTTGAAAAGGACCCCTGGATCCCATCAGATCCAGCCCCTCCTGTTCAGAGCCAGGGCAGCTTCAAAATTGGAATCAACTTTAAAAGTTCAGTTCTGTTGCTCAGGGCTCTTTTTGGTTGTTTCCAAGGATGGAGATTCCACAGCCTTGCTAGGCAACCTCTTCCAATGTTTGACTGCTCTCATTATGGGCAAAAATCTCCCTGCTATCTAATTCCTTGTTGCAAGGCATTAGCCATCTGTTGTATAGGTTGTTTTGAATAGTATTGCTTATTCTTAATGAGTCCTGTGAGGCAAAACACTTAAACTCTCACTTTTCAAATTCAAATAAACCACTGTGTTCTGCAGTACTAATTGTTAGTGGCAGTAGTTTCATTTCTCTCTTCTCAGTCTAGTCCCAACTGTTGATGCTGCAGAATTGCAGAGTTTGGGGCTTGCTTTGCCTTCTCCTTGTCTGTGAAACTGCCATCTGCATTTTGTGGAGTGGCAGAACTATCCTTCTGTTTTACTGCTCTTAATGTTTGAAGTGCAAAACTTGTCCCAAAATACAATCGCTCGCGTATTTAAGAAGTCTTTCTTTTCCAGCTGAAACTTCTATTACTAGCAAGTAATATTTAGTCTATTAGTAATGAACTTGTTCTTTAATTACAGCAGGAGGGCTAATTAATTTTCTGAAGGCCTGGTGAATTTATTTATTTCATGGGAAATAATAGAACAAACATTTGTAGAAGTGCTAGTATGGTATAATGGATAGTTTCATTTCCTAAATAACCCTAGAGCACTTACGGCACATAGTCCTTTTTCTTAGTCTTAATTGTAGAGTCAGTTATTAATGACTAAAAGCCTACAGATGAGAACTTGTTGACAGTTCAGCTGCCCCTGGAGAGCAAAGCTGACAAGGTATTTTTATATTTTTTTTTTTTAAACTAACTATGTATCTACATTTTTGTTAGTAGTCCCAGTCTAAGCATCAAAGGTTGAAAAGACTGCTGCAGTCCTGATTTGAAAGGTCTTAGCTTAAAACTGCAGTGTGTGACAAACATGGAGTTTCATTGTTACTGTTATAATTTATCTATTATTTCCTTGAAAACATCTTCAAGTTCCCAGTCCTTCATTTGGATATATATCCAAAATTAGAATATAAACTCAAGTAAAAGTGCTCCGTTAGAACAATACTCTGCAGCCCTTCCATGAGAAAAAGGTCATGGCTGCTTTGCACATGTTAGCACTGTTGTAGACAGGCAGATGTTGGTCTCTTCTGCCAGGCAGCCAGTACCAGAACAAGAGGACACAGTCTCAGGCTGCACCAAGGGAGGTTTAGGTTGGATGTTAGGAAGAAGTTCTATACAGAGAGAGTGATTGCCCATTGGAATGGGCTGCCCAGGGAGGTGGTGGAGTCACCATCATTGGAGGTGTTCAGGAGGAGACTTGATGGGGTGCTTGGTGCCATGGGTTAGTTGTTTAGGTGGGTTGGATTGGTTGATGGGTTGGACACGATGATCTTGACAGTCTCTTCCAACCTGGTTTATTATTCTATTATTATTCACTGCGGGCTTACTGGAAATTCTTTCTCCTGATCTCTAATTTCATGGCAAAACTGAACAGGTACTTCATTAACTCACCTCTGCAACAGAGGTCAGTTCCCACCAGTCTGGGAATGAATGCTGTCACTGGTTCCTTGAATTAGTTGATGGCTGAAGCTGAGTTCACGGCTTTTAGTGGCCGTGGGGCTAGAATTTGTGGGATAGGGGAGGCTGGCAAAAGTCCTCTTGGTGTAATAGAATCTGTGACAGCGGTCAGCTTCTCACTGAAAATGTTCATTCTGTTGGACCCGTATATAAGACTTGTTGTGGCTGAGGATATTGGAGAAGGGGTGAAAAGTTACTAACATAGAACACATCCTCTGCTGTTCATGGTCCAAGTGGCACATAGTGTGAGCAGGTCATGGGTTTGGTTGTAGGTGGCATTTGTTGTTGTTGTTGTTGGAAATTTTGGGAGTTATATTTTCATTTGTGCTATTTTTATTGTGTGTTTAGCTCTTTTCAAGTTGAGACACATGTCCGATAAATGCATTTGAATGTCATGAGTGCACTGGGTCATTTGATTTTTGGCTGTCCTTTACAGAAAGGCTTTTAGCTTGCTGTAGAATTTCATTGCTTTGAAACTCAAAAATATTTCTTTATTCTGTTTCTTGGTGGGGACATCCTGCTATGCTAGACAATTGGGTCAAATCTGCATGACCTGAAATTGCTGGGTGTTACAGGAAGGGAAAAAAAAAGGATGACGTGTTAGGTTTTGGCTTTTTGATGTAGAATTCATTTCATGGCTGCTTGTTTTTTTTTTTAATCACTTTTTAAATTGTGCTGAATATACTCTCAGTATGTTAGCATTTTGATGCATTTGATAGGAATTCTAGTTTGGGATCTTACTTACCTTAATGCTATTAACTAAAGCCGTGAAAATACAGGACCTTAAATAAGTGAGCTCTCCCTTTAATTCTGAGGCTACCTAACAGCATCTCAGCCAAAACCTTTGTAATTCTGAACTGAGACACTTAATTTCTTTCTGCTTTATGACTGGTGATTTTTATAGCTTCTTTTTTGGACAGGGCTGCACAATAAGTGGCTTAGTAAGTAGGAGACTCCCTAGAAATGGTCCTGTTCTCCATACAATTAATTTTAATTATCTGTTTTTGGGAAGGAGGAACCAATTGCCAAGTTATCTTGAAATAGGCTTTCTTCACTCCAGAGTTTATATACCATAGAAATATGGTTACACAGATTAAATAATTGTCTTTAATTGATAGCAATATTTCACAGAGGGTAGCAAAATGTCTAAATAGTACTCTGAGGGGGTAGTTCATAGAAAATCCCAAGTTTGATTCTACTCAGATGGAATACTAAATTATGTTGTTTTACATAGGCCATGCAACAGGAAAAAGAACCATGGCTATATATGATCTTCCACATGGAGGTGAAAAGAAAAATCATTGAGGGGAATGCTGTACTAGAGGGGAAAAAAAAAACCCCAAACATTCAACAAATGCCTGTCACAATCTCTCCCTGTATTCTCATTAAATATTGCAAATTGTGTAAAATATTGTATAGCATTTTACTTGTTCAGATCTATGACATTGACAGAAATACAA
This sequence comes from Melanerpes formicivorus, assembly GCF_026170545.1. NCBI lineage: Eukaryota > Metazoa > Chordata > Aves > Piciformes > Picidae > Melanerpes > Melanerpes formicivorus. Next base: position 10,811,695 of record NW_027142368.1, on the reverse strand, counting down.
AGGAGCAAGTTACTGTGGGAAATTTCTGTTTTGTTTAAATAATCTGCTAAGTCAGGTGTAAATAATCCTAAATTCAAGTGTCAACCTAACTAAGAATTGGACCTAGTTTACTTTTAAAACATTAGCCTGTTTAATAATTACCTGGTACAGTGTGCCAATCAATAAGAAAATAGGAAGGAGCTGAAAACATTTCTGGTTCAAAAGTACCTAGGAAGTATGTTTCATTTCTGGGGTAGCCACAGCCAAAAGATCAGAAGAAACAGTTCTGCATTTTAGAGATCATAAACCCATTTTCCTGAGTTCAGCAGTATTTATTTATTTATTTGTTTGTTTATTTATTTATATTTTTTTCCCTTTCAGCCATAATCAGCAGACCACGTCATTTAGACATCCTGTGACAGGACAGGTTTCTCCAGAAAATATTGAATTTATTTTGCAAGAAGAGTAAGTAATTTTATATCCCTATCAAGAGCTCTAACCCAGTAACCCCTTTTAATTGCAGTAGTTTAGTAGTTTAACAATTCTTTATTTTTTTTTCTTCTGGTATTCTAACAAAAATGTCAGAGATGCTTAAAAATTGACTTCTCATTGTGATTGTATGTTTTCGATTCTAGCACTGTCCCATTGTGGCGCTTGAGGGAGAATCTTTGCCAGATCTTTAAAAGCCAGCCGACCAGCTCTCCTGAAAAAGAAACAAAAAAGGCAATATAAATAGGATAATTAATAATTCTTTAGCCTTATGTAAATATCAAATATACAGAACATAAATATGACATGCTTTTAGAGTAAACTGGAAAGTTTTCACTGAAATTGAAATACACAAAATAGCCTTCATCTCTATGGTAATTATTTGGTTTTTTTTAATGGTTTAGCTTTTCTGCATTCCTTGTTTTGGGATTGATATTTATTAAAATTGTTTTAATTAGGTTGCAATTTATTCTAGAGAAATAGAATTATTTATATTGGTTTCCAGCATATTTTATCTTGATTGTCTGGTTCAAAAAAAACCCCAAAAGGCATGTGTTCAAACTGGTGTATCTGGGCATGCCTTTGGTGTTGGTTTGGATCACCCTGTTTGACCTTAAGGTTTAACTACTCCTGTTGTCCTTGCTGCATGGTAGACTGCTCCTGGAATCCCTTCTGTAATGGGTTGACTGGATAGCTCCCCTAGACAGTGTCTAGGAGAAAGTTCTACATCACTTCTAGAAGCACTCCAAAGGCAACCAGACTGGGACAACACCAGAGAGCTATTTCCTTTTCCAGCCTAGTCTTCCAACACTGTTTAAGCAGCCTCTAGCTCTTTGTGGATCACAGGGCTGCACATCATGCTGTGGTGGCCTGCATTTGGTGGTTTATATAGCTGCCTGCACAACTGTGAGCAATTTGTTCTGAATTATGTGACATTTGAATTAAATCTAAAGCAAATTAAAACAGCATAGCATTAAGAAAAATGAGATGAATGTGAGGCTTCCAGGAGGTTGAGGCCGTCCTGGCAATGTCTCTTCTATTGTTAACTTGGAGAGGGAAGGAGAAGTAGGGCATGACTGTACAGCCCTCTTCCCAGAGCTTCTGGTACAGCCTTGAGGAGTGCTTCTCACAGGGTTTAAAAAAAACAACCAACTAACCTCAACTAACAATAGCAACAAAACCCCAACATAAACCAAACATAAACCTTCTCCAGGCTCAAACCAAATCCAAGCGCCAATCCTGTGTTAAGGTCCCTGATGAGACCAGCGTGAAATAGAATGTTGGAACATATTTTGTAGTGTGTGGGAAAGGCCTATGATGAATACAAAGAGCGTGGCATAGCTACTGAGCTAGAGGTCACCCCAGGTGCTGTGTGGAGTGTGAGTGGCTTGCAGCTCATTAGGGTTTTGGCTTGGGACAGATATGCAAATGTTGCAGCAAGTCATGTAGTGAGGAGAACAGGTGTTTCACAATGGAACTGATCTCAAGGGCAGTATGGACAACAGCCACTGTGTCTCTGTCTTCCAACTCCATCTATTAACTGATTCTTATTTAATCTGTTGTGAAGGTTTGATCAAACTTTAGTAATACTAAAGGAAAATTTGTATGTGTGTGAGGGAAAATTGGTATTTGGGTAGAACTCCTTGGAGTGCTTCCTGAGATTAGGTGCACTTCTGTGGGTTGTTTCAGGTTTTGTAGTCACAATGGCAGATAAAATATTAAAAGCAGAATTGAAAAAACAACTTGCTGGTGGCACATGGTTTTAGTCATCTTCAGTGTGTTACAAATGTTTTTTGGAAGAGAAACAAAGGTGATTTTTTTTTGAAGGGCAATCTGAAGAACGGGCATAACTTCTCATCTCTAGACTTCAGTTATGCTGAGGTGGTATCAAAAGAAGAAAATAGATCTTACAATGTAGTAGAATTAATTGAGACAGATGTTTTTTATTCTGAAAGAAGAGGAAAATGGCTGGAGGGGTATAGAGGAGAATCTGTTTGTTGTGCCTACTTAGGAAACAAACCATGCAAGAACATTTTTCTAAGCTTTACTGTTGGCATGAAGTACATACAGAGTGATTTAAAAATTAGATGTTGTTAATATATCATGCTTTTAAAATGTAATTTTTCAAGTGTGTGGGATGCTCAGGTTCCTGTAGTTTGCTACCTGCCGTGCTACTTGTACATAGTTCCTTCTGTGCAATACTGGATTTTACACAGGTACTGTTCGCCATCACATCTGAGCTGTCAAATGACGCTGCTGACGTGTGGATGTCTCTGCTGAAATCAAAGGAGCCATTAGTACCTCCCTGCCTTTAGGCCTAGGACTTGTAATGGGGCCATGGTGGGTTTTCAGTTCTTTTCCCCCAGGCAGCAAGGATCTGTATGGAATCAGTGTTGTAGATCCTGTCTTGTGATGCAATGACATCCACAAACAGGCCACAGTTGGAAAGATTCTCTGGATTTGCATGGTCTGTGGAAACTTTCCATCATAGGATCCTTTTAACCAAGTGTACTTTTTTCCTAGAGGGGAAGAATCCTGTCTGAAGTAGTAGCACTCTTAAGGATTTCATAAAAGGCAGTTCGTTTTTCATTGCTGTTGTGACATGATTTATTGCTTAGGGGTTGATTTTAATTTAAGATTAGGGCCAAAGCCAGGAGTTGTCACCAGATGTTGACTGGGAGCTAGTGGGGAGACGTAAGCACAAGCTTGTTCAGGCTGCAACAAACGTACCTATTAAATGGACACATTTAACATTAGAGAAGTCATTTACAGCACTCTGGGAATGATGAATGTACAGACTGCTCTGGCCATTTCTCATCCAAGAAGCAATGTTCTGGCAAGAAGATTTAAGAAGTTTTGGAAAATGATGTCAACAAATGATGTAATCCTAGCTTGATTATGTGTCAGGTATGAGCCAGGTGCCCTTGCCTCACCCGGTCAGCTGGATACTTTCAGTAGAAGCCTGAGACTGTATTTCACTATTTTTTTCCCAAAGCATTTCCTTTTTAAGCAATTTTACTTTTTAAGCCAAAACCTGATTTCCTCAACTCCATTGTAACTGGAGGATAAAAACAAAGGATGTTGCTGGAGTGGGTCCAGAGGAGGGCCATGAAGATGATCAGGGGGCTGGAACACCTCTGCTACGAGGACAGCTGAGGGAACTGGGGTTGTTCAGCCTGGAGAAGAGACTTCAGGGACACCTGATAGTGACCTTCCAGTACCTGAAGGGGGCCCACAAGAAGGCTGCAGAAGGACTTTTTACAAAGGTCTGTTTTTAAAGGATGAAGGGCAGTAGCTTTAATTAGAGAAGAGTAGATTTAGATTAGATACTAGGAACAAGTTTTTTACTGTGAGAGTGGTGGAGCACTTGAACAGTTTGTCCAGGGAGGTAATTGAGGCCCCATCCCTGGAGATAATCATGGGCAGGCTCCACAAAGCTCTGAGCAATCTGATCTAATGGAGGATGTCCCTGCTTACTGCAGAGAGTTTGGACTAGGTGTCCTTTGGAGGTCTCTTCCAACCCAACCCATTCTATGATTATAGGAGCATTTCTCTGCAAAATGTGTAACAGAACTTCTTAGGATAGATGTACATAGTGCTTAATTTTTGCTCTCTCTTTTTTTTAAATAAGTCTTTTAAATAATTGTATACAGAAAGGAAGAAGCAGGCTCTTTCAGCCATGTGTATCTCTTGCCAAACGCTAGTAGCTGTGTATTGGGAGCTTTGCAGTGTGCTTCTGACAGTAGTGTGTTTGCAAGTGGGAAGACAGCCATTAAAAGTTGAAAAAGAAAAGACTTGAACATATTAAAAAAAAAAATACTTGACCATAAATGTGGAAACATAGAGTAAACTGAAAGATTAATGTCCTTAATCCCAGAACTGTTATCCTCTTGCCCTCCCTCCCCCCTTTTTTTATTTTGGTGTGTACAACTGATAAAGCCTGTGCACCACCCCTGGGGAGAGAGCCATCTTATTTTGTCTATTGCTTTTGGTTACTATAGCAGCAAAACTCTCAGGTGGAGGCAACGGAGAAAACCCAAAGAACCCTAAAAGAAATATCTACATTTACTTGTAAAGAAATATCTCTCTGCACAGGAGATTTAGTAGTATTAACAATAGATTGACATGATGTTACTGGGTCATGTTTGTTTCCAATAAAATAAGCGTTTTAAGTTGCTGGTGTGAGTGTGGATCTTCTAAGTCACGTAGTCTTTATGATTCTGTAGGAAAAAAGAAAGGTGTGAGCATTACTCATGTGAGTATTGCTTTTTCAGGGTGGGCTACCAGTGTCATCATTTTTTGTTTTTCTTATTGTTGTTCAGTGGGGTTTTAATTCACGAAATATTGGCCATGTAATTCTTTTAGCTCATAAATTTGATTTCTGTAGACATGCTGGGACTGTTTAAGTAGAGCAGGGAGTTGCTCGACAGAAGGTACTATATAGAGTGTTATTTTCAAGTATTAAAAAATGTCTAGAAGGAGCTGGAGCCCTGAATGTCCACACTGCAATTCTGCACACACCTGGGGGGAGGTAGCAGGAGAACTGTCCTGAAGATGGACAGAAAAGGTCAATATGAAAACAGAACGAGGTACCTCGGATGATAGGTATTATCAAACATCTTTGGGAAGAGAGGCTTTGAAATTATGTTTCCAAATGCACGGAGTTAATGCTATACTCCTTTTGAAAGATGAATCTGTAAATGCCATTAGGACAGCATTAATTCTGTTAACATGCTGGGGATGTTTCAGGTCATTCTGCATATTTTTCCTTGCTTTTAAAAACAGATTGAGAACATTAATTAGCTACTAAGAAGCCTGAATACTTGAGTATCACTATGTTGTGATTTCATGCAACAAATCTGTTTTCTTCTTGAAATACTTTATGCAAATTCTTCCATTTTCAATATTTTTGGTGTTTTCTGTTAGATCTCAGGTACAGGAAGTTTGGATTGGATTAGCAGTGTTCACTGCTAATGTTTTGGGGTTTGATTGGGGCTTTTTTTGACAATAATAATGTATTTTCTGTGTTGATGGACTGACTGTTTCATGTGCTGGCTATTTTGAGCTTTTCTACATGGCAGTGATCTCACATTTTTAGAAAATTTCTCCTTGTGAATTTGAAGTTCATCTTTAATCTTGGTATTTCCAGAAAAGGAAAATTTGATTGCCAACTTTCAGTGGCAAATGGAGGAGAAATTACTAAATGGCCGCATTATAAATGCTTACAGAAGTAGGAGAAATTACTAAATGGCCACATTATAAATGCGTACAAAAGTTTCTAGAGTGAGAAGAGAAGTAGTGAGAACAGAGTCAAAAACAGATAATAAAGCTGGTTGATCTACAGCAATAGCTTAGTTAGGTAGTGTTATGCATGAGAATTGTCTTCATTTGCTCTTTGGTGAAACTGGATATTCTTCAAGCTGATTAAAGGTTACCTGGTCTGTAAGAAGTAAGGCAAATAGACTAAACTGATGTGATTAATCTCTCATGCATTCAAGGCTGGCCAGGGATTTTAGGATCTTGCTGTAGTTTGTTCTCATGTGCTGGACCTGAATTTAAATATAACAGCTAGAAAGAATGGATTTGTGCCAGATGAGCAAGAAGTCCTAAAGAAAAGGAGATCAAAGTTGTGTTGCTTCCTTGCAAGCTTAATTGAAACTCTGTGGTCACAAGTGGAAACGTGCTTTGCCTGACCCCAAATGAACTATAAAGGATTTTGGACATGTAGTTGCTCAGGTGGTACCTGAGGAAGAGCAATGATGCCAAACACTTTGTCCACAGTTAAACCCTGAGCTGAGCTGAGCTACTGCAATCACAACCTCTTCTCCTCTCTTCTTAGGAGTGATAATTACTCAGAATTAGTTTTCTGTTGCTTCCAGAATTGGATTAAATTTCAGTGACATCGACAATTTAATTTTGTTTGTTTGTTTCTTTTTAAATAAACTGGTGACTTACTGAGATGGGTAAAGGAATATCAGAGGTGGTTGTTTTGTGTTTTTCTGATATGAATATATTGCTAATTGTTGCTAAAATACAATGTTGTTGAAGATTTTTCACAATGCCACCTATGGCTTTAATTTACAAGTTGGTGTTGAGCTTGGCTGCTGAGGCTTCTCTTCATGACCTGCTTATGGGATCCCACAAGATTTTGCACTTTTATTTATCCTCTTATTTATCCATCTGGCCATCTTTACTGAATTCTTACTTGTTCAACAGGTTTTTATAGTAGGATTGATCTTAACTGTGTTTTAAGTGTATATCTGCACCTGAGCTAGTTATCAGGGTTTTTTGAGTCTTTAGGTGACTCAGAAGTTATTTACGTCTAACTGTATCTGCCTTTGCACCATTTAATTTAAAAGGTATTTTAATAATTCATTTCATAGTATGAATCATAGTTTGGGCACATTCAAAGATCTAACATTAAGTTAGTGAAAGATCTAACAGTAGGCTTTAAAAAATGAAACCCATTACTGCAAAGTGCTGACTCCTACCCTTCCCTCCCCAGTACTGGCTCTTCCACATGTTTGCAGCCAAGCCTCTAAATTAGGCACAGTTTATTTTGTCTGCATTAGCCTTAACTTCTCTGAGTGCTCTTTGTTATATCTTGATTCTCTCTGGATTTGCAGACAATTTGGCAAGTTTCTTCCTTCTGATACATAGACAAATGCCAATCATCAGATGTCACTGTCATCTGCTTGAGAAATGCCTGAAGTGAAAATAACAGAGGTGGTGCAAAGGAAGTTGCAGATACATGGGAAATGTTTCACTAGCCTGTCATTTGTTTGCTCACAGTGAATCTTAAATACAAAAAGGCAAAGCTCCCTGTTTGAAACAGTGTGCTTTAGATTATCTGTTTTTGTTTGTTTTCTAGACAGAATTCATCTATGTCCAAGCAACAAATAAACCAAAGACCTTCAAGCATGGTCAGTGAAACATCCACTGCAGTCACTACATCTGCTGTTGATACAAAACCTGGCTCTAAGGTAAAGGAAAAAGGCTGTTGTTTGACCTTGATGATTAGAATATCATTCACTTTATGTTCAATACTCTTTTAATAGACTATATGTTTAGCCTAGAGTCTTAATACCTCAAAAACCCAAAAACTAATACCTTCTACCCAAGCAAAAAGCTTTTTACAGCATAGAAGCATCATATACCCATGTGAGAATGTTCTAAGATAACTCAATGAACAGTGAGCTATGGAAGGTCTCAGAGGCTTCTTTCTTCAGAATAGAAGTGAGTCTGTGTAACTCCACTATTCCAGGAAGTCTTTTTATAGTCCACTATATATAGTAGAAAGTGCTGCAGAGTACCAGGAATTGTAATTTGCAGTTCCTGTTTTTCCATGAAACCTTGATGCTGTTCCTCCTCCTAATAGCAACTTAGATCCTTTTCTGCCATCACTGTAGTGCACAAACAGTGCAGACACGCAGTTCACCCACAGCATGTTTAGCAGTAGAAAAATCCATTATTTTTCATTGACAAAGGCTCTGTGTTTGTTATTGCACAAAAATATAATAAAGCACTGTACTTGACATGTCACCAAGTATTCTAATGCTCCTTGGACCTTACAGGAAGCTACAGTACAGTGAGCATGGGAGGGGGTTGGAGAAAATATAGCAAAAATACAGTGAATGAATTAGCAAAGACCTATTTCTTAGCTTTGCCTGCAGTTTTTAAACTTTGCAATTTGCTTGGATTCTGGTTGTTATGTTTAATATAAATATGCAAGTGTGAAGCCTGTTATGTAATTGAGTTGAAGAAAGGACTTTGCCAAATAGGTTGCAAAGATACTATTGTTCCGTTGGGTTCACTTAAAATTAGACATATGGGAATAAAAAGCAAAAGGAGATTACAGTAGTTCCCTGTCCCAAAAATCTACTTGTTCATAGCCAATTCAGTTACATTATTAACCTTATTAAAAGCCATTTATATTGATTACAGTTGAAGGATATGGAAGAATAAAGATCTCTTTCAGTTTGAGAGTAAGGTACATTTGGAACTAAGTCTGTTAAAGCATCTGATGATGTGGATAGAAGCTTGTAAATGTTCCTGTGCTACACAGTGCTTTGGCCAAGTCAAAAGCATAAAGGACAGCAGTGTAATGCATTCATTACAGTCTCTGTGTTGAGAGTGTTTGGGATGGTTTCTGTACAGGGAAAGTAGTTGAATTGTTGCAGATACTCATAGTTGCTGGTATTTTTCCAAGACAAACTGGTGAGTAAATAAAGAACAGGTCTAGCAATTGAGAGAAACAGGCGATGGTGACAGATATGTGGTGGTGCCAGCTCTGTGGGACTGGAATTGGGTTGTAGAGTCCAGGATTTAGTTCAGGGCCATTGCAGATGAATGCACAAGACTAAGAGCAGGAATTCCTGAGTGTTTCAGTTTTTTCTGTCTGAAGAAAAAATGATTTTAACTCAGTTTCTTAGAGATACTGAAAAGATTCATACATCCTTTTATTAGTGAAACACTGTGACTTTTTTAATGGAAGAGTTTACAACTTAAACCAGGTGAGGTTTGGGGCTTAATTTTTGTTTGGTTTATTTTATTTTGATTCACCCTAGACTGAAAGTTACATGCTCTTTTATGTGTATATTTTTATCAAGACACAGTCTTCCTTTTTGCTCTTTGGAAAATCTGTTCCAAATGGAATAGTGTCTACAATTTTTTTGACTATCCAGTTTTAGAAAAACAAAACAAATGAAAAGCAAAACCACCAACAAAACCAAAACAAATTAAAATCTCCAGTTTGTAGTGAAGTTATCAGCTTTCCTCTTCAGCTGGAGGCTATGGTGAGGAAAAAGATGATGCAGCAATGAAAAGGGATTTGAAATTTTTGACTCTTGACTTTTTGGCTTCTTGCAAGAACTTATGAGTCATTCACAAACAAGCTGACATAACAAATGTACTCAAGTCAAAAGTGACTTCTTAGTCTTCAAGTGACGAAGGCAGCTGCTCTGACCTGCTTTTTTCAACACAAGACAACGATATCAGAATGTTTTGTTAGAAAAAGACTACTGCAGTATAAAGAGTTTAAAATAGATGCCTTTTAAACTAAGTTTTTATTCTGGCCAGTGGAAGCAAGGCATGGAGCAGGGAGGTCATTCTGCCCCTGTACACTGCACTGGTTAGGCCGCACCTCGAGTACTGTGTCCAGTTCTGGGCCCCTCAGTTTAGGAAGGATGTTGACTTGCTGGAATGAGTCCAGAGAAGGGCAACAAAGTTGGTGAGGGGCTTGGAACACAAGCCCTATGAGGAAAGACTGAGGGAGCTGGGATTGCTTAGCCTGGAGAAGAGGAGACTCAGGGGTGACTTTATCACTCTCTACAACTACCTGAAGGGAGGTTGTAGACAGGCGGATGATGGTCTCTTCTCCCAGGCAGCCAGTACCAGAACAAGAGGACACAGTCTCAGGCTGCACCAGGGGAGGTTCAGGTTGGATGTTAGGAAGAAATTCTACACAGAGAGAGTGATTGCCCATTGGAATGGGCTGCCCAAGGAGGTGGTGGAGTCACCATCATTGGAGGTGTTCAGGAGGAGACTTGATGGGGTGCTTGGTGCCATGGGTTAGTTGTTTAGGTGGGTTGGATTGGTTGATGGGTTGGATGCGATGATCTTGAAGGTCTCTTCCAACCTGGTTTGGTTTATACTAAATAAAGGTTTGTTCTATTTAGTATGCTTTGTTTTTCCAGATCATGATGAGGGTATTGCTGATATGAATATCTTAATTACATAAAGCAGCATAAAATATCCTTTCATTTCCATTACGGATATTGTACTGCTGTAGATTACACAGCCTTGAGAAAACTTCTCCCCCTCACATGTGATAGAAATTGTTTGTCCTTTTTGCCCATGTCCAAGGATGACTTCTACACCATGCATTTTAAAAAAAACTAAGTAAGGTCAGAGAACTGGAGGTGGTCAGGAGGAGACTTGATAGGGTGCTTGGTTGCATGGTTTAGTTGATGGGTTGGACACAATGATCTTGAAGGTCTCTTCCATTCTCTTCCATTCTCCTGCTTGGTCACTGACAGAAGATCTGATAAAAAGTTAAACCTTGCTGTAAGACTACATTACTTACACTCAAACTGTGCCTCTGTTCGTTCACCCTTCCATGGATAAATATGAGAAAGAAAAATTAGAAAACTGAATCAGTACATGTTGTAAATTGATTTTGTTGAGCTGCAAAGCGGTTTTTTGACTTTCAGAACCTTAAACAGCTTAGGCCTTATTTTTCACCACCCTTGTAATGATGCTGTTGCATCTAACATTTGGCAGTTGGTTTTTTTCTTTTTTAATCTTGACTGGATTGATTACTTCTAATCTTTCTTAAAAGAAATACCTTTGGCTTGGCCCTGTGATCAAATGATCATCCAGAGCTTGGCTGTCCTCATGATAGAGCTGTGTTTTCATTTGGCTATAGGTTCATAAGATATATTTTGAAATACTTAGAATAGCAAACATAAAATGCCTAATAGCTCACTACTTTCTTTAGTGTCAGACTTGCTGCTTGTAGGTCTGTGACTACTGAGATTTTATGGCTGTAGTTGTCATGCTGTGTTTGCACGAAGCTAATACTCTGCAGCTTGTTAGCTGAGAGTCTTAGCTATGGTAGAGAAACAGGCTGGGAGATCTTGTACCATCTTCATCTGGCTTTTACTGTAAACTGGTATTGCCAGCTGAGTGGTAGGGGTATTTGCTAGACTATTTTAATATTATATATGTTATCTTCTAGTCCAGATGTTGCTTGCAGAAGCAGTAGGTTGAAATATTTTTATGATGTCGTCCCTTTCACATAACAAATGTACTTTTTTCCAGAGCTGCTCTTTCTCTGCAGCTAACAGAGCATCAGTACCATGACTAAGTGTGAGGAGAGGTTCAAGCAAAGGAGAGACATTGTAAGAAGGAGGCAGGGAGTGAATCTGGACAGCTTTTTGCTTGAACAAGTTGGGAGCAACTGTAAGGGTGGTTTATTGGAGTCAAGTTCTTAAAGCAATTGCAGTAGCAAACTGTACTGAGAATGGAAAAGTACTGACAGAGATTCATCCAGAGATTCTTGCTGTCTTTTCCCAGACTGATAGGTTTTACTTGTTTGTTTTTGAAATAGTTTTGCTCATGTGAGTCAAAACTGAGGTTAAAGTAAAACACAAGCTGTTACCTAGTCCTTATGATTTCCACTTACTGCTGTCTAGGTCTCTTCCTTAGCAGCCACATTCTGTCTTCGCCCTTTGTTTGGAAGGTCAAAGTCCAGGCATTTTATTAAGTATCAACACTGTTTGAATTTAAACAGAACAGAAAACCAAAACCAACCCAATACCCCACAAACAATCAAGAGCAAGTCCTGTAAGAGACTTGTACCATTTGCAGAGAGGTTTGGATGCAGCTGTTGTAATGCACCTAGAAATATTTCCCAAGCAGACTAAAACTTCCAAGCTTCTGCCTTTCTGACTGGAGTCACCAGCTGTTGTTCAGCTGGGAGCTGGCAGAGCATTCTGGCACTGATATGTTGATGAAAGTGGAAGAATGACTTTGCTGTGTTGTAAATATCATTGTCTATTTACTTGTCCTTGAAAATTCTGTAAGTACCTTGTTATTGTGTAATGAGCTATGAATTATTGCAGTGGGGTTATTTGTAATATTAAAGGAGTCTTGGTACAGTTTAAAAGTCCCTGTTATGCCACCTTACAGGTGAAGTCTGGAAACAAAGTTCATAGCTTTGGAAAGAGGGAGCAAGCTATCAGGAGGAATCCCAATGTCCCTGTTATAGTAAGAGGCTGGCTGCACAAACAGGTATGCATGTAATCATGTTTCTGGTCATATTCTTCAGTACAATTATCAAGTAAAACTAAGTGCCTTCCAAGTAACTGAAAAATGAGAAGCCTAAATGTTGCTGATTCAGGAGTGTTGGGTATTCCCACAAGCTTCCACAATGAGGGGCTTGTGCTGAGCATGTGTGAAAACTAAGTTTTACATAGAGGATTGATTTAGAAGTGGAAACTATGGTAAGTAGACATCACCATTAGGGTTGAATGTTGAGGCTCTAACTTTGTTGTCTGGATCTGGTTATTTTCCCTGTCTTACCCTGCTGTCTTGCTGCCATGCTGATCTCAGTCTCCCCCAGAATATGCTACAAGCCAGAGATTACCTGTGAAGGCCTTACTCCATCTGCTTGCTTATGCCCTTATACCCTGATCAAAGGCTTAATTCCAGCCCATATGCCTTTTGGTCCCCAGAAGCAGAAGGGAGAAAATGAAGAGAGACAGGGACCTGTTCACCACAGGTTGCTGTCACTAAGATCAGTGTCTAAGCAAAGGATGCATGATCGGATTTCATCCAAGAAATAGAATTTTAAATCTACTGCATCTTGAACTCTTAAGCTGACAGAAGCACATCATTGAATGGAAAAGGTAAATAAAGCCATTTGTTGTAGGAGAATACTTCTCTGCTGCTAATTTGGCAGTCAGTGTCTATCAGGTTGTCACCTGAGATCCAGCAGCTAGGTTTAGGGATGAGTAGGGAAAGGTTGAAATCTAAGGCTTGTGATTATAATACAGGAAAGTGGCTGACAGCTATCCACTTCCTCATGCATAAAGGGCTGTATCCTGCTATCAACTCTGACATCCACTACCCAAGTCCATTAGCTTTCAGGACAGAAACAGAGCTTAGTATGTGTTGACAGCATTGTAGCATGAAAAAGGAAAAGGAAGAAAGTCCTTGAATACTTAATGTGACTGCAGAAAGAAGAAAGGAAATAGTTCCTATGACACTCCTCTGGCTATTTCCTTCTGTCCCTTCACCTCTGCTTGCAAGCACTTAAAGCCTGATGATGTTTTTTGTGCTGCTGGTCTCATCAAAGTCTACCTCAACCAAATAAGCTGTACTTGCTTCAGTTACATCCTGGCAATTTTACAAGCTTCTGAAATTAATTCAATGTAAATATTACTCACTTTGACAAGGCGATATATATAGATGTATAGAGAGAGATTGCCAGAGGCATATTATACTTCATTAAAATTTGCATATTATGGACCTCATTTTATTTCCTGAAGAGTATTTGATTAAATTACCTTTTAGGCATGGATAGCATATGGGAGAGTGACTGTAGAATTATAGGGGATCATTGTCTGAAATGTGAGGTCATACTTCATAGCTTCAGAGTGATTTTCATCTTGATCTACAGACAATCCATGTTGGAGTTTGTGCCATACTTGATTCTTTGTTGCAGATAAATCTCCCTAGACAAAATGTGTATTGGTTGTGTAGAAGGTTAATCTCAATGCTGTTTGGGATGCAGGTTGGGATGCAGGTTTAATTACTTAATGAAAATTAGCAGTTGGAATATTCTACCCTGATTGTTTTATAGCTGGGATGTTTTGCCTCTTACCTCTTTTAGTCCATAATATTTTGCTAAAATAATAAACCACTTGTATTTTTTCCAGTTGCTGCTACATTTAGGTTAAGCTATTCCTGGGCACAGCAATTGTGTGATAAGCTGTTGGTTTTCCATAAATGAAAAGTGTTTCACATTTCTTGTATTTCAGGATAGCTCTGGAATGCGATTATGGAAAAGACGATGGTTTGTGCTTGCTGATTATTGTTTGTTTTACTACAAAGGTGAGAAGGCACTAGCTGGATTGAGTTAGTCTGTAACCTGTTCCAATCACACTGCAGGCATAAACTAATAAAACTCTTCAGATATAGTTAAGTATTATGTGGAGATGCAGTGTGAAGCATTTACTTACTCATGTGTCTTTAACGTGTAGCAAATATCAGGCCAGAAGTGGGAAACAAGGGAGTACTGTACAGTCTTTTGTCATTTAGCTTTAATGTATGCCAAGGTTTATGTTGCAAAACATTTGGCAGCAATACCATGTCTGGTCTGTGTTGTGTTACCTACTTGCTGCGCTATGTCCACATCAGGGCAGTGATTCAGCTTTGATCTAAGGGACAATGTAAGAGTGAAAAGGTCTGAATCCAGTATTTCTACCAAAAAAGGTTAGAGGCTGAACTAGGAATAATGGTATTACATAAGGTTATTTTGAAGTCTTGAATATTGTGTAGCATGTTACAGTTTTAGGAAAGCATTAGAGAATGTGAAAGTCAAATTCATATGTCAAAGCGCTGCATTTCTGCTGCTGATACAGCAGTAATAGAGGTTTCTTAATTATAGCAGTTAGCCTAGATGTAGAATGCTACATGGAAGGTCCATCATGTTATGCAGCCTGTCAGAATTCATTTGTCACAATAAGCTTTATTCTTCAAGTGTATTCTTTCTGAACCAAAAAATTAAAATGAACTCACCCCCACAAAAGCTAAAACAAACAAACAAACAATTTTTTTTGTGTCAGTCTTATTTCTTTAACACATGTTTCTCCATATATTATTGGTGTTGAGTCATAAGAAAATTGAGATCAGAAGAGACTTCAGGAAGTATCTAGTCCAATCAACTTGTGAAAGCAGGTTCATGAAAGAATGTCTTAATCTAGTAAGGCATTGAAAACCTCCACGAATGGGCATGGGACAATTTCCCTGGCTGTCTTTCACTGCTGCTCTGTCCTCATGAGGAAAATTGTTTTCCTTATATCCAGTTTCAACCACTCTGCTTTCTACCTAATGGCTGTTTTCTGTGTGTCCATAATGCAGAATGTAATGTTGCCCCACTGAAAAGTACAGTGCATTAGGTTTGTGTTTGCTTTTGTTTTTGTTTTTATTCCACAGACAGCAGAGAGGAATCCGTTCTGGGCAGCATACCATTGCCTAGTTATGTAATCTCTCCAGTTGGCTCTGAAGATCGCATAAATCGCAAATTCTCTTTTAAGGTACAGTTACAAACTTATTAGCTAATTGGATTTTACAATGGTTGCTTCCATTAGAAAAGCTGCTGTTGTAAAGAGAACCTTTCTGTTTAAATCCATTCTGTGCTGAAATTATGATGAATGTCTGCTCGGCTCAGACTTCCTCTTGCATTTTGATTTTTGGGGTGTTTTAAAATGGTAAACTGCCTTTTGTTGCTGTCAGCTCTGTTTTCAAGTGGATAATGGTTTGAAATCTATTAAACAAATATTAGCTTGGGAAATGTGTTTGAAAAAAAACCCAGTGCACTTTATGGAAATGTTTATTGTACTTTCTCAAATGCATTGAGTGTGAGGTAGCAGGACAAGCCACAAAGGAACCTTTGTTGAAGAAAAACATTCCATTCCAATATTTAATCAGTGTAATTCATAAAGCTCTTCCAGAGCGTATCCCTAGGAAGAAGCACATACTGAAAGAGGAAGACTCAATGTACTTCTAGGCTTCTGTTTCTCTTGAATCACTGTTAATGCAAACTGGGGAAGGAGATAAAGTAGTCATAGTATCTAGTTGCTTTAGACTTAAAAAGAAAAAAAACCAAACAGCCTGGTTTATATTTTATTGAAAGAGTGTTTATGAATGTTAATTGAATGTCTGTTATGATTGTTGACCAGTGATACAGTGAGGAAAAACCCCTCTCTGTGTGTTTCCAAGCAGTATGTTCTGTAGTTAAGCTTTCAAGTCACCGCTGCCAACTTGTGCATCTCATTTCTTGTGGAGCAGAATCCACGGTGTGACCATTGTTAAACTTTTTCAGAAACAAATGCAGACTCCCCTGTTCCTTTTAGGCTGAACTCTACAGGTCTTTATTCTGAGTCTTTTTCTGAAAATCAGCATGAGTCAGTAACCTGAGACTTAAGAGCTGATAGAGAAATGGGGAATTGATAGCGAAAGAAACTTTATGCTTGAAATCTTTATTAAAAAAATCAACAATGTAGATTTCATGTATTAGTTTGTTGGGCTAAACTTAACTCTGCTTTAGGTGTTCATGAGCAACTGCAGACTTGATACTGCAGTTTAATTTTGTTTAGAACCAACTCCTAGGGCAGCAGGAGGATTCTGTAAGATTCCTGTTGCATGGACCCCATCCAGCAGCGATGTGCAGTGGTCCCAGAGTCAGCTGTGGCACACAGTGGCAGGAGCATGGCCATACTGGTGTTCCATCACTCACCAGCCATTACCTTATCTAATCTCTTCAGTACACTTCAATATCCAGAGCGTAGACGGACATTCTGTCTCACAACATCATGCAGCCAGAAATAGAAAACACAAGTAGATTAAGCCCAAAATAAAGATAAGACTTTTTTGCATGTAAGTCCTGAATGAGTGGGAGAATGTGTGTGTCACCTTTTATGTTTGACCTGTCATTTATTCAGATTATTGGAAATCCTCTATTACAACAGAGGCATTGTCTCCCCTTTTAAAGGGGCTGTTTTAAGTAACAATGAATGTTTGAAGCTGGAGAAGCAGTCAGACTATGAAAAATTTCAACCTTTTGTTTTGTAAAACTAATGGAAGGAAATTTACTTATGGAAAAAGCATCCATGTGTTTTCTGTGATTCATTTAGAAGATCTGTAAAAGACGTACTTACAAGGATATATAGTAAACACTGCTAACAGTTAAAATGCACACCACAGGAGTTCTCAGAATTCATTCCCTTTCATCATCTCCTGAGGCCCAGATTTAAGCTTTTGTGTCTCTTTGGGTGTTTAACAGTTGCAGGCCTGCAAAACTGTGTACAGGCTTTCAAATGCAATCAAAACCTTACTTTGAAGTGTAGCAGTCTGTATGTGAAATTGTTTTCTTCAGAAACACTGCTTTTAAGTATCTATCTTGACAAATTTTTCACCTTGTTTACTTGTCCCAAGCAAAGTGCACTAAGCTGTAAGCTACTGTCAGTAAGCTGTGTGACAGCGTTTTAGAACTCTGGATCCTTGCTGCGTATCTAGTTCAGTAGCTAAGATCTCAGATATAGTAATTAGTGGTAGGAAGTAGAAACACAGAAACAGAAATCATTTAGGTAGGAAAAGACCTTGGAATCAAGATCAGTTCCCAACATATCTAACTACTGGGTCTAGTGCTGAACCATGAAGTAGTGCTGCAGATGCAAAGTACTCCTTTCCATTTTAATACTACTTCAGAGCTATATCTTTTCAGTGTGAGGGCATTTAGAGCCCAGGAAGCCAAATGATTAAATCCAGGAGATGCTTTTTTAAACATCTTTTCATTGTTGAGACTCTTAAGACATGAAAATAACTGTTCATTGCTCAGAGCAGGACAAAATTCTGGTCTGTTTCTTTGATTACACTAGTTTTCCTGAGCGATTTTGACATATTTTTTTTCCTTTATATTTTGTGTGTCATTGTTGCTTCCTTAGGTTTTCCTATTGGTTATTAAACTTCTCTTGGTCTGAGGAGTCAGGTGAGGAAATTTGGAAGAGTTCTAGCTTCTAGAAGTCCTGGAAAAGCTCAGTGTTATTTGAGGGTGAAAGATGAGTTAGACTGAAGTGAACTGCTGTTGTCTTTATAGTATTATTCCTATTTTTGGTCATAAATGGTTCATATATATATAAAATTGAAGGAGAAGGGAGAATTTCCTATGTTCCTACATAATTACTGAGAGGAATAAATGTGAAAACTGTTTCACTCATTCCTTTGTCCTGTGAACTGTGTCTGCTTTTCTCTTAGGAATTTTGACTTATTGGAGGTGAACATAACAGCTCTAGGCATCAGTTACATTTATTATAGTCTTTTGTATTTTCTTTGGAAATGTGAATCTTTTCATGATTTTAACTTGTTTAACTTTTTGTCCTTGTCCTGTTGGTATGCTCTTGGGGTTTACTGCCCATTTCTCCTTCTGTGCATTATGGGAGAGAGACTGCTTTTCTTCTCAATCTATCCACATTAAGGCATCTGAATGCATGAATAGGTACCAATATCATTTTTTCCCTGTTGTGTGTGCGGTCTACATGTGCATGTGTGCTGTGTTATAGGCTTTTTAGTATGCTGTAGCCATCCTAATAGCTACTGCTTAAAAAAAACCAAAAAACAGAAAACCCCCAACCTGCTAGCTTCTGTGTGTGCTACCAGTGACAGCTCCAGAATATTGGCACAAAGTGGCTTTCTTGCATAGAAAACATGCTACTAATAAGTAACTGAAATATACTTGAATTTTTCAGTAACCAGTTTGATATATTACAAACTTCAGACCATTGTGTTTGTGGGTAGTAGCACACCATCTCCATTATCCCCTGTGAAGCTGTGAATGTTTATGGCTGTGATAGCTTCAGTCTCTCAAGGGAGAGTAGTGTGACATACTTTGCATTTTTATACCTTTTTCCACCCACAGCCTCTAAGGCAGTGCTTTCAGCTGGGCTCATCATGCACCACTGAAAGGGAACCTGAAAGGCAAATGAGTTCTGTTGATCAGGATGTACAAATCAATTAAGACAGACAGCTGTTTTTATTGATGTGGTACACATCTAGACTGTGGTACACAGTCTATGCAGTCAGTTATTCAAGGTTCTGGGGTTTTTTGTCAGCAAGTATATAACCCATAAGTGAGTTTTACTGTGGTATTTGCAGTGGGGCATATGCAATCAACTTTTCTACAGGAGTCATTTCACTTGTGAATTCTTGCATCATCTTTCATGGACTCAATGTGGTCAGTGAAAGAACCTCGTAGTCATAAGGTCTAGTGTTAAAATCACTGTTTTCCTTCACATCTGGAGCTGCCAGTTTTTGGTTTTTCTTCAACTGGATGCTAATCATAAATTGCAATGGATTAGATGCTTCTGAATTTGATTTGTTTTGACTGTTTATAATGGTTCTAAAATGGCAACTCCTACTCCCACCCCATCCATCCTGTACCCTGCCCTGTCCTAAATGGAATAGCAACAAAGCAAACCAAATCCCAAAGAACTTAGCCAGGCAAACATGAAAACAATGCTTTGATTCCTAAATACCCAGTTGATCAGCCCCACTCTTTCAGGCATGGAAGTCCTGTTCTCCTGTGTCAAGGTAGGCAGCTAATAGTGTCAAGGGAGAAACCACCTCATAGGCCCTTACCAGCCAGCACTATTGGGAAGCAGAAACTGTTTCAAGCAGGAGAGATTCTTGGAGCCCTGTATATTCCCCCTTTCCTCCTCCTCCTCCTTCTAGCTAGCTGTTTGGCTGTAGTCTCAGCCTTTCTGCTGTAGGTGGGATGGTCAGTCCCTGGACTGACCTGTGTGAGGGCTAGATTCAAACAGTGCTCCAAACCACCTGAGGCCTCTTTGCTTGGGGTGCACAAGTGCCCCAAGTGGAAGTGCCATGTTTCACTTGCCTATGAGAGCAGGCTGCAATAGAAAAGTGAATTTCCCACAAGATTTACATCACTGCAATAGCAAGCAGATATTTAGCTCTTCAGAGTTTTTGATACAAGTCTCTAAGATGATGGTAATTTGGGAAATTAAGGGTAAACAGCTGAAATGACAACATTTAGGGCAGGCTGTACCCTGGTTAAATAGCCTGGGTTTTGTCAAAACTACTGCAGTGTTTGTGAAGCTATCTGTGGTTGCAGAGTGGGTTTTTTCCAATATGGAACAGTGAGGGGGAAAGGATTTAAACAAAATAATCAAAAAACCAGTCATTTAGGGAAGATATGTGAAGTATAATTAACCTTTAAAAGCAGATGTAGCCAAATTAAAAAGTTGAGGGTTTGGGTTTTTTTTACTTCTTAAACCCCCCCTATCTCAGCAGCATTTCATGCTTTTAGCTTTTGTGCATGACACCAGATTTAGTCTTACAAAAAGCAGTTTAAATTACTGCTTTTGTTTTTAATACCATTGAAAGAGCTTTCAAGCTCAGTATATTGTTCAGTTTTGGGGAAAGTAAGGAAATAAATCCTCCCTACTAATCTGAAGCACATCTGTAAAGTATTTGAGGAAATACTGTCAAGTGTTCCAGAGCTAATATAATTTAGTAATACCTATACCATTGCTTATACAAATGTGGATGAGATTTGATTAAATTCAATTAGCCTGGAGTTAGAAAGACATTGCATATTGAGTACTGAATATATTTATAGAGGAATTTCTAAATACCCCTGGTTTACAGTGGAGTTTCATGGAGTATTTTGGTATGCAGAGGTGCTTGTCAGTATTCTATGTGTGGTGATAATTCCATCAGTATTACTAACTTGGCAGTAAGTCTTGTGATTTTTGCAGCTAATGCAGAGGTTCAAGTGCACGCTGTAACCAAAAGACCTTAACATGCATTTTAATCAGTTCTTAAATAAGCAGTTTAATTGCTTGAATTGAAAAGGTTTTGTCTGTGTTTTGTTTGAATAAATTGCTTTATTAAATGAGCTGGGAAAATTGGCTTACTTATGCATGTCTCAGTGACAATATCTTTAATTTGCTTTTTTTATGGTAGTTACGGCAAATGAAATGTATCAGTTAAGAGAAATGAAAAGCTGACATTTCCTGCTATGAAAAACAGAAGAGCTCCACTTTTAGCTTAATAGTGTGAGGAAGAGGTAGAGGATTTTCAATAAAAATAACAAAGTGCCATTTGAGTTTGGTGCCACCCTTGTGGCAGGGTAATGATTTTACCCCAAAATTCAAGAAACAGTCAGAGAAACCAGGGAAGTTTTTTTATAAACATTTCAGGAAAGGGATTTTTAAGATATTGGGGGGGTGAAAAAATGGAAGGGCTGTCTAACTTGTCTTTCTTTTTTCTTACAGGCTGTTCATACAGGTATGCGGGCATATATTTATAATAAGAATTCTGTTATTGGCTCTCAGGCAGAGCATTCAGGGATGCGGACGTACTACTTCAGTGCAGATACCCAGGAGGATATGAATGCCTGGATCCGGGCTATGAATCAAGCTGCTCTTATGCAAACACGTTCCTCACTGAAGAGGCAAGTTCCATACAGAAACCAGTTTCTGTAAAGCTTTAAGTATATACATATATATACATATATATATATATATATATATATATATATATATGTTATACATATATATATATGTTCGTGTGTGTGTGTGTATACACACACACATAAAAAAATCAGATTGATGATGATTTCAAAGTGCTGTTTGTAAATGTGTGCATGAAACTCATTCCTGTTTTAAAGCAATCATTCTTTCTAATTTACATTCTGTTGCAAATAGTTTAACTAACCTGTAGTTCAGTATTTGTGTCTACAGACAGATTGTGTGCCCACATTTAGTGAAACGGATGAATTTCTGTGTATATATATAATTTTTTAGGATACTTCAGTTACAGGTTTGCTGAGTAAATTCATGCACCTGCAACAGCTGACTGGCAGCCTTGAGGACAGATCAGTAAAAGGGTAAAGTCAAGAGTAATGAGCTGTTTCAAGTGAGTGTTTAGAACTAGGATAAAAGTGCTTTTAAGAGGGAAAAGAATGTTGAAGAAGGGTAAATCATAAGTGCATAAAGTTATGGATGTGAACAAGTTTGTGTAGGTATTAACTGCCTTTTTTTTTTTTAAATACTTTGGTGGCCTTTAGTACTTAAGAGGTTTTTACATGTTCCTCAGTGTAGAAAGAAAGCGCTTTTACAAAAAGTAAAAGTCCCATTGCTCTTCATTGCTGATAGAGGCAAATGTGTTCAGCTGTGCCTTCATGTGCTTCGAGTAATTCCCTTTTCTTAAAATTGATGTAGCCTTCTCAATGTGTTGACTTTGGAATAGAATTCTTTCCCAACAACTCCTCGTGAAAGAAGACTCTGTACTGTGAGGCAGCCCTGCTTTTAACCCTGGGGACTGCGAGGATTAAAATACCATGGTGCAGAGTACCATGCGCTATTTCTTGCTTTTGGCAAATCGAATGTAAGCAGATGAGCACCATCTCTTCCAAAACTTTGCATCCTGTATTTTTGTGTGTGTGTGTGTGTTAAGATATTCTGGATTTAATGTAAATTTAAAATAACATGTAACCTGTTACCTCTTACTTGTTTTCTTGATCTTCTTTATATGGATGGGAAATAATTGAAATGAAAAATGGGGAAGTCTGGCATGCTGGAAATATTGATCCGGTGTCCTTCCTAGTTGGCTATTCACTTTGAGAGACTAAGTAGACTGAAATGAAAACAATTGTTTCATGTCACTTACTCAGAATCCAGCATCCATAAAGCTCTAAAGAAGCTGCACTTAATTTCAGAGAAGATGAGGTGCTACTCCAAGATCAATGATACTCCACTGAATGATAAGACACTAAAAAAAAGTGTGGTTTTATCATTGGAAGGAGATGAAGAAAATTGCAAATGAAGCACATGATGTGTTGAAAGCACCATAAAACTTTTAGGATCCTAAGACATTGTGTATTTTAATAGCAAGATTTCTGGTATGGAATTTTTGAGGTGTATTTAGTCAATAAGGTAAGCAAGTGAACTAGTGTGCATTGCAGCATGTAGTAAGAGCAAGAGAGATTATTTTATTTTTTTCAGGAATAGCCCCCAGGTGAGGAGTTTCCTGGACAATGATAGTACTGACTCAGATGTAGATATTTTTCTGTTCTCCTGGCCAGAAATGACAAGTCCCTGAGGCATCTACAATGATGTGAAAGACTTTTTTGACTTTTGAAATGAGCAGCTGGCAGTTTGGTTTTGGCTTTCAGTGCTTCCCAGGATAGGAACACTTTCTTTTTATGCAGTTGCTTATATGTGGTACCACACAAGTTGGACACCTCTTTTATACAGTGTTGGTATTTTCAGTCACTTTTACAGATGCATGTAAATGATTCCTGTTTCCTTCACAGAACTGTAAAGGTAACTTTTGTCTGACTGGGTTAACAACTGAGTTTTGCTCAATGTGTCAAATTTATCACAGCTTAGAGAAGGTGCTTTTGCAGGTATCCTTTCAAAAATAGTAACAGGACCTCATCAACTTCTCGCAGTTAAGCAGTGGTCATTACTGACCTGTATTTTCTTTTCAGGGAAACTGAAAAAATGGATCAGCAAGCTGTTCCCCAAGTCAATCATGTGGATACCTGTAAAGAGTGTGTGAAGACAGAGATTACGGATACGAAAGAAAGTTATCCAAAATCAGCCGAAATGCTTGGATATGATAAGCGTGAAGAGATAAGAAGAGAAAAAGAGGAGGAGGGACGTTATATTCCCAGAAAAGGAACGTTGGAAACTAAGAAGGGAAAGGCTAAGCATGCCTTAACAGAAGCTGATTCATTATTTCCAGACTTAAATGCATCGAGGTCCCAAGTAGCTCAGCCTCAGCCAGCTGAGAAAAATGGAACGCTTCCTAGTTCATTAAGTGTGAGTGCTGGGCTAGTGGAGCAAAATGGTACCAGCTCATATAAAAGAGGGTTTGTTCCCAGAACAAATCCAGATAAACAGATTCAAAGAAAAAGTAACATGGCTCAAGTGGAGCACTGGGTAAAAGTCCAAAAAGGAGATACAAAAAGGTCAGTAATAGGCCCAACTTGAAATTGACTGGCATTTTCTTATATGTAAGGAAAATGTGTATTACTAATACATCCAGTTGATAGTAAAATTTACTTTCTCCTCCAGGCAGAATGGAATTTTTCAGGTATTTCTTATGTGGGAGAGCCAGTATGTGTCTGTCTAATCAAATTCCTTTAATCTTATTGCTGTATTGCAAACAGAACAAGTGAGATTAGAGTGCTGTTTCTTTTACTGCTTTTAATCACTGTGGATACTTTACACTTAAAATTTGCTACAACTGAAGAGGCAGCAGGTGAAGTGCAAGCCCTCACCTCTTATTTATAAACAGCTACACAATATAAATTAGACCTTATAATTTGTTTTCTACTTAAAGGTAATAATGATGATAGAGTCAATTCTGTACATCAGGTCATGCCAGTCACAATGTGCCTATCATCTATTGAAAGGTCTCCATATGTT
Organism: Melanerpes formicivorus; assembly: GCF_026170545.1. Taxonomy (NCBI): domain Eukaryota; kingdom Metazoa; phylum Chordata; class Aves; order Piciformes; family Picidae; genus Melanerpes; species Melanerpes formicivorus. Next base: position 10,787,486 of record NW_027142368.1, on the reverse strand, counting down.
TGGTAATGAAGAAATCCTAGGATGTTCCCATGGTCTCCAGAATTCTCTTTTTCCCTTCTTAGCCCCTGAAAATAACCTAAATTGTACCAAGAGGTGGAATGCACACAGGAATGCTTCTGTAATTTGAAAATCTCCTAACTGCTTTACTAAGTGTGCAGTCAGGTTAGGTCCCAGTTGAAATAATGAAGTGATGCATGTATGTGCCTGGTCAGAATGTCACCTTGTGTGAAGTGCTGGCAAACAGTTGGGCTGTATGCTGTGTGAGAGAATTTTTCAAATATGGGTAATCTCCTGAATTAGTTCCATATAAATTTGCTAAAATCTAATCATAAATAGGCCAAGAAGAGACATGAGCATGTGGTTTGTAGGAGGGAGAAAACATTTCTGGCACTTTTTTAATGCTTTTGAAGCTAACGTTTGTAATTTTGGATCCTGTAAGAAATTAAAGGTTTCCTAATTCTGTTCTTCCTAAATCTGCTCTTCTATTCTCTTATCCTTGGAATTACCATAAAAGAAGTTTTCATATTTCTTGGTTCTATTTCATGTTCTTCCAGACAGTGAGAGTCAATTTGCTTGCATCCGTTCTGCTTGGGTATCAGTCAGTGCTTTCTGAGAAAATATGATTTTAATTAAGTATTTAGTATGTTACTTCTTCCATGCACAGATGTTTGAGTCTCAAATAATATAGAAAAGTAGTGAAATAATTAGCAAGTGCTTAAGAAAATGTCTGTTGTTTTTAACATTAAAGATCTAGGCAATGACCAGGCTTTACTGATAGCTAAATAAGTGCTGTGTTCTTCCTATTTACTCTCTCCAGTACACCAACTCCAGGCATCATGTGTAGTGTTAAGGGAGCACTACAGCAGCTGTCAGCTTTTGTCCTAGAGGAAGCCTCAACTGGGGCTGTTAAAGTTTTCAGTGAAGCTTTGTGAGAGTTAACCGAAGATGTAGCCAAAATCTAACTTTATAGATACAGAGAGAGTAATTTTTTTCTTGCTGTAAGAACATTCTTTGTGTTCTATTTTAGCTCAGTTGATCTCGGTTCCTTTGTCTCTCCCTGGGAAATGCAGTTATGTTCTCTACATTCAGAATAAATTGCATGTTGCTTTCTTAAAGATTGGTGGATTGATTATTTATTTTTTTTAATGGCACCTTCTCTCAACCTCTCTGAGGTTGTTGAAGCACACTTACCTGATGGATAAAAGCGGCATGCTAGTTGTCAAATATCTTCTTGGTTTCAGGGTGTAGAAATGTAAGATAGGGATAAGAATTTGATTGACATTATATTTTGATTTTTGTAAATAGGACTGGACCACATATTTTCTTAAGCTCCATGCTTAGTTATTCCACCTGAACTGTTAAAAATAAAAGATTTAGAAGCCTTTATATTTTTTGGACACAGAATAAATACAGCTCGCTTTGTTTCCTGGCTCAGGTGTGTAAAGAGGCAATGTTTGCCAGCAAGTTGATTATGACAAGGAAGAACTCTTTCAGTTAGAGGTTTTCACAAGTACAGTAGTTTCTGTAATTATTTGTAGAGCTTGCACCTTTTGTATAGGTATTTAGGTTTTTTTAAATAGGTATTTTACTTCTTTTTATACAGCACTCAGAGCTCCTTGCTCTCACTTTGGAAATTCATCTCTCTTAGATAATGAACTGTTAACTGCACTAAGGTTACATCCAGTGCAGTCTTCTATCCCCACTCCTGTTCTCACAGAAGGGGAATACCTGTTTTGCTAAGAACCTTGCCAGCCTTTGAGAGAGACCTAAACAACTGGGATAAGGTTTGAAAGGAGGCTTTCAGGAGACTTTGGTTTTAAGTAATTAAAGTTCAGGACCATCAAACAGCAGCCTGTCCAGAAATTATTAGTCTTTGATCTAGTTCCAGTGCCTGGATAGACACAGTGAATGCATAATTGTAAAGATTCTTCTATTTCTAACAGTTTATTTACTCTTTAAAAAAATGCATATAAATCTGATGAATATAAGCTCAATATTTCCCAACTAAATGCAGTCATGTTGAGGAATTTCCTTCCTTGCAAATATAACATTAAACATTTCTTGTTAGGCAGAACTTTCTGCTTCTTTCTGATTTACTTAAGGAACATTACTTGTTTTTGTTAACTTCTCTGTGTTCCCATGAATGGACATAATGTTTCCAGTAACTGTATTTGTTTTCTTTTGAGCATTTGTCTTCTCTTTTTACAGTATCTGCTGTGCAGTTACTTCCCATTGCAGACCCTACATGATTTTTGTGGTCAGTAATCTTATAATATGACATCAGTCCATTTCTTTATTCTTTATACCTCATCATTCAAGAGAACAGTCTCAAGAACAGTTGCTTTTGCTTACTTTTACATTTGTTCCCTGAGAAAGCAATTACCCACAGTCCATTGTGGACCAATTTGAGTCATTCAGGACATTGTTCCTTCCCTATTACAGAAACTGGTATGTCATCTTGGTGCCTGTTTTTATATGGTTTTTATATGGTTATGAGGTAGAAGCCACCTGTTTAAAGTCTGTCATCTTAAAGTTGTCTCTCAACTTCACATACCAAGAAATTGCAAATTGCCTGTAAGTAGGCAGTTTCCTCTCTATGATGTTCCCTGTGCCACGTAACGCATGTGCAGAGTTCTCCTTCTAACAGGCTGAACTCTTGCATGAAGCCAGCACTTCCCACCTACTAAAACTATTGCTTTCATGCAAGCAGGTTTTAGTTCCTCTCAGACAAATTCATCCTTCCCTAGAAGAAAAGTGAAATGGTGGTTTTTTTGTTTGTTCTTTTTCCCCTCCCAAAACTGGTTTTGCTCTGAAATCTGCTAGCCCTGATGACTTCGATGACTACCAGAAATTCCTGCTGATCTGAATACCTTTTCATGTCCAGTTAGAAAATGACCTCACAAATAGTTTCCAGCATTCAGTAGTTTGTTCATGCCTTCAAGAGGGCTCCACTAGGTTTGAGTATAGGAATGATCAAGCTCTTTTTTCCACAGAGATATCATCAAAAGAATATGTCCTGGCTTCATGCCTCTCTCTGATGTCCTTTTGAAGCACTACCTGCTCCAAACATTCTCAGTTCTCTTTCCTACCTAGAGAAAAAACACTTCTACCAACTGCCTTGATTTTTGTGTGGAAAGAATAGGCAGTACTGTACACAACATACATAGTACACATGATGTAATGACCTAGGCAAATAAAACAGGTTACTTGACCACTAAATGCTGATCTTTGTTGCCTCTGTTCATACTAACTGCCTTCTTTAACCTTTATTGTGAAATTCAAGGCAGTATCATTTTTCTGTAGTATGAGACAGTGGTGCTTTCAGGAATCCGTAGTCCCTCATGCAGTGCAGGGTAGTTATTCTGTTTTCTGACACAAAGGATTACATATCTTCTCAATAGCATCCATATTTCAGGATGTCCCAAGTGTGCTGAATCCTGCAAGCAGAAATAGATGCAGGCAACTGAACAGCAGTTACTGGTGGCATTTCTTTTTCCCTGCTTCTGTTGTTCATGGATGCTGAACAAAGATGTTCTTTTCCCCTACTGCTCTTCCTTTTGTGTGGAATTCCTGTAGTTCATGCACCCTCAGATCTCCCTTTCATGCAGAGAGTGGAACCTACCAAGTGGAGAAATGAACATGCTTTGAGTTATTAATTTGTGAGGGTATTTTTGGTTTTATATATTTTTGGTATTGATGCTCTGTGACAAGTGTAGCAGAACGATTTTTCTGTTTGGAGATCCTGAATCAGTGGATGAAGGACTGCAAGTACAAAACCTCTAGGTGTTTAAGTGGAGAATCAGAAGTTAGAGGCTTCACAATGAGCACAAAGCTACAGAAAGATTTTGACTTCAAAGTAGGACAGTGATCTAACAACACTTCTTTCTGTCTGCTAAGAAATGTAATCATTACAGTTTGTGTGTTGTGGAAGCAATACTAATGCCAGAACGTAATGCCTCTTTATGTTTTAGTTACAGAAAGCCTTGTGTTCCTTGAAACAGTAGAACCAGTTGTATTAGGTCAGATGAAAGCAAATTGTGTAGACCTGGGACTTTGAGCAATATCTTACCTTTCTTTTTTTGTGCTTCACTCACATGAACAAAAATAATCATTTTGTGATGGGTGAGATGTCTTCTTGCACTTGAAGGTCATGTTTTTGCAATGAGTATGCATTTGGTGTTCATATGCTGTCACCACCTAGTGGAGAGCAGGCCTTGGGCGACAAGAAGTACCTGGATGTATGGATTTGCTCTGTAAACATAACAGTCTTCCTTTTTTTATGTTCCTGATGGTCTTTTCTTTTTGGTCTAAGTACATCGTACTGCTGTCCTTTGAGTTTGTTTCTAGTAGACCATCCTAGGTTAGACACTAACTTAAAAGCCTGTATTTATACTATTTACATCTCTGCCTGAATGCAGTGTAATGTGTTTGTGCAGGGTAGATTTAATGAATATTTGTTGTTATATCTGTAAATTCTCTTTGAATGAATTGCATATTGTGTCTTGGAGCTCCTGTGCTAATGTCAGTAGAAATTTTTTGTTATTTCATCAGGCACTCCTGATCATCAACATATGCTAATGTTTATTCCTTCTCCCCCCACCTTCTTTACAGCCTCACATCTGATCAGACTCTTACACGTCAGGGTCCCAATCCACCTTTTCCTGAAACCTATCACACTTTGCCAAAGAATACCAGGCAGCCTTCAGGGAGCTCACCACCACCAAACCGCAATATGCCGAGCGACTACAAATATGCACAAGATCGTGTTAGCCATTTGAAGATGTCCCAGGAGGAAAGGAAAGCAAATAAGGATGGAACTGTTTGGCAGCTATATGAGTGGCAGCAGCGACAGCAATTTAAACATGGCAGCCCCACTGCCCCGCTTTATGTAGGTTCTTCAGACTTTATTGATCGTGGTAAGTCAAAAAGTTCATTAGATGTTCCACGATCAATATCTGTTCCGCCCTCTCCTTCTGATATTCCTCCACCTGGACCTCCAAAAAGCTTTCTCCCAAGGAGACCACATACTCCTGCAGAAAGGCTTACAGTTAAACCACCTGATGAGAGACAAACGGTAGATGTTCCTTTTGCTGGCTCACCCAGGAAGATACAAAATCCTGCTGTAAAGGTTCGTATGCAGTATGACTGATGTCAAAGCATTCTAGGTGTAGTGTCATACACTGGAAATTAAATTCAGTCAGTTTTCATTGCATCTTTCTTTGCTTATGAAGGGTTGTGCAAGTTGTAAAAGTTACTGCAGTCTCTTAAAATTGTTACCTTTCTGATCACTTCAGACTCAATGAATTTTTGTCAGTTATGAAAGGCAAACCGGTGGCACGTCCCAATGTTTCAGACTATTTTTATGCAAAACTAGAAGACATAGATTTCTGTGTAGAAAATATATAAATTGTGGTGTTTTAATGTATGAATACATAGGGAAGAATGGCAAACTCATCAGGATGCTTTCTGTACATGTTTTGCTATTGTAGTTAGTCTTACAGCTGATTCAGTTTTTAGTTATAGGCTAAAACATCATATTTCTTCATGCATTTGGTAGTTTAAGGCCTTGCAGAGTTGTCATAATTGGGATAACCAAAATCAAAGTGTTGGTCTGAACCTTTAACCCTCTGCCAAATTTCAGTGTGGGTTTTTTTGCAGGCACTGTTGTACCTGCATATCCAGATGCGACAGAGGTTTCTGTATTTGGTATTCCATGTGGCTCTTCTTGCCTGAGGAAAATAGGGAAATTCAGGATTGAATACTTGTAGCATTTGTCACATTAGCTCTTACACTGGAGTAAATGGAAATGAAAGCCTCTGCATTCACCTAATTCTTTGACCTTAGCTGTGGGCACTAATTGGGAAAGTATCTGCAAAAAGGTTTGTGAATTCAGTTACCCAGTGTCGACTAAGGATCATGACTTCAGGTTGCATACTGACTTCATCTATAGTTTAGGTGTTTTTCCTAGTGATGTGAAGTGTGGCTGTCAGATGTCCTTCAGCATTTATACATTTATAATATTCTGTCAGAGAATGGAATACTCTAGTGATGTGCTGCAATGGAACTTAGTATTTGTTTAACTCCTGATTATATTATGCCAGACATTGGTTTCTTCATGCGTAAGTTGAAGGAACATTACATCCCTTATGAAGGAATGTACAGCAGTCTTCCTGTGCAGTGTAGCTGAATAAATCTTACTTATAAAGCTCTTTTTATGTCATACTAGTTTTACCAGTATAGGAAAACATGGTTTTCCTCATCTGTAAAACCTTTCTGTGAAGCTTCTGTAAAGGTTTCTACAGAAAAACACTCATGTTTGTATATGTGAGCACACAGTGTCATCTTTACATTTACATCTATATGTCTGCAGAGATCTGTGATGCTCTCCCCTCCCTGGAATACTTTTAAAATTCCATCCAGTTACACCTGTTTAGGAAAAAAAACAGGAAGGAGAAAAAAAAGGCAGAACAAAATAGCATTCAGTGAAATTCAGAGACAGGAATGAAAATAAAACATGACGCATTGAAGAAAAGCCTTGAAGAAAGTCGTAACAGTTTGGCATTACCAGAGAGCTGAAAGAATGGATGTGCAGTAGGTTTTCATATTACAAGCAGAAGAAGGCAGATCAATTATGATCGTTGTATCCACCCTGGTATTAGTGGAACCCGTTGCCACAAGGTGTCACTCATGTCAGTAGCTGAGTGTTCCCTGACTAAGGGAGGGCATGCACAGATGTCACTGTATGGAGTGCAGGCCTGCTGGTGGTGGCATAAGCCAACCAGCCTTTGTCTGGGGGACATTAGGTGGGGGGAACTTTATGAATATGTCTTTATTGGCTGGAAGCCACTTTGCATGTTATGCTGAAGTAGCTTCAGAATCTGCTGATCTGCCCAGCATCACAAGTGCTAAATTTGCATTTGTTCATCCATAAGTTTTACTTAATCATCAAAAGATCTGGCTGGCTCATGAATGTTACCCTGATCTAAGCATGCCATGAATTCAAATAGGAAATTTGTGGCAAAGGTGCAGATCTTCTGAATTTTCCCTCAAGTGCAGCATACCTCTTGGCTTGAGACAATCCTTTACAACTCTGGCTGTGGCTTCTTGCAGAGCTCAACTCATATTGATCGACGCTCTATGCCTGCAATGGGCTACATGACACATACTGTGAGTGCACCCAGCTTGCATGGCAAGTCGGTAAGTTGAGAGCAGTTACTTTTCCTCTTGTGTCATCATAGTACTGTAGTTAAGTTTTTAAATCTAGCTCATTCCATAGTAGCTGTATTTTTCTTAGTTAAAACATAAATAACTTGAACGAGAACTTAATCTTAACCAGCTCCCAGTAAAGCCCGTAGGAATTTTGCTGTTATCTGCAGTATGAGCTGCCTGTTACTACAGGATTCAACTTTTATTATGTTTATTTGACCAAATGCAGAGTTAATGAAATAATTGCTTAATCATGTCAAGTAACTGCTTTCTGGGCACTGAGGTGAAAAATGTAATTATAGTTCTCTCCCTGAAGTCTGCTAATTTCCTCTTTACAATGTGTCTAAATACCTGCAGCCTGAAGAGCTAACATTGCTTCTCATTCGATTAAGGAGACATCAGGCTAAGTTGGCTAGTATACGAAATTACACAATCGCACAATTACTGCAGCACTTGCCAACTAATTCCACCTATCAGGTCAGCTGCTGCGTGGCTCATCTGTGCCGTATGACATTTTGTGACTCTGCAAATGCTTCGTCAGTGGCATGCTTGAGTCTGTGCTTTCTTGCCCATCCTTTGGTATTCTGCAATTCCCAGGTCGTTTGCAGTTTTTCTTTGCTGCTGTACTTGCTATACAAGATGAGTGGCTTAAGTTACAGGGCACCCCTGTGTGCGTTTCCAAGTGTGATGTATAAACCCTTCTTATACTATTTCTGAAAATGCTTTATCTTCAGAAATATGGGATAAAATGTTAGACAATTCATTCTAAAGCAAAACCATTTCTTTGTGCTGCTTTCATGTTGAGATTGGCTCCCTGTATCCCATGCTGTGTCACCTGCAAATTGAAATGCATCAGCCAGTTTGTACGTTCACATGAGCTTGTAACTGTGTCAGTTCTGCAGGTGAACATTGGTCCATGAAAACTCAGGGGCATATCTTGGATCATCACCAGTGCTCTGGATTGCACTGATGTATGAAACTTGTAAATGTGAGATCAAACAGATGTACTTACAGAGCTCTTTGGTTTGTATTAAAGCCTCAAAAATAGAGTCGTCTGGGAATAAACTGTTCTGACTCTTCTTGGAATTGGTGAAGGCTTTAAATTAGCCCAAAACTAAAGGTTTGGTTTTTTGTTTTGGTTTTTTAATTTGGAAAAGTTTCATTTCCCAACTTGCCTCACCTATAGAAAATTGCACTAAGGTGGGTGATAGTAACATGGATCTTTATAAATATGGGCAGACTTTCTAGTCATGTCCTCAGCCAGACTTAACAGGCTGATCAGACAAGAACTGCAAGTAAACACCTCTGAAGAAATTCAAGTGTGATCTATTATTTCATGCCATAAGGGATTTTCCTTTCTTTTTTTAACTACACATTCTCATTGGCTCAAAACTTGAGAACTCAAGTTACAGTTGTGCTTTTCTTTTATTCTGAAGTTTTATTGTACTTGGGATGTAAATTCCTGTCAAAATAGCAGTCAAAATGCTGAGAATTCTGGGGCATCTTTCTTGACTACAAAGCACATTTGCAACAGTTTAACCTTTTGTTCTGTATTGAAAATATCCCTTTTGGATAAAGGAGAAATAACTTTGCTAAAACTTCAGTGCATGCTTTTCTTGAAGATGTTGCTAGATGAATGTAACTGTAAAACTAAGGTTATAGCAATTACAGGTGAACCAATGAAAAATAAGGATCAAATTGAATGCTGTTACTTAAAAGACAGAGTGGATTCTCTAATGGTACAAGTGAGATCTTCTTCAGTATTTTGTCACAAAACTTTATTTCATGTTTTCCCTGAATAAAGGAATTCCTATTGTGTGTGCAATGCAATCAAAAGCGTTCTAATGGTTTGCTATATGATGCCTTCTAGTTACATCTGACATTCGGTTAGATACAAGTCTTCTCTTCTTCTTCCAAGGGGACTTACTGGGCTGAAGGACACCACCATAACTTTTTCAGTCAGGGGAGACAGGAGAAATTATCTTGAACAAAGAACTCTTAAACTCTAGTGTTTCAGGTAGTGTCTTATACGAGGTGGAAAACTCAAATCTGTATGTTTGAAAGTGTACGAATGAGGTAATCGTATTCTTAGGAAGTATTTTGCCCATTTTTGTGGCTGTAAATAGCAACATGCTGGTGGAGCAAATGTACCTCTTTATGAACTTCCTACTCTGTTATTCTGTTTCCCCTTTCATCCTTTTTCTTATCTGCAACTTACACAAGTATTCTGAAATTGTTTCAAACATTCAAATGCCTTGCACTGTTTTTTCCCTATGTACCTCTCTGGAGGCGGATGACACTTACATCCAGTTGAAAAAGGATTTGGAGTATTTGGATCTAAAGGTAAGTGTTTTTTATGTCAGTGTGCTTCCATTCTGTATCATCTTCGTACTTGCAGATTTTCAAATCACCTCCTGTTCAGAGATGGAGACTTTCTGTCTTTTGGCATCACTGTTGTTTTTAGAATGTTTTGTGTCTTTCTAGTAGTAACTACAGTTAAAATGCAACCTCAGAAAATGTAGTTGTTTGTTTTGTAGGAAGAGCTTGTGTTTCTGGTACTGCGGATGACTTGTACATGAGTTTAGTGAAACTGGGTTAAAAGCCGCTTCGAAGTAAAAGCAGTTTCGAAGTATTCATCTGCTGTAGCATTAGAACCATTATGAAGTCAGCCTCTCTAAGTTAGAGCAGGATGTTCTTTTAATCCAGCTTTTCCCCCTTTTAATCTTCTTGAGCTGAGTTTTACTTTCTTGTAAAATGTGGTGACTAATTAGCCCCTGTCATTGTTTTAATATTATTACAAAGAGATTTCAAACACACCCATTCATCCATCCTGCCATAGTTATAATCTGCTTGTAATGTTACATGACAATTCCTTCTGAAAAAGAAAAATCAAAAACATGATATTGAGCAGCAAAGCATTTCTCTTAAACTAAACTCCTCCTGTGTCTGATGCACCAGAGCTGGCAATTCAAAAGCAAATCTAGATTTAACAATATCAGGTTTTGAAGGAAAAAAAAGAAACAACAAACCATGTAATAATTCTGTTTAGCAAAGCAGTCTGCCACTTTCTCTAGTGTGTAGAATGTCTTGCCCTATATGAATCATGTGGTATTTCTGCAAACCAAAGTGAAGTCAGGTCTGAGACCTTGTTAACCCTATTGTTGGCAAGCACATAGTTCTCACTGCTGTTGTGGAGCTTTGTGTATGTGCAACTGATGAGCTGACTTGACCTATTAGTGTGTGTATGTTTCAGTTTTATCTGGTATTTTAATGGCTGAATCCATAACCAGCTATATCAGTTGAAATTATTAGTAACATATATTACTCATGTATGGTGTCATATATTATGTGATATGTTCTATCTTTACATAGATACGTGGTATATGTAGTCTAAATCATTGAATATGTAAACTGCTGTAATAATTAATGCAAACATTTAAAATTTGTTGGAAACATTTCACTTCAGGCCCTGCTCTTGATTGGTTCCTGGCTTTGCCAAATGGAACTGCATCTGAAGCTGTTGGCTGAAATGTATGAACATTTTTCCAAATGGGCATTTCTTAATAACCTTCTTGCAGTAGTGGTCCAGAGATGTAAAATGTCGGATCAGGTTACTGACACGCTAAAGAGACCATGTGAAATCTGAGGGAATGATATACTATCTAAGAAAGAATTTTTATGTTAATACCAAGATTATATTGTTCGACATTATAGTGTCTTGTCATAAGTATAAATGAAATAAAATTGCTGTAATCCATTACTCAAACTGAGGGAATTGGTAGTTTTGAACTTGCCAAATACTGTGCATTGCAAAGGCTTCCTTTTACAATATAGCCCTTAGATTGTGAACTTGCCCTTAGATTGTGAACTTTTTCCAAAGAAGAATTGGTGCAGTGCTTTTGTATTCTTTTTTCACTCATGAAACAGAGGTATGTAGAGCATGAAAGAACGGGTATATCTGTAGCATAACCATAGCTCTTCTGCAAACAGATTTCCACAGCAGTATTTCTACAATGGGGATTTGTTTATCTCTGAAGTGGATAGCCCCTATATCAGAAAAGCAGAAAGGAGGAACTAAGAAAAGAGAAACAGTTTTCCGCACAAGTTTCTGACTGTGCAAAGAAGGTGAAACACAAGTGGTGAAGCAAACTTCCCTCTTTGTGGCTACAAAATCCAGATCAAGCAGGCTACAGAGATTGCTGATACCAGCTTGTGTCACATAGGTAATGAAGGGAGCAGTGCATGGCAGGTAGTTGTTACAGGAAGAAAGATAAATATGATTGAAATAAGTTTTGTTGCTCAGGGATTAACTAAATTACTTAAATTACCAATACAGAGTTCTTGGTGCAAGTGTTACCTATATATCACATGATAGAAACCTGTCTTACTGTTAACTCCTAACACTCCTGAAACTGCATTTGGATGCTATTTTGTGTTATTTGCAAAACACACATGGAAATATAAGTAAAAGAAGTCTTATGGTTGTATGACCAATCTAGTAGCTATATAACAAGACAGGTAGATAGCTAGTTGTAGCTTCTGTACTGGCAGATGATGCACACTATAAACTCCAAGGGTTGGTGTGACATAAGAACATGTGATTACTGCTGCTCATGGAGCTTTGAGTTGTAAGGTTTGGGGGGGCTTCATTTTTACATCTGTAACAAGCTATTGCTAAACTTTTGTTTGAAACAGATAGAAAATAATGGACCTCTGATCAACATGATATACAAAGTGCTAAAGAACTCAGCACAAGGGTTACTATCCAGTATACATGTAAGACTGCTTGCATCTGAAATGTGCTCATCCCATGGCTTTTTAAAACAGCAGTCAGTGTTTATGTAGTCTGGCTTTTACAGGTGTCTTATGGTAAACAGTAATGCTTTCTGTAAGAATTTTTTAAATTGTTTTCTTTCTTTCTTTCTTTTGTAATTTTTCCTGTGAAATTATGGCTGACCTCAGTGTTTGATTTTTGTTTTATCATGTTTTGAAAATGGTTGTGTCAAGTAGTGACTTGGATCTGCAATTTTGAAAATGTGAAAGCATGCTAAAATTTTCATTGTTTTCTCACGTTCACTGCTTGATAATTAATATATTTTTTTTTACAGTTCTGTTTATGTAATTTAAAATATCCCCCCAATCTGTAGGCTCTGGGTTTTTATGTTAATTCCATTGCTTTGAAAAAGGCTTTTGCATTCTCTTATCTTGCAGGTAATTAAATATGCAAAATTATGTTGACTCGCTAGTATTTATGTTTGTATGTTATTATTTGTTACTATTTTATACATGTATTATACTATTACCCTGTATTATATTGCCATTTTCTTAACTTCATGTATTCATGAAAAGGGTCCCATGTAGACAGTGGAATAACAAACACGTCTACAGAGATAGACGTGCCTTCATTTGAAGGTTGCTGTGAATGTTGGAAGCATTATGTGATGTAGTTTCTGCACTGATTTTAAAACTCTGTTATGTGAAAAGATAATCTTCTCAGAAATTGATTTATGGAATGAGAGATTTGATGTATTGTAAACATGTCAAAGGAGATTAATTACACTTGCACTACAGCAATTTTACTGTAGTCTGTCTTCAATAAAATTCACCCCGTACTATGGAAGAGACCTTCCTTTGTAGAATGAAATAGTTGCCCAAAAGTTCTATTTATAATCCTTATTTAATGCTGTAATTCTTGCAAGCATTCAGTTCAAGGAACTATTCAAGTCCTTTGGCATCAAGAAAGACATTAAAGCTGAACTGTTAAAATACAAGTTTTGAAGGAACAGAACCTTTGTAAGCATAGATAGTTGGAATTACACTGTTTGTACTGAACTTTGAGTTACTGAAGAGTTACTAAATAACCTAATACAGCTGATAATCCCTTCCAATAACATTTTTGATGTATAAAGTCATATTTGAAAAGACTTGTATCCAAAATTTTACTCACCTTTGTTAATAACTCAATATTTAGCAAAACTTTTCTTTGAACTGGTGAAGTGTAATTAGGTTTTCATGTGCAACAGATTTCTTAGCTCATTAAAACATGTTGCTCTTAGGTGACAGGGCGGGACACGTTGAAAGAACGAAGTACCAAACCTGTCAAGATTGCAGAAAGTGATATTGATGTAAGTATTAAATACCACTTTAGAACCTTGTGCGTTGTTTTGCTGGTTATTGTTGTATGTGTTCACAGTATTATGCTCTCTGGGGTAAATTATTGCTGGTAGAGACTTTTCTGCTTGTTTTTTAAAGTCTAACATTTTATATTTATATAACTTCATTCTCAGGTCAAGCTAAGTGTTTTCTGTGAGCAGGACAGAATTCTGCAGGACTTGGAGGACAAAATAAGAGCCCTTAAGGAAAATAAAGTGAGTAGATTGAAGAGGATTTTGTAAAATAAAATAATAACTTCAATCATAAAACATGGACAAGATTTGAATCCCTCTCATGGCTAATTCAGCTGCAGCAGTAGAGGAGAGCCTGTCCTTCAACAAGCAGCTAATGCTGTGCTGCAGTAGGGCTGTCACAGCTCTATACTGTGTAAGAAATTTTTCTTGAAGTGCAAATGACAGTTGTGTACAAATTGTAAACAGAAAATTTCCCCTCTCACTGCTTATGTTTTCCAGTTTTGGATACTTAATGGAAGGGTGTAATAGAAAATACCAGGTACTTTTGGTTCTAATAGTTAATGGAGGCTCTTGCACGTTTCTATTACATCTTGCTTTTGCCACAGGAGGCCAATCCTATCCTCTAGTGGCATGTAGGAAAGACCGGAGTGTGGAAAACAACTTCTAATTCCCACAAGTAGAGCCTTAAAATTCTGTGTGTTTTAAACTTACTGCCATCTTTCTCTTTGTTAGGATCAGCTGGAGTCTGTTTTGGAGGTTCTACACAGGCAGATGGAACAGTACAAAGACCAACCACAACATGCAGAAAAGATTTCTTGCCAGCAGAGACTTTTGCAAGAGGATCTCATACATATTCGGGCTGAAATATCCAAAGTGTCAACGGTGTGTGGGTCTGGTTGTTTCAAGGAAACAAGAATTAAAAGTACCAGTTAGGGTTAAAAGCATATTTTTTTCTTTGGATATGAGAGTTAAGTTCTGTTCTGGGCTGATGTGGTTCAAGTGCAAGATTTTAAACTACTACACAAAAAGTTCAACAATCTCTCCAGTTTTCCTTTTCAATGCCCTTTTCACACCTCCTAATTAAAACTCAAAAAAAATATTTTTATACCTTTCTTCATTTATGTATGGGGCATAAACTGCAAATCTTTCACCTAATCCTTTGAAAATATAAATGTGATTCCCTGGTTTTTTTTCCATGGGAAAAGCAATTGGGAAAGTCTGTTGATATTTTATTAAACATTTACAGTCGCTATTATGACTTAATACAATTCAAATGCAATTTAATGTTGCATTTTTATTAACAAAAATATATCCAAGAATTTAGCATGAAAGAGAGTATATTAAACTTGGGTGTTGTGGACTCAGTATGTTATTCTTACCCCCGGTTGAATATGGGCCCAGCTCCTGATGAAATTGTTTCTAGTGCTGCACAGACACCTTTCCTACAGTAAGATCTAAAATGCCAGGTTGTTTTTTTTTAATGTCCATATGCAGTGGTTTGTGCCTGTAGAAAATGTATGACTTTCACAGACAGCATTTAAAAGTTATCTGGTGACAATAGTAGCAGCTAGTTTTTAAGAATGGCAGTCCAAGGCTCCTTCTCGCACAGGCTTCTGGCTTCAGCAGTGGGCATGAACAGATGCTTAGGGAAAAGTAAGGATAGGAAAGGCAGGTAGTGCTTCATGTCATAACCAATTCAGCTTCTAACTGTTCTCTGCTCAGGGAGTTCCTGAGACTGGTATTTATTTTACCTATTTATAATCCCCAGTAGATCTGAATTCCAAGAACCTCTGCAGTCTCTTATTAAATTCTGTGAAACTTTTACATCCAGAATATTATTTGGCAAGGTACTGCTCAGGTCTTTTCCCTGCTGCATGGACAGCCACTTGCTTTTATTTGTTTTGAGCCTGACTAGTACATGTTTCATGTGATAAACCTTCATTATTGTATGAGAAAGGATGGGGAGCATTCAGAGAAAAAGCCTATTAAATCATTCCTGACATAAAAATGATCCAGACATTTGATTTTTCTGCAGTCTGGGTCAAAAGGCAGATCATGGTGCCCTGGATGCTGGAAATAATCTAAGTAAGGGTGATTTGAGACCCTTACTTTCCAGGTGATTTTCCAGGCATCTGCTTATTTATTGCAACACAGTCTGTAGAACTTTTAAAGGATAACCTGCCTTGTGTTTCAGAACTTGGGTTCTGGTTTCGGTGACTGGATTTTAATTATAAACGTGTTTTAAATAGAGAATTAAAGTAAAATGAAGTGGAACCAGAAGAGATTCTTTCATAGCATAGTACTCATAGTTCAGATTCATAACATGCCAGTTATATGCTTTAACAAATGGATTTGTGAGAGGAACCTGGCCAGAGTTTTTTAACTAGGGATTCTTGACTTGATCTTGCAAGCTATAAAGCATTTTGAAGTTTGTCATCAACCCTAAGCAAAAATGTAGGCTAGAAACTGATTATTTTTTTGTTTCTGTTTACAATAGAACAATACCATCTTTCAAACACTTTGGTGCTCACTTTGAGAATAGATAGAATGATTTCAAAATTTATCATGACATTGTGTTAGAGTATTCCCTCTGTTAATAGGAAATGGAAAATGCCTGGAATGAATATCTGAAATTAGAAAAGGATGTGAGCCAGCTGAAAAAAGCCTTACAGGAACAGATGAATAGTTCATTGGTAACTCAGGTGAGTCCGATTCCAGACACTGAGTCACATAATCATAGAATTGTTTGTTTACTTATGAGATGATTTTGTCTGAACTTGGAAGCTATCAACTCAGAAATTCTTTGGAGCTTTTGCATTGTATTCAGCTGTCACATAGTTCAATGTGCAAAGTTCAGACACTGTAGCAGCACAGCTGTGCAGTAACTAGCTATCTTGCAGCATCTGTAATAGCTTCCCATAAGTTGCCTATGCAAATTTGTCATTATTTTATTATGCTTTTATTATGTGCTGACATCTTGACATAGATAATGTATTTAATTTATAAGACTCTGCAGGATTCTTAGTCATCCATGTATTTCATCTGACATTGTTGGCTTCTTTATCCATTTTTAAGAACATCAGTCACTAGCTTGTTATTGTCATTACTTGTTCTTTGTCATGTTCCTCTATTTATGGAAGAGTTATCACTGCAAATTGTTTCGTGAAGTGGAATAAGTGCTTAACAGCCATCAGTAATTGAAAGGCATCTCAGGTTTAAATCAGTTATTCAGTTTTGAATCTCACAAAGAAGCTTTGTTTGAAGCTGGGTTATTTGGTTTGCTGAACTGGATGTGGCATACCAGGTTTTCTCTACATACCTGTTTACAACTGGTGATTTTACTCCTGGAGCAAAAAGTACAGTCCAGATTATTTTTCCCATGGTTACACAGAACAGTTTTGTTTGAAATAAGAAACAGAAGGAACGAAGCTAATGTATAGATTTTGCTCAAATCTTAGCCAATTTTTCAAGTTACCTGAATCCAAAAGAGCTCACTAGTTAAATTTTTAAATTTACTTATTTGGAACAAACATCCAATCAGATATGAAGTCTATTTATTTTCACTACTAATAGATAAATGTTTTGTATCAAAGTGAGGGCTGTAAAATGTTTCTAGTTTGCATCAATCATCAAAGTCTGCTAGTCCGTTTTAATTTACTTTTACTTCAGGTGAGGGAATGAAGTTTAGGAGCCCAAATATTATGTCATTGAGCACAGTTGTAGTTGACTTGCTGGAACGAGTCCAGAGAAGGGCAACGAAGTTGGTGAGGAGTTTGGAACACAAGCCCTATGAGGGAAGACTGAGGGAGCTAGGAGAAGAGCCTGGAGAAGAGGAGACTCAGGGGTGACCTTATTACTCTCTACAACTACCTGAAGGGAGGTTGTAGACAGGCAGATGTTGGTTTCTTCTCCCAGGTAGCCAGTACCAGAACAAGAGGACACAGTCTTAGGCTGCACCAGGGGAGGTTTAGGTTGGATATTAGGAAGAAGTTCTATACAAAGAGAGTGATTGCCCATTGGAATGGGCTGCCCAAGGGGGTGGTGGAGTCACTGTCATTGGAGGTTTTCAGGATGAGATTTGATGGGGTGCTTGGTGCTATGGGTTAGTTGTTTAGGTGGGTTGGATTGGTTGATGGGTTAGATCTTGAAGGTCTCTTCCAACCCGGTTTATTCTATGTAATATATTCTATGTAATAAAAATCCACACCAGAACAACAACAACAAAACACCAGCAACCAAATGAAAAAAAAAAAAAAAAGGAAGAAGAAATAAAGACCAAAACAAACAAAAAAACCCCATCAGGGTATCTTAGCATAAAATCATCCCTGTATGAAGTTTTGTTTCACAAAGAGAAATTACATATTTAGACATTGAATGGCATTGAGTGCACCCTGAGCAAGTTTGCTGATGACACCAAGCTGAGTGGTGCAGCAGACACGCTGGAGGGAAGGGAGGCCATCCAGAGGGACCTTGACAGGCTGGAGAGGTGGGCACAAGCCAACCTCATGAAGTTCAATAAGAGCAAGTGCAGGGTCCTGCATCTGGGTCGAGGCAATCCCAGGCACAAATACAGGCTGGGCAGTAACTGGCTGGAAAGCAGCCCTGAGGAGAGAGACTTGGGGGTGCTGGTGGACAAGAAGCTCAACATGAGCTCTCGGTGTGCACTTGCAGCCCACAAAGCCAATCAGATCCTGGGCTGCATCAGGAGAAGTGTGGCTAGCAGGTCGAGGGAGGTGATCCTCCCCCTCTACTCAGCCCTGGTGAGACCCCACCTGGAGTACTGTGTCCAGTTCTGGAGCCCCTATTACAAGAGGGATGTGGAGGTGCTGGAACGTGTCCAGAGAAGGGCCACAAGGATGATCAGAGGGCTGGAGCACCTCTCCTATGAGGACAGACTGAAGGAGTTGGGGCTGTTCAGTCTGGAGAAGAGAAGGCTCCGAGGTGACCTAATTGTGGCCTTCCAGTATCTGAAGGGGGCCTACAGGAAGGCCGGGGAAGGACTTCTCAGGATCTCAGGTAGTGATAGGACTAGGGGGAATGGAATGAAGCTGGAGGTGGGGAGATTCAGGCTAGGTGTGAGGAGGAGGTTCTTCACCATGAGAGTGGTGAAACCCTGGAATGGGTTGTCCAGGGTGGTGGTTGGGGCCCTGTCCCTGGAGGTGTTTAAGCCCAGGCTGGATGAGGCTCTGTCCAGCCTGATCTAGTGTGGGGTGTCCCTGCCCATGGCAGGGGGGTTGGAACTAAATGATCCTTGTGGTCATTTCCAACCCTGACTGATACTATGATACTATGATACAAAATGCACCAGATTCCAGTTGTGCACTGAACATGCTTAAAATGCTCTGTGTGTAGCATGTGATTCTTCAGTTTGCACAGAAAAAAAAGGGTAACTCAGTTTTATTATCAGCTAATATCACTTACATAATTGTAAAATATCATAAGGTGTGATTTGTCTGAACTTAGAGATACGTATGAAAAAATGTTTCAGGCTGCCTGTGTTGGAGATAGTAAGAGGAGCTGATTTTTTTTTCAGGAAGTATTGACTGTTCTTTAAAATGTATTTCTTCAAAGAAGTCTTATTCCAAATACCCATAATAATGAGAGCTTTTTTGATCTCTGACGCGGGGTATGGAGACTCAGGGTTGTTTATCTAGTATTTTCCAATAGGAACAAATTAATACAGACTGTATTTTAAAAAATGCAGTGCTCTTGGAATATTATTAAAAATTTAGTAAATTTGCAGGCTCAAGTTGCTGTAGGAAACAGCTGATGTTGTTTATACATAGCATTCATTGAAAGGCTAAAAGCTAACTCTTTCGAGCAGGTTGGTCACAGTACATTGTCTTTTGCTTAAAGATTGGGGGCTTCTGGACATACTGAAATTAACTGATATGTGGTATTTTGTCAGTAAAAAACTTTAGTGTTTCTCCTCTGGATTTATAAATCATTCTAAATTATGTTTCTGTGTGAAGAAAGTTGAGAAATTGATTTATCTCTCGAGGTTACCTTTTTGTGCTTGCCCATAAAGTGTACTTACACCCATTTGTAAAAAGCAGTCTTGGGTTTCATAACTTAAAAGTAAATTCATCTGTTTATCTTTTAGATCTAGTCCATTTTTGATATGAAATATTCTCTTCACATCAATATTTAAGTAATGTGAAGAAATAACATTAAAAGGTCTGGCTTTTGTACAGTACTAATTGAGCACTTTCTGAGTGGGTTTCAGAAGCAGAATTTTTCATCCATATGGGGATTTTTAAACCAGTTCTGAGGCTGGATTATTGTAAATCCATCATTCAATTCCTTGTAGTATGATTAATCTCAGAAAAATGAAATGAAATGTGCAAATTTATAGTTTGTGTTCTGACAATCTTTCAAGATACGTCCCATTTACCAAGTGAGCTTACTGCAGGCAAACAACCTTCTCCATCATTTAAATGTTTGTGTTCTTGGCACCCTGTTTGCTGATCTGTAACCTGGCTGAACATATTTTCTGATCTGAGACAGAAAGTGGAAAGCAATTTATATGCCTGCCTTATCTCTAGGAGGTGTAAGAGCTTTTATTAAAGTTTTTCTCTTTCTGGTTTATAGGATTAATTAGCAGTTATTTTGTAGCTCATGGCAAGTGATGGATTTCTGGAGTTCCTGAGCAGTTTGTTAGCAGTTCTTAACTGAAGTGTTTCATTGCCTTCTGCTTGCTTTATTTATGTTATTTTCCTCTTGGTTTTACTGAGGTTATTTTTAATGCCCATCTTTGAAGACAGGATCACCAGATTTTGATTAAGCAAATGAGAGTAGGTATTCATGTTGATTGTAGTGAGCATCTGACTGCAGTAATGGCTTCGGCAGCCAAGGCCTCTGGTGGCAAAAGGCAATCAAAGACGCAGTCCAAACTGTAGACAAAGCATCCCTTTCTTTCCTTTATCCTGGAAAATCTCAGCAAAGCAAACAGGATGCAAGATGAGACCAAAACCTGGACCAACAGCAATGTATTGTTTCAACCTGCAATACATACATCATGTCTAGTAGGTCTAAGAATGCAGATAAAAGAGTTAGTTTTGGGATTGTATTTCATCCATTAGAAGCCATTAGGAAGTTCACAGCAGTATTCAGGGAGACTAATGTTTTGGGGTTTAATATTGGGTATTTCCTCTAAAAGTATTTAGATGAGATTTGTAAGGCTGCCTTAGCAGTTTCAAATGTGTTAGTAAAGGATTTAAGAACAAAGTTCAAATGAAAAGGTTCTGTAAGCTCATTTTATGTAGAACACTAAGCTAAGTTTCTGAAGCTTGACTCATACTGCAGGAAAAAAATGCTGAGGTGTCTTTTTCCCTCAGTCTTCAATAGGAAGTCTTTCAAGACTCATAAAATGCTCTAAGGAATTTTATGGGCAAGATGTGTTGGTTTGTGTTGTAAGGAGTTTTTCAAATCTAAAAATTATTATTTCACTCATTTCTAGACTGAAGTTTTCATATAAGTTCTGAATCATTAGTTAGGGTTTGGTATCAAAAGAAATATAAGCCCATAATGAGTGAAAAATTAGACACAATTGATTTTTCTGGTTTTTCTTTTACTCCAAATACCAGGAGAAAACACAAATACAGAAAGACCTGTGGAGAATTGAAGATGTCACGGCTGTCTTGAGCGCAAATAAAACAAACTACAAAACCATAGTAGACTCTATCAAGAATCCAGGTAAGGAAAATAGAATTCAAACATAAACAAATAAACAAATGGTGCTGAATCTTTGGGTCTGTGCAAATCATCTCAAAATTTGTCCTACTGCAGAAAATGCAGTTAATTCTACTCTTGGCTGCATCAGAAATCTGTTGATTGAGCGTGTTAGCTATGCATTTCTTGGGCTGCAGTGGCAAAAAGGTTTTTTGGTTGGTTGTTTTCACATACTGATGGCACTCAAATGTAACGAGACATGAAAAAGAGAACAACAATAGTAATAATAGACTAAGTTCTTCAGATTGCAGAAATAGTTTCTGTCACATGCCAGGCTCATTCCAGCATAGTATCTATACCACGTTTTGTAGTAGGAGCTCCTCTCTGTGTTCTCTGCTTTCCACCCCCCACACTGGATGCTGTCCAACTGCCCTTGCTGCAGTTGCCTTCCCCCCCTCTCTCTTCAGGCAGGTGTTTTGTAAGCAGAGCAACAACATCAGCTATGGAAAAGAGGAAGGGAAAGTATGTGTGGTCTGCATTTCAATTGCTTTATTATGTTTCTAAGAAAAGACCTGATGCATCAGGATAGCAAGAGATTGTTAACTCCTACTGTAAATTCACTTTTTGTTTAAAGTATCTTTGCTTACCTTTTACATACAGAGCAAGAGTAGTTCTGAGATAGTAAGGCCTTTTATTTAAGGTATGGCTATGAGTGCTTAGCCTTGCCTAGATCTATAGGCATCTTAAGGAAATTGTGGCATGGGGCCGGTTACAGCCAATGAACTGATTTCATATGACTCAGACTTTTCCTTCTTTCCTTCCCACTGCACCCTCCAAGGAATTTACTGGATGATAGAAAAGTGTGTGGGTTTGGTTTTGAGTGGTCCTCATGAAGAAAATCTTTTTCACCCATGCTATAATGTAACAATCATTTTTTTTATTTCCAGAAAACCCAGCCCCATTTCTGTTCAAAGTAATGTGGAGAGTATAGGGCTGTTTTATGAAGTCTGTCAGTTGTTATTCTTATAAGCATTAGTGATAAGATCAACAGCTAAGGAGTTTGCATATTTCTTCCCTAGAGAGAAAAATAGTGCCTTCGTTTTCCCAGTCTTCAGTGCCTTCCTTACCAACTTCCCTTTCAACTGTGGAGAGCAAACTCTCAGTTCTACAGAGCCCTCCAGCCAGCCCAGTTAAATCCCCTCTGGAGGTCAGGCTGTATCCACAGCCTTATTTCCAGGCCAGAGCACAGCATCAAGCACAGCAGATAAAAAAGATCGAGCCACCTCTTCAGTCACCGATGAAGCTCAAGCCAAAGGTTGTAAGTACTGCTCTTGTGAGAGCTATTCACCATTGTTTCACTTTGCTCCTGGCAGAAACTGAAGGTTCAGTGGTTCCCAAGTGTTCACAGGGAGACACTTCAGGTGTTTGTATTGAAACTGAGCATAGTGCTTAAAGAAGAATATGTATGTAATCCGGAGCTTTATGTACAGTAGCCTTATACTGCTTTAGAAAGTTCCAATGCAGAGCCTTCCTTGGTAATGCTTTGTGGTTAGTTAGTTGTTTGCTTTCCTGGGTCTTGTTTGTTTTTTAAAGCCTCAAGGTCCTGGTGTGGACAGAGGAGAGCCTGCTAAAGCATTTTCAAATAACTCATGAAATGTAATGAACTTTCAGGCAGTTTGTTTCAGACTATTTGCCAAATACCTGTACTTTCCTGTTTTAGCAGGAAGATGAAGCACCGCCCAGACCTCCTCTGCCTCAGTTGTACAGTCCTGATGATCATCCACCAGCTGTTCCACCTCTCCCGAGAGAAGCCACTGTCATCAGACACACGTCAGTGCGGGGCCTGAAGCGTCAGTCAGACGAACGAAAGAGAGACAGAGAGCTTGGACAGTATGTAAATGGAGACTATAGGGTGAGCACTCATACACCTCTACACCTGCACTTTAAAGATATCTGAACCTACAATGAAAGATAGTTTGGTCTGTAAAATAGATGGGCCTCTCGATCTTGTCTGAAGGAGAGGGATAAGAGAGCTAGTAATGGCAGGGAGAGATCTGGTAATCCCACAAATGAATTTTAGGATTTATTTTAACATTGTCAAGATTTGCTGTCTGGGATTTCTTTTCACTACTTGTGTATTTTTCCATACAGGTGGAACTGCGTTCATACATGAGTGAACCAGAGCTAGCAATGATAGGTGGTGACCTCAGCCAACCTCCCAGGGGTTTAATAAGCTCTGAGAGTGGATACCAGACATTACCCACCCGTGGTAAGCCAGGAATTCATGTAGTTGATTTTTAACTGTACTACCTGTATGAGAGCTTTGCTTTCCCAGGGTTTCTGAGAGATGACTTTTATAATCAGATCATTATGTTAGATTAACTAGGCAGTGCTGTGAAAGTCCCGAGATTCTGTGCATTTTAATGATGCCATTACAAACAACCAGCCTTTCACACAGCAACTTAATATATAATGCTTAAAAATAAAGACATTGCAACACATGAATGTGTCCTATATTCAGAGTAATTTTTCCTCATAATTTCTGTGTGATCTTCTACAAACTCCAAGTATTTTTAAAACACTTACATTGCCATTGAAATGAAAGCAATAAAGAATATTAATATAATGCCCCCAGATGTTACATGTGAGTTGACACTCCATCCCCACTGTGCCACAGTCCTGTAATTGTTTCACAAATGAGGACAGAGAGGATATTTTGGGGAAGAGTAATTAATGCCATAGCCATTCTCTTATTTCTTTCCTTTCTAGCTGTGAATGTTAAGGTTTGATTATCTTCATAGTTGCAATTATTTGTACAGTTTATCTATTGTGAGTTCACTCCATACCTTGTTTAATAGGAACTTCTAAATTGTAGTAGATCTTTCTGAATTTTGATCAGTAGTGGCTTGAAACACACTACTTCTGAATTGCAAAATGCAAAACATGGTCTGATATAGTAACCATAATGTCATAGAAAAAGCATGATCATTTAAGAAGCATCTGACACTTGTCTTCATTTTGCCTGTCATTTAGTTTAAAGCTCTCTCTTTTCCCTTATAAAGGTCTGTCTGGATCAACTTCCAGATTGCACCAGTCATCTACCATTTCATCATATGCAACATTTCGAAGGGATAGGTCCAAGGTAAGCTTTAAGTGAACATCTGAAGGCAAGTACTTGAACCTTTCAAAACAGTGAAGCTCAGACTTTATTTTGCATAGCAGAAAGTGTGATTGTAGTAGCATGGGAGAGTCAGACAACTTACTGCATTTGAAATAGATTTATAAAACAAGGTTCAGAATCAAAATCAGCACTTCTGATAGAAATCTAGAATGGAAATACAGACATTAATGCTGTGTTAGTTTAACAGAGTCTGCTATAAACAAACCAATACAAATGCAAAAATAATATAACAAAATGCTGTTAAATAAGGTAGGAGAAAGAGTTTATTTTTGGTGTACTTATTAACTATTTAACTACAACAGGTTTTGTGTGTCTTGTGACTTCTACAGGAGAGACCAAAGAGTGCCTTGGAGCGTCTATACTCCGGAGACCACCAAAGAGGCAAGATGAGCGCAGAGGAACAACTAGAAAGAATGAAGCGACATCAGAAGGCGTTAGTTCGTGAACGCAAGAGAACTCTTAGCCAAGGAGAAAGGCAACCTGTTTCATCTCGGTCTTTCATCAGGCCCATTTCTGCAGACATAGGCTCAGTATGTTAGATATGCCTTAAAAGGACTAAATGAAAATATCTTTGGATTTTGTTTTTTCTAGCAAGCACTTTCACTTGAGTGTGTGTGATGCTTCTGATTGAATTCAATTAGTGCTATACAGTGTAAAATGAGCTCAGAGAGTGTAACAGGTGCTCTTTTTTACTACTAGTTAGTGTGTGTAGCAGGTTCAGAAGGTAAGTTGGTCAGAGGTCAGTGTGCTGAGTGGAGATGTGAGTATTTTGGAGTGATTTCAGAGACACAATTGGTTTTTATTGGAATTGTATTTTGAAGGTGTAAGAAACTTGTACAGTTCTAAAACTGCTTCATAGTGGAATGGGCCTTATAGAATATTCTTAGGTATTTTTAATTCATAAATTAGGCTGCAAGACAGTCATGGTAATATCAGCCTGAGGTGGTGGTGGTTTATTTTATTAAAGAAATGATAAATAGATAATCAGATTTAAAATCTAATCATGCTGATGAGAAATTTACGTAAGAGCAAATGTGTTTTAATTGATACAAATTATTCTTTAAAGCTGGAAATGTAGAATATTCTGATATGGCTCAGATTTAAGCTGCTGAAGAGAAGGATTTTTGTTGTGTTCTGAGATGAAATGCTGTACAGACGAGAAGTTTGTCATGGTACATTTTGGATACTAACCAAAGCAGTTCTAATTGGTGAAGTTACCCAGTCACTCACTTGGTGCTAAACCAGGCTTGTACTATAATTGCACTTATGCTGTGGTCTTTTAATTTAATGTTTTTTTTTAATTTGGTCCACTAGAGCTTTAGAATGATCACCTTGTTTTACCTAATTCATTGCACAAGATCTCTTGCTTTTTAGAGTTGTCACTCATCATACCTAATGCCTTTTTGTTTGTTTGTTTGTTTGCTTGGGTTTTAATTTGCAGAATTTTGTAATTATTTAAAAATTTCTGATGGAACTACTCAGTTTTTACCAGGCTTAATTGCATTTAGTTACACGTGTGTCAATTGCTAGTGCTGGAAAAAACCCTACAATAGTCAGCCTTTCATTCCCACTGTTCAGTAGCACTGATTTACAGCCAGTTATTTGTATTTACTTTCCCAGTAAATACAAGTGCACTACTTGAAGACATTGCTCTGTTTTGTCTTCTGTTTTGCAATCACAAATTTATGACATACAGTATAGTATTTGGGAACTGTAGAGCTATAGTATCACTCTTATTTTCATATTTTAATTTGAAGAAGTAAATCTAAGCTTGTTAAATTCCTGGCTCACACAACAAACACGAGGCAAATTGGAACAATTTTGTAACACTCCTTATTAACATTTGTGGCAAACGCTTTATCTAGAAATTTGGGTGCCATCTCAGATGTTTGGTTTTTTTTGTCTTGCTGTAAAGAATCAAAATAGAACCTTTCAGCCCTAGCACTGTTTTGAAGAAGTCACCTCTTGTACCTATAGGGCTTTAATACACAACAAGCATGTTTGATAGCACAATTACTTACAGCATTACTTATTTAGCAGCCAGAATGGCAAACAGTTAACTGTATGATGGAAGTGCTGCTCAGTGTGTAACATTTGCTTTAAACATACATGGTATGTGTAACTAATTTTTAACCAATCAGCTCTCAAGTATAGGATGATCACAGTACATGAATTCATTTGTTATATACAATGCCTTTTTAATGTAAAAGTTGCAACATCAAAGCCAATAAAAATACTGCTTCGTAAGAATGGTTTGATGTTTTTCTTCCCTATATTTAACAACTCGGTACTGTGGATTTAAAATACACTATGTCAATCAGGCCTGGTTCGAATCTGAGTAGCAGAATAAGTTTGGAGTACTGTTATGAGAAAAAACCTTTTTTTTTTTCTCTTTTGGATTCTTTAAAGAAACATCTTAATTTTTGAGATATAATTGCCTTGTAGCTGTTTAGCTATTTAACTTTTTCAATATACGTTGAAGATATGAATTTTATGAGTGAATATTGAGAGCTTGTGCATGAATAGGTTTAAATTAGGTTTGTTAATGCAGGTAGCACGATGAAGTCGAAGGACTTCACATGGAATTCAAACATCCATCAAAACTACTGGAGATATCGTTAAGAAACATAACAGAATGTTCTCCTGTTGATACCCTCAAGTGCTTGAGGAGATATTTTTGTTGTTCTCTTTTGTCCCTTCTTTGCCCATTGTTTTTAGTATCATGTTTCAGATCTGTATAGTAAAGTTCCTGAGATCTAGCAGATGGAATGATGCTGCAATGGAACTCAGTTGTCTGAACAAAAAAAAAGTGTTCTGAAGTTTTCTAATTCAAGACAAATTAATACTAGTACATAAAATAGTATCAGCTTTAAACACTAGGTATTATTCTTAAAAGAAGACAAAAAACACCAAAAAATACCCTACCACCAAAAAGAGCCCCAAACAAACCTTAAATTTTTGATCTTCCATTCTCAACCTGCAATATCAATACCCTTTCTATGTAATGACTCAAAATCACACAGCACTGCCTGGTTAGAATGCCAAGGAATAGTCTGTCACTCCCTACAGTCACTTGTATTGATGTCTGTGCTTCCAAAGATGTTTGTGTGCAGCTAGTTCCATGATCATCAGCACATGTGAAATTCTGATTAATACATTTGTTACAATTGAACATTACCTGTAACAGTGAAAAATACTCCAACATCCACGCAGCACAGGTGATGATCAAATCCTGCAACCACACGTTCCCAGAAGTACAGCTGTATTTTTTCTCATCAGTTAAGGGGTTTGCTCTGTGGATCCTTTCAGCAATATAGAGTTTGCAGCAATAGTAATGTACATTGCTACATGGTGCATTTGACAGTATGGTTGAATGCTGTTAATTGTTTTATATCTATTACCAGTGGAAACGAGAGCAAGAATTTGATTTGCAGTTACTTGAGAGGGCAATTCGTGGAGAAGACAAAGATGAAAATGAATGGTTAAAAGTTCAACCAGTAGCAGTCACAGAGACAGACCTGGAGCCTCAAGACTATGATTTAGATATCAGCAGAGAGGTAACACTCATAATATTTTGCCTTCTATTCTATGCCCCAAAATATTACCGTTTCTAAGCTTCAGGTGGTGAATTCTCATCTTCTCTTTCAAAAGTTAGCTGGAGGTTTGAACTATTAGGAGTCTTTTGAGTGTTAAGAATTTATGGCCTGGCTCTTACAACCTCTGTAAGATTTGTGTTTGTATTGTGCATTAGTGGCGAGAAGAAACAGAAGAGTTGGATCTGCTGTTTCAAATATTTATCTTAGGCTTTATAAAAGAAAAAAAATTAATTAGGGGATTGTGACATAAATGGGAAAGAAAACAAGACAGCAACATCAAGAGTATTTGAAAATAGGAAATAGCAATGAAAGAAAAAATTCCCCAGCGATATCTTCCTCTTAATTTTGACTGGCAAAACTTGGTAGAGAAGAGGGAGCACTGCTTTATTTTGGTCAGAACAGAAAACACCTTTCTGTCAGCTTTTGGAATGACTAGCTTGGTGCTCTGGGCACTAGGTCTTTGTTCAACTCAAGCCAGCATTTGTTTGAAATGCGATTGAGCCATCTGCTGGAAAAGAAAGAATACAGCAAGGGGAAAGATTGCAGTAGGTGCTGAGCATTGTGTGAAATGCCATGGTAGGTGGAAAATCAGTACAATTATTAATGACAATTAGACTAGCATGCACCTCTACTTGTCTGAAGGCTGCTGGCATGTACAGAGAGATGTTTGTAAGAGGGGAATCTGTGAGTCATCATCTCTTGATCTCTATGAATGAATCTTTGTGTATTCTCTACAGAAAACGTAGTGCTTCTGTAAACTTCAGAAACAGAAAAAAATCCTTTGGTTGTATCACCTTTCCATCTTATGCTCTGCTATTAATATTTTTTTCCCAGGCCTCCGGGGCTACATAATTAGCACCTTAAGCCCAGGATGAGAACCTTTTTTACTTATAGGCATTTCCACCCTACTTTAGAGTCACTGAAGTAAGTCTAAAGCTCTGAATGTAAAGCTGCTTTCTCAGGTTACCCAGGCTGTCTTCTTCCATTTCATGTGCCCATCCTCTTAATATGGCAAAAGCTTCTGTACCTGAAGGTACTTCTGACCTCATATGGAAGTGTGTTTTCAAGGCAAATAAATCTGCTGTTCATATGATAACTGTGAGTGTATTCTGAAGTGGCAGGATGAGCTGCTCTGGGTGAGTTTTAGTTTGGAGACACAGATACAAATTTTTTTTAAATATAATATATATAGAGAGATATGTAGCTCCAGGGAAAGTTGGATTTGAAGGTAAGCAGGTGTAGTGGAAAATGAGGAAGCATTGGCCTTGGGTCTGCCTAAAAGGAAGTATAAAAATGTGAGGTTGTGAATTCACTGTGGTTATGAGTGCCAATGGCTGTACTGTGTGCTTTGGGACTGTGATTGCCTGTGTGTTACTGACCCCAGTCACTTGCTTTAGGCCTGGCCACGTTACCTGTCCATTGCATTAGTGTGGTGTAGATTGAGTGGTAAAAAATGTAGGCTTGTTTTTAGTTAAAACTTTGAATTTGGAAAACATATTGCCTTATGAGGGTTTTGACAAAAATCTAAAGAGGAGAAGAAAAAATAGTTCCCCTTTACTTACTTTTTTTTTCTTCACACGTCCTCTATTTACGCTTTCCAAAAGCAGGCTGTTCTGTACAACAAACATTGCTTTCAAAGTTCATTTGGAAACAGAATTTTCACAGAGTGATTTTGATCTCTTATGTGGAGGAAAAATTTCCCACAAAGAAACTGATCCAAACAAAAACTTGTTTTCAGCTTTTATGCAACCATGTTAAAATTTTCCATTCACAGAATTCTGTGTATGTAATGTGTTGTTACAGTCTCCGTGCTGGTACATTTCTGGCTCAGATCCACAGACAACTTTTGAACACCTAGCATTTCAGATTTTCTGGTCCCAAGAAGTTCCTAAGATGATCACAAACTGCTGCTTTTTTTTCTTCTTTTTTAACTTCTCTGCTGCTCACAAAAGAAGAATATGCAATCTCAAAAGAATGATATGCTTCTAGATTAAAACTTAAGGTTATATTTCCTTTCAGTTGTAGGAAGTTACCACTGGCATGACAGTCAATATCATGACATTAAAATCTCAGGTTACCCAGTCAGTCTTGTAGTAGTTGCTTCTTTTTACTCTAACAGCTTTAGGCAGTGTCTCACCTTAGGGTCTAAACCTGAGCTGAAGAACTGTTACCCATTGATTCTGATTTCTTTTGTAATCTCCTTTAATATTTCTTTGATCCATCCTCTAAAGTAAAGTGAATCAGAGGGAAAATACACTGTTAAAAGGGCATCAGCTCATATCCAGAGGGAGTGTTTAGCATCAGGTACATGTTACTGACTGAAAATCTGTGCTTTATTCTTTTCCCTCTGTTCTCCCAGTGAGGAGAATGTGTCTCTTTTTTCCCCCCAACTCTTTGTTATTAAAAACTTGATGCTTGCTTGCTTTCCACAGTTGTCGAAACCTGAGAAGGTTTCAATTCCAGAACGCTATATTGAACTGGAGCCAGAAGAACCTCTTTCTACAGAAGAACTTGCAGCAAGGCAGCGTAAAGCAGAAAAGATAAAGAATATTCTTACTAAATCAAGGTCAGTTTGAGGGTTTTTGTTATTCCCCCACCCTCCTAAATTTTACCTGAGGCCTAGCATTAAACATTGGGAACTAATTTCATAGAACAGTCTAATTGCTGTTGAACTATTAGAGTGTGATTTGTGGCTTTTGGAAAATGCACACAGAATTTATGTAGTATACTTAAAACTCCTTTTAACATCAGGTAGAAGAGATAATGACAAATTTTGTGTATGTCAATTTTCTTGTTCAGAGCATCCTAAAATAGTAATGAGTCCTTACCGAGCAACTTAGATTTGAGAGTGAGGAGGATGGAAAGGCACAAATCTGGCCAAAAAAACAGAAGTTTCTGTTGATTCCAGAGAGCTGGGATTCTGAAAGGACACTTTGGGCTACTTTCAGCTAGTGTAGAGTCAGCCAAAACATTCAGTTTCAAGAATTTAATTACTTGAAGTATCTTCTGTCTCTTTGGAAGATAATTGAAGAGGCTGTGCCTGAGGACCACCAGGTTACTTGCCTTTTCCTCTGAGCACTAACAAGAAATTTTATTAACAACTTCAAATAAATAGCACTTTTTGGTAGTGATTTCATGTAAACAGTGTATTTACCATAAAGGCTATGTAGAAATTGTGACTGGACATGTGCTGGCCACATGCTGTAGTCACATAACAATAACTAACACTGCTTCAAAGAGCATCAGTAAAATACAGAGCTTGATACAGATGAGATTTGAAAACTCCTGTATGAATTCAAGCTTCTTCTTACCAGCATGGTGGCTTCTTCTTTATGTTTGCAAATGTTAATGTTGTTTTGCACTTTCCCACTAGTATGCACAATCTCCAGCCTACTGTTGCCCAGGACAAACACAACTCAGTTGATTTAGATTCACAGCTGCAGGAGCAGGAGCGCATCATTACCATATCATACGCTTTGGCTTCTGAAGCCTCTCAGAGGAGCAAGGAGGTAGCAGGTAATGCTTAGTTATTTACAAAATAACAGCTATTTCTTACCAGTTTCTAAAGCTGTGTAGGGTTGTTGCTGAAATTCTGGTATAAGAGAGAGTTTTAGTCATTCATACTCAAATTAGTGAAAAGTGTGCATAGATAACAAATTTAGGAACACTAGAGATTTACATGAAGTATTTGGCCTCCCAAGGACAGGGTGGAGGGAACAAATAATATGACCAGGAAGGTCAGAGCTTGGAAATTCGCTCTTGCTAATAGTACTGAAAAATTGTAATTTTCAATTAATTCCTTAGATTTGTATAAAATGAAGTATTTCTGTATTTGTTTGTAAAAAGTAAATTTATCTGTGGCTTTAAAAAAAAGAATCAAGACAAAGGGATTTTTAATGTTTGGGGTCTTAAACAGAAGGATTCCCTGTTCCAGTGATTTAAGTTAGAATACAGTCATTTGCAGCCTGAGCTGTATGACACCAGGCTGAAAAAGACATTTTTACGTGGGTATTAGCATGTTTCTGTCTGGTGAC
This sequence comes from Melanerpes formicivorus, assembly GCF_026170545.1. Taxonomy (NCBI): domain Eukaryota; kingdom Metazoa; phylum Chordata; class Aves; order Piciformes; family Picidae; genus Melanerpes; species Melanerpes formicivorus. Next base: position 10,755,670 of record NW_027142368.1, on the reverse strand, counting down.
CAAGATTAGAGGTCAGAACAAGACAGCCATGCATGAATTCTGCTTGATGTCTGGAAATTAATAGATCCTTTGCAGTGTGTTACCAAAAGTGATAATTTCACTGGTGATTGTTTTATAGTTGAAATAAGTGAGAAATGTCAAGAGATTTGTATCACACAGTAATACATGCGGCAGCTCTTGCAGCAAGTATCAGACTGGTCATTTGTAACTGGCACTGTTCAATGTTCCAATGGAGAATGGAAATAATGGAAACTTTAGCTATGATGGAGAAAAAATATTCTCATTTCTCATTTGAAGTTGTCAATTTAAACTTATGACACTTGCCACAGAAGCCCTCAAGACCTTCCCATTTAAAGACAGATTATTCCAATATCTGGATTTCTAACATGCATCTATAGTAACAGACTGTTGATGGAGTGTGACTACATGCTCACGGCTGCAGTGGCAGCTAAACCAGAGGAAAATAGGATATTGCAACATTTTTCAAGATACAAATCTTGAGGCTTCCTAGAGGCTCTGTGGGTAGTTTCACTAAATGGAAGGGATGAAATGATTTACTGAAAAGGCTAGGCAATACAAAAACAAAGCAAGCAAACAAACCCTACAACTATAAAATCTTGGGACCATTTCAGGAAGAACTTTTTGGACTTTCAGGCATCTGTGCATCAAAACAGCTTCTCCACAGGCAGTCTGGTCCCAGTTCTAGTAACCAGGTCCTTGTGACTCTCACACTCTGGTCATGGAGTGGGACTTTGGGAGGTATGAGCCAGCCCAGCATTTTGCCACAAGTTCTGGTTTGTTCTGGGAAAAGGCAGTGCCTGCCATACTGAACAGTCTTCATGTGGCCAGTTAGCTTACTGCTGGGGCTGTCTGTGAAGTTGTGTGAACTGAACAGTACCGAAATGTGTTGGATCTTTTTTATGTTGTATCATGAATGTGACAGCTGCATTTTCATCACTACAGAGTGATTTTGGTTATATTTTAATTTTTCAATTGCAGTCATTTCTACATGTACATAACCCCAGGATTCTTTGTTTCTGCTCATTGGCATATAACAAAAGAAGTGTTAAAATAACCTGTTCGTCCTCAGTGTAATCCTGAAATCAAATCAGTGCTAATTCCACAACTGCAGTATTGAAAGCAGAGCTGGATTAGGGTGTATCGCTGTTGTGTGCCTTAAAACATTCCAGTGAAACTTCATCTTAGGAGCAACTGTCCATATTCTCCTCAAAACAGGAATGTTTATTTACATACCTTATGGAACTAACAGAGAAAACCAGCAGGTAGAAATGTTGTTGTTTAAATTGTGTTCCATATAACTAAAGTAGTGTAACACCTCATAGCATTACTAATCAGGTCTCCTATTTGAGTAGTAGAGCATTAAGGTGGCTCTGTTATAATATGAATGTTTGATTGTACAGCCTAATTCCTGTATGTGATCCCTTCTAGCTCAGCAGTTGACCTATCCATCTAAAGCACCCTCACCTTCTGTACCACAGCCACCTCACTCCCCTTTAAGCAATGGATTTCACTACACATTTGTTTAAGCACCTTAAAAGTAAGAACTAACTGCTCTCAGCATGTCTGGTTTGCCATTGTACCTTTGCTGTGGCTTGCTGAATTTTAACATTTTTGCTAACCCTGAATTCGATCCAGATGAACGCATGCAGCTATTTATTCAGAAACCTTTTCTCCTTGTAAATGTTGCTTCTAATGAGCTAATGTGGGCTAATGGAGTCTTCAAGTAACTGCTGTCACTCTACACATAAGGTGCTTGCAGAATTTCAGTGTGGTGAAGGAAAGAGACCTCTGTACTCTGGGTAGTTGGGGGCCAGATTTTCAGCAGCCGTTTGTGCTCCACTGGCTAGTGTTGTGTGCTCCTGTGGCTGCCACAGGGGTGTGTAGGGATTTTGGCCTGTGTGTGGCACACACAGCTGCTGCACAAGAGAATCCAAAGCACAAACTGAGTTGTATAAGCAGAGAGTTCTTTATGGGCTTGTATCTTATACAGGAACTAGCATTGGAGTCTCAATTGAGGTGAGCTGAAAATTTGTCCCTTCATAACTAATTCTATGGTATTGTATTTGACGTTTTCAGGGAATGGTGTTAACAGAAGGCTTGATTTTTGTCCCTGATTATGTTATTTTGCCATTTCAAGTATTAAAATTAGGATAATTTCATTGTATTTATAAAGAAATGTGTATCATCTCTTCACAGTACAATGCTCAGAGTTTTCTATATTTGAAATAGGAAAATCTGCAAATATAATGATTGGAAACTGCAAAGCATGCCCCTAGTTATGACACACCCCATGCTTCCACAGTTTCCTTGGAAATTACACTCACCATTCTGAGTGCCTTTGGACTAATTCTGTTGCCTGATTTTAGAGGTGCCTCTATAGAGCTTGGTGGAATTAGTTGTTTACTTTCCTGGTTCAGTTTGTCTTTCTGAGAACCAGATTCTATCATTATACAATAGAAATAAAGAGAGAGAGAGAGAGAGAGTACAGCTACTGTTATATCCAGACATATGTTAGCTGATTATTGCTATCACAGGAGGTCTTTGCAGTGAATAAGGTACCTGTATGTGGCCTCAAGGAACCAGAAAAATAACCATGTGGTCCCAGGGTGGTAGACTTAAGCCAGGGGAACTGGACCAGATGACCTTCAGAGGTCCCTTCCTACCCCAGCCATTCTGTGATTCCAGACTGACTGAAGAACATGTGATGGCATGTCTGTATATATACATGTGTGTATAGAGATATATTTATATGCACATACACATATAAAAATTACATTTTATTTGGGAAAATGAGCAAGATGATAATTGTAATAACCAGCAAGATGCAGGCTTGAGCACCCTGAGGATTTTGAACATCAGTGTCATCGTGAGATAATCGTTTGCTTAATGTGTCTCTATGAGCTGTTCATTCTGCCAGACTGTAGAAGGCTTTCATAAATCTGTATTTCTGACAGTGCTTACTGCTTGCCATTGGTGTGCTCAGGGTAATGTTTAACCACATTTTGTTTTACTTCGTGCTAGCCAAAGCAGTGAGTGAACACTGACACAAGACTCAAAGCAAATCCCACCTAGTGACACCATGTGGAAGGAAGAGGAGACTCTTTGCCAGCTTTCTGTGAAGATGCCCGTTGGCTGATGAGATGTTCTCCAGGAAATACATTCAGAGAATTACAGGGGGATTTTCTATGAAAACGAAGAGGCTTGTGGAAAACATTTTATTTTGACTTCAATTTAGTTCAGACTTTTTATATGAATAAATGGCACTTTTAATAAACTGTAAAATACTGACAATGTATTTTTAGGACAACATAATTTAGAATCTTTTTTAAATCAAGGGCTGAATTAATTTTAAGAGAAGCTGCTTGCCTAGATGGTAAAAGATGCTGTTACTTCCCCCTTGGGCTCAGATGCACAGTGTAAAGTTTCATGAAAAAAATGTAAATCTGAACAAACCTAGAAGCACATTCGTACGGTATGGGTAGAGCTAAGATTTCCTGTAAGGGTGTTTTGGATTTAGGATATTTGTAGAGTTAATCACCTACCCTTTTGCCCATTAAATAATACATTGCAAGGAACTTTTAGCTAGAGTTTCTAAATATCATTAACTGATCCACAGCTGAGATTTTCCACAAAAGCCATAAGGAAAGCCTGGTTTAAGTCTTGTTTCCTTTTCTGATCCCGTGTGATTGACTCACTGGTGTCAACGCGCAGCATGCTGTGTCTTGACGGTAGTGCTGTCCCCTCAGTAACAAACAGCTAACAAATGATGGGTTTTTTGAAAGGTGAGATATGAAAGAGGATGTCTTTTAATGAAAGTATGTGAACTAAGCAATAAAAATATGTAACAGGATGTGTCATCTTACTAGCACATACTTATTTTTCTTTTGATGTTTCTTTTTCAATGAACATGACAATATGATGTATTGCTAGTATTTATCCTGGACACAGCAAAACTAATGTAGTACAGCACCTACTAATTTTGTATGTGTGTTCATCTGGTGCTTAACTTTGCCAAACCTTGAAAGTCAGTGTTTTACTTGTGGATAGGGTAAAGGGTGAGGTATTACATAAGGAGAAAGTAAGACTAAATTAATTGTTGCAACTACTTTACTTGAAAAAAACAAACAAAACTGTGTCTGTGTTGAATGCAAATCATGCAAAAACTCCCCATGAGGTAATTATTAGTTGAGTTCAGCTCTGAATGAGAAATGACTGAGAAATACTTCCACAGTATTTTGTGAAACCACTAACTCGTTCACTTGCTGTATTCAAGTAATAGCTACAAAACCTTTGAAATTGACCTTCCAGTTTCAGACTTTGAGACGAATCACATTCTATTAACACTATACTCAGAAATATTCCTAAAAGTATATATTTAGCTAATGCAATCTATTTTACCTCAGTACTGCCAGTATCAACTTCAAAAACCTTTTGCCAAAATAATGATTTATTTTTGCCTTTATAAAAAGTTTTAAAAGCATAAATGAATATTTTGCAAGAAAACATTAATTTAAATAAAATGTAACAGTTTGAAAAATGGTATATGTACAGATTAAAATATTAACCTAACTGCCTGCTACTGCCTCTGTCTCGTTTGTCTTCTCAGCATCCCTGTGGTTGAAGATCCAGAGTTGCTTGTACTGTTACCACATTTTGCTTTCACTTGAATCAAATCCCCTTGAAGTTCCCCAGCTTTGCACTCATTTCACTGGGATTTAGATATCAAACCTTTGTGTTTATTTTGGGGTTTGTTGTTTTGTTTTAGAAAGGTTTCTTGGCACTTGATGAGCTCTGTCTTCGTTTTTGAATAGAATGATTTTACAGGGTTGTCCTCTAAACACAATGACTACAATACTGTCCCGTCTCTTAGAATGTGTGCTGGAGAAATTCCTTAGCCCATTAGTTTCTGGTGAAATAAAGTATTGAAAGTAACTTCAGTCTAAATGCAAACGAAATTCCTGGAGGCATCACATGTTGATATGTGCATGGGATGTGAATGGGGTCCTTACCACCGAGAGAGCTGGTGGGCAACTGGCCCAGCAGATTTCTGTAGCGGCTAAGTGGCAGTGACTTACACTGAAGCAGTTCCCTCAAATGACACATTTGATGGGGACCAGTTTAATTCTTCTGAAACTTAATCTCTAGAACAAAATGTGAAGAAGCAATTAGAAGTATTTCTGTGGCTTGATGTTGACTCTGCAAACTTGAGAGCGAATATTTGAGGCTCTGAGTACTTGACCTTTAGATGTGTGCAGCACAAACTCAGAGCTGAGCTGCTTGTGACATGCTTGTCCTGATTCTCAGGCACACAAAGGAGCCTTTGAACAAATGGTTTGTGGTTCAGTGAAACTGCATTCTCTCTCCAAAAGCTTTGTTATGCAGGAGGGTCAGAGCTTTTGGCAGTGACTGGGGTGAGGAGTGCAGCCTGTGGCATCCTGGACTGCAGCAGCCAGTTGCTGCTGGAGCAGTGGAGGAAAGGGGTGCCGCACTTGTGCTGTGCAGCTTGTGGGGGCTGTTAATTTTCTTTCCTATGATCACAAACACAAAATCTGCTCATTCAAACTTGAATGAAAGAGAAGGATTTTGCCCTAAATGTTTCTAACAAAACTGGTCTTTCTAAAGATCTTGGTCTGTGTCTGTAGTTAATCCCATATTTGGGGTTCCTTCAGAACTTTTTATTGAATATGTGAAACACTGTTCTCCAGGAACCACCTTTTCTTGTAGGGATGGGGGTAGGTTTTTCTTAATCATTTGGGCTAATTTTCATGTGCATGTAGTGTTCATTTTGGATCAATTCCCTTGTTCAGTTCAGTTCCATTTAATCAAAATGCTCTTTTTTTCAGGCATTACACACAACTCTAATATTAAGAATAGAAAAAAATGCTGTCTACTTGCAGATCAGTATCATTTTGGTCACAAAGTGGTTTGTTTGTGGTTTTTTTTTTCCTCTGGTTATTAAGCAGCATGTTTAGGACTAAGGATAATTAAAGAAACAGAAACTCATTGGAAAGCAGTATCAGTTCTGAAGGCATCGTTTTCCACTTAGTGTTCTGTAATGTTATACCAAGCAAAAATGATGCAGGCTGATTTCTCTTTCCATATACATCTGTTTTCAGTTTCTTCAACTAAAGTTATTAAACTTCTGTTGTGCAGCTGAATTTATAAAACTGCAGCCTGACACTGGTGAGTAGCACCCTGTACCTTTGTCAGCTTGCACACACCCCTCACCTGTTACTGTGAGTTCGTGCATATCACTGAGCTGGGAAGCCCTGTTGAGCTCTAGCACTGCCACCTGTCTTTCTACATCTCATTAAAGCTGTTTCTTTTGAAGGACTGGACAGCAGCAGTGGTTAGAGGCATCCAGACTGCTTTGGAACAGTTGGATAAAAAACGTAGACAGAAAGGCTTTTCAGGAGACAGCTGCATTAAAAGGTTTGTCCTGGGTTAACACAGCCTTCTCTCACAAGCCCCCTTTCCTCCCCACCACTGATGTGGTGGTGGGGAAAAGCCTGGAGGCAGCGTTGTTAGTTGAGATAAGAACAATTTACTCCTCTATTGCAGGGATATCAGGTTACTGCGTACACAGCAGACAGACAGAACTTGAACCGCATCACGAACCAAGGAAACCAACACCAGAACAGAAAAGGCTGCACCCCTCCCCAGAAGTCAGGCAAGAAACCACAAAAACCCAGAATAGGAAACCCCACAAGCTATGGAATATATTTCATGTCCCATAAGCCCTATCCAACCCCTTCCTGTTATGCAGTGAGTGTATCAGCATGGTGTAGAATATATGATCTAGCTGTTGCTGTGCCACTGTGTGGCACTGTTGGGGGGAGGTACCCCCATTCCTCAATCCTAGTAGGGCCAGTCAGCTTAAAACAATACAAGGTTCTGTTTTAGAAAGTGTGGAGCTAAAAGCTACTGAAAGATGCAACTAAACGTGTGCTGCTGCTTCCCCAAAATGGTGAAAGGACCAGCAAAGTGCTCTCAGGTACTCAATAGCCTTTGGAGGGAGAAGTTGGAGGTTTGAGAAGGGAGAGCACTCCCAGCATGTTGTGGTGTTGCTTCCACCTCTGTTTTCCACCTGCACCATTTACTCTTCTTTCCTGACCTTCAAATATATGTGTATGTATTTTACATTGGTGTCTGTTCCCCTCTGTAAATCTGCATATTTCCTGTGTGCTTTAGCAATTAACTTCAGGATGTTGTGTGAAGGAAAGACCAGGTTTACTTAGTATCACAACTCAGAAGATATGGAAGGCTCGATCTGATATTACCCTCTGATGTCTGTCTGTCTGCAGGTATTTTAAAGCGTTTGCCTGTGCAGCATGTGTCTGTGTATTACGTAGCTATGAAAAGAACAAAGCCAGGCACAAGAAAAACATGAAAACTTGCTATATTTTCCACATCTCAGAAACATCCCCATTGGTTCTATGGCTGTATTCAAAAGGCTAAGACTTTTATTGCTCTACTAGCAAAAGCAACCTTTCTTCATAGGGGAGCAGTACAAAGAAAGAGCACAAAACTACCCACATCACAGTGCCTGAAATTCTGTTTGAACAACGGTATTGATTGGGTCTGACCCCTTTACATTTTTTTTTCCCATTATTTGAAAAGGTGCATCTAAGTGTAGCTGAATTGAACCAACCAAGATGAACTTTCCATGAAAACTTCTTGAGATATTTCTTTAGTTCAAAGCTTTGGAATTTTAAAGAGCATTTTTAATACAACTCTGTTGAGGTATTCTGTGCAACAGCCGTACTTTGAATGTTAAACTACAGGTAAACCTAAGAAGAAGGTAGAATTGTAAACCCTATCATGAAATTACTGGGAGATGGCAGAATAACCTTTAGTGCTAATTAGGAAAGCAGATAAAACCAGGAAGCGTTGCATATGTATGCATTTGTGCAATGTTTGCCTGTTGTTTACTTTCCAGTGCTCCCAGCTGCCTTACAGAGAGTGCAGAACAGCCTCCAAAGACAATGCTAACAGGAGTGGACAGCATTTTTGGGGCAGTTATTGATGAACTAGTGTTCTAAGTGATAGTGGTATAAGATGTAAGCTTAGGGGATAATGTTGTTTTCTTTTTGCCCGCTAGAAGCAGCCTTTTACCAGGAGCTACAGTGTAAGGAAGGACTAAAGATTGAGAAAACCAAGGAGCAGTGAGTTTGTAGAAAAGAATTGTCAGAGATGTCTGCAGACAAAACTTAAGTAAAGGGCAGAAGGTGAGAGTGAAGAACATCTTAGTGGTTTGAAAAGATTGAAGGAGCTGGAATATGTGGACTCAGACAACAGCAAAATGCTTTCACAACGGGGAAATAAGAAGTAACAGCCGGCATGTGAGAATGTAAATCCAGTATCCTCATACAAAAAATACCTTGTGAACAGGAAAAATTAGAGTAGAGTGTCAGTGATGGCAGGGGATGGAGGGAATCACTGATGACTTTGGCCAGGACCGTTGTCTTTTCTATTGCCAGCTGCTGTGCTCTGTTAAGCCAGACTGCAGTTGCAAATGGCTGGTGTGTGTGAAACTCTCCCTATAGGAACAGCTGGTCCAGGAGCCAGGGGTGCAGAAGGCTGGGCCTCCCCACACAGAGCCTGGCCTGAGTGCGTGCTTCTCTCAGTCATGGCCCAGTGCAAGATTCAGATGTTGTGTGGCCTGCAGCAGTCTCTGGCCTCAGTTCTGTCATATCATCAGGAGGTTTGGGCTGGCTTGATTTTACCTCTGAAGCCACAACTGAGAAAAGTCTTAACCTTCTCTGGTTCTTCTCTGGAGACACAGGAGGGTTTTGGTGGGTTTTTAAAACCCTAACTGATGCCTTAGGGAAGGTGTAACCCTAATGAAGTAAAGTAACTGGTAATGTGTAGTTGCAATAAGTTGTACCACTCTGGAGGGAAAAACTGGCTTAGGAGAAGTCACTGTTAATTCTATTTGTCTCTTGTCTATATTGTTGGCTTTTCTGACTGCATGGTTCTTGCTAAACAGTTCTTTTGTGTCTCTGCTCTACTGCCTCTTTGTTGTGCCTTTGAACATCTCCCAGTATGGAACAGGATTTTGCCTTCTGCCTAACACAGCTGCAGTGTGCTAGTGCGTGTGTCTTGGGGGCAACTTTTGTATGCCGGAGTTGTCTTCACTGAACCCAGTTTAAAAGTGACTTGGCAAATTATTTTTATATGCCAATTCTTTTCAGGGTGTGGGTAGTGCCTCCATCAGTTGCCTATTGAGTAAAATTGATCTCTATTTTGTGTGTCTCTAGTGTTTTTCTTATGTTAATAAGTCATTTTGACACCAAAAGAAAATAAAGGTTTTGGAGAGAGACATTCAGTTAGTACATCCTTACAAACAGATCATAATTACTAGATTTCAGTGGCTGTAATGGGGAGGAGATTTGCCCCTAGTCAGTTCAGGATCATAAGCTTCACCCATATTTGTTGTAAAGCCATAGCAATAAATATGAGGGTGACCAGGAGACAGTTTGAATTATCAATCAATTAATAAGTGTGATGAGAACACTTAGTTATGGTAATGGTTTGAGAGAATGTCCCTGCAGGTCAAAGTGATCAGCTGTGCAAAAGTTCAAAGCCAGGAAGTTTTTTTTCATATTAGCTGCCATATTCCTTGACTGCTGATACAAAACCCCTCTTCTGACATACGTTACTTCTCAGTCTTTTCTTTTTGTTGTTGTTGTTGGGTTTTTTTCAACTAGAGCTTCCTGAGCTATGGACAACATAAATGGTACTGGATTTGGGTAGATAATAGCACAGACTGTGAAAAATAAAATCACTGAGTGTTTTGTTTGTTTAATGCTGTGCAAATGCAAAGGAAACTTTTCTCCACCTGTGGTGATGCTGTATGGCTGGGTACTACTCAGATATTTTTCTCAAGAGAAGCACAGTTGAGGTGGCAGTGTTAAAAACAAAGCCAACTTCTGCTCTGTCCCTTCAGAGGGTAGCTTGACACATGTTCCTTCTCTTAATCCCCTGACAGCTTCCAACAGACCGATGCAAATGACCGTGCCAGGCTTTGATTATGAGATATTGCACTGCCACTTCTTCTCTTTTGTCTCCTGCAGTTTACAGAGGCAGCTTCAGTGCATAATTCAATTCCCCTGTACTGGGGACTGTAGCAAATCCACAGAGATTTCTACCAACCATCTTCTCTGGCACCAGAACAACATGTATGTCGTCTTTGATGTGAATTCCCCAACCAGAGCCTTAGAAGGACCTATAGCTTTGAAGCTGGCCTATAAATTGTGCTTTCAGGAATCAAGTTGTCAGCCTCCTCTTCAGGAAAAAAAGGGAGAGTAAACTGCAAAGCAGTTGCATAAGGCTACAGGGCAACTTACAGATGTGGTTTGAAGAATTCCTGTATGATGTCAAGAATCCCTTTTTACCTGGCCTAGAAGCATGCCCTTGTCACTGCAGGGCCTTGTGGGCAGTGGGCTGTGATGAGGGGTTCCCTATTCCAGGGCAAACAGAAGGGGAACAGGCACAGATGTACTTAGACCTATTGAAATGGTTTCAGTCTTCCAAAGCCAAATGCTGATAATGCACCTGCACTGCCCTTGCTGTAGGTAAATTTTCAGTGTGGTTTAGAAACAGATGAAAACTTTTACCAGATGCAATGGTTGTTCTTTGATAGATCTGGTGAGACACTGGAACAGGTTGCCCAGGGAGGTGGTAGAAGCCACATCCCTGGGAATTTTTAAGGCAAGGATGGATGTGGCTCTGGGCAACCTGATCTGTTGTGAGACGTCCCTGCCCATGGCAAGGGGCTTGGAGCTGGATGATACTTGAGGTCCCCTCCAACCCCAACAATTCTATGATTCTAAAATAATTTTGCAGTTTAGGCTGTATGTTAGGAAGAAATTCTTTACAGAAAGAGTGATTGCCCATTGGAATGGGCTGCCCAGGGAGGTGGTAGAGTCACCATCACTGCCGGTGTTTAAAATAAGACTGGATGAGGCACTTAGTGCCATGGTTAGTTGATTAGATGGTGTTGGGTGATAGGTTGGACTTGATAATCTTGAAGGTCTTTTCCAACCTGGTTGATTCTGTGATCTGTTTTCTGAAACACATAGGAGTATGGACAGACTACTGACTTTCTATTAAACTGGTCTTTGAGGGATTTCAGTGGCCAAATCTTCCTTGAAAACAAATGCAATTGCCCTCTTTATGATCCAGCACGTGGCTGTGTTCTGCTGCCACCTCTGGGAGCTCCAACTTGAAAAAGCAAAAAACTGACTGGAACCAACCAAGACACCAACCTTGATCTTTGCTGTGCTGTCTCTGATGAGAAATGAAACCATTCTGCTACTATTCAGTCCATGGCTAAAAACTGACAGGCTGCTAAAACTGACTTGTGAATGAAATAGGTACAGCACAACCTACTCAAGACTGAATCAGCCTTGATGGCCATGTCCAGAGATCCATATGGATGCTGAGCTGCTGTGGAAGGATATCAGCACCAGGACAGAGAAGGCAGAGGAGGTCAGTGCATGTAGAGTATTTTGCAGCCCGCATCTCAATTTTGTAATTCCACTCAAGGAAATAAACAGCCAACAGCCACATCTAGAATTTAACAGTGAAATGATGGTTTAAGTGTGGCTTGAATTTCTAAATAAGAAAAATCTGTTACCAGTCTGCTAGGAAAGTTAATCAGTTGACCTTTTTGGGAGGGTCTCCCTGCTTTCCTAGACAGAACAGCTTTTGGAAGTCATGGTGAGGCTTTCCTTTCTTCACATTAATTTTGTGTCTAGTTTAGAAGCTTGCAGTACTGGGAAAACAGAAAACTCCACACATCACTGACCATTGGTGGCTGCTGTAACGTCATTCTTAAATGATTTTGACACTTTTGAAAAGTTTTGTGTTGGGATGCAAATGGAGTAAAACAGATAAAATAGACTCAGCTTTTATTTACAATCAGATTACTTTTATTTTTTTCCATAATGTAACTTAGTCCAAGTCCTCCCCTGGTAACTGATGCTGCAATATTTATGTTCAATAAACCTATACAATGATAGTACATACAGCTGCTCTCATGAAACCAACTGGCTTGTAACTGTTGCCTGCACATTGTAAATTGCATACAGGAATGGAATACTCTCCACAAGCATCTGGAGTGTTTCTTGAAGCACTGTTGTGGCAGAATGAGGCTGTACTAGAGGTACAGATCAAATGTTCTGCTCTCCCAGCAAGGAGAGGCAGTTCATCTCTGATGTACTAAGAGGAGACAAAGTCTAAAATGTTCTGATAGTTTATTAATTAGTTGAATGCAATAAACTCTTGAGTTTGTAGAGGAATGGCTTTCCTTTGTTCTTGCTGGAAGGAGTTGCTTGAAATTCTGACTCTTGGAGCATATCAGCTTGAGAGGTACAGCCTTTTTGTAATCATTGACTTAGACCTCTACGTGATGTGTGTATGGGGAGAAGAGGCAGAAGGGCTCTATACAATAACTCTGTAGTCTACACTTTAAAAAAGCTAAAAAGCTGGGTTTTTATATCCTTTTCATTATCAAAGTATATTTTCTCTTTCAAAGTAAACTAGTTTCTTCAGGAGTTGTTGGTTTTAGTTACAGCTCAGTGCTCTAAGCAGGAGCCAGTAATTCAAAAATCACTCTCTTCTGGTGCAAGGTTTAAAGAACTACAGCTCACCCCCTTCACTCTGAAGCCACAGCAGCAACTGCAGCCTTCCAGTGTCTGAGCGTGTTGCTGAAATACCTCCTGTCCAGCTGCTGTAGGACCTCGGATACAGTCGCCACAGTGAGCAAGTTCTGCTCTTAGCCCTGTCAACACTAGCATTTATAGACAAAATCATTGTTTAAAGCTCTAGCACATCACAGAATAGTGCTGATATTGGTATTTTACAACTAATGCAACATCCAGTAAGTCACATGTATCTTAAAAGCTAAAAACTCAAGACTGGGGTATGATATAAAGAAACCACTAACATGAAGTCTCCTTATCTGGAATGGAGTAAGGGGTAGGATAGATTAGGTAACATTGTAAAGCTTGGGCAAGAACAAAAAGAATTTATTTCTCCATCCAGTGTTTTATACACTTTACAAAAACAGCAATACCACTCTGCCCATAAAAATGTTATCCATGGCAACAGAAAGCAAAGACTACTTTTTGTCATCTAATGGGGTCTTATTTTAAAATCATGATACAAAGATTTGTGCTGTAGCAGTCCTCCACTTTGCACTGTAACAATAAGGCTTACTGTACTTTAAATACAAAGCTGTTACATCTGCAGTTATGAACCACTGGCTTTAACAAACATCATTTTATAGTTGCTTTTAGCTTCTTTTTTGTTTTCTGGAACCTCAGCTTCATCATGCTTTTCAGCAGTTTGCAGCTCCTCTGCAGACTCTTCTTGCTCTGACTCAGAGCCACTTTCAGAGTCTTCTGAACTCTCTTCAGAGGAGTGTCCAGTAGCCTCATCTTGTTCTTCACTTTCCTGAAACTAGAAGGTCAGATGATGAGAGAGATAAATCATTATTTCCTGGCAACACCACGCAGCTTTTAGAACTTCCTACTGAGAATGTTTCGCTTAATGGCTCCTTTCATTTAGTACTGAAATGGGCTGCTGCTAAACACAGGTCTTTAACAGACAGATAAGTAGACAGAAAGCAACTCTGATGAAGTAGTTAACCTCACCAACCATGATATCCATCATTTCATCTGCTACATTCTCATTTAGTAACAAAAGTCACCATGAAGGGAGTTTCAAAATGTTCAGATCACATCAGTTTACTTTGGTGCGCACAGTAATTCTCGAGTATCTGGCATGGAGTGAAACATAATGAAACTAACAGCCAGACCATCAAGAGTCCACAACTGATCTTTGGACATAAATTGAGCACACCACTGTATAATCCAATGATCCTAAAGAACAAAGCCATGGCTGTAATATTAACAATTACCAGCACTGTGTAGGTGGTTTTACTCACTCTGGAAACATCAGCTAGTTTTGTGCAGTAAGTAGTGCTAAAAAGTTGGGGAAAATGATTGCACCTTTCATTTGGAAGCTGAAGACATCTTTCTAATAATCTAATTCTCTTGGTTTCTGTTGCACTTCTTTTCCTGCTCACTCCCATGGAAAGCATCAATGCAGATGGTGATCCTGCCTCCTTATGTATTCCTTGGCAACACCCCAATTCAATATATTTGTCACTTTCTGTCTTAATCAGTCCTGCCTACTATGGAATATTAAGCATGTCATATCTCTTTTCAGAACAAGAATTAGCATCAACCACATCCAGGCATCTACATGGCCACTACAGCATACACATACAAGGGTTAAGTGCCTGCACTAAGTCTGTCCTCTAAGTCAACTTGCAGAAGTTTGCCATTAGTTGTGGTGACTGGAATTTTAAACCATGGATCATCTTAGTGAAATGAAAGCTAAACCATTACGAAAATAAGCAGTTACTACCTCACTGAAACCAAGTCCACAATGGCGCCGGTTTCGTCCAGACATGGTGCTGTCCATGCTTTGTTGGTACTGAGACTCCAGTTCTTCATTCATTTTCTTGTCTTCTTCCCCTGCATTGTCCAGTGTACTTTGGTTATGGTTCATTCAAATTAACAAAGACATCAAATTATATGAAGCCACATTTTAAAAGCTGATTGATATAGAAGGCAAAAAGCTGCAATTTAGCCATCTTGAACTACTGGATTGAGTATTACTGCACACAAGGCATCAGTTTGATAAGCAATCCTATTAAGTGTGCGAGCAAAATTGCTTTGAAACACAGATGGGCTAGTAAGTTTCTAAGGCCTAATGCATTCAGAGTTGCATGGTGTATGTTCTACTGAATAAGGTAAATGTACTATGTATCACTTCCTGCAAATACTGCAACGTGTCACAGCAAGGAGAAAGTTTCTGACCTTCACTGCATACTGTGTGATTTTGATGATTAAATCACAATATGCAGCAGCAGAAGTCAGGACAACACTGCCACTTGTGTTTATAGAGCTGCATCTCAAACTGTTTCATGCACCCTGAATTACCAGAATCAGTTATTACGGTTCTACGTTTTCCCATCTTTAGGAAGTAGCAGGAAAACTAATTCTTGTGAGCTACTTCTACATGCCATTTACTTAAACATTTATGTAAATAAGCGATTTTTACTGGGAAAATGTTCTAAAGTAGTTATTGCAGTCCTCTCTTCTTGTAAAAGGTAGGAATCTTCAATTGTCCTGAATGGGCCTACAACAGTCTAGTTTTTAATTTGTATCTCTGTAAAATTGAAAGCTTATATAGCAAACTAATGTTTCCTCACCTGAAAGTTAGAGCTGCATGTTGTTATAAATGGACAATAACTGTATGTTAGATGAGGAAGTGAAGTGTTAAGAAAATAGCTATTCTGCTGTTTTTTTCTGTTGGGGGAAGATACCTAAACTCTTTGCTAATGATAGAGCGTTACTGATTCATTCTGACTCCTCAAGGGAAGCATCGGCTCCTTTCCAGGAAGTTCAGGTGATTCTCAGTCACTGTGCCAACAGTAGAACCTGGAACCAATCCTCAGCCTTCTGTTGATGGTTCTGATCCATAGATCATTTTTTGTCAACTGAAAAACTACTAGTGAAGCATATTGAGGAAAGAAGTTTTCTGTAACACTGGCAGCTGCTATTCTATACAGCTTTATCAAAGCTTCTCTTACACAGCCAAGCCCAGCTTGGTTATGATGTACTTTGACTTACTACATAAGCAAGCATGATAAAATATTACCACAGTCTTATGTTATATGACATCAAATTATTGCTGATTGCCAAGATGACCCTGCAGATCTTTTCTGCTTCTACCTTGTTGCTGTAAGGCAGATATCTTTCTGTTCAACAGGTCTTTAGGCAGCATGGGAGAAATCAACCCTGTTCTTTTCAGTGCACAACAATTTAGAGGTTTGGGCATCTATGCCTGGCACCACAGAGGAAGTACAACACTGTAGGTACCAATAGCAATAAAACCATACTTCTTGTTCCAGTAGCAAACTAATACAGGGCCTACTGGCCCTGATTTCCAGGGCATCTGCACACAAGTTTAACTGACTATCAGGTACTTTGATGAACCTGGAATTCAGGAGACGAGCGAGCACAGTCATACTATCAGTTATCTTAACAAGGGAAATTAGGAACTTCTACAACTCCACAGCCTGATCTATCTTCAACTTCAGCCATAAAATCTGAAATCCCTCTCTGCAATATCCATGAACCTCAAAGTTCATGGGATGGTCCTGAATAAGCATTCCATTTCCAACTTGGAATCAGCTGTTGGATAAACTGACCTGTCCTGAAGTGAGAGGTTGATCTGTGGTCTCCGATAACAAGGCGGCCAGTATGTTCTTTCTAAAAGAAAAGGCAGTTTGTTTTGGAGCTTTAGGGTGCACTGACAGCTCTGCCGACATTCTGGAAATCTTACATGGAAAAGGTTTGCTGCCAAACCTTCACAACCAGTTGTAGGATTTTAAGTTTACTAACAACTGCTGCCTCTGATGTACTACTTTCATCTCAAGTTTTGTTGACTTTTCTGAAAAAGAACCCCCAACCACTACATAGCCTTCACTTTTCCCACACCCCAAAGCTGTTTCTGTTTCTTTCTGTTTCTTGCTACTGGTATGAAAACTACTCCACAATGCTGGACAAGTGTGAATTCAGGCTCTAACAATCTACCCTTTGTGTCTCTGTGTCCGGCACTATGCAATAGTTCAGTCTGTGAATCTTACAATGGTTCCACTTTTAGACTGGTCACAGCATCAGGTAAGACCTTCACAGAGCTGCTAAGTTACTGGCTTTGCAGTTGCTCATTAGCACATGCATCCCCATAGACAAGAATTGACATTACATAGCAAGCAGCATTAAGTATCCAAGTAGAAGTTATGATTAGTGGGATGTTGTAAGAGCATATTATATTCCAATCCACTAGGAAGTATTAAAATCTTTAATAATGTAAAATGTTCTAGCTTACAAAAATACTGTATTCAAGCAAAATAAACCAATGCATGTAAAATTATTGGTCTTGAAGGTAAGTAGAATTGCAATACTGAAACACCATTTTGTACATGGGAAACCCACAACTCTATGTTACTAGTTTTGCAGCATCCAAAACCAAAATCCAACCAACAGTAGAAATAAAGTATTTTTTCCTCAATATTTCCTGGATTAGTTAGATTTACTATTTTGGTGGTTTAGTCTATCTGCTACTTTTTTTTTTGTTTTTCCCCCTCTAGAAGATAATTTCACAGACCTCGTGCACAGGCTTGTTAGTTTCTATCACAGTATCACAGCCTCCCTCAAAAAGGTCTGCAAAGTAGCTGGTCTAAACGTATAAGGGGGGGGGGGGGGGAAGGATGCTGCAGAGCCGAGACCTGTCAACTTCGGGCCCTGTTTCGCGTTTTACCGCTGTAGACAGGGCAGTTGTGAAACACAGATCCTCCTCAGAAGAATGCCAAAGCAAAACGGCTTCGGCGAGGTTTGTTCTCGCCATTCGCAGCACTGCGGCCTGCGGCGGCCTCCTTCCGGGGCGCTTTGGTTGCACGGCAAACAGAAAACCCCACGCAGCCGCTGGGGCGGTGTTCCTCCTCCTCGGGTCCCTGTGTGCCCGTGGGACTGAGGGGAGGGGGCGGCCTTACCTTCCCAGCGCCCATCAGCCGCAGGAACTTCTGCTTACGCTCCTCGTTGCCGAGGTCCGCCGCCTCCCAGCTGCTGGAGCCCTGCGGGAGCACACGCTAACTCCGCCCGTCCTCCCCCTCCGCCGAGGCGGGCCCGCCGATCCCCGAGGGGCCCCTCACCCTCCCCCCGCCACAGCCTCCCCCGTGACGCCTCCGCCGGCCGCTGCCCCCCGGACAGGGCCTAGCGACAGGATGGGGGCGGCCAGGATTAGCACGCCCGGGAAGGCCGCGGCCTTCCCTGCGTCCCGCCACGGCACTCGGGCGCCGCACCGGGGCCCCGCCGTAGCCTCTTCGTCCTCCCTCTCCCCACCTCCCGTTGCCCCAAGCCCCGCGCCCATTTACATCGGGGGAGGCCGCTCGCTTGTGGCCGTGGTGGCCCTGGGACTCCCTGGCCGAGCTCATCGCTGCGGCTGGGTGACCGGGCCCCTCTGCCGCCTTCCTGTCGGAGCCGCTCCCTCGGCCAGCGGCAGGTCACGGCTGAGGCCGACCGCGGGGTGCATCGGGACTGGTAGTTCTCTACCGGCACGCGACAACGCGGCGCGGGCAGGCTGGGACTACCCGTCCCACAGGGCTCCGCGGCGGCGGCTGAGGGGCCCCGTCTGGTGATTGGCAGGGCCCGGGCCATCCCCGGGCTCCACCTCCTGAGGGAGGCGTGGGCGGAGCAGTGGCACATGGGCGGGGCGGTGGTGTGTTGAGCGTGGTGGAGGTGGCGGGTTGGCGCTGCGAATGTTCGTTGAGTCGGTGGCTGTGGAGGCATCATAGTTGCACGTCTTGGTGTGGCGTCACGCGCGGCGCAGCTGCCGGGCAGGCATGGAGTGGCCCTGGGGAAATGAGGGAGAGTAAGGAGCTTCCAGCCCCAGAGCTGCTCTGCCTTCGTGTGAGCACAGCTGGGCAGTGGCTGGCTCAGAGCCTGAGGTTATCCCGCCCTCTGAGAAACGGCGAGCCCTAGCCGCAGTCGAGTGTGCGAGCTGCTCGCGGCGCTTCGGGCTGGGTTCCGTTCTGGTGGCGGCGGTAGTGCCCCCGCTGCTCGCGCCCCGGGTAACGGCGGTTAGTTGCGAGATCAGCGCGAGGCTCCCGCCGGTTTGCCTCATGCTGCGTGGCTGGGGAGTCGCGAGCGAGATGAGGCGTCCCTCCCGCTGCCCTGGGCCCACCTTGGTGACTGGGTGTCCCAGCAGCTTCAGCCTGAGCCAAGATCCCGCTCACCACCGCACTCGAGTAACGCGGGTCTCCCCTTCCGCCAACCGGTACCACCACTTCGTGTGGAGACGGCTGTTTGTGACCTGTGGGGAATCCCATTTGGAGCTCCAAATGTTTCCAGTTAACTTTTCAGGTACTCTGGCTCTTCGCCATCACCGTGGTTCCCGCGGCCCCCTCGCCTCCACGTGTATGCCGTGTACAAAGCACTTACTACCTCGCCATTAGTACCTCACACGTCTGCTTCAGAACTAGCTTAGTTTGTTGCCATTTAGATGGAGATTTTGCTTACTGATGTTGGTTAGGAAGATGCAGTCGTATCTCTAGGTCTTCTTGTTTAATCCCCCGATTATGGAACATCTTTGTGCCTGTGATAAAGCTGTAGCAGACCAGCTAACGCCAGGAGGTTAAGGTGTGCTTTCCTGTCCCGGGTTAACACATCCCGCTCTTGCAAGCCCTTCTCCCCACCATACAGACAGGAGGGAAAGTAACACAAAACAAAACCAACCAACCAAAACCTCTGGTTTGTGATAAGGTTTTACTGGAAATGAGATCATCCAATACACAATTACCTTAGCCTAGTTGCACAAAAGTGCAGCAAAAAGCACAAGCGGCCACACACTCCAGCGACATTCCGCCACCTCCCAACCCACAGCCCGCCCGGCAGGAAGGACCAACACCCCACACCCTGAAAATCGGCAGCAGCAACCAGGGCAGGAAGCCTCTTACGAACTTCAAGCCCCATGATACTTTGCTCCAACCCGTGCTTTGATTTTGAAGCTGGCGTGAGGGCAGCAATGTATTGCCTATCAGCAGCAGATTTAACTCAGCCCCTGACGGGCTTGAATTTGAAATTTGTTATAACTTGCAGTGGTCTGTGCTGTATTTCTTTGCATCTACTTATCTTACTGGTTTGTTTGTCTTACTTTCTTCTAATGCCAAGTTTTTATTCTCGATTTTGTTGCTATAATGTAACCATTTTGGATATGAGCTAGTGAATCTATCCTAACTCTGTGTTCCAATAAGGAAAGTTCTGGATTTTGAAGATTAGAAGGAAGGAAGGATTTGTCCTTCCTGCTAGTGCCATGTGGTGTCTGCAGGAGTACTGCCGAGTACTTAGGGGTGCACACAACATTGAAATCGTAGCACATAGGTCCCATAACACACAGGTCTACACATGGTGTAAAGGTACTCTTGGACAACACATCATAAAGGAAGGGTGTTCCGTTCCTTGCAAGTACCTTTATGTTCTCTTTACACTGAAGCATCTTGGGGTGGGTGATGGTGGTAGATCTGGTTCATTAACTCATTTTTAGCTGAGGTGATCTGACTCCTGGCCAGAGTTGAGTCCAGCTTCCAAACATTTTGGGGAGAATCCTACAGTGACTTCCTTCATTTTTCTGAAGATAATTTTCCTATGCTACCCCTCTAGTGTTTGCAAAGTTCCTATAGGGCTTCTAAAGTTGGGCTTCTGCTATGAACTGCCTTTGAGATAAATCTTTGTGTTTGGGGAGTGAACTGCTCCTAGCTAAGCTTGTCTTTAAGAATTTCCTCTTTATGTATTTTTAAATGTGTCTTTACAACAATTTTTATGCATATGGCACTGACAACCTTGGGTCATTTTGCTACATTCTGACGTTTTTCCTGAGCCTTGTTATTCAGATGTCACCCATCATTCCTTTGTAGGGCTGAAATACAATGAGAGTTGATAAGAAACTATTTGGAAGATGGAGCACAAAAGTTCAGCAGATCTAATAATGTAGAGATGTGCTGGTACAGCCGTTCCATTCCTGGGTAGATAAACAGAGAATTAAAAATATATGTAGAATATAATTATTTTCAGTTACTATTTGTGTAGAACAGCACTAGGATAGTGATGTTTAAATTCTTGTTCACCTGTATTGCACTTCTTGAGTGTGCAAAATCAGCTTAGGCACAGCTGTTAGACCTGCTTCCTGCAGCTACTGTAGTTACTGTCTGACAATGGTAAAGAGCAGAAGGGAGCATTAATATGACAGAATGTTATCTTGGCAACTTTAACCTCATTTTAATGTATTTAAGTATCTACAATATTACATAATGAATCTGATAGTAGATTCATTTAAATGTCAGTATTAAAGCATACTTCTAACAGGAGTAAAAATAAAAAATAAAATGCCACCACTTTATGAATTAAACAACCTCAATTTTTGTTTTGTTTTGGGTGGGTTTTTTTTTTGAGTAGGTATCTAGCAACATTTTCAGTCTGTCAATAGGAATTGTGGTAAACTACTGCCAATGAAATTGTACCTTTTCCATTATTTTTTGAAGTTAACCTTTGATTACAGTTTCTGTACTACTATGCCTCAAAGACCTGCTCCTTAATAAAAACAAGTGTGAGATTTTTAGCTTCATGGCTACCATTCCCTTATGGGACAAATTGAGAGTTGAGAAAAAAAGGGTTTTAAACTCTAAACCAGCTGTTATAACTGGGCCTTAGTTGTGCCTCACTGGTAAATTCCAGTCTTCTTCAGCACAACAGAAATGTACTAATGTTTATATGGCTGACTAGTGGTTTGGTGATTTTGGTTTTGTTTACATTTTGAATAATGATGTGCTGATGATATTTTAGTGAGAGGCTTTTTTCCTTGGGATAAAAATGCTCTGTTTTTGCAGAAAAGAGGTACCTTGGTAAACAAATACATCCATAGCATTAAATGACATCCATCTGCTTAAGGGGTAACCAAAAATGGGGTGATGTGACTGCTAACAAGAATGTAGACTGGTTATGTAAAGGTTTCACTTGTCTTCATGGAGATATTACAGATAATTCTGAGGATGTGTGACTCATGAGCTTTATATAATTCCAGTAACACTAGTAAATTATAAGGAAGGAGTTCTGAAAATCCTGTCATGCTAGGATTCAGTTCTAGATTTGCTCCATTCTTTTGAACAACTGAGAAATGCAATGTTTCACAGGAGAACAAGGCTCATTTGGTTTCTAAGAAGAAACCTGACTTCCCTAATCTGTGACACTCTTTTAGAAAATAAACAAAACAGTAGGTAAGGACCTTGGGCAATATTTGTGTGAGTTTTCCACATTTTGACATAGTCCCTCTGAAGAGACTGTCCTGAAATTAACATTCTGTTTGCAGGAGGTGAGATTTTTTTCATGAAGCAGAAATTGGCTAGGATGCAGAAATCAGACTGTAAATCAGTAAATGACTGTCTGCTAGTATAGCTAAAGAACAACAGAGAGGAACATTGCGGGGTTCATGATGGACATGAACAGAGATAGACAAATGAGGCAAGAGTCAGATGAGGTGAAATGACAAATAGGATAACCAAATTATTCACTATGCTGTACAATTGTACTCTGTCTTAGACTTTTCTATGTATCTCTGCTTCTGTGGTGAGCTCCAGTTTGTGGATGGGAACTGTCTTTGAGGATGGAGGGCAGTGAATTCTAGTTGTATTACAGGAAATGCCAGAAAAACTATCTTAATGAAGATTTTCCACTCCAGTCCAATTCCAAGTTTTTATCCTCAGTAATCTGTGTTATAAAAACTTCCATGCAACGTAGGAAAGCTAAATATGGGAGAGCTGAGCCTTAACTAGGTCTGGCAGAAGCAGTTTCATGGTTGAAGAACCCAATGTAGAATCTTCGAATGTTGGGGGTTTTTTGAGTGCTCTGTAGAGGTGGGGTTGATTAAAGTAGAACTAGGTCTGACAGCCTAAAGAGTTTTTTCACTGTGTGATGTGATGATGTGTTTGCTGTGCAGTGACTGAGTAAGCTGCAGTAATAAAACTATCATAGGTTCACCAAGATCACAGAATCCCAGAATTGCCTAGATTAGAAAAGACCTTTCAGATCACTGAGTCCAGTCATTAGCCTAACACTGACTTTAGTCCTTGACTAAACCATATCCCTAAGCACCACATCCACTGGGACTGGGCCTCCAACACTTCCCTGTGCAGCCTGTTCCAGTGCCTGATAACCCTTTCAGTAATTAAGTTCTTCTCAATATCTAACTTAAGCCTCCCCTGACACAACCTGGGGCCATTTCCTCTTGTTCTATCACTTGTTAGTCGTTGAACAGACTGACCCCCACCTCTCCACAGCTTCCCTTGCAGAGAGCGATAAGGTCTCCTCTGAGCCTCCTTTTCTTCAGAATATTGGACAGCTCTAGTTTGGAAGCCATGGAGTTAATGTTGACTTTTCCCCTGTTATAGTCCTGGCTCCACCAAGGCTAAGTGGCTTTTGGCAAATTATCTCACCTTTCTGCATTATCTGGGAAATTAGGATAATATATCTACATGCTAGCGTTAAGAATTAATTAAGGGTTGCACGGCGTGTGTTCATAGCAATGTCTAAGTGCTAAATATTAGCTATAGTGTAATTGGACTACTGTAATTTATAATATGCTAACTGACACTGGCATATGAAACAGGATCAACCTTCTCTCAAGTGCTGTAGAATTTTTAATTGTTACTAATGAACTTTTGATACTCCAAGTAGCTATTGCTGTGAGGCAGGGAAAGCTGCCAGTATCTGTCTGTGGGGAAGCTTAACAAGGAAACTACTTTTTTATTTTTAGTTTCTTTAAGCTTGAAATAAAAAAGCATGTACACACACACCTACTTGAAGTGCATGGTTTAAATTAAATTTGGGTTAGGCAGAAAGTTTTATTTCTTTTTAAATGGAAATAGGGCATTACCCTAAATTTTCAAACCTGTTTTATCTCTTTCAGCTGAAAATGCTTCCTGTTTTCTGACCAGCTTTGCTTAGCAGTTTTCATTGCAATATATGGAGGTTGCCACAGAGAAGAGCAGAAAATATTCTGTGTATCACTGGATGTGGGGAAAGAATTTTTTTAATTGAAATCTGACTTACACAGCATAATTATTCAGTGTGTTTTAGTGGCCCAAGGTCTGCCAAAAGTTCACTTCCAAGCTCTTGCTAAGTTTTGTTTTAAGGGGTTGAGAAGGAGAGATGAGCTAAGAGCAAACAAAGAAATGTCAACAGAAGCATTGCTGAGAGGGGAGCATCAGTTGAGGGAAGGCAGTCATAGCTGTTAACATTTAAAAAGCCCTTTCAAGGGCTAACAAAATAAAGGATAGAAATGTCCTCATCCTGAAGTGGCTTTTATATTTCTGAACCTGTTATAAAAGCTTTTCTTAGAACACTTCCCTTCTAAAAACAAAATAGTTTCTATCGTAAACAGACAGGCAGCACATCAATACGAAGACTATCTTCACTTACTTTTATTTCTGGGCGAGCAGAACAGGCCATTATTCAACCCCACATTAAAAAAGAATTGTTACCTCAGTTTAATGAATGAAGAAAACAAAGAATGGAGAAATTATGTCCTAGAACCTATCACTGTGCAGGCTTCCAGTACCATTTCATGCATTGGGCTTTGTCCTCGTACAAAGATGTTTTAAATCCCCATTTTTTTACTATCACAAAACATACATTAGGACACCTTCCTCCAGGTACAGTTCTAGCACAGCCAGGACACAGATAGTTTTTATAGCAGTGTAGCCAGTCAAAGCCAACCATATATCTCTTACATGGGGTTGATGGGAACCAGCTACATCAAAATAAGGAAATACAGCTCTTTGCTTCCTCTACGATTTTACATCATATTAGCTGACTGGTCCTCTTCATTTACCACTTGTACATGGTACAGTGCTAGAATATTGTACCTGAGTAAAAATCATTTTTATTGCAATGAAGATACAGCTTTATATGTATCTCACTTGTTTTTCTTTGTTTTGTGCTTGCTAACACATAAAAGCACCAATAAAGACAAGGCATTTCACAGAAAGCATCTGCCAACTTCAGTTATTCTGCTGTGAGTCTGAATGATGAGACAAAATCTTCAATATTATCAAAATCAATCGTGTTTGTTTAGAGTGGAAACTCACTATTTCCTTCCTTTCTTTTAGCGTCTCTTCCATCCATCTGTGGCAAAGCAGAATACTTTAAGGCAAAGGGAATTTAACATTTCCATCTGTTTTTCTCAGGGAATTTAAATTACCAGGTAATTTGAAAATGACATGGACAAACCAAGCCTTAACGTACTTCAGTGACTAACATTTTGCTGGAAAAAGCTGAACAAAATTATCAGTTTTTAAGTCATCTGGTGCTGTGAAAGCCAAAGTCTTAGAAGTCAGTTGGAAGTTGTCTGTATAGGGAATTTGTCTCTTCATATAATTATTCCTGTTCCTACCACCTGTGAATCTTTTATTGTATGGGCGAAGAGAAATTAGAAGGAAATGTAACTGGTATGGGGAAAAAACTTTGCCTCTGTGTAGTTTTCTTCCTAATCCTTTATGGTTGTGGTAGCTGCTCATTCCTAGAGACTTCAGTAGCATTTGTGGAAGGGACAGTGGGAAAGAGTAAGAAATAATAGGAAGTACCTGTCTACTGCTGTTTTTCACTTGATTAAAAATGATTTGAGGAGGGGGAAAAAAAAAGGAAAAAACAAAAAGAATGGGTTAAAATTCAGGTATATCATAGTATCATCATAGTATCATTCAGGGTTGGAAGGGACCACAAGGATCATCTAGTTCCAACCCCCCTGCCATGGGCAGGGACACCCCACACTACATCAGGCTGGCCAGAGCCTCATCCAGCCTGCTCTTAAACACCTCCAGGGATGGGGCCTTGACCACCTCCCTGGCCAACCCATTCCAGGGTTTCGCCACTCTCATGGTGAAGAACCTCCTCCTCACATCTAGCCTGAATCTCCCCACCTTCAGCTTCATTCCATTCCCCCTAGTCATATCTGCATAGCTCCCAAGTCAGAGTCCTTTTTGAAAAGAAATGTTTCTGCTTAACTTTTTATTGTCAGTGGAGCACATGATCTGTTCAATGTCCAGAAAAAATCTTGAAGTCTGGTGGAGATTTTTCTTTTCTGGCAATGTCTTCTCCACGATAAAGCTGCATCACAATGCTGTCTGCTGTTACTGTGTCAGAGAGATTTTTCCTCTTACAGAAAGCTTTTCATTAATTTGTGTTATGACAGTATATGTTCTAAGTATGTGATTGTTCACTACCCCTCTGATTCACAGGAGCCTACAGGAAGACCAATCAATGTAACCACTTAGTATGTGTTCTGATGACTTATGTTACTTACAGTGTAGGCGGCATGTCTCCTTGGCAATGCTGCTTTTTGCTGGTTTTAGGTGCTGGAAGATCTTTACTGTACAGAAGGACATACAGATATGTATTTGCTTTGTTTGTGTGCAGAGCTTGTAGCTTATTAACTCTGCATTAGTCACAGCTATTGGCTTTGAGTGACTGCAATAAACACAACAGGGAAATTCATTATCATCTTTTACCTGTTTAACACCAACACTTTATTGCATCTGATCTTTAGAATTAATGTAGTGATTTTTTCAAACTGTACACTCTATTAATAAATTATATCTGACAACTTTGCCAAGAACCTGCTGTGCACTCTGCCTATACTGAAGCTGACTTTACCATTTTGGTATTCACTGTCTTACGATAAATGACATAGAGTTGTAGGTGCAGTACTGCAGCAGTTCAGGTACATTTTGACTTTAAGCATAGAAATTTGTAACCCAAGCATCAGGATATTTTTAATAAACTTTAAATAAGTTAACTTAGCTATGAAAGATCATGTCCTTTTAATATTGTGATGTTTGTGAGAGATTTGTGACTCTCATGGAATTGTGGTGCCTTGCCTAGAGGCATGACAGTGTCCCTTACATTAGGACAGTGGTTGTGATGTACAAACACAGTGTGCTAGGAAGAAAAATGTGCTGTTCTACTGACTACATGCCACCTTCCTTGTTTTTCTAGGGGCATAACAGGTGCCTTTTTCTATTTTAAGTATTGCTTATTTTTAAGGCATGTGGGGTATGAAGTGGGAAAGCTTAGTATGAGTGGGAAGGCTGAGTATAAATGCTATGTATAAAGCTGTTAATTTATGAGACATAAGTTCTATACAAAAGACTAAAGCCTTTGTTAGAATGAAGAGCTGAGAAAAAACAACGTAAGGCTGTAGGCTGTTCCTAAGTAGTTCAGTGAGTGCCTAGAGTGCAGCATTCACTAATGTTCCTGTATATGGTACTGCTCAAACTGGTGTATATAAATCATATAAAGTGATACCAGGTATATCAGAGAAACACAGGGTTATGTATATTGGAAAGGACCACCAGGGGTCATCTAGTCCTATCTCTTGTTTGATACAGGTCCAATTAGAACAGGTCACACAGGGCCATCACCAGTCACATTGGAATATCTCCGGTGATGCTGCAGCATTTCCTGGCGACCTGGCCCAGTGTTTGGCCACCTTCAAGGTAATTATATAAATATATATTAAAAATTGGAAATTCTCCTATTTCACTTTGTGTCCATTCCTCTCATCATGTCACTGCACATCTCTGTGAGCAGCCTTGTTCCGTCTTTCCCTGCACCATCTTATTAGCCAGTTGCAGGCAGCAGTAAGCTCTCACCTTCACCTGCTGTTCCCTGCTGTTCCTCAGGCTGTGCAAATGCAGTTTGTTCAACTTGCGTATTGTGCTGCAGCCTCTTAGTTTTCTATCTATGCCAGTCTCATTCCACTGTTTCGATATCTGTCTGTACTGGGAAGACCAGAGCTGGAGACATTGCCCCTGATTCAGCCTCATGAGTGCCAGAAAGAGGGAAATTATGAGGCCCTTCACTCTGCCGGCAATGCTTCTGTTAAAACAGCCCAGGATGCTGTTGGCTGCCTTTGCTGCCAGGACACACTGCTGGCTCATGATCAGCTTGTTGTCCACAGGGACCTCCAGGTTTTTTTCTTGCAAATAGGCTTTCTAGCCAGTTGGCCTCAAGCCTGTACTGTTGCATGGGGCAGGACTCTGCACCTTTATGTATTGAATTTTAATTACAGAATTCAATGTATCGAGTTATAATTTTGTGCAAGTAAGGCTTTATAGCTTCAAGGTTGTCATTTGGGAATAGCAGTGGCATGACTTCTGAATAGCCTAAATAATGTAGAATTATGCATTGTGTGACTCTCAGCTTTGGTTAGTCAGTTTAACCAAATCACCTGAAGATGATAATATATCAGGTGCATCCTGGGATAAATAAATTACCAAAATCATAGTAAATTACTAAAGAAGGGAGAGTGAATTATTTCCTGAAAGCAGATCATGATCATCAACGATGCTTCATTTTTGTTTTGTACACTTATAAATAAAGTAGGCTGCTCTAATTTGGAAGCAAAACCAACGCTACTTTGTGGCTATTCTGTTTATTGATTGACTGAATATTTAACTTCTCTTGTTAGATTAATTCAGTGTGGACTATTTTAATTCATGAAGGAGTTAAAAATATGCTTTATTCTCACGATACCCAAACATTATTTAATATTATCCAGTGTTGTCAACCACTTTGTTTCTCATGACTAGTGTGCTTTCACATGTACATAAATTCTCATCCTGAAAGCTAAGGGGTTTATATCACATGTCAATTTTTATAATAAAATATTTTATTATCATTTCAGAGTTTCAACATTCTGTGAGCAATTTGTTGGTTCGTGACAAGTGGTTTTGGCTTGGGTTTTTCGACAGTCATAATAAAGGTCGATTTCTTTGTGTTGTTAGCACACACCCCCACCCCTCCCAAATCTTTACTTATGCATTTCTCCCACAGTAAATTCATCTGCCCTTTTTGAGAATCTTGGAATTTGTCAGAAGTGATTCTGGGAGGATGAATTCAGCAGATCTCTGTCCATGGTCTGCTGCAGCTTTCTCAAAAGGGCTATATGTCTGCAACCTTAGAAAAATTAAACCTCAGTGCTGAAGGCTCTCAGCTAGGAGACATTATACGCAAAACCAGCATTTCTGGTGCTGCCTGTGATTTTCAGCTGATGACCCCCTTTGCTAATGAAGCATGCAATCCTAATTTGGCATGGGTCAGAGGTATTATGGTCTTCTTGCAGGTGAAATGTCATTTGCCACATTTTGCAGAGTATTAGTCCGAACCTATATTTGGTTGGCACCTGTGCTCCAAAACTGGCATCCCACCTTGTGAGAAGGCAGAATGCCACTCTGACAGATGGGAAGGAATGTAGGCATGCCAGCAAACCAGTGTACGCATCAAGGGGTCACATTTCTCTCCAGGAATGTTGAAGTACCGGTACATGCAGAGCTGTATCTGAAGCACACGTGTTTCTTGGCAACGATTAAAGTTCCTGCTGAATATCTTGGCACAGTACATAAGGAAACTTAGTGAATTTTCATGGCTTTCATAGGGTTTCTACACCATGGGAGCCTACATATAATTTCTGCTAAGAATGGCCCTATGAATGTAAACAGAAGAGGGAATATATTTTGCAAATTATTCTTTCTTGTTAATAGATTAAGAACTGTTAAAATGCCATCATAGCTTTCATGGATAATGGTTCTTTTGATTAGTTAATGGTTGGTTTATCCTGGTCTGAGAGCAATAGAATGTGTGGTTTGACAATCAACCAGAAATGTGAATATCACTGCTTAAATGACTACCATTTCTTTTTTGTATTTTATTTTATTTTAACTTAAAAGTAAATTCTGGAATCTCATCATACTTTTCTACTTCATCATTTTTTTCCCTCCCCCCGTGTTCTCCCAAATGATCTAATGTATTAAAATTAACTCTGGAGCCTTTTTTAATCATTATTTATTTCTTTTCTTTTGTTTCCTTCTTATTCTTTCTTTCTGCTGAAGGTAATTCTGAATGGTTTATTTCAGTGTTTTTACTTTTTTTTTTTTTCCTCCAGAATTACTATAAAGCTTTTCTATTTCATCCATTACAGTGCAGTGTTTTTTCACATTTGAATAGCTGCATCAACATGAATCCTTTATAAGGACCTTAAAAACAAACTTTGCCAAGTCCCAGAATACAGAAGCTAATTCACATCCCAATACTCAGCTGCCTCATGAATAAAGGAGAGTCTGTGCCTGACACTTTGAAGCTGTAGCTGTTAAACCATACAGACTATTTACCTCAATAAATCATTATAAGAAACTAAGGTACAATTATACCCACAGAGAAATAGAATTCAAAACACTGATTTATGTGGTTCAGTGCCTGTTCCCTTTTCCATCATGTTTTGAATTTTATGCATGTTTGTCATCTTTGGCTGCTTCCATGTATCTTTAAACTAATAGGTCTTGCTTTTTTAGCATTCCTCATTAGGTTTGTTATTTTACTTTGACATACAGACATGATTTGCATGCTGTACAAAGTTTTGCATTTAAAATTAACTATCTAATTTCTTATGCTATAGAGCAAAAATGGAAACTGTGAGTAATTTGTTTAAACTAACATACATCCTTCTCTGGTTAATTTGTGACCATCTAAGCTGAAATTCTGTAATAGTTAATTTTTTCATGCCTGTTTGTAGGGTCTGAAGAAAGACCTCCCTACAAAGGAATCTATCATTGTGCTTTTTGGGATGTGCCTGCTAATCTAAATGGTTATCATAAAGAGATGGAGGCCATATGAAATTACATTTGAAGTTACTTCATCCATTTCTTTATCCCTTGAGGAGGCAAAATTAATCTAAGAGATAAAAAATTAAATAAAATTAAAGCTCTGGCTCAGAGGAAGGAATGGCACTAAACCTGACGAATAATTCCATATGTAATGGCAGAAGTAAGGTAAATAAATCTAGCAAGTGAAGCCTAAGAGCAGCCACAGACTGTTAGGCCACCCAAACCTTTAAGAGCATGCAGTGTTGTCCTGCAAAGCAACAGGTTGGAGAGTGATTTAAGAACCAATAAAATGTTTCTTAGTAAAGCTATAGAAAGTTGCAAAATATTTAAAAGGAGATTTAAAATATGAACAATAGTAAATATGTTACAGTTCAGGATGCTTTATGCCTAGCTTTCAGCAGTGATGCATAGGTGGATCTATGTTCAAAGGGAGGGTGTATCATGTAACCTGCCCAGTCCCAGTGGGTTGGATTAGAGTAGCACTTGTCTGTACTGTTAAGAGGGAGTTATAAATCCATCATTAGTTCTGAAGTGATTTATAATATGGAAGTTTTTAGACCATGTGTAACATTCATATATCTAGTGAAAAAAGGATGTTTGTTGAAGACAGGTTTGGCAATTTCAGACTATTTTTGTTTTACAGTGGAAATAGAAATTGGAGCGAGAAGCCTAAATGCTCCTCTGTAAGTCTATCTGTATTTTCATTGTCTTACATTGAATTTCCTAAGATACTGAATTCATACATGAATAGGCATATACATTGTATAGAATACATGTATAACAGGACGCAAGGCTTTTGCACGCTCCCCGTCACTTGCATATATACCTAACTCTCATGCTTTGGTGTGTTTTTGCCTCTGAATCTGCAAGCATTTTATGAGGAAATAATATTTTACCTAAAAATTCCCATATGCAAATAATGTTATTTATCCAAAACTGATTACTCCTCTAGCATGTTCTATAACCTGTTGCCCAGTATTCCAGGAGTTCACAGCATACTGCTTCTGCAGTCTAGTAGCATTTTAAATGGTTGTCATTATAGCCAGATAGTTAATCATGGGGTTATGCTACTGAAGTAGGGGATTTCTGAGAAATATTGATCATGGTGAACTGAACAAGTCTGTGTCTATAGTATTCTATGATCAGCAATTGTGATTGTACAGTGTGAGATATCTAGTATTGTCCAGCCATAGGGAAGCAAAATTTAGGAATCTGGGAGGAGAAAAGCAAGATAACCACTTATCTCTATTAAAAAAAATAGAATATATATTTATGTTCATTATCAAGTGTATTTCAATCTAGTTTCTGATAGAAACACATCTTCAATGTCTGTGCAGGTTGTATCTCTATGTTGGCTGATTTCAATAGAATTTGACAATGGGTCAGTGTCTATAAAGTTTCAACTTTCTATGAGCATCAGAAAAGCTGGAGACTAGATAGGAGGAGTGATCCAAAGTGTTCCTATGTGTAGCTAAGAATGCAGAGTGAACACAGCAGTATCTGTAGCCAACCAGGCAGCTTGTCTGCATTTCTGTATTACTCATGTGTTGTGCCTTACCCATCTCCTAGCTGAGTACCCAGCTGCATTCCCTGGTGAAGTGCTAAAGGGAACCAGAATTTGTGGTGTTCTATCCATGGTCAGGGGAAAGTGGAAAGAGAGGCCACAGGACGTGTGTGCAGCAAATGGCAGTTATTGTGGTTGGACCCATATGAGTCTGATACAGCACAAGTCAACTGGAAGGCACACTGTGGGTATTTCCAATGCTTACAGAGCAATTTGTTAATTAAAACCATTTCTATCTGTAGAAATTCCATTAACAAAATTACATATTCTATGGATTTGTAATACCTAGATTTTATTTTTCCTCCATTCTTAGGGCCCTAGAATGGAGATCACTGCTCAGTTATAGCAATGATTAAAGTTTCTTCTTAGGTATTTCCATTAAGACCATTCCAAGTTATTAATGTCTTACATTGTCATTATAGTTCAGTGCCAGTGCTACCATGTTTTGCAAAATAATGCAAAATCTCATCCTAAATTGAAAGAAATTGTGGGACATTTTCCACAGTTTAGGAAATTTCATATACTTACTAGCCTTTGTTGACTCTGGTGACATTGTATCTTCAGTCTCTCAATTTTCTAAGCAACAAATATAAATACATCTTGAATGCTATTTAAAAGCATCCAAAGTTAGGAATTGCTTGCCTTGAAAATTGAAACACCTTCTTAGCTATTGGGATGCCATTAGGGTTCTGTCAGGAAGAGGGTTCTGCCATTTTCTCTACTGGTAGAGGCTAACTGTTGTACATGGAACTTTCAATTGGCTCTAAAATAGTACATATGAAAAACAAGAGTATTGTAATCCTTGATGAAGTCTCTTACCAAAATTTCTCAGGACCATCTACTCTTTCAGATATGTCTTTTGTTCTAAACAGGGGTTCTAGAGCAATGCAATTACTTTAGCTGTGCTTTATGTTTTAATGAAATAATTGTGCAGGTATAACCTGGGTATAGATGCAGCAGTAAGAGTATAAAAGAGCTGTGTCCATCTTCACTAGCAAAAGTAATTTCACATGTGGAAAGCAACCTTGTGATCTCATCATAGCACAGGGCTTGAACTGATTAAATTAAGTCAGTGTAATTAAGCATAACTTTTGTATGCAGACAAACCTTAAACATTGCATGAACACAGACCAGGAATCCACTTGCGTAGTTCACAAAACAGACTATTAGTTGCAGCCTATCATGCAAATAGCAAGAGCAATTTTAAAATAAACTTAATGAGTTTATGTTGCAACTCTGTGTTAAGGAGGGCAAGCTGTGTCCCAGGAAGGCTCTGAAAAGTTAATGTGAGACAGCTGAACCAATTTGTTGAGGTTACCTGCCACCATTTTTTTTGTGTGGCTGATTTGCAGTCGTAGCAGTAAGGAAGTACAGCTCTCTGCAGGTTGGTGGGGTTTTTTTTCCCCTTCTTTTATTTTGGAAGCTTTCCTTCTATTACCAGGAGCCTTTCCCTCACAAAAACTTTTAATTCAGACAAAGGTTCTTCAGTTTTAGCAGTGATTCTTCAGATCATCCAGGGATTACATATAATAGATTGTGTGTACACCATGAGCAAACAAGGCATCAATAATAACCTTCTAGCACTGTTTTATCTGGATGTACTGAATTACAAGGAAAACAGTTTTGGATTTTATCCTAAGTCTCATGGATCACAGATTGCATGTTTAAAAGTGAAAAGCGAGTAGCCAGACAAAGGAAAAGAGAAAAAAAAGCCTTACGTTTGCATGAGTTACACTATGCTGAAATCCTGACCTCAAATCAATAAGAAATCCTTTATCTGACACATATTGAGGGATTATAGACTCAACATTTTAGAGGATGTGTTTGAACAGCATTGACATCAAAACCTTCTGAAAACTCCAGGTGGATTATGAGCTATGTACTGTTTATATCTGTAAGTATAAGCAGCTGAAGAGCTCTTTCAGTCTATCTGTGCTACAGTTTTGAAAGTATGCTCCGTTTATGTCTTAGCAAATAATTATTAAGGAGCAGGGGGCTGTTTATGTTGGTCAAGTGGTTAAAGCATAAGGGCTCAAGATGTCAGAGCTTCCCTTGCAGTTATGCTACAGACATTCTTTGGGAATGGGGTAAATCAAGTTCTTGTTCTGCATCTCTGTTTCTCTGTGGGTACAGTTGAGATGCTATATACTTGGATAGGATGTTACATTTGTTGTATGTTTTTGAAAGGTTCGTGCGATTGCTTCTAAAGATACAATACATCTGCTTCAGGTGGTGTAAATATTTCATAATGGGCAATGCTGCTCTTCCAGAAAGGTGGTATCTTGCAGTAATCTATGCCTAGTGAACCTGAATACCACACTGGTGGTGTGCTGCTTGAGTAGGTGTTGTTTAGATATAGCAGCATAGGGTTATCTCTGCATTGGGAACTAGTTAAATGAATTTGTTTTGATGCAAAGTGTTCAAGATGCTGAGCATTTTGGTGCAATAGCTATTTATTTGGGTGCTTTGTGAGCTATGTAACATATTTTAGGAAATTGGGAGAAGTGTTTATTGGATAAGCTTTTAGCATGTATTCTGAGGTTTAAGAAAGAGACCAGATCCAAATATACATTAAAGACAAAAAGAAAACCAAAGAACATGAAAATACAAAAGGAAGGAAAATTACTGTTACGAACAAGCCATTGGACTATATATCATATGCTTTAAATTCAGGGAAAAGCTGTAATATTTGATTTAGGAGACACCCATTCAAGAATGCCTTTTGGAGCCTGCACAGAGTTTTGTTAATGATTTTAACAGTTTCAACCCTCTCATGGCCAGCTGTCCTCAGACATGGAGAAATGTGGGGGACCTAAGCTTTTAAACAGGAATTAAAATAACAAAAGTCTATTATTTCCTTGATACTTAGGAGAAAAGTGTTTTGCATATTGAACCTCCCCACACCTCCCCCTCACCATCCCACCCCCTCTGCTATGTGGTCTACTTCTAGAAGGATGCTTGTAATATCCCTAAAATTAGTTTTCTCTTACTTTTCTTGTCAAATGCAGCAACGAAGAGGTGTCTGTGGCAACAGTCTAGTTAATATAGGTCAGGAGAGCTGTGGACTACTGAAAGTAAAATAGGAATGGCACTGGATCTGCTGTTATAATATTCCTTCCTTTTGACAACTTTATGCAATTTAGCTCATATCTGTATTTTCTGTTTTTAAATGAGCATTCAGAGTATTCTTGTTGAGCACCCCTGAGAAACAGGACATTTAATTCTGGTTTAGAGTGATGGGACAATTAGGGTCGGGGGTTTTTGAAAAGAAATTTTAATTTGAAGAAATGAGTAAAGATCCTAAAAATATCTGGTTTATTTCATTCTGAGTTTTCATAAGGCTTAACGCCTTCAGAACGGCAAGCAAAGACATAGGTATGCAGACAGGAATTCTTTTGTTTTAGAGGACAATGTGAGAGCTGGTGTTATTTCTCTCTTCCACGGTCTTCATCCGGAACCATGAGCCATTTGCTTACTTTGTTTCTGCCCCACATTCCATATATTCTTGCAGGTGTTACATTCTTTCCTCCTACCTTCTGTTTCTCTTCGCTGTTAAACTTCAGACTATTCAGGGCAGGATCTGCCTTTTACTGTGGATCTATATGAGTAGTGCAGTAATTTTGGTAATTTTGTAACACAACTGAAAAAATACTAAATTTGTTATGTTTGGGCCACAAAAATGAAGTTTGAATGTTGAATCGAGCAACTGAACAGTGACAAGATAATCTTTTAGATAGGTAATAAAAGTCACATACAGGCAAAGACTCCTTTTTTAGTTTTGAGGGTGGTTTCATCGATTGTAACTCCTTGTTGTTCTTGGATAGCAGTGTAATTAATTTTGCTTTGTTTTCAGTTAAACTAAGATTTACAATATTACTGCAAATAGTATCATAGTATCATTCGGGGTTGGAAGGGACCACAAGGATCATCTAGTTCCAACCCCCCTGCCATGGGCAGGGATACCCCACACTAGATCAGGCTGCCCAGAGCCTCATCCAGCCTGCTCTTAAACACCTCTAGGGGCGAGGCCTCAACCACCTCCCTGGACAACCCATTCCAGGGTTTCACCACTCTCATGGTGAAGAACCTCCTCCTCACATCTAGCCTGAATCTCCCCACCTCCAGCTTCATTCCATTCCCCCTAGTCCTATCACTACCTGAGATCCTGAGAAGTCCTTCCCCAGCCTTCCTGTAGGCCCCCTTCAGATACTGGAAGGCCACAATTAGGTCACCTGGGAGCCTTCTCTTCTGCAGACTGAACAGCCCCAAATACAACTGTTTCAAGTACTTCATATTTTTTGCTGGTGAAAAAAAAATTAGTAAAGAATTCTAAATGTAAGGTTACCAATTACTGATTTGGAAGTGTGTGATAATAAATGGAAGTAAATTAAAGGTTCAACGTGGAAGGCAAATATTGTTGCATTATTTTTGCGATCCACTCTAAAGAAGTCTCTCTGCAATAGATACTTGGAAGCAAGGGAGGAAGTCATTGACAGCAAAATTGTTTACTTGATTTACAGACCACCTTTCCGAGTCCACTTCATAAAGTTCTGGTCAGAAAAATTACTTGAAAATGTTTCTATTAGTAAAGGTCAATAAATAAAACACAGTGCCTGCTGGAATTATGTATATCTGTTATTTTTCTGTGTTAGGAGTAGCAGATTGGAACCAAAACCATACCCATTTTAAAATACAGCTTTTCAACATATAAATAGGTAACCAGTGTATTTAAAAAAATACTTTAACATTGTAAGACACCAAAAGACAGTTTGTAACTGTGTGTAATTTAATGAAGAATTCTCAGCTTCAAATGTTCACAATTATAATTCCTGAGAAATGTGCAGAGTATGTGTATGCTTGAAAGTACGTTTAATAGTTGTGCAGGAAAAAATATATATGTCTAGTACAGGACAGCATGCACAGAAAGTGAATGTTCAGTGTAGAACAGTTTAAGTTTGCACACTTGGCTATAAGCAACCTGTCTCATATTCTTGCTTTATAAACGGGTGATTAGTAACCCAGTAATCCAGCAACAATTTTAGTTTCTAGTGTCCTGGGGTATGATTAACTTCTCTACATTTTTACAAAGGCAGTTTATATTTACTACAGTGACACGCATTTGCAAACCTTAACTTCACTGTGATTTTGTTGTATGGTGGTTGTTGTTGTTATGAGTTCCTTTTTTGGGTAGCAAAACATCTAATTCAGGAAAGGACGTATTTCTCGGGGCATTATAGGATGTGAGTGACAATTCAGCAGATCTTATAACTGATGAGCCAACAATTCCAACAACTAATAAAGAGGACATTTGATAACCTGAACTAATTACAAAAGAAGACCAATGATCTTCCCCACTAGTAGATGTCTTTTAAATGTTAGGTAAAGAAATAAATTATTGTTTCAAAATAGTATATTTGATCTAGTAAAATAGAATTGCTGCTTTGTAATTTTATTATTGCAATGTTTTCTGTATGTATATCCTAATGTATTGTGATGGTAGAACTGTGAGGAAGCATGCTGGACTGAACAATCCTGTGGTACACAGTAAGGGGTAATTGCAAAACATTGCTTGAATCATCTGCTCTGAAGACTGCATTTCCAGGCTTCACTCAAAGCTACACAGTTGTATACCAACACCTACTGATTGAAGAGAGTGTCAGTGCACTCTGTTCTGTGGTGACTGACTGGGACAAGTGTTGTAGTTTCAAGGTTAGAATGCTGTAGATAGGTAAGGTAGCCTGGTTCTTGTGTTCTTATTCCTGTGTTTATCACCTTTGTGCCATTGTGATGAAAATATGCTTCATTTTATGATTTTTTTTTTTTTTTTCCTGTTGGGTTTGGGTTTTTCAGAATAAGACTATCTTGTCTCTGTGACAAGTTCCCTAAGGAAATACGTTCAGATGTTGAATCTGATTAAGTCTAGCCACTAAGTATGGTTGAATCCTTGAGGTATGTTTCTACAGGCAGTTTGAGTTCACTGATTTATCTGCTTGACTAATGAGAAGTCAGTTTTGAGGACTGCTGCCAAATCTTGGTAAACAAACCAGACCAGAAGGATGTAGGAATTACAGGTGTTTTTAGAGTTGTGTCATCAAAGCCCATGGTTTCTTTTCCCAGTCTCAGAGATGCCATCCTACTCTTCCCCTTGACATACGTCTTTCTCTTCCTGGGATGCTTTCTACTTGCCCAAGAAGGCAAAAAATATACCATAGTAATGCTGCTAACAACAAACTCAACTTTGCTTTGAGTATCTATCTTAAGCACAGCAGGCCAGTAATCAAAGCTTTAAAAATCTGATTCTTTACCTTCCCTCTCCTCAATACCTGTACAGAACAGAGAACAGTCACACATGAGACTTTTAATTCTAGAAATCTGTCTTCCATTAATTCTTCTGATCTGAAAATGGATTGATGCATGTAATTTACTTCTGCTTCCTCTTCTCTTCTTTGAATTCCTTTGACACCTCTTCTCCAGTATTTTCCCCTTGAAGTGCCCTTGACACTCTTGCCTTGCTGCTTTCTGCCGTGTCCTCCAGAAGCAGGCATTTTTAGCATGTGTTCAGAAATTTGTGTTAACTTTTAATATACCTTGACCATGCTACTTAACTTTTGGAAATCTTCATACAGCTTATGCTAATTTCCTAAATTATCAGCAGACAACCCTTGAATGTTTGTCTTTCAGTACAGGAAGATATTATGGGAGCACATATGTATCTGTAAATTCTGGTTTGTCCTAGTTCCATTCCAACACTTGTCTGCTGGTCAGTGGCTATCCATGAGAACAGGCTTCACAGTCCATGTGCCATTTGGACTTGGTGGTCAGTATCAAACTTCATCACCTTTTTTTTATATGGTTTCCCCTAATTCAGTGATTATTTTTATCTTCCTTCCAAGTAGTACAGGCTGTGGATGGGAAATACAAACCTACTAACTAAAATCTATTCATTTATTTGTGTACTTTGCACACATAAACTAATATCTCAGTAGTCTGAGTCAGTCTCCGTGTAGCTGGCTTACTGATCAAATCAATGTTACTTGCAAATCACCTCTTCTCCTTCAGGAACTAACACACCATTCCTTAATACCTTCCCTTCAGCTTTTGTCTGCAACTTCTAAAGCTTTAAGAAAATCTCTCTTTTCCAGAGATTTTTTTTCCTCAGTATTGTGACTATAGTCAACATATTAGACTTTTGTTTCTTGGTTTACAATGTGACTATAATATTAGAAATATTTTTGTTACTGATTTTATTTCTCCTTGAATAACTTTTTTTTTTTTTTTTTTAACCTTTCCTTTAAATTCAGTTTTTTAACACTTCATCATGTCTACATAGCTGCCCTTATAGACTTAAGCTTGGGTAAATATGTTTGTTCTAAAACCGTTTATATCCTCAAGTAGCAAAAGATTTATGTTTAGGTGGATGTGGTATGGAAGAATTTAGATACTTGCAGAGAAGAGAAGTCTGATCTTCCACACTTTTACTTTCCAAATGCTAGCTCCTAATTTTCTCAATTTCAGTTTTTTTCCAGTCCTTCTCAGCCTGTCTCAACTTATCTTCTCAACTCCACAATGACTGCATCACAAAAAATATTATACAGAATCATGTTTTTTGTAATGATGATGATACAGAGTTCTGCAAACCGAGTAACACTTTTCTGATGCCAATTCTAATATCTTCCTGACAGCTTAAAATGAAACAGTGAAAGCTTAGAAAGTAGAAACTTACTCAAAAGCATGGTCTGTATAGCTCCAGTACTCCAGTCAGGATTTCTGCTTCTCTGTTACATTCTACAGAAACTCTGCTAGATGGCTTTAAGATCAGGGTTTTTTTTTCCTTGCTTCTTGTCTCATTCAGTATATAAGCAAGCGTTCTGACTTTATTTCTTTGGCATCTTGGTAATTCCAACTCTGTATACTTATTCATTCTATCATAGTGTTTTGCAAGTAAGTGCAGAGGTTTTAGAGGAAGCTCGTAAGTGGTCAGGCTGGCTCTGGCTCTGGGTCTGTCACAGCTGGAGTTGATCTAAGTTTGGGCTGCTTTGTCCTCTCCTCTATTGCCTCTGGCTCTGTGTTTCCACCTTCTGCGCTGTGCTGGCAGTAGCTCTTGTCTGATCATTCTGTGAATTGCTCCTTGGAGCAGATCTGGCTGAAAAGATTTTTTGTTTAGTTGTTCTCTTTTTTTTCACTCTTGTGGGGTTAGCTTCCAGACAAGTTACCTCCCTGAGTTGGCTCCTGCACACTTATGTGGGTGTTAGTGCTGATGCAAGGGAAAGAATAGAAATGCTTAGTTGGTAGAGGAAGGATGGGAGGCAAGGCTCTGTCTTCTGTGATGCCAGCCATTAAGCCATATAAAGTAACCATGGAATTGCAGCTTGTGAAGTATATATATTACATTTTACAAATTAAAACAATCTGTTTAGCCTTGATATGACTTTTACGCAGACTGCTCTTGAATGGAAGATTGTTTTCTCCAGCCTCCTCCTCTAACACACAAACACAACTCCCAGCTTAGGTCTTTTGCAGTGAGTCTATGTCAGTATAAAGTCCAAATCTGGCACTTTTCATATTACAGAAGTTTATGATGTGTTTTTATACATATACTCCCATTTATGTACTTACAGATAAGATTAAGAAAACAATTTGGTTATGAAAAAATAGGGCTGGAACAGATTTTCATTGAAAAATAACTATATGCTTCCCCGAAGCGTGCAACTAAATTCATAGGAGAGGATGATGTGCATCCACATATGGTATAAATGATCACTGTAAGACAAGACAAAGGTTGTAATAATTGTGCAAGGTAGAATTCATCTCACTTGCTCTAGTCACTAAAATAGCCTAAATTAATTGTTTCTACATCCTTTTTAAGTTGGAAGAAAGGCCCAGATGCCTCCAGTGTCCATTTTGTCTCTTCTACTTCATGGGCAAAACAGGGCAATATTGAAACATGCCATGGAGATACCTCTCTGTATGTATGTATGTATTTGATTAGAAAGGAATTTTATTCAATTAGCTTAGCCTAGACAGCTACTTTTAATTTCCTGAACTTGTAAGAGAGATAGTTGACCACAGTTTATCATATGAACAAATTTTTATCCCCTTTCAGTGTGGAAAACCTTTTTATGACTGGCAGGTTGGTGTTTTGTGTGGGTTTTTTTGTTTGGGTTGGGTTGGGTTTTTTTTTGTATTAACAAACTTCAACTATTTCATCAACTTATCAGTTTCTATTTACACAGACAGCACTATATCAATTTCAAATAATAATAATGTATAGTGATTTGACTCAGAAATTTTAAGCAAACATCTGAGAGAGTATATAGTTTTTGATTATTCTTTTTCCATTTAAAAATGTAAAATAAAATAATGCTGGAAACTTGATTAGGT
The DNA here is from genome assembly GCF_026170545.1 of Melanerpes formicivorus. Lineage (NCBI taxonomy): Eukaryota > Metazoa > Chordata > Aves > Piciformes > Picidae > Melanerpes > Melanerpes formicivorus. Next base: position 10,714,355 of record NW_027142368.1, on the reverse strand, counting down.
GTTGTTAATACCTTGCTTATTGAATGTGGAACTGTTTATTTTGTCCAAAACCTTATTTGATACATCTTTTTTAAGTAAAATTTGAAAGTAGCATAAATCTCTGGCTGGCTATTAATAGGACATCCTCTGCATAAGTGTACTAAAAAAAAATAAGTATCCAGATCTTAAGGAGTAGTATCTCTGAATCTAAAGGGCAAGAGTCTAAATCTGAATGTAAGTATAAAAGCTGGAAAAGATTGAACATATGTTATTTCCCACCAGCACAATATTAAATGCAATTATTTTCTTTCTGCTAAAATCTTGAATATATCTTGCAACACAACCTCAAAGAGTCCCCTGCTGCTGTTGATTATAGTGAATCCCACTTCCTGCCACCCAGTAAGTCTTTGCAATTTTCTCTTTTTCGCCACCCTGTGGAGATAAATAATGTATATTAATGTGAAATATGAACAGTAAAATCCTTTAATATTCTCCACAAAATAAAGCTTCTCTCTAAATCAAAGGATTTGTATCTTTCATTAATTTTTTGAGCAAGAAGAAACAACTTCCTCATGTAAGGCCTTTGAAAAGTTTGGATCTCACTCCTACAAAACAAGTGTACCAAATACTGTATAGGAGAGGGCTGAGTTTTTTAGAATTGAAGAAGGATTTGGCATGGTGTACTACATTAAGAGCATAGATTTTAGCCTTTTCCTAACTCAGTCTTTCATTAAATGAGCTTTACAAATCCTTGTTTCACCTCCTTTGACCCAGAACCTTAGAAAGTATGTCAGCTTATTTTGTGGTGTGTTTTTTTGTTGGTGGTGGGGTTTGTTTGTTTGTTTGTTTGAAGGAATCACTACCTGTGCTGAACACGGTGATTGCAGTGGGTATTTTATAAAAGGTTTGTAATGTGTGGCTACAATAGATGCTTACAATCTAATTGGTAATTCTACACTCAACTCTCCCCACTTTTGTACATTCAAATCTGTAACATGACAAATTTTCTTTGCAACTCTGAGTTCTAGAAAGGATGGGAAAAGAAAGGCAGAAGCTATAACCCCTGCTTTACAATCTGGGTTTATGTTTCGGTGCTTAAGTGGAAAATTACCATACTGAAGAAATGAGTACTTGCTGATCGTAACAGTTGGGGATTTGGGGTGTGTGACTATATTGATTCTAAAGTGCTCTCCTTTTACTCAATTTATTTCTCTTTTTAATTCCAATTTCCATGAGTATGAGCTTCTTCGCTGAACACTGTGAAAATTTCCTCTTTTTTTTAAAGCCTATAATGTTCACCTGGGGCATACCTTTCTATTGCACAAATTAGAAAGCTAATTGAAAGACATGCTCAAAATAGAAAAGAAGAAAAAGAAAGAAAAGAACCCCTCCACAGAACAGGAACCTTAGTCAGAGACATTTCAGATGATAGTCTGAGAAAGCTAAACATTCCATATTATTAAAGTGCTATCAGATTAAGATAACAGCAAAATACTGAGATGGAAGCAAATTGTGGGCCCTCCTCTGTGGTTCTGGCAGGCCAACATTCAAGGGCCCAGCCAGGAGTTTAATTCTGTAGGAAGAAAGAGAAGGAGAAGGGAGGGTACCTTTTGTGTCTGTGGGCTGAGGAACGTGGTGCTAGAAAAAAAAACAGGCAGTTGTGAGCTGCATTGTATTAGCTGGTTTGGTACTTGGCATTGGTGTGGCACCAGTGCTGGCTATTAAGGACCAAGGGAGAAGTTGTTTCCTTCTTTTGTCCTTATCTGCTCCACCAATAACAGCTGCTGGGAAGGTATTTTCCCTGTGGTGTTTTTTGAAAGGTATACAAAATATTTTTAATTATGCCTTGCTGCTGGATTTCTGTGTAAATAATTTGTGTTATGGTAAAAATCCATCCAAATCAGGAAGACTGTTTGTTACTTTCAGCCCCAATTCTGTAAACATTTATATTCATGTTTAGCTTTAACCATGTGAGCAGTATCCATTTGGGTGAAGTGAAGTATGGCTGTGGCTGCAAGTTGGAAACTTGACCTACTTTGCATATCGTTATGTATGTAGCATAATTTTAGTTCCAGGGAGTAGCTGGAGCTGCAGAAGAGTCCACATAAGAAAGCTGGCCAACTAATATGAATTAAATATTTTTGTACTTTAGTGTAATATATTCATTCACAACTGAATAAACAGTAGGAATAGCATAAGCATTAACAGAAATTAGAATTTATTCAGTATCTGAGGCAAAAAAAGAAAACCATTTTGGATGGTGGCAACACACAGGTGATTTATGAGTGTCTTTTATGATTGGAATGGAAGTTTTTTGGATTATTTTGCATGTTTTTTCATTTGAAGATGTACATATGGCAAGATAGCAAAAGTTTGTAATGTCAGGTCAGTTATGCACCCTCTTCCTTGTACCAGAATATTATACTAACTATATTTATTAAAAACCTTCTGCAGAATATGATGTAGTACTTTAAGAATGTGAAGCTTGAACCTCATTATTAACTTGTATGAGCATTTTTACACATTATCTATTCCATTAACTTAGTTTCCAATAATGCAGAAGTTTATATTCCTAGAATTATACAGAGTGAATAATTCCACTAGAGTAAATTGGACTACTGCAAACGTGTGAAGTGAAATGTGCATGAGTCTTTGCAGGGATGGGACTTTTAATGGTAATCTTGTTAGGCATAAATATAATAGATATGTCAGGAGCCTTTTATGAATTCAGTCTCCCAACAGCCTCTCTCCATGTAATGAAATAGGACGAGAAGATGAAAAGTCCAAAAAGGATAGGCCCCAGCTTTTCAGACACATATGCCTACATCTGCATGCATCCAATATAAGCAGATATGGATCTGTCTAAATCAAGCTGGAGGCATGCATTCTTTGAATTTTTTGTACTCAAGTGACTTGGTGTAAGTGACTTGTTCAAAAACACTCTGTAGGTTTGTAGCACAGCCAGGAATAGAACCCACATCTCCTGACTTGCAGTTATAGACCAGACTTCCTAAATTTGTGTGAAAAGTGAAATTGCTGTGTTTCCAGAGGAGAGTTTATTAATATTGTTGCCACCTTCCAGTGTTTCATAATTTTCTTGCTATGATCCCATTCAATAAAGGTGTAGAATTGAATGTGAGCTTACCCTGTGTAGATGCAGAGCATCTGGTTTATACAAATGGCTTCCTACCAAAAAGGAAAACTTGGAACTGTACATTTTTAATGCACAGATCTTGTGCTGTTGCAATGTTAAGAAGTCCTTGTTGTTATGAATGTGCATTATGAGTATATTGTACACAGTCCTGGTATGCAAATGTGTAGCATTCAGAGAAGTGAAATAATTCTGTGTTATTATTATCTTTGTAAATTGCATCTTAAGAGTTTGTTGAGGACTTTATGACGGCAGTTTTCTATAGTCACAGCCATACAGCACAAAGTGTTTCTTTCATTATTAACAATAACTGAGCCAATGAAAATGCTTTTAAATATACACCAGACAAGCAGTTATCCAGCTCTTCCTTCTTACCATCCACAAACCATCTTTTAGCATCTTATAAACGAGCATGTAAAATAGCTTTGTAAACATCTGCTTTTCATTGTTAATTGTCAGGGAAAACTACAGATTTAAATGCTTCTTTTGTAGCATTCCTTAATCCTATCAGAAAGGATAGCTCTAGATGCTTCTTTCCCACTGCAGATAGCTTCTCTAGGCTGTGGGGTTTCTTCCTTTCTTTTTTTCTTTCCTGGTTTTCAGTTTGGGTTGGTCTTTTTTTTTGCTCTAATATTGATAGGTTTTATTTACTTACAAACAGCTTGTTTCATGTCTCAGTTTGAAAGGTCTTGCATATTCTGATCCATGTGGCAACTCAGTAAATGGGAAAAAAAAATATACAATGTACTTTCTGATTACTGTGTAAAGTGTGCTGAAAATCTACATTCTTTTTCTCCTTAGGATCTGCTCAGTATTTTCTTTCATGTGTAATCTAGGTATCGTATCATACAATAAAATCCCAAGAGTTTATGTTCATACTGACCAACAGCAGCAAAAGTAAAGAAATAAATTGCATACTGCTACAAGACAATTATTTTCAAAAACACTACCTTTATTTTGGTTAGCTTTCTGTTCTAATAATCAAGTCATTAATGTCAGTTGAGTGTGTCTGGCAATGATTTACTTAAGGTAGCATTCATAACACACAGTAGCTGCATTATACAGGAAAAATAAATCTATTCATGTTACATTTCCTACCTTTAAAGCTTTTTTAAATCTTGTATTATGGTCCTGGATTTGTAACATTTGACTTTTTGCTGCTTGCACACACAATAGGAGCATTCATGATTTAAAAGTATTTCATGATTTACATTTCTTGAACAGGAATAAATCTATTTTTACATATTTTTCCAAATCTGCTGCATTGGGAAAAGATACCATTTTTTTTTTTCCCTTCCTTTTTTTCTTTCCTTCCACCCCCACCACCACTTTCAATCTTTCCATACCTTTTGTCTTCTAATTTCAGTTGTTTTGAAGTCAAAGTCAGCTTAACTAGTTTCTCCAGCTTGGTTACAGTTTTAAAATAGTTGATAATTATTCCTAGTCTGTTAATTAAATTAGAACTGAAGAATACAGCTGCCGATTCATATTGTTACACTTGCTTTTCAATATTTACTTCGAGAACTTCTTAAAAGCATTGTTATGTGGACCTCGACACCACTGCATGTAAAATTAATTGAAATGACATATTGTTGCAGTTTCTATGACAACTATATCATGATGCCGATGCTCTCAAAAATTGATAAACTGCAATTTCAACTATGCTAATATCACTGAGTAGACTAACATCTATTTACTTAATATTCTTATCAGAATTAAGCTTCCAATACTTCATTTATGCCCACCCCCCCAAAAAAAAATAAAAATTAAAAAGTATATGCCAGTGTTTTAAATTTGTTTGATGTTGGCTTTTAGTAAAGGAGGTCTCATTTTTATGAGAACATTTAAAACATTTAGCTCTGCTACATTCATGGAAAGCTTATTCACACAAAACAAAGAAAACGTTTCTCATCCGTCACAAACTTTTAAATATGACATTCCAAAATAACTTAACAATGTTGTAATCTACTCCAGTTCATGTACAAATAGACTTGTTTTGCTAGGGGACTATTTAAAGCAAATTTATTATTAATCCTATTGTCCTAGATGCTAAACCTCAAATGTTTGTGACATGAGAGTACTGATTTACTGGCATGACTTACATATAGTCAAGAGTGTGTCTGTATGACCAGTAATAGAATTAACCTCCTTTCTCACTTCCCCTCCCTCTTTCCCCCCTCCCCACCCCCTCCATATCTACTTATATTACTGCTTTATTTTATTGTAAATATTAAAAGACTTTGCCTGGTAACTTGAAATTTCCCCTCCCCCCATATTAAATACATAACTTTAGTGTAACCACATTGTGCCATCAATCTGCAACCTTTTAGAAGTAAGGTGATTTTAACAGTTTGACAGGGAACTCTATTACTCAGGCAACACTCACATTGGAATCAGTGAGTGTTTCACTGGAGTGAAATATTTAGGACCAATGTAAGGTGCCTTATTCAAGTAACTTCATAATTATATAGATAGCAATTGCTTAAATAGTGAGTTTTGCTCTCAAAACATAGTTATTTTTTTCAGCCTAACTTGCAGTTAAAGTGTGGTTTATATTCAAAATATATGATTGCCATCTATAAGACTTATTGATCATTGATTGAAATAGGAAATAAAACACCTTGATCTTTCAGTCATTTGTCTTAGGAAGTTTCCAAAGCAGTAAATCACATTTACTTTACTTCAGTCTTAAATTTGATATTACGTTGGAAAAATGTTTCATATAATTGAACGTTCAAAGATGTTGAGATCATGTTGCGTTTTAGCTTTTAGCAGCCTGACTACTTTTAGCAGGTTCTACCCAGTGTTCCCAGTTTAGTAAGCTATATTTAAAGATGCTTGGAAAGATTTATACCGTGATTTGCTTCTTAGTTAACTTTGTTGCAAGAAGTTGCTACTTCGTATTTTGGTTAGAGAATGTAGCATTGTAAGAGGTGATTAAAGGGAAGACACAGCCATGCTACCCATTCAATATGCTATGACATTTATAAGCTTCAGGCAAAAAGGGGACAGTCCAAAACAATTTTATACCCAAAAAATTTCTTTGTAGACATTTTCAACTTTTGCCTTGATATTTTCTAACCAGCTTACCCTGTCAGCATCACTGTTTTGATCCCCTCCATAAAAAGCAGGCACTTTAGGACTCAAGCTTCGGGGTGAAACAATTGACAATGACATGAGCCTACAAGATTAGGCTGTATAATCACAAATCCACAGGAACATCATAAAACTAATGCAATTTATAAGTCTACAGCTGTAATAATATAAAATACAAAATCATTGGCCTGTCTTGAGGATTCCTTTTATTTCTGTTCATGTGACACATATATATGGCTCAGTGGCAATGCATTTATTTGCAGTGTGGGCCAGTGCTCAGGTCAAAGCCAGCTTTGTCTATTTATTCTAGACTTCAGGGTTTTTTTGCTTTTACATAGTATCTTGTTTGTAGCATGATAGTTAGGTCAGGAACTTCAAAAACTGTGCTTTGTTGTTAGGAGGGTGTTTTGTTTGTTTGGTTGTTGTTTTGGTTTGGTTTTCGGCAGGGATAGGGAGGGAGTATGAAACAAACATAAACTGAAAGAGTAAATAGGCTGTTGGGATATAATGTCTATATGTACTCTGTTGAATTCCAGCATGAGTTGTCAGAATGGGGCACTGCAAATGAAAAAAGAAAAGCACCGTGGAGTGCTGATAAACCCTTACTATTGCTGTTGCTCATAGGGGTTTGCAGCTATCATGTGCAGCAAAGGTTTTGCTGTGATTGAGAGGGGAAATACTCAGCAACCTTCCTGTTTACATCACTGACCTACAATCTACTCTGGACTGTGATATAAAATAGGAGTACTGTACTGCAGCCTGTAAGGGCGTTTTCTAGCATGTGTCTGCTCCCAGCTCGTCAGATATGCATGTGGGTAGGAATATGCCAACATATCTTCCCGTCATTTCCTCACTCACAATACAAGCTCTGCTATTCCCAGCTGAAGCTGAGAATATCTGTGTATTATGATGCCACACAGGTGTATGTTCAAGGAAGAAATGCCTTAATATGACTGTAATGATTGTTGCAAGCATCTTTTGCATGGTTTTGGGTTGCTTCTGACAAAATAAAATAATTGTTAATTTTCAACTTCTTTTTAATGTTACTGGTGATTTGTGGTCATCCTATTATACAGAGATGGAAGCAGAGAAATTATTATGGTGACAATAGGCAGATCCATCTACTAGGTGAAGTACCCAGGATAGGAGGAGCAGATGCATTGGAGTGTTTGCATCTTCCACAGTCCCACTGCTGGTTTTGTTTCTTCACTCCATAGCTGCAATGTATTCGATATTCCTTCTGAATGTGATGTCTAAGCATAGCTGAATGTTAATTGCCTTTATTTGGAGTTTGTTATTAGTGTTCTCATGATTAATTTGCAAAGACTACTCCACCAGAGCAACTTGTAGCCAAAAGTTTGGCAAGTTCAGTTTCAAAAGTGCAGTTAGTGCTTTCCTGGGTGCCAGAACATAGTGAATGCTTTTGGAGGGCTGGGGCACAGCATCAATCCCACCAGCTGCTAAAAGTCCCATAATAACATTCCTTCCTGGTTCAAGGCTTTTTGTGGGAGCAGGGCTAAGAGCTGCCATATATTGTGATGCATTGTGCCCCTATATATAGCAGCATCCGTCTCCTAAAGCTGATCCATTTCTATAACATTTTTGTGCCTGGAGCCTGCCTAAGAAACTGTTGTGCTATGTTTTATCCACAACTTTGAGTGGTGTCACCCCAGGTATTACTCATGAGTTATAACAGCCTAGTCTTTTCTTAGTTTGTCTATTGCCCCTCCACTGAAAAAAACCCACAAAAAAAAGCAACCACCAAAACCCAAAATCGAGTGTGGATTATAAACTATAAAGCCAACCTCTTTACCGGGAATTACCTAAAAGATTTGAGAAGCAAAATCCTCCAGGAAAGCCTGGGCACTGCGACTGGCCTGCTTTTAGCCGGAAAAGGAGGCAGGTGGAAGATGGGCAGAGGAGACATCAGATGTACAGCCCTGACACACGCTCGAGAGGAAGCTGCCTTGGAGAAGGAAGGTCGGAGGCATTTGGCAGAGCAGTGCCGGCGGGAGCAGCACTGCTCTGTCGAGATGCGTTCTGCCCATCTCCACGAGGGAACCACCAGCGTGCTCTCAGCGCTGACGAGGAAGGCAAAGGAAAGAGAGACACTCGGGACAGAGGATTGAGGAAAACACTGTTGTTGGAGTTCTGCTCCGTGTATTCCCATCTCCCCAAATTCGCTTTAAACTCTACCTTTCCTCCTCTCCCCCATGAGAGAGAACGACTGTGCACGTGCTAGTCGCGGAGCCCCCGCCCGACCCCCGCCGCCGGCAGCTCAGTCTTCGGTGGCTTTCGTGCTGCCGCTACCGCTGTTTGTTTTGCTTTCCGAAGTGCTAATCCGAGAGCTCTTTGGCAGACTGTAACTGTCGCTGCTCTATTGGCACTCGCCTCACGGTGGCGTTTTAAGCACGTAAACAAAGCCGCGGCGAGCGCAGAGGACAGCGTGTTTGCTAGTTTACCTTTATTAGAATAACAGTTCCGTTAGTATTTTGGATAAATCAAAACTGCCTAGTAAAGAGGCTCAAGCACGGGAGGTGCGCGATACTCTACGTCAGTGGAAGGTGTCTGAGTCTTCCCGGCCGGCATAACGTCTATGTCTATGGCATCTGAATAGCACAGTCTCACCTGGGGTTCGTTTTCCCCCCTTGTGTCTCTCCTCCCTCAGCCCCCCTCCTCCTCCCTCTCCCCCCCTCGGAGAAGTTTACAAAGAATGTGATTGAAAGTGTAAAGCAGCAGATGCAACGTTAAATTCCAGCTTGATTTTGAGTATAACGATCTGAGATACAGCCCTGCGCCGCCGCCTTCATTAATACAAAAGCGTGCCCCTGGGACCCGACTTACCGGAGAGAATAAACACAATGTAGAGTCATCTTACCTCCGAGCCAGGCCAGCAGCGTGAGAGGTAGGAGAGGGACAAGTGTGGCTCTTCTCCATCCTACCCCAGCGGGTTTGTCGCACGGCTCCGGCAGCGCCGCCGCCGCCTGCCCAGCTGGGCTCCGCTTCTCGGCGCGCTCCCCCGCCCCTCGGCAGGCAGTCCCCAAACTCAGCCCAGCACAAATCCAGAAGTCAGGGGCAGCGTTTCGAGTCAATCCGTGCGGTGCAAATCCCCCATGGCTTCTCTCCGCCAGAGCGTGGAACACAGTTGCCTGTTACCCTGAGTTTTTCTCAGGCTTTGCCGGCAATCTAAGAGCAGGTAAGGCGGCTGTTGGCTGCCAGCGATTCCCGTTGCACTTGCAGAGAGCAGCAGAAGCCGGTGGAAGTGGGAGTGTGGTCTGCTCTTCATTAGGGAGGGGGGAACGGACCCTGGAGGTGATGCAGTGAAACACTTCTACTTCCTTGCATTGTGTTTGTTACAGACCACGGGCGCTCTCCTTTTATAGCATTCACTTCATGCATTCTCAAACCCAACTGGAATAAGTTCCGATCCTCCTCTTTAGTTTACACTAGGGCTGTCAAAGGATTAAATAAATGAAACTTTATTTGACCGCGGAGTTTACAGACCCTGGGATCCCTGCGCGCTCTGGCCTTATTCTAATTCTATAGCGGTAATTACCCTTCGTTTCTTTAAGTGCAATAGATTTATTGCCTTAGAGACTATGCACAGTTTGATTGAATTATTCATTTTTTTTCTTTGGTGTAGACTGCATCTGGGGACTGATGTGACGTGTAGATTTTTTTTTTTTTTTTTTTTTTTTTTTTTTTTTTTTTCAGGAACAAAGGGAATGTGGAAATGAAAGAGAGAGGGAGAGAGAGGCTGGCAGATGTGATGAGATGCGGTGAAGGTGTATCCAGCTTGGCACTCCCACTCCTCTCTTCTCCTCTCATTGCAGCCCTGGGTGACTCTCAGGCTAACACAAACAGCTTTTCTTCCGCAGCCTGCCCTCTGTCACTGTAAGTACAACAGCCTTCTCTTATCAGCATGCAAATTCCAGCCACTCACTACCTTAGCCTGGTGTTTGCACTTTAGATTTACAGAGGGGACCTTCAGAATTAACTTTCCAAGAGAGGAAGGGGGTTTCATGTCAAACTTGCTTTTATTTTCTTTGTAAAAGTTTATGTGGTTTTACCCAGTTCTTCTTCCCCCCCCCCCCCTTTTTTTTTTTTTTTTTTTTTTTGGTTGTTGTTTTGAAGGGGGTGTGTGGAATTGGGAGGTTGTTGCTGCGGATTTTTGCTTCACTGTCAAGATGATGCAGTTTCAAATTAAATTAAAATCTCCTTGATCCTCTTTCCGCCAGGACAATACATTGTGTTGGCAGAAGACGCTGTAAGGAATTCAGATTTTTTGTTTTCAGACAGGTCTTTAACTTTGGGCTTTATAAAAATGCAGATGTCCCCTAAATTTTGAGGAGATCGCCAGAGGTTCTTGTTCTAGGGGAACTCGCATCAGCTGATGAGCTTGCTTCTGAAGAAATGTGCTGTAACATGCTTCTGTCTAGACTAACGGAACTTTCTCTCAGTCGGAGGATCAGGCTTTAACTTCTTCTTCTTTAGCTTTCTCTCAGATGCTGTTGATTATTTTGCAAAAGTTTCTCTGAACATCTCTAACAAGCTTATGAAAAGTATGCGTTGTGGGACAGTGTCAGCAGAGGGAATTTGTAACCGTTTGTTAATTGTCCGGCATTACTTGGGTAAAGAGGGGAGTTTAGAACTAGGTGAATGGCTTTTAAGATGGAATTTCTTGCCCTTTGTATCAAAACTTCTGAGACTTCCACCAACTCAGCAGGAGTTGTAGGTTTGCTCATCAAGCTAAAGATGTGGTATGTAAAACTTAACACACGGACAGATTGCTTGGCTTGTTGAATATTGCTTTACTTTAATCTGTTTAATGAGAGAGGCGGCACAAAATGCAGTGACAGCTGTGAACAGGTAAGCGCCCCGACGTGAACTGAGCGATCTCTTCCTTCTGCCAGGACCCACAGCTGGTCAGCATCTCTCCCTCCTCAGCATCTGCCTGCGCCGGCTGCTCTGCCTGGCTTTAGCCTTAGTGAAGCACCAAGCAGGGCAAGTAGTTTAAAACGCGGTCATTAAACTATGGTCACGCTGAAAGTAAAAACGTTTTCTTGTTTGTCGGCACATGTGTACGTACCTACATAGCGGGGATTCACTTGGACAGACAAAGAGGAAGCCACAGTTATCGCTGGGCAGCGTAGATACATGAACATTTGCATACAATGCCCAGGGAGTCCTCTCTTCCTACCGCGGAGAAGTTTCAGCTCCCTGGCACGGCGTGTTCCATCTGTAACTTAATTGATCACACAGGGGAAGCAACAAGCTGCAGTGTATTCCTTGCGCTCCGCCCGGGAATGGGGACGTGACTCTGCCCTGTCCTGCCTCAGCCGGGTGTCACTCTCTGCACAGGATTTTCAGGAGTACAGTGAGATGCTTCTCCGATCTGGGGCTAGGTGGGCGGTTAGATTTATCTGATGCCTTAATCATCTCTTGTCCCACTACCGCCTCGTAGTCAGTAAGGCGGACACTATATTTGAGGACTGGGTTGTGGTGTGGTCGTGTTTCCCCCCTCCCCCCCGCCCCGTTTATTTCTTGAAAGAAATAACTTCCAGTAACAAAGTGACAGGGTTGCACACTCAGGCACGGTACTTCGTCCCCGGATTCTGATTGCGTCGCTCTTCTTAGAGAGCTTTTTTTTTTTTTTCCCCTTCTTTCCCCTTTTCCCCGCTCCAAAGCTTATAGTTATGCAAAACACCAAGGTGTTTCTTTCACTTGCAGCAGGTTTGAACGTCTTGCAAGAAAAGTGTTAGTGACCAAATTACTGCAATTCTTGTAATTAAAGATTTAAATGGACTTAATATCTGGAGAGGCAGCTATTTCTTACTGTGAAATCTACAGCCAGGGAAACTGCAGCAAGGTGAATACTTTGAATTAGCTGAACACAGGTGAATACAAACTTACCATTTACAATCTGATAATTCAGTCCTGTCACCGAATTTCGGTTTTTTAGTATCCTTTATTAAAAATTAAAAGAATGCATGCCCTCAGCCAGGTAATTTGATGATACAGCTTCACTAGATAATTTGAAAGTTCTGTTTCAAGGTGTTTGCTGCTTGCTGAATAGGGCTTGATTGCTCCTTTTATTGTAGTGGATTTGCCAAAAATATTGTATAAAGTAGGATTGCTCTTCCAAGAGGTTCTGACTTAAAAGTAATTTTCCCTGGACTCATCTCGAGAAGGACAATAGTACCTCGGATAGCGAGGTGGATTGTGCACGATTCCAGTAGTGCTGAGTTTTGCAGCCTGTTAACATGATGAAACAGAGGCAGATCGGATCAGTCCTGTGTCATCATGTTAATGCTCAATTTTCACCACGTCCTTATGAAGCAAGATTCATTCATATGGGCTGAGTATGCTGCTAGGTCTAACCTATTCCGTAGATTTCCACTTGAGAGAAAAGCGAGATCAGGTTTTCTCCTCGTCTTTGGCCTCTACAAGTTATAAAGTTATTTTAAAATTAAAAAGTTTCTCTGTTACTAACTGTTCCAGGCGCCTTCTGGAAAATGGGGAGAAAGTGCCAAAAATAGAGATGAATCAACATCTCTCCCTCTCTCATTTTGTGGGCTTGAGGTTGCTTTCCGCACTCCCATCTTAACAACTGTTTAGCCTAGGTGTGAATAATATCAAGAGATGGAGACGTTAGATTTGCAGCGCTGTTTGCCCACCTGATCTGCGGGCCCCTGACAGTTTGAAAGGCTCTTTAATGTTTACCTTTGGCATGTAAAAATACAGCACAGAGACCTCCTTGGGTTTGTAGTACTCTGTGCCACTGGTTGATTTTCTTAGCTCCTTATACTTTACCCTTCTCTCAGATTTCCTTCTCCCCTCTTCATTAGCACTTCCAAGGGAGCGTGAGTTCCTAAATTGGTATTCAAGCTGATATTCAAGTCTCTATCTGTTGCCTTTTGGTAGGCAGAGAGGGAGATATTTATATATTGTCGCTGCTAAAATATCTCGTCGTCGCCACGAGAATCCCAGTTCCAGCTCTAGTCCGTCCTAAATCAGTTTTTCCTCTCTGGTCATACCTGTCTTTCCCTGTCAACTGTGCTCACGTTTTACCTGTCTGTTGAACGCATCACTAACTGGTTTGTGGACTCAAACCGCCTTCTCCTCCTCTCCCTGTCCTGTCCCCCAGGTCCCTGTACCTGGACTCTCATCTCTAGTGTAATTTATACTTTACATTTCATCTGGTTTTCACCTCGACCAGGCTGTGGGATCGTGCTCCTCAGAGCCCCATTTATCAACTGTCAGTAAACGCTTGTTGAGTGCTTCTCGTCCCGTTTCCCCAGCAGTCCTTCCCAGGTCCTGCAGATCGTCTCTGTGTCTCTCTCCTGCCTTTTTATTTTCTTCTTCTTCTTTTTTATTTTTTCTTTTTCCTCCTCTCTGCTCTCCCCCTTCTCCCCTCCTCCCCCCCCCCAACCCCCCCCCCCTCTTTAAAAAAAAGAAAAAAAAAAAGAACAAAACAAAACATGTTTTGTTTTCAAATGGCGATCAGGAGTCCAGCAGGATCATTCTGGCGTGTGCCTCCCCACGCACTCCCCGGGAAGCGCCGTGCCGGGCGGGGGAGGGCCGGCGGGTAACACGCCGCTCCCCCCGCTCAGCCCCGGCCCCGCGAACCGGCTCTCCCGGGACCCACCCGCTCCCCCTCCTCCTTTTCCGGCCCCCGCCCGCCCTCCCTTCCCCGCCCTCGCACCCCCTCCCCGGTAACTTTCTAGTACCTTTCCTCACCACTCCGGGCAATCAGTGGTCATTAGAGGAGAGAGGTTTAAGGTTTCATTTGTCTAAGAGCAATGTGAGTGGTGATAGCTTCTCGGGGATGCGGCTGGCAGCCTGGGGTGATTTCACTTTCTGTTTTGTGCTCACTTTCTCCGCAGTTGTTGCTTTCCCCGCTCGCCAGCTCTCAGCCTCCCTCTCTCTCTCTCTTCCCCTCTCCCTCTCTCTGTGTTGTCTCATCTTGCCTGTGCTGTCTGGGCGGGGGAGCCCTGCCTCCTTTTGCCTTCCTCAGATCAATGCCCTGGCCACTCACTTTCTGATGTTGCACGACGGGAAATGCTTTGAATACTTACGACATGGCCGCTCACATTGATTGCCAAGATTGACAGCAGTAACCATCGCCTTCACTTGTTTCAGGAGGGAAAAAAAAAAAAAAAAAAAAAAAAAAAAAAGAACCTGATTGTAACCAAATCTCCAGGCAACCCATCCGCAAACTTCTAACGATCGGGATTCTGCACATCCATGGCCCGGAGAAACACCAGCAGACTCTAGTTCATTTATTTTATTTTATTTTACCGAATCACCACCCGTTTATTCCTCTTTCTGCTTTCACCTCCTTCCCTTTCTGTTTTCTCTTTTCTCTCTTTTTTTTTTCTTCTTTTTTTTTTTTTCTTTCTTTCTTTCTTTTTTTTTTCTTTTTTTAATGAAAATTACCGAAGCGCGTTGCAAAAAAAAAAAAAAAAAAGGAGCTCTCCCAGTGCTTTGTGCTACACTGGATCCCGAGGAGGTAACCAGGAAAAAAAGCCCTATTGTATTGTATACCTGTTGTTTGCTGTGGTGTGTAGTGCTGCGTGGCTTGGTGGTGGTGGTGGTGGCGGTTTAATGGGTTTTCGCTGGATTTATGTCGCTTTGCAGGAGAGAATCCGGTTCCCCCTGCGCTGTCTTTAATGGGTTATTAGTTGCAATTGAGTGAAGCAGCAGCGTCCGGAGGTAGATCTGTTGTTTATCTTTTAACATTGCTGGATTCACCCCTTCCCCCCGCCTCTCCTTGCACGATTATTTACTTTCATACCACGAGGGTGGTGTTGTTTTGTGTGGGTTGTTGGTTTTCTGTTGGTGGTGGGTTTTTTTTTCCTCTCTTTTTTTTTTTTTTTTTTTTTTTTTTTTTAGTAGTTCTAGTCTCGTCCCCGTGCGAGTTTCCGGGGTGGTTTGAATCCCGGGGTTTCCGAGACGTTAAGGGACCCCAGTACCTTGAAATCACAACACTTTCTCATCCTCCCTGAGTGGAGTTTATTTTAAAATGTAGTGACAGATCAGCGTTGTATTTTAGGATCACCCACGGCAGGCGAACACATGGTGCTGGGAAGATATTGTACGTAAGGAACTAACACGAGAGGGAGAAAGAGAGAGAGAGAGAGGAAAAATAAAATCCGAAATAAATCCATGAGAGCAGAGCGCTGCTGTCATTACTCCGGAGTGCTCGCGTGGATTTCTCTGCGCGGATAGCCCCGAAAGACTCAAGATGGAGAAAGATGAGGGGTGTTTAGTGGTGCTTTTAAATTCTCCGTTAAGTTTGAGGTGGGTAACTGCTTTGAAGTTGGCCACAACTGAGTGCTCTCCGCGGAGCAGGAACGGCACAAAGCTGACGGAGTGGCGGTGGCAATGTGGGGGTTGGCCACGGCGGGGCACTGTCCGAGGAGCTGCCGCTCTGCGCCTTATCTCTCCGTGCAGGGGGGCTGGATAAAGTTATACTGAAAACTTCAAAATTGATATCGTACCCTAATTTGTGATACACAGGGAGGGGGGAAGAAACCAGTCCATCAATAGAGAGCTCTGTTTACACCCGGGGAAGGGCAGATGTGTGCCGCTTTGTGGCAATATTCGACCTGGGATTTCTCGCTGCCGTAGCTCTTTGCCGGAGGTCATGCAAATCGACCTTAAAAGAATGCATAAGCCATAAATTAAAATAAACCCTTAGCCAGAGGCTGATCCATAAGTAGACAATACCTAACCTGGACAAAACGGCTTCCTTTGCGAGCTGAAAAAAAAAAAGAATAGTGCCTAAACTAAATGCAAAGTAAGTTTTCAGGAAGTATTTCACTTACTATTATTATTGTTATTATTTTAAAATAAAATAGTGGCAGTTGCAACAAGCTAGTTTACAGACGGTGCCGTAGGATACGAGTAAGGCAAGGTGTATCTGGTAGAGAGCTTGTTCTTTTCCTAGCTTTCACTGCCTTCGAAGCTGTTTGGTTTTCGGATGTGGATAAAAAGCCTCTAACCATATAAGCAATTTAATGTTTTATCTGGGATATTGCTGAAGAGTTTATGAACAAATCTGGGTTGCTTGCAACTGTCACATGCGCGCACACAAGCTGTGTCTGTATATAATAGTCTCGGGGCTTGTTTTTTTTTCCCGCAGTTTTTGACAATTGTTCCATTCATGATCCTGAAAGGAATCATCAGTGGGAGCTAATGAGTGTGCCTCTGCGGCTTGCCCTGCTCCGGGGAGGAGCGGGCACCGCGCTGCCGCCGAGCCCTCTCGTGTAATGCATGCACGCGTGTACCGGCGGCGGGGTGTAGAAACGTGAGAGAGAACATATAGGCGGGATGTGAGCAGGTACTTCCACGCGTGCATTGATGACTGAGCTGCCAGAACTGCTCCTCTGCCGAGGGAGCTTCCCAGCTCCCCTCCGACTCGTGTTGAGCAGGGCTGAGCAGTTAACCCGCTTTGCAGCAGGGCTGTGTGTTTTAGCAGAGCAGGGCCTGGAGGTCAGAGACACTGATCAGATCGATTTGATTACTGTCTTTGCTTTCTCCGTACCGTTTCACGGGTGGTGTTTTGTGGTGGATTTTTTAAAGGACGGGAAAGAATGCAAGTGGCAACGTGAAAAGACAATTGGTGGTGTGTCTGAGTGGCGGGGGGGCTGCAGGGAAAGTCAGCCTGGTGGGAGCCTGGGGACGACAGATTAGTTCTGTCCTAGGGGTGTTTCCCCAAAACGTAGACGGTAAAACTTTCTGCGATAAAGCAATATATCTTCGCCTGCTATTTGTAGATAAGGTATATGTTTATTAAGCTAATTTAAATAGCCCTTGGCACACGAGCGGCACTTTGTTTCTATGTTTTCTTTTTACTCTCACTTTGACACTTTTTGGCATTTCCATCTCCAGTGCTGATCGTGAGGGTGGAAGAACAGTTATACCCATTGCCCAAGCAAGGTTTGAAGTCCAAAAATTAACGAATTTCCCTCTCTGTATTCGTGTAATGGAGTAATTTTGAAACCTGTTTTGAGACTTCGACTTGACTTGACTTGTTTTATCGACGTGCTTGTGCCCACTCATTTAATTAAGCCATTATACCATAAAGTAAATAATAAGAATGAATGTGAGATATGTGCATGTAATCTGCCATTTTTATATGTATACAAATATTTGTATGGGGGGAAAAAAAAAAAGCTTTAAAAACTTTTTTTTTTTTTTTTTTCATCACACTGTGATTCTTTGGCAAGATCTTACTGCAGGTTTTTGTTTTGAGCCAGAATATTTCGTGTGCTTCTGTGCTCCTGACGTTATATGCATGCTCCACTTGGAATATAAACAGCCAGTGTACCTAGCAGCTCTTTCTAGTAAAACTAAGGAATAATCTATTTATAGTGAGTACATTTAAAAGAAAATAATGAGGTCATTTGGAGTATGCTGCAGTTTGAAGTAGCTCAACACCTGGCAGAAACTGCTTATACATTTTCTTCAGACTCTGCCCTATCCATAACTTTTCCTTATAATACATTCTTGTGTTAAGTGAGAAAGGCTGTTTGTAAAACAATCCTCTGGCTGGTTCCAGTGTTGGGCGAAGCTGATCCTGTAATGGCATTTTGTTTTGAACAGTTGCTGTAGTTGAAGTTCCCTCATAAGGTAAGGTGGCACTGGGTCTGAAAGGAGGTCCAAATGCCACATTTATAATTAGACTGCCAATTCAGCACATTGTATCTCTTGCTATACAGGGATATACTGCTGTGTCTGGTCTCTCAATAGACTGTATTCAGAATTAGCCAATTCAACTACTTAAACTTTGGAGTCAAATTTAGAATAGGCAATGAGAGAAGGAAAGAAAGAAAACAATAATGCTTTCTTTTTTCCTCAGCTAGCTATTAAAAGCCAAAGAATATACGGAAACCAAAGCAGGCACTGCTCTTGGAATCAATGCACCAGGCGCAGCCTGGCCAACCTCGCCTGCAAAGCCATTCTGGAGCGCTTCTCCGGGGGGAGGGGAAGGTGAGCCCCGGGCATCGCTCCGAGCGCCTCTCTCCAGGCCGCTTCGCTACCCGCCGCCAGGCTCCCGCGGCCGGGAAAGGGGGGTCCGGGGACCAGGGCCAGCGGCGGCGGCGGCCCCGGCGGGGCGCAGCCCTGTCCCGACCGCGCTGCGGGCCCGAGCGAGCGTCCAGCTGCCGCCGGCCGCTGCAGTGGGGGGACCACGGGCTGTCCCGCAACAGCGCCCCGGAAGAGCCTTGCGGGGGGCTTGGCTGGCCCTTCACGTCCCCTCCACTCCCCCTTCCGCGCCCCGCGGAGCTGAGGTGGCTGTCGGATGGGCTCCCGCCCCCGTGCCGGGCGGGGGCAGCCGGAGCCCTGCGGGGAAGGGGCGGCCGCCTCCGGGGGACTCTGCTCCTCCCAGGGACGCCAGGCCATGGGCTCCGGCTTCTGGCGTCTCCTCGCGTCCTCCCCGGATTTACAGTTGCTGGCTCCTTTTCTCCTGTCATACTTTTTGTTTCGCTCACTCTGATTTCTCCGGCCTCCTCCCCTACAACTTTAATTCATTCAGCGATGAGAATGTAAGAGGCCCTTTGGTCTGCAGTCTCGCATCCTCTGCTAAACGCATTACTTTATCCCTCTCCCTTGCAGTTCAGTACTCTGTTTTAGTACTACTGGGAGACTTAGCTGGCCTGCTTCAAAGCTCACGTAGTTCTCTTTTCTGCTAGATCATAGGGTGCAAACTAAGTGCCATGTGCATAACACATAGCATAAGGGGAGTGAGACAGATGGCTGTCTCTCGCTGCACATTACTGATTCTCTCCTGAACTTAAACAACTCTGCCTCAGTTTTTCCTTCTCATGTGTAGACACTGGTGAAAGTGACAAGAGAAACAAAGTGGAACCCATCAGATTCCTTTGTAAGGCCAACAGTATCTGACTTCTAGAAAATAATTATTCAGGTCCAGAGTTAGTTGCCTTCACGTGTCAGTTTGATTTTGTTCACAAGTGGGAATGGCCAGTGATTGTTCCTTAGCCAGTGGTTTTTAATATGTGGCCAACAGTTGTTCATGGTCTCTTACAGCTGAACTTCCTTTGCTTCATGGGGGAAAGAAATTTCTTTGGACATGTTTTTCACATCTTTGACCTTATTTTTAGCTGAAGTATCCATATATGTCTGCAGTTCTTAAAGGCCTTGGAATATTTTGTGGTAGTAAAGGCCAGTGCTTTGCACAATGATAGCAAAAACAATTATATTTTTTTTTTCTTAGTGGGCATTAGAAAGTTTCTGTACTTATGACCTTACATCTGTTAAGGACTGTAATCACCTTGGGAGATACCACTTCAGGAAGCATGTCCATTAATCTTTTACACTTGGTTCGATTTCCCCCTTGAAAGTCTATAGATCACATTTAAAAGGCTTCCGTCACATTATTTATTTATTTATTTCATGAATAATCACAAACAAAAATTGCTTGGGAAAGTGACACTGTGACACACTTTTCCTTAACACCCCATACAATGGGCTGATGTGTGATCAGCAGGCTGGTTTGGCAGAGGTTGTTGTGTAGTCACTAACGTTTTAGAAGTTATATAAATAGGAGTGTGTATATATATATATATATATGTAAAAGCTACATCAAGTGAAGGGCTACCACATATTTTTTAAACATTTCAGTTAAGGTAGTAAATCACAGAGACAGAGCTTTGGAACATTGCTGCCGGAGAAAAGCTGCGGTAGGATGTGTTCGGTAGTTTGCATAGAGCTTATTCATCAAGTAGAAGCAAAACACAAAGGTGCATGTTTGAAGTTTGTGCCTCATTGAGCCCATTTCTGTTTGTCTCAGTGTATTTTTGTGTAATTTTTATGCACACATTTTCTGTTTTTTCCTTAGGCAGAACAGCAAGAATGGAGCATTAGGGGACTGGTTACCAAGCCACCATGAATTTCCTTGTATTTTATAGGAGCTATTCAGAATGTTTTAGGTGGAAGATTCTCCCACAGCATTTATTGATGTGCCATTACAGGCCATGGCACCATATTGTGAAGACAACAAAGTCCAGTAAAATCCTATCATTAGTAAGGTTATGTAGGGGCCCGGAGTGATGGCTGTGTGAAACGCGTGTGTTTATTTAGACGTGGTTCTGTGCAGAGGGGAAAGATCTGATAGACGGATTTGCTGGAAAGCAGCCGATTTCTACAGTGATAAAACTGGATAATTACACGTTCCCAAAGCCTTTTCAGCACAGAAGTAGGTGTTCTTTTAAAACATTATTTTGTGGCAACAACAAATATTTGTGACATCATTGTGAGAGATTTCCTGCCAATTTTTAGTTTACTGTTTTTCAGAGAGTCTAGAGTTCCTTGACACTTGCGAAACTGCTACATATACCCATCGTATATTCAAGTATTCAGTGAAGTTTTAAATAATTCTCTTTCAATTAGTACAACAGGAACCTGAAAAATGGATTTTCTCTTAAAGAAACAAGAATCTTTCCTCCTCTTGTATATTTTAAAATGCTCATATCAGTCTTATGTTTACTGTTTTGTCTCTTTAAATTAAGAAAGAAAACGGTATCCTAAGTCTGAAAATCATTGCTTGGAAATTAATCAAATATTTCTTGAGCCTTGTGAATTGGAAAAAGCAATATAAAATCATTCATTTATAGTGGAGAAATAGCTATCTATCAATTGATGCTTTTTTGAAGTCAGGCGAAACATTCCATCAAGTTAATGTGTTTAAGGGTATCATATCAGGGACAGACAGGTACTACAAGTGATAAAAAACAGATAACCTGCAACTAAATGATTTACAGATGGGTCATTATCTTTTGTAGAGAAGTTACACAGATCGTATTCTTCTGAAAAAGAGTGTGTTATTGTACAGAGCTAGGAGAATCAGCTAAATAGGCCTGTGGAGTTAATGTTTTTTGGAGTGACTAGTAAAATTTGTCAAAGCAAAATTCATAGCCTTCTTACAGGCAGCATTTTAATGTAAGACGTAGGGAAGTATTTGGCTTGTATTTTGGGTCTTCTTTATGGCTATTTTACCTGTTGGATAAAATAAAGCGTGGCAAACATTTTGCTTCTGCCCGCGTGAACTTTGCAGTGCAGCATACTTTTAAAATGTGCACAAAAATGTTGCATACAAATTAAAAAGAAAAAATCTGGGAAGCTTGATGTTAGTGATTTCTTAGATTTCAAATCCCGTTTCATACAGCAAGTGGCTAAGTTGCATCTTTTCTCTCTGTGGTAAGGAAGGATGTCATTTAAATATTTTTTTTCTTTCTTCTTGAACTAGATAGAAAGGTGCACAGTCAATTGTTTCTCCAGTCACTGGTAGACTGACATAAGGCATCAGGAAACTCTGAATCCTCAGAGGTATGGTATTGATTTGATTTCTAACTGCAAATCCTTCATATCATTGCTCCAAATATCTAACTTTACACCAATATTACCCATTCTTTTTATAGTGACACCGTGCTTAGTAAAAAACTTCTAAGCACTGAGGTCAGGTGTTGAGATTGGATTCTAGTTTATTTTTTATGAATCAGATAAAGATTTCTGTGCATGAGACCGTATGTGAAGATGAGAGAACAAGAACATTTCCATATCAAAGGCAATATATCTGAGGCTGCATAGTAATTAAAATGCAGTGGTTTGGACTCTGTGCACTAGCACTTACGCAGAGCGTTGTTGGGACCTTGTGCAGCATGCAGGCGGTTGTCTCTTGCATACTTCTAGAAATATACTTATAATTTTGTACAAACATTTATGCCAGTCCACACTTTTCTGTGGATAATTTGTATTTCATCCAAACCATTCAAAGTAGAAGTTATTTTTTGAGCAACCCCCTCATTATGGCTTTTGTGCATCAACTATTTTTATTCTGGTTGTTTGTATTTCCTCTTACCAGAATGATGGCTTGTTTATAGTTGTATTTTTTTGTGTGTTTCTCTAAGACCCCTTCCATATACCACTGAAATTTTACTACTAGATTTAAATATCTTGTAAAGCAAAACTGTTAATATCTTTTTAGATTTATTGAAGATGGTGTGATTTTGTACATACCATACTTTATGGCAAATTCAATGCATGTGCTGGAGCATAATATTTTTAATGAAACAATATGTATTTAATAATTCCAACTAACTCTTGTACAACATAAGGAGAATTAACACATTACTCCAAGGACCTGCTGATGTGGGAAAACAGACATAAAATACTGCAGGGTGCTCCCTCTCTGGATAAGCTTTTCTGGAATAAATGTGACTTTAATTCCCGAGTAGATCGCCCTGGTGAGGAACTGTTACGGAAGGGCTGCTGATGAATTGTTTACTTCATACACTGTATTGGTCAGTGTCCCAGTGCGGAGGAGGCAGTGAGCGCTGCACATTTCCTCATTACTCATGGATACTCACCCTACAGAGGCTCTATCCATTAATGCTCCAAAACTATTGAGGTGAAACTTTGAGAAAGTGTTCATATTTAAACAGATGTGGAAGTATTGTATTACAGCTGTCTTGCAATCTTGCTTCGTTTTGTCTAGGTTTAGCTTACAATTGGTATATGAGTACGTGAGTATTTTGAGCTAGAATACCACACTTTCAAAGATTGTTCTGCGTGCTTTTTGTGTCTGTGTTATTGTTGTGGATGAGCTTGTTAAACTGAGTTTGTGACCATTTGTGGTTAGTAAAAACCTGTGGTATTTTTTGCACAAGTAGGGGGGTTAACCTCAATGTTATGGCCGAATTCCAGCTAAGATAGGATGTAGTTGTCCATCTACATTCTTACAGTTTTAACTGGCTTACTTAATCCTCTTTTCCTTTCCTGAATGTGCTAGAACTGTGTGCTAAGGACACTTGCAGCTTTTTAGCTGGGAAGCACCAAAGCTAGCTGTTGAAGGAATAGGTGGAACTAGATAATGAACCACATTTTGGGATCTTTCTGGATAAGAGGATGCCCTAAACCTGACTGGCTCATCATTACTAGAATTAACATTTTGAAGGGTCTATTATGTATGAAATTTGAATGCTGAATTATTCAGAGGAATATTTGGGTAGAATTTGATATTCGACACATTCTCAGCTGGCATAAGCCCTTGTAACTCTGTTTACTTATGTGGAGGGATGCCATTTTTACTCCAGCCACAAGTGCATTCCATAGGACATGATGCAGTTCTTTCTGAATTCAATGGAAGGACCTTTCTGTGACTGCACTGGGAGTGGGCTTGCATGTGAAGGCCCTCTTTTCATTGGATTCACTGTAGAGAATAACTTGGTTTCAGTTAGAGTGGAATCACATTTTGTCTGCATGGTGCTGCTTATGGCTTTACGGTGACAGTAAGAGGAATTCATCTTACCCAAACTACATATTGAATCAGCTACCTCTCCATATCCAGTCTTCCAGTGGGTCTTCTGGTACAGCATATGCAGTATATCTGGATTCTTACTGCTGGCTTCCTGTAACAGTGGAGGCTGTGGCTCTGCTTTTTTTTTTTTTGCCTTTTTTTTTCCCTTTCTTGATCTGCTGAGGGCAGTCTGTCTTCCTGCACATCCTTTCATATTTTGCTTATGCTGATGGATTCCTGTAGACCATTACAGTAAGAATGTACTCCATTCAACCTTTAGTGCAAGTATGCACAGAAATAAATGTACAAAAGGGTCATGTGCCCAAATAGACATGTTTCAACATATTCTTAGTAGTATTTTTGCTGTGGTAGAGTCTATGATTAAGATTTTGTATTCTCCTCTGATTTACATGCATATGTTCCTACTTTCTGCTATCTGTATTCTCATAGCTTATCCAAAAGGCCAAAGATGAATTTTAGAAAACCCTTTCATGCTTTATGGTTGTCTTCTATAGGCTCTAATTCCCATTATACTACCTCTTCTTTCCACACAGAAATTACAGTACCTTTGCCATTTTGCTTTGACCGTAAGAATGGACTCTTAGTTTATCTCAGAACAAGTTAGATATGACCGTCTTTTCATTTTGATTTCTTGAGTCAGAAGGTGTTGGGATGATGACTATGCAGCCTGTGAGGAGTAAGTTTACAGAAGTGTAGTGAGAAGTAAAAGTGTGAAACAGAAGTGATCAAGAAAGGCATTGCTACCTAGGCCTCTAAAAAAGGGGTAAGAAGATATGTTCCAATTTCTGCTCTTAGTGGTGTCATTTATGTATTTTGATCACTCATAGAGCATCTTGAGCTACAAATCTGTCAACATACCTGCCAGAGAAAAAAAAGGAAATTTCCAATGCTAGAAGATCTGCCTAGATTTACAGTACTGAGGGGGCAATTACTTTGCTACCTTAAGGTGGCGGAATGTGATAATACTGGCCATTCTGGCACTTGCCTACATGGGGCTTGAAGAGCAGAAGCATTAATGGCTTTCTGCTTGAAAACTGTATTGTTGTGTCAGGTAAATAAATCATAGGCTTCCATTATTCTTCAAGGCGGACTTACCTATGTTGAGGAGATACTAGCTTATGTGTAACTGTGTTTTTGGGCTTCTGCACCATATACATGAGGATTCTAAGGGATGGCAAGTTTCAGGTTAGCCCCCACAGGGCACAACGGTACCTCTGACTTGTCATTCTTTGCTGCCTCTCTTTATGGGCTCCTACAGACATGGTGAAGTCAGTTCAGGTATCCTCTCTGTTCATCCACAGTGCTCAACCTAGACTTCCAAGTCTACAGAGTATTCAAGCAGTTAAGTGTGTCTTTGTTCCCTGCTTTGCAGATCTTCCTTCTGCCTTTGGTGAAAGCCCAAAAGGGCTTTCTGTTTGCATATACAGCCTTTCTTTGTGTTTCCTTTTTCCCCTCAGTCAGTGAAAACTCATTATTTTAATCTTTACCTTTGCCTCTAAATGATAACAATTCGATCTGTAACACTTGTTTTAGGAATGTAACAAAACCTCTGACTGGTGATGGTAGAGATATGGCAGTGTGCATTTTAGTACAGACCCACCGTCATGCATTTTGTGGGGTGAGTGGATGTGTAGGCTACCAGTTGATTTGAAAACACCAGTGCATAAAACTCTGTGGTGGAATGGGGTCAAATTACAGATTCAAAGTCATGATGATGGTGTGAAAGTGAAATACTTTGAATGCTGTGAGGAAAAGAGAAAATGTGGGGAGAAGAGAGAAGGTAGTTAAGGGACCTAAAGAGTAATTATTGAGGATTAGCTGATATTTCTAATTTATGAAATCTTCCTTGGGACAAATTAAGTTCAGTTTTTCAAGAAGTGAGTATATTTTATAATATGAACAAAAGCAAAAGGAACAGGTGGAAACTGTTTTGCTGAGCTGTATGTAGTGCAGGGCATAAGCTGTTGCTGATGCAACTTTTGATAGATATTTCCCCCCCCTAGTCAAAGTGTCACAGAAATGCTTAGGATAACAAATAAACCAGTAAGAGACAAATCCAGCCCCAGATTGGTTTTGATTACTGCATTCCTCTTGTGGAAGACTTTCTATTTCAGTCATTCAGCCTGGGATGATTAGATAAAGAAGGTGAAACACTTGTTTCCCTTCAACGCTGTCTAAGCATGTCTCCCAAATGATACTTCCTGTCTTTCAGATATTGTCTCTTTAGTATCGATAGCAACTAGATGCAAATCAGCATAGCATCTGCTAGTTTGTGTTCAGCTGACCGGGCTAAACAGCAGATATGGAATTTATCACCAGGAGGCTGTGATTTCATCACAGTCAAATGGCATTCCCATAAGTAGGTAATGGAGCACCCCTATTGAGTGTAGCTAGAGTCTAGTTTCTCAGTAGAGTTATTACATGTTCTCTTTAAACAGCTTTCCCAAACTTTAAAGTTGTCCCTTGATTTTGTTTAAATCCACTTACTGTTGTAGCTGGAACAGCAGCTGTCCCTGGTCTCTGCTGATGCCACACTGTGCTGAATTGGGCCTTCTTGAACGTGTGTGGGGGAAAAGAAGGGCTGAAAAACAACGTGAGAGGAACCGGAGGGGAGGGCATATGAAAGGACAAAGATGGGAGGGAAGAGTGAATGTATTGAACTGAATGGCAACTGTAATGCTCTTATTGCTGTTGAACATTTATAGAGAAGATCTGCAGTCAGTATTTGGTAATAGCTTGATACCTTTATGCAGTTCTTGCTGTATTCAGGACTGAACTTTGTGTTCCTTTTCTGTGCTCATCAAATACTTTGGGACACAAGTTATCTGCTCTTGCTGTCTGGAAAAATTGTCAGCTGCTGGGCAGGGTTTGAGCAGAGCAGTTTGCTGATTTTTGTATTTTTTTGCAAGTTTTGTATGTGTACATAAACATTATTTATATTATCAGCCTGTGAATACTTAGCATGAATCCTAAACATATTTATGTTTTACTGATCCTTCTGAGAATGGATTGATAACAAATACTGTTGCAAGACTTCACAGATTTGAAATTATCAGTATAAATTAGTAATCCAAATATACTTGCACACCAATTTGTGGTCTGCATGGTGAATGATAAATGAAATTGTACGTTCTGTCTTTAAATTAGTTGTGAGTGGAAGAGTGGCAGCTTTTTGATCTTGTTAGTGAGGAAGGTTTGAGACTAGCTAAAAGCAAAGCAGAAATTAAATAGGTGGTTGAGAACTTGAAGTTTCTGTGGATAGGAAGGGAGAGAAAATGCTTGAAACGAGATGGGGGAAAAGGAAGAAAGGGGATAGGATGAGAAACAAAGAGACGGAAAAAAACCTAGAATGTGTGAGGGCAGATCAACATAAGTGGATACAACATTTCAAGACATACTTAATGACTTTATTTTCCTTCACCTATACTCTTCCATTTTCCAAGAAACTGAGGCTGAGATATTAAAATTAGCATTTCTATCACTCCCAATCAAATGGGATATTTATTGGTTTTAGAGTGGGAATAATGACTGAACAGCTATTGATAACTGGGACGTATAGAATCATAGGATTATTTTGTTTGAAAAAGACCTGTAAGATAATTGAGTCCCAGTGTTGCCTTAACATCAACAAACCATTAAACCATGTCCTGAAGTGCCATGTCTACAGGTTTTTTGAACACCTTCAGGAGCAGTGTCTTCACCACCTCCTGTTGTAATGCTCGACCACCCTTTCAGTAAAGAATTTTTTCTTAATATCCAATCTAAACCTCCCCTGGTGCAATTTCAATCCATTTCCTCTTGTCCTATCACTTGATACTAAGGAGAAGAGACTTTCCCCCCCCTCACTACAGCCTCCTCTTCTCCAGACTAAACAATCCCAGTTCCTCAGCTTTTCCTCATAAAGTTCTTCACAGGCCCTTTACCAGCTTCATTCCCATTCTCTGTACACACTGCAGAGCCCCAATGTCATTCTTGTAGTGAGGGGCCAAAAATTGAACCCAGTATTCGAGGTATGATCTCAGCAAGGCTGAGTACAGGGGCACAATCCACAAGCATAAATTCCAGAATTGGGAATATTATGTGAAAGGGTAAAATAGTTTTCTGGTGTTCTCAGCTTTCTGAGAGGTTGTGCAGTTTTTGTACTTTTGGGCTTTCTGTGGTAGACAATTCTTACAGAACAACTAGACCATGCCTGCAGTCTTCCAGTTGTGCATGTTAGACACAGCACTGAGGCACAGCCTGGCCTGCCAGTTGCATTGTAAAGGTAACAAAGAGGGAGCCAGTCCCAAAATACAAGAAATATGATGCTTTATTATAAAGGATGAGTCACCCAAACTTCCAGGGAAGGATCCTCAGTGTCACTCCTAAGAATGTCCCGGGTTCATAGGATCATCTGTTACTGTGATATTGAGCATGGGAAAGCATACATTGTTGTCTGTGAGCTCTTTTTCTTGGTGAATGCTGCAGACCTGGGTTACTCTTAGCAAAGATCTGTCCAGTTAAAGCTGCTGGATGTGACAATCAACTGAACATAATATAGCTACTTAAACAGGGCACAACAGCCACTGCACAGAATAATCTCTCCCACTTTGTTTTAAACTGTGTTTCAGGCATGAAGGTGCATTTGCTTCTTTCTATTCCCTTTAAGATTCTCTGTGCAAATTCTCAGTTAATTAATATGTTGGTATCTTACTGAACTTTAAAAAAATCCAGATTCTAACCAAATGCCTTTACTTGTGTGAAAAAATATTCAGTATATCCTTTTTTTTTTTTTTTTTTTTTTTTTTTTTTTGCAATGCATAGGTCCTGGGGAAAAAAAAACGGCAGAACATAAAACAAACAATCCCCTTTGCACACAGATAAAAGGACGTTTAACATTAGCCATTACTCGTTTGATGTGAGAAACTAATTTATTTGCATTTTGCTCTTACCCTGTTTTGCTTGTCTGAAGGCATGCTCCGTGTCACACCAGTTTTCACAGGTCACACTTGGGCCTCAGTCTCATCATGGTGAATTGCAGAGCTGGGGTAAAGACAATCACTATGTAAGAGATGCTAATTTGCCAGAAGTCATTGACAGCCACAGGCTGCCTGTTCTCTGGTGTTGGGGCCATAGCAAGTATGATCACGTGTAAAGAGCAGTTTGCCTCTTATCACAAATTTTATATTGAAATAAATAGCAATGATGATTTGGGCAGTTGGCATTAATTCCTACTAATGCAGCCAATGATGATTCTTACAATTGAGCTCATGGCGGGTTTTATCAGCTGGAGAAGCTGACAGGCTTTGGTCCCTTTTCTAGGTCTAAGGGCATTTGTTTTTCTTTGTTTTGACACCCAAACCAGAAGAAAATGCTGCAATGGAGCACAGGAATGGCTGCTGAGCCCTCTTCCTGAACATGTAGTTGTGGAAGGAGGGTAATAGGAACTCAATCTCTGAATGGTTCACATCATTAGAATGAAGTTCAGAGTTACCAACTAAAGCAGGTAAAAAATTAATTTGCTTGAGCTCTTTCAGGTCCAGCTGATAACACTCAGGGTTCAAGTCCTGGAAGATACCAAGTACTCTGGTCCTAGTTCAACAGACTATATAAGTACACGCTGAGCTTTAAAACCCAGTGGGAATGAGACTATGCATGTGCTTAAAATTCAGCATGTAGTTAAGTATTTTGTTGGATTGGAGCCAAAGTGCTTAGCACTTTGGAGGACTGAATCCTTATTCACTGGTGGTGGTTTATATATTTTTTTGGTTTATGAATTTCCTCACTGACCTGCTCCTTTGTTTAGTGGTCAGCCCGCAACATGGTCAGGATTAAAAACTTCTGGGGCTTGTTTTGTCTAGAAGGCTATGGATAATCTCTAGAGAGAAAGGCTCGTTTTACATAATTACTGATGCTAAATAAATATGTTCTTTATAATCAACTTATGTTTAAAATGAAGTTGCTAAGATTTTTGATCAAGAGAGCAACATTTGACCCAGATTTTATTTCTTCCCTTTTATTAGGACTATGTTGTTTGTCTCCAGAAGTTAATAATGTGTGTCTGCAATTAGTATGTCAAATTCTGAAGAGAAGTTATATTTGTTTGTAAGTTTTTCTGTTTCCAAGTTCTTTCTACTTTCTACCATCTTTTTTTACTTATTATTCTGAAAACGTGTTCTTCAGGCAATAATTAGCAGTGGGCTTTATCTGAACTGAGATCTCTGAGCATTTCTGTCAGATATTTGGTCTTGACTCAAAATGCCTTGGCCATGTAAGGTGGTGGTTCTAATTGTTTTCTTCCTCCTCACCTGTTCTGTTACAAAGCATAATCTTGGCACAGCCTCAATGGTGTTAAAATTACAGAAGCCAGAGAATGTTTTCCTGTTATTGTACCATTATTCCCAATTACATTTGGGATTGTTTACCTATGTATTTGGCCATTATTCTCTCTACATTCATGGCCAACTGTTAAAAAGGGTCAACTGAACAAACTGCATTAAAAAAAAAAAAAAGTTTGATAAAATCCTTGATGTCTCAGGCAAAGGTAATGGATGCAGCTTCTTCTCAGCAGGAATAAACTTCGGTCTTTTCAGACCAGTGAGAAAAGAGAATTTCATTGTCTCTGTGAGCATTTGTTCCCACCAAGATAGAAGAGGGGTACAGTTAAGTGACTGTTTGTGTTTCTTTTTATGCTCCATCTTTAAAATAGCTGAGGTAAAGTATATGTATAGCCTAGATTAGAGTGTAGACAGGCATGTTGTTGCATGTCTAGCTGGAGGGACAGAAGAAATCATACGTTTAGTTCTTCTTTCCTGCCTCTCAGCTGAGGTGCAGTAAATGACTGTGTGAATGTTTCAAATGTAATGTCTCTGTGTGGTAAAGAGAGTTATTTGAAACCACAGTTCAAACCATGTAATGACTAAGTGGAGAGACAGTAAGTTCTAGCAGGGAGAGAAAGCAGTGGCTTCTTAAACAATTCTAGTTGCATTCACAAGTGGAGAAACAATATATGCCTCTCAAGTAGCTCAGGGAGTGGTGGGTGCCAGTACTTAAGCAGTGAATGGGGAGGTAGAAGAACTTGGCATTATCTGTTGTTTTGACGCTGCCACAGGCGGTGATTACAAACATGTTATTTTACTCACAGCACCCTTCTTTACTCTTGTGTAATCTACTTAGACTACAAGGTGTAATGTCTCTAACTCAGTGGTTGTACCATGGGTGTCATATTTAAGTATGTTCTGGGACTAAGAATTGCAAATAAATGAGCAGATAGTTTTTAATGCTGCTGTATGAATATGTGCTCCGAATCCACAAGGAGAATCTAATTTCCAATTCAGTGTCAATAAGGTCCTATGTGATTAAAACACCATGAAGTATTTTTGCCAACTACCAGAGAGTCATTGAAGGAGGATGTTGAAGGATAGATAAAAACTCCTACATTTATCACTCCATGATTTTTACAATTAGATGGCCCAAGAATGCTTTTGAGACGTTGGAATGATAACAGAGTTCCCAGTTCTATGTGTACTACCAAACGTATCAAAAATTGTGCCACTGATACTCTCTCAATCTGAGTTCAATTTTCTGTTAATGATGACTGGGGTGTTTTCTGCATTTTTACTATTATTCTAAAGGTTTAGTCAGCTTGCCAGTTGCAGGATTAAGATTTACAAACAAAAGGATAATGTATCCTATGTTTACAAGTTAGCCAGAGGCCAGGTTTTATAAACTTTAAAGATACAGCTATTGCTAGTTTATAAAATAGAGTAGTCAGCTTTCTGAGAGAAAAAATAAATCCAGCAATGGAGCTAATTTCCATGGAGGCTTTCTACTCTCATGTATAATAATCTACTTTGACCTAAAGCGGTATTACACATGAATCTTAGAAATGTTTAGAAGTAGGTAAAAATACAGAGTGCAAAGTGGAGACATGCGGGGCCTGATTCTTTAAGTGTCTGGTACCTCCCACGAGAGTCTTTAGTTCCATTGAAAAGGGCCCTGAGCAAGTGGCATTCAGAACCATCCAGAACAGGGGCCATATAAGATTTTAGAATCTGATGTTTTCAATGTTTTGTATTGAGTGCAATGGTTTTCAGGAGTTAAAATTTGACGTTAAGTTCACAGGTGGGCTGTAATCACCTGTGTTAGCAACAGAGGAAAAACGGTCTGCTGAAGGCCATCTAACAATACATAGGAATAATTCATCCTCACACCAGAGCAGTTGTATTTAGAACAGATGAAGAGAACATCTGACTATACTTGTGATGATGGGCATTTTTATTTTATTTTATTTTATTTGTTTATTTAGTAATGGTGATACATTTTAAATGATGAAATTGGATTTTCCATTGACTCTGGTGTACAGGTCTCCTGTAACACTGAGGAGGTGCTGCCCTGTTAGTTCTCAATCTTGTCACTTCTGGGGAACAGCGGTGAAACTGTTTGTTCCTGACAGCAGACAGCCCCACTGCAGGGCCCTGGTTTCATGTTACATTAAGTATTAGTGCTGTTCTTTCAGGAGCTATTATGCTGTGACATCAAAGATTTTCTGACAGGGCAGTCGTAGGTTAGCACTGAAGTTGTCTACTGAAATTTTTAAGAATGGAATTAAATATATATGATCAGATTTAATATGAGAGATTGGAAACTGCATATAAAATGAAGTTAGTGGTTAAAGAAAGCTGTAAGAATAATTATTTGGTTTGGCCTATTTGTCCTTTTGTGTCCAAGGCAATTTTTATTGCCTTTAATTTGTACAGCAGTTCCAAAAATACTGCCGCATGTTAACATTTTCGTGCAACTGCTAATTCTCTGGAAAATGTTGTGTGAAAGAGGAGGAAAAGGACTTTTATAAAATAAGTATTCAGTACAGTTCCTGCATATATAAAGTGCATATATAAATGAAAGGTTGAACAATAATTGTAATAGCCCACATTCTTTTTTTTATTTTACTGATTGCCTTTAAAGGATCAAGATACACATTTTAAATAGTAAGAAAGCAATTTAAATGGCACACACACACATACTAGTGTTTTCTGAGGATTGCATCTTTCTGTAAGAGTAAAAGTGTTAACTGTGTATAGACTGCAATTTCAACCATTGTTCTTTGGGATTTCTGCAGCCAGTTTCTGTCTTGCTTAAAGGGAAGATGTCAAGAATTTGCAACTCACTGGCTATGTTCAGGAGAAAAAGAAATTCTTGAACATGCGCGACTCAAATGTTCCCGTAGATGCTTATGTGATGAAATCAGCATTGCTACAACTATAAAATTACTATTATGCTCTGATGAGGCAAGTTCAGTGACAGGAAATATCAAAATTAATTTTGGAAACACATGTCTGCATATTTTTGATTACGTTACTATGGCATTTGTTCCATTTAGTATCAAGCAAGTGAATCATTTATTAAAAATGAAAATGTGTACTATACACACTTACTTTTCCAGTAAAAAAGCCAAACCAAAACAAAAAAAAACCAACCCCAAAACCCAAAGTTGAACAATACTGTGCAGTCCTAACCAAGACAGTAGCATCATTTGTGCTATATATTTAATACATTCAGTTATGAGAAAAATTGCATAAGGAGTGTATCTCCCTCTTTGTAGTGTGGTTTTGTTTTGGCTTTTTGTTTGTTTGTTTGCTTTTTTAATAAGTGGCACGATTCTGAGGTCCTTGCTCTGGTAAACAGCTCTTTTGATTAATTTTTTGAGTGTTCTGTTCAGTAAAAGCTTGCAGGGTCAATTCAGAAGTTTATACTGTAGTAGAATATGCCGTTTATGCTATGCTAATTGACTCGAAGTACCTGTGTGGTAGCTTGACTTCTCCTTTGTTTTTCCTGTATTGCAACACACCTATCAGCAAATCAAAATCTTTGTCTGAACGTTCAGAGGCAGTTGCTTCAGAGTGAAAACTCAACCCTTTATACTGATGTGTGAAGCTCCGGGAGCAGTGGCTCTACCCTTAGGAAACACTCACTGACAGGTGGCAACAGTGGAATACAGAATTATCCTTTAGCTCTGTAATTTCAAATCACAATATTTAAAGTACATGTAAAGAAAGAAAAACGTGGGTAGTTGAGCTGGGTCTTGCAGAAAATATTTTAGTTATTTCAAAAGTACATGTCAAAATTTGGCCAGCTGCTGTATCTAAAGTATTTGTTGATCAATATTTCTAATGCCCTCCAGGGTGTGAGATCGTAGGCAGATTTATCTTACTTTTCTCCATTATTTAAAAGTTATGATGTAAAACTGTTTTTAGCCAACTTTTTATTACTTTGAGCAGTGTACTGTTTTATTGTACTGTAATTGCAGAGCTTAAAGACTTTGTTGCATTCAAATAATGATGCTTACCACTCCTGCTGTACTGTGTCTTGGCTACATTTTTCTTCTTCCAGCTTTGTTATACCTTTTTTTTCCTTGGCTATTAGAAATGTTACTGTACTTCAGAACAGGAAACTGTTTAGGGAGGACTTGTGAAAAATTCCCTCATTATTGGAAGGTTTAGAGTACTCTCAGTTTTCTCCATAGAATGCCTGAAGTTGTTGACCTGCTAATATTTAATTTTCTATTTAAATAAACAGTAACAGAACTGACTGCCTAAACAGATCATGTTACCACTTAACGTGGGACTAATGCCTAACAGTCTAGTTTGCTTCATTTTGGTGTCAATACCTGATTCTATAGTTGCAAAGTGTTTGCATATATGTTGTACATAAACTAGACCTGCTCAGCTCAGATGGTGTTCTTCGGAAGATAAGAAAACTTCATTTCTTCTTTATTGTTTTAACTGTATTTCATGTTTTTGTCTTCACATGAAAAGGGGCCTTCTTTCCCTTTTCCTGTTTTTACTGTCAAAGTGGTCATTTAAGTCTTAGCTGTTTCAGCTTCTCATTCTTACTGAACATCTTACTTGTGTTGACTGACTCAGGACACTCTTCCTTTCTGACAGTTCTGTTTCAGAGCTGTCTGCCAGAAATGAAAAGTCAATGGAGAATTGCCACTTAAAGGTTCCCATTTTCAGAGATGCCAGAGACACTGGAGATACTGTAGGGAGGTCCTGGAAGGAAGTTGCAGGAGCCTGTTTGTATCATCTTCCTGAATGGAGGCTGAATGGGATCTTCATCTCTATCTTGGTATGGCAGAAACTCTGTCATTCAGGTTTTAGACTTTGAATAGCTGGTGAGTAAACTTGAGTAGTTCAGCCTTGATGGAGTCATGATAGGTCCAAAGTTGGCATCTGTGATATTATTTGTATAACTGAACAGAACTTTGCCTCTTCCAACAGATTTGATAGCCCAAAGAACTGGTAAGGCACTACTACACACTGCAATCTATAGGGATAAAAAACAGAGAAAATGTGGTTTATGTTTCTGTGCTGGGAGAGAGACAAATGGTTTCATTCTCTTGCTGACTTTGGTGAGAGGTATCTGACATGTTTTCCCAGGTTTAGAAGAAGGTTAGTACTTTTGTAAGAGTCAGGCTGAGAAGAAAGTAAATATGGGCCTTGGAAGAGCTTTTCTTTTGATACTGTGTGACTTTTCCTAGCAGTTTTGTTTTGGTCTTTTTCTCTAAACCACCTACCGAACTCAATGCTCTTGCAGGTTAGAAAGTGAAGGTATGTTAGAGAGAATACGAACAACTACTGTTTGTCTTTTATGTTTGTTTAGAGATTATAAGACACATGGAGTTTCTAAATGGACAAGATACCAGTACACTGTGTTTAATTACTCCTCCACTTTTGAGAGAGAAATACTGTAGGCAAGTATGTTTATTCTCACTTTTCCAGTCGGGAAACTGAAGCAGGAAGGTTTCAAGATTGTTTGAGTCCTAGCCAGAATTCAAACTTGGAAGATATGGCTCATTTCCAGGTCTTTGCTTAACTTGTAGACCATCTCTCTTTCTTTTTCTTATGCAATATTTTGTAATAAAGCTAAGACTTTTTATACCAATACATATGCAGTTTGAAATAGTTCTTTATGTGCTTGGAGATGCTTTTTCTCCATGGCTTTTGATAGAGCATATGTCTGCTTGATCCGTGCTCTAGCAAGGATGCAGACTGTTCATAGCAAGTCTGTCATTTATTCCTGTTTTCTTGGTGTCTGAAGCGGACTGCTCTCTTATGCAGTGGGCCATACCACTTTATAACATCAGAAGTTCTGTTACAGTGAGTTCAAGATTGCAGCAGGCTGTGCAATTCACCCATCTCCCTCTTAGTTAACTAGCCATGAGCTCCCACCATATCTATGACTAAGTATCTCTCTCTCTGTGGCTTTGCAAGTGAGGCCTGAAATGCAAACCCACTCCTTCACAGCACAGTGAAGAAGTTAAATCTTCAGAAACTTTCTCCGTATTCATTTTGTCCTTGCGTTTTTCTGCATTTGTTTCATCCTGTCGTTCTGTTTTACAACTCAGCAATATAGTCTGTCTTGAAAACAACATTAAGTGTAGTTACGTGCACACACACTGAGAGGAGAATATCCCCCCACAGTGTTTACAGCAACACCTCTAGGTGACGGCAGGCAGTAAGCTTTCTTTTTATAGAGCTCCAGACTACAGATCATTAGCTTGATATGGTAGCTCAGTGGTGCAAAGTCATTTGAATATTTATTACCTTGCTTAAGACTTTTGCTTTTCAAGTGGGAAATAAATGCGATAAGACCCCCTTTCTGTCCTCTTGCCTGATATGCTAAAGCACAAATGTGTGAAATGGATTTTAATTGTATTTCCATGAATCTCTGTATTAGAGACCAGAAATTTGGCTATTTTTAAGCAAAAAGGTGTGTTGAACAGCTGCTCAAGTTTGCAAAGTCTTTTTGCAACTCTCGCTCAAAGCTTCATATTCAGCTCCAGAAATAAGTGGAATTTTCAAGATCTAATATTCGTATATAATATACAAAAAGGCAGCTTTATAAGTGTGTGTTTGTGCTTGAATGGGGCACTGTTACCTCAGTGAAGTACAAATTTAAAGGCCCCTTAGAACTGGACTTTGCCAACAGTCATAGATTTTGAGAAAAAGTAACAAGCCAAACATTGTGGAAATGAAAGTTTGTGGGGGGAAAAAAGCGAACCCTATTACAATATGATCAGCAAGACATGAAAGCCAATAGCAGGCAAAAGACAGGCAGAGGCAGGTTCCTGAATATATTTTAAAGGTAGAATGTTGTCAGTGTGTTTTCATTTAGCTATTTTAAGATGTCTGTGTTTCACTTGCTACAGTCACAAATCCTAACTGTGAATAATAGGAATCATTATACGGGTGTAAATGGCATATTGACTACATTTTTCAGGCTGAAACACACCTTCCTTGTTGGCAGTGGAAGGCAATGAATGAGGCATTTTATTAAAACTGGTGCTTGTGGTTCTAATCAAAGGTCACTGGTTAGCTCTCACTTTTCAGCCTCAGATTTGTCTAGATGTTTGATCAGGGGGCTGCAATGAAATTATTATGACAAAGACTTTGTACTAGGCGGTATCTGTCTGCTGAAACTTGAAAGTCTTTGCCACAGTGATGCTGACAGCATGTGAATGCTGAAAGAATGTGCAAGAAATGTTATGTCTTAAAGAAACCTTTACTAAGTATCATCTTCCCTTTGTGTTGCGTTTGAAATCATTTCAGTTGCTATTAAGGTACGAATGAAAAGGTGTTTCATTGATTAAAGGTGGCGTGTTGTTTTTTTTTAAGTGTACTGTATGCTTTAAGACAGTCTTCCCATTACTTACCCTGTTCAGTCCCTGCTGCACACAGCAAGTTCATTAACATGCAGATATGCAGTGATTGAAGTCAGGCTGCCTTTTACATTGGAGTTGTCTTGATATAATGAGCTTCTCTTTAATGTTCAAAAAACTGTTGTTACTTTCTAAAAGGGGTTTGTTTGTGAATTTCATTAAATTTAATTCCATCTTCAAACAATTTCAGTATTGTTCATTTTACTACAATTAACATGCTTGCTGGTACTAAAACCTATTAAAAAAAACCCAACAGATGCATTTTAACTTTTAGGCAA
Organism: Melanerpes formicivorus; assembly: GCF_026170545.1. Taxonomy (NCBI): domain Eukaryota; kingdom Metazoa; phylum Chordata; class Aves; order Piciformes; family Picidae; genus Melanerpes; species Melanerpes formicivorus. The sequence goes on along the minus strand of NW_027142368.1, from coordinate 10,676,808 downwards.
TGTGTGGTGGGGGGTTGTCATTAATGTTGAATGAGAGACCTCCTATTTAACTCATGGATTCGATATTTTAATTGGTGCCCATGTACAAAAGTAGCAAAGAAAAGTAGGTTAGGGGTAGTTGTAACTGTTTTTCATCTTGAACTGGGATAGGCAGGATTTGGTCGGGAGAGTGAAAAAAGCACTCACTGTGCCAGCTTTGTTTTCTTTGTTAGATTAGGTCAGAGAAATAGAGAAGGAAATGCATTGGTCAGATAATCTGTCTTTCGTGAAGGGAGCATTATAGGATGCAAACTTAAAAAGGATGGTTGTAATTTTCTGCTCATGATTCCTAATCTAAAAAGATTTAGTCATTCAGGAAACATGAGGTAGGAGCTTACTTACTTGCTGTGAGGTCAAAAGACAGTGAACATCCAGTTGCTGCAGTTGTGAGTCTGAGTCTTCAGTGTAGCTTCACAGCTCATTCGATGCCAGTGCCTGTTGGAAGCTGCCTGTGACAGAAAATGAGGCATAGCATTTAGGAGCTGATTTGCTTGGTGTGGGATCAAAATGAAGGTAATACCAGACTGAAGGTGGAGTGGGAAGCAAAACTAGACTGGAAATACTTTTACTTTTCAATAAATGCAAGTTCAGCACTCTAAGACACAGTATTGCTCTCCTGAAAGTCTTTTATGGACTGGGAAACCAACTGACATTATGTATTTTTAAGAATGAATTATGTGCAGTACAGAAGAAAACAGAAGCAAATTTACCTGGAGAAACAGAGCAGGGAAATAGAAAATAAATGTACATCTTACCATATTAGTTTTTTTCTTTTTATAAACTGTGCAACTTCCAAAGCTGTGTTTCTAAAATAGTTTTGTATGAGCAGTGCCTACTTATAAAATGGTGCCATTGACAACTAGCCTGTGTATGAAGATAATGCATAGAACTGTAAACTACATCAGTACACAATCACTGCAGCCCAGGCTGCCCCCAGTCTTGATATCACAGAGCTCCCCTTGATTCCTTTGAGGTGTGTCATGGGAGTTTCCTTGCTAGCTTCTGCTGCCTCAGGAGCCCCCAGTGAGTCAACCCTCTGTTTGCCACAGGCAAGCCTGATTTCTTTCCCCTACCCTTTCACATCTAGTTTAAAGCCCTATCTATGAGTCCCACTAGTTCCTGGGCAAAGACTTTCCACTTTGAGGAAGGTGGCTCCCATCTGGAACCAGCACACCTGGTGCCATGTAGGTTAACCAGTTGTGAAAGAACCTGAAATTGTGATGCTGACACCAGCCACAGAGCCATGTATTAATGGAGTGGATTTGCCTTTTTTCCTTCCAGTGTCTCTGCCCACTACTGGAAGGAGGGAAGAAAAGATAACCTGCACCCCAGATTCCCTCACTAACTGCCCTAGGGCCCTAAAGTCTCTTAATTGCCCTTGGGCTACATACTACAACTTCTTCACCACCCACTTGGAAGAGTAGTAGTCTGAAGGCCTCACCAGGCTTGGGAGTTGCCTAGTCATATCTGTAGCTCAGGCTCCTGGGAAGCAACAAATGAGGGCCCAGCATATTGGACCCTCTGCTCCTTTCAGAAGAGAGTTACCTGCAACTATACCTTTTCTTTTCTTTGCAAAGGTGGTAGCAATACTAGGGGAAGTTGTTTTTGATATTTGTGACTCCTCTAGTGTGGATGACTTGGCATTCACTTTGTCCATTGACTGATTGGAGCATGTAGTGGCACATGGGGAGGCATGGTGGGCAAGGAGGGGGTTCCGTTGTGTTCCCCAATGGTGACTCTCTTCTACTCAGTGCTTACTTTTGGGATCCTGCCTGTATCCTTGTGGTGGGAGGATGCAGGATCCCTTTGACTCTGAGGTTCATATTATTCTACAACTATTAATATAAATGCTTCTTCATTACAATTGCAATTCTAAAATGTCTTTATCACCTTTAGTGTATTTTAAATTGTTCTATGTAATATTTGGATACTTACTGCTATCTCTGCAATAACATTCCTTAGCTTGATTGATTTCTTATCAGAACCTGTTTCATCAGTACTGAATTAATTTCCTTTATCTAATTTACCTCTCCAGTGGTGAATCTTCAGTAATAATCTGAACATCCTGTGATGAGAATCTGAATTTAAAACTTACTGAGTCTTCCAAGACTAACATCTCTAAAACTGTAATTCTAAAAGTGTAATTCTTTGACATGTCCTGAACTCAGCATGTGTATGGTGTGGATTTTCTTTTTCTAGAAATATTCCATTGATTTAAGCCAAGATTTATTTATTCCCCCTCCAAGAAACTTAGTTGTCTTACGCATGAAAATGTCCTCTGTGTAGTATGCAGAGTTTATCTGGCTTCATGATCTTTTGTGCAGAGAGTAGAAGGAGAGGATCTCCTGTTCATGCTGCTTTTATGACTCTGGGTACATGAGTAACTGTGGGGAAAGCCCTAGCTCCTAATTTAGGCATTTACAGTAGACATTGGAAGTGATGTGGAGTGAAAATTTCCTGAAGAGAATGTATCATTTTTTTGGTAATGACAGAGTGTGAGAGTAGCTTTATTACTGCCAATGAAGTTAGTGAAAATTTTCAGGCAAGTAAGAGTAGCAAATTGGACATCTTAGTTGCACAAGTTTAATTTCAACAAAGACACCCGTTGAAAATGAAGGACTCAATCCTCATGAATGTCCTTCTTATATATCACAGGCCCTTAGGCACATTATGGAGTCCCACTGAAGTCAGTTTTTGGGCTCATGACTCAACTGTAGTGTAGTTTCAGTTCCAAAATCAGACTATTAATTCAGTTAAGCGTCACTGATTTCTGGGGTTTTCTTTGGTGTTCCTCCTCCCCCCCCCTTCTCTGCTTTGAGATATTTTTCTGTATTTTCATCCCTCAAAACCAGTTCTTATTACATTGTCCAGATCAGCTTTTTTTTTTGTTTCTTTGTTTGTGGTGTTTTTTCTTTCTTTCTTTCTTTCTTTTTTCTTTCTGGATTATCCCCATGCTGCTTAAGTGTTCTTTTTTTAAGCCTTAAAAATGTTTAAATGCTTGCATATGAAAATTTTACTGAAATAAACTGGAGACTATGAGCAGACTGGTAACTGCAAGGATATACAGTGCCTGCCTGAAATGACTTTATAGTTTGTTAAAATCAAATGACATTCAGTACAGTTACTATGAAGAGAAAAATCAAAATAGACACCTAATTATAATTACTTTTTTTCCTGTCATTATATCCGTACGTGCAGAACAACTGATTTGAGATCACAACAGCTCAATTCAGTAGGTACAAAGGTTTTTTCCTTCCTTTTTTTTTTTTTCATCATCCACAGGATGTAATGTAATTTCTTATATTGACCAAACTCTGAAATTTCCTCAAGTCAATGGGTATGCTACCTGGATTAATTAATTAATAGTATATGAATGCTATCAAGTTTATACGCACCGTAGATTAATCATACAGGTAAAATCCAAAGGCCAAGTCTCTGATGTAGTCTCATTGTTCATAGATGTCTCTTTCAGCTGGATAAAGTAGTTGTATTAGAATATTCTTTCATTGCTAGTGATAACATGTAATTGAGACCTAAGAACAACTCATAAGTGAGAGACAGGAGGATACATTTGCTAGATGGGCTTTGCAATTTTTGAATGCAGAATGCATTGGCCTTCTTCCATTTTTTGGTGACCTTTTTGAAATTTTAGTCCAAACTGCCAGTTCCTATGGAGGGTGAAAACCAATTTTTTTTTTTTTTTTTGGTGAAACTAACTATTCCTGCCTGTAGCTCTCTCCACAGTGTGGCATGGGCCAAACAAGTAGAAAAGAAGTACTTCAGTCTGTATCTTATACGCTGCAGAAGGACTGAATGCAACAAGTACCTGTCATATGTTTTCCTATATTTTTGGAGGAAGCTGGTCTTTCTTCCTGGAAAGGGGTATATAGTACATATACATCAAAATGTGTGCATGAGTGGGCACATGCACATATGTGACGCTGAAGGAAATGCTAGATTTGTTGTTAGAGAACAGCTTGTTTCATAGCTGAGCTGGAAAAAACAATTAGTGTCAGATCAGAAACATTCTAAGTACAGGGGTGTGTGAACTCCTGTACAGAGATAGGGAAGGTTGGGATGAGTGGCAGAAATGAGTCTACCATGCATATGCATTGATCAAGGAAGGTCTCAGGGGTAAAAACTATCATATGCTGCAAATCTGATTAGGGAGGTCTTATTGGAGTGATCTCATGGGCACTGGGATGATGTTTGCGAAGTAGCAATGTCTAAAGTTAGAGTTTTAATTCATGCTGACACTTCAAACTGGATGTGATCGACTTCTGAAAGATGCTTGACCTTAGAACCAGGGAGGAAAAGGTGCCTGCCAAATGCCTCTCAAAATCAGGCCACCTGTGGCAGTCTTGCTTTAGGTACTCCTGTTTCAGCTGCTTTACCAGTTAGGTTTTAGAAACAGCTATCATAGGTGCCTGTCTTACCATAACATTACTTTTAATTCACCCCATACTTACAACAAGTCTGATTACTCATGGCTTCTCAGAGGAAGCCTCTGTAGTGCAGATGGGACAGTACCTGATTATAAGCCATTTGTACATAGGTCCCTCATTTTAACTGTAACATAGATAATGCTTGGATATGAGCACTGAAAAAACTAAATATTCAATTTAGTGTGCCAATACCATGAAGGATGTAGAAGTAGCTGAATGGTAAATATTGTAAATCTTCCAAAAGACTGTCCAGAAATGACTGACCTTTTGTAAATCATATAAATCATGTTATTGACATTGAAAAATTTCCTCCAATGTTTTTATTTTGTACACTGTGCTTTCTTTACAAAATGTCAGCTACGTACCATGATTTAGATTAGGTTCATTTAGCTTTACACTTCCTTGGTATATGGGAGGCAAAAAGCCTTTTTACCACTTTTATTGCTGTGGTTTTAGATAATTTGTCAAAAAGTACTCATTTATTCTAAAGTTCACAGAGACAATTGGAGGACTTTTTCTCCTGAATGATATTTCTTTCTGAAATCTGCTTTTAGTACAGTGCACACAGAAATGTAAGCAAAAATCAAAATACAAATTTGGTTATCTAAATTGCTTGGACTAATTCCAGTAACTCCTTGGAATCCTTAGCTTAAGCGGAAAGAGAATAAAACACATTCTGTTTGCTTTCAAGAAATTGTTATTTTTTTCTTTCACATCTAAATGATTGACCTGCCACTACTTTTGCTTTAGCACTTTTTACCTAAAGATTTTGGCACGCTGGAGAATACCACACAGCGTGTATCTGTATCGCATATACTGTAACTGAGGAGACTTTTTTTCCTGACCTAAAGTGCTTGAGATCCTCCGCACCCTTGCCTCACCCAACATGGAAATATACTTACTGATTTATGTTCTAGGGTTTTTAATATTAGCACATCAAGCTGCGATGGGGGGAGGGGTAAGGCGTGAAAAAGTGTGAAGTTGCAGCCTAGTATTTTCAAATCGTGAGAAAGATATATATTTTTTTTAAAACGTGTTAAGGAAACACATGACAAAGAAGTCTGCCAGAAATGCCAGCAGGTGTGGCTCTAAAAAAAGCCCTGCATTGTCCTTAGACTTGGAGGAGTGGTGGGGTCCACGGAGCGAGGCCCTGCCTTGGCGTTGGCTGCCTCTCTGCAGGAATGCAAGTCACTCTGCAGTCACAACATGCCCCAAGATGAGCTCTGCACAGTTGGGTGACAGACTGATAAGCAGCTAGTTTTTCTGGAACCAGACTCAGAAGTCGCTTTAGTGTGGAGCGTTTTGCATTCACAGATAGCTGTACATTGTTCCATACATTTGCTGTTTGCAATAACACATGTTACTTTCTGATAACAAGTTACTGCTTTCAAGGGCAGGCCTTCTCTTTGTTGCTATAATATCAACTGGAATTCACGGAGCTGTTGCTTCTGATGCCTATAACCCATGTTATTTTGGGAAAGAGTGTTTTAGACAAATGCAAATTTATTTTGTACTTTTTGCTTTCAATTCTACGTAGTATCCATGCATAGCAGCAGAAGGTGGCATTGGAGAATAGCTTAGTTTAGAAAAAAGCTGGGGAGAAAGCCAATTTACTGATTATCTTTCAACCTAGAAATATTTAGGCATCATTTAGAAATAAATAAGGGTGAAAGTTAAGCATTAATTTATCTGGAAAGGAACATAAAATATTAACCATTTTGTCTGAAACAGATCTTAAGGGCGACTGAACTGGTGTTCTTTTAAATACAAGCAGCCTTTATTGTATTGGAAACGTGGTTAAGATGCATGATATACATATGAGAAATCCAAGTGACAAAAATAAACCATGCTTCCAGTAGTTGCAAGTTAATATTTGCTTTCAATTACAAACCTCTGTTGTCTATGCTGGCTCACCGAGGAGAGGACAGGTATGTGTGTGTATGTGTACATACATGTCCATTGCAAGCAGAGCGGAGCTGGTCAACCAGTTGTGAAACGATCTAGTATGTTTTGACTTTTTTACACCAGTCTGAGTTATGACTCTGCTCTAATTTGCCACCAGGATTTGAACAAGGTGATGAGCTTCTTCTAGGTATCATGATTTGCTATTATGCTAACGACTGAAATTACCAAAAATCTTTGCTGCCTTATTGACCATTTGAAGTGCTTAATACTTCTGAGTAAACTTATGCTTTGCAGATATTTGTCCAGAAAAACATTTCAAAAAGCAGTTCAAAAGAAGAGTGTGGAAATTTGCAAGTCAAACTATGATTTATAATGTTATTTTTTAAAGTAGCAACCGCAAAAATAATTGTGCTGCTGGAGCCAGCAGCAGTATTTTGAAATGGTAGGTTTTAATGTATGAGGTTATTGCATATGAATGGAGAGATATGTTATTGCAATGATATATTTTATTACTTGCTTCTGTTTTTATTAAGGATAATGAAAACCTTCTGTTTGGCCCTGTGAACAAAACTGATGTGACCTCTCATGTGACCCACCTGTTGTGCTTTCACAATTGATAATAGTTACCTCATGTTAGGGTGATCTGGAAAATAACAGTGTGCCAAGCACCACGGAAAATAACGTTTGTGTTTCTGTAGCTTGAATTTGTGTTTGCCTCAGATCTGAAATTAAGGAAAATACAGATTACCTAACTAAATGCTTAAGAGGCAACATATTATTATAAGAGCATTGTCTGTATTACGAGCTGATATGTTTTCAAAGGCATTAAGCTTTTGAATCAAGGTTGTGAGTTTGCAGAATTGGCTCAAAATCTGTGATTTTTAATAGTCTCAAAGATGGTGGGAAAGTCCTATTAGCTCTTATGAAAGTTAGAGTACACAAGCTAAAAAAGTCAATATATAAAGATGCAAGTTTTACCATGTATTATATTTTTAAATGACATTTTTTATTTCCTTTTTCATGTAGTACATAGGATTTATTTATTTGGAGTGGGAAGTCTTAATGGGCTGAATTATTTCTAGACGTTATTCTTCCAATTGTATCTAGGTCTTAGTTCTGAAAAGAGATGTTTAACATGAATTGTGAATGTTGTTTTTTCTAGGGGTGCCTGATAAATATATTAGACTTCTGTTGGGATGACTTATAGGTTATGGGCATGTGGATTTGGAGGATCAGGACCCTAATTTCAAAGAGGTTTTTTGCATGTGGATTTGAAGTACATGCGCTACTGCTGACTTTGCTTGGCAGACCAGAAAGGCTCTTTCCCTTTGGAGCCCTTATGGTTTATCTGGTCAATGGCTTGCAAGCTAAGAAGGATTTACACATTGAATCAATGATCCATGAAATAAGAGGGATTTCCACAATGCCTGTCAGTGACAAGTTACAGTGTGGCCACACAGTATGTGTTTTCGGAATTAATATGTATGCAGAAATATGTAACTGTATAAATGATTATTATGTGAAACTGCCTAATGGTCAGGGAAATACATAAATAGAGTACCATGTGTGTTAGAGGGAACTTTGCCATTCCTCCATTTCTTTGGTTTGAATTGAAATAAATACATCTGTATGCATTCTGTATTCTCTGCCAGTACTCTTTGTTGTTGCATATGCATCAACAAAAACTAGACCCAGTTGATACAAGCGATCTCTCAGTCACATCAGTGAATTCTCTTAAGTTGCATCAATTATTTTTTTCCCTTCTGCCCAAGTTGATATTCCAGCTGCTGAAGATCAATAGTTGGCTGGAGTTACAAAATGGGGTCAAATGTCCCTAAGTGAAAGTGTCCTTTCACCAGCACCTTTGTGGTTAAGCCATGAGACTGTCAGTTTGAATGCCTCCTGATGGCAAGTACTAAGTTATGACATGGGGAGAGAGGCATCCTACTAAGTAGGCAGGGTTTGATCAAAAGCCCCTTTGAAGTCAATAGAAAGATTCCTATTGACTTAAACAGGCTTTGGAACAAGCCCTTAATTATGAGGTACTCAATCAGGCATGTAATAAGCTGCTTATTGCTTAATTATGTACAATGGTAACTTTAGACCTATGACCCTTCTGTAGGTTGGACCCCTTGTCTTCCAAAAGCTCTATACTACAAACTGACCCACTGGCAAGAGTGACTTCCCAGATCCTTTTCCTCAGTTACCTTGCTTTAAGAGTGTAATCCTAAAATGGGGTTCAGCTCTTCTGCTTTGTGTCTGTCAGTGGGTTCATACCTTGTATTCCCCATTATCCTACTGTCATGAAAAGGACAGGGACTGCACTGTACAGCAAACCTCAAATCTTGTCCGTAAACCTGGCAAAGTTTTTGGCACAAGCAGCAGAATGAGCGCTACCACGAGAAACTTTGTATGCGTGGATCTGATCTTTGTCAGTGTTCTGGTTTCATCTATACTAGCAAGAGCACTGGTTTCAGCGAGACCTCTTCATTACAGAGGAGGCTAAATAGTGCGAATGGTGCAGCCTGGAGCTGCATTGTCTTCTGTAAAGAGTCTCCATGGGAACATCATCCAGGGAGGTGAAATGAGCCTGTCCTAGTCCTCTTCCTCTTCTTCGGGCCATTTGTTGACTGCTTGGTATGTACAAGAAAGCCTCCAGGGCATGCATTGCTATGGAAAGCAAGTGTCGTTAAGAAAGACAAATGGTTCTTACAGAAGACACTCGGCAAACAGTTTTGCTACACTTTACCTTGAGCAGTATGTAAAGGATCACTGAGATTTCCTTGGAAATAAGAGTGTTAGCACTGGGAGAAGCAAGTTGTAGGTTGCAAAGACAGCAGATAGGGTACCTCACAGCTGGTTTTAAGTCGCTTGGATTTCAGTATTCCTGGTTAGCCTTTTGAGATGTCTCTTAAAAACTATTTGCTGTTGAGATGATTTAAGTCATGAACTGTCAGTCACATTGTACTACAAAACCTCAAAATCTGTAGTAAGGTATCTTGCCCCTGTTTTCCAGGAATGGTGTAATTCTATGACTTTGTATTAGAATTTTCCCCGATTGCTGAGAGTAGTGTTCCACATCATGCTGTTGAACAAGCAAGGATTTAGTGAGAGCTTGGAAGAGTGGAACATAAGAACAGATGAATAACCCTTTCCACAAGTTTTTGATGGGCCTCTGTTTGATTGTGTCCTTTCTGTCTGTGACATTTGAGGTTAGGATCAGAAAAAAGAGAATGCCAGAGATTTGTATTGTGCTTTAAATCTTTGCTTTTTGTCACTTCTTGTCTTATAAAAATCTAATTTAAATTATGAGTTGCTTAGATTCTAAGCAATTTGTGGCAGGACTTGCACCTTAATTTTTTAACAGACAAGCCATTTTCACTCTGCCCTGTGTTTGGTTATTCAAGGTCAAGACATCCCAAAAGGACTCATTTTTAAATGGTGAATGCACAAAGCTTTTTAACAATCTGGTATCTAGGTGTGTTTGTACCCCTAGTGGTAGTGCTGAAAAGACATATGTCTTCTATTTATCTTTGAAATACTGAAGGTATATTAGAGGAGAATGAAAACTGGCATTTTCACTTAGGACAGGTAAGCAGCATGAGTTTTAATGGTTGGAAAAATAATAATGATGTTTGGTTAAAAAAAGCCCTTAGTGGTTTTTGTATACTAGAAGTATTTCTGTCAGCCATTCATCTAACACGTTATTCTCTTCCCAGATCTTTTCCCTGTTGTGTCCTTATTGCAGCAATCATCAAAACCATTTGAAGAGTTTAATTTAGACTGAAATGATTCTCCATAGAATAAACAGAATATCTCACCTGTGAAGGATGATTACATTTTCTAAATTTGTTTAAAAAGGACCTTCATAATTCACAAATGTTCTACTTGTGGCTTTTATGGTGGAGAAATCTTACATACTTGGGTCTGAAAATAAAGCACTGCTGTATTTGAACACTGTCAGCAATTTTGTCTTTCATATTATTGGTACTGAAAGAGTAAGGATTAGTGTACTGATTTGAACCATCACCTGGCCATATATTATTTTTGGTTTACTGGGAAAATACTTTATTTTTTGTTGTTCTGATTATTTAAGTATTCATGATGTGCTGTGTTAAATAAGATAATTTCAGATGTCCTTAACAAATTATACATTAAAGCACACTTGTAGCGCAGAGATAGGTAGGGCTAGACAAAATCAGGGATACCTTGTGAAAATGCTAGTTCAGAACTCTGATGTGCTGTCCTCATGTGTGGATACTTCTCATCTGCTTTTGCATACAGCTGAGGCTACAGACTTGCTTTGTGAGTGGCTTGGTTTTGGTGAGCAGGTCATCCAGGAGCATCACTTGCGCAAGTCTAATCAAATGTGTTTAAGGATGGAGTCAAATTCTTCACCTGCACTCATTCTCACTCTCCCCAGCAGCAATGCTGGTACAGATTTGCTTTGCAAATAAGAGCAGGCTTGCCAGGAACTGTGCAAATGAATTTCCATGGCATTCACGGCAAGAATGGAATCAAAGAATGTGCTGTGGTATGTCTCAGCCATTTCTTACAGCTCATACAAAAGTTGTATAGCCAGCTACCAAAGCTGTAGGTCCTCAATGATAGCCTCCAGTCAGGTTTGTGTCCCTACCAACCCCGTTACTCCTCCAGACTATGTCATACTGCATAGCATGTACAAACAGCTAATCCATTTATGCAGTAGCATCTGGCTACTCCAGCTTTCCAGTAAAAACAGGGTCTTTCAATAAGATTTCTGTTTACATACTTTTAAATACCTGCTGCAGTTTGGTACCATTGTGTGTATTCTTATTTCAGCTTTCATTTCCTTGTCTCACTTTTGCATATTTAGCATTCGCTGTATCCCCCATTCTCTGCATTGCCATTCACCTTTCCACAGGAACAGAGTTCTGTTCATCCTGTCATATTCGTTCTCTAATAAAAAAACTGTCCAAAAATCAAAGGGCAGTTTTGAATGCTGTAGTGTGGCCAAAAATGTACTGGTGTGACAGGATTTCTGCTCATAAAAAGGAGAGAGGAAAAAAAATTGGATAATAATAATAACAACAACAACAAAAAGCTGAACTTGTAGATGCCCTTAGAATTTTAAAAGTTGAAGACAGCTAAAAAAGTAATGTTCTCATTTTTTTTGGGAATATCTCTCAATTTAGGGTATTTTGTGTGGATCTGGTTATTTGTGAATAAAAGTAACTGTGTGTAAATATGTTTTATAATTTGAAGTGATACAGCCTGTTGACTAAAATATGCCCAAAAGCAATTGGTAGGTTAGAGACGACATAGCTCAGCTTTTATATTCTCTGTTCATCAAAAGAACTGATGAAAATTTCACTCTGACAGCCAAGGAGCTAGAAAAATCAACTGAAGACTGCTCATACCAGAGCATGAGCAACACAGTCGTTTGCTAAGACTCGTATGACTGGCTGCAGCCTGATCATATATGGATCAATTAATTATAGTATAGATTACTTTATCATGTGACTGACTTGCAGTTCCACATTCCAAGAAAATATTGAGCCTGGATTTAGTGAAAAATAGCACAGTTAGTTCAGTGCAGATGTTTTGTAGCCATACAGGGATGGAAATATATGGGAAACTGAGAAGCACATACTAGAATAAGATGAATATATTTTTGGGAGACTTCAGACTTTTTTATTTATTTGAGTTTTAGAAAAGGCACTATCTTCTCTGATACAATTTTATATTAGAATTAATTATTAGACAAGGGAGAGCTTAGTATGTATTCAAAATTAGACAGAATGGGATCATCTTTGACCAGACCCTGATAAAAATTAGCCTTCTGGGCTATAATGTTAAGGATTTATTACCTTAATATTTCCTTCCTATTTTCTCATTGCTCATCCTTTGTTCCTTGCCATTTAATGGCAGGATTGTTTTAATTAGTTAAAGGAGAGGGGGGATTGTAGACACTTGTGGAGTGTCAGCTTCTGTACCTAAGCCTTGCTGGCTTACTGAGCTTTTCCAGTTCACTGATCCAAGTGTAAGATTCGAATTGTGTCTGTAGAGTTCTAATTCCAACTTTTTTGGCAGTTTTTTTTCCCAGTGGCCTAATTGTACATATGATTAGTTTTTAATTCTTAAATCACAACACAAACTGTGTGTTATATTACTATAAAAGTATGCTAATGCATAGGGTATGAGTGTGAGTTCTGTTTTTCCTGGTACACCAGTGTGCCACCACTGTGGCTTCTGTGGAAACTCTTAGTTTGCAGCTGAAGGCAGAATTCATCCTGAAGCAAAAAAAAGTGATGCAGATTTTTAGAATGTGACAAGAATAACATTACAAGATATATAACTGTAGCAAGGCATAACAGGAAAATTATGTTTCTGTGAAAAGCAGACTGCAGATATTTCTGGGCTGATCCTGGTTTCTGATTCACAGTTGTGAAGGCCAAAACATAGAAATGCATATATTTGTGCCTGGGGAGAACTTGGGAAATCTCTGCTGAGTCCTCTTCCCATTTGGATAGGTAAGGATAGGGCCAGGCCTGTTTATAGCCACTGGCTTCTCCTCACTTTCATTAGAGCACAGCTGTAGAAATAACCGTGCTATGGTTTGCAAAAGCTGTCTGTTTTTCAGATCTGGCAACTCAGTCTTCATGTGCTGAAGGAATTTAGGCTTTCTTCTATCTCATGTCATTGCTTGTGCAGAACTTACACAAAAAATATGCCACAATGGATCACAGTTATAAGTGGTAAACTAGTTTTATTAGAAAAGGTAAAGCAAGGACCTATCATATATGTTGGTGTGTGTTTGCTTGGTTTTTGGCTTTTTTTCTTCTTTTTGAAAGTGAGATGGAGATGCTAGGATGTCTCTAGTGTAGACATTAGATCTAATTTCTTTGTCTCTTAGGAAAAGAGCACTGTTCCTGTGAAGTTAACACGTAATACGTCTGAAGTAACACACTAGTGAATCTGGTCCATTGTGTTTAGCCTTTTCTCGAGGCAGTGAATTGTAAACCAAAATACTAATTCATGGCCTGAAAGCACCATGAAACCTGTGAAAGTTTTTCTGATGTTGAGTGGTTGCTCAAAGTTATGAGATGCAAGTGGAATGATTTTTATTTTCTTCTTAATTGTTACACATTTTGACTTGATTGTTCCTTTGGGGAATGCTGTATTATCATCACATTGTGGTTGTTACATGCTTCTGTGATGACATTAGCTGAACTACCAGAGACACCACGTAAAGCTTTTGTAAGGTAGCAGTAATCTAGTTAGCCTTCCTGAAACTTTCATTCTTTTCACTTGTTGGTAGAGATGTAAGAAAATCATGCTGATGCTCAAAAAACCCTGAGAATATGACTTGATAAGAATTTGCTATTTGTTACAATATAGTTAGCCATGAAAAAATGGAAAAAAGAAAAAAAAAAACTGTGGGAAATAAACCATATTTGGGTTTTAAATATCTGAGGTTAGGAAATCTGCCCTGAGATTCTGTATAAAAGGAAGGATATTATGCGCAGTTTGGTTTTGCCAACAGAGGAGGTATGTAATCTTTGGAGTCACCCAATGAGAGTGACACTATGTAGTCAAATGTTTATTTACATTTTCTCTGTCTGACAGCTTGTCTAATAAAGATGAACACAATTTGGGCTCCTCAGATTGTCATATTCACTCATAGATCTCTTCACCAAATGAACTCTTTCTAACGTCTCTCTTCTGTTAGTTCTGCTACCTTTCTTATTGTGTGACTATATTTTTATGATTGCATATTTTAGCCATCTCTCCTTTGCATGTTACCATGATAATTTCCTTAGGCTTGTTTCTTCAGTTACATATAATAATAGCTTGTACAATTTCCGTCCAAATTATAGAACTTTCTTACTAACTTTATGGCAACATTTTGCTCAGTTCTTCACGCCTGCAATAATCTAATTTGTTATTCTTTCACTTTATCAGCCAAATTTGTAGCTATAAAAGTTCTGATGGGTGCAAATCCATGTCCTAGTAGGGTCACTTTGAGTTTAAAACCTGTTTTCTAGTTTATATATTGTTGTGATACTTGAAAGATTTCCACACCATATGGAGCGCAGGATCTTATTTGTTTGCTGTGGAGCTTGTAGTTGTCATTTTGGATGTATTTTCTACACTGGGCTATTAAAGAAAAAAAAAATTGCCTGTTGTTTTTTCATGTAATTTCAGAGCAGTTGACCTGTTTTGACACCAGCTAGACTAAGGCCACATGTTTTCTCATCATATTTTCTTTTATGTAGACCTTGAAAATTGGGTGTCAAGAGTAGTCCATATTCCTGCCTTCTCCCTTGATTTTTCAGACTTTCCTACATGTACAGGTCTGCTCCACAGTATGTGCAGGCACTGAAAAAAATCTGGTGGGATAGTCTGATGCGCAATATTCTGGATAGTGTTCTTTGGAGTGTTATTGTGAAATTACTGGTTTGTTTTACTTTTAATAGTTTAATTTCTGGTGGATCGTTCGTTGGGTTTCAGAGACAGACATATTAAAAGACACTGAGTCTCAATTAGAGGCAGTTCACTTTACCTCTAACCTGTTAGATTATGCTCAATACAGAGAAGAAACCAAGCAATGAAACTGGTAAGAGGCATCATGTATGTGAAGGTGAAGCTATTAGCTGAAGGCAAAGGCATTCCTTCTTTCTATTTGGGTAGAACTTCCTAGGATAGAAGTCAGATTCTAGCATGTTGAAATTTCCTTTTGAGGCCGTGCTTTGGCAAGATGCTGTCTTGTTGCTTATAAAATGACTAAAGTGTCTACCAAATGCAAGTGCCAAGTCAAAATATGTTCTGTATTTTGGTAATTGTGCAGAAAGAACACCAGATGGTTCTGATGATGAAGCACTTTGGGAGGGATCACCAAGTTTTAATGGATGGTAAACTCCAAAGGCTTATTTACCAGCCTCTCTAGCAGCATACTTTTTATCAATGGACAAGTTATTTTCAGACACAGAAAAGAAAGAACCATATATTTCTTTGCATGTAGCTGAGTAAAACTCACTTAGCTTCTCTGTAGGAGCATCTGAAACTCAGAATAATAGAGCTTAATAGAAAGTGTATCAAATTATGTTTCCAAAGTGGAAACCCTCTATTATGAACAATACTGGGTTTTTTGTTCGAGTAGTGTGGTATTTTCCCAGCATGCTCAGTTTTCACAGCATGCTGTTAATGTATAATTCTTGTACCATATGAATATATCCTGCATTTTGGGTTCAGGTGTGTAATGAAATTTATTTTCCACATCTAGTCTGGAATTGCTCAAGAGGGGTCTGTTCTTTTAGAAGTTCTTGCCATTGAAAGAATTTGGACAGGACACCTTTTCAGAGTAGAGAAATGGAAAAAAAAAATAAGTAGCAGGTCACACAGCACATTTTAGAACTCCCACAATGTTGCTTGATTTCATAAAGTAAGTCCAGACAAGTCTGAAGTGTTGATTGATTTGCTTCTACATTAAAATCTGACTTTGAATACCTTCTAGCCAGCCCTGATAACAGCACAGCAGTAATCTGTGTGCTGCAATCGTGTATGTGAATGAAATTTTCTGCATATTATTTTCCTTACAATTGTGTATGTTTTCTAAACCCTGGTGATGTTAGAGAACTTGGTGATGTTGGTGTTTGCTGCCAGATTTCACACAAGAATAGTGTTCCTGTTGTCTGAAACTCCAGGCATTATTGTAACTGAAATCATTGACAGTTTTACCACTGACTGTAGTGTGATTACAGGATCAGCTTGTTGAAATACACCTTGGATGAGGCATAGTAGAGACAATGAGGTCAGATATAGCTATCCCTTACACCAGGCAGATTCTTTGGCTTCTGTAACATTGGACTGGTTCAACTGTGAAATGCTGTGAAATATGACTTTTTTTCATAAGATGTGAGAATCCTGCTTCTTATGTTGCCATTAACAGTGAACAAACCAGAGAGGCTTATTTGGTTGTGGGTTTAGACCCTCTTATGTCTGTTCTATCTAAGTTTTAAAGATTGTTGGGACTTGCTGTAGAGCGCAGCTGCTTCTCCAGGAAGGGAGAGATATCAAGAAAAGTATCATGTATGATTGATGGGAGACTCTCTTGTTGGCACTAAGCCACTTTTTTTTTAATAGACTTATCTCTTAGTTTTTGTAGATGCACTTAAGTAATTTGTGATTAGTTAGTGTTAAAATCAGAGTCTGTGTGCTTACAGAGAGGATTCATCTATGTGTGGTTTAAAAATATATATATATATTTATTTATAACTTTAAAAATGCATTAATAATATTTTTACTGATTTTTTGCAAAGCAGGACTTGGCTTAGACTGGAATTCTGCTGTCTCTGGTGTTGTTGAATAGAATCTTATTCCCTGATTTTCAGGAAGGTGACTTGCTATTAAGGTGTTGCTTAATTGCACAAACCATCCCAGTATAGGCTGTCAGTATGGGAAATGTATGTTGCTTGATCTTCCTCCTAGGTCCTCAAATTATGGTTTGAATGTTTACAAATTTTATGTTGATGCTCTGTACAGAGGAAAATATCATCCCAATGGACTAGTGCTAACGACCTAATATCTTGCAAGGTATTAAAAAATGTTATCTGCAAACATTGCATAAATGAACAATATATTGTTGTGGTGCTTAACAGTAGTAGTGTCTGACACTGCAGTGAATTATCAGGTATCTAGAGTGACTGAATAAAGAACAAAATTCTAGATCCATTAAAATCATTGCTATTCTGCAACAAATGAAGTACAGCTGAGTTTTAATCCTACATTCCAAAAGCAGCCATGCCTTCCTGTGAATTCAGGAGAGTCCCTAGGGTTTGATAGAGTTCTTTGAGGGACCATATTTATTCACACTGAATAATGTGTCTGCTGATATTTTGAAAATGCATGTCCTTTTGGAGCTGTGCACTTTTAAGACACTTTATGGCTATTTACACAGCAGTGAGAACAAAGGGATCTCGAACATAGCTGTGACCTGCAGTACCACCCTAACGCTGGCAAGAAGGCAAATGAAATTATTTGGAAGTAGAGTCGTTAGCAACAAAATAACTTACATTACAAATGTGATCATTTGAACTCTAACAGTTTACAGTTTCTTAAATGAAGAAAGAGAAGAATAAGGATTACAAACTTTGACACGTGGACAAATCTTCTATGAATATGATTTTGGTTCTTGAGAGTGGCATTGGCTGAAATTTTAGACATTGTCCTTTTTCCTTGATTTCCCAGAAAACTTCCTTATAATTTTCCTCATAGCAATTAGCTTTGCATTGCATTCCAAAGGGTACACGTGCTGGAAAAGAGGGTAGGGTCACCTAGAAAACCAGACATTTCTAACTCAGAGAAGAAAACTCGTTGTCTAGTTGAAGTGAAGTAGTAATCAGAAAATTAAAAACCAAAACCAAACCCAAACAAAACCAAAAACCCACAAAGAGAAGGGGGAAAAAAAAAGAGAAATGAACCTGCATACTTTATAGTTGCCCGGGAGTAGTTATAACTTGTGCTCTAATGATTTCTGATGGATGTTGCGGCAATGTTCACTCTAGTGTTTGTTAAAAAGAAAATGGAGGAAACACCACCCTAAAATTCCACAGCAGTAGCTGCTTCATTTAGCATGGCAGAAAGGTGTTTGAAGCACTTTTTAAAGAGTTCTCTTTTTAAAAAGAAATCTAAGTTATTCCCCTTATATTTGTCCTTCCTCCTTCATTTTCTTTTGCTTAGTTAAACCAATGATAAGATCTTGTAATGAGACATGTCAGGCTGATGAGTTAATTTGGTGAAACTTTCAAGCTTGCTGTCCAGGGAAATGCCAATTTTTTGAAGGGGGGGTGTGTGTTAGTTTTTTGAAGAATTATTTGGAAGATCAGTATTGCATTTACATTTTTGAAATATCATGTGCAGAGCACCTAGTAGCCAGCCCTCTAGCTGTCAACTTTTCATTGCTGCTTGTCAGTATCATGCTGAGGGCAGGTGCAGATAGCCTGAGGCTCATAGATGTTGAGCAATGCTGTAAATGCCTGGAGATGTGGTTTTATATGACTTCCTGAAGAGGGTAGGAATCATTTTTCAGCACGTGGAAAACAGAACCCTTCCCCTAAACTTGCTTTTATATTTGTAGCTGAGAGTGATCTGTCCTAATGTGCCTGGCATCTCTGACTCCAAGATCACCCGTTTGGGAATGTGGCATCTCCACATGCAGAACAAAACCCACGCTATGAACGTAAGGCTGTTCTTTATGGACTGATGGAAAGTAGTGATTTAGCATTTTAACCTGACTGACTGGTAGTGCCTATGACTGAGCTTAAGATAGACTGGATTTAGGGGTTGTCTTATCATTTGTTTGGTGCAGTATTGCCCACAAGGATTTCTGTCTGTGGTGAACATATTTCAGTTCTGGTTCCAAAGCAGACATTGCAGGAAAAAATAAGAAATCAAAATCTTTAGATGATAGGCAACAAGTATTGTTCAAAATCACAAGATTTTGGCAGAGAGGTTATAGGTAAAAATCAGAAAAAACTTGGGCTTCATCTAGCTAAGTCTCCAAAGATGAACTCTTATCAAACTGATAGCTTTGCTGTTGAAGGCAAATTTATATGTCAAGATGTCTTAATTAAGCACAATTTTTTTGCTTGCTTTTCCAGCTCATAAAGTAGTCGTGCTTTAAGAGAGACTGAAAGGGGAGGCCAAGAGGTTTTTATTTTGAAGGCTTGTTGAGGTATTGTGGTTGATATTCTTTTCATTTGATTTGTCCAGCAAGTGAGAATTATTGCAGGTAATTGGAAATAGAGTGGTCCTTTGGTCAGGATGCAAAGACATAGCCTTGCTTTGCTGTGTACTTGGGGAGCTGTTTTCTGACAGAGAATATGCATGCAAAATGGGATTTTAATTGATTGAACAGATCCTTGAAGAAAGAAGGTTTATTTACTTATGATTCTTCTAAAGTGAAATTAAAATGGGAGCACCTGGACCTCCTTTTCTCAGGGTATAGTGTCAGGAGAAATGGATTTCAAAAAGCTCAGAGGGGAAGTTAGTGTATGGGGGGAAAAAAAGGAAAAGGAAAAAAAAGATTGAAGCTATAATTATTATGTTGCAGGGTTTGAGGGGAAAAAAACCCCAAGATATGTAGGAAGGAGGTTTTGTCCCTCAGGGAATCCAGAGAAGTAGACCTGAAGGCAGGCATTCTTAAGGCCTTCTAATTGATTTTTGTGTCCTACTTAACTAGCTTTGAACATGAGCTGCAATAAAATGGTGCTCTCCAGTGGAGAACCCCAATATTTTGTTTGGATTAGCACTAGTTTCAACAGCATGCTTATATTATATTGAAAATAAATTTGTCAGAAAAAAATGTGAGTTTGTGTGCAGCTGGCTTAGCTCCTGGCCATTTGGCTCACAACCTGCATACACTGTGTTGTTGTGTAAGGACCACATCAGTTGTGACAGGTTGAATATCCATTTGTCAGGGAATTTTCAAATCCAAGTGCTGTATGTTGAAGGGGACTACAGGACAGCTGGGAAAGGGCATGTAGTGACAGGGTGAGGAGTAATGGCTTCAGATTGAAAGAAGCTTGATTTACATGAGGAAGAAATTCTTCCCCATGAGGGTGGTGAGGCCCTGGAATAGGCTGCCCAGAGCAGTTGTGGTGGGTCCCACCCTGGAAGTGTTGGATGGGGCCTTGAGTAACCTCGTCTAGTAGGAGGTGTCCCTGCCCATGGCAAGTGTATTTGAACTAGATGATCTTTAAGGTCCCTTCCATCCCAAACCCTTCTATGATGATTCTGTTATACTTATGCTGGAACTGTAAATATGATGTGTTCCCATTCACTAGTACTCTGGAAGTAAGGGATAGGGAGCAGAATAAAGCCCCCATAGTCCAAGAGGAAATGGTTAGTGACTTAGAGATACAGAAATCTCTGGGACTGGATGGCACAGACCCAAGGGTACTGACTGGGCTAGCAGGTATGCTCACCAAGCCACTTTCTATCATTTACCAACAGTCCTGGCTAAGTGCAGAGATCCCAGCTGACTGGAGATTGGCAAGTGTGGTGTCCATTTACAAGAAAGGCCAGAAGCTCCTCAGGTCCTCCTCCTGATCTCAATGCCAGGAAAAGTCATGGAGCAGGTCATCTTGAGTGCTGTGATGCACTGTCTGCAGGGCAACCGGATCAGGCCCAGTCAGCATGGGTTCATGAAGGGCAGGTCCTGCTTAATGAACCTGATTGCCTTCTATGACAAGGTGACCTGCTTAGAGGATGAAGGAAAGGCTGTGGATGTTCTTTATCTGGATTTCAGTAAAGCCTTTGACACTCTTTGCCACAGCATCCTCCTGGAGAAACTGTCTGCTCTTGGCTTGGATGGGTGGATGATTCACTGGGTTAAGAACTGTCTGGATGCTTGAGCCCAAAGAGTGGTGGGGAATGGAGTTAAATCCAGTTGGCAGCCGGTCACAAGTGGTGTTCCCCAGGTCTCAGTATTTGGGCCAGGTTTTTTTGTTATCTTTATCCATGATCTGGACAAGGGAATTGAGTGCACCCTCAGTAAGTTTGCAGATGACACTAAATTGGGTGGGAGTATTGATCTACTTGAGGGTAGGAAAGCTCTGCAAAGAAATCTGTTCATGTGGGATCAATGGGCTGAAGTTGGTTGGATGAGATTTAACAAAGCCAAATGTCTAGTTCTGCACTTGGGTCACATGAACCCCATGCAGTGCTAAAGGACTGGGGAAGAGTGGCTGTAGAGTTGCCTGGCAGAAAAGGATTTGGGGGTGTTGGTTGACATGAGCCAGCAATGAGGTCAGGTGGCAAAGAAGGCCAACAGCATCTTGGCGGGTATTAGGGATAGTGTGGCCAGCAGGAGTCGGGAAGTGATCATGTCTCTGTACTCAGTCAGCACTGGTGATGCCACACTTCAAATCCTGGGTTCAGTTTTGTGCCACTCACTACAAGGTGCACTGAAGTGCTGGTGCATGTCCAGAGAAGGACAACAAAGCTGGTGAGAACAAGTCTTGTGAGGAATGGAGATTGTTTAGTCTGGAGAAGAGGAGGCTGAGGAGGAACCTTATTATTCTCTACACCTACCTGAAAGGAGGTTGTAGTGAGGTGTGGGTCAGTCTCTTTTCTCTAGTATCAGGTGATAGGATGAGAGGAAACAGCCTGAAATTGTTCCAGTGGAGGTAAGGATGGACATTAGGAAACATTTCTTTACAGAAAGAGTGGTTTGGCATAGGAACAGGCTGCCCAGGGAAGTGGTGGAGTCAGCATTAGATAGCTGGTTTGCATCACAAATCCTGGCCTGTATCAGGAACAGTGTGACCAGCAGGAGCAGGGAGGTCATTATACCCGTGTACTCAGCACTGGTTAGGGCTTACCTTGAGTATGGTGTCCAGTTCTGGGCCTCTCAGTTTAGGAAAGATGTTGACTTGCTGGAACGTGTCCACAGAAGGGCAACAAAGCTAATGAGGGGTTTGGAGCACAAGCCCTATGAGGGGACGCTGAGGGAGCTGGGGTTGCTTAGCCTGGACAAGAGGAGGCTCAGGGGAGACCTTATTGCTCTCTACAACCACCTGAAGGGAGGTTGTAGCCAGGTGGGGGCTGGTCTCTTCTCCCAGGCAGCCAGCACCAGAAAAAGAGGACACAGTCTCAAGCTGCACCAAGAGAGGTTTAGGTTGGATGTTAGGAAGAAGTTCTTCACAGAAAGAGTGATTGGCCATTGGAATGGGCTGCCCAGGGAGGTGGTGGAGTCACCATCACTGGAGGTGTTTAGGAAGAGACTTGATGGTGTGCTTGGTGCCATGGTTTAGTTGATTAGATAGTGTTGGATGATAGGTTGGACTTGATCTTGAAGGTCTCTTTCAACCTGGTTAATTTTGTTCTGTTCTATTCTATTCTGTTCTCTCATGCAATGAATTTCAGTTTAGTCCAGAGTTTATGAAGCTCATTAAAGAGACTCAACTGTGTGCTAAATTACACTTTGAATAACATTTTCTACTTTTTATAATGTCCTTTTTGGTAATATGACTGACCTGAAGGAACATACCTTCTTAAACAAAATAAGCCAATCATTCAGAAAATTACTGTAAATGTTGGTCTGCATATGAAGGATCAGGGAACCTGACACACTATATATTCAGAAGATAAAGGGAACCAAAGCCCACTATCAGTATTGTTAATTTTAATGCAATTTGTCAGAAAAGCTGTTAGTCTAACAGCTTCTAGTATGTGTGTTCTTCTCACATAATGCAATTATTACATAATGATAATATTCTGTAATAAACAAAAAGGTTGTTATTATTTTATATTAGACTTGTATCCAGAGAATCCTTGTGAGATTATATCCCGGTAGCACCCTGAGACCCTGTTAGGGTTACAACTCATAGGAAGGGATTAAAAAAGCTATTATTCCAAGTGGAGAAAATTCAGGTGAGGCACACAGAGAAGTGAAGAGAAAAAACAAGAAACCAACAATGTTATAATGCAGGTCAGGTCCAGAGCTTCCATATTGGTCTATGTGTGGCTGACTGCCATGGTTGTGTGACAAATATGTTTCTGAAGAATGACCCTGGATGCCAGGTCCAGTCCATGTCCTCTGCACACTGCTGCTTCTCTAGGCTTAGAAAGTAACTGTCCAAATGCAGATCATATTTTCTGTAAATTTTTCTCTGTATCTTTCTAACAGAACCATGGATTGGAAGGTTTTCTAGTATTTGGAGCCCTAGTCATACTTCTTGGGGCTTGTAATGCTGCAGATTTGCATTGTGGGCTTAATTCACCATGTAGTGCCTTCAGCACATGGATTTGTAATTGTGAACTCTAAAGAAACATGACTGCTTTGAGAACCTTCTTTCAGTTACATTGATTAGAATGACCCAGCCTGTGTCTGTTAAACCAGCATGTAGCTCAGAACAAGTTCAGAAGTGTTTTTTGTATCCTAACTACATCATGTGAGTGGCAGAGGACTGGTGCAGAACCTGCATGGAAATCTGAGTCCCTTGATGTGGGAGCAGGGAGTCAGCAGCACTTACCAGTCTACTCTGGGCCACTGAGGAGGCTTTTGCTATCTCTAACCCATGAGTTATAGTTGCATTTACTCCTCTGCCTTCAGCCTTCCAAGCAGTGTGGTGTATGTCTTGTGGTTCTTATCTGCTTGAAAGTATGAGTACAGAGCTTATCAGATCTGGAATGCTACCCCCCTTCCTTTTATGTGCAAGAAAAAAATACACAGTTAGGTGCTTTCATCTGCACAGTGAATTTGACGGTTTGGTGTTTGCAAGTTAATTTTAGTGGCATATGCAATACTACATTTCAATTAGTTGTTGGATGTGTCCAGTACTTTATTTCATCAAAATCCTCTTTAGTCTCAGCCTGATGCTATGCTATGAGGTGGTATAGTTAAAAAAAACCTAATTTTTCCTTCTGTAGTTCTTGTAGTGATATGCAGGCACACAGCAGAAAAACCTCCCTGAGTTGTCTGCTGAAGACCTAATGTAATTATGCAGGTCTGTGTGACTTTAAAGTGCTACCAGGTAATGTGCCACTACTGAGTGATCCCCTTTTGGAAAAGACAGGGGACAACTGTCTTGTGAACTATGGCAAAAATGGTGATTTTTATGATTTGTGTGTGAATGTCTACATGCCTTTTGTAGACAGATGTGAGGTTCATCTAAACTGGAAGTCGTGTAGTTTATGTAAGTGCTAACCATAGCTAAACTGGATTAGAGTGGGTTTGTGGCCAGTCATCTTTGAGTGTGGGCAGAGTAAGCTCACATCTCCCTGCAACGCTCGGTGGAGATGTATCTTATTTTAGGTATTTTTTTGAACCTTGTGTCTGTAATAACGACATCACAGCTTCTGGTATGTGGAACTGTAAAGCATCACTCTTACAGAAGGAAGAAATAGTGGCTTCCCTCTTGTGAATATGGAACTAAAAAGCACAAAGACTCTTGCTGAAAGTTGAGCAGAAAATCTACAGCAAAAGCAGTGACTGTGTACAGAGCTTTGGAGACCAATGTTTATGTTTTATGCACCGTGTTGTTCTCAACTCATTGAGATGTAAGATGTATTTTAAAATGACCATTTGTGTAACAGGTGATATGCTCTGATACCTCCTTTGATAGATCACTTGGCTGCAATCTACAGAGTACAAAAATCAAATGAGGATCATCGCTGAGTGACTCTTGTAAAATGACAAGCATTAGGGAAACAATATTCTGGTTATTTTGGTCTTTGTAATTTTTTTTCTAGTGCATGGAAACAATGAAAGCAAACAGTTTAAGAATCAAGCCAGTGAAGGTCTGTTTCTTAACACAGTCCCAGGTCATTGAAGAGAACTGACACAGAAGGGAACAGTAATTTCCTTGCCTCATCTATGGTGGATAATTACTGTGTTTACTTTCCTGTTTCAAAATGATCATGTATGAAGAGTTTTCTGTGTGTGAGTAAAAGATTCTTAACTGAATCATCCTGAAACTGTGCCCTTTAGCTGAATTAAGATTTTTAGAAATCCAACTCAAAGGATCTTGTGATAATCTGCCTACTTCCTCCTTCATTTTTGTGATCGTGGCTAGGGGCTTAAAGACCATTAATGTTTCAGTTGTGACATTTTTTGCATGTTTCAGGGTGTGAAATTGTTACATGATTTGGGCCCTAAGTGGATAGCTTGATTTCTGTATTACTACTTTTTCTCATTTCAGATTGTCCTATAATTCTGAAAATAGTTTTTTAACAGCTGTTGAATGATACATATTTTAGTCCCAGCAACCCACAATGATAGGCCACATTTGCAAATGGTATAACATGATGCCATGCCTTTTACTAAATAACTACTTCCATTTTTTACTTGCAGGCTTCCTTCGTGCTCACTGGTGACTGTGCACAGAAAATACAGGCTACCTGTAGAGTCTCTGTCTTAGAAGAATCAGAATAGTGTAATTAAAGACTTTATAAAATGAGTAATTTCCCCCCCCCCCCACTGCTTTCCAAAAGTGGTAAAACCTGAAAAATAAAATCTCTTGGAAATATTAGAGCTGATGGTGTGTGGGCAAAAAGAGAGCTCTTTTATAAGCAGCATTTGGCTAATTATGGAGTTTTCTTTGGTTCATAACACTTAGAGCATACAAGATCCCACAGTCATTTAGTGATGTACATAATCTGTCAATGAGAGATGGTTAACTTTATTAACACTTTTTAAAGCCAAGCCTGGAACTTTTTGGTGTTTGCAGAAATTACTTCAGTCTTGCTTCATGTTACCTGACGTTAGCACACCTTTCCTGTTTGAAAAAAAACCAGGCCCAAACAAATAAACAGTGAAATCTGTGAAAACTGCTGTAATGTTTATTTTTGAGCAAACCTTTTCATTTAAAATGTAACCTTTAATGGTTTTCTGAAATGGAATTTTTGAGGTAAACAAGGAAATAATCAGCCTTTGTTATTTTTTAGTGAAAGTGGGTTGCCTGAACCCTTGTGTCCTTTTGGTAAATCCCTGTCTTTGTGGTTTCTTGTTTTCTTAATGTTGGCAGTTTGTGTTTGAGTTTTTTATTCTGTTTTCCAAAGCTTGGGAGTCCATGGTGTGATATCTCTGGGTGTTTTCAACAGCAAATGCCACAGAAGTATAACCAGTAAATTAATGTAGTTGTGCTGCATTGCATCTACTTTTTGCAGAGCAGTGGAGTCACAGGTACACAGGTTTTGGTCTTTATGCTGTCGGGTTTTTTTCTGCTGTCAAAGGTTTTGGGTGACAGGTTGGGCTTGATGATCTTTGAGGTCTTTTCCAACCTTATTGATTCTATGATTTTATGATTTTAACAGTGTTCAGACAATCAGCTATAGTGTAGGAACAAGAATACATAACTTGTTTGTTCTGTTCATGCTATGCATCCACACAAATATGAAACACCTTTTAGCAAAGTTACCTGAAATCAGAACATTTATTGTTCTTACAGCTTAATTCTTCCTCTTTCACTGGGAGAGTCAGTCCTTCATAAGGATGCTAGCAACTTTCCAAGCAAGCATCTGATATACCTGTAGAAATTTCAGGCATTTATAATGTTCTGAAAGCATTTTGACTACAAAATATCTGAATGAAGTTTCTGGTGGGACTTGAACCAATTAAATCAATGGGATACTTTCAGGAAAACTTTGTGTATGTTTATGCAACAGCTATTCACCTGTGTAGTCACCTAGGGTTCAACATGTGACATCTAAAATGAAAGTGTAAATGGATTTGAGCCAATAGAATTAAGGGGCAGACTTCTGAAAGGGTTAAGTCTTTCTTTCTTCTCAACATCAGTGGGAGCCAGTCTCACAAACACCTTTAAAACCATAATATAAGTCTCCTGTTCATAAAAGAGACAGTTATGAAAATCTATATGGAGCAACTACTGACATGACATGTATAATATTAGTCCTTTGTCTATTTTAATTAATATAATCAGTTTATGTTGAATTATATGATTTGTATAGAATACAGTTGGTAGAAATTTTGTATCAAAATTTATGATGTGAGTGTTTGATGGTCAGAGGATTTTCTACACAGATAAGAAAATAGGTTTTTTGGGTGGGGGCTTTTTTTTTTTTCTTTCTTTTTTTTTTCAGTTCATGAAAAATTACCTGTAAAGCTGAAAAGAAAATAGCAATGGGATGCTATAGAACATAGGTGTGAAGGAGAAAAGAAATGGCAATTACATCTAAATGGGTCACAAGGTTTACTTTTGGTTCTTGTGTGTTGGGGGGTTAGCTCTGTTGTCTCTTGATATCTTTTGAGCAGTGCCTGGTTCTGCTCTGGTTGTATCAGGGGATTATTGCTGTTACTGAACACTTGATTGCACTATTTTATTAAGTTCACTAAAAGAGTACGGTTGAAGGAAAAGTTGGGTTTGTTTGATGTACTAAAACCAGTGTAGCTTAGATGAGTCCATTTTGCATAGACTGGGCTGTCTAGGGGTGGGTTTTTTTTTTGTTTGGTGTTTGTTGTCGTCGTTCTTTCTACCCCAATGAGCAATGTAACAGATAAGCCTGCAGCTGATTCCCAGTTCTGAGGTGTTATCTGAGCAGCAAGCTGTCCTTTGCCCAATATCACTATGGTTAGCTCTGTTCTGCCTTCTCCCTCACTTTATGCATATGTTATTATGCAGGATTTTTTGTTTTTGAAACCAAACTGAACTCTTTTTCCTGGTAGATTAACACAGTGCTAAAGCTAAATTAAAATTTTTGTATATTTAACCTTTCCCCCTAACTGCTTGCCCAGAATAAAGGTTTGGTGCTTTGTTACTACATTCCCTACATGAGGTGGTGTGCATTAAAGTATATTTATACTCTTTCAGATTAATTAACTGTGACCTTATGAACCACTGTCCTTGTTTAATTGGTGGCTCCAAAGCACACTAATGGCATAAATCAGCTGATAATGAGACTCAGACTTGCTTTTAAAATATATAATAACACTGCATTGATATGGGAAATGAGATTTGTTGACTCTCTGTTGGTATTACATGAGAGAAGACACAATTAAATGTGTACTTTCAGGATGGGGGAGGGCTTGGTTGGAATGAATAATATGCACTTCAGGGTGGGTGTATGAAATAAGGAGGATATTCTACATCAAGATAAGTTTGGTATTCTCTCCTTGTCTCTAGGCAATGTGCAGTACTGGCTGGTGCACTTTAGGATACAGAAATGTTGTGGGAAGGTGTTTCTTAAAGATTACTGGAGGCTAACAAAAATGATGATTTCATCTTAAATATAGTTACATGTTTTTAAACTAAGCTTACACCCACTGTTTTATGAACTGCAAATTAATCAGATAGCTCCCAGAGAACAAAAAGGTTTTGACCTAAACTAGTTGCCCAGGTTCCATTACTATTTTCGGTTTAATGTTACCCATATCCATCCTCGCAGTTTGGAAGGAAAACAAGGGCTGTGCAACAAAGTTTCTTTGTTTTTGTAAGAACTAAAAATGTGCTGTATGTAGACCAAACAATAAAAATAAACTACTGAACTACCTCCTAATGCATGGGGGTTCTGGAGAGAGGAAACCATGGATATTTAGAGGCATAAAGTGAGTCATTGTGCTAGTTAAAGAATTTTATAAGGCGAGCTCTGTGGGTTTGAGTTGCATCTGTTACCTTTCCAACTAGAACTGAGGGGTATGCAGGAAAAAGAATGTTGGATTTGATCATGCCTTATAGTGAACACATTGTACTTGGGCTAAGCTACTGACTGGGATCTAGACCATAGGAGAACAAAATTGTTAGTCTGTCTTTCTGCATGCATTTTGCCTTAGATGGGTTCCAGCTAAACACACCTAAAAATATTATTTTATATCAGTGAAGCTGCGAACACTGTTAACAAAATACTTAAAAAAAGAGAAAAGTAATCATTATTCTGTAACATTGAAAACAACAAGAAGAACAAAAACCCAAACAACACCCTTCCCCCTCCAAAAAAGAAAAGACCCAGACAACAAAAAACCAGGCAATCCTCCTCCTCACAGCTCTTTTCCTTCTTCAAAGATAACCATGCTTGTATTTATGACAGTCCTTAGAAGCAATAATGGACTGGGTTGCTATGGTGTAAGATGCAGAACAATGAAATGATTGTTTCTCTTGGTATTGGCTTCCTGGAAACAAACTCTGTGTAAATTACTTGCCTGAAATAGTGACAACAGTCTATGTTTTACTTAGTTCATAGTTAAAAATCTTAACTGTTCTCTGATAATAAAAAAGTAATGTTTAGCAGTTCTGGGCTTTTGTTTCAACTTTTGTTTTTTTTTTCTTTTCATGTTTTCAGGTCAATTTCATGAATTCAAAAGCAATTTACCAGTGATTTCTGGGAGCTGGGGCTGATTTTCTTGTGTATTTGTAAGTATTTATTGATTAATTTTCCTGTTATGTGCATATTTCTAATAGTCTTTTAACATTAAGAATGGCAGCTATTTTAAAATGTGACTTTTGTAGCTTAGTTGTAGAATGTTATTTTATTAAGAAATGATGTACCTAGCTCCTTATATTTTTTTTTATGTAGGATTTTTTTTTGCTACCAACTTATTCTTTAGTTATTCAAAAGGAGCTAAAGATGCTTGAATGAACAGTGAATATTATTTCAAGCTTTCTTTTGGCTTTTATAATAATACAATGAGAGCACAATGTTGCTTACAGTAACATCAGTTGTGATACTTGATAGTAATAGCAGTGCATCTTGCTGTTGTGATGCATATTATTTCTAGAAATGAATTGGGGCTGGCAGGACTTTTCAAGGAAATGCTGCACTAGGACAACCAGTATCTGCTGAACTGATAATGTACTTTTATGTACACTGGTGAAAGCTAACCTTTATGATTGTAGCAAAATGATTGAGTTTGTAGTCATTTAGGCTATGGCCCAACAATATGTTTCAGCCTATGCCCAAGTTCAAATAAAGCAAATGGGATTAGGCCTATGCATAAATGCTTTGAGAAAGGGAAAATTAAGAGGAGAAGGTCTGGGAGGAAGATAGTTACTTACACAACAAATAGCTTGCAGAATTGCTATTTTGGATAGTCTTCATCTTTAGCCAAGTATAGTAAGGAAAATCTAATGGGACTTAGGCTTGGCATGATATAAATTATTGCAGTACCTCCTGAATGATGTAGTATAAATGAAACCAATCTATGCAGATTGTTCTCTTAAGTCACAAATATAGTTTATGAATAAATATTTATTCAATCATTTGTCGAAAAAGATGGTCACAAAACTACATCCATCAGGGAAAAATATGACTGTTTCCCTTCTCAATATGGAAATGTGTTCAATTTGTACTAACCCTTCCTCTTTACAAATGTTCATTTTCATATGTAGTTCTGTATTAGATTTGCTGTTTCCCTCATTTACAGGTCAGCATCTTTTTAATAAGCATTGCCAGCCATATTTAAAGAAAATACTGTTATAAAATAAGCATTTAAAAAAAGTATTACCATTGAAAAGAAGTTCTTAGAAGGCAATGGCAAGTGATTACTTGAGTTGAAAGTGAGGAATTTATTGTAACCCTTCTTGGCTTTGCCACTGCATGGTTTTTTGGTTTTTTTTTTTCAAGCACTGTTAGGATTTCTTTACCTCATTTTTCTTGTCTATAAATGGAAATAGTAATATATCAGTCAACACAAACAGTACATTTTAGTACCTCAATATGGAGTATACTTTCCATTTAAAGCAGTGGAGTAAATACTATGGTAAATTCATAATGAACTTCTTTGTGCATAGCAGGCTAATTGGGTGAAAACCTTTAAGCATTTTTTAATTCATGCTCATATTATGAATGTATAGAGGGCTTCAGTTATTATGTTGTGGCCTCCTGAGCTGAGTCCTGCTTTTCTTGATTGACAAATACAAACACTGTGGAAAACAAAAGTGACATAAAAAGTCCTTTGAAAACAAAGTTCATGTTTAGGTGAATCAAGGAAGCACTTAAGCTTTAATGAGAAGTATGAGTTGTTGTTATCATAAAACTGGACACTGGCTTTTGCAGAGAAAGTTATAACAACTGAGGCACCTTATGACATTGTGCTATAAGATCTGGAATGTGGTTCAACAGTTTTACCAATATAGCCAAGTAAATGGCTATGAAATATGATTGTACAAAATGAACCACAGTCTAGTCTTTTGTAGGCATTCCCTGCAACTGAGAGTTCATTGACTGGAGAATATTGGCTGAATATCTGCACAAGATTGACTAATTATCAGGAGAAGCTAACACTAGGTCTGACTGTTTTTGTTCCCTAACTAAAGACTTCAGTATTTAGCGCCATACACCTAGGGACATATGCAAACCTGAAGTTCACATAAATGGAAGACAAAATGTAGGATGTACAACTGATTGATTCAGCCCCATGTTTCCACACATACTGAAATGAGGATTGAAATATACATTCTCTAGAAACATGTTTTGATCTTCTTCATCATCTCTACCTCACCAAACTTGCAAATATTTTATAGGGGATGTATGTTAGTTGAACAGTTACAGACTTTTTGCTATGCTATGCTATTTGTATAAGGTAATACATTTTTCATTGTGGCCTGTAGACGAAGAGGATGGGTTGTTACCTCAAGTATCTTTCAATTTAAAGGCTTGATTTCTGCAAATACCTTTGCATGTGAGGTGACCATGGAAGCTGAGGCTGAACAAATAGTCCCTAAACAAATGATACCAGCTTTGAGGGCAGGTTTGGATGACAGAAATGTATATATGAAGAGTTTAGAGAATATTCTATTCTAAGCAACCTTAAAAAAATGCTAACTAGAACTATATACCTTTTTCATGTTATACTATAGTATTTGGGCATGCTTTTATACCGTGTTTGTTTGAGCTCTACTCCAAAGGGGAGGGGTGTAGATCAGTGCTAGGAAGATTGATCTTTGTGCGTGTTTTTTTTATATAGGAATACAACAAGAGCAGCTAAGCACTGCTATAGTTCTATACCAAAGCTATTTCAACCAGGGGCTATAATAACCTTTTCCTCAAATTTTTGAAAGTTTTGTCATAGATGCATGCTGCTGTAACATGTAATTACTTGGATCATCCAGTACAGACAACTCTCTTTTTTCTTTTTTTTATATTTGGTTAGTTTTGTTCAGGAGAAAACAGGATTGATGATTCATACAAAAGTAAATTTCATGGAAAATGTTACATCTGTGCCTTTGTGTTATGCCCACAGAGTAATTGTCCTAACTAAAGGTTACTTTTTTCAAGAACCTGGTCTTAAAGTGGTTTCATTTATTTAATTGTTCTTCTTAAGTAGGGTTTATCCAATAATAAAGTGCGGTAGTTACAGGTAGGAAAATAGATGTCCTCTAATAATACAGCATTTAAATCAAATTTTGTTTGTACATCAGCTATTAGAAATACCTTTTTACTAGCAGTTCAGTTTCTGTGTAAACATTTTATTGCTGAATAGAGAGTGAAAATACTGACAGAGAGGGGGGGAAAAAAACCCTGAAATGTGTGGTGTTAGAGCCTATGAAACTTCACTATCTTTGAGAACAGCTCTTCAATGAAAAACCTGTACTGAAAATATGGTGAGAATAATGTAGTTGGATTTGTGACTAAAGTCAAGTAGATCTAAAAACAAACAGCAGCAATTTTTTTGTCCTAAGAAAGCTTAAAAACGAGAATAGAAACACTTAGGGGACATGCACACATCTTGCAACACACCAAAACTGAGAGAGTGTGTAGGTAAACTTCATCTTTCCAAACACTTATTCTGATGAGCACATCAATGGGGCATATGCTTTGCTTCAGACTCAGCATTGAATATTTTCTTCTCAATCTTATTTTTATAGCTATTTTAATTATTTTTCTGCTTTAATTTTGAATTTCCATGCTTTGTATTTGTGCCAGCTTATTTAGAGGAGAAAATATTGTCAACATTTAGATGATAAAGATGGCACAGCTTATTTGGAGCAAGGGAAGACATATGTGGCATTGGTGCCATTTTCTTTGACAGGTTTAATTGATAATGGCTGATGTTCTGTTGAAATACAATCAATTTATTTGGGAAAACATAACTTCTATACTATCTATACAAGCAATATAGTGTACTTAGCTCTTAGAAAGCTGATCTCCATTTTTCTCTTTGTAAGATAATTTTTGATCATCATTTTGGTCAAGATGGTGATTAACATCTTATCACTTACCTTTTAAGAAAACAAAGAAATGCATTACTAGAAGGATATTTTTGCTGCAACATCCATATTTTTATTGGCATGTGCATGGCTGGAGGTATCAATGGTCTTTGTCTTTTTCTGCCTACCTTCCTGCTGACATTTGTGACACATCATTGTAAAATGATGTAGCTACCCCAGGAAGTAGCCCTTCAGCAATTCAAGCTTTGTTTGTCTGTGATTACTTTATAAATGGTGAATATAAAATCTGGCTCTAGTGGAATACTAGCTTGCTGATTTTATGCAGTGCTTGCACAAGAATAGCACACACATTTTCTAATAAAAATGAAGTTTCAGTATATTATGTGAGGTATAAATAAACACAAAAGCAAGGCACCCATCTTGAAGGTTTTTTTCTCTGAGAAAGCTTCTGTAAATACAGATATTTTAGAGGTACTTAAGAGAGTCAGTTGAGCAGAAAGAGAATGGAAGGGGAAAAAGCATTTCTTTACACTCAAGTAATACCTGGTGTGTAGATGCCTAAGCACATTTGCCAGTGTGGGTCTGATAGAAGCATCCATCTAGGGCTTTGTAATTGTACCTGAAGAAAGGAAGGTGTGTGAGAAAGACTGAAGGAGTGAGAAAGGTGGCTGGGACATCTGTCTGCTGAGGACAGAAGTCCAATCATAGAATTCTATTTAGTTTTGAGTATCTGAAATTCTCTTTCCTCATCCTGTGCTCCTAGCTGGGATGCCTGATGGACTCCCCTGGGTGAAAGTTTCTGAAGCTGTGTGGTTGTAGGAGGTCACCTAGGGCCTTCTAGTTCTAATAGAGGGAGTGTCTGTTGCGTGATGTTGACACAGAAGCATCTTCCTATCTGAGTTTCCATTTACCTTCCGAGAGCAGCTGACATTTTGGCTGCTTCTCTGTTGACCATACAGACTGCTTCTTGGTGGTAAGTAAATAAATTAATAGAAATACAGAATGCTCATATTGTGGAAGCAATATACATTGTGTTCACCTTAGCCAGCTTTTCTTATAATAAGCCAATTGCACACTTAAACTGCTTCTAGGGTTTTGATATTTAACCTAGCACAGAAATCGTCTTCAGTTGTTTATGAACAAAGAAATGTATGCCACAAGAGAAAGTATTAAAAAAAAGTCAGTTTTAATTCTCATACACCCAAAGGCTTTCATGCTATTAGACTGTTTAGACTTACGAAGATGAGGGCATCACTTAGGGTGAGAGCACTATTCAACCAGCTTCTCAAATGCTGCATGATGACAGAGGACACATATGTGATGTTTGGTTATATTTTGATGAAGATGAACCAGTTAGTGAAGCTGCTGCTAGAAACACTGTTTCAAAAGTTTGTCATGCTCTGAATATAAGGGAGGACCTCCATGCTCTGCTGCTGCTCTATGTGTGTGTTGGATGAGATCCCTGTAATGCACTAGATCCATCTGCTGTCTAAAAAAGTCTTTGCAAAAGAACTAAGCAATAAAATGGAAATCCTCATCCAAACACTTCTGTGTGCTTTTGAAGTTGCATGCAGTGCTTGGAAGAGAGGAGTCTGTTAGGAAATACTTGTGTGAAGAAGCTGCATTAAGAATGTGGAAAAAAACAAAAGAGTATTTGTACAAGTCCATACCTGGATGGAGTACACCGGTTTTCTGCAGGTGACTGGCATCTTCAGAGTCAAAATATTTGTAGAAGAAATGATTTTTCATCACAAAACCAAAGCATCAAGTCTACTACAATGCAGGATCTTAGAAAAGCTATAAAGAGAATTTTCTTTAAGCCAAACTGCGAGTAGAGAATTATGTACAGGATTTTTTATTCTACATAAATGACACACAAGATTTCTTATTCTCTAGTATGGATGAACAATACCAACAGTTCATGTCAGCATTAACTTTTCAAATCATATTACTTAAAAGGGTGAGGGTTGTAAAATACCCACAGACAGCTTCATTTTCTCTCTGTCTTCCTAATGCACATATACCAATGGCTGTTTGATTCATTTATTGACATAAAATAGAATTGCTTAGAACTAACTGCTCATTCATCATAATCACAGTTACAAGAGAGTGTGGGGTAAGAGGTTAACTGCTTGCTAGATGTATCAAGGTCTTTGGTATATACCAAAGCCTGACTTGATAGAAATCTGATAATGTTCTGCTGAAGGTGAAACATAAGTGTTAATAGCTAAGTAAAAAAATTGATAAAGACTGTCCTGTAGAACACATTTCTAAAGTTAATTAAAAAGAGCTGATCAAAGTGAATCCTCCATTAAAAATGTTACTTTAAGATATTAAACATAAGAAAGAGCTTAAAGGTCAGTTTAAAAAACCAGTACATACTTTTAACAGTCATTTTCCATGGTTTTTTTTTTTGCTTGTTGACAGTGCTCTTGATAATTGAAATATAAATAATGTGAAAATGTTTATTTTTAGTTTTAGTAGTTTAAGTTCATGCATAATGATGATGAATTGATAATTTGGGATATCTAAATTAACAAGAAAAAAATCAATTTGAACTAACTGGGAGCAGCTCCCGTTCTTAATACATGTGTGTGATGGATCACACAGTATCTTTGCATTGTAAAATAAGCAAGGGACACACTTAATTGTGTAAATACCCTATTATCTTTATAGGTTTATTAGAGATTACTGTATAATCCTGGGTCTGAAAGTTACTCTGAAAGATACTCCCTGCAGGAGCCAAAAAGCCCCAGGGAGTAATTAATTCAATTTTCTGATGCTAAACCAAAGCAGGTAACACGAGTTTTTGAAGTTTCACCTTCCCCACAAAACAGTTTGCAAAATGTAAGAATTCATTCAAGTTGTCAGTATAAAAATAAACATTTGATTTAGAAAGAGAGACAGTCTTCATCTGGAAATTGGCAGGAATGATGGTCTGAGGCACATGGTCCTGCAGAAGGCTGAGAGTACTGCAGGGCGCTAGAATAAAGATGAATGATGAGCTGGCAAACTGGCTGCCTATATGGAATTCCTGCCAGTTTAGTATCTGCTTTCTACTCAAATGCTTCTGTATTCAATATATTGTACTTTTAAAGAACTGCCTACTCACTGATAAAAAACTGACCTGCAGCAGTATCTGTTGAAGTGACCAGACTGAAGTGCAGGAAATTGTATCTAAGCTTAGCATGATGAAAGCTAAGTAAAAAATTCACTCCCCAAAACCTCATAACTAAGTGCTTAAAGTTTGAGAGATGTTCGTGCAGCAGGCACAAGGGATCAGAGATGTGGTTAACTTTAGAAGTATGCAATAATGCTTCATGATCCTCTTCCAGCAAAAGTTTTACAAACATTGAATCAGGCTCAGGGGTAGCTAGTCTGTCAATGGAAATAGGCAGTCCTTTGCATTTCAGAGACAGGTAACAATGGTCCATAATATTTATTGAACAATTCTGTGAAGCTCACTGAAGTCACTTTTATTTCTCCTGTATTTATGGGATGTTTTTCAGACACGAGCATCTCATTAGACCATGCACTATCAATTTATTTAGATATGATATATTTCCTTTTCTATGCCTTCAGGGTTTGTTTGTGCTATTGTTCCATTTTTACCAAGTGATTATAGTTTGTATAAAATCCAGCAGTGAAATTAAATAGCTGAAATTATTCTTTGTAAGATGCAATTTTCTGTATTTGTCAACACTAGGTTTCATGTCACTTTGCTGCTTCTTAACCCACTACTTTCAAAATATGGTTAGAAAGTCTTCATTGTATGGAGCATTTCCTCCTTCAAATCATGGTGATTTTAATATGAATTTTTAAAAGCTTACAACCATACTGGATCTTCTTCCCTGTCCCATACTCACAAAAGAACAGTTGTTTATTAGAACTCTCTTATCCTTTCTGTTTTTGGGCTAGTTTTTATCATTGCTAGATTATTGGCCTTTTTTTAAATCAATTATGCATTAAGACAACATCCCAGCCTAGCAAGTAGTGCTTACACTTCCTTTCTGTGTTCATTAAAGCCTGATGATTATAAGAAGTGTGAATAGGATTGAAAGGAATCTTTTGCCCAGATTTGTTTGGTATGAATTGAAATGTCTTGCTGCCTACTCCAAGATTGCTAATATGGAAACTTAATATGTCCTTAAATCTCTGGGTCTTCAAATATGATGAGGGAACAAACAAGCTGCATGTCTGATCCTTCATAGCCCCCATTCGTAGACAATCAGGTCTAAGAAGTGACTCTTACTCCCATGTCTGTGTATAACTTTTCTGTAAATTAATTGATTTTTGATCTCTTGTTCTTAAATATGCTTTTTATGGAGATAGCTGTAACTTTTAGAGAGTGACAAGGGGAACATGACCATACACATTCTATTACCTTTTTGCTGTAGTCCTCAAAACACCTGCAAGACCTGGATAATCTTTGTCCAGATTCCTTGATTTGTACATTAGATAGCGTATATGCCTCCTCTTCACAGGCCAGTTTACTTGGACAGTGATGTAATTCCTGAAGCAAAATATAATAATATTCTTTGTCTTTCTGTAATTTTTACAAAATGGAACTTATTCATTCTGAGTGCCATGGTTTGCTTTGTAAATTTATTTCAGATTGTGAAGTAATTATCAGCAAACTATAACAATAATCAATGCTCTGTCCCGTTAAAAGCATTTAGGCAAAGTTCATTCATTTGCAGAGTGATTTTTTAAGGCCATATAGATTCTTGTCCCCAAGAAACATACTATCCTTTCTTTTTCATTTATTTATTTATTTATCCCCCCCCCACCCCTTTCTTTCTTTTTAACTATGGTGATTTGTTTCTCTGTGTGAATAAACTCCTTCATTTCTCCAAAGCAGCCTTCCCTTTGAGATAGCTGATCTGTATGGGTTTTTTCCTCACCCATCCACCTGCCTTTAACTATTTGGTTACCACTTGAAATACCTCATCACCGAGATTCAAACTCATTGTCCTGTGGCCATTGTTGCATAGCAGAACACCCATGCGTGCTTTCTACACAAACACACACACACAAATTAATAACTGAGTGGAACTCCTCCTCCTCTGTGCTCCAGAAGGAGCTGCTCCAAAAAGAAGCCATTTATAGTATCAATAAGCTGCTTCTCCAAACCATGTACAGATGTGTTATTCAACCAGTTAATATTGGGGTAGTTAAAATCACCCATTATTATTTTTCTGGCAGATTTTGCCACTTCATTAATATCTTTCAACATACTGAGTTGCTTGGCTGTTCCTTCTTTTACATGGCTTATATCATATCATGCCATCACAGCATATTCTGTAGTTTCGAGTTAATTGCCCAATTAACAGTGGTATTCATGAAGTGCTAGGAAAATTCCACAACTAATGATTTGGACAATTTCAAAATAGGTTGGTATTTCATAGTTTAAAATGTCAAACATGCCAATAGCTGTGAGCTTAAGACTGTGTAGGCTTAGAACTCAGTATCTTAAAAATTCTGTATCGCAGAAAATCATAATCCCTCAGAATCATAAGCCCTCAGAAACATGTTTCCCAGCCCCCAATATTTCTGTGTGGGGGAAGTTCTGCACTACCCTAATTTCTCCTCAGATTGGTGAGGTAGAAGTATGAAACTCGACTTCTATGAGTTTTGTGGAAATGAGGAATAAATATTTTCTGGCATCAGTGAATGCCTCCTCACCTGCCCCAAATGATATTTTTGGCAGTGTTGGGAAAGCTGCTGTAATAATGGTTGTGTATGTTCTTACAAGACCCAGGAAGATGCAAGTGACTGGAAGGTTGTAGGATTTGCTAGAGGACTTTGTGCATTTCTTTCCCAGTGCACGGATTAGGTAGGGATATTAACAATACGTAGTTAGCTTTGATGGGCCATTGTTCCCAGATGCAACTGAGAGTTGCCAATAGACTCTTGAGGCAGTGATCTGATTTTTTGTTTTGTCTCACCAGCTGCCATGCAGAGATGCCAAGGGATACACTGCATACCCTTTTTGCCATGTCTCAGTACCTTCTGTGCCATTTAGGAGTTGTAGGACTGAGGTGATGCCATGGACTTAGTCTACAGAGTTGGGAGCTGGGCTGAGGCTGTAAAATAATGTCATTATCTTTGCCCAAGAAAGAAATTAATTTTCAGCCTCAAAATTCAGTGAAGACAGTCCACCTCCTCAAAGCTAAAGGATCACAGACTCCAGGGTCATTTCTAACATTTTACATTCCTGGAACATTTTGAGTTTTCTTAACCAGACTGTTGGGATTGCGTTGGTGATCTATGGCAAACTGCTCAGAGGTATATACATAAATGATTAAGGCCTTAATTCAGCAAGGTGCTTTAAGTACTTTCAGGCACTTCACTTCAATTGACAGGAATTTGCAGGAGTCAAACCCCTATGAATAGAGAGATCTTTGTTGGGACCATACTGATACTTAGGCAGGCCTGCTGGAGAGCTCTTCCTAAAAATTAAATTACTAAATTCAGTGTTATTTTGATCTTCCTTTTAGTGCTTCTTGGAGTTGTGGCAGGTTCTTTAGGACATTGTGATTTACATTTTGTAACAAAAATATAGTGAATTGTCTTATCCCATTCCTCTTGGCAACTCAGCAAACCATCATTAACATTTTTTCATCAGTATGCTGTTTAGAGTTTTCTAAACTGAACAGTATAGTGGTAACAGCTCATTTTTAGACGCTATTACAGTTCTTTCACATCTTTATAGTACTGTAGTAAAGCTGAATTTACTAGCTACCTTGAAAGCAGAGTAAGGCAGCAGTAGAATCTACATTAAAGTGATTCAATACTCTTTAGAGAAAAACCTTCTTAACTTGAGATCAGATACAGTATGTGTTTTGGGGGCAGTTTTCTTCTAAGGATTGCCAATATAATTAAATGCTACCAACAACAGCTGCTTTTTGAAACACTGTTTTGTCCAGCCCAGTGAAATTTAGGGGAATTTGCTTTGCTTTGTAAGCACATGTGATCAGCATTAGCATTCAGGAGAGCTGCACCTGCAAGAGGAAGGGAAGCTATATCCTAGAGACTAATTGGTAAAGATGGGAGAGACCAACTTGTATGCCATTGTTTCACCTTGAAAGTGAGTGTAAATCTCCAGTCCTTCAGGTAAGTACCATGCTCTGATATATTTTTCCTAAATGATATTTTTTGATGGCCATTCAGAGTCTTCCCAGTTTGAGTGTATAGAGAGGATACATGTGTTTGGAAGTGTTCATGGGTTAAGAACACACAAACCCTTCAATGTCATTCAGTATTTTTGTCCAGTCAGGTAGATCTGTAATAAGGCCAGCGCTTGCAGTTCCTGGTGTTTTGGTTCTGGGCAGCTCACTTTTATCTTGG
The DNA here is from genome assembly GCF_026170545.1 of Melanerpes formicivorus. Classification (NCBI taxonomy): domain Eukaryota; kingdom Metazoa; phylum Chordata; class Aves; order Piciformes; family Picidae; genus Melanerpes; species Melanerpes formicivorus. The sequence goes on along the minus strand of NW_027142368.1, from coordinate 10,636,463 downwards.
TTTTCTTTCTTAATCTTTTAAAAACTGTAATCATTTAATTGATAGTAAAGTTTGGTGGACAAAAGAGGGATTAGTGGAAGCCTCCAGAAATGGCTGTAATACTGATTTGCAATTATTACAATGATAAATATGGTAGTAGTAACTTCTACTACCATGTAGTACCATTTAAAGCGCAGCTTTAAACTACTTAGGTACTAACACCTTTAAAACTTCCCACAGCCATTAGGAAATGTCTTACTGCTTTTAAGGGGTACAGGTTTCTGCATGTTCTACTATACAAAGAACTCTTGTGTGTTTCTTACCATTTTTCAACCATTTTGCGTCAAAAGCTGAGTTTCAGATTAATCTTCAGTTGCAGAAATAGCCCTTTGGCCAATCATAACATTAGAAAATTTTACATCTAGATGGCTATGGAAAACAATTGGAGTTATTTCTGTGGAAGGTATGGTCATACATTTCCCACCTAACACAAATGCTTCCACTACTTTGAATTCAGCAGCTTAATGTTCTCTTCAGATGTGATAGCTTTTGAACTTTTTGTTTTTTTCAGGTCAAATATAATAAGATAGTTACAGAATAAAACCAATAAAGACCAACCTAAAGAAGAAAAATATTTTAAAGAAGATAATTTGCCTTTTAAAAATGATAGTCTGATTCTGTAAGAATGTTTTATTGCAAGGCAGGAACACCAGAAGGAGATCCTTCTGTTATTAATTAGTTGCACAGATTCTACAACCTGAGAAAGAGCAGAGGTGTACAAGGTGATTTGCCACTCATTCTTAATTTAATAGCAGTGTTACCATAGATGAGCATATTGACATATGTAGTATTGCAAACTGTACTGAATGGAAGAGAATTATTTTTACATTTAAAAAATATAATCAGTAATTAAAAGTTAACTTTAAAGATAAAGTGGAGACTTAGTGTAGATATAAGGAGTGTAATTTAAGATACAAGACCTAGAAATATTCTGTCTTGTAGCCAGTTGCAAAGTAAAACTCTTGAGGGAAATGGTATTTATGGTAAACCCCTTAAACTTTATAGTTTAAGTATTCTTGGTTGATAGTGCTTGAACAATGCTTGAACATTTTAGGAATTAGTATCCAACTTTGAGGTTAGAAGGTCCCAAATAATCAGCTAGTGCCTTTAAAACAGGCATCCCCTCACAGTACTGCATATGAAAAGTTACTGAAATATGTCATAAATAATATAAATAATTCTGTCCAGGGAAGGTGTAAATGATATTACTAAAAGGAAAAGTAGTAGTCTTTAGCTCTCTGACTCAGCTAAGTAGTCTAGTTTTCAGTGCAAACTTTCTAATTTCTCTACCAAATGTGACCAATTTAAAGATCTGCAAAAGTCTGTCTGCAGAACCACTTTCTAAGCCAATGTCGAAAGAAGTCTTGAATTCTGGTGTCTTAAAATGTTTTCTCATTCTCTGAGTGAAAGGGAGCTGTTACCTGGTATTAGGGAAAGCAGCATATATTTGAGAATGTTGCGGTGACAGGAATCTTTTCTTTCTTGAAAAAAAAAAAAAAGGCATAGCATTGTGGAATAGCCTCTTAGCAGTCCTTAAGGGCAGCACTTTTAAAATAACAGTCCTATAAAGGAGGGAGGGTGTGTGTGGGGGGGTGGAGTACAGAAAGAAGCGACTCCTAATTGCAGCTGTTTACTGGACAGTTTCTCTGTTTTGCTGTCAAGTTTCTAAAAACCAAAGAGTTTACAAACTTCAAAGACTAAAGGTGATCCCAGACACATCCTGTTCATGGTTAAAGGTTCTGCTATATCACTGCTGGGACAAAAAAGTGAAGTGCCTCTCCACCAGCTGCAGAGAAAGAAGGTGATTTGAATGTTAATGAAGGATAGAAGTTTCATAGTAACAGAAAAACAGAGGCTCTATAGATAAGAGAGTATTTTCCCAGGACGTCTCAGTATGCAGTTGTTGTAACCAGAGGAAGTAATATTACTAAGGAAGTATATAAATGTCTTTAACAGATATTAGATGATGAAGTGGAGTAGTCATTATATTCCTATCCAAACTCCAATGCATGAGAGGTCTATTGAAATACAGTCTTTTGAGAATATCCACTTAGTCTTGTTTCTAGACTTCCAGATTAGTTTGGGCATCCTGTTAATCTACAGAGCTGTATACACAAGAGATTTCTCAGAAGTTACTAAGGTTGCTGTTTACTGTAGCAATAAAGATCATAAAGTTTATTGTCTTTATGAATTTAAATACATTCTCCCACCTCAGCTGGAAAAACTCCCAGATTCAACAGCGTTGAAATTCTTCCCTGATATTTCCACATTAGGTTTTTGAACATCTTTCGGTCTTGGCAGTGCTCTCAAATGGCTCATAGCGTTTGATGCGAATGACACAATCCACTCTTTCTAAATATCTGATCCATTCACACAGATTGTTCTGCAAACACAAACTGGCATTCATGGACTTCCTTGCCATCCTGTTTAAAAAAAAAAAAAAGAAAAGTAACAAACATCTGTGTCTTCGAGTTTGAGTCAACCTACTTATACTGTAAGGTATTGACATGATTGGCTATTATTAAAAGCACTGTCACTTTGATGTCCTCAGCAATTACTTTCTAGTGTTAAACTGGGTTTTTAAAAGCACATTAACAGAATAGTAGCAATGAATTCACAATAGTACCACTGAATTGCTCAAATCCTGACACCTTCACAGATGGGCTTTGAGCCTATGAAGGTACAGCATTTTTCATTCTAATGGATGACTTTTCCTGCCCATAAAATAAGGGAAGTAATCCATCCTCATTCTGCTTAATTCTGTCTAAGCAGAGACATATATTTAGTTGCCAAACTCTTCCATTCTTCAACTAATCCCAGGGAAAAATGGAAATATGTTGAAAAGCCTGTGACACATGGTGGATGACTAGTTCTTTGCTCCCAGACCACTCATCTGTAGTGCCTGACAACCCTATGCTTTTTCTTGTTCCTATTTAGTATCTTGATGGAATTTAGTATCTTGATGGATCCATGGAGATTAAATTCCTGCTGCACATAGGAGATGTGTGGCTTTCTGGAATGATAAAACTCAGTTCTGACTCTCTGAATATGCAGTAGAGAACAGAATAAAGATCAGCTGGCTTAAGCTAAAACTGAGTAACATGCAACAGGGGATGCCCCTCCAAAACATCTTTTTCTGTTGCTCCCCTTTGAATACATCTAGCATTTACCTGCTAGATTTCAGTTAAATATGAATAATAATCAGTTTCCTAGAGAAAAAAAGGAGACCTGTACCTGAGTATTATTTCCAAATGTTGATTTGGGGAGGATAATGAACAATGAATTCTTTTTTCCCTTTGGAATCTGGTTTAACATTCAGTTGTTTTATTTGTGGAGGTGTTTTTTTTGTGTGTGTGTGTGTGTTTTTCCTCCTTTTTGTCTTTCTGATTTGTTTTTTGTTTTTCTGTGTGAGATGATAGACTCTGAAAAAACTAAAGTAACAGTCCATAAGCCTACTGAACTCTGTACTTTCTTATTTAGTGCCTTTGGGTGAGTATTGCTGTCATCATCACCGTGATATCTGAACACCTTACAATATTTTGTTGGTAATCTGGAATAATGCTAATTTGTAGATCCTTTCAAAGAAGGAGGAAAAAAAACGTTTTCCTCATAGTTCTCACTCAGGAGTAGAACCTCACATACAGTTGTATTTTGACACTGGTCAAAGATACAGAATTTATAAGTTAGTTCCCCAATTTCCCCCATCCCCAAAGTATATACCTGTACTCACCATGCTGTGGGGGGTTTCAATATGACCAGCCCAAGTTCATTAGAATTAGTTTCATTTGGCTAAATTAAATGTAGCTTTACTCCCTCTAAACTATATTGAAGTGACTCCTGCAACATCATTCACAAAATTGATAACATGCCAGCTGTGCCATTGGATAGAATATGCAGATGCTCTTGATTTTTCCTGTTTTTACACTTGTACTGGGAAATGCTTAAGCTTAAGTCAAGGTCTGTACTAGAGAGTAAGAGAGAAAGGAGCGTGAAAAGCTCTGGAATCTTAGACATGTCATCCTGGTTCTTAACTTTAAATATAATACAGTCTGTTGTCATGTGCTAGTGATGTCAAATATCATCTGATCGTTCTTTGAGCTATCTGTCTCCACGTGCTGCTGGCACATGTACATATTTCTGTCCATTTTTTAGCAGTACATATTCTTCTGTTAGCATGCATACCATCAATCCTGAATGGAAGCCAGCTCTACCAGCAGGAGGATTTTAGATCTGTATCATACATTAGTATGACGACGACTTAGAAGGCCACTGTGTAATTCCTTCTAGCTAAGGGTTCTGCTTTTATTCCGTGTTACAGCGGGAAGGTGTTTTCTTTTGAGTCCACTCATTTCAAACTGTTTTACATCTTTAATTTCTTCTGCCAAGCTGTATGGGATATGCAAAAGCCAGGAAGCCAAGATGTTCTTTGGTCCAACCTTTAGCAATGCTTCTGTGCAATTACTGTAGAAAAATAAGAAAAAGGGTAGTAGTTCTCAATGCTTGTTTTCTGACAGTAGAAGATATGGATGTATATCTTTATGGGCTATAAATCAGAGTTGCTTTCATTAATTCTGTAGTTAAAGTTTTGTTCATATTTACATCTTGGAAAAATCTAATTCTGGAGAACAGCTGAGTAGGAGGATCTTCCTCTGTAGTCAGCCCTGACTGATAGCTTAGAAGCAGTCTCCCTTTCTGTCTGTGAAAACATACTGTTCTGTGGTAGATGGGATTTGCTGGACATGCTCTTTTTGAGGAAATGGACAAGTTAGCAACATTTTCCACTGGCAAATCACCAGGGCAAAACATTTGTTATAGTTCGTGTATATCTTTATGCTTCATCTGCATGCTTTCATTTTTGGTCTTAGTAACATAAGAATTCTAACCTGCTTAAAGGGTAGGAGTAGCAGCATAGTTAAAGTGGTCTCAGGTTTTGGGCACAGAAGCATACTATTCCAGATCACTTATCAAGTATTTGAAGAATTAAGAAGTGCAGTGTCAATTTCAACCCCCAGTTTCACTGTGCATATCATTCAGATACCTGCTTCAGGATGAACTTTACAATAGATCCACCCAGGACTCTTCCTGACTGGGAATATCAGCCAGAAATTTCAGCAGATTTCTGTCAAAGCTTTTCTTTAGGTTTGGGAAAAGTTTACATAGGAGCTGTAATAAGTTTGTTTATAAGGTGCAGGGGTATCTGAAAAATTCCAGTCCACTCAATTTAGGAGTCTAAATTCTTCTGCAAGTTTACAGTAGCTGTGTGTGTAGGTGTCCAAGTCACTTTTTAAGATGTGAGAGAATTCTTGTTTGATGATATATGTGAAAATTGTCTTTAGGGTTTGGAGTTTTTGTTTGTTTTGGTTTGGGTTTTTTGTTTGTTTTTAATACATTACTAGGTACTATCTGTTAAAAACAGAATGGAAAGAGCTTCGCTAGCTGACTGATTAAAAGTTTGTTCAGCTAACTGTTCTTTCTGGGTAATCTGAGACCCAGTGCTTCAGTGCAAATCAGATTGCTGTTTAAAAATCAGTTTGTGTAATAATTTCACTCTAAGACTTGATTATCACATTGCATGCACAATCATTTTATTTATTTCTGTATAGATGCTTTCAAATACATCACCTAAGTAGCTGTATATGGAAACTGTACAATCACTGAGCAATCTGGATGCAAGATAGGTCTGACCCTAAATGACATATTCAGTTCCCCTTTTAAAAAAATCAGGTTCATCTTGTGGCCCTAAAGCAGTTAATACTATTTTAGAGCATCACTCTGCACAGAATAAGTAGGAATTGGCAGTCTTGATGTAATAATTGATCTGCTTAGGTGCATGAGTTGAGCTGAATTTTGAGAATTAACTTATGCTAAAATGCTGTAATGAATCAATAAGAAGTCAAAGTATTCAAAACATGGGTTCTGCTGTAGGATCCCAAATGAAGGCACTGTACTTCTATTGATACACATGCTCAGGAAAGATGAGCATATGGAAATGACTTGAGATTGCTGTCTGTCCTGTTCAATTTGTGTCATGTGGACCTTTTGAGGTTTTTGTTTTCCTTAATTTTTGTTGGATAGACTTTTGACGTTGTGAAGTTACAGTGTAAATTGAAACGATACAGCCAAGTGAGGAATTGGGTCCTTATCTAAATTTCAAAGCTAAGAACTGAATGATTTAAGAGTAACCAGCCACCTCAGGTGATTCTGCAAGAGTCTGCAGATCATGAAATTTGCTGTAAATGACACAAGTACAGATAAAGTTCAGTAGTTTCAGTATGCTGCAAAGTCGTGAAGTTCAGCTTGGCTTTCTGATACTGACTAAGCTACATGGATTAGGTATAACTGATCTTACAAGAGGAAAATTGGACACTTGGCAAATCTAGCAGATAGTTTGACACGCTCTTGGAGCTGATAAAAATTGTCATAAATTTAAATGTTACCTTGCCTTGCAGAAACCAGACTTGATGAATGGCTTTGAATTTTTCAAGAATGACTGAGCACCCTGTTTTACTAATAAGACCAAGATTTTGGGGTAGGGGAATTGGAGAGGAGCAGGACTATGAAGGATGCAATAAGGCTACTGATAGAGTATCATATAATTTTACTAGTTGCATAACTGCTTTTAACTACTAAACTCTCTCTGATTAAAATAACAATCGAGCTTGTAATTTTTCTGAGCAGCTGCTGCTACAGGGGGTCATTACCTTGGAGAGCTTTGAAATAATCGTACTCCTAATACATGAGTTATGTAGTCTCATGTTTTACAGCAATGCACAAAGTTTAAAGTCTATAGTAGAATGTTATTTGAAAGCTGTCAAACCATGTTAAAAAAGACTGCATCGTCAAAGGCCCTTGTGGCCAGGATTCAACATGTAGCCTTGTCTTACTCATTATAAAATGCATGTTTATAAAGTTCCACAGAGCATCCAATTCCCAATTCACTTATATCAGCAAGACTTAACTTGCTCATTAATCTAAATTCTTTTGCAACTTTAATCTACATGTTTAATTAATCATAAAATGAGGCGGTAAGTAATTTCAGCAATGTGTGGCTTGTTATCAGATGCATTTAATCACTCTTCTGTGAGCTCATTTGGAAACACCTGAAGATGTCGAGAGCAGTTTGAATAAGCATAAATTATTCTTTGTCAGTGTACTTCACTCAACTAATAAGACATTAATTTAAAAGGCACTGTTCGTCATTTTTAGATCTTCACCAATATTTTTAGCTTAGCAGTATAAATCTAATTGTACATACTGTATGATTCCCAACATAGTGCCCAACATTGGAAAAGGGTAAGAGTTTTATTCAATTCATTTTTCTTATTTACATGTAATCATATCATGTAATCGTAATTTTAATGAGGATTAACCATAGGTATCAAATCTGTTAACTATTCAAATGTTTTTGGAATAAGCTGCTAATTACTTGAAATGCTAAGGAATATTAGATGGTACAAAGAGTCAGATTCTGGTTTTTCTTCACAGATAGGAGCTCTTGTCACATTTGGAACATTTGTCACATAGTAACTTGTTACAGATATGCCTAAGTGGCTCAGATGTAGGTAGGATTAGCCTTTGAAAATGCAGCAACAAAGACTGCAGTATTGCTGGGCATGTAACATGAATAGTTGCTCTTTCAGATTACAGGATTATATTGAATGGAAAATAGTATTCCCATTTTTCCTAGTCACTTAACTATTAGGTAGTCAGTGATGGCATTCTGAAAAAACAAGACATGACCTCAGAGCATATAATTCAAAGATACTGAGTAAGTCATATATCACTTCCTGTCAAAAAAAAAAGGGGGGGGGAATAAAAATCACATTTTATTGAATGTCACCACCTGTCTCTTTACGCTGTGAGAGAGGATGACATTCTATAAGAATAATTATTTCAATGGAAACAAATTTATTTGCTTGCCATGGAGCATCTCAGTTAATCTTGCTTTTGAACAGTGGACCACATTCACTAGTTGTCTGCTATGTTCCAGTACAGATTGTAACAGGAAAGGGGAGGCTGTACCATTTTGCCATGAAGTACAAATCACTTCCCTGCATTTTCTCTGCTGTATTTAATGTCTGTGAATGAACTCTTGTTTTCTCTGACAGCACAGTGCTCTAATAAGAATAATATTGCCATAAGTGCCCTGCCTCTGCTACCATGTTAAAGTTGCCGCACCATTTAAACTATAGCAATAAATTGTGGCACTTGATCCTTTTTCCCTGCTGTCTGTGTGTTCCTTTCTACTACAATTTAGTTTTTATTCAGCTGTCTTTTGCAGATGGAAGTGATTGTTTGTTTCTAGAGCGCTAAGAGTTTGAGAACAGTAAACCTTTTGCAGCATCATATAGTACCTATCACCAGGCTGGACAGTTTAACAGCGTTTTATGAAACCACAAAAAAACTATGTACAGATTGCATTTAGGGTCTGACTAAAACACATACAAACAAGGAAATATGAGCTCCTTCTAGGCCTTCCTCCATGTAAACGTTTATTCTGACTTATTTACTCTGTGGAGAGTAATGAATCCTTCACATGTATCATTTGGCTTGGTTTTGCCTGTCTTTTGAAACATCTGTGGGCAAGTTTTTTGATTTAAAAAAAGAAGGTCTCAAGTAAATTGAAAACTGACAAGTTTGATTTTTTTCCATGATTGTGCCTAAGTTAAAGAGTGTTATCAATGCTTATCGGTAAATATTTCAGTGTGTGTGGATGGAGGATTGTGAGAAAACTTTCAGCCTGTTGCTGTGTCCACAGTTTGAACAGCAGTAGTTTGAACCACTGTTCTATATCTTCAAGTAGTTAACTTTTGCTGTGGGTATCCCAAGATGGTAGACTCCTTTCTTGTTGTTTTCTTCCCTGCCCCCTAGCCTGTGTCATAGAAAATCGGAATTAAAATGTGTGGGTGTTGTAAGAGATTCTAGAACAAAAGGCACCATTGAAACCTTTGCTGTTTACAGACAGCTTACATATGACTTGTGATAATTCTAAGCAAAGATATGTACTTCATTAGGCAGTAGCTGAATTTGTGAAGTTTTTGCACTAATCACATTGGCCTTTGAAGGGAACATTCTAATCACTTGTTTATATAGAAATTGCAGAGAGCTCATGCTAAATACATCTAATTTGCATAATATATTTTGGCCTTTTCTAATGGTTTGGATGTATCTGTTATCTGCTTCAAGCCAAAAATATTTATTGACTTCATGGACTTGCATGGAATGTTTGAAATGAAGCTGCTTCAGAAAGACACAGCTTTTACATGTGAAAAAGGCTGTGCATTTGTTTTGTGAGTGAGAGTCCAATCTTTGACAAGAAAATGTTACATGCATTAAGTTCTAAAGTTGCCTGTTCCAAGTGTTAAAATCTTGACTGACCCATCCTCCCTTGGAAAAGTAAACCAAAGGAAACTTCTCTTTAATCTCATTACATTTATGCCTTTAAAGTTTGCATTTGCAAATGTTTCTGTATGTCTATGACTTATATATTTGCAAAAATTTACAATAGATGAGGTGAAAATACCTTTATCACTCTAACAATCATAGCTCCTAACAAAAATCCAAAGCCAAAGTCATCAGATGTGTAACAGGTCTATCAATGGTGGCACCACAGTTTTCTGCAATAAAACTAAACTTCTAGGAGCAGACACTTCCCTAGCATAGATGCATATATCATAGAATCAAAGAAGGTTGGAAAAGACTTTTAAGATCATCAAGTCCAACTGTAACCTCTCCTTCCCTGGATATCCCTTCTGAAGACCTTATAGTCATTCATTGCAGTACTCCAGTCATGACAGTCATCTCACTGTGTTTCTGTGACGGCAACTATGTCATAGCTGTCCTTCTGGGTAATGGCTTCTAGTTCTTCCTGTTTGTTGCCCATGCTGCATGGGCATTGGTATAGATGCACTTGAGCTGGGCTATTGATTTCACCCCTGACCTGGGCACTCCTCCTAGCTACAGCTTTTACCTGTGCGGTCACCACAGGTTGTTTTCTGGAAAAAGACCAGTAACAATCAATTGAGCTCACCTCTATGCCTGTCACTGCCTTCCTTGAGGTTTCTTATTGGGTGTGGTTGTTTACATCTTGTTTAGCTGTGCTACTGAGGGTGCTGGCTCCCATGCCACCTGAGCAGTCTGCCCACAAGCTGTCAGCTCTTAGCATAGGCCTACAGTTTTCCTGGCTTCTAAAAGCCCCCCAAAGGGCTCCTTCTTGGTCCTTTTTCTTGTGATTCCCTCTCTCAGTGAGAATTTACCTACACAGGAGCTGGTCTCCTCAGCAAGAGGAGTTGTCACTGTCAGCAGGATGCCTACCCAAGAAGTCCACAATCCAAACTGACTTCTTGGAAATGTAGTCATAACCCTATGCCCACTGCAGATCAGTTCCCTGTCAAGATGTTAGTTCTAATATGAAATAGTAGTGACAAGGGGAACCTATACAGTACATGCTTACATTTCCATATAAGAGCATCTGATTCATTGTACTAATCTGTTCCAAGGTGAAGATCAAAGTTCTCATAGAAGGAAAAATTGCTCAGCTATGGTTAATTCCTGTTATTTTAGCTTGAAAGTGTACTTGCATTTAGTACAAATCCAAGTAGCTACATGGAAGAATCAAGCCTAAAAGGCATGTCAGCAAACCAGTAAATAAATAAAGCAGTTATTTTTTTCCTGGAAAGGGAGAAATAACCAGTAGGTGCTATAGAAATGAGATTGAACCTGTTGAGTGGTCTCTTATATAGTGTATATTTATCCATACACTCATGATGTTTAAGGTGTTCATGTTGCAAAGGATCCACATGAATTAGTCATGATATAAGTACAATGAAAGCCATGAATAGATGTGTCTTTTTGGCATAAAATTAGTTTAAGAGTTTTCTCCATTGCTGCTTGTGATCACGAAATAGAGCTTCTGGACACTCCAGAAGAGGAAGGAGATACAACAGATCATCAAAGGAAATAATAAACTTCTTGTAATTAAATGACAGAACTTTTAGTACTATCAAACTATTCTTTATTACATTTGGGTGATTGAAGAGCACAGAATTTATACACACACACACACACAATAAAGCAATATATTCTATTTAATTATTTAGATGTGTAAAAGAACCTCCAGAGATCTACTTAATGCTCTGGGAATTCTGAAACAGGCAATAGCTTTCTAACAAACATGTGACAGGCCACACGTTTCCTTCAGAGACTATGCCAGATGAAAGGGAATCATTGAGAATACTAAGATTTAAAAATACTAGTTGTTTATCCTTAAGGGGAGTTCATTGGTCACCAGTGTTGTAGCCACTTTGAAAAGAAATGTGTGAAAAGTCCAGGAAAATACCTCAGTGAATTTGGACCAGCACTTTGCAGCGCAGCACTCCAAAGCTGACATACATGCTCTCCATAAATAAACTACAATGAGATCCTTTGCTTGCTTTGGCAGGATGTGCTGGTTCACAGGCAGGTTAGTGTTGTGTAGGGACTTGACATGATAAGTAAACACCTGCCATCCTGCCAAAATGCAGTTTGATCCTATGCAAATTAAAAAAGTTATAGAAATCTGTATATTATAAATGTAATTCATTTTAGACTTTCCTATAAACTATGGAAACAAAATAATAGGAAGAAAGCCCACCACAACTCCCAAAATACAATAGGGAGTCATAAAATAAGGGGGGTAGTGGAGGGAAACCCATCACTGGAAAAATAACCTCTGGACTTGTATTACAAGTTTCAGGAGGTCAGTTTTGTAACAATAATAAACGTGTATTTGTTTTGTGAAAACAGGCTGTTCTCTAAAGGAAAAGAAATCTTTGTACTTCAGAACCCATTTTTTTCACTTAAAACTCAGTTTGACAGGCTTTTCAACAAGTCCACAGCAGAATATTTTACAAGGCTCTCAGAGGGAAGGTGGATGGTATTTTAGAGCTCTATAAGCAGCCTGCTGGGTAGTGGAACCCTAATACTTCATACTAGTGATTTATCTGTTAATTTTTTTAGTTGTGTTGTAGTAATTAACAAACTTCTGTTATTCAATATGACCTACAAAATACAAGGCAGACTTTGGAAGATCTGAAACACATTGGTAAGTGCACTTACTGTTTATGGTTTGGTTTTTGTGCCTTGAAGATATCTGTAGTGTAATCCCAGCACAGCAAGGAATTCACTGACTGACTGGGGGCAGGTTGACAGGGCTCTCAAGCGCCTTCAAGAGCTCCCTTGTACCTGGTGTTCTTCACCAGCTAGCTGGACACTTTGGCAGTTTTCTATGGTTATTTTTTCTAGGAATTGAAAATGAATGCAAATGGTTTCCTAATGTGCACTCTATTGCTGACATGCCAACTTCTTGATCAACTGGCTACTGACCGTTATGTTCTGTGAATAAAATAACCACATAGTGCAGGTGGTTTTGTTTGAGCAGTCTGTTAAAATTAGCCTTTCATCTCCATGGTATCGAAAGGGCACTTTGTAAAAAAATAAGGGAAGGCATTGCCCTTAAAATAGTTTCAGTTCTAAATTAACCAAATATATCTCTTGTAGCTTTATTTAGAGGAGTTCTGAGAGCCTGTTTGCTGTGACAGGTGTGGGGTGTTGGTTTTTTTCTGGTTTGTTTGTTGTTTTTTTTTAATTAATTTTCTTTCTTTTTTTTTTTTTTTTTTTTTTTTTTTAAGTTGTGCCTTAATGCAAAGTACCAAATGATAACAGGACTTACTTGAAGTGGAAATTGTGTCCCTCATATCGTCTTTATTTTGTATGTAGGGAAGGCTGCTTGAAAAAACTTTGACCAAAAAGAGCTGAAAGCAATTCATAGACAGACCTACATATCATAGAATCATTCAGGTTGGAAAAGATCCTCAAGATCATTGAGTCCAACTGCAACCTGACCACCATGACCACTAACCTATATCCTGAAGTGCTACATCTACACACTTCCTGAACGCCTCCAGGGATGGTGACTCCACCACCTCCCTAGGCAGCCTCTTCCAATGCCTCGCCAGTCTCTCAGTAAAGAAATTTAAACCAATATAAACCTCCCGTGGCACAACTTAAACTGATTTGGTTTCCTCCCATTACTAGTTACTTGGAAGAAGAGACTAACACTCATCTCACTACAGCCTCCTTTCAGGTAGTTGCAGAGAGCAAGAAGCAATAATATCTTAGCCTTCTCTCCTCCAGACTAAACAACCCCAGTTGCTTTAGCTGTTCTTCATATGATGTGCCCTCCAAACCCTTTGCTAGCCCCATTGCTCATATCACTTGCCATGTGAGTGCACCCAAGAGGAATTGCTCCATAGTCTTCCCCCATACCAAGGACAGGCTAACAAGCCTGTAGTTCCTCAGATCCTCCTTTCGGCCCTTTTATAGATGGATGTTGTGTTGGCAAGCCTCCAATCATCTGGCACCTCTCCTGTTAACCAGGACTCTGATAGATGATGGAGAGCAGCTTGGCAGGCTCCTCTGCCAGCTCCCTCAGTACTCTTGGGTGAATCTCAATCTGATGCCATAGATTTATGAGTGTCCAGGTAGCATAACCGGTCATTAACTGCTTCCTCCTGGATTATGGGGACTTTATGCTGCTCTCCATCCCTATCAAGAGGTGGAATAACCTGAGGGTAATGGGTCTGACGTTTAGATACTGAGGCAAAGAAGGCATCAGCCTTTTCCTCATCCTTGATAGCAGTGTCCCCCCCTACATCCAATACAGGGTGGACATTTTCTTTGGGTTTCTTTTTGCTGTTAATGTATTTGTAAAAACCATTTTTGTTACCTCATTGCAGCAGCCAAGTTGAGTTCTAGCCGAGCTTTTGCCTTTCTGATGTTCTCTCTATGGCCTAGCTAGATCCCTGTACTCTTCTTGAGTTTCCTTCCTCTCTTCCAAAGCTGGTGAATTCTTTTTCTCCTGAGCCCCTGCAAGGGCTCCCTGTTAAGCCAGGCTGGTCATCTTCGCTGGCAGTTCATTTTATGACACATGGAGGCAGTCTGCCCCTGCACCTCTAAGACTTCCTTCTTTGGCTGTGACTCCCTCTCCTGGTGTGGATTTACCTGCACTAGAGCTGGTCCCTTCAGTGAGTTATATTAATTTATGTAAGACTGAAATAAAACAAAATCTATTTAAAAATGAGATTGTGAATGTTCTGCACCAGACCTTTTGGAATCTGTATGTGAAAGTCACTGGAGCATAATGTGCTGACTAAATGAGATCTGCATTAAATTTCTTTGAAAAATTGCTCTTGTTTTCTCCTAAGTTGGTGAACATTTGTGGTCCATTCTGGAATGGGAAGTTGTTGTCTCCCAGGCCTATAAAGGTGCTGCAATTCCCCTGAATTTCTGACCTGTTGAGAGAAGGAAATATCTCCAGGAGATGATCTGTGGTAAAGCCTTCAACCAGAGAAGTGACAGTGTGGTATAGGAGAGATTTCTCTTCAGCTTTGACAGTGCTTGAGTTTCTCAATATCTCTGGCAGTTTAGCTATTTCATTTAGAGTCACGCTCATACTTACAGGAACATCTGGATTCTTAGTCAGTGCATTGTAAATGTAGTGAACCATTTCTTTTTACTTGTGCTTCTCTGCTGTAGACCTCCAGCTAAGGAGGGAGTCAACATTTGAATCAGATCTCTACTCTTTTGATCTTTTCTTCTTTCTATTTTCTAATTGCTTGGCTGTGTTTCTGAAGGCTGTAGGTTGATCAAGATTGTACTTTAGCTTTTGATTCAGGGGGTCATCTGAGTTTCCAGGAATTCTTGTTACGCAGCAGTTTATTTTCCAAGGTGATTGAGATCCTTACCAATGGCCACTTCTGTTTAGACTTCAAGTTCCTTAATGTTCTCCAGAGCTGGTTAGGGAAGCAGCAGTGCTCTGTGTTGTCAGGAAAGAGCTTTCTTGTTCTAGATAAACTCATTGGTGTGTTTGGTTGAGTTCTGCTGATGCCTTCATAGCAATTAATCCAGGTTTTTGAAAAACAGTAAAAATGCAGACTTCGCATTTCTGCTTGGATTTGAAATTATATCATAAGGCTGCATAGAGATGGGTTTGTGTTGGACCAAAATAGAATTACTCATGTTCAAATATGTTCTAACTCATGTTCAAATATGTACTTAATGTTTTTAATAGGGCCCTGAGAGATGGTCTGATGAGTATTTAGCAATGGATTCGCAACATTACCATTCCATATGAATCACCAAAAGGGTTTCTGATTCACGTAATTTTTTCTGCTTCCTATTCTCCTTCAGAGCCTGCTAGGTGCTATGTTTCTAAAGTAATTTCTTGATAAAGACGAGGATGAGGATGAAGGTTAAACAATTAGGACTGCTGAATATTTGCTTTGAAGTAATTGATACCCTGTGGTCTGCTGAACAGTTTTTAAACTTGACCAATTAAAAGAAAAAGAAAGATGGTCCTCTGGATTCAAGTCCTAAATGCGAAAACTTAAAAATGAGGTTTCAATGATGGTAGCTTAAGCTGAAAGCAAATAGAAGCCTGAATTCACTTATTTGTAATTATTATCAATATTTTTCTTTTGCATTAAAAAAAATATTAGTATCTAATGACTCTATACTCTTCTGAAAGTACTTCATTTTAGTTTAGTGGATGTAGGGCAAATGAAGTTGCTACGATGATTGAAGAGGGTGGGCTTTGCTTTGTTTATAGGGTCATGAAGTAGTAACTAATCAATCTAAACACTGAAACTTTATTCATGGCATTCTTTAAACTCATAGAAAGTGAAGCCATATTTTGGAAAATTGGTTTCATCTACTCTAATGAAATGTCCTTACTTTTTCTTTGAAAAATGAGAATTGCTACGCTGATTCAAATCAGATATCTTGTGCTTGAAAGCATCTATATGGCAATAGTGAAATGCAAGATGGGCTAAATCTGCCTCAGCAGACTTGGAAGCAGGGTTTTGAAGTTAGTTTGGTGTTATCATTCCTGTGTCATCAAGTGAGCTGTTTAACACATCTGTGTTTCCCTATCAGTAGATGTGTATTATCACTTATTAGCTATGTTACAAGGGGGCAAATTCCATAATCTGAGTTGATAATTTTGGGTCCTGGTCATGGTGGTTTTTGTTTTGTTTTGTTTTTGTTTTTGTTTTGTTGTGGTGTTGGTGGTGTGGTTTGTTTATTTATTCCCCCCCCCCCCCCAATGCATCTAAATAACAGAAAATATTGATAGGTCCAAAGGAATGCAGATAACTACGTAGTCTCTAGTATTGTAAAGTCCTAGCTGATTCTTCATCGTAATACCTGGGTTGTTTTACTTGCATTAGAATAGCATGAAATAAATTTGAGCATTTGGATTTCAAAATAGAGGTAAAAGACTATGGAAGCAATGCGCTTCACAAACCAAAAAGTTTTCCAGCAAGTACAGAAATTGTCAGAGAAACAACTAATTGATGTCTGCTCCTTTGCAGCTGTGTAATGCTATGCATAACTAAAGGCTCCTGTTAAATTAATTAATGATTTCAATTATGAACTTTTCTCCAAAATGTTATGATTCGTAGCAAGCTGATAATGCAGTGACCTGGGAGTGTGAAATCTGTGTTATGTAGAGAGTCGCCAGTTAATTGATTCACAAATTATTTAAAGTTTGTTGCACCCAAGGGGGTGCTCAGCATCACGACAGCTATTTCTTAAAGTGTGCAAACTCTTCTCTTTTTAAGATTGTCTTGAGCTAATAGGCATGATAAAATGGTTGCAAGCTGGATACTGGCAGTTTGCAGGGCACCAGTTTGTGTATTCAAATAATTTCTTCAGGTTTTTCTCCATATCACAACAGATGCCTACATGAAAAAAACAACACCCACTTCACAGGTGTCAATAGGAAAAGGTTTGTGTGTTGTCCAGAAATGAACTTTAGTCTCTTTCTATGCCAATTGCTTTTGCCATTTTGAATGTTTCTGTTAATAGGTGATAAGGAAAGTTATCGCATGCTTCTTTTCTGATACTTTTGGAGTAACTCTTATTTCCTGGTAAGGAAAATACTAGCAAGCATTTCTGAAAAATTATCTGAGGTTTAAAATGAAAGATGTTTCACAGATTACTGCAGTAGGCAGGAGCTCCACACTACAGATGAGTAGTAATTATGGCAACCTGTATTCTGGAATTTAATGCTATCGTACTTGTAGTTCACTGACTTTGTCAGGCCTTTGTATGTACAGAAGATTGAACAAGAGTCTTCTAACTTGCTACAGATGCGTGGAGACAGGCAGGGATGTTCAGTGTAATTCTGTCTGAATTTGACATCTTAGTGCATGAGTTTCACAACAATTAAAAATTGAAATGTACAAAGAATAATATAGAAGGAGGTATTAAAATAAGTTAAAGTACTGTTAATATTTTATAAACCTGTATTAATTTTTTATAAATGTTATTAAAGCGCAGTTGGGTTGACTTCAGCGTTGTAGAAAATGACCACTTTCACAAACCCGTCTGTGAATGTGAGCTCTTTACTGCAGGGGCAAAAAGACTTCATATGGCTCCCTGGGTCTGACAGAGAGACCTGAGAGTTTGAGGCATGTTAGGAGAGGTATGTCCTAGTCTGAAGTTTGTGTGCATGGAGTATTAGCAAGCAGCAATGTTGCACTGTTGTTTTTTGTACTATCAAAACATTTATAATTGTGTGAAAGTGGGAAATTATTTTAGATCCTGGCAGTTAAATACTCCAGCAAATAAAATGTTGATAACTGACAATTCCCATTGTCCTTCTCATTCTGCCTACCCAAAGATTTAGTTCTCTCAATTGCCACTCGCTTTTTCCTGAGTTTGTATTCTGTAAAAATACTTATGCCAACTCTCCTCTGTTACTAAGACAAAACAATTAAAAGTAAAAGTGCATCTGCTATTATGCAGTTGCAAGTTGCTGCAGTACTGTGAGAATCTGCTTTCAATGGGAACAACTTTTAATATCTGTATTGTAGGAAAAAAAGACCATTTCAAATACTGAGTGACTGCTTCTGTTTCTTAAAATTAAGGAGCCTATAATCTCAGCACCATTAACAAGTGCTGTCATTCAGATACACAGTGTCTGGCTGATTTAAATAAAATGAAATGAAGATAGTTGTTTCTGGTCCCTTGGCTTCACTCATTGCCATAAACATATGCTCTGCGTCCCGCTTCTTTCCATCTTATTTATGACTTTAATTTGTTGTGTGGGCTGCGCTAGAAATTAAATTTAATACAATTCTCCAAGGGACCCTGTCATATAATAACATGGTAATTTCTGTGTATCCTTTTGAAAAATGAGGAAATTAATTCTTCCTGACATGTTCTAATTATTCCAGTGTGAACGGCAAATCCGTTTTTCCCAGCCCCTGAAGTGTTATAGGCAAATGGCTGCTGTTCAAAGCTGAGGTGCTAATGCTGACCAGCAGTGCGTTTAATTTGAAACATGAGCAGACACCTTTCAACACACCTTTGTAATATTGGAGTACTTTACAGAAATTAATTCACTACTTATTTGGCAGCTTAGCCTGGGGGTTATAGTTTTTATTCATCAATACTATAGTCATGTTAGCACAATGTTTCCTGTCTCCTCTAGTGCTCTGTGTCTGCACTGCAAAATACAAACTCAGAAGGGAGCAACGGTTAGCTTTCACCTACGTATTTTTGAAGTGGGGATGTGGGTACAATAGCACTAATGATTCTGTGTTATGGCATGCTTACAGTTTGGAAAGAGGTCCTACAAGGTCTTCAGCATTGAGTTAATTACATACTGTGGTTGATACTTTCAACTGAAATTATAAGGAACCAATTATTTGAACCAAATTCCTGTGAAAGCTCTTCCATTCAGTTGCTGTCCTCTGTTGTGACAATCTGATGCCTGCTTCCATTTCCTACTTTGCTGTTGAGTTTTAACTAAATCCAGAATGCATATACTGTAACTTTAAAGTTCTGTAATATGCTTGGCATAGGTAGCTTTTTTTTGCCAAGGAGAAGGCAACAAATTATCAGTATAGGTGCTGAAACTCACACAAATTCTGGGCATTTATGTTGCCTTTGGGAATTTCTATTTTAGTATGGTCATTTTTTTTGCAGGACTGCCAAGTGAAGTCCTTCAAGAGTCCCAGCTTTGTAATACACAGATGTTGTCTTTGTTAAGTGTTCTTTCAGAATTCAGATGCATGGAAGTATAGAAGAGACTTTCAACTATTCCAAAAAACAGAATTGACTGAAGGCACCACGAAAAGGAGTCTGGAATAGTTAAGACTTCCTTTACAGCTTTCCAGACATACATGTAAGGAAGAAAGGACAGTTTACAGAGATGTTGTTGAACAACTGGAATAAAGAATTGTCTAAAGAACTTGCCAAATGCCTATAGGGTGAAATGGGGGGAAGTTTGTGGAGGTGCCTGTTAAGGCAGTAAGGACATGAGGTCAATCAGTCTCAGCCAAGGAAAAAGAACTGAAATCTGAGTTTCTGCCAAAAGAGGCTAATAGATAGAAATAGTAGGCCTATAAAAGGTAAATTAGTGGTTGCCTGAGATAGGGTGAAGAGCTGTGAGAGAAGAGTATCAGCTGAGACTAAAGGAGATCAGATCAGGTTGAGCAGAGCAGTTGCAGTGGAAATGCCATTCGAGGGAATCTTAAGACTATTAGATGAGAGACAAAAGGCAGAGTTATTGAGGAACCATGTAAATGTGAAGAAGATTAACCTAACTGGTTTTCAACTCCAAGGAAACATACAGGAACATGGACATGGACTCCAAATGCTAAAGTGAAAAATTAATCTTCTTTCTATGCACGGGATTGGTTTTTGCTACCAAGACAAGGACTGAATTAGAGCAATGATTAAAATTACTGAACCACACCTTTAGTTATGAGTCTTTATATAATGTCTTTTCTGTAACGAATACTTAATTGAAGAGTGGTGTTCTCACCCTGTTATTTACACTGAACTCTCTAAATATAGAAAGAAATACTATAGGCGACTTTTATAAAGAGAAGTTTTAAGGTGTTACTTTCTGATCAATTCATAAGAGGTTTGAATCTCTTGAGGAGATCCTATTACTGATATATTGTCATAAATAACTGTGCATTCTTGCTCAACACTTTGCTTGAGATTTGAAACACAGTCTAAATAGTTTGACTACTGACTCTAGTTTTAATTTGAAAAAGTAAATTGTGGCATTAGGATTTTCCCTATAAAGTCCTATAAAGGCTAACTTCTCCCTGTGGATCTGTGTGATGGAAGAAGAAATTACTTCCAAAAGGCTGGCAATCTTGTGAATAACTCCAGTGATAAAATATGTAAGGTGGTGGTCTGAGTATATGAATAGCAAGATGGAAGTAGCGTACAGCTCCGTCTAAAAAAGGATGAGCACACAGATCTTGGACCTTGTTTCTGGGTACTCCGGGGTCAGTCAAGTATGTGACCCACAGAGGTATATTTTCTTACATAAAGATTAGGAAAAAGGCAGAGAATGTAAAGCAACGTAGCAGCAGTACTCTTCCAAGGCAGGTTACTGATTCCGCGGAGCTGGTGTGTTTGTAGCAACCAGGCGTAGTGTGAGGGGCATTGGTTTAGTTCTCAGGGATGTTACTGCTGCATCCCTTTTGTATGCCAAAAGGAGCTGCAACATGAAGGTTCCTTCTGTTTCCCAGAACCAGAAAGATCTCATGGATATGCAGGGATCTTGCATTACCACCTAGATTTCTTATTTCCACAGCTTGCCTGAGTGTAGCTATTGCAAACAGAGCACTGGAAGCAGTGGACAGCTGTCTGAAGTCTTATAACATCTGTTGCTGTCTAAAAGCCTGCTTCAGATTCATTTGTACACCAGGATTAGCCATATTACTCTTCATCTGGTGTGCTCTCTTGAGTAATTCTCATTCTCTGTATCTTTACCAAAACTTTCAAGACTACAGTCGTATGCTAATAGTTCTGCAATGGTACCTTTACGGGAGGCTAGAGAGTGTGGCAGGAAGAAGTAAAAAGATTGGTTTTGCTTTGTCCATTGTATTTACAGCAGTAATATTCATAGCGCTCTGTGCAGGGCTTCAGAATAAGAAGTCTCATCATTCAGATGGTGTTTAGTGCTTTGGCTGCTCTGCATTCATTTTGCTCACAGTACCACAGTGTTCTTCAGACTCATTTGTCTGATACTTACCTCAAGATGAATGTTAGAGGATAATTCAAATTGAAAGGGACTTCAAGAGGTCTTTAGTGTAACCTCCTGCTGGAGGGGTCAGTTGTGAGGTCTGACCAGGTTATTCGAGGCTTTATCCAGGTTGGTTCTGACCAACCTCCAAGGACAGTGAGAGCACAACCTCCCTAGGCAGTATGTCATACTGCTCCTCTCCTAATGGTGAAAAAGTTTTCCCTTATGTCCATTTGAAGCTTGCTTTTTTGTTTTTTTTTTAGCTTTGCTCTTTACAGCAAAGCCTGGAGGAGCTACAAAACTGATTCTAGGTGGTGATGTATGATAATTATTTTAAAAACTGATTGCCTTAGTGTCCTTCCATATGCAGTAGCTTCTCTACAGTCCTTCCTGCTGTACCTTTTTGATTGATACCTTTAGACATAACTTGGTCTAATCTCTTTTACTCTAAGTTCTCTTTTCAGTGAGGAAATCCCTCAGCTTGAATTCTGTAGTAACTGTTTTGGTGTCCGCTTGAAGTGCATGCTGTTAAATGGAAAAAGGCAACTGTAAGTTCCGAGAATGAACAACAGATGCTCAGCAACAAAACTTACCTAGTGAGGGTGGTATAGCTGAAAGTTAGTAACTGAAGGGATATTCTATTCCTGCTATGCTTCATGATTGGGCTTCCAGTACTGGATTACAAAAATTAGTGTTTGCGTTTGGCCAGGGCTCATGATCTGTAGGTTTTGAGCCCTCTTTTGTCTCTGTACTAGAAAATGCTGATTTCATAATTTGTTAGCATTTTGGGGGTGTGTGTGTGTTTGATTGCTGGTGTTCCCCCCGCCCTTTTTTTGTTTTCCTTCCCCCACTCTTGGGACTAGGCTGCAAAGGAAAAGATTTAATTAGAAATGGAACCTGTCATCCCCAAACTCTCAGCCCAGCCAAGTAAATAATAGCCTAT
The DNA here is from genome assembly GCF_026170545.1 of Melanerpes formicivorus. Lineage (NCBI taxonomy): Eukaryota > Metazoa > Chordata > Aves > Piciformes > Picidae > Melanerpes > Melanerpes formicivorus. Next base: position 10,614,387 of record NW_027142368.1, on the reverse strand, counting down.
AACTGTTACAGTTTGGCAGTTAGTGTCTCTGTGTTAATTGATGGTTCAAATCCAAAAAGGTGTTCACAGGACTACACCCATCATTACTGGCACTGCTTGATAGCCTTTTGGCAGCTTCAGGAATCATGTCAGGCTTGGGATGGAAATGGAACTTGATCTATCTACCTGCTCCTGACATTCGCTCCTTTCAGGTTAGGGTGATGTGAAGAAGCCCGTGTGGCCTGTGGAGCAAGTGTTCTGTGGATCAGTGGAACCTTTTAAGTTTCTGAGGCTGTCAGCTTGGTGTGAGTAATAAACTTACTTTGGGCAGCAAACAGAAAAGAAAGCAAGACTACCAAATCTCGCAATGTAGGAAATGAAGGAGGCAAGGTCTGAATAACTCTTTTGTTTTGTTGTTTTTTTTTTGCTGGGTTAGAAATGCAGCAACTTCTCTAGCAGATGAACCAAGAGTTGTTTGTCACTTTCCCCCTCTAATTATCTTGAGTTCATTTAACATGTTTTCTGTGGCAAACCTTTTTTCTGTTTATCCAAGAGAGATCACTGACTGAATAATCAATAAACCTTTTTCTTCTTCATCTATTGAAGCATAATACTGAGATTATTGAGTGAAAGAAGAGGGGTGTCACCATCACAAGTATTTTAAGACTGTTGACTGTCTTTCTCTACTAGATACTTGAGGGAAAAACATGTCCAAAGGTCTACTGATATTCTCTTAGTACTCTCTTTAATGCTTTGATGATATAGGTTTAGAAATATGCTTTGTATACATTATAGAGCTAAGGCATACAAAACATTAATACTGAGATGCCAGAATTGAAACTGATATATTCTAAGACAAGTATACACTCACCCCTTGGTGTTTCCTCTCTTAAATTATCTTCCTTCTCCTTTATTCTACCACAATCTATGTTTCATCTCTCTTTTTAATTGATTTGGTTCATCTTTCAAATGGTTATAAAACATTTAAAGCAAGAAATTTGGACAAAAAATATCACAATAGCCCTTTCAAACATTTCAAGCAGAAGCCTACACTTGTGATTTAAAAAAAATAAATATTTCTCTTACACATTGCAACACTGTTATAAAGTCTAAATCTGCTCTTACTCCTAAATCCCTCTTTACATATAATTGGCAGAGACTGAAAGTTGTGAAACTAAAATGTAGATCAAATTAAATAGAAAAGTATTTGGCTTTTCAGACAGCGTTAAGAAAGATTTTTTAAGCAGATAACATTTTTCCTATCACTTCATTTATTGCAGCTGTGGTTGTTTTAAGAAAAGGTAGTATTTAAAGTAACACTGTCATTATATTCCATGAAAAAAATATTCATGTTTTGCACATTTTCAGTATACAAGTGTCCTATAGAAAAAGTTACCAACAATCAGGTAGAAATAGAAACATTATTTCAAATGTGGCAAGCTGCTCTTTCTCTTGCAGCAAGACCCAGAGTGGATACTGGTCTTTATGATTCATTCCTCTTGCTAGCTTCTGACTCCATTGTGAGAGTTCAAGTTCCCTCATTTTCCTGGCCTCTGATGGCCTTTCTAATACTTCTTTTAACGAGCTTCTGCTGCAGTTGCTGAGACTTTGTACCACAGTTCCCGCCTGTGGCCACCCAAGTGCGCTTTCTCACCAGGTAGGTTTGATGTCCCAAACTCACCTGTCACTGAATTTATCTTGCCTTTGCATTATTCCCTTTTGGTCACTGAGATGTACTCTTCCCTTCTTCTGAATGGGCATGACCTTTTTCTAGGTCCGTATCAGTAGGCTGTCCTATTGTTCTGCATTATTTCAGCAAAGAATTCCAGTTTGGATTTGTGCCTCTGGCAACCTTGACCTTACTGTTGATTGAACATGCTGAAGACGTTTTCAAAATCTACAAAATTGTGCAGTAGAAGTACTAGCTGTAGAACACATTGCTTCTAGATTGTATTTATTTGCTGAATGGATAGTGCAGAAGTGACTTCACATTTTGCCTTAGTGGATTTAAAAACGTGCTCCCTCTGCAAATAACCAAATAGTCATATGGAGTTCATTTACTTACTGTGGCAAGAAGTGTAAAGTGGTCAGAATGGATGTAAGAGTATTAGGCAAGGGTTGATAATATTATTGCAAAGCCCTATGCATGTTAGTCTTCATATACCTTGTTCTTAGAGAATAAATCTATTTCTGAGAAAACTTTATCTTCCTGAAATAATTTTAATAGGTACTAAAATTATCCTAACAGAAATGATTGTCAGAATGCATTGGACTAATGCTTGTGGTTATTAGCGTTTATTGTTAATGATAAAAAGAAGTTAATTTAGAAACTGTTAGAATAGCAGGAGAAATTCTGGAAAATTCAGCTTGGTCCTGAACCAAGATAGGACTGGAAAAGTGTTTGGCTGGGGCTAGGGGAAGACCTTGCAGTGTGACTTTCTTGGCCTCTGCCTGCCTCAGTCTGCTGTTGAGAAACATCTCAAATGGAATGGGAAAGCCAGGGAGAAAGCTCTCCATGGCTCTTCCTTGCTTGAAACTCCTTCAAGCCTGAGTGGCCTTTCTGCCTGTTGATTATTGTATGAGAGAGAAGTGGTGCGATCCCATGTGTGTTAGACCCTGAAATCACATTTTAAACAAATAACCTGCAGGAAATGGAATGCTCTTTAAAATCTCACTGAGAAATAGATAGGGATACTTTTGATAAACATTAGTGACTTGTGGTTGTTTCACATTTGTATATGCACACCTGAGTATGCGCCTCGAACCAGTTGTGACCCCTTTGAAAATGTCTTAGTAATAACAAGATCATGGTAAACCGAGTTGCTTAACCAGATAAACAGTAAGATATGTGAATACATAGTGTAACTGCTCACACAGATATGGGACCATGAATTAATAAGCATGTACATAAAGAAATAGTAACTCTAGAGAGTATATGTGACACCGTTATGGTATTTGTTTAGCCGTGGAAAGATCCATATTTAAATTGGCAGAAATCACGCCGAAATCTTCCAAAATAACCCTGTCAAGAGCAGCAATCTAAAAGCAAGTAGGAGGACTGTAAAATAGCATGATTGTTTAGTTAATGTAGTTTTTAGAGTAAATAGAGATTCAAGTCAGCATGACTTTAATGGTGACCCTCCCAGTGCATTAAAAAAATAAAAATAAAATTAACGCTTGAAACTAACAGCATGTTAGCAGCTAATTCGTGCATTATTTCAGTATCATTCATAAATTACTTTTGAATCCTTTGACTTAAGAAAAAGAAAATCCCACAAATCCTACTTTTGGTCAAAGCATAAGACCATAATTAACTCGGCATGTGCTTTTGAATTGAGAACACACTGTTCTGAGCTTTCTTAAAAAGCTTTTAAAAGTGTTGGGGGAATACCTTCCTAGAGCCTCATTGACTGAGTGGCGTTTTAAGATTTGTCACATATGCAGTGATGTTAATTAAATATTGTTATTCCATTCTGTCAATCAAATAAGGTTATGCTTTTTTCTTTCTTGAACAAGAAGGGAAGTGAAACAGGTGAAAATATATAAAACAGCTGTGAGGAAGACAGGAGGGATAGCATAGCAGGAATTTAACTAGGCAGAATTTATAGGGGATGCAGGAGGTTTAGGTGGCAATTCCAATTCCAAAGCCTTGCTTTTTTTTTTCCTTTCTTTCCTTTTTCTTTATGTTTAAAGTTCCAATACTTTTTTTTTTTGTTTGTTTTTTTAAACATTTTGGCAATATATCATTTACCTAATGAATGCAGAAAATAAATGTAGTGGCAGAAGGCCAGTTTCTGACATATGTGTATGGTTTATGTAAAGTCATATTTGCAAACTGCTGTTTAATATGGCTGTGGCTGAAACCTTCTTTTTATTAAACCAAAGTGTCGTTAATCAGAATCCCATTTAATGCTGCTTCAGCTCTTTTGGATGCTATGGATGTATTTTGAAGACAAAATGAGTTATTCTTTGTATTAGGTATTCAAGTATTGTTGACAATGTTTCCCCAAACCATATATTTTTAAATGATGCATGTTTATATCCTTTTATTTCTTCTGTTAACTGTTAACATGTGTAAAACTGTGGGTGTGTCATAAGCGCAAGGACATCTTCAAGACAAGGTTTTCTAGAACCTTGCTGTTTGGAAGAAATTAGAGTATAAATACATGACTTGAAATGCTGGCACTTAAAATCCACCACCACACCTCATAAGATCTCCTGTATAGCTCGTACAATTGACAACTCTAAGGGTGAACCCAAGACCCAGCTATGGACCTATATAATAATAGCTAAGCTATATTGTTTCATGGATGTGTTTGGCTTTGTGTATTATTGCTTTAGAGCTCTATTAGTACTGTTGGTATTGAAACCTTTGAAGGTGTGAAAAGCACCCAGGAAGAAATGCAGAGCTTGTTTTACAGTTTCTTCTTGTTTTCTGCTTAATGAGGAAGAAGCTTCTGTGTGAAGAGAGTTAAATTAATGTGGGGAATTCTCCCTCTGAATTTTTCACTCCCAGGCTCTTCATGTTTTATTGTGAGTCTTTGGAAACCTATTTAATAAACCAAATATGCATTAACCCAATTTTAGTATTACATGATTTAAAGGAGTTTAATCTGCATTGGAAATACCATATTTTAAATACCTAGAATCTTTTGTGTATCATTTAGGATTTTTTCCCCAGTACAGTGTTTAGATTTTCTTTAACAATTTTTTTCACTCCTCAAAGATATTAGAAACTTGACTGATCAAGAACTTGAGCAACCTGAGCTTCTGTGAGCTGGAAGCTGATGAGCTCCAGAGGTCTCTGCCAACAAATGTAATTCTGTGCGATGTCACCACTTTGCCCAAACTTCATGGACTGAACAGCTCAGCATAACACAACAACTGTCTGCCTGAATTAAAGAGCCAGGCTTTTAAAGTGAAGGCACAGGGTAGAACAGGACACATGTACTGAGTACATTTTACTTTGAATGTGCAAACAAAACATTTTGCTTGTGCTTTCATTTATAGTAAGTTTCACTTTCTGTATCATGAACACTCAAATGGATATGATGATGAAGTATTCTAGATTCTTTATTCTATTAAGTAAAAATAACCAAAATATTACTATTCATGAGCATTTTCAGGGCTCTGAATTTTTGAACTAGAATTTCTGCATATCCCCTTTGGATTGGGAAACTGTTAAGTGCCGCATCTCAGTACTTAAATAATCTGGGAATGTAGAAAGCTACTTGAACCTGAAGCAGTTTTGTTTAATAGTACAAGATATTACCAATTAGTAATTATATTAATTGATTTGCCTTGCATTAGCTATTAGTTTTGATACTGACTGGTAAGTAATATATTATGCATCTTTGAAAAAGTCTGTTATACTTTGATCTGCAAATATTTATTAGCAGAGGCTATAAACCACAATGAATGTCTCAGTTGTGGGTGGTTTTTTCATGCTTATTTTGATGATATAGCAGTATCTTGGGATGACATACTGTAGTGAGTGAGGATAAATGTGTTGCCAAGGTCTAAACAGCAGCAATATGGAAGTAATTCAGCAGTCAGTTTCACTCAAAGTTTGAAGTCTGTGCTGTATTAGAGGTATGCATAGAAGCTGTGTTAATTGCTAGCTTGTTTTCCATATGGTTCTGTTTTAATGGAGCACATTTGTTGCAGATGGTTGGAAAGTGGGTTGGACAGTGTCTGAACTGGCTATGACTAATTCATGCAGTGATTATACTATACTTGAAGGTTTAACAGTCTTCTTTGTAAACTTTCATTCACAGTTCCCTTGCCCATTGAAATGTGGTCCAAGATAACTGAAAAGTATTCTTCTTTATTTAAACTTGGCCTTAGAGAAGAGCAAGAGCATGGGATGTGTAGTCATCTTTTCCCTGATTCAAATTCAAACCCACACCCCAAATTGGTTTCTGCAGATGGGTTATCTCCGTCATTATTATGGTTTGCTGCGTGTATTTAGCTGAGGTATTGGGCTCTAAGAGGAGCCTCTTGAAGAACTGAAGTGACCTTAACAAATGCTAAAACTGGCTTTGTTCAAACCACAGAGCATTCATCTCTTTGTTGCTTTGCAAGTGACTATTGCCATTCTGGATACTAATAGCTATTTCTTGTTTGAAAGTTATAATATTGCTAACTCAGACTCAAGGATACTAAATAGTTGCATTATGTTGAGGTGAAACTGAAGGTACAAATGCAGTGGCATGTTGCAGATCAATTTAGTGCTGACATGCATGGCAAGGATCTTTCATCTGTTAGTCTGGTGCTTTGACAGATCAGCCATTAATTCATCCTAAATCCGTGGAAGAAATTAAAATATAGAAGTTTTCCAGTACTGATACTGTTGATTCTAACAATTAATTTAGGCCCCTTGTGACAAAGCTTGTATGGCTGATTTTCCTTTTGCTAAAGACTAGAGTGAATGTCATAGTCAAACTCCAGTTGATGATTCTTAGTAAAGAAAAAAGAGCGCTACGGTTCAGTGGGTTTCTCTACCATTTTTACTGTTGTTTTCTCACATTGTCACTAAAATATTCTCTTTGTTATCTGAATGGGACATCTGCTGACTGGCCTAGCTCTCTTTACCTGATTGTGTGAAAAGTCTTGGTTAAATCTGTTAGGCCTTGGAGGCCCAGTAACCTGCTAAGTGCTATAGAGCCTGAAAGACATTATGTCCTTGGACTAACTTGTCTCTTCTGCTTACAGATGCATGTGATGGATAAACAAACATACATATAAAAGACTAGGGTAAATGTAATTTTAGCATGTGTGGACGTGTTAATTAGTAGCTGCATTTTTCTTACCCTAAAGTATATAAAAAACTGTATGGAATAAGGTATATTCTATACAAGAGCAGAAAAATAAACCAGGACAACTTGTAAAAGAAAGCTTTTCTCTGGCTCGATCACAAAACCTGCTCAATTGGAACTGATAATTTGTACGAAGTGGTAGGAAATCCACTTACTATGGCTAACACAGAATAATGCAGATCGTTTAGCAGTTAGCACCAAGATGTCTAAACCACAGCTTTGATGCAATACTGCTGCAACCTGAAGATTTGGCTAATTTATAATTTTTCTTCAAGCATTCCTCTCCTCTGTGCTGCTGTTTAGCATGGTGATTTGTCTGCGCTAACCAAAGTTGGGTCTGAAACACGTTTACGTTTGATTGGGGTTTTTAGATTTTGATAGCTGCTAGTTCTTCCCTACAGAAGTAACCTTTTAAAATGTCAGTTTTAATGTACAAATTTTATGAGAATAAAAAGACTTTTAAAAATACTAATTTTAGACTCCTCTGCTGAACATGTAGTCAGCTGCTGTTGTCTCAGGCTGAGTCTTGGAAAATGAAGTCAGTGCTCACTATAATAAAATGTGTACTCTGGACTTCATGGGGAGAAAAAAAAAATAGTTTCCTTTTAAATTCTTTTTCTTTGGCACAACTGCCAAAGTAATCTTCTGTCGTTTTGCATGTTGATATTTACCTTCCTTCCTTCCTTCTTCCCATCTGTCCTTCTCTATGTCTGTGTCTAACATGCACTAGATTTCCTGCAAGAGAGAATTCACCTCTTAGGCTGAAGTCCTCCCTAAGAGGAGTAATGTCAGATACATGAGATTTCATCTTGTGCTCTGTAACAGCCAAACCTTTGTAAAACATAGTTTAAAAAGTTTTTCCCTCTGAAGATGACACTATTAAATGGTTGATAAAAGATCTGATAATTTTCTGTAATCTTAATTGCGGCAGCTTTTCCTGTAATTTGTCATTTTGTGTAGGTTGCTGTGTCATATACTCAATTACCAAGGTGACACTGAAATTCAAAAGTGAATGGAAGCTTAAGCTTTTTTTTCCCTTTCCAACGTCCCTTGTTCTAAATCAGAAAAGCAGCACTTGTTTTGGCTTCAGGGAGCTGTATATTCAAGCTCACAGCTGGAGGTATGGTGCCGCAGTGATGGTCACCAGTGATGGGAAGGGAGAGTATAATGAATTGAAAAAAACCCAACAAAAACACCACCACATAAAACCCCCTTGGGATTAAAGACAAGCGCTTCATTCTTTTCTGTCTCAAAGCTCCTATATAAATTGTGCACAGAGGTGAAAGAATAACGAAAGGGAGTATGTTCAGATTTTAAATCTCAATGAGGTATATTTGGTTGTGATATTGCCTCATATGGAAGTAGTGAAATTTCCTTTATCATCTCTCAGTTAGGTTTCCTAAAATTGTGCCTTTTTGGTCATGATTCTTTTCAAAGAAGTAGCAGAGCTAAGCTTTTTCATTTAATTGTAGTAAAATGTTGCCCTAAAGTGGAATTTAAAATTATTTTTTTTACTAGTTCATATAGGAAAACATATAAATGTAATAATATTTTAACTATAGTTTGTATAGATCTCTCCCATTTAAACACTATGCAAATCTTTCCTACTGCAGGGCAAACAACTGTGAGACTATAATGTGCAGTGTAGCAAGCACACCCTGTAAATTTGATAATCATAGTTGTGAGTTCTTCATATTTCATATAAAGAATCAAGAAGAATAAAAACAGAGGAAAAAGGGCACACAATGGGTTTATGACTATCAGTATGAAAGAAAGAAGGTTACCTTGATCTTCTGCACTTGCCTGTGCTGAAACTATCATGCGAAATGACGATCGGACGCTCTCAGTTATAGTGGAATGTGGGAATATTGTGAAATCAGAATTCCTTTCAGATGTACTCCATTATTTTTGAAGTCCCATTATTTCCCCATGTGTTTTGGCTGATGAAATGAGGAAAGGACCCTTTTAATGGGGGCATGAGGAGACCTCACTGCTCAGCTTGTACATGTTATCCAGCTGGACTTGTGGGCCACTGTTTAGAGAAACATGGGTGGGAGGCTGTTTTAAAAGAAAATGAAAAAAATATTTGTTTAACTGCATGGCAACACAAATATTTTATCAAGTGAGGGCTGACTATGCACTTAATTATGACAAAAGGTGCAGACTTGAGGGGAGAAAAGACAAAGCAAGCCACGATCTCTCTGTCATTTAAGATAATAACTCTATATATGATTATTTTACAATTCTGAATAAACTTATATTTAATTCTTTTGTTTTTCACATCCCTTTTCTAATTTGAACTAGTCTGGCAGAAGGAAGTACTTGCCAGTGTGAGGCAGACATTCTTGAGTTTCTATACGGAGTTGCGTAGCTCTCCCAAGCATTTCCCATTCTTGTTCTGCTTCCTCTTCTTGCTGAGGCATCTGTTCCCTGAGGCTGTTCACCCGAAGGTGACCTGGACTTTGTGGTGTCTTCCTCCAGGTACCAGAGCAGACCCATGGCTATGTATAACCCATCTGCTCAATGCAACAATTAATTGATTTTAAAAGTTTACAAAACAAAAAGAGGTGGCTCGAATTACTTTGGTTACTGTGACAGTTTCCATCTGTGTCGTCAATGGAAATTTTGTAAAGATTTACACATATTCCAGAATGTTTTATATATATATATATATATATATATATATATATATGGCACATTTTCAAAATCTATTACCCTAAGCTCTTCAAGAGTGAACTATAAATGAGTCTCGGTACTGTAGTTAAATGTATCATCTTATATATTTTAATTCTGCTCTTTAGAAATTAAAGATTTTAAATCTTGATAATTATGTGGGCAGGAGGAACGAGTGCCCAAAGATTTGATGGTGCATATCATTAAACTGCAACAGGTAATCCTTTGGAGGCACGTTTAATGTGTGAAAAATTGATATATGGCATTTTAAGAAGTGTGGTGAAAGTGTATGCTCGCAGCACCTTCCAGGTCTGAAACACTGTGTGGCACAGATCCAGAAAGATTTGTCAGCCTAAAAGCTGTTGCATCTGGAGCTAGATTTCAGTTTGAACCTAGGAAAGAGATGTACAGGATATAGCATGTAAACACAGTGCACTCACTGTCCTGGCTTGATTAATTTGTCTGTTCTGATCCACTTTATAATCAGCCAGTGCAGTAGTATGACAGGCTGATTGGGTATTGAAAGCTCCAACATTAGAGAGAGGAGAAAAAACCCAAACCAACCAAAAGCCCCCAGATGTTTATATTCATTTGCTTGATTTGGTTTGGTTTTCAAGTGATACCTGTTTCAGATAACTTACAGATTGTTTCCCTTATTCTGTCTTATCAACAGATCTCAAAGCAGTTTAGAAAGGTGATTTATAAAAGTTTTCTCTCTCCTGTTTTACACATGGGTAAGCCAAGGCATGAAGGTAATTAGCATGCCAGGTACTGAGTCAAAAATACTCCTTACCCTCCTGGTGCCCCCTTCATTAGGTGGTACCAATTGGGAAATTTTTACTAGTGAGAAAACTGTAAGTTAAATGCTGGAGGGTGCTTGGTGAATTATTTCTTGAGGAGGTATTGAAGCTCACCACATGGCTGTACTTGGTGTGTGAATGTAGCACTGTGTTTATATATGCATGAGGCCTTTCTGTGTTTGAGCTATTTTGTGTTAGGTTCACCAGCAAACCAAAATCCCTTAACAATTACATTTGGTCCAGTTTCTCCTGAAACCTAGCCGATGTTCCTGAAGTGAGATGCCAGCCAAATCTGCATTGGGAGAATTGTCTTTTCACTTAATTGGGGTGAAATTCTCACTTAACTTGTGTGGGCTGCTTTTGCATGCTAGAATGCAAAAATATTTTTTGTAATGCTCCTGGAGTATATTTTCTGCACTTGAAAGTATAAAGGGAGATTTTCTGTTACATATAATAGGAAATAGTTTATCAACTTAATTTCTGACACTCACTATAAAATTGGTGATGGATTGCATAGATCTGTATTCTTCTGCAAAAGACAGTTTGGAATGTAACAGCCCTATCACTTATTGAAATCCAGTGATAACAGCCAGAAGAGTGGAGTTGACTGCTCACGTGCTTTTTGTTCTATCATTTATCTAGTTTATCTTCAGGACTGAAAAATTTAGCAGATATGAAAATACAAAGATTCCAGTTGCAAAGAAAGCTTAAGATGCTGGGTCAAAAGTTCAATGGTATGCTCATAGGGGCAAGAGTTTCAAAATGGAATAAATTTATAAGGGATTTGAACACTGTTTTGTACGTTATATCACAAGTCAGATGGGAATGAAGTTTTGGAATGAGATGGGATATCTAGGATTTCAAGAAGAGTTAAACACTAAGCAGAATTTCTAGTGGCAACAAGGCTGGTGAGAGCCCTTGAGCACAAGCCCTATGAGCAGAGGCTGAGGGAGCTGGGATTGTTTAGCCTGGAGAAGAGGAGGCTCAGGGGTGACCTCATTGCCCTCTACAACTACCTGAAAGGTGGTTATAGCCAGGAAGGGGTTGGTCTCTTCTCCCAGGCAACCAGCACCAGAACTAGAGGGGACAGTCTCAAGCTGCGCCAGGGGAGGTTTAGACTCGAGGTGAGGAGAAAGTTCTTCACTGAGCGAGTCATTTGTCATTGAAATGGGCTGCCCAGGGAGGTGGTGGAGTCACCGTCCCTGGAGGTGTTCAAGAGGAGATTGGATGTGGCACTTGGTGCCATGGTCTAGTCATGAGGTCTGTGTTGATAGGTTGGACTCGATGATCCTCGCGGTCTCTTCCAACCTTAGTTATACTGTGATACTGTAATCTGAGAAGTGACTTGAATTCAAATACCTAAGTTGCTTGATCCTGTACTTCTGAAGGCTGAAAATAAGCTAGTTTTTATGGCCCAAATACAGTCTTGGAAACCCAAAGAGCGAACAGCTCTGCTTTCTCTCGTCTGACAGATATACAAAGCTGTGCATGCCAGTATGGACTGACCAGGTTCAAGAGGATGCAGAGAACCTATAGAGAAGTATACATGGGGAAAATTGAGATAAATTGTGCATAATTGGACAAAACCAAAGAGTTGTTACTAGTGCACAGGGGTAAGAACTGTTCTTGTTCCACAGTATATGAAGACAGAAATTGCTGTGCTATGTAATCAGTGGCTGGGGACACAAGCTGGCAACTTAATCCTCAACAACAGGACAGGGATGGCAGGTTCCATTATTTATGTATAGTTCCACATTAAACAAGTTGAGTTTTACATATATATCTCACACACACTAATTTATGGGGTTGTTTGAGTGAAAAAGCGTGGAAGAACCTAACTTCATGTCTTTGGATCAAATCTGCTTACATTATTGTGGGTGGTATCGCAGTGATTTCCACCCCTCCCCCTAGAAATACAATTTATACTGCAGTGCATCAGTGCCAAGCATGCTGTGACACTTGTGTGCATGAAAGTGCTGTTCAAAGAAACCAGAAGGTATATTGTCTTCTCGGCTCTGTATTGGCCACCAGTTTCCAGGGTCAACATGACAGAGCACTATAGCTACTCGGAGACATACTTTAATGGACTCAGTTGAACTTCAAATGTATCAAACCCCAATCAGTGTCTTACTCTGCACCAAACCAGCATGGTTGCTTAGCGTTTCACTGCTTTACTAGTGTTTCCGCCCTGCTGAGCTAACCCACTAGCTGCAACTCTGCCAGCCTGACTCTCGTCTGACTCCTACATTGAAGCCCTACTTTATTGGATTGCTTGTTGTTCTTTTACATATATTGCTGTGTATTATATGGATATGCAGCAAACCCCACAGGACACAAAGTGCTGTATTCATCTGGGCTCTGATTATTTTAATGCTGCCTGTGTACAGACTATACCTGGACAGCTCTCTAGCTGGTAGATGTGAAATGATGCAGATAATTTGCTATCTAAGCAGCTCTGATCTTAAAGCATGAATTCACATTCTGTGTAGGATACTAATGCAGATTTTATTACTTGTTCACTAAGAGCATTGGCATATTTAATATATTTTAAGGAACAAATAGAACTTCTGGGAAACAGTGGATTTGCATTGTGCATATCAATGCAGTAATCATCCCAAGATGTCTTCAAAATGCACTGTTAGGATGAATTCTACAAACTGCACGGCCACAAGTGAGAGTGATGGGAATTTTCGGACTATGAGTTTTAAAGGATGGAGCCACCTATCACTTTGCACAAAACCTGTTTTTCATTAGACCTTTGCATATTTTTTTATAAATAGACTTAGCAGCATGCTTTCTGCCTCAGAGAGGTGGTTTTATTCAGGAAAAAAATAACAGCTAAGAGGCAGCCAAAGAACACCACTGGATGATATATGTGTCTGTGAAAACAGGTTCTCATATCTGAAGAGGTGATTATCTTGGCAGAACAGAAGTTAAGTTTAAACAAGTAAATAAATGGTGGTACTGGCAGATGAGAGTGATATCTCTTGAAGAGACTAGTGTGAAGTTCAGCATATTTTTAACCAGATAGAATGCTACTGCGTATTTAATTTTATTAACATTTTGTTTACCAGAATTTGCCCCCTTTTATGCAGCTCAGGTGTTGGATTGATAAGAAAATGGAAATTGCTATCTCTGTAAATAAGTGTATTTTCAGTGAATTGCATGTAAGTGTGTCAATGTCTTCAAGGACACGATAAAGTTTTTCAGGTTTTGGGGGTACTGAAATTTGGAATTGCACAGTACCTTGTCTCTGGACCGACGAACTTTTAAGGAAAACATAATCTGATAAGGGATTAAAAATTACTGAAATTTCCCTTTACAGTAGTTTTTGTTCCTCACTGGTCAATAAGGAATCACTTGATAGGTGGGAGACTTCTCCAAATGAAGAGCCATTTAGGCCAGCACAACCTCCCAAACATCTCATGGAATGTCGTACTAGCATGACCTAGGTAAGAATGCCATCACACTATGCTGGTATGTTTGGAGGGAGTTGGACCAGGATCTTTGTAGAAAAGTTGTCAATTTACAACTGTTGTGAAAAAGAGTTCAAATGGTATGAATCTTGACTGCCCAAGTTACTCTCTGTGGTGCTGAAGAGCAGCCTTTGCTGCCATTGTTTGGACCCCGCATTGGCACTGCCAGCGAGGTTTTCCTTTGTTGGTATGTGTCTAGGTGCTGTGTGATGTTTCTGCTGCTAGAGGTGTAGCCTCTGGCTGGAGGAATGGATCTGTCTACACTTGAGGTGTGCAGAAGACTAATGAATATTTTTGCAACTACAATTTAAAAAAAAAAGGGAGTTCACTTTTCATACATGGCAGGTGAAACTATTTTGAGATTGGGTAGCTGTAATTTTGTGTGTTCAATAAACCTGATAGAACGACTGGTGAACTGCAAAAGGATCACGATACATCTGTATTTCAGTCTTCTAATGCATTATTGCTTTTTTTGTGAGCAAAGTATAGAAGCAGAATTCATCACATTGAGCTGGTGATGGCTTTTTTGGGATTTACAGAAGTGTATCTGTAGTTTCTGTCTGAGAGGGTAAGAATTTTCCATTCCATGCTTTTCTCTGTGTCTGGTACAAGTACCACCTGGCCCGTGGTGGTTTCAGATGTTTTTCTCTTTCCTTAGATTTTCTGAATGGGCACGGACTTCTTTCCTGTTAACATACAACAAGGTCTCGTGCTGACTGCTGAACTCTGATCTTTGGCTGGATGCACACTTGTTTCTTTAAGCACATGTGGAGCAGAGTAGATCTGGAGTTGGGTAATTCATAAGAGCCGGGTATTATTCTTACTACTACTTGAATGGGTCTGTATTATTTTGCACAGCAGTGTGGTCACCTGGCAGCAGGTCATTAGCATTTTAGGTTTCTTTCCTTCACAACAATACACAACATGCTAATTAGAGGGTTTTGAAAGCTAAGCAACCTGTTTTAAAATCAGACATTTTAATTTGCAGCTTTAATGGCTGTATTATAATAACTGGCTTGGCTCAGGGGAGAGGGGGAGAGAAGCACTTCTCATGTTCCAGTAGCAAGGCCCAATATAACAGAGGCTGACAAAATTAAAAACCTCATAATGTGACCTTTGCCTGGGATAAAAGGCTGTTTCATAACAATTTCCTTTTGTTCTTTGTTTAAGCCATTACTCCAAAAGGAGCCTCCGATTAATCTAAGTAAATGCATCATTACAGTCCTAATCCATGTCCTTCTGTCAGTGTCTGTTTTAATTAAATAAGAAACACTAGCAGAAAGATATCACGCACAAAGCTGTGATTGGAGAAAGAGGGTTGTTTGATCAGGGTGAGATTAAAAAAGGCTTTGCTGTTTTGTGTTTTTGCTCTAGATGCCATAATGTAGGTTAAAGGAAGAGAACTTGCCTGCTAGTTTAGCACATTGCTCTCCATTTACAGTATTAAAATAACCAGATTTAACAATGAAACTGTCCCAGACATCTAATTAATTACGCACAAAGCATTCACAGACAAATGGTATGGCAACTTGGTTTGAGTAATTTGACACATTATTGTGTTTGGAACAGTATTCTAGTTGCAGGGGTTTTTATAATAAACAAAGCATTGAGTAAAACTTGATAAATATAGGTACTTTCTTTCAGTGCTTGTAGCTCACAAACTGTAAACATGATCTATTTTAAACCTCTGATTTTTTGAAAAATATTTTTATTTCTCAGAAAATGGGGATAATTGTTTTGAAGCAACAAAGAACCTGTTTAATAAATGTCATAACATCTAGCTAGTTAATATTGCTAAGGCGATACATATGTACAAGGTGCTTCCTCAAGGTAGCATTTCAAGATCCCTGTGGTGAGGGTTTTCTCCCATATCCAGGCCATTATTTGATGTAATGAAAAGAGAAAGTGTGCAACACAGAGATTGTTAATTAATTTAGTCTAACAAGATGAAGATAAATGAAGCAAAGCATGGACCGAATGAAGCAAGAGGTCTTATTTACAATTTAATACATCTTTATATTGGGCATTTTTCAGTTTACAAAAGACCCCGAGTTTAAAGAAAATCTGTTCTGTGAGTGCATGCAAGGCAACTTCACATTATGTGAGCGGTCTAAGAACTTCTGAAAATACCTTTGGGGTTAACCTTTAACTTTAAGTTTTCTTCCTCCTTTTTTTTTTTTCCCCTTTTCCCTTTTTTTTTTTTTCTCCCCTCATTTTGATTTACAGTGCGTTGATAAGAATAAGAAAAAAATTAAACCTTAAACCTTTTCCTACTGAAACAAATAGCAAAGGACCAATGGATGCTCTTGCAAGCCCCAAATCTGTTGTTACTAAAGTCACAGCCTATTTTTAAGCAATTTCTAAGAAGATGCATTAGGAGAGGTGACTATAGAAGCTACAGGAAGATGTGAGTTTAATTTCTATTCCAAAGTACAAATCTGTCATTGCTTATATGCCTCAAACTATTCTATTGAAAAGAAAACTAAGAGGGAATTCAGAGTTGTGTTAATTAACTATGATTTGGTGTACTGTAACTATGATATTTATTTATTTATTAATTTTGATCTGGGAGGATTTTTTTTTTCCCTCAAGATCCCATTTCTCTTAAACACTCTGTGAAAGACTGTAGATTTTACATTCTTAACAGTTAAAAATCCTCCAAGATTGAAAGATGCTCCAGAGATTTTAGGTATCTCTTCCAGTCTCAATTTTAAATAAAAATTATTCCAAGCTAACAGTAAATTACAGTTTACATCAGCTGAGTCACTGCATTTCAAGGTATATTATTCAGTTTCCCAACCACAAAGTTTAGGGTGTAATTCTATAGAAGGGGTAAAGAAAAAAATCATGTCTGTAATTTTCAATGTCTTACCAACTAACCGACAAAAGTGCCCTGTATTGTGACTGAGTTAGTCCTAGCTTTATCAGTTTGATCCAAACCCCAAATTGTAAATGGTTATATTAGGTCTTTTATTTAAAAAAAAAAAATCTTCCTTTTTGCAGATGACTTGAGTCTGTCCACTGTTTGACCTTCTGTCATGATTTCTGTCTGCAAAGGAAATGCCTTCCTTTTGCAGTAGCTAGACAGGATAGCCTTATCTAGTGTCACTACAAGCACTGGTTTCTAGAAATAGCATTATTATGGTCCCTATGTTTTTATCTTGGGGTCATGAACAAATTCATGCAACTGCTTCTAAAGATTTCAATAAATAGGACTTTTTATCCAGACAATTGCCTTTTATATTACTTTTAAACAAAACTACTAGTCCATCAAGAGTTTCAAAAGGAAAACAATTCTACAGAGTGCTGGTATGGCAGCACAGACCAATCATTATGGCACCCATTCTCCAGTCCTTTATTTTTCAAGTCCACAACAATAGGTTGTTGATTCAATGGACAAGACCAGAACAATTAAGTTCTCTGTTTAGCAGCAGTGCAGCATTTTAATGCCCTCCTCTAATAATGGTCTCATTATTGTTATTCTAAGACTGGGCCTCAGGAGGAGGAATATTTGCTGGAGGTACGTCATTATTTTGCAAATTTCGATTAGCTCATCATGTTGTCTGTACTGTGAAAATCGTAGCTAATTAGGGCAGTCAGTTAGACTACCAGCTTTTGAGCTTATGAGTTAAAAGGTAGCACACTTGATAGGCCAATGATGTGAAAAAGGTGGTAAAAAGGGGGATTAGAGCTGTTGCCTTAGTAACTCTAACTTCCATCTGTGCGGGAACAATGGACCTGTGTTTCTCCTCCACCTTGGTGTAAAAATTGGTTTTGTTTTGAAAGGACAGGGCTTTTTATGACAATCTGGAATTCAGCCTAACGGGGTATAGTTTTAGTTGTTAGGAGACCATTGGAGGATAGGAAAGATGAAAGGTCATAGTGAGCTCCAAGGACATGAAAGGTCATTGTCTCTTGTAACAATAGTGGATTGTTTTGTCCCATTATTTCCAGCCAACTACTCAGTCAGGTGATAGAAGAGATACCACCAGTTTAGTCAGGTGGAACAGGAGAGAAAGATAATGTACCTTCTAAAGAACAAAAGATAACTATGATTTGCCTTTATTAAACAAAGTTGCATTTGTGACCATCCCCTGAAAAGAGTTGTTTACTGCCTTACTATTCCAGTCTGCTTTGTTCAGCACTGCCTCTGTAGACCATCACATCTCTGGGAAACAATCCAATGTGTTAGAAAATGTTGTTTAAGCTTTCTTCCCTTGAAGAGGAGCCCTCAGGAGCACCACTGATGTGATACTTAGCAATAAATTTAGTTGTCGTAGCTTTCTCATGTTGTTGGTGTTCTTAAAAGGCTTTCCTTCAAACAAACACAGAATAAAATTAACTATAAATATGAAATAAATTTCCTTCAACACTTTATTGCATTTTATCATAAATTCTACCACACATATTATAGAAAGGTTACAGCAAAGTGTATTAGGTGCTACAGAAGAGAGAGAGCACTAGCCAGAGAGCAGAGACCTACAGTTGTATAAAAATAAGTTTGCTGTAGGACTACTCTTATGCAAAGGGAAATAGATATGGTCTCTTCTGTGCTATGCAGTTACTTTTGGTGACTCTGTCCCTTTGTCTAAGGGAAAAAAAAAAAACCAGACATGCTGCAGTGTTACTTATTAAAACAGTCAATGCAAAATTTACAAGAAGAGTATTTCTTTTAGTGAATAGGATTGTCATCTCTTAATTTTTTCCCTAGAGAATGCCAAACCCAAGTGTGTTTCAGAAATTAAAAGAAGAAAAGGCTTTCTTATGATTTCTCCATTTTTGCAACATTATGCCTCAATCATCCGTGCAACAAGTTTATTTTCCTCTCACTCTTCCCTCTATCCACAACCAAAGCACATCCCAAGGTGCATCTTATATCCCCCAAGCAAAGACTAGGTGTGGATTTCAAGAATGTTTCACCCTCCTCTACTATATCTCTAAACCCCTTTAATAGGTTTGTTTTATGATATTTTTACTTATTTCAAAAGAAGATGTATTGATTTCTTATGAAAGTGACAAAATGTATGTAATTTGTTGCTATTACCTTAAAGAAGTGCAGTTACATATAATTAAGTCTCTTAAACTCTTCTGACCTTATTTGAACTCCCCTTTTTAGCTATTCTGGGCCTCTCTTATCTCATTTTTACTCCTGGCCACTCTTGCTCTTGCTTTCTGACAACACAGATGGGCGGCCTTGCACAAACTGATAACCGTGGTAATTTCTCAGCACACTATTCAATAATAAAATACGTTATTTTCCAAGTTCGGCAGGCGCACGTCACATCTGCACGTACCCCGAATGTTGAGCAGTACCTTCATGGGAGCATGCTGTCAGAGGAGCCATTGGACATCACAGCTTTCAGTTTGTTGATGCATTGCTATACTGGCTCTTAGGTTTAGTAAGTTTAGTCTTTAAGAGAAAGAAAATAGTCTTTAAAGTATTTGTAAGCTTTTAGTTTTTAAGATAATCTATTCTTAAATTTTCTCTTTAGCTCACTCTTTAATTGTCATGTGTGTACAAGTATTCTGTTTTATTGTTTTTTGTATTGAAATGAAGTGAACAGTGTAGGCTGCTCAGTTCAGAATGGGAGCCCTGCAAAGGGTTAACCAGCAGAGAATTACAAATGAACTATCAGGAAAGTTGATTATTAATCCAGCAAGAGAGAAAATATCCTTCCAGTTAGCAAGAATTAGTACCTGAAGAGCTGATAATATTGTTCAGGCTGTCGGTGTGGAATGGCAAAGCCAGGTAAGCTAGACATCTTCTCAAAGAAAAACAATCTTTTCTTTCTTTTTTTCATTGTAAGAGAGTTTAGTGTGAAAAGGAACCTTTGTTGATTTACTTAAACTATCAGCATATGAAACAGCAATTTCCTCAAATGAATGAAAGAAATTAGAATTGTGTTTTAACTTTGGTAAGAAGCTATTTCTAAGCTATGCAATGTATGTTGACTGTGAAATATTGTAAGAATTCTTTGCTGATCTGTGGTTAAGTGTGAGAAGTAATTACAAAACCTGAAGAGTCCTTTGCAATTGCAAGCTAATATATTACGTAAGCCTGTCTTTAGTTGTGCTTGAGCATACTGTGGTGCTTTATAGAAACTTCTATGTTGCAGAGCTCTTCCATTCAGAGTTGTTAGACTTCAGTTTTCACACTGTATGAATGATTTATTCAAGTTTGTTTTGATATTGCGAGCGCAGTTGTGTTCATGAAAAAACTTTTTTTGGTGGCATTTCAAAAATCTATGATCTGGGGTTAGAAGGAAATGGATGTTTGGTAAACATATGACTGTGTTTATACAGAGAAATGCAAACCAAACCATTAGATCGGTTGAACATAATCTTCTTATAATTTTGGTAATTTTCTAAAGCCTCAAAGCTCTTTGTTGGGAAAACTTTCAGATTTGTCTGTTGTGTTTGGGCTGTTGACACTAATCAATAGGTATGGTAAACATTTATTTTTTTCAAAGTAGTCTTCACTGTTTAGCTCATTGTAAAAGATCTGTACATTAAAAAAAAATAATGGTTTAATACTGTGGAAATGTGGAGGTCTGCATTAAGGATTTAATGAATTTTTCTAAGCTGTGTGCTGTTACTTAAACTAGTAGCATAGAAAAAAAAATAACTACAGATTTACTTGTAGAATGGAATTCAATATGCATAGGATATTAGTAGAGTAGCTGTTGTGGAGGAAAAAAGTTTATCATCTCCAGATTTTAGCCTATATATGTGAAACAGCCTGAAAGCTACATAAAGGGAATAGTGCTGTGATACAGGAATGAAAATATGGATAAAAACTGAAAATAACACAAGTCTGAAGCCCTTGTAGTGATTTGGTTCTATGTGGGAACCTTTCATGAACATTCAGAAAGGAAGGGATATTTTGATTTTTGAGAATGAGATTAAAGTATGTCCTAGGGCAAAGGAGAAATAAGAACAAGGGTAGAACAGGCAGTGAGGAAAGTGAAACAGAGAAGTTGCGTTTATCTGACGGACTCTGTTGTTTTGCGTGTGCCTGTGGCCTACTCAAGCAGAGAGACAGCTGGTGGCCAATTTTTTTGAAGGGTGGCTCGTAACATTAGAGTAAATTAAAATCCTAGAATTTGCTGATGATGGAGTGATCAGGACAACAAATGATGGCATTTTGGAAGCTATGCTAAATATTCAGATATACAGAGGAGCAAATAACTTCTTAAGAAACATATTATCTGAGTATTTTAAGGAGAATGGGTACAACACAAATAAGCTGCTGTGCCTGTATTTGAACAACCCAGCATCTAGGAAATCTATAAAGAGCAAGAAAACCAATGATGAAAAAATTATCACACAGGAAATGATATACGTAGGAAAAACAAGATTGTAATTAGTGGAGGAAAGTAAGAAACTGATTAGAGAAATGAAGTTTCCCAGATGTTTAATGAAAAAATGGAAGTTAAATTAGATAAGGTCTTTTAACTAGATTTTAGAAGAAATCTTCCTTCAGAATGGGAAAGCTAGACGTAAAATTAGAAAGGAGCTGGCGACTTGAGTTTAACTCAACTGTTTTCCTGCACGAGTGACTCTTTGGAATGCTCTGCTGGGAACATCAGCAGGAACAACTGGTGTAGTGCTTTTGGGGAGAGAAACAACCAAATCAAACTTGCTGTATGCTTATTTGGAATGATTAGGGTGATAGTATTTCTTATGTGTGTAGTAACCCACAAATTAGACAAACAGGTTGGTTTTGGAAGAAGTATTTCAGGTTTTATTGTATTTAGTATGCATATGTAGTTGATGTTTGAGCTCTTGAACTGTACTGGTTCAACTGACAGACCCTAATAAACATTTGAAAATTTGGTGCAAGTATTAGCTTGTTGGCAGAATCCTAACTCATCAAATACTACCTGCAACAGAAGAGAAACAGTCTTGAACGCCCTCAACGGCAAACCAGCATAAATTTGCTGTTATTTAGTTAGTGCAAGTTAAATAAACTGTGGTAAAAGTAATATTATTAAATAAAAAATGGAAACAAAATATATCAGGCAGAAGCTGGGGGATTTTGTGCCTTATTCTAGTGACTCTTTTTCAATTCAACTATATCATACAAGCCACTTCAGCATAGCTCCACAGGTGACATGATCCTTGCTTTTGTGCTAGATGTAGCTTCTCGGTTATGTATTTAAAATGAAAGAAAAAAAAAGAGAGAGAGAAGAAGGAAAAAAAAAAGAAAGTTGAACATGTCTGGAATAGATTGATAAGGTCGTCTGATTTAGTGGAACTAGTCTGACTGAGCAGGGTTTTCATGTTAACTAAGATGGTTCCATTTTCTTCAATGCAGACTGTAGCTCCCAGAAAATTTAAAGGCTTAAGGCTGAGAAATGATGAATTTCCAGAGGTCTCTGACTAACTAGATCTACATCTGGAAACACAGCTGCATTTTAGGAAAGGCTGCTGAAGCAGTTAAGCCATTCTTGTCACTACATGGTTGGGACAGTGAGGTGAGGTGATGGATAGGGTGCAGCATAAATATATGTATGTTACTTGATTCTCTACTTTATAAAAACCTAGTAGTAGCCAGCAAGAACCTTGTCTACAGAAGCAGATGGCCAAATCAAAGGTTGGGTCAGGTTATTTTTGTTCCTTGGACCACACCTTGTCTGAGATGAAAGTACTGAAGAGAGAATGTTTCAGTTCATTAGGAGCTCAGTGAGCCTGTATGGATAACACTGAAGTATTTTGTAAGATTCACTATAAAGCTACATGGTTCAAGGAAGCTCATGTCTTATTAGCTATAGCTAAGGTCTGTTATCCACACAATGAGGGGGAAACTCTTTCATAAACAAGTAGATAAATATGGTGCAGCTGGTGCTTAGCTGTGCTTCAGGCTGTTCCATTACCAGAAGAGCTCATGAGCCACTCTGCCTGTTACATAGTCCTTACAGAGCATCAGCAGCTTAGAGTGGTGGGGTGTAAAATGACAAGATTGTGGCATGAAAAAAGGATAAATCCTGGGTAAACTCATGACTTTGCATATAGGTGTCTATCTCTACAAGATATTAAAAAGAGAATGTAGAAACATTAGAGCTCTCCTTCTAGAAGAAAAGAAATTGTAAAATGTTAGAACTGAAAAATATCAGCCCCAAAGCATACTTAGTCTAACCGCCTGAATAAAGCAGGCTGAGTGTCCTGTGGGCTTCAGTTTCAGTGCAAGCTGAGGAGTGTTCTGTGTTCTTCAAAAATGCCAGTTGGGTACATTGGTGTTTTTTAGCATTTGATCCATGTCTGATAACATAGAGAAGTCTTGTAACACTTCATTTTGCCTTTGGGACTAGCATTTTTATTGTCTTATGGAAAATAATTATGTTTTAAACAGCTGCAAAGTGAAAAGAGTTCGAAGAGTTAATTGAATCAGGAAAGCAGTTTTTCTGTCTTTTTTTTTTTTTTTCTTTCTTTCTTTTTTTCTTCATCAGAAGTAGGAGTTACATGTGTTCCTTATTACATCCAACATATTCCAATAGGTTTTTAAAAAAGACATACTCATGAAGCAGTGTATTTCTTGAAGATGCATTATTTTCAGCTACTAAATCCTGGAGCAATCAAATGTGTCATTTTTCACTATCTGAATACAGTGCTGTGGTAGTAGTGGATGACAGTACATAGCATCCATAGAACTGTAAAATGTAATCCCCTGACTGTCTTTACTACACAGGCTTTTGGCTCTGTTTTTATAGCTGCTAGAGGAGAATCTGTTGGCATTTCTTCCAAAGATAGTACAAATCAGTATTTGTGCATTTATTAATTATTCTGAAGCCTTTAGAGCAAATGTTTTAATTGTAGTAAAAAACCACACAAAGCCAACCAACCAAACAAAATCCACAGCAAATTTGCTCTAAGTCTACCAAGTTTGTGAGAGCCTAAGCACAGTAGATTGACTGTTGTCCCACAAATGGGTCTGTTTTACTAACCAGACTGATGAGTATGATGTGCAGGTGTTCAGTGCAGGAGGCTAACAGTGGTGTTGAGAACAGAGCAGAGATTTGTCAGGGTGCTTTGCTTAAATAGGTCAAACCAACCAAATTCCATTGCACTGGGATAAGGCCAAAGCTGGGCACTTCAGCAGCAGCTATAATGTACAGATGCTACTACTAGTCAGTGACATTCTTTTGGTCTTTGTGCCTCTGGACAGGGATGGATAATGTAAACAGTATACAAGAGTTTGCCTGCTGTCTAGTAGTTTATGGGGGTGTGGAAGTTTCCTGTCATCTTACAGTGGGAGAATCATCTATTTAAACCTTAGTGAGAACTGCAGCAGGCAAATCGTACTTTTTATCTTCACTTTCCTCCTCCCCGCCCACCCCCCCCAACCCAGAGTTTTCATCATGGCCTTACCTGATTCATTCCATTTAAAGGCAGTTGTTCTACTTCTATATTAACTTGTATTAAAAAAAAAAAAAAAAAGCTGTGTGTAAAAGCATGCATCCTAATTTTTGCATGAAAAACATGAGCCAAATCACAAATGTCTATGTTCTTGCTTTACCAGGGTAAGCTTTTAGCATTTATTGAGTTAGTATATATGGTTTAGTAGTGTTTATGCTGAGTCTTTCTTGTTTCTCAATAGGCTGCTTTTTCTTTGACAGAAATGTTTTTAGTATGTTGATTATTCTTTCTTCTTTCTACTGTTCCCATCAATTTTAGTCTGTTTAATGCTGCCATTCCACTACAGAGCAGAGTTTTGAAGGAAAACAAAGTAGCTGCTAGTGACCCCATGACAACTGTCTGGTAAAGCTGATTGCTAATCTAGAGTGTTGTTTAATGTAAAAACCAAATAAAACCCTGCAGGAGTGAAACATTGTTTTCTTTGAAATTCCTGTTGGGAAGGGAGCTGTGCTGTTGTAAGAAAGAGAATAATAAACCTCCCTTGCTGGTGAGGAATTGCATCTAGGCATTCAGTGAGTATTAGGACTAGTTCTAGGCAAGGAGGCACTGAATGCCTAGACTTCCTGTTTCAGAGAGAAAGAGAGTTCAATTTTGGAATTGATGTCAAAGTCAGCTTAAAAAATATGGCCAGTAATAGCAGGTTTTTATTTTGCAAAGGGTCGGATTCTGCTTTGAGCTCTGCTGATATAGCTCTGAAGTTACTGAATGGACTTCATTAGGGTTATTCTCTCCTGTGCCCTACGGCTCTGACATAATCCAGAGATACTGTGCCCTCTGTCTTCTGCTACCTGCTTCTAGATGTTTGTAGCAAACAAAGGAAAAATAAGAGGTGACTACTTCATGTGTTAGCATCAATAATAATTTCTATATTGTATAAGAAATGTCATTTCCCCATTTCCCTAAAACCTTATGTTTTGGGAATTTATTTCTAATTCATTCTGGGAATAAATTCCTTAAGAAGCTTGGTGGCAGCAAATAAATGATTGAACCTTTTTCTGAATGTGTTTTTGCACTATCTTGTATTTAGCCTTACAATCAACAAATTTAGCCTCACAATTAACAACCTTTGGCATTACAATCAACATACCTTTGGTGGTAGATGCACACTTTCAAGAGCATAGAGGCATATGTCGGAAGAATGATTGACTTTACTTCACCTCTACTAGTGAAACAAAACTAACATTTAGTTGAATTTTAATTCATCACTGGTGATGTTCTGATTTTACTCCTGCAACTCTGGCAGTGCAGCAGCTGTTTTAGTTTTTAAAAATGTGCCTCTATAACATAATACCTCTTCATAAATTGTGAAAAACATACAAAATGTGTTGACTTATACCATGAGTCTAGAGAGGCTGAACCTCACCATAAGCAGTTGAAAGAATATAATATTTATTGTTGTTAAAAAATATACTGCTTTGTGAACCTGCACTGTAGTTTTTACACCCTGGCTCTTTAGAAAATTTGTGAGCAAACACTGCCATAATACACTATGTCAGTTCTTGTAGTCCTCATTAGTAACAATTAGCTTAGTGAAATCCTTCCTGCATATTTATGTATGTGTGTATGTCAGTCCACTTTGTCCATTACTTATAAGTATTTCTGCATCTACAAATACATGTGTGTGCATATATGCAACTATATGTATGTGAACATAAACATGCATCTGTCTTAATGGTCATTTATGCACATATGCATAGGAATCCCCTATATAATTTTCATATTAGACACAAAACTTCACACTTCCTTATGTGTATATCCTGTCTTATACATCATTCTGCTTTCAGAGATGATGCTCTAGAATTTAGAGGAGTAAAACGCTGTCAGCAAAAATATTGAGAATGAGTTGGTAAAACAGTGGCAGATTAGAGTGCTTTGGAGTCTTCCAGGCTATTGTTAGCAAGTTTACTTATGAAATGCCCGGGTCAATGGACTTGCAACCATCCCTGTGTTCTATCTCACACATGAAGGATTTATAATATTAAGCAGATAGAGAATTGGACATTGTACATGGTGACTTACTAGCTCCTGTATTTATAAAATTGCTTTTAGAGATTATGGAGATCATATCATGTTTGTTGCCAACTTGATTTTTTTTCTACAAGGGCTTTAAGAGAAAAGGCAGAAGAAGATCAGGCAATATCTGTAGTAATGCCATGTTTGTGATCTTGATTACTCTCAGCATGGAGAGCTGGTGTTCCCTAATTTTTGTGGTGGTCTGGAACATAATTACTTTTCTTATTGTTTCTGTTGTCTTCTTGTTTGGAATACCATAATCTCGTATCATGAGGTTATATTGTGAAAACTAAAAATGATTCTATTCAAAATAGATTTTGGGTGAGATATATATATATATATATTTATTTATTTATTTATTTACTACTAGAAGATAGATTATTATTTTTTTTTGTAATAGCTTCTATCTATAAATGTTTCCTACAGGACTAAGCAAGTATTGCTCCTGGTTTTTTTTTTAGTATTAATCCTATGTTGCTGATCAAATCTCTTTAATTAGGAGGAGTGTTTATCACTTCTCTGTCAAATAAAAGGTAAAAAAGTACACATACTTTACAGCTTGAACATATATAAAACATTTTCTTACACCCTTGAAGTCAGTGAACAGGTGACCAACCCCAAAAGTGACCTTTTTGCTGAAATCTATTTGTTCAAACATTTTTAAAAAGTAGTATAGCAGGAGGAGCTTAAACAATCTGTCGGTCCCTGATCACGCAGAAATATAGTTCAGAGAAATGTAATCCTATGTTAGGCTGAAAATCATGTGTTAAAAAGTATTACAGCCTGTTACATCATTGCATCAGCTGCTGCTGAGCTAGAATATAGAAATATAGAATTAGAAATCTAAACATATACATTCCATTCTCAGGAAATTTTATCCATGTAGGAGGAGAAGATCTGAGAGTGTGGATAACTGATTGAGAATCACACTGACCATTGATTACACTGTTTCACTTATAATAGGAACCAATTTTACTGCAAACTACCAGATGCTGTTGTTTTGATGTAACAAATTTCACTCTCACCAGCTAAGTAATTAAGCAGAAAGCTTTACCTCACAGTATGTATACGTGGATTATACTGTATCATATACTGAGAACAGGAGTTAAATTGTATTTTGTTATGGAGCCCTAAAACAGAACTCCTTCCCCCCCCCTCCAGCTGTTTCTATTAAAAAATCCTTAATCTTAGTGCATCAGTATTTATAGTAACATTACCATTGATGCTTTATTTTTCTTGTATGGGGAAAAAAAGGTTATATTACAATTTTAAGAAAGCACTGGTATTCTCATTATGTGGAATTACAGAGCTTTTGTTTTCAGTGTGTTTCATGAAATGTTACACCATAAAGAACTCAGAAGACAAAAAGGTTTATTTATTCCTAAGATAGGTGAGGCATTTGATGCAGCTCTCATATGCATTTACAATGATGTGTTGTTATCCTGCTCTGAGTGAAGGGGCCAGATAGTATCCTGTTTTGAGGAATTGCTGGGATTCATGTGTGGTTGGGAAACAGTTGCAATTGGCCTGAGAGCGTCCAGTCATTTAGCAATCCACTGAACACTCTACATTCATGTTCAGCAGTGATCTGAGAATCATGGATTGGTAGCAAGGGGACAACAAAAACTGTTCGTATTCCATTTTGGTTTCAAGAGCTTTATTCCCACATAGTAGCTTTTTGAAATCTGTTTTATGTACTCATATAGGTAGTTACTTACTCTTTCTACTAAATGATTGCAGGCTCACTGGTAATGCTTCACCAGATTTACCATTTGAGCTTGCAGCTATTCTCTTTAAGGCCCGAATCTTTCTCTCCAGTCCATGAAGCGGTGTTACTTCAGTTTTGAGGAACCTCATAAAGACCATGAGGCTCCGAACAGGCATCTGCATTTTGCTTAAAAAATACATGCATCAGATTAAAAGGTCAGGCACATATTTTTCATGGTTTAAAACCAATATTGCATCAAAATTTGTAATACATTGGCTTGTGGCCTTGTAGCTGTTAGATAGTACCATTTTTTCTCTCTGCTCTGACCTTTGTTATCCCATTGTCATAGTTTACAGGCTGATAACCATTCCAGGAGCTATGAAGTGTGGACCTGCCCCTGCTGCATTCCCTGAAATAAAAAAACAAAAAGAAAAAAGAACCCCCTCTCCACTAACCATTAAATTGTAGGGTGATCTAGAGATAAAAGCAGAATCTCTTTTTTGCTTTTCAAATATTTGCCTGGCCTTCAAAAGGTATTTGCCTTTTGTGTTTACATTGGATTTATTTTTTTGGCCTACATGCAGAAAGAGAATGATACATTAAAGAATAATGGACAATAGAGAGGAAAATGCTCTCAGCTTTCACGTCTAGCCTGTATTTTATACTTTAGGTTTATTTTTTTAAATCTTGTCTACTTCTATTTAAATAGAAACTGCTGAGTATTGTACAGGATTGTAAATGTGAAAGTATCAGATGAAGTACAGTACAAGAAGATTATCTACAGGTTGGCAGGCAGTAATGAGAGTTGGCAAACTGCCATTTTCTACTACGAACCTTTGGGACCTCAAGTTATTCCTGTGTGGCAGAACAATGTAAGGCTTCAAAAGCCAGTGTTCTGTCATTTGCAGAATTGCTTTTTGAGGCTTCTGAAAGAGGCAAGGTGAGGTTTGCTTCTGCAAAGCTGTGTAAATCTTCACCAAGGCAAAAAGAAAGATGTGTTGGTTGAAAGCTGAGATCTGTGTTGTATCATCTTCATTTCTTTCCTTTTGGATGGCATTAGGGCTTCCTTGGAACCTGTGTTGTCCCTAAGGAATTGTTTTTTTTTATTGCAGGAGTAGGTTTTCAATGTGTTTGTATACAATATTTTATGTAAAAGCTTTTATTCAAGGGAAGCATCACTTTGAGACAATAAGCTGTCCTGTGATTATCTTTGTGTTGGCTGGTGCCTTTGTTGTGTTGCCTACTGCTGCCACATCATCAAAAGGAGGTGATTTTGTTAGACTGGAGCCACGAGTTGGAGGTGTTTCCCAAATTTGCTTACTGTAATAATCAACATTTTATGATGCCACTAACTTGGAGACAAACATGATCTAACGATTTAAAGTATCTTGATTAACATGCTTTAAAAGCATGTGCGTTTATAATGGATAAAACTATATTTTGTCACATGTATGCCATGAGATTCTTAGAATGTTAGTTTGTGACAATTACAGTCGGTTAATATTGTGTCAGCTCCCCGCTGTGTGCTTTGTGGGATACTGAATGGGTGTTACATGATTTATTTGTTGGATTTTGCAGGTTTTCTGTAGCGTGTCAGATGCCTTACTGATTGCTTGGTGAAGCCTAGAGCATAAGCTCCCTCCTGCAATGTTTACTTTAAGTCAATCTATATTTGCTTAAAAGTATGACAGCCTGAAAATCAGATCACCACCTCAAAACTTTTGTAAACACCTGGATGATTTTTGGCAAGAGCATTGTTTGTAATTTAGATGCATGTTTATGTGACAATCATAATTTATTTCATAGTGCTTAGAATTACAGGGAATGGATTGTTAGTGAAGCAAATGTATCATAATGTTGCAAGAGTGATAACAACACTGCAAATTGTCTAGATACTTCTTTGGGATTTTGGGGGGAGATACTTAATTCACATTTGTTGATGCTGTTTGTAATGTAGTTAGAAAGATTCGCTATTCTTTTACCACTTTGATTCCACATATTTCCTTGAACTCCTCATGTCTTCTTATCCTCCCATTAACAGAGAGGACTAATAGGATAAAGGTGAAGTGTTGTTTTCCACCTGCAGATTCAGGAAGTGGGAATGCTCACTTAAGTTCTCTTTATTCTTTATCTTCCTAGTGATTTTTTTTTCCCCATGCTGTCATTTAGGATTACAGTGGGGCATTTCTGTTTAAATGTTCACTTCATGTCCTGCAGCACACATAGACTTGAAGATTAGTTAGAAGGTGTAGAAATATCTGTTTTCAAATAGTGTAAAATCTGGAAGACAACTGATGATTGGAGGCAAAACCTGTAAGAGTCTCAAGATGGCAAAATGTCTGAGCAAGGCACAGGTCTCTGTGATGATCCACTGTACTGCCATACAGTATGTTATGTCAGGATAGTAGGATTAAAACTAGTTGGGTGAATTTCTGTATGACTTGAAGCGCATCTAGCACCAGCTTGTGGAGCAAGTGGATTTAAAAGGCAAAGAAACCAATGGGAATTTAGAAAATGAGAAATTGTATGAGTTGATTTAAGAATTGAGGCTCTTGTCTGATGCTAATAAAGGTTTCTGATTTCATTCCTTTTCTAGCTATAAAGTACATCACTGAAATAATTTGTATGCTTCTGTGCTTGTATGTAGTATCTTGAATGAGGTATATGTTTATAATTTCTGGCTTTCAGATTTAAATCTGTGAACACAGCAAGAGCTCAATGAATTCTGGCAATAATAGTCCTATAATGCAGAGACTCTCAGAACTTCCTTACAAACAGAAGGAGTTAATCATCTAACAAAAGTGGCAGAGAAAGAAACTTGCCAGAATTGCAAAGAATCAGTTCTGCAAAGGTCCCATAAAGAAGATTAGACCATAATCAAAATATTTTTGGGACAGCTTGGGATTTTGAGAGAGGTAGTTAAGAAGGAGCTTTGAAGATGGGTGTTTGGAGAGATATGTTTCAGATCTACCACTTTGATTTATATCTCATGTGCAGTAAAAACATGCATATTGTGAATTACAGGCTTTAATTCCCTCTCTGGTTTCTGCTAATACCATGTATCAGGAGAGTGAAGCTAAAAAAACATAAAAAAATCATCTTCTCCAGATAATTGCTGATGCAATTTCAATCCTTGCTTTCTTTCTGTTCCTCTTTCCCATTTTGTTTGTAATTATGTATGCAAAGTAGTAGGAGTGGTAGCAATTTCTAGAATGAATATTGGGCAAATTTTTTTGTTTTAAACTTTGTTTTCTCTTATTCTATTCTATTCTGACTTCTCCAAACTCTCTTCTTCCTTTGAAAATTACCTTTTTTTATAAATTTATTTGTATTTTGTATTGATTTGGAAATATTAGAGCATTGTGGGCAGTGGTTATGGAGCTATCCTATAAATTGTTTCTTGTATGTAGAATGAAATTGTCATTTTATATTGGTCTTGTATTTCACCCCCCACTGTATTTCTTGTATTTCCCCCCACCCTCCCTATTTACCTGTATTTCTTTGTTGCAATTGAATCACCAGTTTCAGGACTAGGCTGGATTGCCGCACTTCTAAGGCACGTATTTGTATCCTTCTAGCTCAAAACTTGCAATGTTTGAAATTCTAAGTTTACCTCTGGTCATTTTTTATATTGTTTATGGCAAATATAGAGTTGGTGCTTGCAAAATCTTCTCATTGTATATTACCTTGCAGAAATAAATTCTTTGCAACCTTTCCCTTGGTTTCCTGGTAGGTACTGGGCAAGAATGCAGATCTGCCTTTCCCTGGTCTAAGCTTAACCTGGTCTTTGCACTTGTTTCAAAGTGCCTCCCCAGGCATTTATTTACCCTCTTCTGACTATTCAGGAGGAAGATGAGTGAAAGTAGGCTTGTGGCTTCAGCCCCTTTTACTGAGGCAGGTTGGTGTCAAGGCTGTTAGAGCTGGTGTGCATGCTGCAGAAACCTGAGGGGCTAGGTAGACCAATTTCCATTGGTGATCCAAGAGGTCTGTCCAGTAAAGCTGCACTTTAAAATACCTAGAGTGAAATCCTGATCCTGTTGAAGTCAGTGGGCACTTAGGCAGTAATTTTATTCCAAAAAGGATTTCACTGGTATTTTTGTTTTGCAGCTGTGGTGGAGGGAGGATGCCCTGAACCAAGACGAATGTGACTTCACATTGTGAAATACATTCTCTACTAGTTTCATCCTTGCCTTCCTCCCATCTGAGTAACTGTAAATGATGTTCTCTGTTAATAAGTGTGTACTTTGTCTAAACTGCATTTATTTTTCTTTTGACATACATACCATTTTACTATTAATCATCCTCTGCTGCTTTTTACTGTACAAAGACACTGTTGTGCTGATGGAACATATTTAATCTTCAGTATGTTGTATTTTAGTTCTATTGTTGCTTTCTTATTTTTTTATGGAAAACCTTTCTTTATTGACTCTTAAATCATGGGTTAAGCCCTTATTGAAAACATGTTCTGTATGTACTTCTTGCTAGAGAAAAAAGTTCTTTTGAGGTTATAGGCTAGCCTTGTACAAATACTTCTGTATACAGTACAAATTCAGAGGTCTTCTGTATGTTATCTAAAGCTAGAAATATACCCAATTACTCAGCAGCACATCATAAAAGAGATGCATACTATGTTCATGTCTGTCAGTGCCTTAAGTCATCACTCTACAGCCTTTTTTTAAATTCTCTTTTTATTGAAACCAAGAAACAAAACAAAGACAAAAAAATAAAGCAAAACCAACATCAATTAGACGTCAACATGACATCAAACAGCATAATATATCATAAAAATAAATGTATGATCTGGTGACTCAATGATTTCTGTCCATATGGCATTTACAGAGAAGTAAAGAAAAGGCAAATAGCTACACATCTGTACAAGAAAAATACCCAGTATAAAATGGGCCATAGTGACAGCACTAGAAACTCTCAGCTGAGATTACCTAGAAACAGGCAGAAGGGAAGTGAGTCTCACTGAGTCCAGCAGTCTCACTCTTGGATGTATTTAGAGTTTTGTACACTGAGCATTGTGCAGCTAGAGTTGTTTTTATGAAAAATAATTTAAGGATGAAGATATTCTACTTGCTAGTGACAGGCCCCAGGTTAATAGACAGATATGTAGTGCAACTGCATGCAGTGTGATGCAAAAGTGCCATCAGGAAAAAAAGAAATCTTTGGAAATAAATGTGACTATCAGTTGAAACTATTAAAATGAATACTGACTCCAAGCCTATTTCTGTATTTGCTGAAAGACATATGAAAAAGCCTCTTTGTATAAGTGCTAAGTACATGAAAAACACTGGGAATCAGTTAAGCCTCTAAAATAATAATCTGGGAATTCCATTCATTATTATAGTAAAGGGCATCATAACTTTATGGTAAGTAGGAAAGGGTAGGAGAGAGGTGAAACTGTGGGGGTGGGAACTAGAGAAAGAAAACCCAGAAACATCCATAATTTGGCACAGCCTTTGTTACCTGAATTTGTTTTTCATTTTCAATGGAGTGATAACTGCAGCAGCTCAGCCTGAACTGCCTGGCTTGATGCTTCCCTTTCTAAGGAACTTGGATGTATTTCACATCTTACATCTGGACAACAGAGTACAGAGAAAAAACCACAGGGATAGATCACATATTCTTTTCACATTTAGGACTTTAATCTCATATATGATAAATCTACACACACACAAAGTAACATATGTGCATGTAGATACATGCATTTATGTATCTACGTACACACATGTTCATGTGTGTCTAAATCCAGCTCCACATGGGATTTCTTCTCTTTTAGCTGATCTATCTCCTGTCTCTCCAGAGATACAACAAGTTCCATTCAGGAATTGTTTTCATTTTCCCTACCTGAGCTGACTCTTTATACATCGATATCTGAGATCCCTTTTTGTTAATCTCATTAGAAGTACAGCTATAGGCCTCAAAGGAGGTGATATGTAACCCTGGGAAATGGTGCTACCTGTGAGAGTAGGGAATAAGTAGTGAACTCATTATCTTATCTTTTAAATCAGTGATAACTTCAGTGAGACCACTTGGTCAATATTGTACATCTCCCTGTACAGTGAGAGCAGTACAAAATGCGTTCTTCCCAGTGTACGCAAGTGGCTATTATGGCTGATAGGAAAGAGTGCAGCGTGGAGCCATGGGGAGAAGCAGCTCCTGAGGGGAAAATAACAGTACATTGAAACCTCAAAGGAAATTTAAGAAGGGATGGTGTGAGTGTGTGCGTGTATGCATTTAAGTCTGAAGCCAGAAAACTATGAGGGCTATGTGGAACATTTCCTGGAGCTTACCACTAATAAACATGGTGGGATTGTCAGCCCTGCAGTGCCCATGCCTTCCTTCTGGGCCCGTGCCAGTGGTCCTGCAGTCATTGGCTAGTGC